>NW_027223754.1:24083288-25431621 GCF_028538775.1 Myotis yumanensis | reverse complement strand
GTTCTGTGTCAGGGAACCGGCACAAGGCTGAAGGTGAGATGTACAAGGCCAGAGCAAGGGCTCTCAAGCAGAAACCTCTTCACCATGCAGCTCCAACTGCATCCTACCCAAGAGCAGCAGTTCCAGATTGTAAAGCTGCTCAGAGGTTGGTAATTAAGTCTAGAGTCCATTCATTTATAAAAATGATATTTTGAAAAGTGCAAAGGGTTTCTTTCTCCCCTTCAAAGCCTGTAGTCCAGGGGTGGGCAACCCCTGGCACGTGTGCCAAACATGGCATGCCAGTAACTTTTGCTGGCACGCGAAACCCTCTCTTATAATCTTCCATTTACCATTTTTTTCTTAATATCGACTTTTTTATTTTTCAGATAAATTCAGTGTAGGTGCATCTTAGATAAATAAATAATTTTACATAACATGTATACATTAAAAAATAAATGTATTTTTCATCATCATATACTGTGTTTTTGTCGCTTGAATGAATTTTATTATTTCTTCAAGGTTATTCACATACGTACACCTTAAGAGATATCAAGTAGGCGTAACATGTTCTCAAAAAATTAGGGTTGGCACGCAGAAGAATTTTGAGTCAGAGATTTTGCTGGTTTGGGCACGCACTCACAAAAAGATTGCCCACCCCTGTTATAGTCCAATGGAAGTCATAAAACTATCAATCACAGGCTACATCAGGACTTCAAGTTCCTCCAATAGGGGTACCAAACAGCAAGGACTAGAGTACTTCAGAGCAGAGGTAGATTATTGTCAGCTGGATGGTTAGGGAACACTTCTTGGGAGAGCTGGGTCTTATGTGGCTTGTAGGATGGGTTGGTTTGCATGGGGGTGGAGGCCAGGGAGCAGAGTTCACATGTGTAGTGAGTGGGGGTGAGGGCTAGAAGGATGGGCGCCTGTGAACATCGGCCTGGACTGAAGAATGAGCAGGGGTGAGGAAGCATGCTAGCTGAGATCACCTTTGTGCCCCATGCTGGCAGACATGTTGGGATGGTCAGGTAGGGCCAGATTTGAGAGGCTTTAATCCAGGGAGCAGTTGGAATACATTCTGTTAGGGAGCCATAGAGGGCTTCTGAGTGAAACATGCTTATGAAGTGAGAAGGGTGCTTATAGGAACTTCCCCGCCACCTTCTTCACCCAAGCCTCTTCCAGCATAGGGAGAGCTCTGGAGACACTAAAGGGAGACCCTAATGGGAGACTTAACTGTATTCAGTTTCAGGCCTCCCAGCCAAGTTTCTTTTCTCTGGGCCTTGATAGAGACATCCATGGGGACAGTGGGTGGCTGCCTTTCCTGGACGCACAGTCAGTCTCTAACAATGACCAGGGCACCATGGGGAAGAGGCGCCAGATTCCCTCTTGCTATCTCTCATTATTCATGGCTGGCTGCTTCTCAATGACTGGGAAATCCTGGCATTTTGGGAGCTCTGCAAAGGCCTTTCCTGACCACTATGGGGGTGGGAAACCCCTGTAGGAAGAATCTCAGTGAACCCCAGGGGAAGAGCTCAGCTACTCAGAGGCTGCTGCCATACTGTCATCCCTCTCAGGGTATCAATATCCAATGGCACATCCATAAGTTGTCACTTGGGTGACAGTCACCCAAAAAATATGTATTTGAGATGTAGCCATACGAGATGGCTGCAGGCAGTGTGATTACTCCAGTCCCAAAGATCTCAGCTAGTTTTAGGAGCAGGTCCTCTACATCAGTTAGCTTTGCTCTCAAGACCTTCTCTCCAGTCTGAGCCTTTGGAGAGCTTGCATCCCTCTGGCTGAGGCTGAGGCCCCCCTGAGAATTGACTCACCCCTGGGCTTCTTTCTGCTTTGTACCTCCCTGACAAGCTCCTATTCTCTATCTGAGAGCTAATTGATGATGCACAAGAGCAGTGGGAACGTCCTGCTTCTATTTATCCTGTCAGTGAGCGAAGTCATCTGTTCCCAATTACAGCTTGGAGGTTGAGCAATGGATTGACAGGGTTGACTTCTAAGCTGATAGAAAAACCCCATCGATCTGTAACTTCCTCAGAAAAGCATCACTCATCTCCTTATCAGCCTGGGGGAGCTAGCTGGTTGGTGCCCACTGATCTTTGATGGTGGCTGTCATCTGGTAGATCCAGGCCCTACAAAGAGAGAACAGAAAAAAGTGTTTCCATTCCAGCAGCCCTCAATTCTGACTCATGAGGCCCGTTTTAAAACCGAGGAGGATTTGCTGTTCAAAACAATGGGGAAGCAGGCCAGCAGTGCCAATCCATTGTTTCTGTGACTTCGGCATGTGACTGGGGTCCTGGTGAACACAAAATGTAGTCCCATTTCAGATCAAAGAAAGGCACTCCAAGATGTCAGAGCCTTGCCAGGCTGTCTGGGTGGCTGAGATGCTAGTACTGTGGAAGGTCCTAGAAGATAGAGCCTTTCTTGACTCCTTGAGTTAGGAGGACTCTACCCTTTTCTGTTCCTTGGAGAATGGTATTTAAATTTCTCCCTTAGTGGCCTTATACCAGATCACGAGGCAGTGAGCAATTCTCTTTCCCTTCCATTTGAGAGGCCTGAGTCACTGTTGTATCAGTCATGGACTTTCAGAGTTGGGGTGAATCTTACAGAGCTTTGTGTATACCCTCTGGACTTCTACCTGAAGAAACCAAAGCCCACGAGGTGGAGTGATGTAGCTAGTGAAGGAGGACCTGGACTTTGGAAGCTGATCTCACTTCCAGCCCAATGTTCTTTCCACCCCACCACACTGCCTTCCACTGTCGGAATGTTTATCTCTCCACCAGTACCAGGAAAGAGGTGAGGATTCCACCTTTTGGGCCCTGACAAAGGCATCTTAAATCCATCATCTCCCCAAATGGCTTTATTAGGAAGGGAATGCGCACGTAGGTCTAGTGTGTGTGTGTGTGTGTGTGTGTGTCTTTTGGCAAAGCACTTTCTTAGGCAGCCCTGGAGCTCTCATTCACTTTTGTTGACCTTTTAGTGGTGATTAGCGTCAATGTAAGAAATGTCCAAACTTGTAGAGAATTTTTATGTTTATTTGGGCCAAACTGGTGACAATTGATGGGAAGCAAAACCTCAATGGATTGAGAAAATACTCTGGAGACTGGCAGTTTTGCAGCTTATTTTATACATTAGCACAAAAGGAGTAAGTATGAGAGGGTTACATGAAATCCAATGGTGGTAGATTAAGGGGGCTGGAGCCAGCAAAGGGGAGCAGGGAATCTCTGGGATTGGGTAAAAACCAAAATGGAGAGACACATACCTATTTTACATTGGTGGTACATGATGGTTAATAATGAACATGTACAGCATATGGAGATGGTATTTGGGGAACAAGATAACAATGAGGAGTTCTGTGGTTTTGTGCTCTGGTGTGGTAGGTGTGACCCAAGGGGTCTGGAAAATGAGATTACTCTGACATTCCAAAGGTATGTTATCTTAGATGCAAAAAGACAATCTACAGGCTCAGTTAAGGTAAAGACTGAGCTTTGTCAAAGAAGCTACAGGCCTAGGACTCAAGTACCTGTGATGTGGTTACCTACAGTCTCTGAGTTTCTAAGACATATCATGTTGCCTTCCCCTGAGCTTGTCAGGTTTTAATGTGGCCTCTTTTTCATCCACATTAGTATTTTCAAGTGATTATCTCATCTTTGGAAATGAATTGCTCTGTACAAGAAAATTATTATGGCCCCAAATCTCTCCATCTCTCCATGCAAGGTCCAGGGCAGAGAAGATGCGGAGGTAGTAAGTTCTCCTAAAGATGACTCACTGATGTGAAAAGGATTCAGCCTGAAAGAATGCTACTCCCCTGGGTGGTGAGGCTTGGAGGGGATGTTGGCAGAATTTCCTCATTTTTTACAAAAGTTGAGTTCAGAAATGTAGAAGAACTTTTAGGAAATGATACACCTCTTGGCCTCAGGGCACTGGAAGGAGAGCTGACACACACTTTGAGGACAGAGAAATGGAAGCCAAGTTCCAGGAAATCCTGTGTCTAAGTCAGGAGGCAAGAGGGAGACTGTGACCTGGAGAAAACAACTACTCTTCTTTATAAGAATTATAAAGAAATTCTGCTTTTTCACATTGGAAAGATCATTACTGCCTGGACAAATGACCCCCATGCATCTGGTTAGTATAGTTTCTTTCTGAAAGGCCCACACTCCCCTCCAGAGCCTGGGGGATCCCTTGTCAGCAGGTCTGGGCTCTTCAGTGGGTGTGTCTGTGCACTGTCGCCCATCTCTGTCCTGTTCTTAGTGAGTGCCTTCTCCCTGGTGGACACAGGGGCTCTTCCTAAGGACACAGGAGTGTCCTCCCTTCCTGTTTGGGAGCTGCCCTGCAGAGCACTGCTCCCGTCACAGCCATAATCAAATCAGCCCTGACATTTGGATAATCCCTTCATAGTGTACAAAGTGCTTACTCTGTGCCATCTCATTCAAGCATCTCACAGCAGCCCTGAGCAAAGGGCATGCGTTCATCACGCAGAGTCCACAGACATGAATGGACGGACTGCTGGGCCCTGCCAGTTTGCTCCTGAGCATGTTCCCAGCTCCGAGCATAGGGTCTGGCCTACAGTGGATACTCAGTGAATGGGTGCATAGATGAGAGCTGCTAGTTAAGCATTTATGTTCTCTCTGCGCAGAAGGAGTGAGGGGCAGAGAAGTGGCCTGAGGACCAGACTGGCCTGGCTTGTCTCAGGGCACCCAGCTCAGGCAGGGGGGATGCAGGCCTTGGTGCCTCCACGCCCCCTCCCTTGCCTCTCTACAGGCCTCCTGTCAACAGCCTGGGGTAGTGTGGCTGCAGAGGCTCCACTCTCTCCCCGTGAGCAGCTCCAAGGAAGCAGGCCTGAGGCACCTGTGTACTCCCAGAGCACCCTGGGTACTCAGGGGAGCCAAAACAGAGAGTACCCAGGATGCTCCAGGAACTCTGAGCCTCTTCCCAGAACACCTCCATCTGAGACAATGTACCCCCCTGCTGGATCCACCTGCCTGGGGGATGCAGCTGGCTGGCAGGCCCAGAGCTTTCTGGGTATGCTTTCTCCTCAGACAGCAGCTGCCCACCCTTCGCGGTACCCAGACCTTGGGGCACTTGGAGAGCAGGGAGGGTGTGTCTTGGGTGATGGCACCTTCAGGAAATGAAGCTTCCTCCTGCAGACAGCTTCCTGGGGAGGCTCCTGGTGCAGCGGTTGGCTGCAGAGTGGCCTGGCCCAGCAGTCTGTTAGTGAGAAGCTCTGCAGAGCAGTCCTGAGGGAAGAGAACATGGTGACTAAGGGAGACATGTCCCAGCAAAGGGCGGGTAGGCCTGGCACAGGCTGGGCTCCCTGCTCACACAACACAGGCTCGCAGCTTGGGCTGGCTGTGGCCACTGAGAGGACAGGGGTGCAGGCTCCCTGTGGGCGGGCACTCAGAAGGGGCACCACCTAGTTGGGGACAGATCAGACAGGCACCTACTCCTTCCTGCTTCAATGGTTGGAGAGGAGGCAAGGCACAGAGCAGAGTGAAGGAAGTGCTGAGTTGGTGGGACAAAAAGCCTGAGGGGTCTGCACTAGTGCTGTCGCTGGCAGAGGACACTGATGCAGTGGGAGTGCCCCAGTCTATAAACTGGGGTCGGGGATAAAATCCTCCATGTCACTGCTGGGCTGTTTGACATGAAGTAAGTTTCTGCATCGTTCTGAGTTGCAGCTTATATTATATTATATTATATTATATTATATTAGTGGCCAGGTGCACAAAATTTGTGCACATTAAAAGGGAATTAATTAGAGGAAATACTTTAATACTGCTATTTGCCCTTTCTCTATAATAGAAGTGTCAGAGATAAAAGAAAATTAGTAAAATGTATATGAAAATCTCATTCCTGTCAGAGTCTGGGTTGTGCCGCAGGACTCAGAGTCAAGTCCCTGCCCACCCGCGCATGCCTCGAAATTGCGAGACCCAGATCCAGCCAGCCCTACCCCTGTCAAGCCCCGCAGGGCAAGGGGCATAGCCTCAGGTCCCCCATCAAGCTCCGCCAGGTGGTGGGTGCAGTCTCAGGTCCCTGGTGCAGCCTCAGGTCCCTGGCCTGGTGCTGGGGCTGAGGGTAAGGCCTCAGGTCCCCTGTCAAGCCTCACCAGGTGAGGGGCTCAGCCTCACATCCCTCAGAGTAGCCTCAGGTCCCCTGGTGTGGCCTCAGGTCCCCCTGCCCTGGTGTGATGTGAGGGTGTGAGGGCATGATGACCATTTGCATATTAGCTCTTTATTTTATAGGATTATATTATATTATATTAATTATGTTATGTTATATGATACTATATTACATTATATAACATCCTTATATTATAAATTAATTATATTCTATAATATATAATTGTATATTTACCATCAAGGGTATAATATGCTTGATTGGCTCCTTATATCTCAGGGTTGCTGTGAAGATCAAATGAGGTCATGCACATACAAATAACTCAGCGGATTGAGAGATGTCTTGTGACCATAGGGGTTTTGTGTTTCTGCCCAAGGGCCGGTAGCAGGCAGTGTGCAGGGCAGAGGTATTGCTCACTGAATATTGTCAAGCTTAGTGCCGGCTCAGGCTTAGAATATGTCTTATGTCCTCTCAAGAGTTTTTCCCGGTGACTATTCCCCCTGTCCTCCAACATATCATGCCTGGCACCCCCATCTTTGTGGCTGTACATGTCCCCAGCCCCGTGCCACCCAGGACTCAGGGGACAGTCAACTTGCCCCATCAGTTCCTGTTGTGTGACTTCAAACAGGACACTGACCTCTGCAGAAACTCAACTTCCACTTCCCACAATCCAGGGCTTTAATATGCTGTGTGCTTTAGAGGGTGTAAGTGAGATGCTGTACAAGAAAGTGCTGGAAAGTTGTACAAATATACTTTTTTCTCATTGCCATTGACAATCACTCTTCCTCAAACCAGTGTGCCATTGGCAGTGGGACCGCTTCTGCGAGCCGCACTCCTATGTGTGGAGGATGCTTTTTTCTTCCTCCTTCTTCCCATCCCTTGTCCCTGGTGAGTCCAGGAGCACAGCACAGTGACTTTGTTGTTTTATAATTCAGAACTGGGGGATAAGGTAGGGGATTCCCCCTGCTTTCATGGCCTTCCCAGCTCCCCCCGGATTATCTTGTAATGCAGCCTCCATGAATATAGACAGGAGCCCCCAGCACTCCTCTGGGCACAGGCAGGCAGACTCCAAAGGAGGCCAGGATGACAGACACTTCCCAACGAAAATAAGCCAAACCAGCGGGTGCCCTTCTCCTATGACCTGCAGCCCCCGGGGAGCAGGCTTTTCCTGAGCTATTTCCTCTGTTCACTGACCTGCCTTCTAAAGGTTTCTGAGATGCTGGCCACCCTGATACTGAGAAAAAAACTCTCAAAAGGGAGAGTGGGGTCGGGGGAGGAGAAAAAAATGAGGAAGATTTCTGTATGAGAAAGTCAGGGGTCTAGGATTAAGAAGCACAAACTGCCGGTTACTAAATTAGTCACGGAGATGTAAAGTACGCATAGGGAATAAAGTCAATAATATTGTAATAACTATGTGTGGAGCCAGGAGAGCACTAGACTTATTGTGAGGGTCCATTCGCGTAAGACATATACATGTCGAATCACTCTGCTGTACACCTGAAACTAATATAATATTGTGTGTCAACTGTAATTTCTTTTTAAAAAAGAATCTGCTTCTTAGAAACAGCATGCACCGCTTGCAGGAGATTTTAGAAGATGGTGAGATGTGCAGTGCTGTAAAACCAGGCATCCGCTGTCTCGTCTGTGGGTGAAGATGGGAAGGTCTGGGTGTGAGGTAGTGAAGCACACTGAGTGCTTGTACTGGAATGAGGGTTGTACAACTACACCACCATTCACAAGTGGAATGGGAGGCACCCGGTTTTATAGTGATGATTGTGCCTTTCTCTTTTGTCTTGCTGACATTGTGGCAGGATAGTAAGAAGTTAGGGAAATTCCTTGGCCAGTGGAATAAGGGAAACTGCGACAGAATAATTAAAGAAGGCCAAACAATTTGAGCAATTTAAAGCCAGCTAATGAATCACAAGGTTTTATCTTCCCTAACCAAGGACACTTAGGAGCAAATGGTTTATACATTCCAGACCATCCCGGGAGAAAATGGCCTCGGTCCAGGTCCCTCTTCAATGACATTTTTGATGATGTTCTATAAAAATGAAACTAACCAGAAATTAACCCCTGACCCCTCTATACACACATTTTAATGAATCGACATATTGAAGGACACATCTGAAAAGCTAATGAATATTCTGTTAAGACCCTCCCCTAAGAGCTTCCCTAGGATTCCTGTTGGCCAAAGAGATAAAAAGCCTCAAGACAAAGGAGTCACAGTGTGCTCTTGCTAGGGCACACCCACACCTTGTATCTCTGCTATTTTTCTCCTAAACTCTAAGGGACCCCACGAGACTTGCAACCAGGGGAGCAATGGGAGTGGCAGCCCATCCCAGGCTAACCCTCCTCAACCTGTCTCCAAGGCCCCCATTTTTTTCTGACTTTCTCTCTCCTGTTTCTTCTACCATAAGCCCTTCCTTTGTTTCACTGTCCTCTGCTTTAATAATCATACTCTAAAAATCATGAAGTCAAGAACCCACACACTACTTGGCCCAAGAAAGATCTGCTCCATGCCCCTTTCCGGTCACGATATGAAACCTTGACTCAAGTTCTGTGCTGTCCAATATAGTAGTCACTGATCCCAGGTGGCTATTTAAGTGTAGATTAATTAAAATGAAATAAATTAAAAAGTCAGTTTCTCAGGCCCCCTAGCCACATTTCAAGTGTTCCGTAGCCACATCTGGCCAGTAGCTTCTGTTTTGAAGAGCACAGATGTGGAGTGTTTTCATCATTGCACAATGTTCTTTTGGACCACCTGTCTCTAATCTGCCCAAACATTCTCCTGTTTGGGGATGGGAGGCCACAGAGGAAATGAGAAAAGTTGTTGAAGGAATGCGAAGAGGGAGAACAACTTTATATTCAGCTGTTGACATTCAGAATCTGATCCTTTAACAATAAAATAGCTGTGCAAGTTGGACCATTGTCTTGAAAAACAAGTAGTCACTTCCTTACCTCCCACCCCCCATTTAAAATTTTTTTAAAAAAATTGATTTTAGAGAGAGGAAGGGAGAGGGAGAGAAACATTAGTGAGAGAGAAACATTGATTAGCTGCCTCCTGCACACCTCCTATTGGGGTTCAAGCCTGCCACCTGGGCATGTGCCCTGACTGGGAATCGAACTGGCAACCTCATGGTGCATGGGGTGATGCTCAACCAACTGAGCCACACTGGCCAGGGCAGCATCCTTCTTTTTTTTGAAGATGCAACTGAGCTTGGACAACTCAGCTTGGAGGTTTCCCCACAGCAGAGAGGAGAGCCAGGCTTAGCTGGAGTTGGTGGAGAGGGAGTGATCAGGGAGAAGCAAACTACAAATCAGAGCATGTCTTTTCTGAAGTACAGGCAGAGTATGTGTTCTGCTTGAAAAATGTAGACAGGAGAAGAAAAGGAGTGAGGACAGGCACACAGCTGAGCCTATGTTGGCTGTACTGTGCTTTCCAGGCTTATACTTGGGTGGGGGGTCAGGCAGGATGAGTGACACATTGAAAACAGAGTTTGCCACAGACCAGCCTGGGGCACAGCCATGTTAAAGTCAACCTGTGGCACAGGTGGCCTTGGGAGGCCCCGTAGGCTTGCTTTCTCAAGTTGCCTTTGGTCATCAGGTGTGGACACTGAGCTGGCAGCCAGGGGCCTGCCATGGCATCCACTATGGCAAATGGAGATGGTCGCCCATTGTAGAGACTAGCATTGGATTTTCAGGGCACTGAACTAGATGGTGGGTGGGCAAAGGTGCAGCACCTGTCACTAGTGGTAGCCAAGGTGATGCCAGGGCAATCTGAGGTGGATGCTAATTCTGACCAAGATAAACAAGACCCGGGAGAGATCTGCTCTGCAGATTTCTCCTGGGTAGAAAAAGGATAGTATCCAGACACTGGAGGGGGTTGAGAATGCCAAAGCCAAGGCCTCTGATATAGTTACATCGACATACAGGTGAGCAAGCTCCCTTCCTCTCATGCATCCAGAGATCATCTTATGGAGAGAAGCAGGAGAAGGGGAAGTGCTGTGTTAGCAACTGAGAATTTTTGTCCAAATGAGTTTGTGTATTCCTAAAGAAACTGTATGGCTGATTGGATCAGAGTAAGTTTAAAATGGGTTTAGTTAATTTTTCTTGCTAACCATTAGGTGGAAACTCCAGAGGGGAAAGATAAGATTAGCTTTCGGCAAACTAGACACATTACATTTTCTCTCTCTACCTGGGTTGTGGTGGGAGTTGAATCTAGAAGTCCCAATATATAAGCAAAGACTGAGTAATGATCAAGAACAAACACCTCACAGAAGATGAGACCAAGTAGAATAAGAGCAATGTGAGACCCAGAGAAAGGGACCCAAATGGGTGATCAGGAGGATGTCGGCCACACTAGCTCAGAATCATCTTCTTTGTCCTAGTGAGGAATGGAGCCTGATGTCAGAACCTACTGGATAAGTCCTCATACTTGTCGTATATGGTTGGTTGTGTCATGCCATATCAGTTGAGATACTGCAAATGACACAAAACCTAACTCAAATGAGCGAAAAAGGGAGCTTATTCTGTCCCAGCTTCAGCTATGCTTAGATGCAGGGCCCAAATGATGCCATCAACTCTTATTCTACACTCTTTCCTCAACTCTTCTGTTCTTCATCTTGGCTTCATTGTGAAGTAATTCCATGGTGGCAATGTGGCAGCTAGCAGCTCCACAAACCCAATAGGACTAGCTCAGGCCTTCTCCTCCAAGCCCCATAAACTGTCACAATGCTTTCCATTGGCCCCGAATGTGTCTGACATCCATCTTTTACCCAATTTCTGTTGCTTGAAGAATTCAGGGCATTCATTGGCCAGGCTCAGTTCACATGTCCGCCTGGAGGCAGGGGTGGAGTTAACTCGCCCTGCCACTCATGAGCTACTGGAGGAGGAGGGATGCTAAGCAGCCCAAATAGCTTGTGAAGTAAACTGTGTCTGGTAGTTATTATACAGGGTGTTGGATTTGATTATTCTAAAAAATTATTTTGTTGCCATTAGACTTTAGTTATTGTTGGACGATTGTAGGTAGAGGTCTACTTGTACCGACTTGACTTATGTCAGTATCATGGTCAAGATTCTGATGGCTGAAGTAGACTAAAGGGTGTGCTCTCTTACAGAGCGAGTCAGAACACACTGCGTGTTATGATGGGAAACGGTGCAGTGCCTGTGTTCCTGAGTCTGTGGGAAATATTGTGGCCAAAGGGGTCATTAATGTCTAACCTCCTGTTTTATTTTTGTGGTAATTCTAAAGCCCAGACTATTGGTGCCCCCTGGAATTTGCCCTTGGGTCATGGCAAACTTTAAGATATTATTGAGAAAGTGCATATCTGCATAAACTTTCAAGGTGAAATATTTTTAGTGTTTTTCTTGTGCCTGCCATTTGATGTTTTTTTCCTTAACTACCATTAGTTCAAAACCCTTAAATCTGGAGAGGACGAAAGAAAACCTAAACCTGGGGGGAATGCTGTAATGGAGACTGTGAGAGAAATCCAGAGCTCTGGTCAAAGGGTCCCCAATATTGTGCCCCCCAGACTTCATTTATAGGGGAGGTAGTGGATTGAATATTGTTTCCCCAAAATTCACGTCCACCTGGAACCTTAAAATGTGACTTTATTTGGATATAGAGTTTTTGCAGACATAATTAGTTAAGATGAGGTCCTACTGGACTAGGGTGGGCCCTACATTTAATGACTGGTGTCCTTATGAGGAGAGGAGAGGTCATACAGAGACACATGCAGGGAAGAAGGCCATGAAGATGAGGCAGAGATTGAAACTACAAGCAATCTTGGCAGCTACAAGCCAGGGGATGCCAAGGAATGCCGGGAGCCACCAGAAGATGGAGAGAAAAGGAAGGATTCTTCGCTAGAGCCTTCAGAGGCAACATGGCCCTGTTGACCATTGATTTCAGACTTCTGGCCTCCAGAGCTGTGAGATAACATTTCTGTTGTTTTAAGCCACCCAGTTTGTGGTACTTTGTTACAATAGCCCTAGGAAACAAGATACAGGAGCTTTTAAAAAACCTAAGGCCTGGAGCAAAACGCGAGTCAGAGATCAGAAATGCTGACATAGAGGTCCCCTTGGTGGCCCCTTGACAGGGCCTATGTGAAGGATTAATTTCTGCTTTGAGACAAAGTCGGCCTGCCCCTACTGCATTCTTCTATAAGGCCAGCAAGTTCGGTTCTGCAGGTTGCATAGCCCAGGGCGTGAGAAGGGACTGCAATCCTGTCTGTGCTCTGTCAGCAAAGCCTGGCTGCTGAGGCAAAGCTACACTCCCCTGGGAGAGGTTTTCTTTTCTTCTCTGCTGTGTCTGTTCCCCAGGCTGTGTGCTGTGGGCTGAGGTTGCCCAGAGGGGGCGCCACATGAAAGCAGCTTATAGACTAGCAGTGGTCCTGATCTGGTGGCACACAGGCCCAACATGGCCCAAACTCAGACAGAATTCCGAGTTCTTTCCACACACACACACACACACACACACACACACACACACTTTCAGTATTTGGTTGATCCTTGTTATGTGCAGATTCTGTGTTTGTGAATCTATATACTGGCTAAAATGTATTTGTCAGCCAAAATCAATACTCGCGGTGGACGTAGGTGGATACTAGTGGACATTTATGGACATGCCACAGTGAAATACTTGGATTGATTGATGTTCCCAGCTGAGGTCAAGCAAGGTGACCGACCCTCTGCCTTCTGGTTTGATACTGTAAACAGATACCCTTTCTGTGATCTCTTTAGTGCCACATTTTCCTGCATTTTTGTTGGCGACTTTGCTGTTTAAAGTGGCCCCCAAGTGTGGAGCTGGAGAACCGTCTGTTGTGCCCAAGCACAGGAAAGCTGTGATGTACCTTTCGGAGAAGATATGAGTTAGATAAGCTTCATTTGGGGTGAGTTACCGTGCTGTTGGCCATGAGTTATATTAATCAATCAACCGTCAGTATTTAAAAAGGTGCTTTTACACTGAACCAAATATAAAATGAGATCATATATGAATTGGTTGATGAAAATGTTGTGACCAGAGGCTTTCAGGAATCCACCCCAGGATTTCCCCTAGGAACAGTGGTTCCGTACTCACTGGTTCAGTGTTTGCAGTGACTTTATAGAACATAACTACCATGAATAGCAAGAATCCACTATATAGTTTACAGCTGGGCCCTGTAAAGGGAATGACAACGAATGAATCAGCATCCCTTGCCTCCAAGTGCTTCTCTTTGTATCACAAAATGAAGAAAGCTCTAGAGCAGTGATGGTGAACCTATGACACGCGTGTCAGAGGTGACACGCAAACTCATTTTTTTGGTTGATTTTTCTTTGTTAAATGGCATTTAAATATATAAAATAAATATCAAAAATAGAAGTCTTTGTTTTACTATGGTTGCAAATATCAAAAAATTTCTATATGTGGCATGGCACCAGAGTTAAGTTAGGGTTTTTCAAAATGCTGACATGCCGAGCTCAAAAGGTTCGCCATCACTGCTCTAGAGTTCTGAGCTGTGGAAAATCCTAGGTTCACAAGTGTGATTATGTCTCTCACTTGGCAAACATCTTCAGAACACCCAGGACCTGGGCCGGGAGCGACGCCAGTGTGGGGGAGGGGTTCACCCTTTAGAGTTGAGCATGTTCTCTATAGTAGTGATTTACTCAGCAACCCTCCCTGGCCCCAGACAAAGCAAGGCAAACTAAAACAAAATAAAACAAATACATTTTAAAAATCTACTTACAAATAGGAAACAGAAAATGTAAATACTAAAAGCAAACTGCTACCTAACAATAGGCATTGCATAGGAAGCAATTATTCACTACTGGACCAGGTCAGTTATATCACCCCAGTTTAAAGTGGCCCCTCAGTGTGGAGAAATTTCAGGAAAGAAGTAATAAAGAAATTTATTCACTTGTCTGTTAAAGGTATATTGGAGTCACTTTAAGTCTTTTGATCCTCATTAAAAAACAAAACAAAACAGCAAAAACCAAAACCGAAAAAAAAAGGTGTGGGGAAGATAAAACGTCTCCCTGTTTATCATACTAACTAGAGGCCCGATGCACGAAATTCATGCAAGAGTAGGCCTTTCTTCACCTGGCTGCCGGCACCGGCTTCCCTCTGGCTTCCCGCTGGCACCCGGGACCAGGGCTTTTCTCGCAGCCCCAGCTTCGTCCGGAAGGTTGTCCAGTCTAATTAGTATATTATGCTCTTATTATAGATTAGTCTAAGGGCTTCAGAGCAGCTGTAAAAATTATAAGACTGGAAACACTGGCATAGGTGAGCTGGCTTAAAGGAATAAACAGAATTCACCTACCAGTAATTCTCAATTTGAATAATTTTTAGAGGATCAAGGCTGAAGTTTAACCTGAAACTCACCTGAAGTAATTTAACCTTAAGAAATGACTCATAATGCAAATTAATTTTGGAAAATTATTTACTTAAGGGGAATGTTAAAACTATGAAAGAAAACAAACTTAAAGTTAGCCTCAGGCAATTGGGGGCCAACCAACATATATTTGTGGTATTTTTAGTGCCTTTGCATGCAAAGTACTCTGTAGTTTCCCAACTTACAACCAACTTTTGCCCCTGAGTAACCTTGGGGGAGTTACTTCAAACTACCTTTGAGGCCTAGGTTCTTTACATGAAAATTTCTATGTCGTCGGGTCCTTGTGAAGGTCAGATGACAATTCACAGGAAAGAGCTACAGAAATTATAAAGGTTCATGCAAATGGTAGTCATTATCATTATTGGAGCCACCTGAGTGTCAGCGCAGGCTCATTTCCCACCTCACTCTTCACTGGCTCTGTGTTCCAGTCGAGCCGACCACCAGATGTTCCAGATGTTTCTTTCTGGCTTGGCCCAGGCGTTTCTCTTCCTTATTTGGGTATGCAAATGCTACCATTTTCTCAAGACCACTTCATATTTTATTGCAGCTACGGGAACTTCTTTTGATCCCTCCAGCTAGATGAAACCTCTCTCTCCTGTGAACTTCCATAGCATGTTGACTGCACATAGCTTATGCCATGGGCCATGTGATGCCTTATATGGCAGCCATGGTGTATAGAAGTGTTGTAGTCTTCATTGTCCTGTAGGCTCCTTGAGAACTAGGACTGTACCTTATGGATGCCTCTCTCCCACTTCAGCTCAGCAACTTCCACATAGCATGTTGAATGCATTACACATTTTCCAGGCTGATCAACCCAGCCAGCCTTCTTTGCATGGGCTCTAACTTTCAAGGGTTCTTTGAAAAGTATGATTGTTTCTGGACACTTAATTCTACAGATGTGATCCACCTGAGTGTTTTAGGAAGGATTCTACAGCATCAGAGTGTAGGGTGGAGCCAAGATGGGCTGAAGGCAAGTGCAGAACAGTAGCTCTCATGAATTTGGGCTAATAAGGGTCAGAATCAGAGTAGTGGAAAATATCAAGGAAGAACTTAAGGTGACAGTTCTTGCAAGGAATAAATTGTCCAAAATTGTGTTTTTTTAAGTGTTGAAAATATCAAAAATTGTTTGTCGGTTGTACTGGTAGGTGTTATAGATCACATTTGTTCTCTACCAGCCTCTACCACTCACATTTGTTTCGCTCTTGAGGGAGGAGAGAGGAATTTATGGCAGAAGAAGAAACCCCTCTACCATCTAACCCTCCACTCCGAAAAAAAGATGGGTGTCAGGGAATCTGTTTCCTGTCAGCCCTGTGGAGTCAGTTGGATCTTTACAGACTGGCAGTTAGGACTAGTTGCTGATAGAAATATTTGAGAGATTATGAGACTCTGAGCTGCTTCAGGATCAGGGAGACAAATGCATCCTGGAGCAGGGTTGCTGGCTCTTCTCCTGCCTTGCCAGGGACCAGGCCTCCAGGGAAAGGAGATGTTGGGAGAAACAGACAATGACATAGTTGAGGTAAGCCTACTCCAAGAGGCCTTCTTGGAGGGAGCATGGGCGGGTGGGAGGATGAGTGGGAGCAAAAGCATGGATGCAGACTGGTTTGAAAGGCACCTCTAGAGCTTTCAGAAATGACGGGACACCTGGGGGCACTGAGTCCCTGCAACTGCTTGGGGGGTGACTGTGGAGCTGGCAGAAATTTGGGTGCCATCTTACTTCCACAGGGATTTGGTGAGGCTCCAGAGCACAATACAAGTGCCACTTATTATCAATAATTGGGGCACTTGATTAAAATGTTTTATTTATTTTGATGATCAAAATTCAAATGGTACAAAATGGCACACAGTGAAAGTCTGCATCTAATCCCCCTTTCCCAGACATCCAGTTTGCTTCACTAGAAACAATCAAGGTTAAATTTCTTGTGTATCCTTGGAGATATTTTTTTCTTTATTGATTAAGGTATTACATTTGTGACCTTATCCTCCCATTGGCCCTCCACCCCCCTCACTCATGCCCTCACCCCCCCTGGTGTCTCTGTCCATTGGTTAGGCTTATATGCATGCATACAAGTCCTTTGGTTGATCTCTCTCCCTTTCCCCCACCCTCCCTTACCTTCCCTCTGAGGTTTGACGGTCTGATCAATGCCTCTCTGTCTTTGGATCTGTTTTTGTTCATCAGTTTATGTTGTTCATTATATTCCACAAATGAGTGAGATCATATGATATTTATCTTTTTCTGACTAGTTTATTTCACTTAGCATAATGCTCTCCAGTTCCATCCATGCTGTTGCAAATGGTAAGAATTTCTTCTTTTTTACTGCAGTGTAGTATTCCATTGTGTAGATGTACCACTGTTTTTTAATCCACTCATCTGCTGATGGGCACTTAGGCTGTTTCCAAATCTTAGCTATGGTAAATTGTGCTGCTATGAACAGAGGGGTGCATATATCCTTTCTGATTGGTGTTTCTAGTTTCTTGGGATATATTCCTAGAAGTGAGATCACTGGGTCAAGTGGGAGTTCCATTTTTAGGTTTTTGAGGAAACTATACTGTTTTCCACAGTGGCTGCAGTAGTCTGCATTTCCTTGGAGATATTTTATGCATATAAAAGTACTTGTATATATATCCCTGCTTTGGGGTGCAGATGACAACAATATATGTTATATATTGTCGTGCACTTTGCTCTTTTTCACTTAACATGATAGCATTAATAGTTCATAGAAAGTTTCCCTAAGAGCTATTCTCCCTTTTTATAGCAACATTATATTCCACTAGAGGCCTGGTGCATGAAATTCGTGCCCTGGGTGAGGGGAGGTTCCTCAGCCCAGCCTGCACCCTCTCGCAGTCCGGGAGCCCTCAGGGGATGTCCGACTGATGGCTTAGGTGGGGAGCTGGCCTAAGCCATCAGTTGGACATCCTTAGCGCTGCCGCAGAGATGGGAGGCTCCCACCACTGCCACTGTGCTTGCCATGGCTTCTGGCTGAGCGGTGCTCCTCCTGTGAAAGTGTACTGACCACCAGGGGGCAGCTCCTGAGTTGAGTGTCTGCCCCCTGGTGGTCAGTGTGCATCATAGCGATCAGTTGTTCTGCTGTTTGGTCAATTTGCATATTAGCCTTTTATTATATAGGAGGATTATATGGATGTACCATAATTTACTTAAGCAATGTTCCTTATTAATGAACATTTAGGTTCTTTTTCCAATTCCCTGCTGTTATAAACAGTGATACAATGAATAATCCTATATTATCTCATGTGTATGTGAGAATACATGTGTTTGGCAATTTCTTGCAAGTGGAGTGCTAGGTCAAAGGTATTTATAGTTGAAATTTCTATGAATATAGTCAAATTACATATTAGAGAGGTTGTACTAATTTATATTCCAGCAACTTATGAGCTTGCATTTTCCCATACCCTTGTCCACAAAGTTGCCAACAAAGTATGTTGATCAAATTTTTTTTATCTGCGCCTATCAGAAAGGCAAAAAACTGTAGATGACATCATTTTAAGTTGCTTTTCTCTTATTATGAATGAGGTTGAGTCCACTTTCCTACATTTAAGATCCATTTTTATTTCCTTTTCTGTGACCTCTCTATTCCTACCCTTTGCACATTTTTCTGTTGTGGTTTGATCTCTTAATTTTGCAATGCTTTTTGTATATTAGGAAAATCTGAATTGCAAATTCTCCCATAAATGCATTGGTTGTTATATATCATTCTAAATAACTTAGTAAAACATAGTATTGACCTAGTTTAGCTATTTATTTACTTGAAAGTATCTAATTACATTCCTGAAAAAGAATATGCACAAATTAAACACTCATGATTGTGGAGACTTCCCTTTCCAGAGGCAGAGCACCCTAATAAATACTGATTGAAGTAGTCAAGAAACACAGAGCACCTGTGCTTGGCACTCTGGGAGTCACAAACAAGTAGATTTAAGAGTCTGTGATTAAGTCAGAAGTGAACGACCAGTAAAATGGTGGGAACTGGGGAGAGAGGTGTGGGCAGAGTGAGTTTGAGCAGAGTGGGGACAGAGATGAGAATTCTTTTTTCTGCCTGGATGAGAACACTGCGTGGAGCCGGTGAGAATTCAGGGGTCCTTGGTGCAGTGATCTGGGGGCTGTGCCAGCCACAAGGCAAGGCTTTAGAGAGGCCACGTCAGCACCTGATGTACCCAGTACTAACAAAGGCATTAAGGCCCCATGTCTGGAAGAATTGGCTTTCTCAACAGCAAACTTCCTTTGTCTCATCTGTGGCTGGAGCCATCAATAAATTTGTGATCTTTTTTCTTGCTATTCCCAATCCAAACCATTGCCTGGAGCTCCCAGACTAAGCTTCTAGAAGCTCCAAACCAGTACCAAAAATGTAGATCTAAACCAGCCTTGTAGATGGTATAGCTTCAGGCTGCCCCACTGCCCTCTTCAGTTCCTGCCTTGGGTCGAATTCCTCTGTTACAAATGCTAAGAGAAAGGAAAGAAGAAACAAATGAAGTTGTTTTTCTCTGAAGAATAAGACTAACTGGCAGAACTCAGGCTTGCTAGGGTTGGTGGGGTAAGACACCAACAGAGCTTACAGGGCCAATGCCAAACATAAAATGTATGTTATCTCAAGCAGTAGTAATCAACCAACTTTTTTTTGATAGCTATTATACTTATAACTCAGTAAACACTTTATTATTAATTAGCTTGGTTAAATCATCTGGCCCATTCATATTTTAGCCCTGCAGAATTTCTCTGGTCAGACCTAAAATGTTGGAAATCTGCCTTTTTTAAGGTCTAGGAATGCATCCTTCCCCATTTCTCACTTTCTGTATTTCCCATGCTTGTCTAACTTTCACAAATTTGCATACAAATGCAGATAAGATTCAAGTTTCGATGCATAGAGCATTAGAATAGTCAAAGTCATCTTTCAAGTGTTGTCTCAAGATCTTTCATATGGAAAGTGTTTCCATAACAACATGGTGATGGCCTACTAATCAACTATTTGTACCAGACACTGTGCATAAATTCTCTCGAAGTCTCCCAACTGTCCAAGGTAGGCACAACACTCTGTTTCATAGATGAACTGAACTGAGAAAGGTTAAGTAATTGCCTGAGATCATACAGCTAGTAAGTGACAGCTGGAATTTGAACCCAGTGCTGTCTAAACCCAGAGCCTGAACACTTGCTACTACCCTTTGCTATATTCTCCACTGCCACACTTTCTTTTCTAAACCACCAGCTTTAGAGCTCTATAGCACTTCAGGATTATTCCAATTCTCTAAACTAGGTATTGATCAAAATGATAAATATTGTTCTAAAGATGCTGGTGACTTCACACAAAAGAGAATAATTACCTCAATGCAACTGGAGAGCAATTAAACACACACCCACACCCACACACACTATTGCTGGATCATAGGTTATGGATGGCAAGAATATTAGAAGCTTAGAGATGAGATGCATTTTTAGAATTTTTTTCACTTGGGGTAACAAACAGTAATGACACAAATTTAATGGCTGTGCTCTACTGATGACCCTGTGACCCTACACCACCTCCTCTCCAGTGTTTCTGGGAGTTCCTAGGGTTGTCTCCAAAGTGCTCATGAATGAGTGTACCCCTGCATGGTTCCTCCATGCCCTGCTCATGGGTCTTCTTACCACCACTGGCTGTTGTTCTGTGACCTGGGCGAGCCCATCCTCACAGTGCCCCTCACTTCTGACAACCCAGCCTGTTGTGCCTGGCTGCATCTTCCCTTACAACTTCCTGAAAGAGCTAAAGCAGGGCTGTGAGGGAGGGGATGAACTGGGTTCTCCCAGGATGTTGCTTAGCTCCCGTGCAGTGGTTTCGCTGAGCCTTCTTTGTCATTTTGCCAGAAATGCCTGTTCTGACCCCCAAGTGGGCCACCCATACAATGTGGAACCTGGAGCTCAGAGTCACCAATGAGCAGGAGTGGGGATGGAAAGGAGGCTGGAAAGGCTTCCAGGACTAATGGGAAAGACCACCGAAAAGATCAGGCAAGGTCTTCAATGCCTACCCAGTGAGTCTATTTCCCCCGACAAGTGAGTGTTTCATCGAGAGTGGACTGGTTTACATTAGCCTCTGCGTTGCATAGGGAGTTGGCTCAAATTTCAGTTTGGGGGCTCTCTCTGAATCAGAAGCCCTGGAGAGTGGGGCTTGGGAAACTGGCAGTTTTAACTAGTGCTCCCTCTATGGTAGTTTGAAAATCCACACACATTTCTGTAATTGGGTTCACATGCCATCTCTTTAGGTACATTAGAGGCTCATGGTGTAGGTGCTGTGGGTGAAGTTTTTCTTGCCTCCGCACAAGTATAGGCATGTGGTTGGTGTACAGTATAGACTGACTGAAATTGAGCAGAAGGACACAATGCAGAATGACTGTGCTTATCAACTGCCCCTCAAATAAGACATTTGACACTCATTTCTTTTTTAAAAAAATACTTTTTATTGATTTCCAAGAGAAAGGGAAAGGGAGAGAAAGACAGAAACATCAATGATAAAAATAATTGATTTGCTGCCTCCTGCACGCTCCCTACTGGGGATTGAGCCCACAACCCGGGCATATGCCCTGATGGGGAATCAAACATTTGCACCAGACACTGTGCATAAATTGGTTCATAGATTGATGCTCAATCCCTGAGCCACACCAGCTGGATGACACTAATTTCTTTATTACTCTTTCACTCTGTAAATACTCATAGTGCTATCTCTCTGCTATGCACTATGCTGGGTGCTGAGTCACAAGAGAAAGTGACAGAGAGGCCAGGGCCTTGGGAAGGAAGCAAGTGGTATGCAATGATGGGGTAAGACTTTTCAGAAGAAAAAGCTGCCCTCAGAACAGGGAAAGTGAAAATCCTAGGATTTTTTAAGGAGGCTTTTCTTAGGAGTTATATTTCTCCATTGTTCTGTCTCCCCAAATAAAGAAATACACCTCAATTCCTTCTTAATTCCCCAGCTTCAGGGCATGGCGGGCAGTTTGAAGACTCTTGGAGTCAGGAGATAAAGGGAAGCATTATGTTTCATTGGGTCCCGTTTGATCTTTATACCATCAACACAGGGGCCCTGAGCTTCCCTGTTTCCCCTTTCCTCCAAGTTCACCCAGAAGGCCATGGGCTCTTTGATGTTCAAAGATAGTTTGAACGATGTGCCTGGTCCTTTGTGCCTGAGCAAGCTGCTGGCAGACATTTCTGACTCAAGTTAGGGCAGATGAGAATTCCTCATCTCTTTCGGAGGCAGAGTCAAAGCTCTTAAGAAGAGGAAGGGCATGTTTTATAATAAATTCCATTTTTTCTGGGTCTCCAATGGAGTTTTGGACCCTTGTCATTTCCCTTCTCTGAACCTTATTCCTGACCAGAAGATCCTCTCCTTAATTCTGGCTGTATCAGAGCAGCAAGGAAGACTTAGGAGGCAAGCAGACCTTCAAGAATAGCTATGCATTCATTCAGGCAAAACTCAGGAGGGCCTGCTGAGCATACAATTTCAGGGACATCAAAGGAACGGATGCCCACAATCCCAGAAAGAAACAGAAAGCAAAATGGGGAACCACCCATCCCTTTTCCATTAGTTAAATCTTTTAACACTGTTTTGAGGCTGTCTCTGTGTTGTATGAAAATGCCAGCTATCTGCATCTTCAGTAGCTGTGACCAGAGGTCTCCTCTTGGATGCCAGTGAGTCTCAGGACTTGGCTGGCTTAGGAGAAGTCCTTGGGCATCTCCCCTGGCCAGGCGAGAGCAGGAGCAGGAGACCACTTTGAGGTTGCTCAACTTAGAGAGGTACACGATGTTAGGGAAAGAGGGTGTATATTAGTTTGCCTCCTTTGGTCAGTTAGTGACTCCAGGAATGGGGATTTAGAGCAAGGATGCAGTAAGGGAGACACAAATGTCATGGTGTCCCTGGAAAGAGCCATACAGCTGGCCTTAAAGACATGGGAACATAGTTTGGGAACTGGAAAGAAGTTCTAGTCACTAGTCACTAGGTAATCTTCTCCTACCCTTTCCTCTCCAGGCTTGGCTTTTATTGGTGCCCTAGAATTATGGTGACTCAGAATGACTTAGTCTCTGCTTCTAGCAGTCAGGTAACTACCAATCACCTACCTCATCTTCCACTCATTATGTATGTTTGTTTCTGTTGACGCAGATCTTTGGCTTACTCACTAATTCTGCTTACTCTTGGACGTTCATGGCTTGTCTTCTTTCCATGTTTTCTCTATGTGTGTTTTTTAAGTGCCCTCCCTTTCTCCCCAAACTAGCTATTGATTCTCTTTTCCTATATCTCTTGCTAAAATTCAAGAAAAAGAGAATTTGCTTGGGTCAAGTGAATCATCACTATTCTTTCTGTGCAATGCTCTTTGGTTTGAGATACTTGATAGGCCACTTTTCAACATACAGACTGGCCAACCTGGCTGGCCAAGGGGCGGGACTAACCCCTGCTTCAATCAGCTTGGCCAGAGGTACCAACAACCTGTTCACAGTAGGGCAACATACAAGAAAGTATCAAAGGTTTATTCCTTAAATGGGTGCAGTGGGTTGAGAAGTTTCCTCAAAAGGGGGCTATGGGTATATATTTCAAAGACTATTATGCTTAGTGCAATGAGTTTTGGGGGAAGATAGACCTGTGTTTGGATTGTAATTCTACTTTAGTAGCTGGTTGACGTTGGGTAAGTAACTTAATCTTTCTAAGCTCATTTCCTTACCTTGTACATATGGAGATGAAGAGACTATATTGTAGTGTTGTGTAGATTAGAGAGAAATTATCTAAATGGTGGGTGCTCAGGGCTCCATAAATAGCTTTTATTGTGGCAACACTGCATTGGTCTGTCTGATTCTGGATTTTGCATGTCACTGACTTTGACATAATTTTGGTGGCAGGAGCCCACATCTTGATTCATTTCCCATGGTTCCTACAATGCCAATATTGGTGGTAAAAATGAGAATACAATAGGTGCAGAAAGAGTGTAATTAAGCAGCATTCAGAATATATTCTTGATTGAGTTGTAACGTGTCATCTGACTGGAAATAACAGACGAGATTTGAGATGCTTCCTCTTCAATAATTCAGCAAGAATGACTCCAGTTGTTAAATCTGAAATGAGAAACCAGACACGTTTTCTTGGCTAGTCCCCTTCAACAAATCATTAGAGAATATCCGTAATACCTTTGTACTAAGACAGTGTGAGTAAAGACTTTAAGAAGGAATGGAGACAGTTCAGAGATGCATCCGTAAGATAAATGCAGATCCCAAGTCAGAAACCACCATGTCTGGTTGTCACTGGCTTAGTGATTGATATGGCAGGAGCTATACTCAACCACATAAAGGAGCCATCTGCAAAAGAAGCAGATCAAAACCAAGACATCCTTCCTCAGTTATCCCTGAGGAAAAAAATATAGGTGATTGCCCAGGCTTCTTGATCACATCCTTTGGCTAGTTTGCTACATGTTTCACTCTTCTGCTTTCTTCTCAATTTCAGGATTAAATCCTGGCCACCAGACAGAGCTTCTCGCCAGTTCTTTCATGTGGAGAATTCCTGGATAAGCTGCATGCAGCATAGCCAAGCCTTCTGAGTATCTGTGTGATTCCTCTGCTTTGCAGGCAGATAGCTCATGTTGATCACTTATGAATGGTTTGAATTTCACCAGACAGCTTTTCTCTGTACCCAGGATGAGACACTGGGACCAGGGATTTTGTGCAACTAACTGCAATTGGTCATCCTGAAGGACTGGGTCAAGGGGACCTTCTAGCATCAGTGTCCTCACTGAAGTTTCCTGATTGTGACTTGGGATCTGTAGTGCCACAAGGCCCAACTATCAGGATCCTACACTATTCATTCAGTTTTGTTGGCAAATATGGCATTAGAAGTACTGGCACCTGGTGGCATAATTAAGGACATATAATGATGTTAAATTTTAGAAACTGTGGTTAGATTGGTGTAGATATATTTTGGTGGAAAATCTTTTTCAGTAGGCGATGAAGATGACTGTTTTAGAAGAAATTTTTTTTCTCCGCCCCCTCCCCACAGAAGGCTGTAGAGGCTGTTTTTGGTAGGAATAAAGCGAGGCAGAAAAACGTGTAGCTGCAAGAAAGCTCCTTTTCACGTTGCAATAGAAGAGATAAATCACAAACTACTAGACCTTGAGGAGGTGAATCCCAGACTATACTAGCCTAAGAGACAGCATTGAAAGTTCTTTCGAATGTTCTCCTTTCCAACTTAGACTTCTGATGGATGGAGGGATGTGGGAATGTCTTTCTGTGAGCTTGTCTACTTTTATATTGATTTACTGATTCAACAAATATTTACTGAGAAGTACTATGTGCCAGGCACTATTTTAAGTGTCGAGAATTTAGTAGCAAACAAGACAGATTTCTTGAGAATTTAGACTGTATCCAGTTTTTCCAATTACAAACAGTGCTGTTAGAAATGTTTTGCACTTTGAGCACATAGAGGAACTTGTGTAACAACTTTCCTAAGATATATTCTTAGAAATGGAGTAGCTGGTTTTCAGAGTATGCACATCTTCAACTTGACTATATGTTGTTAGATCAACCTATAAAGTGGTTCAAATTAAACTCCTGAAAGTGGAACATTGTTCCATAATTTTGCCAATTTATCATACTGTCAGACATTGATTTTTGCAATTTTATCCTATACTAGAGGCCCAGTGCACAAATTCATGCATGGATGGGGTCCCTTGGGGTGGCCTGAGGGGATCGGGCTGAAACCCGCAGTCCAGCACTGCCTGCAGCTCCTGCCTGCTGCTCCTGCTCATCCCGGGCCCCGCTGTGCCTGCCACTGGCTTGCGTTCCAGTCAGTCCCGATAGGGAGAGGCTCACACCACCACAGCAGTGCTTGCCAGCTGTGAGCTCTGCATCTGGCGCCTGCCCAAGGGGAGTTGGGGGTGGGGTCAGGACATGATGGGCCCTCCAGGCTGGCGGTGGGACACCCTTGTTGGCCCGGGATCCAGATCCATCCCGCTGACCTTTGCCCTGGTTGCCCGGAGCCACCTAGCGGCTGCTTTTATGTTGTTTCTTCCTTGTGGAATGTCTAGGGAGGGGAAGCAGCCATGGTGCCTGATGTCGACTTCCAGGAGGTCAGCGGCACTGTTGGGATCATGCCAGCGATGCCAGTCCATCAGTGCCTGGCCTGTTCTCCAGAGATTGGGCCAGGAGGACTACTGAGGGAGTGAGTGGCTGCCGCCTGGCTGGTGGGCCACCGGAACGGGTTGGTCAGCTGAGTGGTACTCCTGCTGTGGGAGTGCACTGACCACCAGGGGGCAGCTCCTGCATTGAGCGTCTGCCCCCTGGTGGTCAGTGCACATCATAGCAATCAATCGACCAGTAGTTCGGTTGCTTAGGCTTTTATATAGAGAGATAATAAAAGGCTAATATGCAAATTATCCCCTCGACTGGGAGTTCAACCAGGAGTTTGACCAGGGGGTGGGGCTGGCCAGCCAACCTGCTGTGTCCCCTCCCTCCTGCCAGCCCGGCCCAATATACCCCGATTGGGGCTGGATGGCTGGACCTCACCCATGCAGAAATTCATGCACTGGGCCTCTAGTAAGTATATAATGGTTTTTCACTGTGGTTTTAATTTTTATTTCCTTGACTACTGGTGTGGTTGGGCATTTTTCATGTATTTATTGGTCATTTGGATTTCCTTTTCTCAGATTCTTCAGGACTTTGGGCCATTTTGTTTTGAATACTCACTGTCATATAATAAAATCCCATATATATCTGGGGCTGCCTCTTTATTGTATAATCTCTTCTACACCTCTCTATTCCTGTATCAACACATCTCTTAATTAATATAGTTTAAAATAGGTTATCACAACTATAAGTCAATCCCCATTCTCACGTTATTTGAATTTTCCTTGACTATTCTTGACTGCTATTAGTTCTTCCATATATTATTTATAATTAACTTTTTAAGTCCATTAAAACAACCTATTAATATTTAGACTGGTATTTTATTGACTCTATAAAATAATTTAGGCTGAATTAGCATATTTAATGTATTGATGTTATAAGCCATCATCATGGTGGAACATTCTCTTACTGTCCTTTTCTTTAGATGCAGTTTCCTTTAGTTTTTTGAACATATTCGTAATAACTGATTTAAAGTCTTTGTCTATTAAATTGTCCCTCAGGGACAATTTCTATAGACTGCGTTTTTCCCCCTGGGTATGGACCATACATTCCTGTTTATTGGCATGTCTTCTGTTTTGCTATTGAAAACTGAATATTTAAAATAATATAGCATAGTAACTCTGGAATTCAGATTCACTCCCCTTCCAGCACTTTATTATTGTTGGTATTTGTTTTGTGACTTTTCTGAACTAATTCCGTAAAGTCTGAATCCTTATTGGGTGCAGCCACTGAATTCCTGGCTTGGTTGTTTAGTGGCAAACTGATGATTCAGCAGAGGTTTTCTTAAATGCCATGAACCAATATGTCTCCAACCTGTGTGGTGGGATTCTCTGTGTGTGTGTTGGAGCACAATTTCAATACTTCAGCAGGCATTTCACAACTCTGCCTCAGCCGTTTCTTCCTGCTTGCACAGAGCTTTAAGGTCAACCAGATTAAGGCCTTCTCAAATCTGCCTTGTGCTTGTACACACACTTACATATGCACGTGGCCTTCCACCTTCCAGGAATTTGTCAGAGCTTTCCAAACCCCCCCGTGAACATCAAATTCTTCAATTTTTCCTTTAAGATTTTTTGTTTTGCCTCTTATTTCAAGGGTAGAACTGCCCCAGGCAGTTGCAATTTTAAATAATTGCCACTGATTGTTTTTACAAATGCCACGGGTAGGGCTATTCAAATAGAGGAAGCTCCAATCCAGTCAAATAGACAATCTCTGAGAATAGAGCTTTTCAGTAAACTGCCAGGTGTGCCAAACAGTGATAATTCTCTGGGGAAGGGGCTAATGAGGAGCTCCAAATTTGTTCTTGCCCCATCTAATAGCTTCTAGGTTGATGGTTTTCACAGCAACCATAGTGTGAGACTATGGTTTTGAAGGCTGTAGCAGAGCTGGGAGAAGAGAATGGGGTTAGAACAAATTAAAATGGCATAAAACAGAAGGTTGTTCTTTCTGAGTTTCAATTGTTTTTCTTGAATTAAAGGTTCCTCTGATTGTGCAAGCTTTAGTTAATTTTCGTAGTTCTAAAAAGATTGATTTTGACACTCTTTTCCAGTGTTCTCGTGGAGAACCAGATTTCAGAGGTTATTATTCCACCATTCTGGAAGTACTTCTAGTGTCTCTCTCTCCATAAATATATAATTTAGAAATACAATTGGTTCTTATATAATGATTCTAGACAAAATTAAAAGAATATTTTAATTTTTTTCAGAGAGAAAGGGAGAGGGGGAGGGAGAGAGACACAGAGAGAAAAGAAACATCAATGATGAGAGAGAATCATCAGTTGGCTGCCTCCTGCACTCCCCACACTGGGGATCAAGTCTGCAACCCAGGCATGTGCCCTGATTGGGAATCAAACCATGACCTCCTGATCCCTAGGTTGATGCTCAACCACTGAGCCATGCCAGCCAGGCCTGAGTTACTATTTTAAAAAAAGTATTCTCTTTCACCTCCCTGCCCCAATACACACACACACACACACACACACACACACACTACACAGACACAACATACATATGCACACATCATACCAGGCTCAGTGATTTTATAGGCAAATTCTGCTGAATGTTATTTAAAATTTTTCATAAAATAAAAAGCAGAATGATTCTAAACTCATTTTATAGAGACTACTTTATTGTTAATACTAAAACAAGATAAAACCAACATAATAAAGGAAATTGTGGATAATATTACTTGGGAACATAGATGTAAAAATCCTAAATTAAGTGATCTAAGTATATATCCTAAATAACTTTGGTCTATCCTGGGAACATAAGCATGGATTAACATTTTATAATCCACTAATGGATTAATGAATATTTACATATAATTTACATCAACAGATAAGATGTGAAAAGCAATATGAATTAGTCTGCTAGAGCTGCCTAAACAGAATAACACCAATGGGGTGGCTTAAACCACAGAAATTAATTTTCTCACAGTTCTGAAAGCCAGAAGTCCAAGATCAAAGTGTTAGTACGTTTGGTTTCTCCTTGCCGATGGCCACCTTCTTGTGTCTCTTCACAGGGTCAGCTCTCTGTGCATGTGCACCTGGTGTCTGCTCTTCTTATAAGGACACCAGAGTAGACGAATGGCCTCACTTTAGCTTAATCATCAATGGCCAGTCTTTCTGGCAGCTCTCATCAATGTCAGGCTCATCTGATCAGCCTTAACCTTGATGGCTGAGCTCTTGCCTGACTTTTACACATGAATGGAGCAAAAGAGGAGGGATTTCACCACCACTACAGTGTTGGCCTATGTTACCTAGGATGCCTCCCCCCCAGCCCCCCCTCCCCCCCTCGCTCCCATCCACCCACAGCCCAACTTCAATCCCATTACTTTCAGGATATAATGAACCACAGTGATCTCACCTTCCTCCTCTGAAGTCTTTGCAAGTTTCTTGTCTGCATTCTTCCTTTACTTTTTTACATATGTTCCCCTGTGTC
Source organism: Myotis yumanensis (assembly GCF_028538775.1). Classification (NCBI taxonomy): domain Eukaryota; kingdom Metazoa; phylum Chordata; class Mammalia; order Chiroptera; family Vespertilionidae; genus Myotis; species Myotis yumanensis. The sequence goes on along the minus strand of NW_027223754.1, from coordinate 25,402,582 downwards.
ATGTCTTGTGTTGTTAACTTAGCATTTTGTAATTATAGGTTTTCTGTTTTCATAAGGTAGTAAGTTTAGTAAGATTTTCCAAAGTCGGGAATGGATCTTTATATTGCCTGTAGTATGTGTTTATAGCAGTCACTCAATAAATACCACTTTAAAATATTTATGAATAAATGTATCAATGAACAAGTGAATGAATGACTGGAATACAAGTGGACTGAACACACCCTACCTTTTGAGTGCTTCTTTGTGATAACTTGGACCAGAGGCAGGAAGAAATACCTCCCCCACCCCCAAGCCCCAAGCATGTATCATTACAGCCTGGTGGATGAGGCCTCTTCTCCACCATGCCCCAAGGGTTTGTTTTACCAAGGGGTCCATTGTTTCACTAACTCCAACTCTTGTCCCAGGATAAGTGTTACTGCTGATGACCAGGGTCCTCCCAACCCCTGGTTCAGTTATTGAGCACAGCTCCATGTTTACTGAGATCCTGTTTCCAAGTAGCCAGTAGTAAGGTGCTGATTAACAACTCTTACTAAACATGGCAACAGTCCTTAATCACTCCCACATGCTCCTGGACTTCATGTGATATTGTTTCAGCCGCTAATTTTAAAAATCCTGGAGAAAAGACCTCTGCTCTGAAACATGTGCTTCGGAGCTGTTCCTCTCCGCTGTGCTCTTCCAGAAAACACACATGTGGTTTAATTCAACAGCAGGGCTGAAGGGGAGACACGTTCATAATTTTTCTCCCTCTTTTCCTCCTTCGAGTCCTGTTTCTGCCAAAGCCCTTGGCCAGGATCCAGAAATGGCACATTCAATAATACCCAAAGTGTTTGGGTAATATTTCATAATTACACTGTTGTTGGGGAAATTGTTGCCTTGAGAATGATTGCTGTGCATAAACAGAAAGTCTGAGACCCATGTACCTCTTCACACCCCCTTCCCCCTGCCACTAGGCAGAGAGAGAAGTGAGAAGGTAGAAGACAAGAAAGGGAGGAAAAAAGGAAGGAGAGGGGAATATGAAATTTGTCTGTTTGTCTTTAGTAAGGGGACACATTAGAGAAGATTTATAAAATAGTGAAAGATGAGTATTAACAGCTTTTAGGAACTCTGCCAATTCTGTTCTTGGAACTGATTTTCTTCAGAGGGTAAATAGAAAACCCAGCTCCAGGTTTCCAGAAAATGTAGGGGTAGATGGTGCTGTGGGCTGGAAACGTAGGAGATGGCCCATCTCCTGCCCACCCACCTCCACCAGTGAGTCCCTGAAGATGGCTTTCAGACATGGCTCCCTGTGACAGCCCCTCTTCCCAGGCTGGGTTGAAGCTGGGTTCTGAGACTACCAGGGGACACACAACTGGGAGGCTCAAAGGATAGGCTTCCCTGGTGGGTGAAGGGAAGGAAGAAGGAAGAGTGAATGGTGGCTTAAATGGGAGGCGAGTTAAATGTGGTTTCTTAGCTGTCGCCTTAAGAATCCACAACGGTCAGGACTGCGTCTGAAGCAGCTGCTCCCAGGTTGGGTAGAAAACGCTTGTGTTCAGCAGACTTCAGTTTTCACACCCGAAAGGCTTCACTCAACTTTAGCAACTAGTGAATTTGGAAGGAAGGGGCCCACGGAGACCTACCCTTTAAGTGGCTTTTGTTCTAGATCTAATCTCTTGGTGTGAGGTGCCAGGGTGCAGGTCAATCCCAGGGAAATACCATCACCCCCAAAAAGAAACATCTCTTCAGGGCAGGCACCCAGGCCAATGCTGCACCAGGACCACTGCAGAGCCTGGCAGCTCAGAAGCGAGCAGGCTGGTGCGTGTGCGCCAGAGGTCACTGGCAGGTTACTCTTGAGCTCTGATGAATTGGTGACAGCAGCTTATGTGCTCATCTTCCTGACAGTTCCAAATAATTCAGGAGACATCATTAGAGTAGTTTCAGCCAAGATCTTTTAGTTACAGTTCAAGATGTCATTTATTAAGAGCAAAACAAGTAAAAATCATATTTTAAAGAACTACACCCAAGTCCAACTGGCATTGACCTATGAACCAGGAGGTCATGTTCGATTCCCAGGGCACCCCCGGGTTGTGGGCTTGATCCCCAGTGGGGGCGTGCAGGAGGCAGCCGATCAATGATTCTCTCTCATCATTGATGTTTCTCTCTCCCTCTCCTTTCCTTTCTGAAATCAATCCTATATAATAAAAGCCTAACATGCAAATTTTCCCCTAGGGAGGTCCTTTGACTGGGAGAGTGACTGCTTGCTATGACGTGTGCTGACCACCAGGGGGAGGCGTGGAACATGGTGGATGTTGGTGACAGGTGCTGACAGCAGGCCGCAGTGGAGGCGCTGCCAGCCCCGATGGGTCCTGATGAGATCAGGACTGTGGTGGGATGGTGGAGCAGGTGAGTGGGTGGCACCAGGCCAAGGTGGGTGCAAGCGGGAGCCCGATTGCCCTGCAGACAGTGACCCAGTGGTGGTGGTAGGGGGTGGGGCTGCCCAGGCACTGAGGAAGCTGGGTGGGGGCTGGGGGTGGGACGGCCTCGACTGATCGCCCCAGAGGTGGGATGGTGGAACAGGTGAGAGAGCAGTGCCAGACCAAAGCAGGTGCCAGGTGGGGCTGCAAGGCTGCAAGGGTGGGGGCACGAATGGGGCCGGATCTCCATAGGCCACCCTGAGGGACCCCACCCGTGCATGAATTCATGCACTGGGCCTCTAGTAAAAACATATTAAAAAACCCTATACTCCAAACCACTGTCTTTAGATGCCAACCTTCCAAAATAACAAAAAATATCAGCCCCCCCAAACGAAAGAAGCCACCATATGCAATGCAACATCTCCTGACACACCCCCAGAGGTCTCCCCTCCCTTCCTCCTCCCCCACCCAATTAGACTCTAAGCTCCAAGAGGACAGGAATTCTGGCCATTTTTGGTCTTCACTGAATTCCCAGACCCAGTACGGAAGTTGGAATATAAATAGTCCCTCAAAAACTTCTGAATGAATGAATAAATTAATATGAAAAATAATAAATTAGAAAAAACCAACCAAATAAGCAAACAAGTTAAAAAACAACCAGGGAATACAATCTAAAAGAGAATTTCCTACCTCATTTAAACAACAGTGCTTGGCTGGGTTGAACATCCATTCTGCTCTGCTTGTATGTAAGTGGCCATTGGCTCTGTGTGTGGGTTCCACTGGAATCTGGGAATATTCCTAAATTTTAATATCATTTCCTTTACTGATCTTATCTGTTTCAGATGATTACTGGGGCAACAGGTGTTAAATGATTCTCAGTCACCTACCCCCTACCTGTGGTACATGAAAAAATAATGATCCATATTTGTTTTAGTAAAGTTTTACATTTACCTTTAGGGAAGCCTTACAGATACAACTTCAAAGCTATTTTCTCTGTAAGTCTTCTGTGGGCCAACTGCGATTGCCACCATTTTTTAAATTCTGAACTTGCATCATTTCTGTTCATGATGATTTTGGGTCTTCCTGAGAGAGAACAGAGAGCCCGCCTACGCTGCCTGAGGCCTGGAGCTTCACTAATAAAAGCCAGAGGGTAGATTTTGATTGATCCAATTTATAAACAACAAGGCTTGGACTTTCATCAACTTCTCCTTGCATCTAACCAAAAGCAAACGCACTCAAACATGCTTGCTGTCTGAGATCCTGCCTCATTTTAAGCCTTGATAAAGTGCATTCCTCTCTGTGTCCCCTCCCCAATTCTCTGTTGTCACCCCAATATGATGGTCTAGGGAAGCCAGCGGGGTTGGGCTGGGAACAGAAACTTTAGACCAAGTCACAGCAACAGGCTTCTGGGCTGAGCAAAATGCCAAATGTGACTGAATTTACAGGAACTCTGGAGGCCCCCTGATAGAGCAAATCCACTCCCTTTAATTGACCTGGCTGGAATTTTTGCCACAGAGATTACAAAACTGGGAGCAATTAACTGGAGATATTAATAGATTCTGTCATGTAGAGTATTTGTAACAAAACCTTCGGTGGAATTCCAAGCTGAGAATTTTTACTCCTGGAGCCAAAGAAGCCTTTGTTCTGGGGTTGACATCATGAAACTATTTTTAGAGTCCAAGTCTGCTCTGGCTGGAGAGGGGGGATGGGAGGGGGACACTGATGGTTCCGTGCCCTCCCCCTCCTGCCTCTAGATCCCTTGTGCCAATCCCCAATCCCTAGTCCCTTTTCTTCCCAGAGCTGGGCACATGATCCAGATGTGTCTGGGGAGGGATGAAGGCTTCAGGAGCTTAGCCTGGGTGGGCTGCTGTCTCTGGGTGGCTCCTGAGGGGTGGGGAGGAGGATCATCACAAGACCCAACTCAAAGAGGCAAACTAACGCTCCTGGGATCCATGGGTGGAAGTTTAGAAAGACTGAAGGAGGTCATCTATCTTCTCCTATCAAGCTGAAACAGGATACATTTGGTTTTGCATCAACAAAAGTTCCTGTAATTTCCTACCTTCCTAATGGAAGCTTCCTACGCCCTGTATGGGACCTGCTACAGGAGCAAAGATGGGAGTGAAAGAGGAGGACTGGCCCAAACCATCAGAACACACCTGCTCCGTGCTGTTTTGCATTTGTGCTGCTTCTCTGTGCTTTTCATGTCAGTTTTATCCATCTCACTAAATGCAATGCTCTAACCACTCTAAGCCAGGCTTGGTATTCTAGTGATGGGGAAACTGAGGAGCAGAGAAGAGAAGTTATTTTTCAAAGGTTATTTAAGAGAGAACAACCCAGGTTTCTCAGCTCCTGTTTCAGAGTTGTTGTTTCTCAGTAAGCTGAGCACGCTGGCCCAGCTGGAGAAGAGGCTTCCAGGAAGAGACTGTCCCCAGGGAGAAGTGTCCTGTTCTGGCCCCACTTGACCCATTGCAGACCGCTGAGCCAGGCCACACACTCAAGCATGCTGGCCGTCTTCCATCCTGTTAGAGTGCTGGAGAATGGTTCCTGGGGTGGCCAGGCCTCTTCCCACTTCTCTCTCCTGCATAGGACCCCTGTACCAGGTGTAGATTTCACAGAGCACTGAGCAGTGCTCCCAAGCAGTGACTGACCTGCTCTAGGTAACTCAGGTCCTGACACCTGAGGGGCATACAGACTTGTGGGTCCAAGGCAGTCCCCAGACTCCAGGCAAATGCAATCCCACAGTGGGGTTCAAGGCCTGGGAGAGGGGCTCTGACTGCATTCAGCCTCCCTTACTCCCTTGGTAGTGCCTTTGTGTAATGAACATGAGGAGAATAGAGCTGGGATCCCATGACCCCCCCTCCCCATGGCACAGGGAATCAGGGACATCATTGCAGGTGGAGGAGAGCTGTGCCCTACACAGTGCGTGGCCATACAGACTGACTGAGGAGTTCATTTCCTCCGTTTTCCAGGCTGTAGGAGCCTTTTGCAAGAATGAGCAGTATTTCCCACTTCCTCTCAAGGACAGCTGGGGCTTGTGTTCTAAAGAGCTGGACTTCCCTTGCCCCAGGTATAGGCTCGTGAAGGGGATGACCTGATTTCTCCCAGAGTGGGACTTCTCAGGTTGAAGGGGAGGAATGACCCATCCCAAGAAAGGATGCTCAGAGTGGAAGGATGGGGACTGGGTGGGGGGGGGGTGGGGGGGGCGGTGGGGGCGGTGCTGGGCTCCGTAGAAGTGAGGACCTGTGCTCTGCCTGCACGCTGTGGCAGGAGGTGGCAGGTGGTGGCAGGACCTTGGATGGAATGAGTGGATATGTCTGGGGTGAACCTTAAGTGCCACTTCCTTAGAGCTGTGAAGGGTTCTTGAAGCTCCCTTCTTGGTTTGGAGGAAGGAGGCCAGGAAAAGCAGAGCCCCCAGTCTTAGGATGGATTACACAGGCTTGGATATTGAGCATCAAAGTGGTGACCACCAGGTGCTGAAGACAGGAGCCCTGCCCACTTCTTGGATTATGTAAAAAGGAATTGAAACTGTCTTAGAAGTCTGAGCTGGGTTTAAGCTCATTTAGAGAAATAGAGAATGTGTTGTTTTTTGTGGTCAAGATCTGTGGAATAAATTCATACTGTTTAGATGTCCCAAGAGAGGCTTGCCCTTCCTTCACCTCCAGCCAGCACATGACCCCTCCCGGCCATGATCAACAAGACACATAATATAGGACTTGCTCGAGACCCCAACATAACATAGTCGCCAATCCTTTTAGAAAGTAGTTCTTGCCCTGACTGGTTTGGCTCAGTGGATAGAGCATCTGCCTGCGGACTGAAAGGTCCCAGGTTCGGTTCCGGTCAGGGGCATGTACCTTGGTTGCGGGCACATCTCCAGTGGAGGGTGTGCAGGAGGCAGCTGATCGATGTTTCTCTCTCATCGATGTTTCTGACTCTCTATCTCTCTCCCTTCCTCTCTGTAAGAATTCAATAAAATATATTAAAAAAAAAAAGAAAGTAGTTCTTTTTCAAAGCAGTCACATTAAAAATATTTAAATCTGGTATCACCTGTAAAATGTTTGTGGGGATGTAGGAAAGCTCACAGAGGGATTGAGTTCATCTCAACCTCTGGGAAACCTGGTTGCATCTCTGATCACCAAGACACAAGGTCTGTGCCATGGGCTTCTCCAGAGCTTGGAGGAGCTCTGGAACAATGAGAAAATTGTTGGGTTTGAGTGGAGTGGGAAATGGGACTTGTCTCTCTCTAAAAGTCAGAGGGGCAGAGCCTAGGAAGGCAGTCCCTCTGAGAATAATGTCCTGTATTGTCTCCATGTTTTCCCCTCATCTTCTTGGGCAATATTTCAGGGCTCCTCTACAACCTCACCCCTCAACTGATGGTGGTGGTGGTGGGGTCTCTGCCTCTCCTATTCGTTGAGTAGCAGAGGAGGCTATGCTGTGGCCTTGATTCTCAGCAGACCATAATACCATATTAAATAGAGGATGTTGTAAGAGAAGAGATTATTCTTTCTGTAGGGATGAGGCTCCAACAGACCCAAAGCATTACTGCCCTGACCCCCTCCTTCTCCTGCAAAACATGGAACTGATTCTGAGGTGGTTTTACATCGAAATAAGGAGAAGGTTGTCCAGTTCTATGTTCTGATGTAAATGGTTTCAGATATTTGTTCTTGGCCAGAACAAAACTCAAACCAGGGTAACTCTGGGCTCACTTCAACCATCATTATTAATTTTGAGCCTCTGACATAGAGAAATGGAAGGCTCCCTTTGGACTCTTTTACTGTTTTAGTACCAATCTCTCCCTTACTCACTCGCTTGAAAAACATGAATGATTTGGAGCAAACTTTGCTGAGCAAAGATTTACCACGTCCTACCTCTGCTGAACCTCATGAAGTTACTGGGTCTCCCTAGGCCCCTCGCCACTGAAAGGCAGCATTCCTGGGATGTCCACATGGACTTGTGGTTCCTGGCCAGCTCTTCTGGCCTAGGACTGGTTGTCTTCTCACCCACGCCCTGGAAATTGAGTTCTTCATTCTCTCTCCTCCATCTGTTGACCAGAGGCTGCTTGCTGCTCTCTCATTAGGCCTGGCTAACAGAGGCCCATTTCTCTTTTCTGTACCCCAAAGGGTACTCTTGAGGACCAAACTGTCCAGAGTTCTCTTGCTTGCTAGGACTCTTTAGCCAGCTGGCAGCAACCCTTCCTTTGCTGCCATCGCTCGCTTGCCGTGGCCCCCAGGCCCTTAGCTCCAGCCAAGCCTCTGCTCTTTTTCAGTTTCCCCTGGTGCATTACCCTTTCCTTTAGCACTGCACCTTTTATTTTCCCTCTCTTTTATCCAGGCAAGAACCCTGTCTTTCTCCATCATGAGAAACTGGTATCTCAAAATAAAGAAGAGGGAAAGTAGCTCAAGAATCAAGGAACACCCTGCAGAAGTGCTGTAAGGGTCATTATTAGTGCTGGGTGGGCGGCATTTTCTGGGTGAGACAGACAGTGCTACTTGCAAGTGTGTACAGAGTTCGCACATTAGCAGAGAGAAAACCCAGCAAAAAACTGGGAAATGTGCATCTTGACATGCTCATTTTTGGGTGAAGTATTAAAGTGTCGAAATTTCCCTCTAGGCTAAGGAAGAAGTCATGGAGAATGGTCTGGTGAAAATCAAGCCTCTGTGAAATTGACTTGCCTCAATCTCTTTCAAAAGCTGGGGTAAGTGGTGTGGGGAACTCTTGACCTGGCCTGGATTCTCTCTGCCAGGGCTGAACGCCATGGCATGGGAGCCTTGGGAGTAATGAAGGAAGGAGGATGTTGGGCATTGCCAGATAAATGCTTCAGTTGTTAGGAATGGAAAATACCCTGGGGGGAAAATCAGAAAATAATGGAAGAGATTCCATGACATGTGAAAAACCAACCAACAACCAGAAATAATAACAATGAAGAGAAGAGAAAGCATCAGAGAAACAATGGAATCACCTGTAAAGCTTCATAATTAGCTCAGATTTTAAGAACAATCACACAAACGATGGAAGAAAAGGCACATGACCCGGCCAGTCCATGTGGAATATGTCAGAGAGACTCAAGATCACAGTGAGTTGTGGACCATGAAATGGACTTGGAGTAAAGAAATGACAACAGGTTGAAGCCCATACTTAGGAAAGATTGTGTAATGGCTGAAGAACCTAGCTTCTTGTTTGAAGCGCCAAAGGACTTTCAAGATCGTCTTGTCTGTGGCAGACTCTCTCTCTCCATATTTATTCTTTCCTTTTTCTATTTAATAAGAGAGTCCCATTCCCTGCCCTTCCCTCATTCTCATCTTTAGCTTCATACACGACCACCCAATCACAAAGTTAATTCCTCCGCCTTCTTTGCAGCTAAGTGGCCATGTGGCTATGTTCATGAGCCAGTGAGATATGAGAAGAACGAGGTGTGCAATTCTGGGGAACCTTTAATCTCCTTAAAGAGGAACAGCCGTGACCATCCTTTTCACCCTTTCTGCTGCCTTCTATCCAGAGGTGGAAGCCACATGTGACCAGAGCCGAGGTGATCCGCTAGCATGGCTCCCTGGATGACCTTTTTAAATAGAGCTGACCTATCACCCCTAAACTACTAATGTTTAGATTTTATGAGAAAGAGGCATAAACTTCTAACTTATTTAAGCCATAGTATTTAGGGGTGTTTTTGCTACAACAGCGTAGCCTAATAAACCTTAATGAACACACAATCGAACTGTCTCATTTTGCAGAAGAGAAAAAGAGACCGAGAGAGATGAAGTGCTTTATGAAGGTCAAATCGCTGATACATTAGTGGCAGAGCAGGACCAGAGCCCAGGTTTACTATTGTTGGTATAATGATGCTCTTTCTACTCCATCTTCTGATTCAGAGAACACAGAGCTAGTCACCTCCTATTAGCATATCTGTTCTACTAAGGAGAATGATCTTCAATCTGGAAATGGTAGAACAGATACTGACTAGAGAGAAATGAAACCAAAGGTAGGGAATACAGAGTTTCACTTCACTTCAAATTGTCAGGTGTTTTGTCAGGGGTCCAGGTCAATCATCACAAGCCAGAATACTGAAAACGTGCCCTTCCTGGCATCTGTAGTTTGGAGGAAGACCCTCTTCCCAAAGCATCTCCTTTGTCAATGCATGTGCCACCGCACCAGCACCCACTCCTAGAGATGATTTCTTTAGCTCTTCAAGGCTTTTCTGTCTTCCAGAACTCTCTCCTTTCTTAAGTCTTTTAGTTTGCACATGCAGAGAAAAATGGGTGAGAGAAGATCCAGCAGGGTAGGCCTCCAAATGAACTTTACCCACTTCCAGTGTGCTTAGCCCAACCCTGTGGCAGGCACCTTGATATTTGCAGATCCTGGTGGTAGCGCAAGCAGACTGGGCAGGAATCAGACTTGTGACAGTGATGACCAGCTCAGCTGCACTGGGTCCCTGCCCCTCACCAAGGATGTGACTAACAAATGCAATCATTCATCCCATACATTTCACACATTCCAAACTTGAACCACACAAACTTAGACAGTCACTGTATTAGTCAGGACTCTCCAGAGAAACAGAACCAATAGGGTGTGTATCAATATAAAGAGAGTTATTATAAGAAGTTGGCCTACACTTTCCAAGATCTGCAGGGTGAGTCGGCAAGCTGCAAACTCAGGATTTCCAATAGGATAGTTTCAGTCTGAGGAGAAAGGCCCGAGAACCAGAAGAGGGATGGTGTAGTTGTAGTCCAAAGGCTGAGGGCTCAAGACCCAGGAAGTGCTGATATTTCAGTTCAAGTCTGAAGGCAGGAAAATGCTGATGTCCCAATATAAAGGTCTCCAGGCAGAATGATTTCTCTCTCACTCAGGGAGGGGTCAGCACTTTGTTCTATTTAAGCCTTCAATGGATTGGGTGAGGCCCACTCATATCAGGGAGAGCAGTCTGTTTTACTTAGTCTACCAATCTAGATGTTAATCTCATCCAAAAATACCACCTCAGAAACACCCATGTTAGTGTTTGAGAAATATATAGGCAACTCATGGCCCAGTTAAGTTGACACATAAAATTAACCGTTATGGTCACTTTTGCATTGTCATTCTATTGGGATGGTGGGAGTGAGTGACATGTGGTATATAAGGGTGAGGTGGAAAAGTAAATAGTTTTTGAATGTGGCATTCAAATTTGGTGCAAAACACCTAACATGAATTAGGATTTTAAGTTGAGAGACTCAGAGAACTAAAACTCTGAATTTTCAAACATATGTGAATTGAGCTTCTTTTATTGCTATCTAACTCTTTGTCCCAACACACACACACACACACACACACACACACACACACACACTACTGTGCTCCACACACACACACACATACACACCTACCTGATCTGCAGATCCATGAGAGAATGATTGTTGTTTGAAATCACTGACTTTAGGAGCAGTTTATGCAATATTTTTGTGGCAGGGATAACCATTACAATTACATATACTGCATAAGAAATGAAGGAGATACTTGAAATGGTACTTTAATGAAGGAGAAATATGAAAGTTTATAATAGAACAGCTTGGCCTTATCTAGGGATTAAGGAAATTTTTTCAGAAGAAGGTACATTTAAGATGAGACCAAAGCTTGAGTGGAAACAAACAAAGTGATGTTTGGCTGAAAGGAAGAACATTCCAGGCAGAGGGAACAGCAAGGTATAAAATCCTGAGGCTGGAAATGTTTAGCACATTTGAAGAAGTGAAGGGAGGCTAATGTAGCTGGAGCTCAGAGAGAGAGGAAGGAAATAATTAGGTGGGATGAAGATGAAGATGAAAATGTTGGCAGGGGCTCAACCATGAAGTACTTGGGAGCTGTTAAACATTTGTTGTTTCTCTTCTCCTTCTCCTTCTCCTTCTCCTTCTCCTTCTCCTTCTCCTTCTCCTTCTCCTTCTCCTTCTCCTTCTCCTTCTCCTTCTCCTTCTCCTTCTCCTTCTCCTTCTCCTTCTCCTTCTCCTTCTCCTTCTCCTTCTCCTTCTCCTTCTCCTTCTCCTTCTCCTCCTCCTCCTCCTCCTCCTCCTCCTCCTCCTCCTCCTCCTCCTCCTCCTCCTCCTCCTTCTTCTTCTTCTTCTTCTTCTTCTTCTTCTTCTTCTTCTTCTTCTTCTTCTTTTTCTCCTCTTCCTCCTTCTCCTCCTTCTCCTTCTTCCTAGTAATAATTGGGACTTTGTAAAGAATTTTAAATTGGGGAATGACGTAACCGGATTTGCATTTCCACAATAATTCTCAACATGTTGTAAAGAATAGATATAAGTAGGGCAAGAATGGTGTTGGTAGATTAGATAAGAGGTATTTTATTAGTCTTGGGGAGAGGCAATGGTGACTTACATGATAGTGGTGGAGATGGAGAGGGATATTTAAGAGTTAGAAGTGACAGAAGTTGATAATTGATGAGATGGAGTTTGGGCAAGAAGCAGTGTCAAAGGTGTCTCCTGGGCTTCTGGCATAAATCATTGAGTAGTTGGTTAATCCAGTCATTGGTACTAAACCTCATGTACTAAACTTCAAATCAAGAAAACTGGAGGAAGAGCATATTTGTGGAAAAATTATGGATTCTGTTTTTATGACCTTGGGCAGGTGATAGTCTATGAACTTCTGGTTTTTATCAGTAAAATGAAAATGATACCTCTACTTTAGTACTGTTGAGAAGATAAATGAGATCATGTATGTGAAGTAGCTTTGCGAATCAGAATGCACAATTCAAAGTAGGACCTTACTGTAACACAGATAGAAGGGATAGATGGATAAATAGAGGTCGATGAGCTGAAGGGGCATATAAGAACAGGTTGACCTTGAACCATTTATTTTTTGGAAAAAAAACCAATGAAGGAGAAAAGAGCCAAACCTTGAGACTTCATCTGAGATCTTTCTTTCTAACCAGTTGCAGACCCTGGGTTCTTAGTGGCTTTGCCCTTTGTAATTGCTTCAGGCTTAGAGCTGAGAACAATTCCCACTCCTGATGATCACCATTTGGACACACTGTCTCCATTAGTATAAATCAGGACAGTCTTCCGTGCACCATGGAAAATCCTTGAGGTTAGACACTGCTGGTGAAAATCTGGATGGGCACAGGAGCTGAGGGACTGATGAAACCCTGCTCTTAGGATTATGCTTACAGTACAGACAGTCCTCGGGATACGTCAGAATTGATGTACCTCATTTCGTGGTTACGTCGCCACCTCCCATTTATTTATATATATAAAAAGAGTTCTTTCATTTCGACGTATGTACATATGTGCTTTATGTTTTTTATTATTTATTTACCACAAGTAAAGGTCAGGAATTGTTATCTTTCTTTAAAATTTTTTTTACTGTTTCACTTCATTACTGCTGTGTATGTACTCCATGTGAGTGACGTAGGTGCTTATGTAGGTGGGTTCCAACTTAGGGTGAAAATCGTGTTATGTGCGCCATAGGAACGAATCTCTGATGTAACCTGAGGACCTACTGTATAATAGTGTGGGCTGCTTACTGTGCTCCACAACCTACAGAGTTTATTGTGAGACCAGTTAATGATGATTTTTATTTATTTAAAAGCATTCATTGACCTACCCTTGCCATAGTCTGCCTGATTTTAGCAAACAAAATTACTGTCCATGTAGTTGCTGAGGCCAAAAACATGAGTCCTTAATTTCTTGTTTCTTTGCCCACCCCCACATCCCACCATTATTAATAACTATCAAGTCTACCTCCAAGACATATCCCAAATGATCCATTTTCCCCATACCCTCTGCCACAACTCAAACACTTTCAGCTATTTGCACTACTGCAGACACTGTCACCCACCCCAGTGCAATCCCCAAATAGTAGCTCATGCTATCTTTTTTAAGTATAACTGTCCACTTCACTCAACTGCTTAGAAATTTCCATTGGTTTCCCCACCAAATTTAGAATAAATTCAAGTTCCTTGCTATGGCCCACAAGGTCCTACATGATGTAGTTTCTGGAAATATTGATGTTACTGGAAATATTCACTATGTGGTTCTGGTACATCCATCCCATTAGAATGGACAATTGAACAACAGATCAGATGTTAGCCAAAAAGCAAGCACATCAGTGCTAGGGGCCTACTGGCTCAGTATGAGGCCTTCTCTTACAGCTGAGCCACAGACACATGTGACCCTGTTATTCAGGCCTCAGTCTCCAATTTAAAAGTTCTTCATTGGCCCTCTAATCTACAGGGCTCCCCAACCTCTTGGCCAAAGTCCTCTCATCATAGTGTCCTGTAGTGAATATCTGGTTGTTTCATTTTTATGTGCTTGTAGATGTATTGCCTGTCATTTCCCAATAGCTTATAATTGGAGAATTAATTGGAGCTCGCAATCTAGTTAAGCTGCAGGAGAAGAGGGTGTTTGGTGCGTCGATATATCTCATGGTCTGTTACAGTGCGGACACTTAACAAACGTAAGGTGAATGGTAAGTGAGTTCATAAACATTTCCTAGGAGTGCAGTTGCTAGAGGAGCTCCCAGCTGCCTTGTCCAGGAGTGGGGCACAGGGTAAGGGAAAGCATAGGCCAAACGTGGAGCCTGCCTCTCAGGATTCTCAGTCAGAACACTGGGTGATAGCAAGGACAAGCAGCTCAGTTACCTTGTTAAGTAAGAACAGCTAACCTGGGTCTGCAGGCAGAAAAAAGCATGGAAAGGAGCTTTTTGATTTATTTCAAATTAGCGACTGTGAGAGTAGGTGGTCAGTATGCTCCCTTGGAAAAGTAAATCCCATCCTGCCCCAAAGGGGTTGTTTTCAGCTCTGCCTTTAAAAAGTTCTGGTACTAGTTCCAATGTGGGGGGAGGAAGGGTTCCCCACACCACCAATTCTTGAACACAAGGTGAATGTCCTATAATTCAACTCAATTCTGACACTATATCCCTGGAGATAGCATCAGATTCCACAGGTTAAGGGCTCAATCCATGGGACTGCCCCCTCCCCCACTTGAAATGACATTTGCAAGTTTAGGTTGTCACCTGTGCTTTTAACTGATAGGGTGTAGATCAGAGGTTCCAATGACCCTCTTCCTTGAATCTGATAAATTTGCTAGAGTGGCTCACAGAACTCAGGAAAACATTTTCTTGTTTATCATAAAAGGATATGATAAAGGGTACAGATGAACATGCAGATGGAAGAGATGCATAGGGCAAGGCACGGGAAAGAGCAGGGAGCTTCCACATAGGCATCACTCATTAAGTCATTGGCCATTGGTGATAAATTCAACCTTCATTCCTTCTCCCCACCCTTGAAGGGAAATGAAAGTTTCAAACCTCCAGTCACATGGTTTGCTTCCCTGGCAACCAGCCTCATCCTTTGGTGACCTAAGGGCATTCCATAAGTAATCTCATTAATATAACAAAAGACACCTTCTCATTAAGATAATTCCAAGGGTTTTAGGAGCTCTGTGCCAGAACTGGGACTAAGACCAAAGCTATATTTCTTATTATAAGTCACAGTATCACACAGCCCTACATGAGGATTTATAGCCACTAAATTACTAATCATATTGATTCTTGTAAGAGCTCCCTAGATGGCGACCCAGTATTTCCAGTACATCTCATGCATGGATTCCAGATGCTCTTCCAGAAACAACTGCTCAGCTTGTAAGTCCCAGTTACTGTGAGCTCAGGTCCAGACACCCCATCCTGGTGCTGGTGTCCTGGCCTCATTGCATGAAGAGCTGGGACTTTGGGTCAGATGCACTGACTTAGAATTGTAACTGCACAGGAACTTTATTTCTTTAATATGGCTTTTTCCTTCATTAAAGCTAGCTTTGCCCTGTCTAATAGTGTTACCTGACAAAGGGGCCCATTTGCCTGCACACGTCGAAGACCAATCAAATGTGAACAGGGATTTGCTGCCAAGAAAGTACATGTTTATTAGCTGAGTAAATGGTGCCAAGCCCAAAGTCACAGGTAAGCAAGTGCTCAAAGACCTGGCTTCCCGATGCTTCCAGGGGATGAGTTATATAAGGGAGAAAAATCATTAATTGTGGTGACTAAAGGAGTTAGGGTCATGGGCTCTACCAAGGTAGGGAAAGAGTGGACAGCTGAAAGGAGAAAGGGTCATGTTAAAGAAATGGAGTTTCACTGTGGTTACAATAGCACCATGACATACTGTACCTCTACTCCCTGAATCATTAAGCCCTCAGGACATCAGGTTCTGGTCAGAATCAGGTGGTCTTAGGAACAAAGTCTCAGGTCTGTTGACCACAGAAACAGAGTTTTAGGTCAGGCTAAAGTTGTATTTCAGCCCCAGGCCCATGAAAGGAAACCCACCCTATGGACCACACCCTCATGAAACCAGACAGAATCATGCCATGGCTGACATCAGGACCTGGCACAGTGATCACCTACTCCCTACCATGGCTTCATCCAATCAGTAGAGCACATGACCCCAACTGCATTCGTCACCCTGATTAATGATTGTTCCTGTATATAATCTGCCCCATGTAGGCTGTTGGGAGCCAGGCCTTTGAGCACTGGCTCACCTGTGTCTCTGGGCTTGGTGCTATTTCCTTAAATAAACCTTTGTTTTCTTTCCTGCAAACTCCTTTTTGCATCCTATTGGGCTTTGATGTGTATAGGCAAATGAACGCTCTTTAGTTCGGTAACAGAATCAGGGCTCACCCTTGTACCTATGTGGGACCTGAAGCAAGCCATGTCACCTCTAGGAGTCTCACTCTCTTTATCTGCACAAAGGGAGCAATTCTACCCGAAACACCTACCAGCGTGCTCAGAGTGAAAGAGAATCCACAAAACTGGGCTCTGAGCTTCCTGAGAGCAGGAATCAAGGCTCATGTTTTCTGTTCTTTCACAGAAATTCACACTGTGCTGAGCAAGAAGTCCATTCAACCAACTTTACTGAGTCTTCTCTAGTACTTCTTACCTAACTCTGAGACCTGTAAGCGTGCACCTGCTCATGTGCTCCTATTGCTCGTGTGGTCCTGCAATCAGAGGCAGAATCGCTCCGAGGAGCCCTTTAAAGGGCTGAGTGCACCCAGAAGAGCCGGGGCATTGGGTGGGAGGTTAGCACAGGGGAAGAGCTGAAGGCAGAGGGGTTCACTGGGGATCTGGAGCTCTGACAGCACCAGGAGCAAATAAAGAAAAAGAAATTTGATCTTTGAAAAACTTCTAAAGGGCCCCAGGAGTGCCAAGCCAGGGCCAAGTTGCTTCAAAGAGCAAGTGCAAACAGCACTAAATTCAGGAGAGGATAGCATTGGTGGCTGCCCTGGTTCTTTCTGAGAGAGGGTATTCACAGCTCTGCCAAAAGCCCTGTCCACCGTTTCCTGGTTCCTGTCCGAGGGGGCCAGTGTGTCCTGCAGAAGAGCTGAAACATGAGGGATGGATGGGGCTGTGACGGGGAGCGGCTACACAGAACCAGCCTGTGAAGGAGAAGCTTCCGGCCCTGCTCAGAGCTTCTCAGAGCCATGGCTCGGTAACCTCCACAAATATTATTTTTGAGCAGGAGAGCCTTTGGCAAGCACCAGTCTCCAGTTCAAGTTCAGCTGGAAGGAGGGCTTAAGGCTTTAGTCAACATGTACTAAACCTCAAACAAGTAGCTAAGTTGAGAACAAACCCCTGAAGTAGGATGTGTGAGTACCAGGAGGCATGTGCATATTTCTGAAGATTGATTCTGATTTGGCACCAGCCATGGTTCAAATGATAAAGTGGCAATGTTTATTGTAGGAATGCCCAGGTCCCTAAATCTGTCCCTCTTCTCCCCTCCTCTCTTCCCCCTCTGTCCCTCCTCTGCCCCATGGAGCTTTTCTCTGTGCTCACATCTGGCATCAGCAAAGAATCTGAAGCTAGGATTCCCTAAGTCTTGCCTTCCTAACCCTGTCCTGCCTCCTCTGCAGTTTTGTGCCTTTTTGTAGTGGCCATGTTTTTGCAAACAAGTCGTCAGGGTGCATATGAAGAACTGCTTCCAAGTGACATAGAAACGTTTTTTCATTTAGTTCCCCGACAAGTTTTTGAGGAAAGTGATATTGTTCCTCCTCTACAGATCAGGAGACTAAGGCTCAGAGTTGTTCATCAGCATGCCCAGGGTCTCCAGGATGGTAGGTTATAGAGCCAGTATTGGGGCCCAAGTCTGTGATAGTCTGTGAACTGCATTGCTCACCTCCTTTCTACAAGACTGCAGCCTAGCAGCAGGTCCCTAAGAGTAAAATATCTTGGCACCATGGTTCCCTCGTTTGTGAAAAGAGAATAGTGACATGCCCATTCCACCGTTGCAGATCAACAAAGCCATTTAGATGGTTAAGTTAAGGAAAAAAAGAAAAACAGGGAAGAACAACCAAAATGATTCAAGGAATGAGAGGGAAGAGCCAGAAACTCTTCTTCCTGGCACATAGTAGGTGCTCAATAAACATATGTCACCTGGATGAATGAAACTCTAAAGCAAACATGATTGAAGTCTAATGAACTGATGAGTGGGAATAGGCAGAAAGACTTTCCAGAATACCCAATTTAGGGACACTCCTGGATGAAGTACAATTTAGGATAAACAAAAGGAAGTATTGCTGTTTCAAAGGTAGTAAATTTAGAAAGCTCAGGAGTCAGCATGGATTAAAAATATAAATCTCTGCAGAAAAAAAATTGTGCATGATGAATCCATAAAAAAATAACCAGGGGCAATATCTCTTGCCTTGGAGTCCAAGGTCAAGTAGAAGAACCAGACCCTCCCTAAAATAACCCTGGACTGAGTGAGCAGCATGCTAAATCTTACTTTCTCAATTCAGTGTTAACTTGAGAACGTTCCCTTCTCCTCCCTCTTCAGCTCTTTGGCACATTCTTGCTCTGGTTTTAGGGAGTTACCAGCTTGATAAACTACAGGAAACCTGGATGAATTTTACATCCAATTTATAGAGCTCTGACTCTAATAGTGCCTAAATAATCCATGGTGAAGGCTGCTAAATGGGCCATGTAATCCATTTGGAAACGACGTGTCCTGGCTGTGGAGTGTGCATGGTTCTGGGTGTGCTTTCCTTTTCAGTGTTTTGGTTTGTACAGAGGGAAGGGATGAGGGGAATGATTTTGGTACTTTGCTTGCATGTGACCGAACCTTAGCTTTCTTCTCATTACATGCCGCTAAGGGAGAAGGATCTTCATCCTGAGTTCTGGTAACAACTATTTCTCGTAGGTTTCTTCAGCCTCTGACTCTTGGCCTAGGCTAGGGCCTTGGGTCTGGCCCCGAAGGTAGGATGGGACTTGTAGGTGACACCAGACCTGAATCTGACCCTCTTGGGAAGAATTGAAACCTTTCACTGACTGCTCTACAGATGTTCAAATGGACTGGAAGTCTGTAGTAAGCACTGAGGTCCCTTTGGGGACACACCCGCTATCTCCCTCTCTTTGAGGCAATCCTCATTCATTTCCTCATTCATTTCCTCACTTGCCTCCATGGCAACAGCTGGCAGGTTGGGGGCAGCCTATCTCCCCATTTGGAGTGCAGGTTTTCCTGACCTTTTCACAGAATCTGGACTATATTTCCTGGCTTCTTGCTAAGGTTGGGGCTGAGGCTTAGAATTTGACCACCGCCACACACACATCATCCTCTTTCTGCCTCCAGATGTGGCCTCTCCATCCACTTCTTTCAGCCCCTTTGTAACCCATCCTCAAAGTCCTGATTCAGCATTTCCTGTTCAAACCACAAGGATAAGATCCCTCTCTCCCTCCAGAGTTCCACAGCACAGACAGCCTTTGATATTTATTTGACTCACGATATACCTTGGCAGTCAGGGGCCCAGCAGCAAACAGATGGCACACTGAAATGGGGTAATTTGAAGGGTGTTTAATAAAAGGACTCTTGCAAAGGTGTGGGAAGCTCAGGAGTCAGCATGGATAAAAATATAAATGTCTGAAGAAAAAAAAAATAAATTTGCATGTGATGAATCCATAAAAAATAACCAAGGCAACATCTCCTGCCTTGGAGTTCAAGGCCAAGTAGATGAACTGATCCTCCCCCAGAATACCTGAGCTGAGTGAGTAATATAATAAGTCTTGCTTTCTAACTGTGGTGTAGGAAAGACATGAAAGAGTGTGAGGAACCTCAGGGCTGGCATCCGGGGGTACCTTAACCACCCCTAAGATGGAAGAAACAAGTCCAGGGGACAGTACCAGAACCAGCCCAGCAGGATCTCTGCTGGAAGAAAACAGCCAACCCCTTTGGCGGGGAGGGGGGGGGCACTGGATAATAAATTTCCTGATCTCACTTGCCTTTCCACTCCCCCCATATTGATGAACCCAACAGGAAGCCAGAGGACTTGAGTTTGCTATTGTAGTTTATACAGTTCGTTCTCTGGGGGCTGTGGGCAGGGTGGAGAAGGGTAGAAATTGGATCTGGAGGCAAAAACAGATGTTCAACACTGTGTGTATGAGATCATGTGCAGGGCATTTTATGGGGCACTTGGGAGATTCTTGCAGACCTCTTCTGCTAAAGTGATCGGCTTCTCTGGGCTGCCCCACGTTGTCAAGGTCTTGTCACCTGCACGCAGCTGACCTCCTCCCCAATAGTGGCACCTCTAGGGCAGGGGCTGCACCCTGTGTAGCTCTTTGCTCACCGAGGGTTTGGTTAGCAGAATCTACATTTGGATTGGCTTGGTTGGTTGAAACATAGGCAACTTGAGGCCAGGACGCAGCCAGGGTCTTTCAGACAGCAAACCAACTGATGTGAATGAAACCTGAACTGGCTCAGAAGCAAGTGTCTAACTGTGACCCTGACCAGATGTCAGTTTTGTGGGTCTCAGTCCCCTCAATGCTAAAATAAAGTGGTTTGTTTGGATCAGGGGTTAGCATAGTATGGCTTTGGGCCAAATCCAACCCCTGACCCTGTTTTTATAAATAAAGTTTGATCAGAACACAGCCACGCTCAAACTTTTACATATTGTCTTTGGCAGCTTCTCACCACCACATCAGATTTTAGTAGTCCCGATAGAGCCCGCATTACCCACAAACCCTAAAACATTTACGATCTGGCCCTTTACAGAAAACATTTGCTTGACCTCTGGTTAGATGTTTTCCAAGGTCCCTCCTGGTTGTAGGGTTCCGACATCAGGCACAATTTGTTCATCGGCTTTGCATTTCACATGGTCTAGACAAGAGGTAGGGAGAGAGTCTGTGCATGTCCCTTGACCTGCCTTAGTGGCTACCCGCAGCTAGTTGCATGCCCCCCAGTTTCCAGCATGGCCCCTCTGCTTCTGGATGCGATGGCTGAGGAGACACAGCTAGTGGGCAGGTCAGAAGTGCTGCTCACTCATCACCCTCCTGAGCAAGTTCTATTGAGGAGACATGGGAGCTGGGGGGTAACTCTCCCAATTGCCTCACACCCAGAGGCCCCAACCTGAGGTGTGCCAGGGAGACGAGATACTGATCATTAGTCCCACAGTTATAGGATTTCTCCCCTTTCTTCCCTTCTCTCCACTCTTTCCCACTTCCTGACATCACTTCCAAATTAAATCATTATGTTGTTACATACTGTTGAGTCGGTTCTGATTCCTGGGGACGCTGTGAATGAGTGATGTCCACTGTGTCCTGTCCTCCACAGCCCTGCCCAGTTCCTGGAAACTCACACCTGTGGCTTCTTTTATGGAGTCAATCCATCTCACATTTGGTCCCCCTCCCTTCTAGCTACCTTCTATTTTCCCCAGCATTATTGTCTTTTCCAAAGAACCCTGCCTTCTCATGGTGTGCCTGAAATAGGACAGCTTCAGTTCTGTCATTTTTGCCTCCAGTGGTGTCTCAGGCTTAATTTGCTCTAGGACCCACTTGATCGTCTTTCTAGAGGCCCAAGGTATCTGCAGGGCTCCCAAACCAAGTGCCTGCACTCAAGTCTCAGAGGCTGCTTCAGGGAAAACCCAAAGGAAGACATAATGTGTGGTTAATACACACACATTGTTCCTGTCAGCATTCATCTGCCTTGTGTTGCTAATATTGGGCTGCAACATATGATATTGTTGGAAAATTTAGCTAATTTTACAAAAACTAAAACTTGCAACCGATAGTGGCATGTGGTTCTAGGAGACGGGGCTGAATCGTGTGAATGTGCTTAACTTGTGGACCTTCGTTCCCTTTCTGTAAAATTAGAGGATCGGATTGCACAAGGTCCCTAGATACCTTACCATTCCAAAAGGCTATGAAATTGGATCCAAGGTTGTCTTGCTAATCTGAGGGCAGTAAGTAAAAGCAGACATATTCACAATCTTAACTGCGGTTGTGTTTTGTGATAACAGATTGTTTTTTGTCTTTCCCTAATATGATGGGGGTGGGTGGGGTGTCAGGTAGATAGTGGGAAGGACCAGGTGGTGAGGAAAGACGAAGCCTCAGAACTATTCAGTAACCTTTTCCTTTCTTCCTCTCCCATTATCACCCATTCCCCTCTCTCTCTCTCTCTCTCTCTCTCTCTCTCTCTCTCTCTCATCCTCACCCAAGGATATTTTTCCATTGATTTTTTAGAGAGAGTGGAAGAGAGAGGGAAAGACAAAGAGAAATACTGATGTGAGAGAAACACATCGATTGGTTTCTTCCTGCACATGCTCCAACTGGGGCCTGGGCCAGGAAGGAGCCTGCAGCCGAGGTACGTGCCCTTGACCAGAATGGAACTCAGGACTCTTTGGTCTGCAGGCTGATGCTCTATCCACTGAGCCAAACCTGCTAGGGCACCCCTCTCCACTTTTGACCTCAACTCTCTATCCTTCTGGGTACCCACTTTAGAGAATCATGGTTAGCATATGGTTGAAAAAAGAATGGGTCCAATCCTATGTGGTTTGGCTTCTAAAAGTAGGAAAATTGAGAAGTGTTTGCTCAGAAAGAATTTAAAAACTTCTTGGTAACCTGGAGCATGACTTCTATCTTTGTAAATCGTATCCTTTACCTCAAAACTCAAGAGTTTGAAGAAAGCTTTTGTTCATGTAGTTATAATTAATGCAAATATTTATCAAGCATGTGCCAGACACTGTGCATACTGGGAATACAATGGACAGTTATTGGGTAGAGGTCACTGAGTAGATAATCTCTCAAATATCAATAACATTAAAAATCATGACCAATGTTGTGAAGGAAAAGTACACGTTGGGGCAGGTGAGTGGTGGGGTGGGGTTTCACTGAGGATGAGCTTTTGGGTCTGAGATCTGGAAGGGGAAGGTGGAGGAGGGAGAGTTAGGTGTGCCCAGAGCCTGACAAGAAAAGGGGGAGTGGAGGAACTAAAGATCAGAGGCCCAAGGGAAGAGTATAGGAGACACAGGTAGAGACTAGGAGGTGCAGGAGCAATCACTCATTCAACACTTATTGAATGCCTACTGTGTCTGGGCATTCTTCCATACTCTATAGCTACAGTAGTAAGTGACACAAAGTTCTTGCCCTTGAGAAATTTAAATCCTAGTGGAGAAGACAGAGCATGAGAAGGCCAATGAATAAAGATATTATAATTCAGGCAGAGGTAAATGTTGTGAAAAAAAAGGAAGCTGAGTGAGGATTAGAAGGAGCCAGCCTGGGGGGAGGTGGTATGGGGAGACCACAGTGAAGACCTGACTTTCTTGGGGCCTTTCTGATTCCATGAGGGATCTGGACAAGTTTCAGCAGCCGGGCTGGCCTATTTCCTTATTAAGCCAAGAGGAGCAGCGAGCAAGAATCCCTTACTTATTCTGGCCAACAAAAATTATTGGAGAAGAGCAAGATTATAAATCTCCCGATTAAAAAAAAAAAATCTATTTTCAGTGCTAGAAAATGTAGAACCTCGGTGAGAGAGAAAATCCCAAAGGAACAGGTTACGGATACAAGTTTTAAAAACAGAAAGAGAGAAAGGTGAAGCATTCCTGTGCCATGGCCTGGCTTGGCTGGGAGGAGAGGCGGGCCTCAGCGGCCCTCTCAGCTGGGCCTGAACAGACAATAAAGCAGGAGATGAAGTGGCTGTGGCTGAGGTGCCTGACAAACTCTGATTTCTTGCAGTGGTTCCTGGGGCTGGAAACAGCTAGAAAAGGGTGTTGGCCACAGGGGCTGTCAGAGTGGAAAGTTCCTGGCACCAGAGGGAAGATAAGTTTCATAACTTTGTGTGTGTGTGTGTGTGTGTGTGTGTGTTTTCATATCCATGCTATGTGGTGGAGTCTGGGTCTCCACCCCAACCCCCAGCCTGCAATCTGCAGGCATCACCTTGAAAGCTGGGCAGTTTGAACCACCCATTCTGCCCGAGCTCCTGTCTCTGTACCTGCCATTTGGAAAAGCATCCCCTGAGTCTCAGGAGAGAGAGCATCTGATCCCAGGCCCTCCTGCAGATGCCCTTAGAGCAGTGGTTCTCAACCTGTGGGTCGCCAACCTGTGGGTCGAGACCCCTTTGGGGGTCGAACGACCCTTTCATAGGGGTCGCCTAAGACCATCGGAAAACACATATATAATTACATATTGTTTTTGTGATTAATCACTATGCTTTAATTATGTTCAATTTGTAACAATGAAAATACATCCTGCATATCAGATATTTACAGTACTATTCATAACAGTAGCAAAATTACAGTTATGAAGTAGCAACAAAAAATAATTTTATGGTTAGGGGTCACCACCACATGAGGAACTGTATTAAAGGGTCGTGGCATTAGGAAGGTTGAGAACCACTGCCTTAGAGCCTCGTTCCTAGGTTGAAGGGTGTGCGTGTAAGAGTCTTGTGGCATGCATGTGTGTGCATGTGCACACCCCCAGGCACATGTGTTCATCGGCTTAACAAATACCTGTAGAGCACAGTGCCAGCACCAAGGAAGAATGAACCCAGCTGCCTAGCTCAGGATGCTAACGGTGTGGTGGGGGCCACACACTCTCTGTGAAGATGCTCTGAAGCACGCTGCTCTCAATTTTGGTGGGTCAGGGAAGGGTTTCTGACTGGTATTAAGTGACCGATCAAGTTCTGATTCAAAGGATAGGTGTGTGTTTGTGAGGGGGGGTGGGTGGGAAAGAGAGAGAGAGAGAGAGAGAGAGAGAGAGAGAGAGAGAGAGAGAAAGAGAAGTGTAAAATCTAGAACCTGTCTTGGAAATCATGTGAATTCAAAGTAAACTCATCTTATAGATGAGCCCCTGTAGGCTCCATGCATTCTCATGTGATTGCTGGCACATGATCGTTCATGTGGTTTTTAAGTTGAAAGTATTTATAGCTTGTAAATTGTTAGTAAATGGTTTAAAGTTGTGTTCCTTCCTCCTTCCTTCTTCCTCATCATTTGAGGCTCCGTGGGTTGGTGTTGTGCCCTGTACCCTGGTTGCCTCTGATTTGAAATCAAGATTATTCATCATTATCAGGGAAGAAAGGCCAATTGGTAAAAATAAATGTACTGGGTAAATTCTTTTTTTTTTTTTCTAATCTATTTTCTGAGAGTTTGATAGAAAGACGTGTTGATCAAAGTGGCTTCAGGAAGAAAAAGTGATGGGATTTTGGAAAAGGTGGCTTCTGGGGCAGAGGGTCCTGAGGACTCCTTCTCCTCTTCACCCACTGTGACCTTCCACAGGGAACGCTGAGCAGGTGTCCGCCTCTGCTGTCAATCAGGAAAGGGAGGTAGCTGGGGACAGATGGAGATGAAGGATGCCTGCGGATCTAGGGAATCTGAAACTGCTCATTCTCTCCTGAATGTTCTAGCTGAGAGCCACTGCAGGGCTTGGCTGTGCCCTGCTTACCCACCCCATCACTCTCAGCACATAGAAGTGAACCTGTCCTGTGCAGGTGGGAAGGCGGCAGGAGGACACAGCCTGGAATTGACACCCCCAGCTCCTGTGACTCCTCCAGCGAGCAGCTAGGGGCTGGGAACTTTGTCCACGAAGCCATGGCACACCCTGGGAGAAGGGGCAGCAGCATGGGGATAAAGTTCCCCTCCCAGATGCCCAGGCCTAGGTGACCTGTGGAACTGTGGTGCCATCTGATGGCCAAGACAGGGAATGAATTGGGGACGAGTGAAGGGACAAACCAGGACAATCTGCGTGGCCCCTGCTCTGGTTCGGGTTTGTGACTTGGCAGGTTTAATCTCTCCTCATCACAGCTCTGAACTTGGAAGCTCTACATGTACCGGCTGTAGGGCTGGGGTCCATGGGCTGCAGGGTGGGGAAAATATTTTGGGACACCCATTATGGGCTTAGTTGGGTATAGTTGGAGGGGCAGAAGTGTGTGTGGGGGGGGTAATTAAGGTACAGGATACAATCCTTAATCTCAGTGAGTCTACATAACACTCGAGAAGACAGGGTTAACTCATAGAATGACAACAAGGTGATGTAATTGAATGTGGTGTGTTGCCTGCTGCATCCCAGAAGCCCAGTGGTTGTTCCTCAGGAGGGAAACAAAAGAGGAGAAACCAAGGTGGTAACCAGAGCGGAGAGGAGCCCCAAGGCAGGGCTGACAGGGAAGATAAGTGGTAACCAGAGTGGAGAGGAGCCCTGTCAGTGACTTGTGTGTGTGTGTGTGTGTGTGTGTGTGTGTGTGTGTGAGAGAGAGAGAGAGAGAGAGAGAGAGAGAGAGAGAAGTGGCACCCTATAAAAGCCAACAATGTTTGATGATGAATTCCTTTCTGTGACACATGGTCTTGCTTTTTTCTGGCCTTGAAGAAATCTTTAAAGAGTCTTTAACGACTGTCATGTCACCTTAAAAGTGACGACTTTGAAGGATATACTCAGGGGAAGCACCTGCTCCCGGTGGCCCCTTCTGATGGCTGGGCTTACTGAGTACCCTTAGAGCACAGATGGGGTTGCACAGATGGGAATTAGGTGGGGGTCAGGTGGAAGGTGTTCTGGGCCAGAGCACCTGATGTTTATTTGTTTGTTTCAATGGAAACAATTTCGCAGACCTCTGGTCCTCATGCGTCACTGCTGAAGGGTCTTGATGGCCGCAGGTGGGGACAGGTGGATGAAGGTATGGAAACAGAGAAAGGCCTTCCATAGGCAAGGGGAGGATTTCCTTCCCTTATCTGAAGCCCTTCCTCCCCTCCCCACTCCCGCCCCCCACCGCCGCCGCTGATCCTCCTTTCTCTCTTCCTCTCCCTTTCAGATGCCTGTCTTCACTTCTTCCAGGAAAAACTGCCAGCACCAGTCACCCAGGACATGTCAGGCCATCTTGTGCAGGTGTTCCACACTGCAAGTTATCTCGAGGGTGGCCCTAACCTTCTCTCTTGGCTCAAGGCAAGCTGTTTCTCTCCAAACTAACTCTGTGTTTAGATCCACTGGGCATGAGGTCCTGGAGTCCATGGCAAGGGTGCAGAGGAGGGGCAGCTCTTGCTTTATGAAGAGGTGCTTTGGGCCATTAGACCTTGGTACAGGGGTCCTCAAACTTTTTATTTATTTATTTATTTTTTAATTTTTAAAAAAATATATTATTGATTTTTTACAGAGAGGAAGGGAGAGAGATAGAGAGTTAGAAACATCGATGAGAGAGAAACATCGATCAGCTGCCTCCTGCACACCCTCTACTGGGGATGTGCCCGCAACCCAGGTACATGCCCTTGATTGGAATCGAACCTGGGACCTTTCAGTCCACAGGCCGACGCTCTATCCACTGAGCCAAACCGGTTTCGGCTCCTCAAACTTTTTAAACAGGGGGCCAGTTCACTGTCCCTCAGACCGTTGGAGGGCCGGACTATAGTTAAAAAAAAAACTATGAACAAATTCCTATGCACACTGTACATATCTTATTTTGAAGTAAAAAAACAAAACGGGAACAAATACAATATCTGTATTTGTATGTGGCCTGCAGACCGTAGTTTCAGGACCCCTGCCTTGGGAGATCCAGTCATATTTAATTTGCTTGGGACACTTCACTGTTTAAAGAAAACTGTACTCGACTTTCTTTTTTTTTTTTTACAATGTAAATAGAATTATCCACTCATTAGGCTGTTGTGTAGATGTGAATTCTGAATTTACCTGAAGTTGGACACACGTGTATAGTCTATATTCTAGAATTAGTATCCGAGGTGCTGGGCCTCTAGCACCCCCTCTCTAAGTGAGTGCCTGATACATGCTTAAGGGCAGGTGTGTTTGTTCCATCAGGACCAAATGACAGTATAAGACTGGAGTTATTTAGGAATTGATTTAATCCCATGTCATAGAGCAGGTCAGGCATTTTTTCCCTCTGGAGGTCCCTTGGTGCAATGTAGGGGAGAGAGAACCAGCATGTGAGTTCACATCTGGCCTTGCCCAGGTGCCTGCTGAGTGACCTCACCCAAGCTTGTCAGATCCCCACCCTCACTTTCCTCATCTGTACCTAATTGGGATGAGGACCTCATCAGGGATGCCGTACAGATTCTAGGTGATAGGTAATAGGTGTAAAAGCCGTAAGTACACAAGTGTAACAGAATACAGTGGGGCCTTGACTTACGAGTGTCCCGACTAACGAGTTTTTCGAGATACAATCAGTCTCTCGGCCGATTTTTTGCTTTGAGTTGCGAGCTAAAATTCGGGTTATGAGCCAGCTTCAGATACCCCACCGCTAGTTGGCGCGCAGCGAACGTCACAGTGAACGCCACAACATCAGCCCAGCATCATGTGTCTCACTAGTTCACTTTTGATTTGACATACGAGTAATTTGAGTTACGAGCTCCATCACGGAACGAATTAAACCCCACTGTACTAACATTAAACTGTTGACCCAGACGTAAGCTTTACGTGGCCCAATGAGTGTGAGAACACGTCAACCTGGAGGAATCTTTACTTACTCTGGAACGCTAAGTTTTTATTCCCTTTCCCAAGATGGAAATATGAAAAGGTCAAGAGCCTGACAGTAGAGGGAAGCATATGGGAGGGGTTTGTGTTGCTGCCATTTGTGTGACCCCCCGCCCCCCTCCACTGAGAGGCTTTGGGAGTCCCACCCTACCCCGGAAAGGTCCAGGATTGTTGGTGCTTCCTCTTTCAGTTACAGTGAGCATGCCAGAGGAGAGGGAGATGGAGAGGGAGAGAAAGAACTTCTGTAACAAGACAACTTGCAGAGCTACACCTGGGGAGGTCCAAGTCCTTGGTAGCTAGGAACACTGAGTGTGCTGTGGAAGGATGGAGGAGCAGAGGCTGAGTTGAGAAAGAATGACCTACTCCAAAGATGGAGCAATGGGCAGGTAACTTTTTCCTATGGATGGCATGTGGGCCACAAGGACCTGTTCTAAGTCGTGTCCACGAGGACCTCCTAGAAGTGGCTTGACCTACTGGGGAGGGCGAGCTTTGTGGGCAGAGCAGCCCACTGAAGCAGAGCCTAGTCCACTGAGTACGAACATTTGGAGGATCCCAGCTCAGGAATCTCCAGAGAACCCATGGAGGTGCCTGTCAGAGTCAGCTCTCACCAGCTGTTGGCATGAGTGCATTTCCACAGGTCAAAATGGTCCTGTGCCTGTCCTCTCCTTCCTAATACACCCACTCAGTTCCCTTCACACCCTGGCAGCGTTCAAAACAGCAGCTAGTGAATGGGGGAGGAAATGAGGAGAGAAAGAGAACAGAAGTGGCTTAACCCTTCTCCAAAGGCTGGCTGCCCACCTACCACAGGCTTCGTCAAGGAATGAGAATGGAGAGTGAAGTGTAGATTAACACCTTGAGTAAGATGCATAATTTCCGAACTGAGACCATGCTCTGACTTAGAGTGAACATAACGCTATTTCTAAGCTAAAAGTGAACAAAGAGACGTCATGAACTTAATGAGCTGTCATCTAGTGGCAGATGGAAAGCTTCCCTGACAAAACTTTTACTAGCTTAGAGGGAGGCAAAAAAAAAAATAGAGAGGTGCACTTTCTCATGTTCCACTACTTGAGCTTGTTCAACATACCTTTCCTGCAAACCTCAGATGGTGTTTTATTCTAAGGGGCAGGCAGTGATGTAGAGTGAGGAGGACACTCAGCATCTGCTTTGTGTGCAACCACAAGTTAAAGATGGGAACGTTCTTCTCCAAGTGGATCTATTAGCTGTTCCTCTGAAGAGAAGGGTAAAGCAATAGAGTTTGCGAGGGGATGTTACCACCGTCTGCCATGGGTCACCGCAGGTGGAGAGCGTATTGGTCACCATGTGAAGTAGCTGGCTTTTATCTTGCCTTTCTGTAGCTTTCCCCCATTCCACTTTTATTCAACAAGGCTGACTGAGCACCTATTACCTATAAGACTCAACCCATTACCAAGGCTCTCAGCATTTTAGTGCTGGACAGAAGCCCCCTTGGCTAGAAAACAGCCTCTGATGAAAACATACTCATATTAAGAGATTAGAGAGTCTGGTGTTGATCTTCTCAAGAATAGATCTATATATATATTTACACAATGTTTACATATAGTGTATGTCTGGGTACATATTACGAACATGTATATATTGTAAATATGTGTATATATACACACTTATATCTGCATACATACATATACACATATAATTGTAGAACAGTAGGAATTTAATGTCTAAAACAATTAAATGTCAAATAGGGAAAACCATGACAACCCAGAGGTGACCACTCAGTGTGGGCATGTACTGATTCTGCTTACCCAGCATTCCTCCCTTCTGGAGCCCCTCTCTCTCCCTCTCCCTGTGGTCCTTGTCAGGCTACCCATGGCTGGACCCTGCCCATAGCCACAGGAGTGGGTATGCGATTCAGATGGACCAAAAAGCTATTTTCTGCTAGGATTGGAATCTTTGGTGAAGATATCAGGAATAGAAGTCAGCTGGAGATGACTCATTCTGATGTCAGCACCATAATGGACCGTGCACGCTATATCTCTAAAAATTTTCCCAGTCTCTTTGTTGGTCAGCATGTTTTCCATTCACTCTAACAAACGGCCCTCCCTTAAATTCTTAAAGTTGATTTTTTCAGGTTTACAACCAAAGGCCTGAAATGGATCCATCGCTGTTACACGTTAGTAGTTTCCTCCTAATCTTTTCTCCATCGTTTGCATTCTTTGGTGGGAAATGGAAGGCATCAAAGCACAGGCTCCACGGGCAGCCGCCTCCCTGAACAGGGAGCGCAGGGCAAGCGTAGCTCTGGAGCTGGAATAAACCTGAGAACTCATCCTGTCCTCTCCCGCCTCTGACAGGAGGGAGCGAGACCCACACGGAGGTGCTGTGCCCTGCTGGCCCCCCAGTGGGACTCTGGCTGCCAATGCGGGCACACCCCAGGGTGACCAGCTGAAGGGACCTCAGCCTGCAGGCGAGCTCCTGTACACTGGCATTTAGACTTTCAAAGGAGATGATGGGATTTTATATTCCTTGCTGACCCAAACAGAAGAGGCAAGCGCTCCCAATCTGTCAGGGATGAAAGAGAAGGGAGACATATATAATTTTAATCTCCTCAGAGAGCTGTTGATGTGAAAGACACAGTGGGGGGGGGGGGGGGGGCACACCCGTGATGGGTGATGTGATGTGTGTGCATGTGAGGGAGGAAGTGGGTCATTTGAATACCAAGGCCTCGGCAATCCCACCCACAAATTCTCCTTCCAATCCCTGTGTCTCAATAAGCCCTGACAAGTAAGTAGATTTCGGAAGGCTGTTATTGCCTTCAAAATCCTCCTTTCCTTCCCCTTTGGAGGCCCAGACACCACTCTTATTCTTGCTGTGCTTTAAGAACACATTTTTAGGGAGCCTTTACTGGCCAGTTTATAAGGATGGTCTCTTTTAAGACAGTGTGGCTGGGATCAAGTTGAAACCATCTGCTTTAAAATGTAAGGAGAAAGGACGACGAAGTACATTTAAAATCTATAACTTATAGCCAGTTGAGCCTTGAACTGCCCAGGGTGAGGAGGCAGAAATACCTCCTCTATCTGGAGGCACAGGCAGGGCCGCAGCCAGGGAATAAACGGCCCCTGTTTGAGAAGAGACCCTGCAGGCTCTCCGAGTTTCAGACGTCCCTGTGCCGTTTCCTGTCTGTAACGTAGGTTGTAAGCTCTTGGTGTGTTCTCTTGCACTCCAAAATACACAGAGCACCTGGATTTAATCAGTCAGATGGTAACAGGATCCGATTCCCAGTCCCTCTGTAAGTCCCCACCCCCAGGTAAGGGCCTTAAGGCTGGAGCAGTAAGCCCTCTCGGAGAGGCCTGGACAATTTGGTTCCCTGTGGACTCATTTTGAATAAGCAGCTTGGAGCCGACGCTGGCCCAGGGGTCTTCGTGGTATTCATGGACTGTTCTCTAGAACCCTGCATGACCCTAGAGGGAGGGGCTGTTGAGTTGGGGCCTGTAGCATTTGGCATGCAAGGCACCAGCTCAAAGTTCCCATTGGTCACTGGAGGATGCTTCGTGAACCATGTTTGACCTTCAATCTAAAAACATTCTGGCACTTTCTTTGGGTTTAAAAAATGTTTCAGGAAGAATTTTTTTCCTTTCTTCCAAATAAGATTTGTGTGTGTGTGACTGCCGCAGATGGGCCAATTGAAAACAGCTTTCAGAATGGGGCATAGGGTGGAGATGGTCAATTGCACCAGTGATACAATAGTGAATTTAATGCCTACCTTTGATAAAACTCTAATACAAATTATATATATGCATCTGGAAAGAGATGTGCGATGACTAGAAATTGATAGATTTATTGAGAAGTTGGCACAGATTTGGCCTCTTCCTGTTCTGAAGGTGGCATTATGAAATGGTCTGTGGGTCATGGAGCGTCCTGCATGGTATTCTGGGTTTCAGCAGAATCTTTCATGACTGTTCTCTCTTCATGTCTGTAGGCAAGATGGAGCAATGAGGACTGATCAAGAGGAAATAGTGAGTTACAGCACCCGGATGGACCAGTGCTACCCTGGACACAGGCCTGGAGCATGAGTATTAGCAGCGGGCCTCATGTCTGTCCTTAGCCCTCTTCCTCCACTTCTGTGTTAATTATTTTGGAGCAGCAGTCCTTCCCCTTCATTCTCAATTTCATAAAGCAAATTTATATTTTGTGGTTCTGTTTGAATGAGTTTTTAAGATTGGAATGTGAGCTGAAAAGAGGGCACAATAGTTTCTCCCACTGTGCTTTCCTCCTCCTTCTTCCCCTCTTTGTGTTGGTTTTCTTACAGATAGACACTAAATATGAAAAAAACAACAACAAGTCTTTACTTTGGTAAGTGATGGTTTATTTATTTTTATTACTTTATTGACTTTTAGAGAGAGAGAGAGAGAGAAAGGGAGAGGGAGATAGAAACATCAATGAGAGAGAAACATTGATTGGTTGCTTTCTGCACACCCCCAACCAGGGATCTAGCCCTCAACCCGAGCATGTGCCCTGACTGGGAATTGGACCAGCGACCTCTTGGTGCATGAGTCCATGCCGAATCACTGAGCCACACTGGGGTGGGTGTGATGGTTTATTTGTAAAGGTCTTGTTAATTAGCATAAAATGAGCACTTGGAGTCAATAGGCCTGGTTATGCCCCTTCCTGGTCACGTGACTCTGTGTTCTCTAACTCAGTTCTTCTTCTGAACAATGGGACAGATACCTGCCCCCAACTTCAGGGGGTTATAGTGAGGGCCACTGACATCACCTTATGGGCTCATCATTGTGGTTGTCACCTGTTCCAGCCTGTCATTAGCTAGATACCAAGGCTCAGCAGGGGGAGGCTATTTGCAAAGAGAGCCAACAAAGGAAATTGAGGATGTTGACAGCCACCCCCCAAGCCTCCAGAGCAACACAAAACCAGCTGGTGTTACTCTTCCCCAAAGAAGGAACACATTTCCCCAGCAGTTTGGGCAAAGCTGTCCTGTTGTTCTTATGGGACAGCAAATCTGCAGGCAACTCAGTAAGAAGATCAAGAGATTTGGTTTCCTTGCCCAAGGAAACAATATCCTTATTTTCCTGGATGAGCATAAACAGTCAGGATGGGGGATTAGTGGCATCACCGGAATTGAGAATCCTTAGACTTTTTCTCTCCCCACGTAGCTGCCATTTCCCTGGAGAAGTCAGAGCAAGTTTAAGATTATAATAAGCAATCATTTGGAAGGTGGCCTGAGGACGGCAGAACTAAGCGACATCACTTAAGCACTTCCCCAAGCAATAATTCCCGGGGGCGGGGGGGGGGGGGGGGCGGTTTCTAGTCCGCATGTTTTGACTTCTTTTCTTTGGCAAGAGAAATCAGTGTTTTCTCACATTACTGTGCTGTGTCAGCACGGCCAAGGGTGAACCTGAGTGGGGGCGGGGAAGGATTGAGAAAAGACAGACAAGAGAATGAAAGCCGCGTCTCAGTGGGACGCTGCTTCTCTGATTGAGAGACAGCGCCACGGAGGACAAGCCGTGTCTTTGTTTTATAGCCAGATTCCACGAGGCAAAGTAAGGGCGTGGTCAAGATGTTTACAACATTCTCGTGGGTTTCGATCCTACTCAATTATATGCACCTGAACTCTATCAAGCCCACATCACTCAGGCACGTGGGGCCACGTGTTCAGACCATAGGTTCAAGCTTATAACTATAGCTGTTGGCTATAATTGTGCTCGGAGGGCCCTGCCCTCCAAGCTGGGACTTGCACGTGGCCATGAGAGGACTGTGCCCTCTCATTAGTCCAAGGCTCGAACCTGTCCAAACACTGTAGCCGCTCTCCACACATTACATCTCAGAATTTATATCCTCTGCAAAATGGGTTATCTCAAATCACTCTCATCTCTGTTTACCGTTTTCCTTCTACTCACTTAAGGGTGGAGTTGGGGCATAAACAGAAGTAAAACAAGGTATTTCAGGGTAAGGGGGGAGGGACACCTTTACTGGGCACCCATTCCACTATTTCATTTGCATGTTGCAACAACTCAGTGTCCCAAGTATTGCTATGACAAACTATGACAAATGTAGTGGCCTGAAACAGCACATGTATTTTTTTAGATCAGAAGTCTGCTGAGTCTCACTGGGCTAAAATGAAGGTGTCAGCAGGGCTGCATTATTTCTGAAGGCTCTAGGGGAGACTCCATTTCCTGGCCTTCCCAGCTTCCAGAGGCTACACACAGTACTTAGCTTAGGTCCTCCCTTCCGCCTTCAAAGTCAGCAACATCACATTTCTCTGACTTTACTTCTGCAGTCATACTTCTCTGGTGGCAGCCAGAAAAGGTTCTCTGTATTATTTAGAGACTTGTGTGATGATGTGGGCTCACCAGGAGAATCTGGGGTAGTCTCCCACATCCCAAGGACTTTGACCTTACTCACATTTTCAGAATCCCTTCTGCCATGTAAGGTTCTAGGGATTAGGAGGTGAACATCTGGGGGTGGGGAGTGGGTCATGATTCTGCCTACCACATCGACCAAGCCCTACCTTTGATAGTTCAGAGGTTCTTGGGCATCAACAGGGAGCACTATGTCTTCACTTTATAAAATGAAATACAGCAGGTCCTTAGATAATGCCATTTTGTTATAATGTTGATGAGATGCCAAAGGAAGCTAACTCTTGTTTATAGAAGTAGCCCATGGTAAAATTGGTTTATTTATATGTCATTTTGCTTAAAGTCTTGGAACTTATTGACAACGTTAAGTGAGTACTTACTATACATTTGACTTAAAATTTTTTTTAAAAATCCTTCTATATCTTCCAAAATGTAGTTGTACCTTTTCCACTCATCAGAATGACAGAGATTTAAAAAATATTATTACCTGTAGAAACGATTTGCATTCATTGTGTATAATGACATCATCCAAGGTCTACCTGGCTGAAACTGGCCCCTGCCTGAAGGCTCAGACGGCCTTTTGTCAGTGCCAAGGGATGAGCTGGCCCTGAGAGGCTGAGTCAAGGCAATTAATTAAGCAAGTAATTAAATTGAATTTCAGAGGGAGAATGTTCAGTTAATTATACTCTTTAGTTCATGGCGTGCTATATAACTGGTCTTCTTACTTTATTTGAGTTTTATTAATTTCCCCCTGTCAGTCCTCATTCCTGTCCTCTCCCCTCTCCCCATATGTGCCTAGTCTGATGTGTTTACATGCCTGGATATGTACTACGATCCTCTGCTGGATCTACACAAGCTTTCTCAGGAGCATATTCCCAAGAGAGGGCTTTCCAACTTCAGCCACGTGTATTCCTGACATCACGAGGGACTGCCAGATGCCGTGTCAGAGCCGCTGTCCTAGTTCCCATGTCTGCCAGAGAGTGAGAGCATCAGCGGACTTCTCACTTATTCCTCCTCTGAGGAGTGTATGTGGTGTCTCTTTTACTTTGCCTTTCTTTGATTACCAGGGAAACCGAACATCTCCTATACTGTTAGACAACAGAAGTGTAGCCTTATCAGCAGTGAGGAGAAAACCCAAGACTCGGGCCAGTGTATGTGCTGCTGCTTCTATCTGAAGGAAAGGCAGCTCCCGTGAACCTTGCTTAAAGATCCTTTGGCTAATGTGGGACTATCCTCAGAGTCAATCTGGTGCCTGTCCCTTTTCCCTTCATATACCTCAAGTTCAGGGCTAGTGTTTTTCTTCCACAAATTATTCCCTATTTTTAATTTCCAGGACTTTATGGCCCAGATTAGATGTTTGAGGGGAATATTTTATTTGTTACATTTTGTGATGCTGCCACAATTCCCCCAAATGTAGCCTGACACATCGAACTTCACATACTTCATAGACAGCAGGGATGGTGCATCCTTCCTGCCCACCTGCTCCAGCCTTCACCGCATTGTTCCTTCCACCTGCTTCCCTTTCTGCCTCTCCCACCAGGTAAATGGATCTCAGCCCTGCATGCATATGAACTGGACTGGAGAGGTCTTTTAGGCTTTAGTTACCCAGGCCCCACTACCACAGACAACGTCTCCATTGTCTGTGTGGGGCCAAGCATGGGTGCTTTTGTAAATAGGTTGACTACCAAGCAGAAATTCGACTGCTGCTCCACATGGAGGTGAAGAAGATTGTGTTTAGAATACAGTCAATCCCATAGGGTGTCTTTTAGTATTATCCTGCTCTCCAATTAAGGTTAATAGAAAACACACATTACAATCCAGGCATGACTGCTAATAGCCCAGAGCCTTCAGGAACGAAGGTTTAGGACATTCCACAGGTAGAGAACTATGACCAGTTGCTGTGTTTGCTGAGGGCGAGGAATATATAGAATGTATAGTGGAAGAAGGTGGTTATAAATACCAGCTCTGACCACATGACCAGTTTCAGAAATGGGGACTGTATTGTCATGAGTATTTCCTCCTTATTTTGTCATGAATATATTTGTGTGCTCATAAGAAGATATCTTTGTTTTCTTCCTCTTATCCTCTTGTTATATAACATAAGATGTGTAAACTCTATATCATAGTATTTAAGTATTGCTAATTTTACATCCTAGTATTTAAATTACAGGATATTAAGTAGAAGCATAGACATCACGCAAGGACTTTGCATCCTCTTCTGGGGGCGGGATTAGTGCATTTCGATTGTAGGTTGTATAGTTGTCTCCTGTTTGGCGGAAGTATAATCTTGTTATTGTCTTCATTTGGAGAGTCATTATGGTTAAAGGAGTGCATCAAACTGACAAGGGGTGAACTTGTGATGGCTAATTTTATATGTCACCTTGGCTGGGCTGTGGTGCTCAGATATTTGGTCAACCATTATTTTGGATGTTTCTGTGAGGATGATTTTTGGATGAGGTTAACTTTTAAGTTGGTGGACTTTGTGTAAATAAGATTGCTGTTCTTAATGTGGGTGGGCCTCATCTAAGCCATTGAAAGCCTAAATGGTACAAAAGACTGATTTCCTCTGAGAAAGAAGGAATTCTGTCAACAGATGGCCTTTGGACTTGAACTGAAACATTGGCTCTTCCCTGGGTTTCCAGGCCTTTGCAATTCAATCTAGTTATAGATCTAGAAGCAAATAGGGGTGGTGGTGGGGGAAGGCGGAGTGGATCCCGAGGAGAATCAGTAGTGTCTTACAAGGCAATGGCCTCAAGGGAGGCCATTAAAGTTTCTTCAGGTAATTCAGGCTTAATCTCCTCTGAGTAGACACTGTAGTTTTCTCTTCTAAGGTCCTAATTGCCAATAGTAGGTGCTCAATAAATGTTGAGTTGAAGAAGGAGCAAGGGAAGAAAAAGATGATTAGAAAAGTACTAGAAATTCCTTAACCAGCCACTGTCCTTTTGTCCCTACATAGTCAGTGCTAGGAAAGAGTGACAATCAATTCTGGCTTGTTAGAATCTATATAACATAACCTCCCCAGATTCCTTCCTAGATTCCGGAGGACGGTGAGGAGGAGTCAGGCTTGATTGGAAATGCCTGCAAACTTCCGGCAGTCCCAGGGCCACTGCCTCCATTTTGACCAGCAACAAAGGCTTTCCTTGTTTAGGCCTTGGAATTTTTTTTTTTTTTTCTGATCCTGATCCTTGCACAGAAAAAGCCCTAAAGACTATGCCTTCTCTAAGAACTTTGAAAGCCTAAAGTATTTTGTGTGCCTCAGGGAAAAGAGAATCAAGAGTGGGAAAGTGGAGTAATTAGTCAGTGTCTGGCGATGCTCCAAGGGCTGATGGGAATGCGGGCTGACAGCAGAGGCAGAGAGAGCAGCCTCTCCCCACCTTTATCTTTCTTTAGCTTTTGAATCTGGAGGCTCTTGGAAACGGCCCAGCAGGATACTGTGGGAGAGGTGGGTGGAGGAAGGGAACAGGCCTTGTTGACCATCAGGTTTCTGAAGCTCATTTAAGGACACGCACCCAGGTTTTGAACGCAAATATATCACAAGGAACTCCACTCTCTGCTGGGCTCCCAACCTCTCTAAGCGGAGGCCAGTTAGAGGATTAGGAAGCCTGCCAGCTCCTCCAGGACAGCATGTCAGGTGCCCCAGAAGCATAGCATGGTGGCCTGGAGCTGGAGCAGACCTTAGAACAGCGGTTCTCAACTTGTGGGTCGCGACCCCTTTGGCGGTCAAACGACCCTTTCACAGGGGTCGCCTAAGACCATCCTGCACATCAGATATTTACATTACGATTCATAACAGTAGCAACATTACAGATATGAAGTAGCAACGAAAATAATTTTATGGTTGAGTCACAACATGAGGAACTGTATTTAAAGGGCCAGAAGGTTGAGAACCACGGCCTTAGAACAATCTGCGGGATGCTGTGGTGGGACTGGGAGAACACACTGAGGCTCCGAGGGTGGCATGGCTTGCCCAAGCCCTGACAGTGGCAGAATAGAGGTAGACTCTGCCTTTGCTCCTTTCCCCGGTGGACCATTCAGAGCTGCAGCTCCATTTCTGCCTACTCTGCTCCTGTCATCCTTGCCTGCATTTGACATTGTAAATATATGCTCTAAAGGCATTGCAATTTTCACCAATCTAACCAAGAGGCTGATAAAGTGAGTCCCACTACCTGCCGTCACCGCTCAGCCTCCCAGATGCTCACCGGGAAAGTGCAGGTGTGGTCTCAAGCCCCTGCAGAGTGGTCCCCTCGGAAGTGTCCTCTTCACAAGGCCATCCCCTCTCACATTTTCAGTTCCAAACCTCCCTCACCCCCCCGATTTATAAAGTCATTTATATGAAAAAGTCTACCAAGATATAAATCACAAGATAGGTTTTGAAATGTCTTTTTGAAAAAGCATAAGTAAAAAGTACAAGTTACAGATAGCTCTTTAGCATTTGAATATTTGAAATTAGAACTGGCCCATAGATTCATTGCAGGTAGAAGACAGCTGTGTAAATAGTTCAATACAAATGGGACAAAAAACTTTCTTAAAGGAGCCAGTGATGGGTCTTGACTTTGGTAAAGCACCCCTCCCCCAACCCTGGAAAGGAACCCAGGCCATCCTGGAGTGGGTCACAGTGACCCATGTCTCACTGCCTCTTACCTCGCATTTCCCAGAGCTATTGCTGATAAAACCAAAGCTAGGATATTTCTCACTGGACCTGAGCCCTGAGAAGGCTGTGCATTTTTTTCTTTATGTTACTAGAGAATGTGTGGGATATATCAAAATTGCTTTCAGGCTTGTATTGGTGAAGCTCCAACACGGACAATTTTCTCACCCTCTTCTTTATGTCAAGAGCATCCAAATTTGAAAGCTTTATGGGGAGAAGAAATGAGTACTGCTCACCCTTTCCTCTTCCCCTACTCCCATCCCTACATATAAATTCCCCATGTAGGGAAGGGCATCAAGCCATTGGATTGGATTGGAAGAACTGGAAAGTCTTAACTGGCTAAGATGAGTTTCTCCCAATATATCTAGCCACAAAATCAGAAACTCAGGTAGAATAGTTGTAGAAACAAGGTTTTATAAAACAAGTGCTTAAAATGTGAAATTGTTATGTTTATTTGTTCACAGCTACCTAGATTGGATTGTATCTCCTTGAGTCAGGCCTTATTGGTCTCTCTGTCACTGTCTCCAGGGTCTGATTCAGAGCCAGGCTCCTAGTAACAGTGATGACCAGCATGTATTCAGTGCGTAAGCAGGTGCCAGGCACTGTGGTGCTTTATGTGAACTGCATCCTACAATCCTCCTACCAGCTCAGTAAAGTGGCTATTGTTATTATTCTCGTTTTGCAGATAGCACAGAAAGGTGAAGCAACTTGCCCAAAGTTACACAGCTAGTAAGTAGAGCCAAGATTCAAATGCAGGTAAGGACTTAAATACTACACAGTAGCCCTCAGTGGTAGGCACTGATGCCTTACTTGGTGAATGAATGAAATGAGTGAATGAACAAAGAATATTTTGTGGGAGAGCTGAAGTAGAGGAGGGTGGGAAGAAATTAGTAAGAAAGTTAAAAAGATCCTCTACACATCCGAACGCTAGGACTCAGATCTCACGCATTGTGACTGGGGAATCTTACAGATGTTAGAGAGAACTTTGGTGTCCCTGCTGACACACTGGTGTCAGACGTATGTCTTCCAGAACTGTGAGAGGGTGGCTGCTCTTCTTTATGTATTCTGGACCAAGGTATGGATTAATCATTTTACTTCATTGGGAGAGAATGCAGTTACCTTTTCCACCTGCCCACTGGTCCCCAGTTTCTTGCAGGCTGGCCTGTCACATCATTCTTTGAATGGCATCCATTTTGCCACATAGATTGGAACCGCTTCTTGGTATTTCTTGTCCTTGCTTTCTTCATATAGAGGTACAAATACTGGGGTTCCTTCGCCCATCACTGTTTTACATAAGTAATACAATCGATTACCATCTTTAGTAGAGATATTCTCTATGGCAGTGACTCGGCCAATGATCTCAGAAATTGCTGTATTGAGTAAAGTTCCATGGCCTTGCAATATGTATTTACTGGCAGGACATCCTGCCACACAATTTCCAGTCTCCTTCGTTGGCGCAGTGCCTGACTTTTTGCTTTACTTGCTGCACGGGTCTCAGTTCTTAATCTGTAAAAAAGACGAGTAATAGATCAGGTCCGTCTCACCATAAATTATCCACGGAGCGGAAAATAAATCCTTGTGTTCACCCCAAATCTCCTCTGGCTGCCACTTCCTGAGGTAGCTGCTTGGCTCCCCTTCTCTGAGTCTGGACTCAGCAGCCATGTCTGTAGTAAGAGGCCCTGCCCTGCCCTGACTAATCAATCCAGCCATGGCCAGGATACTAACTGGCTCAATCACATCCCTGACTCCCAGAAATTTGGAATTTTGAACTAAGATCCCCTGACATCAGGCATTGCTGGTAATTAGTTGGTCAATGGCAGTATTCTGGAGCTGTGTAGCCTAATACAGTAGCCATATGTGCTATTGAGCTCCTCCAGTGTGGGTAGTGCAAATTGAGATGAGCTAGGAGTGTAAAGTACATCCTGGCTTTCAAAGACTTAATATGAATTTTTTAAAATATCTCATTAATAATTCTTTGATTATATATTGAAGTGATAATATTTTAGATAGATCGAGTTAACATATATTATAGAAATTAATTCCTCCTGTCTCTTTTTACTTTTTAAAATGCATCTTCTAGAAAATTTGAAATTACATATATGGTTGGAATTTTATTTCCTTTGGACAAAACCACTTTGCAGAAAAGTTCCCTGAGGCTGTGGGGTTGGGTGGTTCCTAGCCTCAGGCCTGGGTCACTCAGTTGCCTTTTCTGCCTTGAGCCAGCCCAGCTTTCTTCCTTTGTTTTCTTTCTGGCTCACACTAGCCTGAATAGTTTGAATTATTGGTCACCAAAGAGACTTTAACGAATAGAACAACTGGACCAAAATCTCCTTCGGGAGTTAACTAGATGATTCTGTGGCTCTGCTGGAGAACCTCCCAATGCTCCCCATGGGTCAAGTTTGAGCACAACCTGAACTGATGAGATCACGTGAACTGCCTCACTCCTGCTTCCCCTGCTTCTGCCCTTTGTCTTGTGGGACCATTAGCTTTGGCCACAAGAACTGGATTTGGACTAGGAGGTTCTGCTGGCCAGGAAGGACAGCTGAGCTCCCATGACGTCTGGTTTGAACTGAGGTTGTGCTTAGAAGCTGGATTATGTTACCAGATGTTGGAGTTCAGAATAATAACAGCTTTGCTGGACTCTCCCTGAACCTATAGGAAATCAAGGTTTGAAACAAGAGCAATTTCACAAAGCATGCACACTGGCCGCTCCCTTCCCCCACCTCCCCTGCCAGTCCCCATCTGGCACGGCGGCTCACCCTCACGCATGGTGATCAGGCATTTCGTGTCTCTGCACCCAGCCTGCGAACTCTCACTTTGGAAATGTGGTTTTCCTAAGACATTTCAGTTGTTCCAAGGTGTGAGGTGAAATTCCCACAAAAACCTGTCAAGGGCTGGCTTTGGAGTGAAATGCTCAAGGTTAACTCACTGGGGTGAACAAGAATCGTATGCCAGATTCCAAGTAATTATTCCTTTAGGAACTGCCCGCTCCAAGCACTTTAATGAAAAATGATAGAAAGAGTTATTGACCTTTGAGACATTCAATTCCATCATGGAGCGAAGCATCTGCAGTGAATCCGGCTGGGGAAGATTACATCTGCCCCACCAGGAGACGTTGGGATAGTTTATCTTCAAAATAAGCAAAGAAAATGTGTCTAATGAATCCCTAAAGCATGGCATGTGCAGATGGGGTTGAAAACTGCCTCCAGCAATTTTTCATCCTCATTGTAAGGGGAGTCCCTTGGAAACAAGTTACAGATCACATGTAAATTTGACTTGCTACACTTACCACATTCTTGGGAAGACTAGGAATGAGATGATAAATGAAGACATTGCAAAGTTAATAGTTTGAGAGAGAGAGACCCTTATTAAAATAAAAAAAATGAGGCATATGCCATATTCACAGGAACTGCGTGGTTTAATAAAATGAAATAAGCCTCCAATGTGTTCCATATGGCTCTGTGTTGAGTGGAAGACAAATGTGGGTAAGATGTGGCCCCTTACCCTCTGGGAGCTTGCAATCAAACTGATTGTTGAGACAATATGTAAGCGTGGAGGAGCTACGTCATGGTGCCTGACAGCCCCAGCCAGAGGAAAATGGTGCAGTCTGATTGTTAAGTGGGAAGGGGGTACAGTGTAGTGTGCAGGGGGAACAAGAACCAGTTTTCAGGATGTTTTTGTTGTTATTAATTTTTCTAAGGCACTTAATAGCTAAATTCTCCACTTCTGTCCCCACTGCATCTGATTGCTTCCCTATTTCCTCCCTTCTCAGAGGTAACTACCACACTATAATAGGAACATATCCTCCCAAGTGCATTTTTTTTTTTTTACTAGTAGACACATGTTTAATTAAAGAGCTGATACAAGTGTGGCAAAATGTGGATATTTGGTTTTGTTTGATAATTTTTTTGTACTTTTTTACATTTTTGAAATGTTTCATGATTTAAATGATTGTAAGTGAATAGTATATACAAGAAAGTAAGAAGAAGGAAAGAGAGGGAGGAAGGAAGGGAGAAAGAAGGTAAGGAAAAAAGCAAAGAAAGAAAGGAAGGAAGAAAAAGAAGGGAAGAAAGGAATAAAGAGAAGAAAGAAGGGGAAAGGAGAAGAAAGAAAGAAAAAGAACCTAAGATTTCTGAGAATTCATAGAACCACGAGGTCACTTTGCGTGGAGATAGTCAGAAGAGACTTTGCCAAGAAGATGAAGTGTGACCTGGGTCTTGACAAATGGAGACAAGGGAGGATGATCTGAGTGGGAGGAACCCCGCTAAAGAACAGCTCTTAACTGTAAAACGAGGAGGTTAGACTTCATAGGCTCTCAGTTCTCGTTCAAATCTGACAGCCTAGGTTATGTTCATTGATTCAACCCACAAGCAATCTTTGGATGCCTGCCAAGTGCAGTAAGTCGGGCTGGACACCGTGGAGGGTTCTGGGATGGGAAAACAACAGGGTGGCCCCTCTCTTGGAATTATCGTTTTCACTTTCATCATTCATCATCCTTAAACATGAAGGCTTTACTGTAACTTTTTACCTGTCGGTTGTTCTGTCTATTGAGTCTGACTTATTCTGTTACATTCTGACTCTAAGGTGAAAGTTATTTCTCCTATTTCTTGGTATCCTCCACAGTGTCAAGACATGACTGGATAAAGAAGTGGATATTCATTAAATACTCATTGAATGTTTGATTAACTTATTCACTTAAATAGTAATCATGAGGCTCTTATGTCCTAAAGCACAAAAGGGAATACTCTGGAGATGCAAAGATAAAATAATCTCTATGTCTTTCAGTCTGCTACTGGAGATGAATTAATATAACTCAATTACTGCCAAGGAGGAAGTGCGAAGGACCAAAAGAATTGTACAGAAAAGGGTTATGTGGGTTAGTTGATTGCATAAAGTGGCATGTATATGTCCAGCTTCTGGTATCTGTTAGAGGTATATTCAGCATTCTATTTCACATGTGATTTCTGGGGAAGAGAATGCTTAAAAATATGTGATATCACTTGTTAAAATGGTAACATCTGTCTTTCCCACCTCTCCCTTCTTTCTGTGCTTCCATCACATATTATTTTAATTTAGTTTTTAATACTAGAAGAAACAGAAATAGGAACAGACACCATCAATTTAATTTTTTAAATCCTCCTTATTGTACATTTTTTTGAAATTAAAGATTAGAACAGATCAGAAAAATATAAAGTTCAATGTGGTAGTACTTATTCTTTTTTAAAAAAATTTATCTTTATTGTTGAAAGTATTATAAATATATCTATCTATTTTTCCCCATTTATCCCCTTTACCCAGTACTTCCCCCTCCCCAGGCCTTCACCACACTATTGACTGTGTCCATGAGTTATGTATATATGTATAAAAGTTCTTTGGTTATACCCACCCACCCACCTTCTCTTTGAGATTCATCAGTCTGTTCCATGCTTCTATGTCTCTGGATCTATTTTGTTCATCAGTTTATTTTGTTCATTAGATTCCACATAGGAGTGAGATCATGTGATTCCTGTCTTTCTCTGACTGGCTTATTTTGCTTAGCATAATACTCTCCACATCTCTCCATCATGCTGTCTCAAGGGGTAAGAGATCCTTCTTTTTTTTTTTTTACAGCTGCATAGTATCCCATGGTGTAAATGTACCACAGCTTTTTTTATCCACTCATCTATTGATGGGCACTTGGGCTGTTTCCAGATCTTAGCTATTGTAAATTGCACTGA
Source organism: Myotis yumanensis (assembly GCF_028538775.1). Lineage (NCBI taxonomy): Eukaryota > Metazoa > Chordata > Mammalia > Chiroptera > Vespertilionidae > Myotis > Myotis yumanensis. The sequence goes on along the minus strand of NW_027223754.1, from coordinate 25,357,821 downwards.
TATGAACATAGGGGTGTATATATTCTTTCTGATTGGTATTTTGGGATTCTTAGGATATAGTCCTAGAAGTGGGATCACTGGGTCAAATGGCAGTTCCCTATTTAATTTTTTGGGGAAACTCCATACTGTTTTCCATAGCGGCTGCACCAGTCTGCATTCCCACCAGCAGTGCGCAAGGGTTCCTTTTTCTCCACATCCTCATCAGCACTTCTCATGTGTTGATTTGTTGATGGCAGTAACTTATTTTTAATAGCCAGATGCTGAATTCAGATTTAATACTCATGCACTTAAGTTTGTGTCTTCTAATAGTTGCAACTGCATTCTAAAAACCGAGACCAAGTCTGCTTAATAGATGTCCTTATCTGGACAGCCTCCCTTGGCTGGTGGGACAGGCTTTCTAGCCTTACACAGAATGCAAATGGGTAAATGGGCGTATGAATGATAATGCTGATAGTAATAATCATTTAATCAATAGTCTATCCTAAAAACAAGTTTCTGAAGTGGGTACTAATTTGAAAAGCAGAAAGGAAAACAAGTAAAAAAGTTGCCTTTTTGGGTGCCAGTGTAAAGGTCACCATGGAATACTTCATATTTCTTTTAAAAAAATATTTTTATTGATTTCAGAGAGGAAAGGGGAGGGAAAGAGAGAGGAACATCAATGATGAGAGAGGACCATTGACAGGCTGCCTCCTGCATGCCCCCTCTACTGGGGATCGAGCCACAACCCAGGCATGTGTCCTGACTGGGTATTGAACTGTGACCTCCTGGTTCATAGGTCGATGCTCAACCACTGAGCAACTCCGGCCAGGCCATATTTCTCTTCTGTAGGTCCTGAGTCAGTCCACATGCATGGGGACTTATACATTCTCACTGTGTACCTGAGTGACATCATTTATTTAAATACACATATGTCAACTTCTGTTGGAGAAAAAACAAGGGTTGATAGGCCGTACTGGCAAATGCCAAGAAAGGCATTGCATTTACTGTTGACAGGTTGTGTAGGAATGGAATGCAACCAACCTCCCTCCCTCCCTCCCTCCCTCCCTTCCTCCCTTCCTTCCTTCCTTCCTTCCTTCCTTCCTTCCTTTTCCTCCTCTTTCTCTTTCTTTTGGTAATACTCTTCTAGAACTGATCTTTATACAAAGCAATACTTTGTAATAATTCTTTACAAATATTTTAAACTCTTTATGACTTAAATATTCATATTTAACAGAGTGGGTTTTTTTTTTGTTTTTTGTTTTTTGTTTTGTATTTTAATCTAAGCACTGTCTTTGTGAACTGATCATTTAATGTATTTGGAACAAGAATAGGCCTGATTTTGGTTTTTGGTCAAGGTGATATAAGAAACAAAATTTTGGCTTCTTGGGAGATGCAAAGATCACAGCCCACTCTCTGCCCAGGCTGACCTGCCTCTGAATGTCCCGAGTGGGTTTGTTTCCATCTTTGTGTGTATCTGAAACAAGATCTTTAAATTAATTGCTTGTTATTGATCCTTTACTTACAATTTAGAAATTGTCACAGGATCTTTTTCTCTTTTTGTTGATTTGTATATTTGCACAAATAATCACTTTGTAATGTTTGCACTCTGAGCTTCTTTGGCCTGGAAGTTTGTCAGGTAAACGAGCTCAGGTTTGAGAGTCAAACCCCATCCCAAACCTGTGTCACTGTGGGTGCTTAGCAGTTCTCCACCCCAGCCGCAGGCTTTGCTCACCTGGAAAGCAGGAAAATGCCCACCTGGCTGGCAGACGTGAGGAGGAAACGGGGTCAAGCTTGTAGCGCACCATAAGGGTTAAATACATGTTTGTTTTCTTTTGTTTTCCTGAGCTTCTCTCTCTGCAAATGTAGTTCTGGGTGACATTTTATCTCCTTGCATTCCACTGCATGCTTACACAAGTAGCCAAGTTAAATAAAGACCCAGTCTCTTGACCTCTTCACACTATCATTCCAGTTGTTTCCACCATTTTCCAAATAAAGAAAATAGTGATTACAAAGTCACAATTGTATTTCATAGCAAGGAAGATAATTTTTTACCCCTAGGACTGCCAGTGAAAACTCTCTTTAGTTCCTGGAATTGAAGCATACTGTTTTACAGATCTGGTTTTGTAAAATCTGCACAGTGGTTAAGTGTACATTTGTTTTTAGGGTCCAGACAATCTGCTACCCAGGTCTTCCTTAGCTGCAGGACCCTGGCCGAGAGACTGGACTCCTCGGAGCCTCAGTTTCCCTATCTTTGGAAAGAGGGAAAAAGCATGCATCCTGAAAGGTTGCCGAGAGGACTTAATGAAGTAAAGTGCTTAGCAAAATGCTTGGCAATGACGTAAAGCCTTTATTATTTTCCCTGAAGATTAGTAAACAGTAGTAGTCCTTTAATTTTTCTCCAAGAAGCCACTTGTGTTATCGTAGAGAATGTATGAGAAAAAACATCACCCAAAGGTGGTGTAGTGGCAAGATCCTTAGACTTAGAGTCAGAAGGCCGAGCTTGCCCCATACCCCCACTCACTAGCACCTCAGCCTTGGACTGGACCCTGCTCAGCTTCAGTTTTCCCCCCTGGAATCGGGTATAAGCTTTGTCCTTCCCACTTTGCCGTCTTGTGGTTGTCAGAGGAGGTATTTGATTTGAAAGCACTTTGCAAATTATTATGTACTGAATCAAATATCTAGTGAAGAATCTTCTCAGGGTCTATTTCCTTGGACTTTGGGGCCAGGTGGTCTGAAATCTGATGCCAGTTTCTCTACGAAGTGATTGGGTAATCCCAGGCAAATTTCTGAACCTCTCTGTGCCTCAGTTTACTCATCTGTAAAGGGAGGATAATCATGGCATCACATGGGATTGTGGTGTGGATAAGTGAGTTAATGCAGTAAAGCACTTAGGATAGTGACTTAGGCATGTAAGAGTTAAACAATGTTAGTTATTCCCTATTTTTAAAATAGAGGAGCTGGGCTACCTTATCTGTAGCATGCTTCCTACTTTAAACATGCTTTGATGTTTAATATGTCTTACTTTCTGGAACAAAAGCATTTTGAATGCTTCAGTAATTTTTGCAGTAATGGTCTTCTGCTAGTAACATTAAAATTCAGATGTATAGATTTTTGGAAATTCCTGATTACTTGGTATTAAGGTGAAGTCCCGCAATTCCCATCATCTGCCACTTAATACCACATTCCCAACTTTTGAGGAACCTATGTCTGCCCTCAACTTTGTCTTGGGGTAGGTCTATAATTCCCAAACTGAGTGCCAAGGCACATGGACATCACAATACATTCAGAGGGAGGCTGTGGAATATTGTGAAATTTGTGGGGGGAACTTGATATCTGTCAGGCACCTCGTGATTTACTTATCTCATAAGTTACTAGCTTGAGAGAGTCCACAATTTCAATATGGTTGCACGAATTTCGTTTGATGATATCTTTTTGCCAGGCTGTGTTTTCTGAGGTAGCTGCTGAAGGGTAGCAGAATGTGCCACTCTAAAATATGACTGTAGGAATTTAGGACATGTTACCCCCAAATGTGCCACTTTGACATAATTCATTATTGATGTTACTGGACCCCAATATTTGAGTTTGTTTGCCTGGGTGCACTGGCCCAGAAGAAATGTTGAAGCCGGTGTTTTTAGTAGAGAAAGGAGATTTATTAGAGAATTGGCCAATCTGGAGTACGGGCAAGCTAAGGGTCTGAAAGACCCGCCTCCCCAATGGCATGTAGGTTACAGATTATATAGTGCAAAAATCACAAAATGCTGTGGGTTAGGGGCTCAGGATTGTGCTGGGAGCTGATTGGTTAGAGGCGAGGTAAGGGTAATAAATAATGTCTGCAGGTCTTGAGGACAGCTCTGAGGTCTTTTGTGGTGGCCCTCTGTCTGGGTTTCATAGAAAGGTAGCCAGGGGGTCTTTCTACTGTATGGCTCTTGGGCTGAAACATGATTTAGGTCAAGATGCTATCTTTAGCCTGCCAGAGAGCTGGATCTTGTGACCGTAAGTCAGGTCCAGGCTGTTGTCTTCTATTGTTGGGGGTTGCTGATTATCCAGGGGAGAAGCTAGATCTATAGGGGTGTAGAGAAAAAGAGAGATGTGGTTCCTATAGTTATGATTCAAAGCTAAATTTGGTTTAAGTCGTAAGGACCCTCAGTTTCATTGAGCTGTAAGAACTTGAGAAATAGCAAATGTGGGGAGAGGCCTCTCTCTGAACTTCCCTTATCCACCCAAAGAAAGATTCTTCAAAAGGAACTCACTTGCTGTCAATCCCCTCCCTGGGAGTTTCATCAACCAGGGAAGATGGTCTCATAGGAGAGGAGACTAAAAGTCAGCTCTATACCCATCAAACTTTGTCACAAACTATCATACCTCCCATCTCTTCTTCTAAGGGACCATTCCTCTGTCTTAAAAATCATTTATTCTCCCCTAATAGGCTTGCATCTGCCTTCCCTTTCCCCTTAAGATGATGGTCTTTAAGTCTGAATTCTAAGCCACCGCTAAGAATTACTCATTTTCCCCTGGATATTTCCCATTGTAACTGCACAGGAACTTCATGTCTTTAATATGTTTTTTTTTCTTAATTCAATCTAGCTTTGTCCAGTCCAATCGCACCATGACTCACTTGCTTCTTTTCAACCAGACCCTTCCACCTTTGTACACATTGCACGTTTACCCCCTTAATCATTAAGCCCTTAAAGCACCAGGTTCTGGTCCGGGCCAAACTGTCTTAAGGATAAAGCCTAAGGCTACTCCAACAAACTAAACAACCTAGAGGGAATGGATATATTCCTAGAAAAATATGACCTTCCAAAACTCAATCAAGAAGAATAAAAATTTCAACAGGCCGATAACTAAGAAGGAAATTGAAGCAGTCATCAAAAAGCTTCCAGCAAACAAAAGCCCGGGGCTAGATGACTTCACAGGGGAGTTTTACCAAACATTCAAAGAACTAAAACCTATCCTCAGACTATTCCAAAAATTCAAGAGGAAGGCACACTTCCAAGCTCTTTCTATGAAGCCAGCATTACCCTAATCCCCAAACCAGATAAAGACACCACAAAGAAAGAATTACGGGCCATTATCCCTGATGAACATAGATGCTAAAATCCTCAACAAAATTCTAGCAAATTGGAACCAGCATTACATTACAGCATACACCATGACCAAGTGGTATTTATTCCAGGGATTCAAGGCTGGTATAATATTCTCAAATCAATAACTGTGATACATCACATAAACAAGTCGAGAGACATAAATCACATAATCATATCAATCAATGCAGAAAAGGCATTTGACAAAATCCAACACCCATTCCTGATAAAAACTCTCAGCAAAGTGGGAATAGAGGGATCATATCTCAATATAATAAAAGCCTTATATGACAAACCTACAGTCAGCATCATACTCAATGGGCAAAAATTAAAACCATTTCCCCTAAGAACAGGAACAAGACAGGGATGCCCACTCTCACCACTCCTGTTTGACATAATACTGGAAGTGATAGCGATCAGACAAGAAGAAGAAATAAAAGCCACCCAAATAGAAAAAGAAGAAGTAAAACTGTCAATATTCCCAGATGACATGATATTGTACATAGAAAATCCTAAAGGCTCCATCAAAAGGCTACTAGAACTAATAAATGAATTTGGCAATGTAGCAGGATACAAAATTAATATCCAGAAATCTATGGCTTTTTTATACACCAATAATGAACTCACAGAAAGAGAGACTTAAAAAAAATCCCATTTACCATTGCAACAAAAAAAATTAAGATACCTAGGAATAAATTTAACCAAGGAGGTAAAGGACCTGTACTCAGAAAATTACAAGACACTGAAAGAAGAAATAAAGGAAGACATAAACAAACAAGATAGAGGAGGACATAAACTGTATTCATGGATTGGTAGAATCAACATCATTAAAATGTCCATACTACCCAAAGCAATCTATAGATTCAACACAACCCCATTAAAACACCGACAGCATACTTCAAAGACCTAGAACAAACTCTCCAAAAATTCATCTGGAATAATAAAAAAAATAGCTGCAGCAATCTTGAGAAAGAAGAACAAAGTTGGAGGAATCACAATACCAGATATCAAGCTATATTACAAAGCCACTATTCTCAAAACTGCCTGGTACTGGCACAAGAACAGACATATAGATCAATGGAACAGAACAGAGAACTCAGAAATCGACCCAAACCATTATGCTCAATTAATATTTGACAAAGGAGGCAAGAGTATACAATGGAGTCAAGACAGTTTCTTCAATAAATGGTGTTGGAAAAATTGGACAGATACGTGCAAAAAAAAAAAAAAAAGAAAAGAAACTAGACCACCAACTTATACCATACACAAAAATAAACTCAAAATGGATAAAGGACTTAAATGTAAGACAGGAAACCATAAAAATCCTAGAAGAAGCCATAGGCAGCAAAATAGCAGACATTTGTCATGGCACTATCTTTGCTGATACAGCTCCTAGGGCAATGGAAACTAAGGAGAAAATAAACAACAAATGGGACTACATCAAAATAAAAAGCTTCTGCTCAGCAAAGGAAACCATCAACAAAACAAGAAAGCCCACTGCACGGGAGAACATATTTGCCAATGTTATCTCATAAGGGTTTAATCTCCAACATTTACAGGGAACTCATACAACTTAACAAAATGAAATAAACAATCCAATCAAAAAATGGGCAAATGACCTAAATAGACACTTTTCCAAAGAAGACATACAGAAGGCCAAGAGACATATGAAAACATGCTCAAAGTCACTAATCATCTGAGAGATGCAAATCAAAACAACAATGAGGTGCCATCTTAAACCTGTCAGAATGGCTATCATCAACAAATCAACAAAGGACAAGTGCTGGAGAGGATGCAGAGAAAAGGGAACACTCGTGCACTGCTGGTGGGAATGCAGACTGGAGTAGCCATTGTGAAGAACAGTATGGCGTTTCCTCAAAAAAAATAAAAATGGGACTCCCATTTGACCCAGTGATCCCACTTCTAGGAATATATCTCAAGAAAACAGAAATACCAAGCAGAAAGGATATATGCACCCCTATGTTCATAGCAGCACAATTTACCATAGGTAAGATTTGGAAACAGCCTAAGTGCCCATCAGCAGATGAGTGGATTAAAAAATGGTGGTACATCTACATAATGGAATACTATGCTGCTATAAAAAAGGAATTTTTCCCATTTGCAACAGCATGGATGGAACTGGAGAGCATTATGCTAAGTGAAATAAGCCAGTCAAAGAAAGATAAATATCACATGATCTCGCTCATTTGTGGAATATAATGAACAACATAAACTGAGGAACCAAAATGGAACCAGAGTCATAGAAGCATGGAACAGACTGTCCAACCTATGAGGAAAGGTGGCGGGTGAGGGGGTAAGAGAACTGAAGGACTTGTATGCATGCATATGAGCAAAACCAAAGGACATAGATGAGGCAGGGGGAGGGGGAGTGAGGGCACGTGCTGGGGGCTGGGGGTTGCCAGGGAGAGGTCAATGGGGGAAAAAGGAGACTTATGTAATACTTTAAACAATAAAGAATTTAAATTAAAAAAAGAATAAAGCCCCAGTTCTGTTGATTAAAGCAACAGAGTTTCAAGCAAACTAATGATAACATCTTTAAAAAATTGTTTTGGTTAATTCTCACCAGAGGATATTTTTTCCAATAATTTTTAGAGACAGTGGAAGGGAGGGGATAGAGAGACAAAGAGAAAGAAGAGAAACATGTATGTGAGAGAGACACATCAATTGATTGCCTCCTGCACACATCCCAACCAGGGCTGGGGCACCTTTTATTGACTGAGAATCAACTGAGACCCTTTGGTGGGTGGGCTGATGCTCTAACCACTTGGAAACACTGGCCAGGGCTAAAGATATCTTGACCTTGGTTGCGTTTCAGCCCCTAGGTGATGAAAGCTGAATGACCCTACTGACCACAGCTTCATGAAACCAGACAGAATGATGCCATGGCTGACATCAGGATCAGATGCAATGACCAACTATTTCTACCAGGAAATGAGGGTGGCAGTGCCCAACAATACGTGCACCTGACCAATCACACATCCCAGTAGTAAGTAGCTGTGGTTAAGCATGAAATACTGTTTTTCTTTCCATTTATGTGCATTATTTTTTCAATTGGCTATTAAGTTAGTAAATAAAACACAAGTGTGTTAAATTGCATGAGACCTAACTACTTAGTCAACTGAATTGTTAGTTACTTCTTTTGGCCTGGAATGCTGGGAAAGAATTACTGAGACACTGAGGGCACCATGAACCTAGAAAATTTGGGGCCCTCTGGGATAGATCCTTCAGTTTTAGCATTTTGTTTGAAAAAAAGCACACATGCATGAAATAGGGCAGTGCTTACAGTTCACCCAGGCTCTAGAGCAGTGGTTCTCAACCTTCTGGCCCTTTAAATACAGTTCCTCATGTTGTGACCCAACCATAAAATTATTTTCGTTGCTACTTCAAACTGTAATGTTGCTACTGTTATAAATCGTAATCTGATATGCAGGATGGTCTTAGGCGACCCCTGTGAAAGGGTCATTTGACCGCCAAAGGGGTCTCGACCCACAGGTTGAGAACCGCTGCTCTAGAGGCTAATGAAGGCTGCTGAGAGCTTCGTGTGTGGAGGTGAAGCTTTGCAATCTCAGATTTATCGTGTGTACACATCCTTTGATAGTTCAAGGAAAGGCATAACAGATTTGGAGGTGGTAGGGAAGTGTGTTTGCTCTTGGTTTCTGGAATTTTCTCTGCATTAACAATTTGTACTGATTTTAGCTACTAATGAGCAATATTGTTTTGGCGGGTTCTGATTAGCACATGAATACTATGGTCCTGAGGGAATGCAAAGCAGACACATTTGCAGTTGAATATCCACTTAACATTTGGTCCAGCATTTGAAGTCTTAATTTCCACAGCCCCTGAATAATATACTGGGGCCCTGGCCCAGATGTGAGCCCTTGGGGATGTGTTTTGTACTCACAGTTTTGTGCTACATCCTTTGAAGGGAAAAGGGACAGTGAGGAATAAACTGCCCAGGGAAATTCGTAAAGGTGTGAACACCTTGTCCTCAGTCATTACTTGGTTCTCCTCTGCATCCATTTCTTTTATTTTCTTTTTAATCAAAGTAATTATGTGCACATCGAGAAATCAGATACTATGGAAAGGTTTATGATGAAACACAAAGGGCATGTTCCACCTCTCCCTTCTGTTCCCATTCCAATTCCCCCAAGAAAATCTTTTGTAACTTTTTTTTGAGTGTGTCTACTGGTTACCCTCATAACCATAGGGCGTATGCTTATAATGTACTTCCCCATTTGTTGACTTGCAATTTTAGACAACAATTATGGATGTCTGTGTTAGGAGAAAAACATCCTCTACTCACTTAGGTCTCTATATGGGGTCTGTGAATTAATTCACAATACACAGCTTAATAGAAGAAAAGTTTATTATTGTGGGAATGCTTAGTACTGAGTAAGTTGCTGAATATACAGGTGTAAAAGTTTATATACCAATTTAACAAACAAAAGGGAGGACTTTAATGGGAAAGTATGGAAGTTTCTATTGGTTGTTTTATGCTAATGGGTAGTTGAATTCTCACTTCCCAATGTGAAGGTCCAATCTTCTCCGGAACAGGAAACTCCCTCAAGAAGGGTTATTGGTAACTGTACTTTGGGGAGGCTTTCCTTAAATTTAGATAATGATTTTGTGGCTGCTGATAGTTCAGATATTTTTAGTTTAAAGTAATTTGCATGCCACTTTGGTGGGCTGTTAACCCTGTCATTTTCCCCATTTGAAACTTCCTAAGATGTTTCACAAACAAAGTACTGGGTTGATTGCTATGGAGAGAAGGCCCCGGTTAGAAATTGGGAAATGAGCAATCCTCGAAGGAAAAAGGAACATATATTAGAATGAGAAAAAACAAAGATTAATGATTGGAACAGACTGTAAACGCAATTTCTCAGTCCAGAGGATTAAGCACTGGGGTTCAAAGCATTTTTCGGTGGTGGAATGAGGATGGCAGTGATGATGATGGCTTTCTGGTTTTCAGTTTTGTTACTGATGGGGTATCCTTCGTGTCCCCACCTGTTACTGGTGAGAGTGGAGCTCTTGGGGTGCTGTGGGAACAAGAATTTCCTGAGGCCCCCACACGAGGATGAGGTATCCTGGAACCTTTATTGAGATGTAACATTAAGGGAGTTCCCCTCCAAGGCCCCATCTCCCCCCTTCCACGATGGAAACAGTTCAGTTTTGTCTTCAGCAGAGCTAGGATTAATGCCACTGCCTAGGTCTTCGCTCCATATTAAAGCACAGTCCAGTCCAGCATCTGACCAGCTTAGCTTGTGTCCCCAGCTGCAGTCCATTGTGTGTGGGGTCTGTACGGTCTTCTAGAGCCACATGGTTACAGGGCAAGTGAGAAATAGGAGCACAAGAGCAAACAAGCAAGAGCAAGTAAGAGAGCGAGAACTCTTTGTCTCAGGGTCATAGCTAAGAGCTTAACCAATTCATCCTTCAGGATTTCACTTGCTTGCAGTGGCTCTGCCCTCCTCTCCCTTCCCTACCTCCCCAGCCAATTATTTTTTTCCCAGGTTAGACTGATATACAAGCACTTTCTCCCTGCCCCCTCCCCCACCTTTCACTGTGTGTGCATCCACCTCTCCCCTCCCCCCAGCCATCTGCAGGGAATGGACTGGTGGTCCCCTTAGGAGCATGAAGCTTGCAGCTTTCTGGTGAAGCTGCCCTGATGACCATGCTTATAATGTCTGGCCTCCTCTATTATTAATATTAATCAGCTAGTTACGATGGTAACAGTTTGAATGTCTTTGGTGATGGCATCCCATACATGATTTGTTGTGGTGATCAGTCCTTTGAAGTTCATTTCAAGTTAACCAGCTTCAATTTGCAGGACTTGTTCAGGTCCTTGGGTAAAAGGGCAGTTGTAAGACTATCATCTGGGCAGTCAGGTCTCAGTGTTCAGTCACACCAAGTCAGTAGGATGGGAGAAAATTTGAAAATGTTCATTTTTGAGGGTTGTAACCAGATATTGAATGAAGGTAGAAGAATAGAGAATCTGGCAAGGACCAAGAAAATGTATAAGATGACATGATTCCGTCCAGTTTTTAGGTAGGTAATAAAACCTACCTAAAAACAAACAAGAAAAAAAAAAAAAAAAACAAGACTAGAATCTAATAACCCACACAAGTGTGTTATAGTATGCTACTGAAACATAAAATCTCTCTACAGTCATGTCCTTCCTTCATCAAAGATAATCAAAGTAAGATTATTCTTGTTTACAAAGTAAGTCTGGTCCCTTAATATGGCATGATTATTTACATAAGGGTAGCATGAAGAGTAATTGACCATGCAGGCCTTTTAAAGTTTGCTTTGCTGGAACTTTTATACGGAATCTCAGATTTCACTTGTAAAAGCCTCTTTAGGAAGCCAAACCAAGAACTTGCCATCACACTTCATCTGCAGTGTCTATAGATTTGGGTGAATTCCTTTCTTCTTATGGTGCCCCAAATATTTGAAAGTTCTTAAGCCTGACAAGAAGTAACTTTCCTTAATTACTTGTGAATCAGGTACCAGTCTGGTATTTATTTCCAAGAGGGCTTTGTAAGCATCAGCTCCATAAAGTCAACCTTAGTTCCATAAAACTGTCTGACCATATTTGATTCTATGAACATCATTCTCAAATATGACATTCCAGTTGGAGCCTTCTTTATGTAACTAATATTTCTAATCCTGTCCTAATACCAGGAGCATAGATTCTGTATAAATAATGATATTGACATGAAAATAAGAATCCTATATAATAAAAGGGTAATATGCAAATCGACCGAAAAGCAGAATGACCCATCACAATTATGCGCGCAATGACCACCAGGGGGCAGATGCTCAATGCAGGAGCTGCTCCCTGGTGGTCAGTGCGCTCCCACAGGGGGAGTGCCACTCAGCCAGAAGCCGGGCTCACAGCTGGTGAGCACAGCAGTGGTGGCAGGAGTCTCTCTTGCTTCCACAGCAGTGCTAAGGATGTCCGATATCCCCTGAGGGCTCCCGGACTGCTAAAGGGCACAGGCTGGGCTGAGGGGACCCGTCCCCCCCCCCCCCCCCCCCCCAGTGTACGATGTTGTGCACCGGGCCTCTAGTACTTAATAACAGTTTCTGAATTCTGGAGGAAGCAGGCAGAGAGAAAAGATAAATGTTTCATTTATGTTTATAAATGTATAATCTACTAAGTTGTTATGACTTGTAGATAACTTAAGAGAAAAGAGAAAGGGGTTCCTTATATCCAGAAAATAGAACATTAAAGAACCAGCAATGTTCCAAACAAAAGCCATAAAAAAAAAATCCTAATCATTCTTCATCAATTCATATACTCCTATGTGATTAATTCTTATTCTGCTTGATGTTGGGTTAGCAATTTCATGAACCCATTGGCTTCACTGGAATATTTGTAAATCCCGACTTAGTTCAGTTGTATGATCTCAAAGTTATTTAAACAAGGTCTGTACCCCAGTGTACCTGGCAGAGTCCTTTTCTATGGCTTTCTGAAACAGTTCATTTTTGTTGAAGGTGGAGCACTTTGGCCTGTAGTTGATGCAAGTGCCTTCAGAGAAGAAACACAATAAAACAGTGAATGACAAAAGACAAAGGTGGTCGTGATTAAAGATCTGAGGAGAGTTCATTATAAAAATAATGCAATTGACTAAGAATTTGGTTGTTTCTATGACATATAACGTTTTTAATAATAATTGGAATGATGCCTGATAGCATTATGCTACTGTTGTCTACTTTCAGGCAAGGCAGCATAAAGACAATTCATGAACAGCAAGGTCACTGACATATTTCTCAGAATTCCATATAATTCCGAGATGCAATATTTATATTAATAACATTTGCCCATACAAATATAACCAAGAAGAGGTTAAGTATTTCTTCTTAATTTTTTCTTTTTTCTTTTAAGTGTTTCTTATTTGACAATGATTTTTCATACGATTAAACATATCAAATAAACTAATTATTTTCTAACATTTGTCATTTTAGAAGGTGAACAAACAGATCCATTGAGATTTGCCAGGAAGCCTCTGAGAAATTTCAAAGTCAGCTTGAGATAAAGACTGAATTTAGGATTTGAATTTGGGGAGGCAATATATCAAAATATGTCAAAAACATCAAAAGATTGGCCCTGGCTGGTTGGACTCAGTGGGTGGAGTGTCGGCCTGTGGGCTGAAGGGTCCCGAGTTTGATTCTGGTCAGGGGCACATACCCGGGTTGCGGACTCGATCCCCAGTGGGAGGCTCTGGTCAATGATTCTCTCTCATCACTGATCTCTCTCTCTCTCTCTCTCTCTCTCTCCCTCCCTCTCTCCCTCCCTCCCTCCCTCCCTCCCTCCCTCCCTCCCTCCCTCCCTCTCCCTCTCCTTTGAAATAAATAAAAAATAAAATAAAAATTAAAAAAGGTAAAACACTGAAAAAACCCCCCAAAAGGTTGGAATACTTGATTAATAGGTTCGTAGGTCACTGTGAAAACATACTTAGTTATCTATTCAACCAATGTGACAATAAAAGATTTTAAAGGTAAATACAGGAGGTTATGTTTGATTAAAAAATACCTTTGCTCTTTAAACAATGAGAACATTTTTCTCTTAAATAATCGAAGACATGATAAAGTCAACACAGGAAATTATTCTGATAAGACTGAATCCGTTTCCTAGATGGATTACTTAAAAAGTAAAGAAAAACCTTTTGCAATCTCTTATGAAGAGCAGACTAAAACCTCAAGAAGTTTAGTTATTTTAAGAGAGAAAACCCTAGTTTTGCAAAGGTACACTGTTGATATTAAAGCTCATTTTAAAACCTTATAAATAAATCCATTTACTCTTAGCCACCTTGACCACCTTTTTATTTTTATATTTCCCCCCTATTTTTTTATAATTTTCTATATCCATTCAGGTTTTTGTCCTATACTTTCTTTTTTTTATCATCCTGGAGCAACCTTTAAACAATCTCTAAACAGTTACTTTAGGACAAAATCATTTTTTCTCTCTTAACAAAAACACATCCTACATTCCTTGCATATAAAGTTGTTCTTATTCACGCTTATTATTTCTAGTATTTTCATTTGCATGTATTGATTATAATTTTTAACCTTTAGTAATCCTCATTATACAGAGAAAACCAGGAAGTAGACAATCATGAGTTGTCTGTCATAAATCATTTTGTAGCAGATTAGAAATTTTTATGAATATATATACCATCTCACAACTACTATAGGTATATGCTTCTTTAAATTTTTTATTTTTGGTGTCAGAAAAGAGCATGTTTATTAACAGATTTACAGCTTTAGTTTCTTTTTAAAAATAAGTCACAAGTATATAAACTTAAACTTATGTTCATAATGAATGTTTTAGTAGAAATGACTTAGCTCTTTAGTGAGTATCTAATACTTAGCACAACTCTGAGTTTTGAAGTCACCAAAAAGATTTTGGAGATTGTTTTTAGGTAGATATAATAAAACATAATTATTTTCAAATAAAGTTTTTCAGGACAATGACTCTTTTTGATTAGTTTAAATCTATAACTTTTATAAGCTTAAACATCTAGTACAGCCGTGGGCAAACTATGGCCCGCGGAGCCGAAAGAGCGGAGGGTTCTCTTGCTCTCCCCTCCAGCAGCAGTGTTAACATGGCAACGTTGGAAACACGGCCGCAGCTCCTTCTTCTGAGTGGGCGGATTTATATCCGCCCATTCAGTAGAAGGAACAACCTCTCAATCTTCCAGAGGCTCCTTGTAATGCCCGCGGAAGCGTCTCCCGACATCACCCTGGGAATGCGTAGACACGTTATCATGGTGATGTAGGGAGACACGCCCCTGGAGAGCACAGTATCAGAGCCTTTCTGAGGTAAGATTAAGAGCTCTACTCAAACACAATTTTTTCCTGTTCCCACATTCTGTACATCACAATGACTTGTTAATAAAACAACAAAGACTTTCAGCTTTTAGGGCTTGTATCCACTGTAGTTTTTTTTCCCACTGTGGACGCGCGCAACAGGGAAAAAGACACACAGAGGACATGTCACACTAGCCATGCTGCACTGAAGTTGATGTTTTAAAGACCAAAAACCTTTCAACCCAGTCTACATGGCCATCTACATCTACGTCCCGGGCATAATTTGGAAGTTGCACTAAAGAAAATGTTTAATTTACTGTTTACACATTTTGTTCTTTTCTATTTGTTTTAGTTTTAAATTATTTTATTATATTTAAGTTTAATTTGAAAGGCTTTTGTACCTTTCTTTTGTTAGGCAATTTTATTTTGCCTTTGCCATCTTCAATATAAGGTATGTTATTGTGGAGAATTGAAGATGGCGGCATAGGTAAACACCGGAGACTGCGGCCGCAAAAAACCACTTCAAAAATACAACTAAAAGACGGAACGGACATCAACCAGAACCACAGGAAGGCTGGCTGAGGAGAGACTCTTCAACTAGAAGGAAAAACAACAGCACTATGAGGCTCAGAGGAGGCGCAGTGTGGAAAATTTAAAGGTACGGTGGTGCGGTGGTGCGCGCGCAAAGCAGGCTGGTGGCTGAGGGCGCGGTTGTCGTTTTCAATCAGGAGGGAGTCTCAGACTCTGGGCTACAGATCTGGGAGAGTCTCTAGGGACCCAGACTCAAACGGGAGAAGCGGGACTGTCTGGCTACGGTCCCTCCGAGGTTTGCAGCGGTTGCGGGGACAGAGAGGCAGAGCCCCTGGGGACGGATTGAGAGCAGCCATAGCTGCTCCCTCCCCAACCCTGTTGATCCCGCCCCGCCCAAGCCCTGCGCAGAGCCATTTGCCGATCGCCTCAGGCAAAGGCTAGATTAGCACCTCCCCAGAGGACTGAAGTTTTCCACACAGCTGATTCCCACAGCCAGTCGGCCTGGTGGTCAAATCCCTCTAGTATTAACTACAACAATCCAGGCTCAACTAGAACAAGACTGTGCACAAAGACCACAAGGGGGTGCACCAAGAAAGCATAAAAGATGCGGAGACAAAAAAACATGACAGAAATGGATGATATGGAGCTAAAAATCGCAATTTTGAGGGCTTGCAATAAACTTGAGCAGAGCCTCACGAAAACTAATGAGACCCTCGATGCTACGATAAAGAAATTAGAAAGTAAGCATACACGGACTGAAATAAAGAATATTATACCCAATAGCAGACCAGAGGAGCACAAGAATCAAACCAAAGATTTGAAATTCGAAGAAGCAAAAAACACCCAACTGGAAAAGCAAAATGAAAAAAGAATCCGAAAGTGTGAAGATAGTGTAAGGAGCCTCTGGGACAGCTTCAAGCGGACTAATATCAGAATTATAGGAGTGCCAGAAGATGAGAGACAGCAAGATATTGAAAACCTATTTGAAGAAATAATGGCAGAAAACTTCCCCCACCTGGTGAAAGAAATGGACTTACAGGTCCAAGGAGCACAGAGAACCCCAAACAAAAGGAATCCAAAGAGGACCACACCATGACACATCATCATTAAAATGCCAAGAGCAAAAGACAAAGAGAGAATCTTAAAAGCAGCAAGAGAAAGAGACTCAATTACCTACAAGGGAATACTCATACGACTGTCAGCTGATTTCTCAACAGAAACTTTGCAGGCCAGAAGGAAATGGCAAGAAATATTCAAAGTGCTGAATACCAAGAACCTACAACCAAGATTACTTTATCCAGCAAAGCTATCATTCAGAATTGAAGGTCAGATAAGGAAAAGCTAAAGGAGTTCATCACCACTAAACCAGTATTACACGAAATACTGAAAGGTATCCTTTAAGAAGAGGAAGAAGAAAAAGGTAAAGATACAAATTGTGAACAACAAAATGCATCTATCAACAAGTGAATCTAAGAATCAAGTGAATAAATAATCTGATGTACAGAATGAACTGGTGATTATAATGAATCAGGGACATAGAAAGGGAATGGACTGACTATTCTTGGGGGGGAAAAGGGAATGGGAGATTCAGGAAGAGACTGGACAAAAATCGTGTACCTATGGATGAGGACAGTGGGTGGGGAGTGAGGGCGGAGGGTGGGGCGGGAACTGGGAGGAGGGGAGTTATTGGGGGGGAAAGAGGAACAAATGTAATCTGAATAATAAAAATTTAATTAAAAAAAAAAGGTATGTTATTGTGCTATGATTCCTCCATTTTTTGAAGTTTCAAATTATAATAATTAGTGTTTACATTCTTCTTGTTAAAATGTTTGAAATGAATAAAACCATTGAAATAAAAAAAAAAGACCGTACCCTTTTATGTAATGATGTTTACTTTGAATTTATATTAGTTCACACAAACATTCCATCCATGCTTTTGTTCCGGCCCTCCGGTCCAATTTAAGAACACATTGTGGCCCTCAAGTCAAAAAATTTGCCCACCCCTGATCTAGTAGATATACTATTAGCTTATTTACTAGTCAATAAACCAGGTAGGATCAAGAAATATACCTGGTTTATATTTAATGATGACAACTATAAAGATATACTTGTTTTCATTAAATTAATGATATCAAACTAGTCATAGTTACCAAATATTTACTAAAATAATGTGAATTTGAAAAACATTTGGCCTATATTTCTATATTTCTGAGAATTTTAGGAATGTTTTATTTATATAAATGCTCATTTTTCTCTAAACCAGTTAGAATAGACCTCTTTTAAGGGATTTCATAAATTATTTTGGCATACCATCTGGAGATAGGTAAATATCATCCTATATAATAAAAGCCTAATATGCTAAGTGTCTGGCCAACCACTCGGCCATTCAACCAATCAAAGCATAATATGCTAATGATATGCTAAGGTTGCTCAACCACTCACTATAATGTGCACTGACCACCAGGGGGCAGACACTCAGACTGGTAGGTTAGCTTGCTGCTGGGGTCGGGCTGATTGGGACTGAGACAGACAGACTGGACATGCCCCGGAGCACTGCCTTGGTCCCTCCCTGGCTGGTCAACCTCCCGAGTCCCTCCCCAGCCCAGATTGTGCACCAGTGGAGTCCCTCGGCCTGCCCTGCACCTTCTTGCAATCCAGGACCCCTCAGGGGATGTCAGACTGCCGGTTTCAGCCTAATCCTGCAGGCCAGGCCCAGGGACCCCACTGGTGCACAAATTAGTGCACTGGGCCTCTAGTAGATACATAATTACATAAACATATAGACTGATGCAAATAGAGATTTTATGGTTTTCATTCTAAAACTTCAGCTATAAGTTAGTCATAAACACAGTAACATAAAACTCACTAGTACATTGACGACTTAGTTCTCATCGTTACTCTTTATATTTTCATGCAATTGTATCTCTGGCAGATGGAACAAGTTAGTTATCTGCTCAATATGAGGCTAAAGGGCTTCTTTTTAAAAAAAACCCAGTATTTTCAAGAGATTTTTAGAATTTTCATTTGCCTTGAGATGTAATCATATGGAGGCTGTGGACTAAATTTTGGAAAAGGGGCTCAGGAGGCACCCCACAGCTGTCTAGGTGTCCCCAAAGCACATCTAAGTGAATAAAATATTCAGACTGTTTCCAATTAGCCTCTGTAGTTTGGGTGGCTGTTTTGGGGGTCCCTGAATCTACTGAGAGCTCCTGATGGAGCAGGGGGCCTAAAGCTTGAGCGACTACGGGGAGTTTGAGTGCTGTGTGGGAAAAGAAAGGGATCATAGGAGCCAATTTCAGATTTTAAGTTTTCTCAAAGAAGCCATTGAGGTTCCAAGTTATCCTTAGTGAGTCCTGTCAGTAAGAAGGGAAACAGAGTGAGCACTGGAGCAGTGAAATGTGAAGTCAGCAGGAGTTTGGGAGGAGTGCAAAGTATTACATTCAGAGGAGATACTTCTGGGTGGTGAAGATTATATCTCAGAGGAGAAGAGAAAGGGATTATAATTGCAAGCTTTATTTGAGCAGATGGTAGAGAAAGTTGCACCAGTATCTGTTGAAGAACATCACGTTCCCGATCCTCTTTTAATTCTAGTAGTAGGTTTTGGGGTGTGAATGGCTGACCCTGTTAATCATCTTCAGTCATGAACCCACTAATCGGTGGTAGCAGATGGCAATACTGAGATGGTAATTTTCAGCACTACAAAGGCAATGGATAGGAAGGGATTTGAATTTAGGCAAATCCCTAAATTTAGGAGAGCTGCTTAGGTCCCCAACCTGACAGTTGGCTACCTCTAGTCCAGCTGTGGGCAAACTACGGCCTGCGGGCCGGCCCGTTTGAAATGAATAAAACTAAAAAAAAAAAGACTGTACCCTTTTATGTAATGATGTTTACTTTGAATTTATATTAGTTCACACAAACACTCCATCCATGCTTTTGTTCCGGCCCTCCGGTCCAGTTTAAGAACCCATTGTGGCCCTCGAGTCAAAAAGTTTGCCCACCCCTGCCTAGTCATAGACTTAACAATTTGGGCCCCTTATTAGGGAAAAGAGAGAGAGAACATTCTTTCTCGCTTTCAAAGCCAAGCTCTCAGGACACAAAAATAACATTTTTAGATAGTATAATACAAAAACAGTTATTACCTATCTTTGATAAAAAATCGTTGAAAAATATTTTTTTTCTTTCCCATGATACAGTTGGATATTTTTACTTCTAATTTCTTTCCCAATAATACTTCTTTGAACTGTTCACAGCTTTTAGGATATCACTCTTTTCTTTTATGTAGTAGTAAAACTGAATGGTCAAATTTCACTGACTTGCTGGTCTGCTCTTATCCAGTCCACATTGTACTGATGTTAGGCCAATGTGATGGCATCAAACCATATGTCCTTGCTACAAAAGCATTTGACCATAGTGTAGTTGGGATTTTGCTTAACTAGCAATAGGAGGTTTTTAGACTTATAGGAATTAGTTTCCAGCTCTCCAAAAATGTTTACTCACTTTGTATTACAGGCTTGCTCTGGTAGACCAGCTCTTTGTTAATAAGGTCTTTTGCATCTATAAGTTCAACATGTAGGCTATCCATATTTAAAATGTCCATTATTCTTAAACACTCTGAAGCACATTGGGACATTGGGTGCCATCATAAATTAAATCTCTCTTGGAGAAGATGGTTTTACAACACAGAAGTATTTGAACTTGTGAAATCAAAACTGGATTCCAAATAAGTTAGAGTTTCTATTTTAAATTGATTTTAGAGAGAGGAAAGAGAGAGAAAGAGAGAGAGAGAGAGAGAGAGAGAATTTCTGATTTGTTTTACACTTATTTGTACATTCATTGGTTGACTCTTGTATGTGCCCTGACCAGGGTTCAAACCCACAACCTTGGTGTCTCTGGATGACACTCTAACCAACTGATCTACCCAGTCAAGGCCTGAATAAGTTAGAGTTTTAGTAAAAAAATTGACAAAACCCTATTTAACTCGGCTGCTCATTGGTTGTACCAATTTTTTTGAGTTCTAAAGTAGTCTTATTTCCAAAAAAATGAGTCTTTTATTTTTATTTTTTGCTATATGACTATTTATTGCAACCTCTGTATAACATCAAACAACTCAGGCTTAGGATCATTGTGGCCTCTTCACAGACCATTAATCTGTTTTGGAGAAATTGCATGTAAATCTCTGTTTTACTATAGCCCTTTTCTCCATCCTCATCTTCAATGCATTTCTGAACAGAGAAGGACGTGCTTCTTGTCCCATATTTAGAAAATATGATTTTATGGCAGACCCATCTGCTAACTTATTTTCTGTGGCTGGTAACAGTGGTAGTCATGCTGTAGGCAGGAAGATACTTCCCTCTACCTTTATAATGTCAAAAATCCAATTAAGTGCTGCTGCATGGTTTGAAGAACAAGAGAAGTGATTAAAAAAAAAACTTTCATTATGAAAGCCCCAGTATCACAGGTAAGCACACCACATCTGTTTTTTAGCAGTTGTTTGTACAAGGTGTGGAAAACATTTAACAGGCAAGATCTTTTCATTTTATATGGTAGGAAATTTACAGACTGAATGGAATTTCCCAAAATTTACATTTTGTAATTTGGTTTGATGAATATACAGATAGTTGAGCACTGTCTAGTTTTATTTGGACATGACTGTTGGTAGAGATGATTTCAAATTCCATTTTTAAAATAAAAGTACCAAAGAGCCAGGGGGAAGAAGTTTTTAGTTGCTGCATTTCAGTGCTTCGTTTGATAGACAGTAGAAAGCATGATCACTGGTAAGACCTTACAGAACAAGTAAGAGCTCACCCTGATAATGTTATATTCAGTGTAAGGGACCAACACAAAGTGTACCAAAGCTATCCCTATGAGTTGCCCACAGGACATTTAAGTTGCATCTTCTTAATCATAATGTGTAATTTTACTACTTTATTCAATTTCATGGCGCAATCATGGGAAGGATACAGTAATGTGTGTTTGTTTCCATGCTATGTATGCTAAGATAATTCAGCAGCCACTACTTTTGACTGAGCACTGGTGTCTTTTTAGGAAATTAAAGTCTTTTGATTGATTTAGAAGTACTTGCCTGTCTCATGCTAGTTAGTTGAGGTTCAGTCTCTGTGTGTTTTCACATCCACACCTCCACCAGATCCGACTTCCTTCTGGCATACTGAGTAGTACTCTGTTTGGTTTATTGACTTCCCTAATCTACTTGCATGTGTCTCTCCAGCCTTCATAAAATAACACAGCTATTTAGCCATCTTGTTCAGTGATGTCTGGGTTATGTGGGTGTGAGTATTGGAATTGTCCTCATTTTGAGTATATGAACTCTCAGAACATGATCACAATATTCACAATGTGGAAAATTAAACTAGCACTATCTCACTACAAAGCACAACAGTTACCCCACAGGCAAAGCCAAAGTTTCCGTGCGCTCACAATGCACACTTACAGCCCATGATAGTCTGTGATCCATGATTGTGAACCATGAATAAT
Organism: Myotis yumanensis; assembly: GCF_028538775.1. Taxonomy (NCBI): domain Eukaryota; kingdom Metazoa; phylum Chordata; class Mammalia; order Chiroptera; family Vespertilionidae; genus Myotis; species Myotis yumanensis. Next base: position 25,335,904 of record NW_027223754.1, on the reverse strand, counting down.
GGTTATTAACATCAGCAGTCAGGAGAAAGGGCAGTGACAGCATCTATGGAAGGTGAATAACCTCTGCGATTTCCATTTGACACTAAAGATAGTATTATATTCAGCCTCTATTTCTTGGACCGCTTGCATGCGTTTTGTACTTTCCACCCATCTCCTGTACTCATGGTGGAAAACCAGGACTTTTACACCTGGGCAAAGTGAAGCAGCGGATACCTTAGAAAGGTCTACTGTAGGGGAAGGAGTGGGAGTAGAGATACAACTGCCCCCCCCCCCCCCCCCCCCCCCGCCTTGTAGACCTATCATTAATCCCCAGGTCTCAGTTTCATTTCTCACTATTACCCTTTGAGCTAACTCAGCCCCCAAGATCTCCAGGTAGAATGATGGACAGACTGACTCCTCTGCGGCATGATCTAAGCCAGATGTTCTCAAATGTGTTGGTCGTGGTCCCTTTATATTCTTAAAAGTTATTGAGGACTCCTCATCTGGGTGATAGCTATCAATATCTACTGTGTCATGCCTGGCCAGTGTGGCTCAATGGTTGAGCATCGATCTATGAACCAGGAGGTCTCACAGTTGGATTCCCGGTTAGGGCACATGCCCAGGGTTGTGGGCTCAAACCCTAGTGTGGGGCATGCAGGAGGCAGCCAATCAATGATTCTCTCTCTTCATTGATGTTTCTATCTCTCTCTCTCTCTCCCTTCCTTTCTGAAATTAATAAAAAAGAAATTACAGTATCAATTAAAACTGAGAAAAAATTTAAATAATTATTTATTTTGTTTTAAAAGAACAAAAATAAGCTCATTACATGCTAGTAGACAAAGTATTTTTTTTTTCACAAAAAAATAACTACGGTTTTCAAATCAAAACAAACAATTTAGTGAGGAGAGTGACATTGTTTTACATGTCTGCAAGTCTCTTCAATGTCTGAGTTAATAAAAGGCACCTGGATTTTCATGTCTACTTTTTTTTTTTAAATTTTCAAAATATTTAATTCTTTGGCTGACCTATGGGTTCTTCTTGGGAAGCATTTTGACATATTTCTTTAATTAGTCAGATGGGCTGCTTTTGAATAGGGAAGGAAAAATTTCTTCCATCCAGCAGGAAATGTGTGTTCTTTCTGTAGATCTGTTGCATCATTGCTCACATCTACTTCTGCATGCAGTCTGCTGGGATATGTAGTTTTGGTTGAAGTATATAGAGAAAACTGGGCTTCACACAGATATGTATCTGGAAAAGGGAGAGGCATTTTAATAGCCTTTCTAGATAATTGTATATATTCTTTTATTTTATACCAAAACTTAAAGGTCAAAATTAATAAAATTAGTAATTCTGTTGTTTTAACATAAACAATTGTTACAACAGTCATAAGTGAAATTTTTTTTTCTTGCAAATGTATGGGAGTGAATAAAATGACAATTAGTACAGTTTGGTGCCACTGACTAGATTCATGATAAGGCTTCTGCAATTTTGCCCACCATTACTTTTGTGCTATCAGTCCTAATGTCAACAAAATGAAAAAGGTCAATAACATTTTAGGATTATGAAAATGTAATAATGGCCTATGGAGCCTCTGAAAGATGGGATAGAACCCCAGTGTTCTGCAGCTGTCACTTTAAGAGCTGCTTATCTGGGCCATGTCTTTCTTTGCCTCATTGATCCAATGATCCTTGTTGATTTGTGCTGGGGACCTTAGGCCACATAGTGTCAGTTTGACCTTTGGAGTAGCTGGAGACTGATAGACTAAACCTCTGTGGCCACCCCTTGCCTATGTGACTGACCCTCCAATTAAATCCTGGACACCAAGGCTCAGGTGGGCTTTCCAGGTTGGCAGTATTCTGTGGTGTTGTCATACATTGTTTGCTGGGAGAATTATGCATTGTCCGTCTAATTCCATGGGGAGAGGACAATGAGAAGCTCATGTGTGGCCTCTCTCTTCTGGTCTCTGCCTCTGTGTCTTTTATATTTCTGTTTGTAATCTGTATTTTTTGCTATCATAAACCATAACTGCCAGTATAATAGTTTTTCTGAGTCCTGTGAGTCCTTTTATTTATTTACTTTTAATCCTCACCCGAGGATATTTTTCCATTGATTTTTAGAGAGAGTGGAAGAGAGAGGGAAAGACAGAGAGAAATATTGATGTGAGAGAAACACATCAATTGGTTTCTTCCTACATGAACCCTGACCAGGGCCTGGCCCTGGGGAGGAACCTACAACCAATGTATATGTTCTTGACCGGAATCAAACCCAGGACCCTTTGGACCACAAGCCAATGCTCTATCCACTGAGCCAAACTGGCTAGGGCCTGTGAGTCCTTTTAGAGAGTCACCTAACTGGAGGGTGGTCTCGGGGACCCCCAACAACAGATCCCTTTGGCTTACTGTGCTCTATTCCAAATTATCTAAAAGAGAGAAGTTAGACACAGATGTTGCCCACCTTCAAGGAGAGAGGTGGTTAATACCCCCAAAGTATAGTATAGAGGAAATACTATAAGAAAGGTCTATAGGTTCACATGACTTAGAAAAGAAAGGGAGTATATATAGCTGGGGTATTTTGACCCAAAGGTGAAGGGGCTAAAAATATATGAAAACTCAGAACAAGAAATATAAGTTGTATTTCGAAATGGGATCAATTGTCAGCCAAATCCTGAATTGGAAAGTTCAATGTCTGTAGTTCTCCCTCACTGAACTTTTCGTCATTTTTGTTTTGTTCTTGCTCGAGTTCTTTGCCATCTGTCTGGCTCTATCAAAACAAAGATAACTGGTATCTTTTTACACTTTGACAAAACTCTTCCACACCAGTAAGTTCTGCCTTCTAGGTATTTGCTCATAACAGCCTTTATCTGTAACGATGTCTGGGAGTGCTCCATCTCTGGTTAGAGCAACATCTGGTAACAGCAAGATAATATTTTTAGAGAAGTGGAGATAGACTTTTCCTGGTCACGGAACTCATTGCTGCCAAGGATGCTTGCAAACCTAAATCTATTTTAGTTTATCTAGGGGCAGAGTTGGGTTAGAAGAAACAGTAGGGTAACAGGCTATCATCTCCATTCCTCTTTCTTCCTCAACCTACAGTTTTTTAAATTAATTAATTAATTAATCTTTATTGTTGAGAGTACTATAGATGTTTCCCTTTTTCCCCCTATTGCCCTCCTCCACTCAGATCCCACCCCACCCAAGGCTTTCTGTGTCCATGGGTAATGCATGTATGCATATAAATTCTCTGGTTAATCTCTCCCTGTCCCCATCTGCCCCTTTCCCTCTGATATTTGTGCATCTGTTCCATATTTCCATGCCTCTGGTTCTACTTTATTCATCAGCTTATTTTGTTCATTAGATTTCTTGTTTGTTTATCTTGATTTTTAGATTTAGTTGTTAATAGATAGTATTTATTGCCATTTTATTGTTCATATTTTTTTAAATCTTTTTTCTTTTTCTTAAAGAAGACCCTTTAACATTTCATGTAACACTGGTTTGGTGGTGATGAACTCCTTTAGCTTTTTCTTGGCTGTGAAGTTCTTTATCTGACCTTCAATTCTAAATGATAGCTTTGCTGGGTAGAATAATCTTGGTTGTAGATCTTTACTTTTCATCACTTTAGATACTCTTGCAAAGTTTCTGTTGAAAGATCAGCTGACAGTTGTGTGGGCACTCCCTTGTAGGTAACTAACTACTTTTCTTATTTCTTGAATCCAAGAATCCAAGACTACGAGCAGTATTCTCCCTGTGCCAACCCCCTTCCCTTCGTTTCCTCTCCCTGTATGTGACCATGACCTCTGGACAGACTACGCGTGGTCCAAGGCCCAAAGATTTTGACCTCTGGGCTTTCAAGCTCCTAAGGCATCTAGCTTGGGGGAAGTGAGCTGGGAGTAGCTGCTTGAGGACAGTGTGTGTGTGTGTGTGTGTGTGTGTGTGTGTGTGTGTGTGTGTTTGGGGGTATATGTGAAAAGATTTTCTGTGTTAATAGAGGCTCAAAAAGAATACTACTAAGCTTCCAGTTCATCTCCCAGAGTCTAAGGATATTTGGTAAAATGAGAGCTGGGAAATACAGAGAAAAGTGTCAACATTTATGTCAGTTATACATAATGCAGAATAGCAAGAAAACAAAACTCTGAAATTGGGTGTTTGGGGCAATATTATTAATAGGAGCCATTTCTGAGCACAAGTGACCATTTCAGTTGATTCTATGCAATATGGTAACACCTATGTATAGTAGTCAACATGTCACTTTCTTAGTTATATTTTACTTGAACAATAAACTCTACAGTCTGCTCACTTTCCATCAGTTTCTATTTTGGATATAGTGGTTATCGACCCACAACTTAATGTAAGTGAAAAGGAACATAGTCTGGGAAGACTCCATTGATGGACGTGCCAATTTGGTACTCTTGTGGTTTTTGCATTCTAGATAGTTTGCAAATTCCACATAATCATTCATTCAATAACTGCCGGCTATGTGCATGCCTGCTATGTGCTATTTCCCTCTGCAGAGAAGTCAGGGGCAAGCAGGGACAGATTGTGAGGTTGTGTTTATAACTCTTGCATGAGGAAAGTTCTCTCAGATAGTGAGGAAGTGGTTGCCTGGGTCACCCTCTAGAGCAGCCATCCAGCACATGTATGGCTCTTAAAGCCAGCCACAGACTCCCGTACAGCCACTGGCAGGAACCATTGATCTTGCTGTGGCAGGGGCCCAGCCCAGCCCCACTCCAACATGGCTCTACCTTCATTTGACCCTTTGTTCATTCCAGCTCCTGGCAGTGTCTGCCTCTCCCCTGTGTGATCTCCTCAGTGACCCCTGAGCTGTACCACGTCTCTGGCTACAGACCCTCAGCTCTGCCACCAGTACCAATGCTGCCTCCCCCACCCCCAGCTTTGCTCTTCCTGCTTCCATTTTCAAAACCCCCCAGATTGAAGCTCTGACTTCATTCTACCACCAGGGCCTTCCTCTTGTATGCTGTTCCTACCAAGAGGGTGATGTGGACAGGCTCTGGGGAAGCTCTTAGCTGGAAACAGCATGGGGCCTTTCTCTAACCTGGGAGAATTTCAGTCCTCTTCTTTCATCATCCTCATTTTGGCTTCCTCTGCTGCTCTTCCAACTGCTGTAAGTTTTCCACATCGCATGTGGAGCACCTGACCATACTCAAACCCCATGCAGCACCTCAGGTGACTCAGGGACTGGAGGGAGGAGGCCACAGGCACACATATACCTGCTCTAAGTTCCCAGTTTATTTATTTAGAAATATTCCTCTCAAAAGAGGTGGCTCATATAGAAGGAGCAGAGACAAAATATCTTGGGGGAGCCAGATCTTAGAGCAATAGATCACCTGTGATTCTAGGTTTGACACCATTTCCTTTCTTTGCTGCAAACTCCTGTTCTTGTTTGATTGGACTTTCTGCACATAGGTGAATGAATGCACTCCTTCAGTCTGGTAACAAAGGCATTAGTATTTCCTAAAGCCCCTCCAGTTATCCCTATGAAAACTGCTGCTTTAGGGGAATGTTTGCAAACATTGGGCTCCTCTGGTTCTTGCACCAAACTCAGCATCAGCAGGGCCAAACTCTCATGGGTGTGGGTAGATAAAGCAGGTAGATAAAACAGGTGTCTCTTAAACTCAGCTTACCTCCAGTTTCTAGTAGTCTGGAAACCCAGTTCTTCAATAGCACTCACTAGAACTTTCCTCCCTGATTTAGTTAAAGTTAACCAGATTAGGTTGAAGAGCAATGGCAAATCCATTCTCTTATAAGCAAGCTATATTGATTATAGAGAATTCTGGGTCACTCTGACTGCAATTATTCACCATTCAGCTCTTGAGTCTTTGTCAATTGTATCTTTAATTTCAGCTTTCCTCACTCCCAAGTGGCTGGGAAATGTGATCTTGAAGTGTTGGCAATGGAAACAGCACAGCATGGCTGTTAATTACCCAGGCTGCCTTGGATTTGAATTCCAGCTGCTGCCCTCCAGCTTGTCTTTGAGGAGTTGTGTGTTCTCGCTGGGGCAACGTTGGCAGCAGCAAACGCTTTCAGGGGAGCAGCAAGAGTTCAAGGACAGTATGGGCAACAATTACATTTATCATAATCTTAGATAATGTATGTGAAAGTTCACTAAAAATTGTGTTTTTAATAAAAAAAAATTAAACTCCAGCCCGGTGGGCCAGGCACTGGGCCATATGCTGAGGATACAAAGACAAGAAAAACTTCATCTCTCTACTTCCTTTTAGGCTATTCGCATGTGAAAAGCCAACAGGAAACTGATGGTAATATTTGGAAAAGGTGAAGAGCTCATTAGATTCATTTCAAAGAAAAATTTGGAGAATTATGAATAAGATGTCTATTGTTTACTTCTTTCCCAGTCTGTTCTCCTCCTCTCCTTGTTTCCTTCCCTCCCTCCCTCTCTCCCTCTCTCCCTCCCTCCCATCTAGAAAGTGTTGAGAGGAATTGGTCTGAGAGTCTGTTCTGCATTTTGTATGCATCCTGTCCCAACCATTGTGTTTGAAAACACCTGTGCTATTTAATCTAATTTGCCATTTTTGGGAGTGAGGGTTTACTAGAGCTAAAATAACATGCAAATCTACTTAAATAGTACACAGCCACTGCTGTGGCACCACTGGGCCATTGCAAGGCAGCAGTGACTCAGTGGAAGAGATGTCTCCACCATGTGCCAGGCACACTGTGCTTGGTCACCTGGTGAATATGGGAATGAGGCCCCTGGGCCTCTGCCCTCATGAACTGACTGATAGTCTGGCAGCGGTTGCTGGCTACCAATAACCTTAATGTTGTCTCACCTGGCACCCTCACCTCTACCTGCATGAAACTGCAGCCCTTGGGAGCCTGCAGCCCTCACTGCATGCGTGGGGACACAGGCACAGAGAGGCAACTGCAGTGGTCTGTGGTCCCTCAGGGTACCAGTGGCTCCGCTCAGAGCAGATTCCAGTGTTTTGACAGGATCGTTTCCCTTGGGTGAGAAAGGAACAGCTGAGAAAGTCTACACTCTATCCAGCCATCCTCACATGAGGGCTACAGGGACTGGATTGGTCTGTATTGGTTGAATATCTGTAATAGAAAACATTTGAAGCCAAATTACACATTTTGATTTGCAGATACCTATGGGTTGAACTCAGTTGTCAGAGGAGACAGTGGAATGATGAGGCTGCCCTGCCCTAGAAAACCTTAAACCTTTATGACCAGGAAGCACTCCTATCCATTTTTTTTTAGGGTCAGCATTCTGTTTCCCCTTTGTTTCCTGTTTAATAACAGGGACTAAAGTTAACATCATCCAGGATAAAAAAACACACACAACTATTGTGAGTTTGCAATGATGAGTTTGGACTCTAGGTAGTTTGAAACCTGGGGTCATCCTGCTAATGAGAACATTTGGAATTCTGGACTTGAATAGAAGCATCTTCCTTCAAGGGGAAAAAGGGAGTTGGCACCTTCTGCAGAGACAGGCAGCTAACCTTGGGGATGTCCTAGGGGCTGTGAGTGGATTGCAAGACATGTATTATTTTTGTTAGTAAGACTAGTAAAGCATTGTTTAGGGGAAACGCTAGGGGGAAGGAGATGTTTGTGCTGATTTTGGGACAATGATGTTTTTCTAACATTTCTGCAGCCAAAAATCACTTTGGATTAGACTCAAGGCCAGTGTTTTTACTCACACTCTCCCATCACCCCTTAAACCAGTTCTAACCCTCCAGCTCCTCTATTGGAAGCTTGGGAATTGAAGCAAAGCCTTCTGGTAGCCTAGTCCCTATTCTGCAGCTCCAAGCATCAAATTACTGGAAAGTTTAACATTTGGAAGGTTGTATTTATTTTAATGTTTTCATGGAAGGACTGGAAAACATCAACTATTTTGAAGGAAAGTCGTGGCTTTAGGGAAATAATATTTAGGAGATAAAAAATATTCCTGTCTTCACACCACCTCCTCCCACCCCAAAACACACCCTCCTCCTCCACGTTGGTCTCATGCTTTCTCTTGTGTCTTGTCTCCCCAAAGTCCACAGTAGATGGGAATGATGCTCCGCCATCCCAACCCCCTTCCAAAAAACACAAAATTTTAAACTAATTTGAGATGCATATGTCAGGGGCTTTGGGCTGGAGTATCTTGTGACATGGGGTAGGGCTTTGCATGGGGGTATCATGTGGGAAGGGGTACCTTGGTGCTACAGAGTTGATACTCCTGGTAGAGGAGGGACAGATGTGTCTCACACGGCTCCCTGAGATGTTAAGAAGTCCTCATTCCATCAAGACACGTGTAAAATTCTCCTCCTGGGTCCTAAACTATTGCAATGATAACAAATGAGTTTGGAGACATTCTAATGATTCATTCAAGGCTTTTAAGAATGTAAGATCACTTTCAGAGTAGTCCAAAAGAATGTTCCTGCTATTGATGAGGAAGAACAGAGCATTATAATTGTAGTACTGGGAGCCAGATATAACTTGGGCATGGCAGGTTCAAGGTAGAAAAAGACGTACTCTATTTTTGAAATAGCTAGACACCTATATCAAATCTCTACATCTGAGGCACCAGGGAGGAGGTGGTTGTCCGCCCAGCTGGGCTGGGAGACAACTGATAAGTCGCACTCCTTATAGAATGAGAGCTTGTTTGAGTTGAGATCAGAGAGCAGATCAGTCACCACCCTGAGTTTTCAGTTGAGATGATGAAGGCTGAGAGGAGTAAAGGGACTTTCCCAGGTCATTGGGTAAGGGCCAGTGATCAGAACTCAGCCTTTTGGTACCAAGACCAGTACCATATCCACTTTACTATTCCGTGTCTCCATGTCAATGCTTTTCTCTTTAGTTCCCAGAATGAAACTGATATCTGAGGAATGGTCACCCTCCCACTCCTGTTCCCTGAAGAGAAAGTGGTACTTGGATGGGAGGAAGGAGGTGCTCTGATAACTCGCACTCCTTATAGAACATTTGATGATGTCCATCTCAGCTTCTGGGTCTCCCTGCTCTCCTGAATCTCCTGGTCGCTCTTCTGCCTGTTTGATTGTTACTTTCTGATCTCACTCATAGATTCCTGATTTTCTCCACATCCCTATTCTATTCCTTTGGGTTGTCTCAGACCTCCATGTCCCCATCAACCACTTATACCTGGTGATACCCAGATTATCTGCAGTCAAAGCTTCTTCCCTTGGCTTCCAAGGCCTGTGGGACATGCACGTATATCCCCCCAGTAGGTGGTTGACAGGTCTACATCGTCCTCAGTTCCCTTCTCATAATCCTTTATCGTCACTGTAACACTTACAGGAGCAACTAACCTAGCACACGGGACCCTCCGGGATCAGCCTCAACTTCATTTTCTAACATTATCTCTTTACAGTCCCTGCTGTTCACTATGCATCACGATGCCACCAAAGGCCCATCGTCCCCTTCCACTCCCGAGCACACACACCTGTCACAGCTGTAGTTCTCAACTCTCTCTGTACCAACATGTCGAGACATAGAATGCACTACTGTCCATAACATTTTTTCACAAAAAGAGTCTCTTAAGAAAAGGGGTATGTATGTTCCTGCAGAGTAGGATGGGCCAGAAGCTTGGTGGGGAAGGATGTGAAGTTTGAAAGAGCCCCAGAGTCATCTTGTATGCCACCCCCTCTTTCACAAGAGCATTTTCTCCCTCATTGAAAATAGCTGCTTAAGGCAGATAAGATGGCCCCACTCTTTCCCCGTGGGAAACAGAGGCTGCATTGTCCCCAGTGGGCTTTTGCTTCCTTAGACAAAAGGCTCTCTCTGTCGCCCCTGAGACAGAGTTCTGTTGGGAGCCTGAAGGTTTCCCCGCTTAATTGATGAGGCACTAATAAAGCATGCCCTGTTCCTTGGACTGCAGACTTCTTGATGGCAGGATCCTCAGATCACTTTTATGCACATATTAAATTGCAGCCCAGAAGCCAAATCTCCTACTCTTTGCGAATTTAATGGAAAGCTAGGAAGGCAGGAGCAGCAACAGGTAAATGATGAACAAGAGCCATTGTGTGCCTGGGAGTTATTAAATTTTCCTTGGGGCAGTCTCAGAAAAATGCTCCTAGGCCTTATCTTAGAGGAATAGATAATGAATCAGAATGGACCTTAGAGGTTGCCAGAATCTCCTGCCTGGGTAAAAATCCCATCCACAATGACCCTGAAAAATGGTTATGTCCAGCATTAAAAAACACACAACAAAAACAAAAACCACTCCCTGTGACAGGGAGCTCACTGAGGCTTGAGGCAGTCATTCATTATTAGAAAATAGAAAGCTTATATTAGCAGGTATCCACTTCATAGTTGGCTGGAAACATAATCTGTTTCTAGAATAAGCTTCTGGATGGAACCCAAGATACATTTTCTCCATATTCATTTCTTGTGGATATACATAAAGCTAGATAATCCAGTTCGAAGGACTTGTGGAGTGGAAGGACTCTGAATCTGGTGCCAGACACCCTAAGTTTGATAGGAAAGCAAACATTTGAAAGTCGCAAACATTTCGTCCCACTGTCAGGCCAAATGATGCAGCCACAGTCCCCGATCCCTTTCAGTGTGAAGGCATCCAGGGTGACAGTTGTTCCAATTTCAGGAAGTACTGGCTAGAAAGAGGAAGCATAATGACAGAAATACATTATAATTCAATAGCCTTTAAGTTAGTTTCTTTCCTAAACTACTGCAGCATTTACATTCATTAAACATTGATTTATGAATATAGAATATTATCCATTCATCAAAAGTTAATCCCTGATGTGTAGAGGAGTTCTTAGATCTCCTGTGAAGACTCTGAGGTCCTCCCAAGCATCTGACTTTTACGTGTTGGAAAATAATTACCGCGTTTGATTTTTCAGTTTGGAAATTGGGTCACTTGACACTGGGAGGGCTTCTTTGTGGTGGATGACTGATCTTTTCTTCCACATTTTCTTTTCTTACCTTTAATAATGTTCTGAGAACCACCTTTCTCTGCTATTGGCTTCTATTTAACTCACATCCCCATGTTTCCTGGTGCCGAGTGAGTAGTCAGGTCAAACAAAATCAATCGTGGCTGCAACAAAAACTCGTAAGGCTTCCTTGGGCAGAGTAGGTGCCATGGGAGGCAATCTGACACGGTCATAACAGGGCAGGCTCAGGACTTGGAGTAATGCACTATAACCAAGTGCCACCGTTCCTTGTGTGACCTTGGGCAAATGACCTCTCCAAGCTTTGTTTTTCTCATCTGTTAAATAGGGACAATGATAACATCTATCTCATGGGGGTGGTGTAGGGATTGACTGGGTTGATGGACTAGTACAGTGTCCACAAATTCTAAGTGCTATCTTGTTATTTTTCTTTTCCATTTCTTTCTTCTCCATTTTCTCCATCATCATTACCATCATTGTCACCATCACCCATACTCAAAGTGTGGCACTTGGGCCTATCCATGGCTACGCGCTGGCATAAGATAAATTGCAATGCTCAGAGCTCCAAAGAGGGGGGTCCCTTGAAGTGACAAATGACTGAAGAAGTGAGTGGTTTAAATAACAGCTAATAAATGAGACCTGAAGCTCAAAAGACTAGATCTCAGTTATAAAACACTACCCGCCGCGCCCCCCCCGCCCCCAGGCTAACAGTCAGTAAACTTCCATAAAAGGACAGATGGTAAACATTTTCCATTTTACAGGCTGTACAGCCTCTGTTGCTACTACACAGCCTCGTTGTAGAGTCAAAGCAGCCACAGACACAGCAGTGTCCTTCGCTTACAAACACTGAACTTTGAATTTCATTTGATTTTTAAATCTCATAAAATATTATTATTATTATTTTTTTTTTTTAAAAAAACACACTATTCAAACATTTTTACTTAGGAAAACTGTAAAAGTCATTCTTCACTCATGGCATCTATAAACACGGGCAGCTGACTATATTTGGCTCACAGGCCAATTTGCCAATGAAGTTAATTTAGTTCTCTTCCACCCAAACCTCTGGTGACATTCTCTTCTTATTCAAGACACTTTTGATGTTTTCCCAGAGAGAACTGCTGGGGAGGAAAGGGCTGTTCACTGAGGTTAGCCTGGGGCCTCCATATTCCTTCAGGGAAGGCCCTTGGCTCAGTGTCAAGGGCAAAGTGGGTCAGGACGCAACCAGGTGGCAGGTCAGCAGGATGGAAGGTCCTCTCATGCTCACACTGGAGGAATATGAAGTGTCAAGTGCAAATAAGAGAAGATCCTAAATTCAACTACTTCTTCACAGCAGAGCTAAAATATTCTGTTTTGCCTTTCTCTTGAGATTCCTCCCAGGACTGCTTTCCCAACATTATTTCTTCTCATTAAAAGGAGAGGATTTAAGGGGAGGGTAGAGGGAGAGGAAAGGCAATATTGAGCAGATCTTTGCAGCCTGTTAGACTTTCCTGGAGACACAATGTTTAGTCTTTTATACCTGCCTCTTTCATATTCTACTGACAAAGTTTTCCTGGCTTGAACATTTGAGCAAGTGCATTGAAAGCTGACACCTCCTAGATTCCAGGGTTGCCAACGGCTGTGAAATACCTGAGGACAGCCAGCACCTGCCTGCTGGACTGAAAGGGAAGAAAGCCAGGTTCTGCCCATGGAGCCCGGCTGATTTTTAGGGAAGGAAATGGCCCTGGCTTCATCAGTAAGCTGCTCTTGTTCAGTCCAGCCAATTCCAGGCAGGTATGGGTTCAAATAAAGCTTTTCTGCCTTTTTTTTTTTAAGAAGCAAGCTATAACACACTCACAGCTTGTGATACATCAAAGGTTAGCTTCAGCCTTGACATTCTACTAAAATCTGTTCTTTGGCTTTGACTGGAACCTTTGGAAAGTCAGGTGACCCCATGCTGACATCAGTCATTTGTGCCAACTCTGGGAAATCAATGATGATGTGATCCCAACAATTAAGCACATTGAATATTAATCATATTCACATGGCATGGAATTTTTATTTATTATTAACAAGAGAATTTTCACTTTCATAGAAGGGTAAGCATTCTATATTTTTTTTTCTTTTTAAAGATCTTTATTGTTCAGATTCCATTTGTTCCTCTTTTTCCCCCCCATAACTCCCCTCCTCCCAGTTCCTGCCCCATCCTCCGCCCTCACTCCCCACCCACTGTCCTCATCCATAGGTGCATGATTTTTGTCCAGTCTCTTCCCGCATCTCCCATTCCCCTCCCCCCCCCAAGAATAGTCTGTCTATTCCCTTTCTATGTCCCTGATTCATTATAATCAACAGTTCATTCTGTACATCAGATTATTTATTCACTTGATTCTTAGATTCACTTATTGAAAGATGCATGTTTGTTGTTCACTATTTGTATCTTTACCTTTTTCTTCTTCCTCTTCTTAAAGGATACCTTTCAGCATTTCGTATAATACTGGTTTAGTGGTGATGAACTCCTTTAGCTTTTCCTTATCTGTGAAGCTCTTTATCTGACCTTCAATTCTGAATGATAGCATTGCTGGATAAAGTAATCTTGGTTGTAGGTTCTTGCTATTCATCACTTTGAATATTTCTTGCCACTCCCTTCTGACCTGCAAAGTTTCTGTTGAGAAATCAGCTGACAGTCGTATGGGTATTCCCTTGTAGGTAACTGAGTTTCTTTCTCTTGCTGCTTTTAAGATTCTCTCTTTGTCTTTTGCTCTTGGCATTTTAATGATGATGTGTCTTGGTGTGGTCCTCTTTGGATTCCTTTTGTTTGGGGTTCTCTGCGCTTCCTGGACCTGTAAGTCTATTTCTTTCACCAGGTGGGGGAAGTTTTCTGTCATTATTTCTTCAAATAGGTTTTCAATATCTTGCTCTCTCTCATCTTCTGGTACCCCTATAATTCTGATGTTGGTACGTTTGAAGTTGTCCCAGAGGCTCCTTACACTATCTTCGTATTTTTGGGTTCTTTTTTCATTTTGCTTTTCTGGTTGGGTGTTTCTTGCTTCTTTGCATTTCAAATCTTTGACTTGATTCTTGCCCTCCTCTGGTCTGCTGTTGGGAGTCTGTATAATATTCTTTATTTCAGTCAGTGTATGCTTACTTTCTAGATGGTCCTTTATCGCACCATTGAGGGTCTCATTAGATTTCCTGTACATCTCATGAAGTTTATTGACAGACTCTAGAAGCCTCTTGAGAGACCTCAAAAGTGTGGTTCTGAACTCAATATCCTCCCTTGATAGTTTTGTCCTGTTTCTTTGTCTCCGCATTTTTTACGCTTTCTTGGTACACCCCCTAGTAGTCTTTGTGCGCAGTCTTGTTGTAGTTAAGCCCTGATTGTTGTAGTTAATACTAGAGGGATTTGACCACCAGGCTAACCAGCTGTGAGAATCAGCTGTGTGGAAAACTTCTGTCCTCTAGGGAGGTGCTAATCTAGCCTTTGCCTGAGGCGATCCAGCAAATGGCTCTGCACAGGGCTTGGGCGGGGCGGGATCAACAGGGCAGGTGGAGGGAGCAGTTATGGCTGCTCTCAGTCCCGGTCCTAGAGACTCTGCTTCTCAGAACCCCGGCCGCCACTGCAAACCTCGGAGAAAAGGCTGCCCTCAGATTCCAACTGATGCCGGACAATCCCGCTTCTCCCGTCTGAGTCTGAGTCCCTAGAGACTCGCCCGGATCTGGAGCCCAGAGTCTGAGACTCCCTCCTGATTGAAAATGACAACCACGCCCTCAGCCACCCTCAGCCGCTTAGGGCGTGCCCTCAGCCGCTTTGGGCGTGCACCTTGGTATCTTTATATTTTCCACACTGCGCCTCTTCTGAGCTTCGGTATGCTGTTCTCTTTCCTTCCAGTTGAAGAGTCTCTCCTCAGCCAGCTTTCCTGTGGTTCTGGGTGATGTTCGTTCCGTCTTTTAGTTGTATTTTTGAAGTGGTTGTTTGCGGCAGCAGTCTCTGGTGTTTACCTATGCTGCCATCTTGGTTATTCCTCAGCATTCTATATTTAACTTGGAGTAAAAGATCTCTATGTACTTTATATGTTCTATCAGTTAAATGCTGTAATAATATTTGTGAAAGCTGCTAGTTTGATATAAAAATTATTAATTACTTTCAAAATATTTTTTTACATTTATTGATGGAGAGAGGGAAAGGGGAGGAGAGAAAGAGACATTGGTTTGCTGTTCCACTTATTGATGGTTAATTCTTATATGTGTCCTAACTGGAGATCAAACCTGCATGCAACCTTGGCATATTGGGATGTTGCTCTAACCAACTGAGCTACCCCGCCAGTACCTCAAACTCTTACATAAACAGGGGAATAGACTAATTCTTATCCAAGTTTAAGAGACAGGATGTGAGTAGCATAACTTTAGGAAGGATGTTTATATGTGTTTTGAAATAGCAAATGTTTGTAAACATTTAGGTAATCCTATAAGGCAGAATAATATATTTTTCATGTTATTATTTATAATAATAAGATTATATTTTATGATATTATAATTTGTATATGATTGATTGGTATCCTAACATTCAAGGCCTTAAAAAGTCTTAGAAGACTGTATTTAATTTAATCATTTAATTCCACTTAGGCCATAAATTCTTTTATGACAAAGTACTATCTGGACTTTTTTCATATTTTGTGAAGAAGAATTTAAAGTAGATTGTCATATTTGTAAACACAGAACTTCATGAGGAGAAACAACCTTCAAAATCATATACTGTGCCCGGCTGGTGTTGCTCAGTGGTTGAGCCCTGACCCAGAAACCAAGAGGGTTCAATTCCTGGTCAGGGCACATGCCTGGGTTGTGGGCTCAATCCCAAGTAGGGGGTGTGCAGGAAGCAGCCAATTGATGAAGTTTCTCCCTCATCGATGTTCTTATCTCTCTACGCCTCTCCCTTCCTCTCTCTCTAAAAATAAATAAGAATATATTTTTAAAAATCATATATTGTAACTCCCAAGATAGAGCATCTTTGATTCATATAGAATAAAAGATGTAAAAAGTATGTAGGAAAAAAATAAAGTGTGTGAGAAAAAAGTGAGATACTACCAAATACCTTGCTTCTGCCTCCACCGACCTTGTTGAAAGTGAAGGTTTATTTAACACACTATTGTTCCTATACCATGGTGTTAAACTTTTGAGATTTACTACTAAAACTTTTAATATAACAACATAGTAATTTATTTTTAAAATGATATTCCAGACTGATGTTATATCTCAGAAGTTTCTTCTATGACAATACTATTTTGACTTTAGTCAAATGTTGATTTTAACAGTTGGTCATTTGGTATTTGACCAAAATGCTTTTGGCTTCATCTCAGGTGGTGAGTACTCACTCATCTGTATCACAGATGCTGAAATCTGAGAACCCCACTCTCAGATGTCCTTCCTGGAGGCTTTCCAGGCAGAGTCTGCCAGTAGGAGGCACTCGCAGGAGGTGAGAATGTGAAAGGTGAGAGAAGCCTTTGTCAGATTCTGCTTTGAGTGGTCCCAGCGACATCAGCGGCACCCGCCTCCTCAGGCGTGCTGGGCTCATGGACTCCTGACGGGGCAGCAGTGGCACAGCTGTGAGCTGCTGCCGTGGTCATGGCAGTGGCGGCAGAGGGGACTGCAGGCTCCAGCAGCGCCAGTGTGAACACGTCTGTGCAGGGAGGACTGGAAAGGGCCAGCCTTAGTGTTCACAGGAGGCTGGCCGTGGAGAACTTGACAACTAGGAGAGGAGCTGTGCTCTCTGTATCTCAGGGAGATAGGCGTTGATCTAGCTAGTTTTCTTTAGTTAGACCCAGAACTTACTTATTTGGAGATAAAAATGGGATATTAATTTTTCTCCTATGTGACATTCAGTCACCTTCAAATCCCTTATTCATAAATAGAAGCAAAAAAAAAAAAAACTCTAGAAGATCAGGGACAGTCCTAGAAAGGGCAGACACATCTGTCATGATTTCCTGCTGGACAACTTAAAGCACCAATATGAATACCTCTATGAATAAGGACTCCTTACATTTTTAATAAATTGATTTTAGAGAGAAGGAAGGAGAGAGGAGAGAGAGCGAGAGAGAGGCATCAATCACTGCCTCCCACAAGCACTCCAACAGGGATTGAACCCATAACCTGGGCATGTGCTCTGACCGGAATGAACCAGCCACCTTTTGGTGCACAGGACAACACCCAACCAACTGAGCCACACTGGCCAGGGCAGGACTCCTTATATTTCTATAGCATCTTGTGATAACTTTTAGCATATATTATTTAATTTATCTTTGTGATAAAACTGTTAGGTAGGTTTAATTATGAACATGGTTTTATAAAAATGAGGATATAGTTATTCAGATGACTACATGATTTGCTCAAAGAAAACTAGGATTTATCTTTGGTATATTTGACTTTATTTTCTTTCTAATGAAGTGATTCTTTACCTTTTAGAAAAAGAGTCTAATTTTCTATTTTAAGAAACGTAAACATTTCCTTCTCTTTAATGTTTACTATAGATTACTTTTTATACTGAGCCTGTTGTACTCTTACAATTTCATAGACGCATAAATATATATGTTGAAACTTTCCTCTCTCCTTTCTCTACATTCTCTGACTTTCATTACACTACTTCTCTGTTATTTTAGTTGGTCTTTATAATGATTAAAAAAAAAGACAATCCTTTCACATCGGAAGTTCCATTTTTAAAAAAATCTTCATTCACTTACTGGTTAGCTAGGATACATTTTCAAGTTAATTTTTTGGGGGGGTGGTTAATTCTCACTCAAGGATATTTTTTTCCATTGATTTTTTTATTGAGTGGAAAGGAGGGAGAGCAGGGAATGAGAGAGAGAGATAGAGAGAAACACATTTACTGGTTGCCTCCTGCATGCACCCTAACTGGGGCCAGGAATCCAACCTGCAACCCAGCTATGTGCCCTTGACTGGGACTTGAGCACTAGACCCCTCAGTGTGTGGGCTGACACTCTAACCACTGAACAGCATGGGCCAGGGCTTCAAGTTAATTTTCAGTAAACATGTAGGGAATATACATTTATATTCATATTTTTCATATCTGAAGTATGTATAAAATTGAGATTTTTGCATATCTAAAAGGTCTTTTACACATGAAAACAAAGTGGCTGTTAAAAATTCTTGGGACACAAGCGTCTCCCTCTGAAGTTTATGTATGCAGCGACACTGTCTGTTGGCATTCATTTTTGTAGAAAAACACGAAGTCAACTGGGTTTTGTTCAATTTATGTAACAAACTTTTATGCTTTGTTTTTCTCTGGATTGAAGGCTTTTAAGACTGTTTCTTTAATTTTTGCATAAGAAATACAAATATCTGTCTGTATTTAAGGTCTCTTTTTTTCACTAATCTTTGTAGTTGGCACCTTTTATCTGCATGGTCTTTGTCCTAGTCTGGGTTTCCTAGAAAACAAAGCTGGAGACAAAGCTAATGAGTTGAGGCTTCGGGGGGAAGGTCCTAGTATACTTCCATCCCAGGGGAGCAAGACTGAGTCTGAGGCAGGGTGGGGGGGGGGGGGCGGGGGAGAAAAAGCAAATAGGGGTTGGTGAGTTACTGAGCTGGCTGGAGCTTCATAAAATACCAGCTGTTTCCTTGGTCATGAGTGAGTCTTCCAGACAGTTTTGAAGCATGGCACCTTGGAACCATCCCTGGGGGACAGAAAGAGAGGAATTTATCTGTCCCTCCTTATAGTTTCTTGTCTTTCATTACTCAAAGTCTCCTCATGGGGTGTTAACTTCCCCTCATTTCCAGGTTCTCATCTTCCAGCACCTAATTCCTGAAGCAAGATGCTTCACCCTCAGCCATGTTCAGTAGTACAGGAAGGATCTAGAGCTTTTGGGGTGTGGCCTGGCTGCAGCGACTTCAGTTACAGTGAGTATGATGGAAGCTTTGCCTGTGATGGATGTTCCTCCCTTTGAGGGACCCGAGGCAGTGGTGGTGATGAGACAAGCAATCAGGGGTCAAGGCCCTCCATTGAGCAAAGTATGGACACAGTCATAGCCACACATGCTTCCTAGTTTGGATAGTCCTTCTCTTTGCTCTATGTTCTCAATCTTAGTTTTAATTAAGATTTTTTCTTGGTACCAACTATTTCAATTACTTTCCCAATGGCATTTGTGCTCTTCATTGCCTATCAGTAAATTTTAATTCTGACATTGCATTTATAGTTTCCTTGAAATCCTTATCTAGATAATCCTGTCATCTTTTTCCCACAGCTTATTCTTTCCCTACTGGGAATATAAATTAGTTTTCTAAAGGTTTTCATACAGTTATAATAGTAAATACTTTCCAGAGGTAGGATTTTTCTCTTTTGTTTAAATTTTCATTTTTATTTTTCTAATTCTCAGCTTTTTTATTTCCATTGATCTCGTGCTACTTTTTTTTTTTTTAAATCTTCTTCGCTTTACAAAGAGTTATCTATACTGATAAGAATTGTGAATTGCGTTTGGCTGCACTTTCTGTCTACTCTAGGTACCGGTCAACAGTCTTTTGAGCAACAATTCACAATATTTGCAGGTGTTCTTCCAGGGTTGCTCACCTGGATTGACATGGAATTCTTTCTATTCCCACTGCCCAGAGCACACACACTCTCTGTCTTTCTCTTTACTTGAGGGGGTCATATCTCCCTGGATATTCTACTCTCAAGTCCCACTGACTCATTTCCTGGATGTTACAATCTTCGATGAGATATAGAAGGGGAGGTAATGGATGCATTAAAGGCCGGTGCAGGAGGTAGGGGAGGGTATGGGGGAGTAAGAGATCAACCAAAGGACTTGTATGCAATGCATATAAGCATAACCAATGGACATAGACAGTAGGGGAGTGAGGGCATGTGCTGGGGGGTGAGAGTGGGTGGAGAGAGATCAATGGGGGAAAATGGAGACATATGTAATACTTTCAACAATAAAGAATTTATTTTTTTAAAATATATTTTATTGATTTTTTTACAGAGAGGAAGGGAGAGAGATAGAGAGTTAGAAACATTGATGAGAGAGAAACATCGATCAGCTGCCTCCTGCACATCTCCTACTGGGGATGTGCCCGCAACCCAGGTAAATGCCCTTGACCGGAATCAAACCCGGGACCTTTCAGTCTGTAGGCCAACGCTCTATCCACTGAGCCAAACCGGTTTCGGCACAATAAAGAATTTAAATTAAAAAAGATAATATTAGAATGTTAGCAATACTAATTCTAAATCAATTGAATTGTCTGGTTTGGGCATATGTATCATCCCCAATCCTTCAAATTATATTTTCTTGTTTTTTAAAATTCTATGCAATCACTGACAATAGATACTTTATCTGTAATTATTATTTCATTAATTATTTTTAATAGAGAATCACATCTGACAAAAACACAAAAAGCTGGTGCAACAGATAGCTTATCTGGCGCTCCTGTGTTTCTTAGGCAGGGGCCAGATAATGGGGTAGAGATGAGGAACCCCTCCCTTTCAGGAGGACAGGATTGCTTTGTTACTGTCTGCAGAACACTGCCAGGGCATTTTTCTTTACCTGCTTTATAATTAATGGGAATTCTTCCAAGACTCTGGAAGTAGATTAGCCTTCAGGTCTAGTTTTCAGTGTTGTTTTAGGTTTTCATCTTTTCCTGTGTCTTTGTGGGTATTTTGGGAGGACACTTTGAGAGGCCGTGTCACAGGCTGCTGACCCCAGGCACTTTCTGGTGGGCTTCTTTTGGGTCTGTCCATTGACATCCCACACTTGCGCTCCTCTCCTTAGATCAGCTGTCTCCTCACTGTTGGTAAACCACTACTCATGGTCCCCACCTCAGTGCACTCCTCTTTCTTGTGTTGTCCCCAATTCTGACCCCCCTATGAGTTTCTCTTCTTCCTTGAAGCTCTCTTGGCCACTCCAGGGTCAGTAGATCAGTATCTCTCTTTGGAATTCCTAGGCTCCTGACCATCTGTGCTACACATAGTTATGGAGGGTCTTAATCTGGTGCATGAGTCAGTGCCCTTTTGTGATAGTTACCTCTGGAAGTAGTATATCTGAAGCCATCTTGATATCCACATTTGCTCCAGAACATTAAACATGCCTATAACAATAGACTCTTTTTTAGGGACAGCTGGGCACACAAGTTTGTAGGACAAGTTCAACTGCGAATGCATGGGTTGACCCATATGAACGCTTTTTCTGAAAAATATGTCATGTACTAGTGTGCAGATGAGGGTCACGGTGAAGAGCATGGATTCTGGTGTTAAATGGTCTGGGGTGAATTCTGTCTCTGACATTGGCTGGCTGTGTGACCTTTCTTTGCCTCAGTTTCCCATTCTGTAAAAAGGGCAAATATAATATCTTCTCCATAGTGTTTTGTGAGGGTTAAATAACTTAATACCATTTAATCACAGGGCCGGCACATAGTACGTACCGTGTAAACTTTCTTTCAGAAACATAAACCTCCACGTAATACTTTTGCCAGGTAACAGTTTTATTTATTCTTTTGACCAGAATTCCCTATTAGCCTGCTGGAGCTGGCTCCAGGCCCGGCCCAGGACACACTCTTTGATCCCCAAGACTTCCCACTTTGCTGTGCCTGTGGTGTGTGTTTGGGTGGTAGTCAGAAACAGCCCTCTCCCATACCTGGAAGCAGCCTGATAAATAACAAGTTCCCCTCTAGTATAGGATGTTACCCCTCGTGTTACTGGAGACAATTTTAGAAGGTGGACAGACATGGCACTAAATTGGATAACATAATGAGGAAACTGTTCATTGTCTAATTCCCTGCTCATCCTTCCAATTTCCTCAAGGGGAAGTCCTCATTTTGACACCTCTGTCATCTGTCTGATATTGGCTAATTTTTCTTCTAAAAAATTGGAAGAGGAGGCCTGAGGCTTGGCTCATTAGGCAGATAACAGTATCTAGCTAGAAAGCAATAACATTATTTCATTATCTCATCTTCAGAGTTATCTTCTACTTATGATAATTGATCCATAAATGGTTTTCCATTTATTGAAGAGAAGAAATATGATCTCTTAAATGTAATATATATTACATATACTAAATATAAACACAGTTAAATGCATAAATATATGGTAAAACCAGTGAAGTGCTACTCAAATCACCAGTTTGAGAAATAGTGCGTGGGAGAAAGTACTTCGGAAACTATGTGAATTATTGTATTTTGGATCTGTCCTTTATTAACTGTGTTCTTGGGAAAATTATTCAATGGACTCTTCCAATGGGGACTAACAATATTTACCCTTCAAAGTTATTCTGAAGTTTAAATGGACTGTTATATCGCTTAGCATACTCTTCCTCTTTACTTTTCTCTTTCCCCCTCATTATACCATGTGCACCACTTCCTCCTCCTACTCTACTCTCTGGGTAGCTCTACTCTTGCTGCTCTCCCAGCCCCCATGAGAATAATCTGGAAAAGGTTTATCTGTAGTTCATTTTGAATTTGCAGATGTCTCTAAGAGAGTTAATGAAAAGGCACCTGTACTAAACCGAGGCAAAGGATAGGCGGTGGAACCATCATGCCTCGTGTGCCTGGGACTGGGTGTTCCTATCCCTGCTGCAGGTCTCTTTGAACTCCATTCCAGTTTAAAATTATGAGGACATATCTGAATTACTCAGAGGTTTAGATTGACCAAAACATTGGGGTACTATTTCACTCGGCTCGGTCCTGAGTTGGAGCCCAGACTCACAGTAGTTTAGGGAGTATATTATAAGGTGGTGTCCTTAGAGTCAAAGAAAGATAAAGAGGAGTGGTAATGCTATGTCTCCTGGGGCAGAGAGCGCAAATGTCTTTGTTTCTCCTCTGTCTTTTGCTTCTTGATGCAGATATAGCAAGTTGGAATGCTCAAGAGAGAGATGGACCTTTTTTTTATTGCTTAAAATATTACAAAGAGTAGTACATATGTCTCCCTTTTTTCCCCCTTTGACCTTCCCCCAGCATCCCCTACCCCCCAGTGTCTTGTGTCCATTGGTTATGCTTATTTGCATGCATACAAGTCCTTTGATTGATCTCTCCCCTGCCCCCAACCCTCCTAGGCCTTCCCGCTGTAGTTTGACAGTCTGTTCGATGCTGCTCTGCCTCTGTATCTATTTTTGTTCATCAGTTTATAATGGTCTTTATTATCCATTAATGAGTGAGATCATGTGGTATTTTTCTTTCATTGACGGGCTTATTTCACTTAGCATAATGAGAGATGGACCTTTTGATAGGAGAACGTTTCTGTGGTATCTGAGGTTGGAAACATTTGTTTCCTTCTCTCTTTTGGACTCGGGATACCTAACATCTGAGGGCACCTTTAGTTCTGGGGAATCAGAGAGGCCAGAGTGGGACACAGAAATGAGGGAGCTTGGCTACCAATTACCTTCTCTGGGTTCAATGGCTTCAAGGGAGTAAGGCATCTTCACAAGTCCTTGTTTGTGTAACACAGCTCTTCAGTGAGGATTCAGGCTGGAACTTGTGTTGAGGGGTAAAGAGTAAGAATTTTAGTTTTTCATTCACTTACAAAGGATATGCTTAGATATGGTGGTCTTTGTTACAGTGAACCCCTGAGGGGAAATAGGACATCCCAGGATCACATCTGGGTAGTAATTGCAACTATTGAGAGTTTTGGGACTGAAGCAAATGCTTAATCCCAAAACCTTAGACTCTTCTTAGTAGGAGTCAGGAAAGAAAAACAAGGCATCTCCCCAGTCTGGCCTTGGCACCTGCCTCCACTGTGGAGTCTTTTCTGGTGGTTCCAGCAAACCACAACCTCCGTGGTTTATTGTTTCTGGTACTTACTTGGCCCACGTGGCATTTATTGTCTTGTGGAGTCTCATATTTTGCTATTAATCTGTCAATTATGCTATTTTTTTTTCTCTAAAAGTTTTATAAGTTTCTTGAAGAAAGGAAAACCCCCCAACATATTTATTGGGCAATCACAGGTACCATTTTGCACTCATCAGGTGGTTCCACTTCTGAATGTATGATTCATTTTTTTTTTCAAGCTGTGGAAATGAAGGCTCAGAGAAATTGTGACTTGCCTAAGGTCACTTAGGCATGGGCCATGATTTGGTACAAAACACCTGGCATGGACTCTTGCAAATAGTTAGAGCTCATTAAGAAGTCATCTAAGGACTGTCCTTACAAAGAAGACAAAACAAAGCCACTTTTTGGACAGGATGCACTGGGGAATTTTGGGCAACGTGAGAGGAGATGTGTGCATCCCTTCACCTCTAATTTCAAATCTTTCTCTCTTGCTCCCTGAGACACATGATCTTTTGTGACAACACTGAGACCAGCTGTGTCAACATGACTAAGTCCTTTGTTACAGGAAAACTTCCCTAGGAAATATAATACAAGTTTATAAATAACTTTGCTGTTCTCTTTTATTGGAGACAATTGTCTGCTCACCTGGGCACACCACCCACTTATCAAGGAAGAGTTTACATATTAAGACTTGCTTCAGGATTCTCGATTTCTATATCCATCATTCCTAAGTTATTTTATCAGAAAGTCTTCCCAATCAGTTCCCTGACTTGAAAGAACCAACTTGACCACTTGAGCTGAGACACCAAAGCCCTATAATTAGCCCACATCTAACTATCCCCTTTTGAGACAGGGCTAATCCTCAGTCAAATTGATGTTTTTCCTTATGGCAGTGACTTAAAAAATAAACTTAGTTTTATTTTATTATCAGGTTCTCTGGTGATATTTAGGGAGCTAAACAGCCCTCAAGTTTAGCTTCTTTTTATCTCCAGTGAGACAACACCCTCAGGTTTGCTGGTAGAATAATTGGCTATGGTAGCAAACCTGAAGTAACTATTTGAGAAAAGGCACACGGAGTGCCTGGTGATGCAGACTCAGTTGGTTTCTTCTTCATAAACTAGGCAAGAGCTGTTAACTGTGTTAGTGTCTAGCCTTTGCAAAGAAGCCAGTATCCAGAATAAGTCAAAGGCGTAGCTTTTACTTTCTTGGACTATTACACATTCGAAGTACACCCCTTTGAACTGAAGGCTTCTTTCAATAGTTTCTAAGTGTGTAATACAGTTATTTTTGTTCAAAATTTGCATACCTTGTGGTATGATGGGGTTGTGGGAGAAATCTTCAGTATATCAAAATTACTCCCTTCTACCACATGAGCATTTTCACTCTCAAAGTTTTGAATGACATGGAGATACACTTCATGAGTATGGAAGAATGTGTGTGGAAATCCTAAAACAAATTGCTTATGTTACATTATTCCATTACTAGAGGCCTGGTGCATGGCTTTGTGCACCTGTGTGGTCCCTCCCCAGCCAACTGGCCCCAATCAGTCCTGATCAGCACTGGGTGAGATGGGCTGGACAAGTCCTAGAGCCCTCCTGCGATCTCTCTCCTCCCCAATCGTGCACTGGTGGGGTCCCTTGGCCTGGCCTTCAGGGATTGGGCCAAAACAGCCCGGTGCATGGATTCATACAGGGTGTGTCCGGCCCAACTCGCCCAATCCTGATTGGCCGGACCCCAGCAGCAAGCCAACCTACCAGTCAGAGCATCTTCTTCCTGGTGGTCAGTGTGCATCATAGCTACCAATCGAACAGTTGAACAGTCAAACGGTCGCTTAGGGCTTTATATATATAGATATGTTTTTAGTGGCAGGAGCAGAAAATCTGACATAACTGGCTTAATCAAAAGAAAGTTTATTATTTCACATAACAAGAGGTCTGGCTTCATTTTCAGGATGGAGCACAATGGCTGGAGCAGTTCCAGGCCTTGCATCCAGACATGGCCAAGGGGTGTTTCTCCTTTATCTCATTCTTGGAAGTGAGAAATTCCTTCTCAGAAGTTCTCCAACATATGTCCCATCATGCATCATTGGCCAGAATTAAACCATGTGTCTATTATTAAGCCAATCATTGACCTGGGAATGGAATGAACAGAATGGGCTCAGACTAAGTAGGATCTACTGCTGGGATTGGGATCTCATTACTGTGAATTAAGGGTAGATACTTAAACAAAATATGTTCTATTAGGAAGGAATAGGGAGAAATAGTAGCTAACTGTGTCTACTAAATATGTATATTCAGTATAGCTACTACACCCATACTATACCATATAACATAGATTCTCACTTGTGAACTTCCTAAGCTGATAGCAGAGAAAAGGACTAGTTAAAAGACCCGAGCATAAATTAGGCATTGAGGAAATGTACTGGAGACACTAAATCATAATTCAATGTCCAGTCAGTGGGTTTAGGGTTCAGAGAAGATGGTGTCTTCCCTGGTGGCCCCAAAGACCTGTAGGGAGGCCAGGGTTAGAGGCTTCAGGCTGTCACTTTGTAAATCAGATCATAAACAACAGGGTGGATAAAGCCTTCATGGAGCCACCCTGAGACTGAGCAGCTTTTGGAGCTTCTTTCTCAGAATTCTATAAAAAACTACTCTCGCTGCTCATTTGTTTAGGACCCAGAAGAGGGTGAGCAAGCCAAGAGCCAGAGAAGAGGCTGTAGCCTTTTCCAATTTCTGGTTTCTATTCTTAGAATAAATAAAGATGGGAAGGAGAAGATGTGATAAAAATCTTTTTAAAGATGCCAAGTGCAGCTGTCTTTGTTCTCAGTTTGGTCCCCAAATGGCTGGGTACGAAATTGTCTGTTGCCCGAGGAAACTATTATGAATCTAATTTAGGGTTTTGCAACTCCAACCCAATATATACATTTTCATGGTACTTACAGAGTATTCCCAGATGATGTTCAAGTCAATAGTGAAGGTAATTATTTCTTCATTCCTTCGCCCCATTGTGTTCTATCGCCAATGTCTGGATTGACTCTCTATACAGGTTGGTCACTAATCTTGCTAAAGTGTGTGATAGAATGATACCTATATATCTCTGCCTTGTTTGTCTTGGGCATGTATAAACATTATTCACATTTTTATGACATTTTCTACTTTTCAAAGCACCTTCATGCTTCAAAAGAACTTTATAGGATCTCCTGAGGTAAGATTACTGTTCAGCTTTAGATATGAGAGTATGAGTTCAGAGAGAGAAATGACTTTCTCCAGGACATGAAACTTGATGAGGAGGAGGGGAAAGTGAGAAGAGGAGCAGGAATCTAAATGTTCTAATCTCAGTGTTGATTCACTAGACTGTATACTCATTTGACTTCTACTGTACACAGAACTTGTTCTCTCACTTATAAAGAGGGGTAAATGATGATGATGATTATTATTTGATTTTAATTAAATTTATTGGGGTAACATTGGTTAATAACATTAAATAAGTTTCAGGTGTCCAACTTTATAATACATCATCTGTATATTTCATTGTGTGTTCACCACCCAAAGTCTAGTCTCCTTCTAACACCATATATTTGATCCTTTTTTACCCCTTCATTCTCCCCTATCACGCTTTTCACTTAGTAACCACCATACTGTTGTCTATGTTTTTGAATTTGTTTTTTCATTTGTTGCTTTTTATTTTATATTCCACACCTGAGTGAAATCATATGGTTCTTATTTTTTTCCATCTGACTTATTTCATTTAGCGCGATACTCTCAAGATCCATCCATGTTGTTGCAAACGGCAGTTTTCTTATGGCTGAGTCATATTCCATTTATATGTGTACCACATCCTCTTTATCCAATCATCTGTTGAAGGACACTTAGGTTGTTGCCATATCTTGGCTATTATAAATGGTGCTGCAAGGAACATAGGAGTACAAATATCTTTATGAAAGGATAACTTTTGGAGGACTGTGGGGCAGGAGAAGGCAGCAGAGAAGAGATATAGGGCTCCTGTGGAGTCTGCAGTGTTCAGTACACAGAAAGCATCTCATTCTCTGGGTTAGGGGATGGCTGAGTTCAATCACTCTAGGTAGCTTTCCTCTTTATCACTCAACACATTGTTCTAAGTGAAGCCAAGTTTAAAATTTTTCAGAAAAAGTTTCGAAGTAAAAAGGAGTGTTTAGAAGTCAGTCTGAGGACCTTCCAAATGCTCTTAGGGTAAGGATGGTGGCTCACACTGGAATCTTTGCACATGTTCTGCAAAAACTACATCACACAAGAAAGAGAACAAGTGATCACACCTGTAACCCATATCTGCAACGTAACTAAAAGGGAACACGACAAACTTCAGTGTATGTGCAAATAAGGAAGAGACACCTGAAGCCAAGGGAGTCAGTCTGGCCCTCACTGCAGTGGAGAGTGGAGACTGTGCAGACAGAGAAACATGCATCTGGGTCCCTGTGTCTAAAGAACTCAGGTAAAATTACTCTTAGAAAGTGAGAGATACACCTGAGGCCGAAATATGAAAACAATCCCGAGACCTGTGATCAGATACCTGGCCAATGGGGAATCAAAAGAGAAGGATATGAAACTGTAGAGGACCAGAGGTGGCAGCATTGGGAAAGCACCAGTTCTGGCAGGTGAATTAGAAGAGGCAGGTTCCTTAGAGGATTGATGGGAAAGGGAAAGAAGGAAGTAAAAGGTAAAAATTAAGGCTCCTATAGAAACCACAGAGCATCATAGGACACAGCAAACCCATCTCCATAAAAAAGATTTCATTGATTTAAAACCCCACACACCTGCATCGTACTATATTAAAAGAAAAGTTACCTTTTGAATGAAGAAACCCAGAAGTCACCTAAATTCTTTACCCCTGTCTACGTATATTGTTATTGCTGAACCAGGAAAATATGACATTTTAGAAGAACATAACACAAAATACAACATCTATATAAAGCTACTATGAGACGAAATGTAAAGTGACAATAAATATTATACTCCCCCATCAAAACAAACCATAAAGCCAGGAAAAGCACAACTCAACACCCATCCAATATATGTATACTCAAATGAGAATATTTTTACATCCCATATTCATGGATTGGAAGACTTAATACCGTTAAGATGGCAAAACTTCTGAACTTGACCTATAGATTGAACACAATCCCTATCAAAATCCTAGCTCACTTTTTTTTTTTTGCAGAATTTAATGAGATGATTCCCAAATTCATATGGATATACAAGAGATCCAGAATAGTCAAAACAATTTTGAAAAAGTTGGAGGACTCACATTTCCATATTTCTAAATGCACTACAACACTACTTCAAACAGTGTGACAGTTGCATAAGTATAGACGTATAGATTAGGAGAATATAACTAAGAGTCTAGAAATAAACCCATGTATTTATGGTCAATTGATTTCTGACAAGGATACCATGATAATTCAATGGGGGAGAAAGAACAGTATTTTAAACCAATGGAACTAAGACAATTTCATACCTACAGGCAAAAGAATACAGTTGGACCTTTTACTTACATTATACACAAAAATTAGCTCACAATTAATCATGACCTAAATTTAAGACCTAAAGTCATAAAGGTTTTAAAGGAAACGTATGCATAACCTTCATGAGCTTGAACTGGGCACTTGTTTCTTAGATAGGACACTAAAAGCACAAGCAACAGCATCAATAAAAACAGATGAATTTGGACTTAATCAAAATGAAACACTTTTGTGCTTCCAAGGACATCTTTAAGAAAGTACCAAGACAACTCACAGAATGGGAGAAAATATTAGCAATTTGCATATCTGATAAGTGACTAGTATCCAGAACATATAAAGAAGTTTTATATCCCAACAATAAAAAGACAAATATTTCACTTGAAAATGGACGTACGATTTGAATAGAAGATACAGGATTTGTACCTCCAAAGAAGATACAAGGGGCCAATGAGCACATAAAAAGATGTCGCCTATGACTAGTCATTAGAGAAATGCCAATCAAAACCGCAGTGACATAGCATGTCACACCTACTAGGATGAGCATCATCCAAGAGATAGGTAATAAGAAATGTTGGGTGAGAATGTGGAGAAAGAGGGACAGTCAGGTATTGATGGTGAGAGTATAAAATTATGTAGCCACTTTATAAAACAGCTTGGCAGTTCGTCAAAAATTTAAACAAAGAGTTATCATATGACTCAGGAACCCCACTACTAGAATTTGAAATGGGATTCCACTCGAGAGAATTGAAAACGCATGTCCACACAAAAATGAGTGCATGAATAGTCACAGGACCATTGTTCATAATAGCCCCAAAGTGGAAACAGCCCAAAGGTCCATCCACTAATGAGTAGTGTCAAATGACAAAACTAAAACAATGTACATGTCCTTTATTCTGGGAAAATAACACAGGGGTTGGGGGAGTACAGTGCCTCGCTAGCAGTGGAACACTGTTCCTGAGGGGTTTGGGGCAGGAGTGAGTTTGATAGAGCATTGGAAGAGGCAAGGCGGACACAGGGCATGATTGGCTGTGAGGTTGGGGATTTCCTGGTAAGGCCAGCAGGTCCTATTTTCTAGGGTAAGGTCAGCTCGCTAGCCTGAGTTGTAGGTTTCCGTGACAGGTGTTTTCCATCAGGGACCTAGGCTTAGATTAATGACACGGGCCAGGCCAATTGGGGAGGCCTGCATTTTGTGGGTCCTGATATACACATCAACTTTATCAGTAGATAAACAAAATGGGTTGTATATTTATACAAGGGAATATTATTTTAAAAATAAAAAGAAATGAAGTACTGATAAATGTATGCTACAAAATGGACAAATATTTTAAACATTATGTTATATGAAAGAAGCAAGACACAAGAGGCCATATATATTATATAATTCCATTTATATGAAATGTCCAGAATAGGCAAATCCATCTGTTCTGGAATTAGATAGTGATGATAGTTGTAAAACTCTGTGGATATACTGAAACCCAGCAGATTGTACACTCCAAAGTATGAATTATATCTCGGTAAAGCTGTTGCTTAAATAGTTATCATATAGAAAAAACAGATTGGTGGTTGCCAGAGGTGGGGGGTGGGAGGCGTGCTAAATGGGCGAGAGTAGTCAAAAGGCATGAGCTTTCAGTTATAAAAAAGCCCTGCGATGTAATGTACAGAATGGCAACCACAGTTAACAATACTGTATTAGGTGTCAGAACACATTCGGAGAAAATATTTACAATATTTTTCAGAGATATGAGACTCATTCCCCTAAGAACACTTAGAAATTCAAAGGTATAGAAGATCAGAAACCCAATAGAAAAATGAACAAAAAATGAACTAACAGCTCACAGGAAAACATATGAAAGTGACTTCTCATCTTCTAAAGCAGTGGTTCTCAACCTTCCTAATGCTGCGACCCTTTAATACAGTTCCTCATGTTGTGGTGACCCCCAACCATAACATTATTTTTGTTGCTACTTCATCACTGTAATTTTGCTACTGTTATGAATCATAATGTAAATATCTGATATGCTGGATATATTTTCATTGTTACAAATTGAATATAATTAAAGCATAGTGATTAATCACAAAAACAATATGTAATTATCTATGTGTTTTCCGATGGTCTTAGGCAACCCCTGTGAAAGGGTTGTTCGACCCCCAAAGGGGTTGCCACCCGCAGGTTGGCGACCTGCAGGTTGAGAACCGCTGTTCTAAAGGATGTTCAACTTCACTGTAAAGAATGGAGATTAAAACCACATTCATTTCTCACCTATGGATTTGGCAAAAATTCAAAGGCTAACAGCACCCCGTTGGCAAGGTTGTGGGGGATGGGTGCTCGCAAGCTGTGCTGGCAAGTGTGCAAAATGGGATGGTCGTTATGGATAGGGATTTGGGAAACAGCAAACAAAAATAGGCAGCAATCCCACTTCTAGAAAATCCCCCTAAGAATATATTTTCCCAAATTTAAAACAATACATATTTAATTTATTGTAAGTGATTGTAATGGAGTCTGTCAGAGACTGGTTGAATCAGCTGTAGTGTATTCACACAATAGAACACTGTTACCACCAGACACACTGAGGGAGATTTCCAGAAACTGACTTGGAGTCATTTTCAGAATATATTCAAAGGAAAACAGCAAACTGCAAAAACAGTTATATTTATTTTGCTTGTTAACTTCTGTGTAAGAAACGTGGGGAAGTTAAAACACATGCAGGGTCGGGCAAAGTAGGTTCACAGTTGTGAGTACATGAAACACAGAGTTTATTCTTGCACGATTATTTATTAATTATTGTATTATTTTTCATATGAACAGCTGTAAACCTGCTGGTGCCCCACCCTGTAGCGCCTGTTTATTTTTGCGAAGAAGAAATTCAGGAAGAATA
Organism: Myotis yumanensis; assembly: GCF_028538775.1. Classification (NCBI taxonomy): domain Eukaryota; kingdom Metazoa; phylum Chordata; class Mammalia; order Chiroptera; family Vespertilionidae; genus Myotis; species Myotis yumanensis. The sequence goes on along the minus strand of NW_027223754.1, from coordinate 25,303,947 downwards.
AACTACACCCTAATAAAGCAGTGAATTTAAATGGAAGGCATTCTGGTTTCATTGGTCCAGTCTTTTAATTTTTTTGTAGGTTTGAAATGAAAAAAAAAAAAGTTGAAAATTAACAACACTAAACAATCCCCTTCTCCCAGACTCATGGGAGCATATATCCCAGGAGAGGACGTGTCCCAGTTTGGCATTGCTGATTGGTGAGGAAAGCAGTAGTGGTGGACTATTTGCCTGTGTTTGAGGGCAAGGGTTATGGTTAAGTCACCTGACCAGTGCTCTTGTCACATGCACTTGGAGTCTTCTTGTGTCTCATAACTCTTGTTTCAAGGACAGCACTAAAGTGAGAAATCTCTGCCCTCCTGTCGCTTCCTCTTTACCTTTTGATTTAGGAGAGGAGAGGAGAGGAGAGGAGAGAGAGAGAGCTAGGTGAGCTGTAACTTCCCTTCTCCTGATGGGTGGTTCTTTTCTCGAGAGGGCTGGCCTCTCTAGGGCAGGGGGACTTGGAACCAGGGGCTTGATTTGATTTTTAAACCCAGACCATTTCTTAGTCTAGATATCACCTTGGTGGTCAAAGCTGATTGAAAGGGAGATGGGGTTGTCTTCTCGCTGATCATTGTCTAGAGAGGCTTCTAGCTATATTTTGACCTTTGGGTTTTGACTCAAGAATGCCTTTGTGGTGAAAGTCTGCATGTGGATACAGCTTTTCTTAGACAGATGGCTGCCGTTCCATCTTATTCCACAAGGTGGCAGTTTTTGCCTGATAAAGGGGCTCTTTACTGCCCATTGCCCATTGCCCAGATCAGAGGCGTGGCTTGAAAGAATTATGTTTCTTGACAAATATAATTTATACTGATTACTTTTGTTAATGCATCAGAGAGAATGTACGCTCAGGATACATGCTTGGTGATGTATTGCCTTTCCTATTTAGAAAAAGAAGCTAAAACAAAGAAGTCTTTAACCCTTTCAATGGATTCTTATTATAATGGCTCAGGTAAAAATAATGTTAGGATTTTGGAGAGGATGTGGAAAGCAGAGGTGAAAGAAACAACTGGATAGACAGATACAGTTGAAGAGCATTTGTGCAATTGTTTCTTTCTCTGTGACATAGTTACTCTTGCAATGTTGCCTTGTTTTTAAGTAACTAGAAAGTGGAGAATGGCTTTTCTGTCATTCCCTCGTGTTGGTGCAATGATGCGCATCAACAGGGTCTGCATGGGCTTGGTGTCGCTCTGGCCTCCCCAGCTCCCCCAGGCCCAAGCTCAGACTTCCACCAAGACTATCTGCCGAATCCTGACACCGTTCCCTCGGGCTGCTTTCTTTTCTAATTGTGGATAATTGTTCTCAGAAATGGCTTCCCAACAAAAGTACGGTGGTATCGTATTTGAGAAGACATAAAGAGCTAGGGAGATGCTGAAATCCCTCCTTTTAATTTTTTACTTTCAGCCTAAAAGATAATAGAAAATGCAAAGGAACAGGAAACAAATCAGAAAACGCTTATGATGATGAGCATTAAACAGTAGTTGGGTGAGCACATGCTCTCTCTATGCAGACACTTTCCTTTCATCAGTGTGTTACTTTGTTGAGATCTCGGTCAATTTATTTCATTTTTTGTCATACGGGTTTGAAATCTCATGCAAAGGTGATGAGTTCACAGGTAATGGAAAACGAAACAATGAAGACGACAGTTCCCCAGTCCCTCCCATTTTCTTGGTCCCCAGCACTGGTCACCTGATCACAACTCATTGTTCCCTGGCTGAAGCCTTCTAGCAGAGTTTCTACTCCCGGGACTCTGAGCTGCATGACTTAGAAGGCCACAGAGAGCCTCTCAGACCAGAGGCAGAGGTCACCTAAATGACCCCTGGTCAATTACCCAAATAGGGGAGGGGCAGCTGGAAGGGAAAACTTGCCTGGAAACCCATGCCAGGGGCCAGGGCAGCATCAGGTCTGCACACATAGGTCAGGGACTGGACTCCTGGCTGGACAGATGCCTGCTGCTCACAGCTGCCTTGTAAATCAAGGAGCCTGGCCAAATGTTGCTTCCGTAGACTTGCCTGAGAAGTGATTTCTGTGGAATAATATGAATAGGATGCCACCTTTGCAAGATACTCTGCCTAAGGATTCAGAAGTGCAATGAGTCCTCACTTAACGCTGTCAATAGGTTCTGAGACTTTAAGCAAAACCACAGACAACGAAACCTGTTTTACCATTGGCTAATTGACATAAACAAGAGTTAAGTTCCTACGGCATCTCATCAGCTTTATAACGAAACGAAAGGGAAGAAAATGACTATTGGAGGACCTATTGAAGTTCCTCAGATTCCAAATGGATTGCTTTTAAAGGCTCAATCCAGAAGAATGAGCAATGGGGACTTGAGTGGCAAGGTAATTTTGAGGTTCCAGCATCAGCTCAGGCTGGCCCCCCAAACTCCTGCCAGCATGGACGGAAAGCCTATTCCCTACAGGCCCCGGGGGCCCAGGGAAGCCCGGCTTGGCCTTCTCCCACCAGACAGTTGCATGTGGCTGGAGAGAAACACACACCCCGAGCCCTGGTCCCACCTAACATTCACACCACGAAACCTCAGTGCGTCTTCCCATCGACAGGCTTGGATATGTTATGTTTGCCTCGTCAAATCACCGTACTGCTTTCTTACACATTAAGGAAACCTTCCCCTCTCCAGATTTTCAACCTCCTCTCCCATCCTATTTCACTGAGAAGATGGAAGGAACTGGGAGGGAACATCCCAACTTCTCGCCAGCACGTCTGTCTCAACACCCAGGCACCCTCCTGGCTGGCGATGACCTTTCTCACTTTGTTCCCTCTGCCTGGATGCTCTTTCCCCCAACATCTCCTTAGTTAACTCCCTCTTCATCTTCAGATTTTCGCTCAAATCTCATCTTTTCATTGGGTCCACCCTGACCACCCCATTGAGGCTGGGTCCTGGTGCTCCTGTCCTATTGGCACCCCCATTCCCGTTATCCTGCTCTACCTTTTCTTTTCCCCCCATAGCACCTATCACCATGCAGGCATATATGTATCTCCTTGTTATGTTTATTGTTGACTTTTCTCTTCCCCCTAGATTGAAGCGCTGCAAGGCGGTGATCTTTGTTTATTTTATTCAGTGATGTATTCCAAGTGCCTAGAACAGTGCCTGGCTCATAGTCACCACTCAATAAATTATTGTTGTTAGCCCTTTCCACTGGTTTGGCTCAGTGGATAGTGAAGGGTCCTGGTCAAGGCTCGGTTTCAGGCTCAATAGCTGGCTCCGGTTGGGGTGCGTGTGGGAGGCAACCAATTGATGTGTCTCTCTCACATTGATGTTTCTCTCTCTCTGTCTCTCCTTTTCCCGTCCCCTCTCTCTAAAAATCAATGGAAAAATATCCCCCCAAACCAAAGAACAATATTTGTTGTTGGATGAATGAATGGATACAAGCTGGCCAGGATATTAACATGCTGTCCCCTGGCTCTCTGGAGACCCCACACTTACAAGCCTTTCCTCTCAGCCTCCTGGTTTGTGAGGGTGCCCTGTTAGTGCCAGACGCTCAGGAGCACTTCTGATTGGGCTGGTCCAGGCTGCATGTTTGTTTGCAGTAGCTGATCAGGTCAGGGAACTGGGTCAGAGTCTCCGGTCGAGTGGACAACAGGAGGTTGTTAATAAGAGACCAAGTCCAGGGGGTAGCTCAGAGCACAGGAAGATTCAGGGAGACGTGGGGGTAGGAAGCAAAGTGAAATCCTGCTGCGAGGTTCAGGGCTAGGTCTGAGAATGACGTTTGTCATTGCTGGAGGTCTGTTCTGTGAGGGGATCACTGGCGTGAGACACACACAGGCGCTCAGACTTGTCCCTGTGAATGTGCAGACTGTGGCAGGTGTGCCCCGCACTGCACAGGCAGTTTCTAACACACTGCCTGGCCACAGATGGTAGATGGTAAATCATTATTTCTGGGATGATTGGATGTTTGTTGAAAGGGGTTTTGTAGGATGGGACAGTCCCTAGTCTTCCATTACAGGTCCCTAGATCTAAACTGTGACCCAATAGCCTGCCACCCTCCTCCCATGCCCACCATCAGAAAGACCCCTTCATTCAATGGATGGTTACACTGTGGCAGTTTTGTGGTCTGTTCTGTGGCTCCTGAGGCAAATCACCTGGGTTTGAATGCATTTTGTGTCCCTGCACATATTGCTTCATCTTTTTTTCAGGCTCGATTTCTTCATCTATAAAATAGGGTGATCATACTTTATTGTTGGGGTTGGCTCATCTATTTACAGTATTTATTATTTTTGGAGAGGAGCCTGAAACCTAGCTCACTGTATTCCTGGTAACTGGCTGGGTCCTGCATCCACTAAATAAATTCCACGAAATCACAATACCTGAGACACTTACTTGATGCCAGGCTTTCGATTTCATCTCCATTCTGGTTGTCATGACCCTCTTACATTTTCGTTCATATCCCTGAAATGTTTAGACCAACTAGGAGCTTGCTTGGTCCTACCTCACGGACACCAGGCCCCTTGGGAAGAGCTCATTATAGTCCCTGCTGGGGCCTGGATAGTTCTGATGGTCCGAGGTGCCAGGGCCTTGTGTCATATCAGAAGGCAATGGCAAAGGCTAGGTTGGAGAAATTACTTTTAGAGATGCTGACCTGCAGCCTCTGACTCACACAGGTCCTCTGTTCCAGACCAGCCCTGCCCCGTTCACGGGCTCATCTCCTTCCGACCTTGGGTTGATGGTGCACTTAAGAACTTCTGCCACAAGATGAGGAGCAGTGTGGTTAAGTGGTCACGTGGTAGACTGGGGAGGAGACATTTCTACAATCAGCTCCTCCTGAACATGGAAAGAGCCACGGTTACCACCTCCCAAAGCCTCTGGGTATTAACTTAGTGGCTTCTAAAGGTGAGCTTTGCCCAGAGTCCTGCAGGACAGCGGAGTGTGGAGCTCACTTATTGCGCCACCAGAGGCCAGGGGATGGGAAGAGGGGTTCTGGGAGAGGGGACCTGCAAAGTTGAACTTTAGTCCATGATCTGCCATTTACTAATCTTACCTTGGATAAGTTACCTTCCTTTTCTAGCCCTCAAGGTCTTCCCTCTTGTTTTACTGGCAGAATCATTTTAAACTATGCTATTTCATGTTGAAGCCATATTTATAGTTATTACAAATCAAATCAAAAGGAAAACTCCTTTAAATGAAAAGGGGGAGGGTTGGGGTGACCCGGAGCCTTGCTTATGTAAATCATCTCCTTAATTGTGCAAGTAGGGGGCTCCTGGGCGTCTCTACCCAACCCCTAAGGCCACCCAAGTAACACAGCATAAAGCCCCTAGCCCAGAGGATCCTTAAGTCCCTCCAGCTCTGACAGGTGGTGATTTCATGAGTTGGAACTGCTGTTGGGATTTTTGACATGGTACTTAGGAATGAATGAGCTGTCAAGGGGTGCAGAAAAAAGTAAGGAGCAGAGTCTGAAAAGCAGGAGAGGATGGGGAACAGACCATGCATTCCCAGGGAGCAGCAGTTCCGGGCGGCAGACTTCCCTGTTCATGTATTGTGTGTCTGATGGGCTCTCGGCCCGGCCTACATCCTCTGGGATCTCTTTCAGCATCCTGCTCTGCAGGCCGCCTCCCTATCAGGAGCCCCAGCCCTGTTATAGGAGATGCATGTGACATTTGCCAGCTGGTTTTAAAATCTTTTATTTCTTACTAGAGGCCCTGTGCATGAAATTCATGCATGGGTAAGGTCCCTAGGCCTGGCTGGTGATGAGGGCTGATATGTGGGGTGACCTATGGGGTGACCACTTGCCTCAGCTGGCCACTCTGCCCACAACTGCTGGTAGCTCTCCCCACTCTTAGCTCGCTGCCCCACCCTCCTGTAGCTCTCTGTTGCTTGTAGATCGGTCGTGATGTTACGGTGTCCTGGCTAATTTGCATATTCCTCTATTGTTATATTAGATGATATAATTGGTTGACCACTCATCAAAGCAGAGCTCAAAAAAAATTCTCTAGTACACACGTTGTCCCTGCACCCTGAAAGTAGCTGAAGGGAAAGGGGTGTTTGAAGATTATTATAGAGATTTGAGACTTCCCTCTTTTATTTATTTATTTATTTATTTATTTATTTATTTATTTATTTATATTAACAACAGAGTCATTCAGGGCCTGGCCAGAAGGTAGAGCTCCCCAGACATGAAATCTTTCCCACATCTCTACTGGACAAACCCCACCTCTCTGAACGATCTGTGGAGACCTGGAAATCTCACCTCCCACACATTCCTGGGGATGACCAGGGGGTTGTCATCAGGTTCTTATTTCTGCAAAGACCTGATCAACATACATTGCTCAGATTTAAAAAATATATATATATTTTTATTGATTTCAGAGAGGAAGGGAGAGGGAGAGAGAGATAGAAACATCAATGATGAGAGAGAATCATTGATTGGCTGCCTCCTGCATGCCCCACACCAGGGACCAAGCCCAGGCATGTGCTCTGACTGGGAATTGAACCGTGACCTCCTGGTTTATAGGTCGATGCTCAACCACCAAGCCATGGCGGCCGGGCTCATTGCTTGTATTTGACAGCATTGTCTCTATCCTGTTTACAGCCCCACCACCTAGTATATAGCAAATCTATCTCCTTTTGCCCCTTTCTGTTCTATTTCTGTCCATATGCTTATTCCATTGCTGCTCCTGCTTGATCTCTCTGCCCATCAGGGGAACCTGCACAGTGAACTGATGGTTTTCTCCATCAGTAGGAACAGCCGTGCTCAGAGCTGTGCACCGCATCGAGGTCCCTCCCAGAAACCCTGCCAGGAGGTTCTAAAACCTGAGGGTGCCCCTCACTCACATGTGCTACAGCTCCTCACTGGACATCATCACTTTTGTAGCTGATTCTGTATCTGCTGAAATCGATTTAAAAAAATACATTGCAAATATATAACTATATATTTCGTTCCTTTCTTAACAGTCCCACTCTACCCCCACTTTTAAGTCTTTTGGGAGTTGGTTAGTTTTACATTATAAATCATAAGTAGTTGTTGCCATCCTCACTTGCCAAGCAGATTGCAGACAGTGGACTGTGAGCCACAGGTTCCAGGGCAGCGACCAACCTTACTTTGCTCTTACCCGTGGGGGAGCAGTGCCTGGCACAGAGTGGGTGCTCAGTAACGATTCAGCGAGTGTCTTTCTCTGGGAAAGATGGATGAGGCAGCGAATTCAGCCAAGCTTGTTCTAAGTCAGCTGAGACTACTCCCTGGCACAAAACCAAGTCCAGAGTGGAAGGTGGGGCTCCCGGGACACATCTAGAGAACTCTGGTCCAAGCTGGCTTAGTGTCTTTGAGAGTCTGGGGTGAAATATCTTTTGCCTTTTTTGGATGTCACCTGAGGTAGTGGGGAGCCCCAGAAGAAATGCATGCCATTCTGTCTTTCCTCTTCAGACCTCTCTCCCTGCCTCTAGCTTGACCTCTGGGGTGTCATCCTTTCTTCACAGCCTTAAAGCTTATTGGGAGTGGATGGGGCCCTACATCCGATTTTAGAATTTTACTGATGAGTAAACTGAAACTCAGTGAGATACAATGACTCACCCAACAACATACAGCTAGTTCACAGCCGACCTGAGGCCAGGACTCTGGCACCTGTCCCTGGCATGGCCCTACCTTCTCCGGCCTCTTTCTGGAATTTCCTGAGTTGTGCACATTTTCACTCAAAGAAGAAAAAGCCGACACATGTGGAAAAGACCCGTGGGAAATCTCTTACCATACAGCTTACTGTGGTTCCCACTTCTGTCTGCTGTTCGCTCTAACCCATCCCCTGCCCCGCCAGAAATCACCTTGGTTCGGCTTTGTGCAGCAGGTGAAGCTGCCTCTGCAGGTAGCGCGGAGCTTCTAGAATGAGAGTTCATTAGGAAAAGTAATTATTCACACGCCTCAGGCATAGCAGATTCTACCTTTCCCTCCCTCCTCAGCCCCTGTGAGTCGTTAGGATGCAGCCTCATCATCTGTATTCTTTCCATCAAATATGTACTCCAGTGGCGTGAGATGATGGCGAGGCTTCCTTTATTTTTCCAGAAAGGCAAACACAAAATGAAAACAAAGGCCGAGGAGATCTAATTAAGACTCCTCCAAGCAGGGGCTGGTATCTCTGCGATCTGGCTGGAGAGATTGCTGTTTTCTTTCTCCCCTGTCACTGATACAAACGAGTTCCTAATTCCCTCTTTTGTGAAGAACAGGTTATCACAGGCCTATTCATTAAGTTACTTCAGGGCCCTGCAGCAGAGCTCAATGGCAGTTTAAATTAGCAGCCTCTGCCTTTGGCACCATCTCTGGGAAGGAGAAAAAATTCCCCTGGATTTGGAGGCTGAGGGACACAGAGGCGGATGAGTGACCTTGAAGGTATTTGAAGGGCAGTCCCCTCCATCCCTGCTCACTGCCTGCAGGATAAAGCTCAACCCCCTTGCTGGGCACTGAAGGCCCTCCATGCTGATTCCTCTGCAGCTCCCCTCTCCTGACCCCTCCCTCTCCCTGGTCTTCCCCACCCATGAGCACTGGCTGTAGGGCACTCCTCTCTGGGCAGCCCTGCTGTTTCCTGTTTCTGCAAGGCCCCTCTCTCTGCTGCTGTCTGGCATTTTCCAAGATGGACCTCAAGACGCTTCTCTTGGAGGACGTTTCTACCCCCCCGGATATAATCATGAGACTCCTCCGTTGTATGTCAGAGATGTGCACCACCCACAATACGCCAGTGCACGTCCTTCTAGTCCTGCCGGAACCACAAACCTGTGGGCAGGCTGTTCTCCACATTTACAGGGCTTGATCGGCTATTCGACATGTAAGGGTTTATACTTGTCTAGGAGGAAAGGAAGGATATAGGAAGAGGGGAAGAAGGAGGAATGAGAAGCAGGCCGTAAAGAGGGGAAGCTCATTGGATATTCAACACCCTCTGGACCTGGGCATTTGGTGGAGAAATGAGATAATACTCTGTTTCCTGGCTACATCCTCTTCTTCACTCAGCCAACCTTGAACACTGGCTCTGGCTCTGAGCACCTTTTTTCCTCTGTGGTTTCTGTCCACCATCAGCCTTTAGATTTGCTCTCCAACGCACTATTTCTTACCCTGTCTCTTCCCGCCCCCCCCCCCCCCCCCCCACACACACACAACTTGTTGGCTTATTGAACCCAGGACATACAGATGTTTCTTCAGGACCACTTGGAAGGCAAAAGGGTTTAAAACTGAATGAGCTTCCCCTAAGCACATCCCCTCATCCTCCCACCTGGAGATTCAGAGACTCCTCTGAGCTGCGATTCTGCGTGTCTATTTATTTTAGGTGCATACCTCTTTGCTTTCCAGTAATGGAGCACCTCAGATGCAGCGAGCTTTTTACTACTACTTCTACTACTATTACTATTATAATTAATGTTGCTATCCTATTAGATGTGCATTTTATAAGATTTTTTAAATTTTATTTATTTACTTTTATTATTTTTAAAAAATATATTTTATTGATTTTTTACAGAGAGGAAGGGAGAGGGATAGAGAGTTAGAAACATCGATGAGCGAGAAACATCGATCAGCTGCCTCCTGCACACCCCCTACTGGGGATGTGCCCGCAACCAAGGTATAAGCCCTTGACCGGAATCGAACCCGGGACCCTTTGGTCTGCAGGCCGACGCTCTATCCACTGAGCCAAACCAGTCAGGGCTAGATGTGCATTTTAAGTCAGATTCCCCGGAAACGGATAAAGGAAATGTTCCCAGGAGAAACTGGTAAGAGAGAGAGAAAGAGAGAGAGAGAGAGAAAGGCGGGGGGGGGGGGGGGGGGGGGAGGGGAGTGGGGGTGAGGGGCCTACCTCAGTCACCCTACAGTGGAGCTCTGGAGTAGGAATTACTCCTCAGAGTTCGTCCTGACTCAGGCAAGGTTGCTGGGCTCACACCCAAGTCAGCTATTGGCTAAGCAGGGAGGAGGTGTAAACTCCCTGACACTTCAGTTCTCTGAGTGGGTGGACTAACTGACTCAGTAGCTCAAAGGCAGAGCTGAGGAGCAGGCCGGGGGTAGGCTGTTAGATGGCCCACTGATGCAGGGAGGAGGATGCACAGAGGCAGTGCAGGGGTCCAACGGGATTGGGTGGAACCCTGACAGTGTCCACTACGGTGTTACCCCAAAATCTAACATCACTAACAACCACAGACCTTATAAACCAGAGGTAGCCTAGATTTACTATCTCATACAAGAAGAACGAGGTCAAGAGAAGGGAAGACATGTCTTATTCCTTCAAGGCTGCACAGATTGTGAGTGGCAGTGCTGAGAGGGGAATGCAGGCCTTGGATGGTTGTCCTTGCCTCCTGCCTGACATCTAGCCTTGTTATCAATATGGTGTAAGCAAAGGGTGTCCACTGGTAACCCACTTGGATAAAACTCAGTATATTGGTTCTCAATAAATCAACCGTTGTTTGCAAGTAATTAATAACGCTGCAAAAATATATCTTTAAAACAGCATTTAGGATTTCCATTAAATTGCAAAGTGTCCTAGTATCTGAAAAGTCAGATATTTTACAAGAAACTGCATACATGTTGAAATTTAGGTTTCCTGCCTCTCGGCCCTGCCACCCCTCTTGGTTCTGTCCCAGCCCTTTGGATCACTGAAATGAGGTCAAGTGTCTCGCCCACTTTCCCATAGGTCAGTGGTCGGCAAACTGTGGCTCGCAAGCCACATGCAGCTCTTTGGCCCCTTGAGTGTGGCCACAAAGTTTCAATCGCACTGTACGTGCACACCCACACGTGGTATTTTGTGGAAGAGCCACACTCAAGGGGCCGCAGTTTGCCGACCACTGCCATAGGTGATCAGGGGATGAAATGGGAAGGAAACCCAGACCCTATATTAAACCAAATTGAAGTCCCTAAGACTAAATTTTTTTAAATTTTTCAACTGCAGGTTTTAAGGCAAAACTTAATGGTAGTGCTATACAGGGCTTGTGTGTTTGGCATCATCAAAATGGATCGTTCAGCTAATTGTTAAGAAATGCATATTGTGTCTGCAAATTTATCTTACGTGACATCTGCATAAACTTTAAGCTTCAGCCCGTGAATCCTGCCAAATTTCGAACTCTAGCAAAATCCGAACATTCCTTCTGCTGCATGAAAATTCTCAGCGAAGTTTCTCATGCACATCACCCTGCCGCTGCAATCTTCTCCACGCGGCACATTTACCGTCCTCACCGTGGGCCTTTCAGCGCGCAGAGAATGAGTTCGGCGCAAGGACTGGGTCCTGCACTCCCCACCGAAGAGGCATCTTTTCTGCGCCAGTCAGAAAAATTCAAAATGGGATAGGCAGCTGGAGTGTCATTACCAGCCCGTGTGGACGGTGTTACATCCCTGATAACAGCATTTAAAAAATTATGGTACTTGCCACTGAAAATCTTCTGAGCACTATTGAAAAATGGAAAAGCAGGATAGACATTTGACGAAGAGCAATTAGGTTTTGCCGCTGTGTGAGGGAGGAGGATGCCAGCACGCAGGCAGAAGGCAGGCAGGGTACGAGGCAGGCAGGGTGAGAAGGCCCAGAAATCAATCCCTGAGCCTCCTCGTCAGTGTCAGACAGAAAAACCCTGTTGTGCGCTGAGGGGCAGAGTGTGTGTGACAGAGTCTAATTGAAAACTGACAAATGAAACTTGCGGCTGTCGGGACCAAGTAAACACACAGCGTCTTAGGCAAAACATTATCTTTGGGAGATTTCTTATTCCCTGTCTAAGACAAAGAGTTATTTTCTGGTTTGGGTGCTTGACAGTGATCGAACTTGGGCCATCCATTTGGACTGGGGATCTATTTTAAAGAGGTGCTCCTGAGGAATTGCCTGCGTTTGAGACCTAGGTTTCTTTTAAGTGAAATTGATTGTTACACTGATGTTTACTCTTCATCCACTCACAGCTTGGAGAATCCTTGGCCATGTGGCCAGAAACCCAGGAAACGCACCTGCAGTGTGGCAATCCTGTCATCGTAAGCACAAGTAGGGCCCACGAGTGAGATCGTGTGCAGCCAGGAGAGCTCCCCATGAGGCGAGCTACTAATCCACGCTCGGCCTGACTTTATTTTAAATTAATTTAGGGTTGCAGCATTCTTACTAATGCAAAGTGTGCACAGGGTCCCGACGTGCTGCGTAGAACTGGGAGAATGAGGTTCAGGCCTATCTGGAGGCTCTTGTTACAGATTAATCTGGGGGGATTTTCCACGCTTGAATAGTTCCCGCGATTACGATTTAGCATCTACAGGGCCCGTGAGAGCAACCGTGAGAGGGAGGTGGTGAAATTGTCTCCTTGAATCCCTGCAACTGCTCTCTGGCTCGAGGCAGGTGGAAGAATTCGGTTTTGAAACCACCAGCCTTGAGATACTGTGACGCTGTGAAGTTCAGATTTTACATCACAAGGTGTGCTAGTGGTTCTGAGCCTGTTTTCTCATCTGTTAAATGGCAATGCCACTAGTGCCTCTCTCATTGGGTGGTTGAAATGCCTTCACATACAACAGTGCTGGTGAAGGCAGAATGCCTGGCCTGCTACATGTGCCCACGATGTTGACTATCGCTGTTCTTATGTCTAAAGGTAAGGTCATCAGAACTAAAACCAACATTAAGAAATACAGGAAAATAATATTATGTATTAGAAGAATCCCTCGGTTTTCTTATTCAGACAATGGAATAAAAACACCTGTCTGGCTTAACTCACAGGGTTGCTTTGAGAATCAAATGAGATAATGTATGTGCAAGCACAGATAAAGGATTATGTGTAATGAACACCTATAAGATTAGCGAGAAACCTCTTTCAATGTCTTCTCACTGACATACGGGATTATTGTCCTTTAGCCATGCAGATCTTTTCCTTCTCATTTCCTTGTATGTGACTTAAAATTTCCCTGCGCATCACATGTGGCCTATGAATACCCCCTTTTGTACAGAGTGGAGCCAACTGGGGCTCTTCCAAAAGGGAGCAGGCAAGGGGCAGAAGGAGGTGGCATTCCTCAGTGAGGCAGGTGGCTGGCAGCCCCCTGGGTGGTGGTCAGTGTGTATTTGTCCCAAACGTTCAGACGGGGTGTGTTCTGGATCCCTCTAGCCTGGGAGAGCTCAGTCTTATTGCAGAAATGGAGGCAATAGTTGCTTATAAAGTGTTTATGAAAGCATTTGGGGGTCTCTGTTTCTGTAGGACTTTGGGCCAGCCTCGGGAAGGGTCATATTCATGGGTGCTCAGGCCAGGTACCACCCTTTTCAACCCGCTTGGATTCTTTTCTTAGGAGATGGCCCCTAAACCAAGACCTTAGGTACACCTGGTCACTTCTGTGGGGTCTGTGTGGAAGCAGTGGAAACCCCAAATGTGCCTGGGTTCCGCACATTGCCTACTCTATACCCAGCACTGGGCCAGTTTGATAAGGCTTTGGCACTGGGGCCCCTTCTGTCTGGCAGGCATCTGCCTTTCTGTCTGGGTCTAGGTCCCCATGTAGGTCAGACTCTCACCGACCCTTGAGCACCAGGCCTAGATTGGATGAAACTTGGAGATCTCTGTCCTTTTCTGACCCTCAGTAGATCAGAATTAGTCTATGTTGCTCTCCCACAGCCCCCAGGTGTACATTCTAAAGAGTCAACCAATGGACTCACCAGAGATATAGGGCGTCTATTATGTCGAGGAATTTTCTTTTGACTGTAAGCAATGGAAACATTCTCTGACTAGTTCGGGGGCAGGGAGGGGAGAGTTACTGGAAACTTGTAATAGTTGGAGACTGCTAGTGTCTACCAAAGCTATTCTTGCTTCTTCCATAGAAATGGAGTTGAAGCAGGAGGTGGCTGCTCAGACAACACTCCCCAGCGCCACCCTCACAGCCATGTGTCACTGTGTGTCCAAGTTCTTGCCAATGAGCATGAGCAGGAGTTTCACATGCCACGCCTAGGCCTAGCAGCTAAGGCCATGAAGGTTCACTCTGGCACATCTTCCCCTCTTCCTTCTGGCTGGCAGAGCTTCCCTGGGGTGACTGGAAGGCACATGGTGCTAAAGATGACAGAGCTGCTGGCAGTCAGGGACAACAAATGACTGTGTGGAACCGTGCTGTCCCAGTGGACTGTTACTTTGCAAGGAATAAACGTCTACTTTGTTTGAGCCATTGCATCTTGGGGCGCTGCACTTTAACAGTTTAACCTTCACTTTATGAATTCATGGTAGGGCATTGAGAGAATTGCTTGCAACTCAGCCTTGGGAAGGCAGGGAGGGCAGGGAGCAGCAGGGTTAGTAGATCTGCTCTTTGAGCACTTCCATGAAGCAGGCCCCTGGTCACTGTTACTGCTGGGACTCTCCATTCAGGTTCAAATTTCCATGAGATGATCCAACAGGGTCAGGGGTCCACCCTGAGCTGTGCCCAGAGGAGTAGGGTCGACATAGAAATGTGAACACTGAGCTCCCCCACCTCTTTGTATCTCAGTCTCTTCTAGAAAAGGGGACTACTGGACACTGTTGTTTTTATACTGTGTGTGTGCCAGAATCAGATGAGGCAACAAACACACAAGGAGTTTGGATTTGGGTGGGGAAGACAGGTAACTGAGAAACACAATTTGGAAAGGTAAGAGCTATAGCTGTTACCATGAAAGCTCAGGGAGAAGCAGTTAACATGGTTGAAGGATGGGGCTTAGGAAGCTATGTTATGTTGGAAGCAGGGTGACTGTTGTGGAAGGAATCAGACTGTCTCCGGATGACACTTGAATGGCCTCGAGCAGGTTATGCAAATTAGCACTCTGAACATGTATCCTCATTTGTAAAATAAGAATAATACTACAGCCTGTTGGATAGGGCATAGTTCCAGCTATGCTGGGAACGAGGAGGGGAGATGATAGAAGAGAAGGGAGAGGAGGTGGTATCATTCTTTTCCCTGGATGGTATTTGTGTGTAGATATTCCTAATTGCCCAATTGTCCATCATGAATCTATTGCCCAAGGCTATTCCCCTGTGATCTGGATACCACCTGTGGTAGGTAGATTGGCTAGTCTATAGCACCTGGTTATTCAATCTAACACGAACCTAGGTGTTGTTGTGAAGGGATTTTTGTGGGATTTTTAAAGTCAACTGATCTGTAATTGGTTGACATTAGTAAGTGAAGGAGATTGTTCTTGATAATGTAGGTGGCCTCATGCAATCAGTTGGAAGGCCTTAAAAGCAAAACAGGTTTCCCAGAGAAAGAAGAAATTCTGCCTCATGACTGCAGCACCAACTCCTGTCTGAGATTTGCAGCCTGCTGGCCTGCCCTATGAGTTTCAAACTTGCCAGCTCTACCAATAATCTGAGCCAATTCCTTGAATGCATCGCTTTCTCTCCATGTATATAGATGAAATACATTCCCCTATCATCTATCTATCTATCTATCTATCTATCATCATCATCATCTATCTATCTATCCACACACACATCACCTGCTGGTTCTGTTTCTCTAAAGAATGCTGACTAACATGCCATATCTTTACTATTTCTCCCATCCAAATGCACATGGTTTAACCAGCTCTTCATTGGAAAATAGGACAGAGGTAAAGGATGTCTGGAGCAGCTCCTTGCCTTCTTGCCACATCCCAGTAGGTGAGACCTCTTGGTCAGGTATGCAGGCAGTGCCCCAGGCAGCCATGTTATGATTTCCTTTAAAAAAAAAATATTATTATTGATTTCAGAGAGGAAGAGATAGGGAGAGATAGAACATCAATTATGAGAGAGAATAACCATTGGCTGCCTCCTGTATAACCCCTAATGGGGACTGAGCCCGCCTTCCTGGTTCATAGATTGACACTCAACCACTGAGCCACATGGGCCAGGCTGATTTCCAAACTCCTGCTCCTCATTTCAGGGTATCTTGTCATATGTTCCTGTCTGCCCCCTATCTTGTTTCTATGCCTTATTATTTATTGCTTTTTATTCTCATTCCCCTTTCCTCACCTCCCTTAGGAAAACTTTCAAATGCACTTGATATGTATTCATTCATTTTTATTTGTGTTATAGATTATGTATTATACTGTGTGCAGTATTTTAACGTACATAAATAAAATTGGGTTGTTCCTTTTCTTTGTTTAAATGCAACAATATGTTTCCAACATCTCTTCCTGTTGGTCTGTGTACTTCTGATACATTGCTTATAACTGCTGTATAGTATTACATCATGTGTATCCACCATATTAATCCCATCCTTCCCCCAGAAATGGACACTTAGATTGGCTCCAACTGTCCCCCTACAACCAATGCTGCAATAAACAGTCTCTTGGGCATACCTCTGAGAATTCCTCTGTGATCTCTACCCAGGAGCAGAGTTAATGGGCCATCGAATACTTAATCTAAATGCTTAATCTAAGCACTTGCAGAATGGTCCCCAGAATGGCTGCACCCGCCCACACTCTCACTAGCACTGCACAGGGGTTCCCCTATCCCCATATCCTTGAAAACCACTGGCATTATTCAGTTTTCTATTTTTTGCCAAGTTGGTCAATGTTAAGTGATGGAGCCTAGTTATTTAATTTGCATTTTTCTAGTCACTAATCAACATGAGCATCTTTTTACATGCTTGTTGCACTTTCATGATTTCCCTGTTGTGAACTGATGGTGGTTATTGATCATTTTCTTTTGGGGCTTCTGACTTTTTCTTGTTGATTTTTTGATTCATGGGAGTTCTTTAAAGGTTTTTGTTATTAGTCCCTTATCAGTTTTAGATGCTGAAAATATCTCTTCCCATTTTGCTATCTGTTAGTTAACTTTTATTGTACAAAAATCTTTAGTTTCAGTATTATCAAATTCATTAATTTTTCATCTTATGCTCTTTAGCTTTTGTTTAAGAAGTTCTTTTCTAGCCCTAGATCAGACACATATTTTCTTCTGTTATTATCTATTTACACTATAGTTTTATCTTTCATATTTAGATATTTAATTCATTTGGCATCCATCTTGGCATGCTGGATTAGGTAAAGTTCTATTTTTCTTATTTTAGTGAGCCAATTTTCCCAACATCTTATATTAACAGCCTGCTCTGGTTTAATTTGTGGAGATATAAAATTTCTGTGTATCCACAGGGCTCTATCTCAACTTATTTTTCTCTTCCTTTTGACTGTGTTTGTTCTTGCATGTGCCGTACTGTTTTTATTACTATGGTTTGATAATATATTTAGTTGGGCAAGTCTTTCCACTTTATTCCTCATTTTCAAAGTTGACTTAGCCTTTCATGAGTTTTATTGTCTATACTAGAGGCCTGGTGCACAAAATTCGTGCACGGGTAGGGTCTCTAGGCCTGGCTGGTGATCAGGGCCTATCGGGGCCTTCCTTCCCCAGGCTGCTGGCTGCTGGCAGGGGCCTTCTTTTGTTTCGCACTGCCCTCTGGTGGTCAGCGCATGTCATAGTAAGTGGTTGAACTCCTGGTCAAACTCCTGAGGGGACAATTTGCATATTAGCCTTTTATTATATAGGATAATCTCTGTACCTTTTCTTTAATTTTGCTGTGTACCAAAACCTGCTCTAGAAATGATAAAAATAATAAACCCATTATGTGTCAATATACATAATATACCTTTATGAAAATAACTATATTTTCCAAAATAAAAAGAAATAATGAAGAGTGGCAATTGTTTTACATTAGAAAAATCTCTTTAATAGCAGACACCTGGCTTCTTATCTCTGTTTTTACAATATACTATTAGTTGTTGTTTTGGTTGACATATGTGAAGAAAATTTGTCCTCATTCAAATATGTAGTTGAAAAAGGTGGTGATATTTTAATAGCCTTTTCAGATAATTGTGGATATTCTTCTCTGATTATTACACCAAAACTTGACAAGAGGCTATTTCTTAAAGGTTAGTTGAAATAAGGAATCTGAAACCATATCAATGACCTTTTCTTACTCTTGTATATTAAAATTTACTTGTCTATCTTGTACTTTGAGTGCATCTTTTACTCATGTATAATTTTGTAGCATTGTTCATTGGTCATTTGGATATCAGTTCATTCAGTTATGCAGATATTATAAATAGCCACACATTTTATTATAATATATCAGGAAATCACATTTATTAATATCACTACTGATCTAATTTAAAAAGCCATTAAATATTGGGAAGTTGTCAAGCTCAGGGTGATGGATACAGGTTTTTTAAAATTCCAGTTTTTATATGAAAAGTTGAATTTTAACATTGGCAACAAATAATATTAGTTGTCCCTAAGGTAAAAGGCTCACTTTATTCATTTTTGAGAAAATGTCTCCCAAATATTCAAGTCTGAGTAACCAGGTTCATCTGTCAGTATTTGTTTCAAATAAAAATTGTTCTGTAGGAAAAGGTGGCCAATTTAGCTCACAATTCAAACAGGGACTTTTTCTCAAGACAAACTTCATACTTCAATATGAAGCTGACGTGTTTCAGGTACATTTTTCATATAAAATATTAAAAAGATGTTTATCAAGAATTGAGATTTAATAAAAGAAATACCTTGAATACCACTTTCTACTTTAGGACATTCTTAAGTAATAATGGCAATTGTTTTTTCTTACTATGAATACATAATAGTGAAGAATACAGAGTGAAAAAAAGCAAATTATGTCTAATAAGCATTATAATGAAAATCGTTTTGACCTTGCAGAGTCCTTGCAAGATCAAAACCTTGACTGCTGATTGAGCACCACGTCTCTACAGTGTGTACTTGAGAGTGAAATTGCTAAATGTTAGGCATTCATATAGTCAGATTTCCTAGATAATGCCAAATTGTTTTCTAAAGTGATTGTAACACATTCTACTTCTACCAAGAATTCTAATTTCTCTGCATTCTCAGAGCCACACTTGATATGACCACATTTTTCTATTTAGGTCAATATGCATCAGTACCTCTCTGCGGTTTTAATTTGCAATGCCCTGTCCAACATCTTTCCTTGTCTTTATTGGCTATTTATGTTTCTTCTTCCATCAAGTATTTTTGTCCATTTTTTTTGGGGTCTGTAGGCATTCGTTGGTCTGTATAGATTCCTCTACTTTTCTCTTTCAGAATTCTTCACCTTTCATTTCTTTTCCCTCTTCTTTTATCTTGGGATCTGTCACCCTTATCTAAAAAAATTATAAATTTTCAGAAGGGTTTTTCCCCCAGTGTTGTAAGGTCTGTGCTGCTAGTCTTGCTAGATAGTCCACATTTTTTTCTTCTCTCCCATCCACTGCATCATTGCCACACAGCAATAGGCTCTGGTCTCAACGATTGACAGCCCTCCAGGAGAGGGAAGAGTGAACTTTGCATCCACATGACTTTTGTTCCAGGCTTTTGTTTTTTCCAAAACCTGCAAAATTGTATTAGCTGTCATGGGTGAGGAAGAGACATGGAGAGAGAAAGGGAGATAAAGGAGAGCTATGATAGAGGGGAGAGAGAAGAAAAATATTTCCAGAGATTGGGAGAGGAGAGATGGTTGGAGGACCCTGCTAACAGGAGCAAGCACCTCCAACTGTGGCAGCTCCCTGGAGATGGACCGTCATCTCAGAGGATGGAGGGTTTCTTAGCCTCAGCAAAGATTCCCGTGCCCCAAAGACAGTGTGTGAGAGGCAAAACTCAGATCCCCAAGAGTCCACTGTGCCTGTGGCCAATGTGGATGCCAGGACTGACAATGATGGAGTGGCACTAGTGGCCCTTGCAGAGTCTCCAAGCATCTCCTGAAGCTGAGCTCTCTGAAGTGATGCTAGGGATGGGGCGAGGGTGGGTGAAATAGAGAAGCACTTTCTTGCTGTCCTGAAAGGATAAGGACTTAAAACCAGACTGAAAGAGAATAAAGAAATGGGTGTTTCTAACACACAAATTTGGAGATTGATATTTATGATGGCTAAAACTGTAGCTCTGATTTTATTTCTTTTTTTTATGTATAGGGCATAATGTCACAGGAAGGTCATAGCATCCTGCCACCCGTGAGGAGTAAGCCCAAGTTGCTGTTGGATGTTCTGATTTTATTTCTTATGAATGAATGATGCTGGCGTCATCATGCTGAGAACTCTCACTTCTCTTCTGGCCCCCAGTTAAATTTCCTGACTTCCTGCATTAACAGATCAGAACAAGTCCAGGCCCAAATTAATCCGTGAATCTGTGGATATGTGTGGGGTCCAGGAATCTGTATTTTAATAATCAAGTGATTTTTGATTCAGGGGCCTGTGTTTTATTTGCTAGATTTTCCCTGAGTGGCTAGTGAGGGGAAGAGCTCCATTTAGCCCCACTTCAATATCTGTTGTGCAATGTTGTTGCTAGTATTAAAGAAACTGCTTGCAAAGTGCCCGGAATAAAGTAGAGAGCAATTAGTGACAGGTTCTATTATGATGATTATTTGGGGAGGTGAGGCTTGGGTTTAGTCTGAAAGGGTAGGTAGAAGTTGGCTAAAAAATGGTGAAAAGTGTATCAGTCAGAGGAAGAGCAGGGTAGGCAGGTCATTCCATGGGGCTGGAGTATAAAGTGTTAGAGGGGGTTCCTACGGGAGGTTGCTGGAGAGGTGGGTGAGGACCGAATCTTCGTACACCTCAGGGTTTAAATGGGAGATGGCAAGTTGAGCAAGTGGGCTGGAAGGGAGAAGGATTGGAACCATGGAGACCAGGGAGGGGCTGTTCTACTCATTTAACCTCCTCTACCTGACAGTGCTGTGCTGTGAGACAATCTTTCAACATTGCCTGCAGTTCTGGATTCATGCTTTAGTTGTTGCCTTCCTTTAAGATGTGTCTAGTGTGTCATCTTTGTAATTATAGTAATCAGTTATGATTACAGTGACAGTACCCAGTGCAAAAGAAAGCTTCCATGCATATAAAGTCAAAAGAATGGCCAAAATCATCCCAGGGGCTGCAGAGCCCAAGGCCATAGCAAGGAGATTTGGAACTCGCAAGTTACTCTCTGTGCCTCTCTTTCTAAGACAGGTGACCCCAGGGTGAATGACGCATCCTTGGCTGGATGGTGCATAACCATCCAGTCACAAGGTGGGGGTAGTCTCCCTGCCTTACTCAGGAAATAACCTGACAGGGGGAACATAGATAAAGCAAGAGTCAGCTTCCTAAACCTACTGCCCTTCTTCCCCAGAAACCTGAGGTTTTGCTTTAGATTTCACACCCCAAGCCCCCCTTTGCCACCTGGTTTTCAGCCCCTGATTCTTACCTCATTTATTTACTGGGATCCCCAGCATCTAGAACAGTGCCTGGCTCGTCTTAGACTCTCTGAAATCTTTGTTGGGTGACTGAGTAGCCCACGAGGAAGTTGTCTACCGGCTGCTGCAGGCTTATCTTTCAGCTCACCTCACTCTTCCATCTGCCTCCTGCGGGTCAGCTTCACTTTCTATTGGCTCCTTCCCACAGCTTTTGAAGAAGCTCAAGTCACCCTCAGGTAAAAATAGAAACACTCTCCTTTGGCCCTCTAGCTAATATCTGTCTGCCTTGTCTCATTTTCCGTTCGCTCCTCAAACTTCTCGCATTGCCCTCTGTGTCCTCCACTCTGTTGGAAGGACCCTCAACAAGGTCAGCGTGGCTGCTGCTGAGTCTACTGTTTGCTTTTTAGTCATTTTCGTAGCTTTTGTATAAGGGCCACTTTTCTCTCAAAACTTTCCTCTCTCGGGGAGGAAACCTTACACTTCACTGATTTTTCTCCTAATTCAGATCCTTAGGTTTTAGTCCGCTCCCTCCCTAGAGTTCTTCTTCTGTCTGCCTCCTAAACATTGGGGCTCCTTAGCATTTCAGGCTCAGCCCTTTCTCTTCTCACCTCCCACCATCCCTGAGGGATTAACTGTGACACACATGCTGTGGGTGCACAAACCTTCCCTTCCTAACTCCAGACTAATCAGCCGTTCCCCAACAGCCCCACCTGACTGCTTCCCGGGAGGCCCAGGGAAGTGACACCTCTAGAATCTTATCTTCTGGGTGGTCTATTTCCTGAGACTGCTCTGGGTACCACCAACTGTATCAGTGAGGACCCAGTACTTATTAGAGTGAATTTAGTTTAGGATGTTGGTGAGAAGGCATTAGAGGACTAAAGGCCCAAAGAAGAGGCTAAGGCTACTGCTGGAAGCAGCTACCGCCACTAAAGACGAGTGAACAGGGGAAGAGGGTGGGGTTTAGAAAACCCAGAAACTCTGAGGAGGGCTCCACAGAGCTGAGATTCAGACCACACATAGACAGTACGGCCAGTCTGGAGCTGAAACCTTAGGAGTTTGGAGCAGAACCCATAGAGCTGGGACTCAGGGGTCTGAGGAGGGGTACTGACCTGCTGGGGCTATTTCTGAAGGGGATACATACCTCAGGCTGGTTCTTATTTACTGCTGTGGCTAGGGTACAGCCTTGGTGGGAAACAAACCATACAGGGAGGGCACATCCTTCTCTCTCCTCTCGTCATCCTCTGACTGGTGTCCTACCAAGGAGCCCTCTTGGAAATGGAGAGTGCAGTCAGTATGCAAAATTCAGAAGCATGAACTGGAGCTAGATTGGTCCTTAGCATTCCATCATTCACCTCCACCCCTGGCCTTCGCACTGTGCTCCTTGTCCCAGATCATGAGGATCAACTCATGTTCACTCTAGTCAGCAGAGTGGGTCGACCAGGACTCTGTCTTTTCTCATATCCCACAGCCAATCAGTTTAGCCAACTAAGTTGTATTTTATTTTAAAAAGAAACACCTTTTTATTTTATTGATTTTAGAGAGAAGGAAAGAAATAGAGAGAGGTGAGAGAGAAACATTGATGTGAGAGAGAAACATTGATGTGAGAGAGAAACATTGATCGGTTGCCTCCCAAATGCACCCCGACCCAGGATCGAACCTGCAATCTGGGTATGTCCCCTGACCAGGAATTGAACCCGTCACATCTTGCTATACAGGACAATGTTGCAACCAGCTGAGCCACACCAGCCAGGGCCACCTAAATTGTATTTTAAAGTTGTTCCTTCCTTTCTGTCCCCCAGTGTCCCTTTGTTCATGCTGACCTTTGTTATCACCAAACTAAGCAACCATTGCAATGGCCTTCTAACTGGTCTCCTTGACTCCCTCTTTGTTTCTTCCAAGCCATCCACACCTTAGCCAAAGTGATCTTTCTAAAATGTTATGCTGAATATTGTTCCAATGCTACACACCCATTGATGGCTCCTTTTTGTGGCCCAATCATGGCTTGTCTCTCTCATAGTATTTATCTCACTGAATTGCACATTTTCATTGGTAGATCTGTCTCACAATATGAATTAGGGTTAGGCTTAGCAGAAAGTGACAGGAAACCCAAAGTGACAGTAGTATAAACAACTTAGGTACTTATTTCACAGGCACGTTTGTACTCAGTCCCGGGCTGGCATGGTTGCCGGAGCCTTTTCCCTGGCCGACCCATCTCCCTCAACATACAGCTGCCGTTCATGGTCCAGGCTGGCTGTTTTAGCTCAGCCCACCGAGCTCACATTCCAACCAGCAGGAAGGAGAAAAAGGAGGGTGACGGATACATGTTCTCAGTCTGAGGCTACCTCCACAGATCACAAGCTTCTGAGAACCAGGTTGCAGTAGCTTTCTAGGGCTGCCATAACAAACGACCACAAACTGGTGGCTTAAAACAACATAAATTTATTTTCTCACTGTTCTGGGGGCCAGAAGTCTGAAATCAAGGTGTTGGCAGGGCCATGCTCCTCTGAAGGCTCCAGGGAAAGATCTGTTCCACGTCTTTCTCCTAGACTCAGCGGTCATGGACAACCTTGGTGTTTCTTGGCACGCCACATCACTCCACTCTCTGCATCCATCTTCACTTGGCCTTCTGCTCTCTGTGTCGTAGGATTCATGGCCCACCCTACTTCAGTAGGACTTCATCTCAACATAACTCGTTACTTTTGGAAAGACCCAATATCCAAATAAGGTCTCATTTTAAGGTTTCAGGTGAACATGGACTTTGGAGGGACATTATTCACCCCAGTACAAGGGTTTTACCTCTTCACCTTGCTAACAAGAGGCAAAATATCTGGCACATACTAAGAGCTTAACAAAAAAGTTTTCAGAGTTGAATACAACTGCTTACTGACTTCCAGTGTGTTTGGCTACAGTTCTGCTCAATTAACATTCACTGAATTCCTTTTCCACAGGGCTGGTTAATCATTTTGTGACATTTTCTCATGAAAAATTAGAACCAAATCAGTGTGGGATGACTTCCTGGTGATATTCATACTCATTTAAAATTCATCTTTTCTTTTTTTTTTTCCAAAATAAGACATGGACATAGTTTCAAAGAGAAATAATACTTTAAACAATTAGAAGAATTTATAACAACATAAAGCAACCTCCTTCCCATTTCTCAGTCTGCTCTCCAGTTCTGCCTCTTGACTCTCTGGCTGTGTCTTGTGGCATTCGGCTCCATGTTTCCGAGTAACCTGTGTATATTCTCAATGTTAGGCATTGTCACAGAGATGACTGTGCTTCACCACATCTCCTGCCTCCATTCTAGTGAGGCTGTCCTGCTGTTAGAAGCCAATGTGGGTGTGCCTGAGGACTTTCTGCAAAGTCTGTTCTGCCTGTGAACAGGGCAGGCTGGAAGTATGGAGGAATTCCCCTAGAAGTAGCCCCCAACCTAATGGGACTTTCAGTATAAATCCCCTCACTTCCTCCTGTTGATGGACTAACTCTGAGGCATGCATTGCACCATTCCCCAGAGTTGTTCCATGCATGTAAGATCTAGTTGCTCCAAGTGGGTTCTGGTTGTGCATGCTTATTGGTGGCCCTGTCCTTCTACGTACTCTCTATGGTATTTTCTTTATCTCCCAGGTAAGCTCTTTAAAAAAAAAAACACAACAGAAAACAAAATACCACCACCACACACACACATATCATTTTTTATTGTAGTAAATGTACATAACATAAAATTTATAACTTTAGCTAGTTTTAAGTGTGCAATTCAGCAGCAATTAGTACATTCACATTGTTGTATAACTGTCATCACTACTCATTTCTAGGATTTTTCGTCATCTCAAACAGAAAACTCTATACCCATTGAACAACATCTCTCTATTATACCCTTTCCCCAGCCCCTTGGTAACCACTCCAAATAAACTCTTGCATTAACCCTTGTCTCAGGGGCTGTTTCTGGGGAAACTCAAGCTATGACAGACATTGATTTCCCATCACGGTAATTCATTTATTATTTTATTAAACTTAATTAGCTATCTACTATGTGGCAAGCACTATTCTATAGGCTTATATTACGTGTGGTTAGGAAATGTTGTAAGGAAAGCAAAGCAGAGTAAGATGATAAGAGTGCTACAGATTGGGGGATAATTATTTTAGATATCTTGAACAAAAGAAGTGACATTAAAGCAGAGACTTGAATAAAATAAAGAAATGGGCATGTCCTGCCTGGGGAACTTCCAGAGTAAGAGCCCAGAGGTAGAAATAAAATTGGTTGAGGATTTAATTTTTTTACTCATTCTACTGGCATGTTACATGTTTCTTTGATCTTCTCAATATGGTTATATCACACAGTTTGGTTAAACTAGTAGTTGCTTGTTATATTATTAGGCTTATGGATATATTGTTCATTGTTAAGTCATGTAGTGTACTATAGTATACTTTTGCTCTGGCACAGCCATTTTCCCCCCTAGAGTTATTTTTTTCTTTGATTAGAACAGAACCCCAAGTTTCTCTGTCTCTTTCTCTCTCTTTCGTGTGTGTGTGTGTGTGTGTGTGTGTGTGTGTGTGTGTTTAATTAGTTCTATTTTTATTCCTGGATATCTTTCTGCTGACACTTTCTGTTTTTCTGGTTTATTCTTTAGGTATGGCCCCCTGGCTGTCATCTTGGGCTTCTTCTCACTGTTTCTCTGATGTATTTATGGCTTCCTAGATTGAGTCTTTCTCTTTCTTGGTTTAATTCCCCCTCTCCTCTTTCTCTTAGTTGTATGTGTATATGTAGGTGTTTATTTATTGCTGAAACTCATCTTCTAGGTAGATTGTAGCAATCTGTATGCTAAAGCCACGATCCCATATGTGGTATTTGGAGGTAGAGGCCTTTGGGAGGCAATTAGGTTTAGATGAAGTAATAAGGTGGAATCCACACGTTGGCATCAGTGCCTTTATGAGAAGAGATACCAGAGAGCTTTCTTTCCTCTCTCCTGCCACGTGAGGATAGAGGAGAAGGCAACCATCTGCAGGAGGGCTCACACCAGAAGCTGAATTGTTCAGCATCTTGATCTTGGGATTCCCAGCCTCCAGAATTGTGAGAAATAAATGTTTGTTGTTGAAGCCATTCAATTTATAGTATTTGTTTTGGCAGCCTGAGCTGATGGAGAAAAGGAGCGATTCCTTAACTGTGCAGAAGCTCTTGGACAGTTCTATTTCAGTTTCTTTTCTTGCCCTTCCTCCCCCAGAACTCAACACCTTCATTCTGGGACTCCAGCGTCCTTCAGGTGGACTGATTAGCTGTTCAGCATTGTCTGTCCTGCATAGTGATTATCATTCTTCCACCCACTCTCCGGCTTGTAGAATTTTGCTGATATGCCTCTTCAGCTACAGTTTCTTCTCCTCTCATTGTCTTTGTGGATTTACTCCTTTGTTATTATAACATTACTGCCATTTCAGGAGGGAGCAGACATACATGGGTGTGCTCATTCCACATATTTACCCGAAGATTCCCCTCTTTTGCCAGCTGGTTTGCACCAGCAGTTGGTGGCTACTGCTGTAATCCACACTTCAGAAAGCCCTCCTGCAGAATGCCTGCAGGGATGCTAGCAAGAGCAGAAATGAGGTGATGTTGAAGTGCGTGAGCCCTAGGCTAGACTGCTGCACTTGAGTATTTGCTCTACCATGGATTAGCTGTATGTCCTTGGACAAGTTGCATCTTCTTTATGTTTCAGTTTCCTCAGATGTGAAATGGGGATTATAATAGTACTTACCTAAGAGGTAAATAAGATAATGCCTATAAAACACTTTGCTGTTTTGAGCACAGAGTAAATGCTCAAGAAATTGGAGCAATTGTTACTACTAACACAATTAACATTAACATATTTCTCAGATATAAGAACATCTCTGCAAGTATTGTCATCATTATAGCTGAAATTAGACCAGATAAGAAAGAGACCCACTTTTTACAGAGAATAGAACCAAATAATATCAACCAAACAAGTTATGAAATTATTTATTTAGAATTTTATTATACTTTATTTTATTACTAGAGGCCTGGTGCATAAAATTCATGCACTGGGCAGGGGGGTGGGGTGGGGGTCCCCTTAGTCCGGCCTGTGCCCTCTCGCAGTCCGGGACCCCTCAGGGAATATCTGCTTGTCGGCTTAGGAACGGGCCTAAGCAGGCAGTTGGACATCCCTCTCGCAGTACGGGACCCCTCACTTCTTACCACCCACCTGCTTGCTGCTCCTTACTGCTCTGCTTGCTGCTCCTTAGCACTGCCACAGAGGCAGGAGAGGCTCCCGGCACCGCCACTGTGCTCACCAGCCATCAGCCTGGCTTTTGGCAGAGCAGCGCTGCCCCTGTGGGAGCACAATGACCACTAGGGGGCAGCTTCTGCTTTGAGCATCTGCCCCCTGGTGGTCACTGTGCATCATAGTGACTGGTTGTTCTGGTTGGTCCACCATAACAGTCGCTTAGGCTTTTATTATATAGATATTATTTTTTTATTTACTAATTTATCTAGTTATTGCTTAAGCACCTACTACCAAGCCAGCACTACCTACCTAAGCCCCATAGGGAACCCAGAAGCATGCATGTATAGACTGTGTCTCTAGGGAGCTTACAGTTCATCCAGGGAAAACAATTAAGGGCCTGCTAAACCCTGAGTCTTGAGTTAGTGACTGAAGATGAGCAGGAAGAAGATGTGGGGGTTAGATTAGGTAGGGTTAGCGTGGCTTCATGCAAGATGTGGAATTGGTCTGGGCTTGTGGAAGAGGCAGTTTTAGGTGCACCAAAGGAAGGAAGGGTCCGCCAGGTGAGGGAAGCAGGGAGCGGGGAGGAACTTTGTGTTTGCGGATCAGTGAGAGGAAGGCAGGGGGGAAGTGGCAGGGGTAAGGTCAGATATTTGAGGTGCAATGAGATTGTGAACCGCTTAGAAAGTGAGGTGGTCAAGCCGGGAGTTCACTGGATGCCTGAGTGGGAGGATGGCACAGTGAATTTGGTGGCCAGGTCCCTGTTGCTTTCCTCCAGCCTCCATCTCCCCCTAAGGAGAAAGAGAATGCAGTTTCCAAACTCGCCTAAGAAGTTGAGTGATGGGCTAGATAAAAAATTGATGTAGGTCATAAATATTGTAGGAGTGAATGCAGATACACTTAAGGATAAAGTTCAGGGAGGAACCTACTGCTGCAGAGGGAACCGGCTCCTGTAGGGGGAGGGAGGGAGAAGGCAGGGGTGGGACACTCATTGGTGGCTCCATGGTGCCACTCCCAGGGTTTAGGGCTTCTGGAACCTGAGAAATGCTACTGCTTCGAGACGCTTCTAATGTAGCAGGATTGTGGGTGTCCACTTGCTGCTGCTTTGGATTTCTTCCAGCTCCTGCAAGGGGCCATGCATATTTGTCCTCAGAAAAGCTGAGGCCTTGCCTGGGCTCCCTGATCTGTGCTTATACTGGACAGTGTTCCTTTTCTACAAACCCATAAGCCCTTCCTCAGGAGGCCTCTCCACAGGGACTTCTGTTCTGTGCTTTGGGTAGTGTCCCAAAGTCCCTGGGACCCTATGTGATCCCCTAGAGGTCAATGTTCCTGAGCTCAGAGTCACTGTTCTGTTTCCTCTTGATCCACCTGCACCTCAGAGAATTAGCATGAAGATCTTTCACTACTTGTAGGGGGTGATGAGTCCTTGGACAGTAGTCTCCTTTTGTCCATGGATAGTCCCAAATCCTAGGTAGACTGTTTTCTCCTATGCACACATACCTATGATAAAGTTTAACTTATAAACTAGGCAATTTCATGGACAGAAGATTTGTTCTTACTGTAGATCTTGGCACTGTCAGCATATGATTTTTTTTCTCTTTCCTTATTAAGTTGAGAACTTTCAAACTTTTCACTTAAAGGAAGCACTTTACTGCTTCTTGTTGGCATATCTAAATCGCCAGTATCACCACTCTTGTGCTCTGGAGCTATTAAGTAAAATTAATGTCACTTGAACACAAGCTCTGTGATACTGTGACAGCTGATCTGATATCAAGGCGACTTCTCAGTGACTATTGGGCAGGGAGGATCTGCAGTGTGGAGACACTGGACAAAGGGTGATTCACATCCCAGAGAGGGACGATGTGATATTTCATCACGCTACTCAGAACAGCGCATAATTTAAAACTCATAAATTGTTTATCGCTGGAATTTCCCACTGAATATTTTCAGATCCTAGTCGATGGAGGGTTACTGAGGAAAGTGGATCTGTGGAAAAGGGGACTTACTGTATCTAAATACCTGCTGACTAACTTCTTTCTGAGAAGGAATGCAGGCGAGTGAAAGGAAAGAGCTGGTGTTCACATTGACCCACAGGGGCACTCTCTCTCCATCTCAAACGATTCCCATTGGTCTGCTCTGGTAGTTTATTTCACGATGACTTGAGATTTAGTTGGGTCCTCTGCAGATCAGTATGCCATGGGAGAGGACAGTTAGATGCAACCAAGGCAGGGTGGGAGTGAGAAAGACCTTGCCCTTTCTTACTGGTACGTGTTTAATTCTTGGGGGTGGTGGGAAGGAACCTTGGTTGGTAACAGCTGCTGATTTCTGTGGTGTTAGTACATTCCCCATGACACATCCAATGCTACCAATGGGATGTCAAGCAGCTAGCACAGTTCCTGAAGATGTAGCCATAGACTCACACAACTGGTGGGCATCTTCTCCAGCACATCACTGGTCCTGTTGTCTCTGGAAGCTCAGAAACACAAGTTGCCATCCTGCCTTTTACCATCAGCAACAATGAAACTGGGTATCTTCCCCCACTGCACCCCAGGTGGCCAGGAGTCTGGATTTCTCCTGTTTTAGGTGGGTCAGCAATGTGAAAGTCAGGACCTGGACAGTCACCTGGAGCTTTAGCGAATTCCTTTGGGCTCCACAACTGTTGTGTGGCACTGCCTGATGTGCAGTAAAAAGGGAGGCCAAATGGGAAATCACTGTAGTCTCCTCAGAAACTGAGGGATTGACTTGCCAGCTCCTCTCGTTGGTGGGAACTTTCGTGAATCACCCAGGCAAGCCCTCAGAGGTCTGTGGTAATGATGGCTAATATACAGTATATTGAGCTTCATTAACAAGGCAGGCGCTGTTCTAGCTGCTGTACATACCTCATCTCCACAACAACCCTGAGAGGTAAGGGTGGTCTTTATTCCCACTTTACACATGAAGAAACTGAGGCTTGGATTAAATAACCTGTCCAAGGTGACACAGCTGGTAAGTCATAGAGCTTGGGTTTGAGGCTGATTCTGTTTGATTCTAGAACCTGCCTTTCTAGCCACAGTACATATTACTAAACACAAGGTCTAGGCTTTTCTGGAGTGCTGGACAATCAGATGGTGTGGACATGTCCTCTGCCATTTCTCATGTCTTGTCTTTGCAGCAGAAACTCACATAGCTCACTGAAATGGCCCCAGAGGTCAGATTTCCACCTTCAGTTCACCCCATGTCCTCTCTAGCCCCAGCCCCAGCCCCAGTGCAGAGAGCAGGGAGTGGGGGAGCCTGCAGGGTGACCTCTGAGGATGGAGGTAACATCAGGAAATGTCACTCTGTGCTATGGGAGCAAATCAAATCCTGACAAAAATTAAAGCGCTCTACCTATGAGAAAGGAACTCATTCTGAAGGAGCAATTGGTCTCTGTGATGCTGGATAGAACAGAGGGTCCTAAGGCTCTCACCAAGACCCTAGGCACTCTCTAGAATGCTGTCAGGAAGACACCAATGCAGAGAGTAAGTAATCAAGATAAGCTACCCTATCATGGGCTCTCACTAGTCCTGTTACAATAGCAGAAGACTTTAATGACTAAGAAAGAGTTAGAAGCAGACTGCAGTATGACATGGTGTCTCCCCCAATTGGTGGAAGACAATTTTGAGCAGCCAGTACTGATTATGTAGACAGAAGGCTCCTACTCTGGAAAAGGGGACTTCATTAAGCTTTCCTTTCTTGATTGACACATCTTTGAAGAGCTCCATCTCCACAGGTCCTGAGATCAGGAGGCACAACCTGGTCCTCCTTGTCTTCCCAGCGTTGTCCCCTGCAGCACACCAAACATGTTTGTTACTCACTTCCCATCCTCTGTGTCTTTGCTCACCTATTGCTCTCCTTGGAATGATCATTCCTTCCCTCTTGGATACACACCTTCATATTTCCTACAAGACCCAGCTCAAATAAAAAAATGGGCAATGGACCTAAATAGATACTTTTCGAAAGAGGACATAAGGAAGGCCAAGAGACATATGAAAACATGCTCAAAGTCACTAATCATCTGAGAGATGCAAATCAAAATGACAATGTGGTACCATCTCACACCTGTCAGAATGGCTATCCTTAACAAATCAACAAACGACAAGTGCTGGCGAGGATGCGGAGAAAAAGGAACCCTCGTGTACTGCTGGTGGGAATGCAGACTGGTGCAGCCACTGTGGAAAACAGTATGGAGTTTCCTTAAAAAACTAAAAATGGAATTCCCATCTGACCCAGTGATCCCACTTCTAGGAATATATCCCAAGAAGCTAGAAACACCAATCAGAAAGGATATATGCACCCCTATGTTCATAGCAGCTCAATTCACCATAGCTAAGATTTGGAAACAGCCTAATCAGCAGATGAGTGGATTAAAAAATGGTGGTACATCTACACAATGGAATATAACACTGCGGTAAAAAAGAAGGAATTCTTACCATTTGCAACAGCATGGATGGACCTGGAGAGCATTATGCTATGTGATATAAGCCAGTCAGAGAAAGATAAATATCACATGATCTCACTCATTTATGGAATATAATGAACAACATAAACTGATGAACAAAAACAGATCCAGAGACAGAGACGCATCGATCAGAATGTCAGACCTCAGAGGGAAGGTAAGGGAAAGCGGGGGTAAGGGATTGAGATCAACCAAAAGATGTGTATGCATGCGTATAAGCCTAACCAATGGACACAGACACCAGGGTGGTAAGGGCATGAGTGGAAGGGGTGGGGGGCAATGGGGGAGGTAAGTACACATATGTAATACCTTAATCAGTAAAGAAAAAAATGTTAAAAAAAGACCCAGCTCAAATGCTGCCTCCCTTGGTTCTTTCTGGTTCGCTCCTTACAACCCCCACCATTACTGGAAGGATCCCTCTCTTGCCAGCACTCCCTAGCAGGTTTTCTGCACCTTTCTTATCACATGTTCTTAATTACATCATATGTATGTACAAGGAAGCTTCTCAAGGGCATGACCAGAGCCCCTGGCTTGGTGCCTTGCACATAAGGACTCAGAAGATATGTGCTGAGCAGAATTTTAAGTTTGTTTTGGAGGAGGTGAAACTATCTACCAAAAATTAAACCTGAGTAATGAACTGAATGGGTTACTCTGCTGGATATGCCTCTCCCACTGTAAGAATTACCTGCCAGTACCTTGTGAACTTGATTAGTATGCATTCATTCCCAAATATATGCTCATTCTTAGATGAACCGATAAAATTTAATTTATTAATCTGTAAAATTCAGACCTAGACAGACCCTTTCCTTTGGTAAGCTCACCACATAAAAACAGACAGAAAGCACAGCCTAGAACAGAATAATGCTTCTGGTTAACCTTCCGAACGTCAATTTTCATTGAACTTTTGCATTAGATGTAAGAGCCTCAATTAGATAAGGAAAGTCTGTGATAA
Organism: Myotis yumanensis; assembly: GCF_028538775.1. Classification (NCBI taxonomy): domain Eukaryota; kingdom Metazoa; phylum Chordata; class Mammalia; order Chiroptera; family Vespertilionidae; genus Myotis; species Myotis yumanensis. The sequence goes on along the minus strand of NW_027223754.1, from coordinate 25,271,196 downwards.
TGTGTTCAGAGCTACACTTCAAAATGATTAAGCGCAGAGTCTAGCCATGTGGGGGATCCCAGACATCTAAATGCGGAATTGTGTTGAATTTCAAATACCTTTTCTTGGTCTGCTTGTAAAAATTGCCTCTGTCGGCTTTCATTTCCACTCTGCTGAGTAGCAGGCAAAGTGAGGGCTGAGCAGCCAAAGTTGCAAAGGGGAGTGAGAGCATTTGCCACCCAACAGGGGGAAATGCAGCACGTCCAGCTGCAAAGAGGAGAATCAAGTCAGTGCTTCTCATCATGACCCAGATGCCGAAGAGTAATGGGAGAACTCAAGGAGAGACAGAGGCAAATTACTTGCTTTGTGCCTGGCAACTGCGGCAGCCTCAGAACAGTTCAATCCACAAGCCTGGCAGGGCCTTCAGCTCTCAGTGCTGTGCCTTTTTCAGCCTGTAGACCTGGGGTGCCTGGAGAGGAGGGACTCATGCTGCCTATTCCTGTGCTTGAATTTGAGCCTTTAGGTCTAAAGGTGACCTCAGAATGAGAAAGGAAGCTGGAGGCGCTCCATCCATCTCCCCTTATCCCACCCTGAAGGTCACCTACAGCTTTGGTTGACATGTCTTATATGTGTTGATGACTTCTGCATCAGTTTTCCATTACTGCATAGCAAATTATCACAGGTGTAGCAGCTTAAAACAACACACATTTATTATCTCACAGTGTCTGTAGGCCTTGGGTCAGCATAGCTGAGTTGGGTCCTCTGCTCAGGATCTCACAGGCTGCAGTCAAGGTGTCAGCTGGGATTATGATCTCATCTGAGGCTTGGGGTCCTCTTCCAAACTTATTGGTTGTTGGCAGAATCTAAGTCCTTGTGGTTGTAGGACTGAGGTCCCCACTTTCTTGCTGGTTGTCGGCTGGAGGTCACTCTTAGCTCCTGGAGACTGCCATGTGACCCTCTCCACAAGATGGCAGTTTGCTTTTTCAAGCCAAAGGAAGAGTATCTACTGCTGCTTCTTGTCCTTTTCAAGGACTCACCTAATTAAGTCAGCACCAACAGGATAATCTTTGTTTTGATGAATGCAGATTCAACTGACCAGGGACCTTAAGTACATATATAATATCTCTGTGCCACATAATGTAACTTAATCACACAAGTAATATCCGTTATATTCATAGTCTAGGTCATGTGCAAGGAGATGGAATTAGATAGGATGTGTGCATCAGGAAGTGGAATTCTTGGGGACAATCTTAGAATTCTGACTACCATAGTTTCTCACATCAAGCTCTAGGTATCTCTGCCTAAGAGATTTCTCTATTTACAGGAGTATTGGGAATACACTAAATGCAAGTAATTTAACACCCCCAGGGGACAACCTCAACCAATGAGGGAAGGAAACTGGTGGGTGAGTACCCTAGCTTCTTGCTCTCTTGGTGAGAACATGCTGAAGTGGCTTTAGCCACTCTCACCAAGTGTGCCCAGAGAAATTACAGCCCCCTTTCTTAGAGCAGTGACCAATTATTGTGCCTTTTACTAGTTTTCTCCCTTGCCTGTCTCAATTCTCCACTCCCCCTGACACTACCTGGGGTTATCTCCTATATACACTACTTGCAAATTGTTATCTCAGGACCTGCTACTGCGGAAACCATATTAAGTCAGGCTTGAACTTTTTCCTTTGTGTCCATTTTCCTTTCCTGTAGCAGCCCTGCTAACCTTTTTTTTTTTTTTTTTCATTCTCCTAAAGTCTCAGCTACCTCCCCTCACCCAGACCTCTTGGGTAAATGACCCAGCTTACCAAAATGAACCTGGAAGATGTAGGCTGCTTCTGCTTCCCTTCCTTCTCCCTCAGGATTTTCTTCCTTGCCCGCTACTCTTACACTCTTGCCTAGAGTGCAGAGAAAGAAGGGTTCTTACCCTAGGGAGTCTTAGATTCCATCCCTTTCTTTCTACCTTGGGACCTTGTTGAGGCTGCCATTTTGATTCTCTTCCTCCTAAGACACTGGCTCTTCTCCTTTCCACCAACATAAACGAAGGCACAAATGCCATCTGAAGTAACTGTTTCTTTAGTTCAGCCATTTCCTAATGCTTCCAATCTGAGCCATCTTTCCTTAAAACATGTTCTATGTTCGCACCCTCTACTTCTGCAGTGGCCATGGAGTTTCTACACCCATGGGGTTCCCTCTGTCTCTGCACCCCACAGACAGCACCTCCTCAGGCACCAAGGGACTCCAAATTGTAGCCTCCATTGTCTTTCTTGGCTTGGTTCTCATTCTCTCTGTTGTCCCTGGAGAATCTGAAGCTCCCACTACTCACTGAAACGTGCCTCTTTGGATTACATGAGAGTGATTTTTTTTTTTTTTTTTTTTTTTAGTTTCCTTCTTTTCTTGACAGCTCTTTTGAATTCCTTATCTTCTTCTTTCTTCTTCATGCCCAAGCATTGAGGTTCCCAAAGCCTCTGCTCTCTCTGGGCTCACCTTTGGCAGCCCTGCCATCCTAATAACCTACTTGGCTCCCTGCTCCTGTTTCCCTATACTCATGGTTGAGGCTGCTTCATACTCTCCTACTGGCTTCAGCACCAATTCTTTCCAGTCAGGGATGACTGAATTAGTGCTAAACCCATACTTCCATAAATGCGGCATCAAGGAAAATATGCCGTCAATGAACTTTGATGTTTTTCTTCATTTTAGACAAGACTCTACTTTATCTGTGTGACCTGGCCTCCCCCTGTCCCTCTAGAACTAGTGACAGCAGTTAGAGCTGATGTCATTGAGTGTATCTGCCAGGCCATGTTGAGAGCTTGTCACAGATTATTTTATTTCATTCTTACAATGTGAGAATAAGAACTCTTTCCCCCACATTTACAAATGAATAAACCGAGGTCTAGAGAGGTTAAATATTTGGCCCAGCTGGGCTTCCAGCCCTAATTGCCTTGTCTTTTTGCTGTCTGCACTGCCTTACTCCTACCCCTCAACCCAAACTCCAATCCCTCTCCTCAGCTGCACACCCACATCTTCATTGCATGAGGTATGCATGTGCTGCAGTTCCCAAAGGGTCCAGAAATAGACTTCTAATCTGCTTACTCCCCTGGGCTCTCTTCACACTGCCTTTGGAATCCCTCTTAGCACCCTTCCTTGGCTCCTCACTGACTCTGAGATAAAGGCCAGAATCCTTCCCAGGGGTCCTTTGATGACAACACTCACCTGACATTTCAGCCCCCCTCCAACCACTCCCCACACGGTCCATGCAGACACCCCGACAGATAGAGTTGCTGAGGGTGCCTCTTGAATGTCCTCCTGCAGGAATGTCCTGCCCTCCTCCAAACGTCTTTATAAATGTCAACCCTCCAAGGCTCTCTGCCTCCAGTCTCCCCGCACACAGCCCTCACCCTCCAACCATGCCGCCACTGATATCGCACTTCTCCCTCTTTGTTCTGGTGAAGTCTCCTCTGTTCACTAATCGCTGGTCCATGTGGTCTTGTCACTCCTCTAATGCTGCTAGCACTTTGAAAGAGGCAACTGGGTTTCATGTTCTTATTCCTCATAGTCCCTGACTCAGCGCTGGCCCTATGATAGTCACTCAGTAAGTACTAGTTGAAATAAATGGAAATGCATAAAAATGCTTCAGTGCCATGCATTCACTTTAAATTAAAAAGAAAATTTAAACTTTGGAGCAAACCCTTAGTCTATCATTTTCTCTAGCTCTCCTCTGACTTCCCCCTCCCCACTCTTCCCAAGGCTGAGATATGAGGGGATGCGGGAAGGGTCGCTGGACACATCTCAGGAGGCAGTTGAGCCACTGTGCCATAGCTCCAGCTGCCCCACCCTCCTCTTGTTGTCCCCTGTCCTCTCTGGATGCCCACCTCATGCACACCTTTATGAGAGTCTCCCTTTTCTCTCTCTTCCCTGTCCTTCCTTTTAAACACATGGTAACTCCTTCCAGAGCAGTGCTGTGGTGACAGGGTCCTGAAAGGCCCAGGTACCTTGCTTCTCTAAAAGGGGATGCTCTGTCCCACTAGACATGTAGTGTTGTCCACTTTCCCCGATTCCTCCCCAGGCCTCAGGCCAATTTTTTAAAAAATTTTATTTATTTTATTTTTTTTAATAATTTTTATTTCTTAAAGTATTACAAAGCGTATTACATATGTCTCCTTCCCCCCCCCCCCCCCTTGACATTCCCCTGGCCCCTACCCCCCGCCCCCCACCCCTCTGGTGTCTTGTGTCCATTGGTTAATCTTATATGCATGCATATAAGTCCTTCGGTTGATCTCTTAATCCTCCCCGCCCCCCCCCAAACCCTCCCCAGGCTTCCCACTGTAGTTTGACAGTCTGTTCAATGTTGCTCTGCCCCTGTATCTACCCCTGTTCATCAGTCTATACTGGTCCCCATTATCTGTCCCAACCTCACTGGAGCAGTCTCAACCTCACCAGGGCCGTCACAGCCTCACTGGGGCCGTCCTGACCTCACCGGGGCCGTTTCAACCTCACCAGGGCTGTTTCAACCTCACCTGGGTCGTCCCGACCTCACCGGGGCAGTTTCAACCTCACCGGGGCCGTCTCTAATTCACTGGGGCAGTTTCAATCTCACCGGGGCTGTCCCGACCTCACTGGGGCAGTTTCAACCTCACCGGGGCTGTCCCGACCTCACTGGGGCCGATTCAACCTCACTGGGGCCATCCCTACCTTACCGGGGCCGTTTCAACCTTACCGAGCTCAGGCCAATTTTTATGCCAACAGGGACATTTAACAAAATAGGTCTCTGAAGCCCTCATCTAAAGCGGAGTGCCTTGAAAATATGCTCTCTTGTAAAATAAGTTAAGTTAGAGTGCACTGCTATTCCTTTTTCTCACCTTGGAAATTCATAATCTAAACATTTCCAATTATAAGCTCTGGGAAGTCCTGCAGTAAAGAAACCTGTTTATATTTCTTAGCCCAGCTTTCCCTACTTTGTGGTTATACTCCTCACTACCCTTCATACACACCGCCCGCCCCCCCCCCCCCCCCCCCCTCCATGACAACTTTTAGTATCGCGGGCACTCATGTGGGACTCGTGGACTTACGAGTAGGGCAAAAAGTAGAAAGTGGATTGAGGAATGGGAGACCTCGAAGAGATGCTGTGACAACAGCAGCAGCAGGTGATGGGCCCAGCATGCCAGCCTGTCTGTGAGCATTCAGGTCAATTTGTGAAATGGAGGGCAACAAGACTCCCAGGAATACGGAGTGGTCAGAGGCAGGAGGAGAAATGAAGTTTCATAAGCAGCAACCACAGCAGGGCTGCTGGAGGCATTGCTGCCTTCCCTCCAGTTTTCCTTTCTTTTTTCTGCCTGTCTCCAAGCCTTCCCGTTGCAACACTCCCTTTGCACACCTCCTGCTCTGGCTGAATAAAGACCTGGGAACCTCTAAGTTCAGCCCAAGGCTCAGGTCAACAGAATCAGGGAAATCAAGCCCAGAGGCAGTAGTGAGGGTGTGCTGCAGGAGACAGAGAGCAGGCTTGCAGCTTTGGTATTCTGTTCAGAAAGGCTGTCGGGACCCATATCAATAGATTGATATTCTTCTGATGAAATTTCTTCCTGAGGCCGCAGGGAAGAGCCTGGGAGGCAGCGGAGCATAAGGGAACAGCTTGAGTTCTCTGTGGCTGCAGCACCTGCGCAAATGCATGGGCTTGGCTCTTGGGGGAGAGTTGGGGGTAAAGTCAGTGCTGCCTAAGGAGTGAACCCAGGCTGTCTCTGTGTGTGCTCCTAAAGCCCCATGCCTGCTGCACTCATTCCTCCCAGCCTCCATCCTGGTGGGCAGCTGGGTGGAGGGAGTGTGTGTTGTTGGGTGCCCTGAATGTAGATCTCAACCGGGGACCCGCTACTAGCTGTCACCTGCAACCTTGGTTGGACAGCATGATCTAACGGAAGGGACAGGTACCTTGGCTTAATGCCGGGATTGCAGCACTGCAAGCAGGGATCCCATTGCTGAGGTGGAAATGTCCTGCGGACCCCAGCTGAGTTACAATTAAGGAGATAGATTTTCTGCTCTTTTCTATGTCTCATAATTAATACAGAAGCCTGAACAATGTGCATGGTGAGGAAGCCCAATTGCAGACATTTCAGCAGCTTGATTACAAGGACAGGGGAGGCAGGATTTGTGGCACACATAAAGCCTCAACCTCACCATTCCCCTCTCCTCTAACTGCTCTAGAGGCTCATACACTGGTCTGCCATGGCCCCTGGGAGCTGCTTGTTTCCAGAAGGCAGAAGTAGAGCGTTTGGTGAGAAGAGAATGCCTTATTGTGAACATGCTGGATGAGGTGACTCCAGGGGAACTGGAGACCGAGCAAAGATTGTAGTGGATGCTGCTAACATGGGCATCTGGCAAACAGGTTTGGACCCTGCCTCCAGCACTTACTGGTCTTTGGCAGGTTCTTAACTCATGTGTCTCAATTTTTCAATGGGTAGAGGAGATGATTGGATATTCACAATAGAACAGAAACTTATGCTCAATAAACAGGAAAAGATGTTCAATTGCACAACCCATTAAAGAAAGGCAAATCATAAATCTGTAAATTTTTTTTTTCTCATTTCATTGGTAGAAAGTTAAAAAAAACACCCCACCAAATTTGCTGCTAAGGATGTAGGGAAAGGATGTTTTCATCTGTTTTTGCTGGCAGGGATGTAAATTGGTGCAAACCTTCTGGAGGGTAATACAGTAATTTGTGTATCAACAGCCCTAAAATGTTCATACACTTTGAGATAGTAGTTTTACTTTTAGAATTTTATCCTAAGGCTATAATCAAATTTATGCACAAGATTTATGTTCAAAAGTATTTATTTCAGTCATTAGTATAATAGAAAAGATATTAGAAAATACAACAATAGGGAGTTGGTTAAATAATTGATGGCACAACTAAAGAATGTTAAGCAGTTCATTCATTAAAAATAATTTTCTCAAAGAATATTTAATAATTGGAAGAAATAAGAAAGCAAGGCACAAAATACCAGATGGAGTATTTAAATTTTGTTAAAACTTTAATAATACAAATGCAGAGAAAATGATTAAAATAACAGTGGGGATTTGATTATGGGGCCATTTTTCTTTATATATTTTTTGTATTTGGTGTTTACAATACAGTATCACACATCCTCTCTGAGCCTCGTTTTATTGATCTGTAAAATGAAGTTTCTTTGTGACAACATGAATGGACCTGGAGATCATTATGCTAAGTGAAATAAGCCAGTCAGAGAAAGACAAGTACAGTATGATTTCACTTATATGTGGAATTTAATGAACAACATGAACTAAAGCAAAATAGAGACCGACTTATAAAGAGCAGCCTGATATGTGTGGAGGGAAGGGGAGTTGGAGGACTAGGTGGGGGGAGTGGAGGAATTGAGCTAAAAAGAAAATAAAAACTCATGGACATGGACAGCAGTGTGGTAATTGTTGGGGGAGGGTAGATGGGGGAGTAAATGGTGATGGACAGAGTTGACTTGGGGTGGTGAACACACAATACAGTGTACAGATGATGTGTTATGAAATTTTGCACCTAAAACCTGTATAATTTTGTTAGCTAGTTTTACCCCAATAAATTCAATAGAAAGAAAAAAATGAGACTTATCATGCCTACATTAATTGCAGTGTGGTTGGGCAGCTCAGTGACAATATTTGAAACTAGCTCTCACAGTGACCAGCCCATTGTAATACTCAATGAATGGTTATATTATTGTCTATGGTTGCCAATAACACACCCTAGTTTAAATATTGGTCCATAACAGTGACTAAGGTTATTCCCCCCGCCCCCTTTGCTTTTATGAAGACAACAAAAGGATTGATTGAAAAATCTAAGTCACTTTTATCTATTATGACACTCTTAGGTTTTTGTATCTAGTGTAATAATCGTTCTCATCCAGTTCAGAGTTTTCCTCTTTCAAAACCCAGGCTCTGTTGCCTGGCCAGTATTGCTCAGTGGTTGAGCATCGACCCATGAACCAGGAGGTCACAGTTCAATTCATGCCCAGGTTGTAAGCTTGATCTCCATAGGGAGCATGCAGAATGCAGCCCATCAATAATTCTCTCTCATCATTGATGTTTCTATCTCTTTCTCTGTCTCATTTCCTCTCTCTGAAATAAAAAAAAAAAACATATTTAAAAAAAATCCCAAGCTCTGTTGATCTTCAGTACCTTATCACTTGCTTTATATCACATCATTCTGTTGAGATTGTGCAAACTATGTGTTTACCAATTAGAAAGAATTCTAGTTCTAGTAGCTGTAGTAGCTCAAAGTAGGTGGAGTCGTCAATGAAGTTGAAACATGGCTTTTCCATAGTGCTCTCGGTGAAATGCCTGTTGCTTTCCTCTGTAAGCCTCAGTTTACAGCTCTCTTCTTTTTCCCTTTTTGAGGTCTCTTTATGTCTGCTCCGGGACCCACATTCTCTTGGTTGGATAAAATACCTTTCAGATGGATCAGCATTGAAAAGGATCCCCCACTGTCCAAAAATGTAAAATATGGGCAAAATACATGTCCTATGAGATGCTAGTAATTACCCTCTCTGGCTGACACAGCCTGGGGTTTTATTACTCAAGTAATTCATACTTATCATCTGTGAAAGCCCAGCTAATGGGATCAGTTATGAGCTCTGAATGGGTGCCCAGAACATGTGGGAAGGCTGAGGTAACTGGAAATCTGCCTTTTTTATGTATAAATACCGGGGCATCTTCTTTTCAAAGCGACACATTCTTAACCCATCTGAGTATATTGAGGAAAAACACATTTTCACCAGCCACAGCGATTAAAAATAGGTGGAAGCTACAGAGGATGGGGGCTACAATGGGGAGGCATTTTATTATTTATTAGTGTCTGAGGATGAGCTCCTGACTTGATAAGACATGGTCTTATAAAAATGTCATGCAACTGATATAATGAAACAGTGAATGGACTGGGGTGGCCCTGCCCCTAGGGCTTCTGGCATTGACCATCTAAAGATGAGATCGCCCCACTTACTCTCTCTTGGAAAGGAACTAAGAGGAGCATGAATATCATGGTTGGGGTCACACAGTTTCTTCTTTACTCCTGTTTGAGTCTCAGATGCAGACTGTTGGGCGTGTGTATAGCTGTCAGTTCATGTGTGTATGTGAGATTTGTGTGTATGTATGTAAGTTGCAGATGGGGAAACTCCCTCTTTCAGTCAGCTCTGACCAGGGCACCCTAAGCTCCAAGTTAATGCTTGGGATTCCAGTTGGAATCCTTTCACTAAAACATGAGGTGCCTTTCTGACCCTGATGTTCATCTCTACAATGGGGATGATAGCCACTAACTTTGCTTCTCAGGGATGCAGTGAAGCCCTAAAAATAAGTGGCATTATAATACCTGGGATAAACTTTGCTCTTCTTAACTCATCTGAGAAAAAGAAATCCGACTTCTCTTTGATGCTACCTGTTCAGGAGATGTTCACTTATAATAGGATTACAGAGATTTTATTATATAAATAATGTTTATTTTGTTCTTTGTATGAAATAATTTATTCTTATTATAGGGAATTAAGAGAATATGAAGGAAGCAATTTCACCCTTAATCCCATCACACAGAAGTAAACACTTTTAGTATTTTTGTGTGTTTGCTCTTTAGCTGGCTAGATAACCATGTAAATTAAAAACATACAGAAAACTTTATAGTGGGCCATGTTCTTCCTAGGGAAATGGGGTGTCCTATAGGGTATGCCTCTAGCTACCATCTGGGGAATTGGGAAAGGCAAGTTCTTTATTAGGTTGGTTGTCTTCCAGAAAATAATTTTTGCCACCCAGTATCCAAAAGGAAGTTGATACTATTGTTTTCTCATGACCAAAAACCCATTGCCATTTTCCTAAACCTGAATGCATACGAGACCCAATGAAAGTTTACGCAATTTTTAATGAATAATTTTTGGTAGTTGGCCCAATATTGTACCCCTGATCAGACTATTTCACTCTCTTGAACCTAACCAAGTTTGTCTAGGCATTTATACCCCCTTTCCTAGTGTTTTTTCTTATTCTCTCACTTTAAATATTATTTTTAAAAATTGCTTCAATATCCTTATATCTAGGATGTATCTTCCTTCCCTGAAAAATAATACAATGTCATCCTATCAGTTCCTTTCCTATATCTTTACATTTTCAAGTTTAAGCCATATGGTAAATAACACAACTCTGCCACTTACTGTAGCTCCAGAAGCTGGGGTAACACAGACTTAGGGTATCCTCCCACAGTAGGTGGGAAAATTATTGTCAAAAAATTATTTTTCTTAATAAGATAACTCTTTTAATATTCATTTTAATATAAATTTGACCCCTTTTATTTCCATGTCATGAATGAGGCCTTTAGGAGGCTAACCATGAATTCCCTTTGACCCCAAGGAAGAGGTAAACAAGATTCTGATGTTGGAAAATGTAGAAAAAGGAAGTTCCTTCTGCCAAAAGTGTGAGTGTCAGGTGAACATTGTTGACATATGACTGTTACCAGTCTTTGCCTCCATCCTGCTCATCCATCTTTTTGTGCCCTGTAGGTTTGGGTGCAGTATTGGGGGAAAAGCAGGAAAGGAAGAACTAGAGGTAAGTAGGCTGATGGGGGAGAGTTTGTGCAAAAATTTTTGAAGAGATGAGTATGCGAGCAGCTGCTGTGGTAAGAAGAGTTGGACAGAAGAGAAAGGGGGAATTTAAAAAAAATTATGTGATCTATAGATCCCATTCAAAGACTCTAAGGAAAGCACTTGAGTTATTTTACAATTACTGTTTAGTTGCTAGACTCTGCAGTCAAAAAAAGAGAGCTACATTCTCTTAACTTTGTGTCATATCCCCATGTCATTAGCACTATTTTAAATATCCCTGTTTTAATGGCTATGTCATATACCATAATTTATTTAACCAATTCTCTACTTGTGTATAATTTCAAATTTTTACTTTTAAATATATCCATGATATTTTTGTCTGTAATTCTGAGTATGTCATTTTGTCAAAGCAATGAATGCCAATTGTAGCAAAAAAACTTAAAATCTCAGTGGCTTAGCAGGTGAAAGGTTTATTTTTTTGTTCAGTTTACTGCCTAGGGTTGAGAGTAGGGGAGCTCTGTTCTTTGCAGTTATCAGGGATTCAGGCTCTTTGCATATTGTGGATCCATCCTCCTCATGTCCTCAGAGGCCTTCAGTGGGTCCTCTGATCTGGAAGAAAGAGAAGAAGGGAGGCTGGAGAAGACACAGCCACTCTTGACCTCCTCAGCTCAGAGGTGACACCTACCACTTCTTTTTTTTTCATGATAGTATATTCTTTCTTTATGTTTTTACATTTCTTTATTGATTAAGTTATTACATAGTGTGTCCTTATCTCCACATTACCCCCCCCCCCCCCATGCATGCCCTCACCCCCCTGTTGTCTGTGTCCATTGCTTAGGCCTATATGCTTGCATATAAGTCCTTCGGTTGATCTCTCCCCCTTCCCCCCACCCTCCCCTACCTTCCCTCTGAGGTTTGACGGTCTGATCGATGCTTCTTTGTCTCTGGACACCTCCCACTTCTGCTCGTCGTCCACTGATGAGAACATGTCACATGGCTCCAGCTAGATGCAAGGGGGCTGTGGGAAGGATAGTGGTTATGAGTTAGCTACCAATTTACTCTCAGATCTTTAGAACACAAAGGGTTACATCCCTGTAATCATTTGCCAATAGCAGATCACTGTCATTTGGTATTCTCTTTTTGCTTTTAGAGACATTGAGGTTGGTGGGTCTTTCCCACATCTTCCCACATGCTCTTCCCAGGCTCTTTCTCTATCCTGATGGGCCCCCTTGTCTTCTCAGAAGCTTTGGCAGGACATGAGAGACCATCTGGGAGAAGGAGTTAGTACCTGCTTCAGAACTCACATGTGTGTCACCCAGGTCCCAACTCCTGCCCCATCTCTGATGCTGGCTTTTTCCCCAAGGTACAGAGCAAAGTTGTAGTTGACTCCATGGGTGTTACCAGGTCCCTGATTCCAGTACTGAAGGATGACTTCTTGCCCTTGTGAAACATTAATAAATATCAGGACCTCTAATTGGAAGGGATGGTGGGAAGGGGGAAGGTAGTGTCAGGAAAAGCACCCTGACATTTCAAACACAACTGACTACTCTGGCCCCTGGTAATGGCTTTAGTAATTTCACAGCTGAATCCTGAGATTGAGCATCAGGACTATCAAATGCTAATTTTCAGGCAATAAAGGGCTCCTGGCCGGGTCTGGAGTCGTGTACCAGGGACCACGCAGTTAGCTGCATCTGTTCATCCTCTCTGTCTTGACAGGGTGGGATTGCTGATCACAAACAGATGCTTCTTTCTAAGCTGAATGCCCATTGCTGTGACTGCTGAATCAATCAGTACTCTGGAGTGAGCTGTTTGCCCTCAAACCTATTGGTGCAGCAGCCTTGAAGCTCACAGGACTTGAATGTGTGCCCTGTGGCCCATTCGCTCTGTTTTTTTTTTTTTTTTTTTTTTTTTTCAGATACGCTGATTTGGCAATCCTGCAGTGAGAAGTTTTCCTGGATAAAACTTCAGGGAATTTTCCCAGGATCAATGGAATTCTTTTCTTAAGGCCCAGGAGAAAGATCCTCTGTGACTCTCTCACTTCCATATTCTCCGTCATTCTCTCTTGTCTTTATTCTCTCTTGCTCTCTCCCTACCTCCCACTCCCCCTTTATAGGAGAAGATCTTGGAATCAAATTCAAAAATAAGATTTTTTTGGAGAATTATTGCATTGTACACTTGTCCTGAAACTATATAAACCTTCATTAAATAAGTAAGGAAACAGAGCTAGGAATTGGTGGGGCGATGATGTTGCTGGTAGAACCCATGTTTCTCCACTCCCAGTCCTACGCCTTCCTCAGCCATTGTGTTGGCACTTCCTCCTCTCTGAAGAAGGCCTTTGCCATCTTTGGAAAATACAAAGCCAGGCATTGAGGCCATCTCAGTTAGAGAGCAGAAAGAGTGACTACTGCTGATGTTTTCTCTGAACCCCGGCTTCTCTCTGAAGAGGGATTTGAATCCAAGTAACCACTCAACCTCCTTCACGGGCTATATGTTATTTTCTCTTGGATGTATTGTGGGAAATCCATGGAATTTCCTCTAAAATCCCACCACACCTCTGCAACTGTGCTTCTGGACAGTCACTGAAAGGGATGAACAGCAGCCTTAATACATACCACTTACAGAGGATGACCATGTCACTGTGACCTGGCCATACAGTGACATTAGACAACGTTTGTTGACTCTTCCTGTTTGCCAGATAGGCTAGAAGTGCTTTACGTGTGACCAGTCATTTAACCCTTCCAGCAACCCTGTGTGTTAGGACCACTCATGTCCATTTGATTGAAATGGAAACTGAGGTTGAGTCATTAAGTAACAAGTAAAAGTTCATATTTTTACCCCTTACACTAATATATATTACATATAATACTAGAGGCCCGGTGCCCAAAAATTTGTGCACTCGGTGGGGGAGGGGGGTGTTCCCCAGCCCAGGGCCTGTGCCCTCTCACAGTCTGGGACCCCTCGGGAGATAACGACCTGCTGGCTTAGGCCTGCTCCCGGGTGGCAGAGGGCAGGCCCAATCCCTAAGTACAGCCCCTGGTCACGCTCAGAGCAGGGCCGATTGGGTAGTTGGGGCGCTGCCCCGTCATGCACAGAGCAGGGCGGATTGGGAGGTTGCAATGCCACCCTCAGTCACGCTCAGGGTAGACTGATTGGGGGGTTGGGGCACCACCCCCTGTTACACTCAAGGCAGGGTCGATGGGGAGGTTGCGGTGCCACCCCCATCACGCACAGAGCAGGGCCCATCAGGGGGTTGGGGCGCTGCACCCTGTCACACTCAGGGCAGGGCCAATGGGGAGGTTATGGCTCTACCCTGTCACACACAGAGCAAGGCCCGTGGAGGGGGGTTGGGGCGCCACCCTCTATCACCCACAGAGCAGGGCCGATCAGGGGGTTGGGGCACCGCCCCCTGTCACACTCAGGGCAGGGCCGATGGAGAGGTTATGGTTCTACCCTGTTACACACAGAGCAGGGCCGATCAGGGGGTTGGTGCGCTGCACCCTGTCACACACAGAGCCGCAGGGCAATCGGGGGATTGGGGAGCTCCCCCCCATCAGGCACAGAGCAGGGCTGATCAGGGGGTTTAGGCGCTGCCCCCTGTCACGCTGATCCCAGTGCCGGTGGCCTCACTGCTCTGCTGATCCCGGTGCCGGGAGGCATATTACCCGTTTACTATATAGAATAGAGGCCTGGTGCACGGGTAGGGGCTGGCTGGTTTGCCCTGAAGGGTGTCCTGGATCAGGGTGGGGGTCCCCACTGGGGTCCCTGGCCAGGCTGGCTGAGGGGCTGAGGGCTGTTTTCCTGCTGGCAGTTGACTAAAAGCTCCCAAGCGCTCCTTGTTTTCTTTCTTTTTTTTTTTTTTTATTCTGGGCCAGCTTTAGCTCTGAGGCCTCGCTGCTGAAAACATGGATACAATGTTGTGGTCCGGGGCTGACTGAAAGCCGATTTTGTTTAGCTTCTTATTTGCAACATAGTAAAAGGGAATGTTGGAGTCTGCAGTTCCTAGAGGAAGTAAGCCTCCCTGCTCGCTTCAGTGCATGGCTGCCGGCCGCCATCTTGGCTGACAGTTAATTTGCATAAGGATATGCTGATTAGCCAATGGGAAGGGTAGCGGTTGTACGCCAATTACCATGTTTCTCTTTTATTAGTGTAGATAACATATATACAGGTTATATATGCAATATGTACTTTATACATTACACACATTTTCTATTTCTTGTATATGTATTTTTAAAAATAATCTTTGCAAACACCTTGCAAGGTAAGTGTTGTGTTTTTGTGTTATGAATAAGGAAGTAGAGGCTCTAACGACCTGAAAGAAATTTATGTCATGTCACTTTGTCACAACTAACAAGTCACTGAACAGGGATTTGAATCCAACTAATCTTTTTTGAAAAAACAAGTCTCTGTTCTTCCTATGCTCAAAAATATTTTTGGTCAAGTGATTTAAGTAACATTCCCTCAAGCTTATCACTAAAGCAGAAAATAAGGCAGCGAGGCTCTACTAGAAATTATTGAAAGCCAAAATTTACACAGGACAAATGAAAAAGGGCTCAAGGAGTTGGGTATTGCATCCTCTGGCTACCTGACCCTGGAAAACAGACCCAGTTTTCAGAAACCACTCTGGTGAGGATTGGGCCTGGGTCCCGAAGAGAAACTCAGCTAGAGCCACAGGGGCTATTCAGAGAACAGAGCAGAGGGCTCTTCTGAAAGTTGTAACCAGAAGTGAAAAATTATTTCCTGAGCATGGTCTTGTCTTAAAAAACAACAACTGCAAACAGAAAATACTTTATACTCCTGTTTAGACATAAAGTTTGCCATCTTTTAAATTTCAGTTAGGCATAGTTTGAACTGCAGGGAACACTGGCTCATAGAAAACAGACAATGGTGTAAATTGGGATTATGTAAATACAAACTTGGTTAATTAAAAAGAGATACACAGAATCTGTTCAAATCATAAACTTGGCTTTATGAGAAAGGTTGAGAAGGGAACCATTTTATTTAAATGAAGAGGAAGTTTCACGCAGTAGTTAGCAGCTGGTAATCCCTAATTTGTGGGCTAATGTTGAAGCAAGTTAATAAAATGACCTCAGGGAAAGATCAGAAGGATGTTTTATAGAGTTCTGGAGCTAGAGAGACCTTGGAGAGAATCTAGTCCAAGGATCTCATTATAAAAATGCAGAAATGGAGGCCTGGAGGAGAGGGGCAACCTCTCTGTGCTCATAGACATATAGTTCTTATGGTAAAAAAACTCACTTAAATATTATTTTTCTGAAGAGTTGTTGTGCAGATGAAAAGAAGAAAAGGTAAAAAACATTTGCTTTTCTAGTCTTTGGCCATATCTCCCTAATGCTATTTGCCTTTTAAACCCTGTTTTCTCCCTATATTAAACATTTTTTTGATTAGTTGTAAACAATATGGTCTCATTAAAGAAAAAGCCAAGGACTTTAAATATTATTTTAGTTTAAAAATATTTTTATTGATTTCAGAGAGAAAGGGAGAGTGAGAGAGAGATAGAAACATCAATGATAAGAGAAAATCATTGATTGGCTGCCTCCTGCATGCCCCCTACTGGGGATGGAGGCAACCCAGACATGTGCCCTGACCCGGTGTTGAACTGTGACCTCCTGGTTCATAGGTCAATGCTCAACCAGTTAGCCATGCCAGCTGGGCAACATTATTTTATTTTAAAAACAATATATGCATATGATACAAAATCAAAGCGGTATAAAAGGTGTTGACCTATAAAAAGTTTTCCATTTCTGGGAGATGAGAGTTCCCTTCCTTCATGGGCTCACTGCCAGCAGGTTCCTGTGTGCCCTCTCAGGGTATCCTGGGTGCAGACAGACAAGCACATACATGTGTAAATACGTGCTTCTCTCTTTTTATTCTGTTTCATGAAAATGTCAGCACACTATTCATGGTGTCCTTCATCCTGCTTTTATTATTTAGCAACATACCTTACCTTGGGGATTGCTAACATATTAGGTCCTGTTGAATTGCTTCTTTCTTTTTAAATGCTTTGTAAATGGCTGCATAGTCTTTTATTGTCTGCAAGTACTAGAATTTATTTAACACATTTGGGTCATGTCCTCTCTTTTGCTACTTCAAACAATGCCGTGATAAATATCTTTGTACATATATCATTTCACACATGTGGGAATATATCTGTGGTATGAATTCCCAGAAGTGAAATTATGGGCACAAAGAGTATGTGTCTTACATTTTGTAAATATTGCCAACTTTTTGTAGCACCAGTGGTGAACCTGTTTCCTGCACTATAGACAACACATAGCATTATCAAGGTTTTAAGAAATGTTTAGGCTAGGTGAAATTATGGTAGGTTAAAAATATATCATTCACATTCAGAGTCAGGTTGAACATCCTTATGCTTAGGAGTCTTTGTAGAAATATATATTCTTTTGCTCCTCTCCCCCTACAGTTTTCTGGCCTTTTCTCTTGTTGATTTATAAGAAAACTTTATATATTAAGTAAACTAGTTGTTTTATCTGCACTATTATTTGCAAATATTATCTCCATTTTATTACTTGCCATCTGATCTTGGTTTTGGTATTCCCCCTATCCCAATTTCTCTGCAGAAAATTTTCTATGGTTGTGAGCAAATGTGTGGGTTCCCCCCCCTCTTTATTTGTGTTTGGATTTTGCATTATACTTAGTAACACTTTCCCTAGTAAGAATTCTAATACAAAATCTCCTCATAGTATACTTTAGTTACTTTTAGCATTTTCATTATTATTTAATTTTTTTGGTCCATCTGAACTTTATTTTATGTAGAATATGCACTAAAGGAAATAGTTTAATTTTTTAAAGTGGTAATCCAGTTTTCCCAGTACCATCTATAAAATAGTCCATGTTCACTCCTTTGATTTGAAGTCCTCCCTTTATTATGTGAATTTAATCTGATTCTGGCCTTTCTATTTGGAGTCATTAACTGGTCTGTCTAGTCAAGAAACAGTATAACATTCTTTTAATTCTTATAGCTTAAATATATTTTAATACTTGGTGGGGCTCTACTTTTTAAAAACATTCCTCCTTTTTTTTTTTTTTAAATATATTTTATTGATTTTTTACAGAGAAGAAGGGAGAGAGACAGAGAGCCAGAAACATCCACGAGAGAGAAACATCGACCAGCTGCCTCCCGCACACCTCCCACTGGGGATGTGCCTGCAACCCAGGCACATGCCCCCGACCGGAATCGAACCTGGGACCCCTCAGTCCGCAGGCCGACGCTCCATCCACTGAGCCAAACCGGTTTCGGCCCTCCTTTTTCTTACTTATTTATTTTTTATTATAAAAAATAGAACCCTAATATGTTTGTCTGTATAGCCCTTTTCCCAAAATACTGTGGAGTGTATTATTTTATAGATTAATTTAGGAGAGAATTGAGATCTTTATGATGTTGTATACTTCTTTTTGAGAACATGGCATGCTTATTATTTATTAAATTGTTCATTTGTGTTCCTCAATGTATTTGAAAGTTTTAATCACATAGTTATCACACATTTTTAATGTATCTTTCTAAGTATTTTTTTACTGTCACCATTATTTCATTATATCTTCCAACTAATTTTTATTTATACAAAATTATCTAGTTTGGTATAATACTTATATCTTCAGCTATCATTATCCATTTTTAAATTTGTATCATTTGTTACTTTATTCTTTTATGTTTTCTAAGTATGCAATATCATCACCAATAATAATGGTTGTACTTTTATACCTCTTCTTTCTTTCATATAATTATACTAGAGGCCCAGTGCACAAAAATTTGTGCACTGGCAGGGGAGGGCGGTGGGGGGGGGGGGGGGTGTCCCTCAGCCCCACTTGTGCCCTCTCACAGTCTGGGACCCCTCGGGAGATAACCACTTGCTGGCTTAGGCCTGCTCCCCGGGTGGCAGATGGCAGGCCCGATTCCTCGGTGCCTGCCCCGCCTCTCTGGGTCGTGCATACGGCAGGGCTGATCTGGGGGTTGGGGCGGCTCCCTGGGTCAGGTCGCACATAGGATGCCCCGGGCGGGTCGCACACGGGACGCCTGGGCAGGCCGGCCGATCACTGCTGCCCCGCCCAGCCTCCCCGGGTCGGTTCACACGGGACACCCGGGAGGGCTGGCGGATCGCTGCTGCCCTGCCCGGCCACCCCGGGTTGGATCGCTCACGGACGCCCGCTGCCCCGGGTTGCAGATAGCAGGCCCAGATGGTGGCAGGGCAGGCGGGATGGCACTGTGCTGCCCTGTCTGCAATATGCAAATTAGCCACCATTTTTGTTGGCGTTTAATTTGCATATCACGCTGATTAGCCAATGGGAGGTGTAGCGAAGGTACAGTCAATTACCATGTTTGTCTATTATTAGATAGGATAGGCGAGTGTCTCCAGAAGAATGTTAAACAAAAATAATTCTGTTAGATATGCTTATTTTATTTTTGACTTGCCTTTGTGGTGATATTTATATATGGATACACGCAAATACATATATAGGAGTTTTATACTTTGAAACTATAGAGATTATCATATGATACTTTCTCATTTGCTTGTTTGATTCATTAAACAAATGAGCACCTACTATGTGTCCCAGGGAACATTGTAAATATGTAGAATATAGCAACAAACAGAAAAGATAGGTATCTATTTGCTTGTAATCCAGTGGTAGTTTGACCTATTTTGATATGATAATTATATGGTAAATCATGTTAATCAATTTTCTAATTTTGAATCACCTTATTTCTTCCGTAAAATCCACATAGTCATGGTACATTATTCTTTAAATGTACTACTTGATACTTTGTGTCTTGCATACTATTTAAAATTTTTGTGCCTGGCCAGCATGGCCCAGTGGTTGAGTATCAACTATGAATCAGGAGGTCACGGTTGGATCCCCAGTCAGGGCACATGCCTGGGTTGTTGGTTTGATCCTTAGTGTGGGGCATGCAGGAAGCAGCCAATTAATGTTTCTCCCTCATCACTGATATTTCTCTCTCTTTCCCTCTCCCTTCTTCTCTGAAATCAATAAAAATATATTAAAAATTTTTTTGCTTTGACATTCATAAGTGAAATTAACCTATGTTTTGTATATGTGCTCTTTTCAGATTTTGTTATCAGTATTGTTTTTTCTTTTGTAGAAAGATTTAGATGATTTCCTTCTGTTTATTATGCTTTGGGTCAGTTTTAATGACATCAAATATGTCTTTTCCTTAAGTCTGTGGTTGTATTCCTCTGCACAGCCAGCTAGACTGGCACCTCATTGACAATTTTCCCTGTTTATTTTATGGTAACTATTTTGTTTGGATTTACTACCTCATCTATTAAACATTTTAGTTTTATAATTGTCAGTGGGCCTGGGCTTCAAATTTATTTGCATAAGCCTGAAAAAAATAATCTCCTTCAATTATTTAACTTATTCTTTGTTTGAAGTTATTTTATTGTTATCATTTTTTAATCATTTTTTATTTTGAATAATTGTGCTTCTCTTGCTTGATTGGGTAAGTTAGCAGTTTCTTAATTTTATTGTTTGCTTCTGTCAAAGAATCATTAAATTATATATTAGTTCTTTCATTTTAGTTTTCTAATTTATTAATTTTTGGTTTTAATTATTTATCATTTCTGTTTATTGTAGGTAAATTTTAAAATTCCTAACTTGCTTGTAGTATGTTTAATTTTTTCACTAATCTTAAACTATTTATGTAAGTATCTAAGGCATTCTTGTCTACTAATGCATTTTTAAGGAATTTTCTTCAAAATATTGCTTTACTTGTTTCCAACAGTTTATATTCTATATTCAATTTTTTAAATAACTAAGGACAATCGATGCTAAACTGACATATATTGCTATAATGCTAGAATCAGTTTTATGATCTTAAAGATTTTTGATTAGAGGAATAAATATTGAGACATAAATTTATTTGAAATAATTTTCTTTTTTTAAAAAAAATTTGGTTGGATAAAATCTGGTCAGATTAAAATAAGTTTGATAATTATTTAAGTATCAAATTGCACTTACTGATTTATTCCCTTAATACATTGTCCTCTGCCCCCCAAGAAAAGGATATTATTACTATCTATGGTATTTTGTTATTGCAGCCCAAGCTGACTAATACAAACACATTGTATTTTATAATGAGTTCCATAAACTGGAACTCCTCACTGATCCATCATTAGCACTAATGGCCTTAGAAGTGCTGAGATGTAAAGGGTTAGCATTGAGGCAACTTAGGAAAGTCTTTTGTTAATCACTCTAGAGGCCCGGTGCACAAATTCGTGCACCAGTGGGGTCCCTCGGCCTGGCCTGTGCGATCAGGCCGAAACCGGCTCTCTGACATCCCCTGAGGGGTCCTGGATTACGAGAGGGCACAGGCCAGGCTGTGCATGATCAGGGCTGGGGAAGGATGCGAGAGGTTGGCCATCTGGGAAGGGACTGCAGGAGGGCTCCAGGGCATGTCCAGCTCATCTCGCTCAGTCCAGATCGGCCAGACCCCAGCAGCAAGCTAACCTACCAGTTGGAGTGTGTTCCCCCTGGTGGTGAGTGCACATAATAGCGATCGGTTGAGTGGCCTTAGCACAGTGGTTCTCAACCTTCTTAATGCCGCAACCCTTTAATACAGTTCCTCATGTTGTGGTGACCCCCAACCATAAAATTATTTTAGTTGCTACTTCATAACTGTAATTTTGCTACTGTTATGAATTGTAATGTAAATATCTGATATGCAGGATGTATTTTCATTGTTACAAGTTGAACATAATTAAAGCATAGTGATTAATCACAAAAACAATATGTAATTATATATGTGTTTTCCGATGGTCTTAGGCGACTCCTGTGAAAGGGTCGTTTGACCCCCAAAGGGGTCGCGACCCACAGGTTGAGAACCATTGCCTTAGCATATCATTAGCATATTACGCTTTGATTGGTTGAACGGACAACCGGACAACTGGACACTTTGCATATTAGACTTTTATTATATAGGATATATCCTGCTGGAGGCTAACACAAACAGCAATTAGCATAAAAGTGCAAAAGAGACATTGGAAGGCCAATGAACTTTGATATTCAGCAGGGCTGAATATCAACACAAGACCTGCTATGATTGCAATGGCTCAAGGCAATTTCTCAAACTGATAATCTTTACATTGTATACCAAACTTTACCTTTGATCTGCCTGTATGCATTGCTAAAGGGCAAATGTGTATTCAGAGTGAATAAAAAGCAGACAGGACCCAATCTTGGTGAGCCTCTTCACGAAAGAGGTTTCCATCTGGCCCCCCATGCCTTCCAAATTCATATTTCTTGTATAGTATTTTCATTTGTGTGTGGGCCCCTTCCTCAGATCCTGAACCTCGCCATGCAGGTTGTGGCAATATGCCACCATCCAGAGGTAGTTTGGAGAGTATTAGGGACTCCTCAAAATTTGGTGAAGATGTTGAAGGAGAAAAATTAGAAAAGTTGACGCTAGCTTTGCGTAAAGTTCACTGTATATATAGTAACTTACAAAGATGTGATGTTTTAGGAGGCATTTCTAATTATTAAATGTGAAGTCAAGAAAGGAAATTTTTTCTTCTTACAAACATATAATTTTCTATCCAGGAAATAAAAAGCCAAGTTAAATGAACCAGAGGTTTAAGTTACTGAACAATCCTCCACCTACTCATTCATTTAACAAATATTATGGACCCCTAGTGTGACCCAGGCTCTGTGCTCTGGTAAGGCCAAGAAACTGCTCTTTTAGATTCCTCAGCTTCCATAATTATTTTGTCTTGAGCAAGAAACATTCTTTTTATTGATCTTCTTGGTTTTTAGAATGTTTTATTGGTCAGGGGTCTTTGATAAAACTTTGTTTATGACCATCTACCTCTCAAGACTTTTAGTATCAGGGTGATGAGTCCACCAGTACTTTCCCAGACTAGTCTTGGAGAAGCTCTACATTTACTTCCTAATCTCAGGAAATATTTTCCTGACCAGTCCAGATGGAGAATTCCAGCTGGGCTTCTCTATGCAACTGATTATTAGCTTTATTAGAACTTCCACTTATGAATCTGCAACACCTGTGCTCTTGTTCTCACAAGCAGGGTCATTGCCCTGAGCCCGTTACAAGGGCAGAGGAACCGTATTTCCTTACACAAAGGCTGCCCTCAATGGATCCAAAAGGAAAGAACCATGAAAGGAACACAATTCATAGAAGCTATAGATCATAGGAGCCCAGCAGTACCTTGAAAGGAAAGCTCAAAAAAAAATATTAAAGACCACTCTTAATCATAACAGTGACATTGCTATAAAAACATTGGCATATCCATTGCTTCAGTGTCTTGGGCTGTGAAGACTGTCCTAAGGAGCTTGTGTCAATTTCAAAGCTTCCCTCTGGAAGCTTAAGCTCTTCTTAACAGTTCTTTAATAGCTAAAAAGCAGAGTTAGATTCTGAAACTTCTTTGCTCAGACATTTTGTAAAACTAATGTTAAGAAGATTTAAGCTGAAATGTTGGTACCATCATTCTTTATTTTTCCTTCATCTACTCTGTTTGATCCTCCAAATTCCTTAGACATTTATACTGTATGCTTCGAAATGGGACTGATTTTAATGGATTTTGGCACCAAGGAATCATTTGCTGAGGTTATCTGAGAATAACCCCTTATCCCAACTCCTGAGAAAAATCAACAAAATGCTCAACAGAGCCATTATGCTATGGCTTTCCATCACTTTGGCCTCACAACACTTTTAGCCTGAAATATTTTCAAAACTAAATATTTGCTCCCCCCTCCCCCCAGGCAATCTAGGCAAAGAGATGGAATTTTACTTATTCTATTTGGTTACATTTTCAGGTCTCTTTTCCTCTAAGTGGCTCAATGATCAGTATGGGTTGAATTATAAAAGGAAGAAGACACTTCTAGGAGTGTTTATCATGAGGGTTTAATATTGAAAATTGGAAAGGAAATTAAAAAGAAAAGCAGACTCCTAAGGAAGGGAAGAAAGGAGAGAATGAGGCATGAGTGAAAGGAAGGAGAGGATCAGAAGAAATGGAGTTTAGAGATCAGAGGGGAACTTGAGGGGACATGGAAGCCTCTCCTTCAGGAAGACCTTCATTGAAACTACAGTATTCCTACAGGAGGAGAGTGTCTTCCTAAGATTCCCCTGGAGAGCAAGCTCTGGTCTCCAGTCCAGACCCCAAGACTGTTTCTTCATAGCTAGCCCATCTCTCACACCCTGTAGGACAAAGCCAGGCCCTCTACACTGTCTTGGTGGGATTCAGCAATAAATGCTTATCGCCTATTTATCACATATGAAGAGAACTTGTTGAAAATAGGCTCTGATGGTCTTATGATCAGAAATGAAGTAAAAAGAGAGAGTCTGGTTCCCTTAATAAACTAGAGAGTAAAATAAAGGCATCTCTCATTGAGGAGGAAAGAGATTTTTGTTGCTGTTGTTGGAGGCTTGTGGCTTAGGGGTACCCGATGAAATCTCTTTTGGGAATAGCTGTCCAGAGCCTTTGCCAAGGACATAGGTTAAAAAGCTCAGAGCTCTACCAGCAAAGAGAAGAGGGCCTTGGCAGAGAGAAACCAACAGAAGCTGGTGTTCTGGGAGTTGTTACACAGGAAACTGACACGTCTGCTGCAGAGGAGCCCAGAAGATATGCCCAGGTGCTGGGGAGAAATCCCCCAGCAATCCTGAGCATGGGCGGAGGCGGGGGGGGGGGGGGGGGGGGGCGGGTGCGGGGGGGGGGGGGAGTCAAATCTCCAAGTCTAAAGCAGACCATACATTTAGATAACCAAAGCCCACCATTACTAGGTGTAATTAATTTCTACTTAACACATTTTTGTATCTCAAACTTTGAGATAAATAGCTTATTAAGGTGACTTCTAAGACAAAAGGGGAAGATAACTTACACCCAGTAAACCCTTGGAGAATGAGTTATTCTTAAGAGCTGCCTTTCAAGACACTTGAAGCTGTCCTAAAGAGAATGCACTGAACACACTCTCATCTTCTCTTAACAATTTTAGGCTATTGCCACATCACTTATTTACCCCCGTTGCATTATAATGTAAACTGGTGTTTACCTCCTATACTTAGAAAGATGTCCATTCTCAGCTAAAAAGCACTCTTGCTATTAGCCAATCCACAGCATACATAGAATGCACAGGAGTCTACAAAAATATTAATTCACCTTTTAGTCATAACATTGACCACCTTAGATGAGAGTCTAGGAGTTCCTCTTTCCCTTTTCTGCTGTTTCAATTAAACTCCCTTCAGTTTGTCTACTCCTGCAGCACCCACCCCATCATTGCAAAGGGGGCCATATACTTGACATCCTTAAAATAATTCTTCATGACAGATTAGTGTGTGGTGTGTGTGTATGTGTATGTGTGTGTGTGTGTGTGTTTGTTGTTGTTGATGATCTCTTGGGTAGCTTAGATGCATTCTTATGCTAAAATAGCATTTATGGTCTTATCAAAGCTTCCTTGCTGGTAGAAAAATAAGGGAGTAGAAGGGAGGGACAATCAGGTCCTGCCAACATTACAGCGATTTTAGCTCTTTGCTTTCCACTGATCCTAAGTGCAATATGGGTGTGGATGGCTTAAGAGACCAAGAAGGGACATTTCATTCTCTCCAAACCATTTTGAACAAGTCAGGATGAACATTGGACTAGATGGCCATCTAGATGTTACCTGAAGTGTCCATCCTTTGGTTAAAGCAGTCCATTTCCTCCAGCTATGCATGAAGTACATCTGTCCACTTTGTCATTAACTGTTCATTGTTGGGATTTCTGTTTGTCCAGTACTAACTGCTGTGGGCATCACTATGGATTTGGGGGTGGTACTATTGGGGGGTGGTGGTATTAAAGCTAACAAATAAATTTAACATATAGTAGCAGATATGAAAATGGCCATATGGAAACAATAATGAAAATACAAACAAAAAAGCAACGAATTTTAACTTGTGAGGCGCACAGTAAAATTGAAACACTGGGCAAACAAGAGTAATGAGGAAAGGAGAGATGAAACTGGGTCCCAGAGGATGGCTGCAATCTCATCAGGAGAAGACAGGGTGCGAGGGAGAAACTGGAGCAGCCAGGGGAAGGTCAGGAGGCTGGGATGAGCATGCTCACAGGAGGGCTGTGATGGGGGCTCGGTTCATGAGGATGAGGTTGAAAGAGGTTAGACTATTGGGATGAAGCCAGATTTCACCTAACTCTGGAAATGAGGCAGAGAGCCGACTATAGACTTTATTTAGGCCGGTGTTTCTCAAACCTCAGACTATTCATAAATTTGGATTATCTTTCTGGAAACAGTGCTACATAGATATTTGGGGCAAATCATTCTTTAACTCATGTACTAAAACAAACATGGATTTATTTTGGGGTAGCATACAAACTTGGCATGACTTTAACAATAAAATATGCATACTTAAAAAGATTTTGGCTCCTAGCAGATCACTTTGATGACACCTTTACACCCAAGGAGCAAATGGTATTCATGGATCAGACACGTTGAGAATTTCCTTAGGCAATAGGAAGTGAAACCTCATTTTCTGAAGCTGTGCCCTGTATCTGGAGCATCTTTTCTGCCCCTCTGAGCATTTTCTTGTCCCACTCTGAGGGCTGCTCTGACATCCTGGACCAGTGGAGGGAAGTGGTTATAGGTCACATTATATTGATCCATGCCAAGGGAGGCGTTGTTGCTTAATATCAAGTGGTAGGGAATTTGTGTAGTCCTTTGTAGATTGATTTCACATTATTGTTTCAATAGCCTTGGAAATAATAATTATTACTTTGATTTATAAATGAGAAAATGATGGGTGGCAGGTTTTGTAAACATGTTTGTTGAGTCCTTTCCTGAAGACTTCTATGTTAGGACACAGGTCCTGGCAGGCAGGGCGTCCAGCAGTTGTATTTGTGTGTGCAGAGCTTTATTCTGCAGGTGCTTCATGCCACATGTGACCTGCCAGCCTTAGAAAAGGCATGCTGACCTTCTTAATTCAGTTCTCCAACTTTTGTCAATTGGTGCATTGCTGGGCAATATTCAATGACAGCTTTCTGCTCCATATTTCTTTCTTTCTTTTTTAGTTTTTGTTGATTCTCACCTGAGGATATTTTTTCTATTGAATTTTAGAGAGAGTGGAAGGGAGGAAGATGGGGGGATGGGGGAGAGAGAGAGAGAGAAACAGAGGGAAACATTGATGTGAGAGAGCCACATGAACTGGTTGCCTCCCATACTGACCAGGGGGCGGGGGGTGGGGATCAAACTTGCAACCCAGATGTACCCTTGACCAGGAATTGAACCCACGACCTTTGGTTGTGCTGGCCAATGGTCTACCACAGAGCTATACTAGCCAGTACCAGCTCCAAATTTCTTATAATTAATTTAACTGAAGCCCAACAGAATTTAGGTGGGCAATTTAGACTTGCAAATCCCTGTTTGTCTGGCTCTGTCTTTTTCTTTTCAGGTTATTTACAACTCTGGCTTACTAATAAATATAACCATGATTTGAACCAAGAGAATCACCTGCTTTTATTTAGTAGGGTATCCTATCTAATAAAAGCCTAATATGCAAATCAACTGACGGCAGAATGACTGGTCACTATGATGTGCACTGACCACTAGGGGACAGACGCTCAATGCAGGAGCTGCCCCCTGATGGTCAGTGCGCTCCCACAGGGGGAGCACTGCTCAGCCAGAAGCCAGGCTCATGGCTGTTGAGTGCAGTGGCAGGAGCCTCTCCCGCCTCCACTGTGGCAGGCGGTAAGGAGCAAGGGGTCCTGGACTGCGAGAGACCTGGGCTGCAAGAGGGATGTCTGACTGCTGGCTTAGGGGATCGGGTCTAAGCTGGCAGGAGGACATTCCCCAAGGGGTCCTGGTCTGCAAGAGGGCGCAGGTGGGCTAAGTGACCCCTCTTCCCCCCCGCAGTGCATGAATCTCGTGCACCAGGCCTCTAGTTTTAAATAATAAAATATTCCTTACTGTGTTCAAACCTCATGAAGCCCTGTCTATTTTAATGCCAACTTACTGAAGACTCATTAGTAATTAATGAAATCATGGAGAATGGTTCATGGTGACTGACACCTTCCTGGCAACCACAATCCCCTCTTGTACTTAGTCGAAATGTCACTGGCTCCACAGGTTTGATTTGAGGGGTGGAGTAGGTGGGTGGAGGGGGAGGGAATTAGATTACATAAAGTTTCACAACAGCCATCAGCTAGAACAGAAAGCTGTGAGTATTTCCTCCAAGTCTCTCTACTTGGGATAAGTTTTCTCAAAAATCTTCCATTCATCTGGTGCTGCTTTTAAGAAATCCTGCTAATATCATCTTTTCACTAAAATGGTGTTGTGTGGCTCAACTCAGTTAGCAAAGATGTAGTGTTGAAAGTCACCCTCTTTCCCCCCTCCTGTTTTCACACATTTCCTTCTTTCTTGGCATTGACTAGATTTATTCTCCTCCTTCTCCCTTTTAGGAACAGAATTTGGCATAAATAAATGATAACTGAGAAAATGGTATAAACAGAAGAGTAAACACGAGGTTTCTCCAGCCTCCCACTGCAGGTCGGGGTAATTTGTTGTAGCTAGTGGTTACGTCCAAGGAAGATGGCAGTTCCAGCGGCTGCTATTTAATTTGTGTTTTAATAGACCCCCCATTCTTTCCTTAATTACTCAAAATAAAACATGACACCCCCCCCCAAAGCCTTTCAGACTGCTAATTCACTAAAACTGTTGTTAAATCAAAATGGACTACTTTGC
Organism: Myotis yumanensis; assembly: GCF_028538775.1. Lineage (NCBI taxonomy): Eukaryota > Metazoa > Chordata > Mammalia > Chiroptera > Vespertilionidae > Myotis > Myotis yumanensis. The sequence continues at coordinate 25,242,929 of NW_027223754.1, read as the reverse complement.
CAGGATACTGCCCACAAAATGGAATTTGGTATATTTCATACTCCAATGAATTTAAATTGTATGGAGCTGATCTTTAATACAAGTGCAAGTACCAGCGGAATCTACATACTTAGTCTGCTTTCTCGAACTCTCAGAATTAAGCAGGTGATCTATGGGACACAAAGGGACCATCCTTCTCTCAAAGAGAATATTTCATGACCAGGCAGCTTAAAAGGCACGGGCATAAACAACTGTTTGCAGCTCCCTTTCTCTCTCATCTTCAGAAGGTAAAAAGTATATATAAGAACATGCTGTTTTAGACAAAGCATTTTAGAAAATCACTTGAAATGTTTTCCTTTTTCCCTTGACAACTGAACCTTTGATAGGTGCTCAAGAGCGTCCTTACAATTTAGTTTATTTTGCTTCTACTATTTTTTTTTTCAGGGGGGACAAAGGCCCAAGTGTGAAGGCTGCTTTCCCTTGAAGTGGGAGAAATCTCACTGCTCAAATCATAAAAATCATGGTTTTTACACCATGACCGAACATGACTGGCATAGTGTCAATTTTAAATGAACAGCTAAGTTTAATTTTACCATTATACCTTTGTAAGAACTTCACCTAGACAGATGAATTAAATGGAAACACGTATTTTGCTACATCCCTTATTTCTAGTTTCTTGACTCCTAATACATGGTCACTTTCCACTTAGCCATGTTGATATTTGGAAAGCCATTATGGAAATGACTTGATTTTTTTGGAGTATATGCCTCACATATGAAGTGTGCATCCACATGTCTTACTTCCTTCAGGTGATTGAGGGAGAAGGACGGCATTGAGGGAAGTGCTGCTTCATTTTCCAGAGAGAACAAGGCACCAGGAGCTTGGAGGGACTTCCGAGCTGCAGCAGTCACAGTGCTCAGTCCTGAATTTTTACCTCCTGGGCTCCAGGATGGGCCTCTCCCTCCGCTGCCCAGCTGGCTGAGTATCACAGCAGAATGATAATTCCATGAGGCTCAGAGCCCTGCACACTTCATTCTTTGAATTGGGTTTTAGTAGTCAGCCCACTATTTGAGTGCTAGGTGCTGTCGGAGGAGTGATAAAGATATACAGAGCTTGCAATGCATTTAGGGAAGCCAGGTGTGTATGCAGGAAGCAGAAGCTCACTGGACAAGGCAGAGAGAACATGCCACTTGCTTACAAGGATGCAGACAGTGGTAAGAATTGCAGTTGTTCAAGGCCAGCGGGGAGGACCTGGGACTACAGCCGGGACTCAAGGATGTGCAGATCCCAGTAGGAGAAGGGTGAAGGGTTAGTTTAATCTGACTTATCTGAAACTTGATATTTCAAGACTCCTTTGAAAGACTCCTTTTAAATTCTTTTTTTTTTCATTAAAAAAAAGTTACCAAATCATGTCCCTCCTATATGGTGAAAAAATACATTAAGGGGCAGGGGGCAGATGTAAAAACTTGTGTTTTATGATTCCTTGTTGAACAAGGTAAAGCATTTAGGCTGTCCCCACCCCGTGATGGGCTCCGTCCCCTCTGCTCCCTAGCTTTGGCTGCTGAAGCCTGGTCAGAGTAAGTGAAAATGAGGGTCCTAGCGGAATTATTTGCTCTGGAATGCCTGTCTCTCTGGGCCTCCCAGTGAGAACAGTGAGGAATTCCAGACTTTCACTGGCTTTAAGGACAGGCTGAGACTGAACAGGCTGCACAGGGAAACTGTTTTCTCAGGTTGGGGGCTTAGGCGAAGCATGAGAGAAAGAACTGAAGGATGAACTCCAGGGAAGGTGCATAATATGTCCCCCCAAATAATCTAAAATGACCTTCACATGCCCTCCAGGGTGGCCCCAGGAACAATACCCCTATATTCCTTCAGCTTTTACCTTGCTTTGCTTCCCAAAGCCTGCCTGACACAGGCGAAACCCCGCATTATACTGTATTTCTCTCTGCTCTCAGGAACACGCACTATTTGGGGGAAAAATAAGGCCAGAAAATTGTTGCTATGGACTCTGTTTTGTGGAAGTTAAAATGCTAGAGCAAAAATCTGATTGCTTGATAGCTCCATCTCTCTCTCCCTCACTCCCTCTCCTCCTCTCTCCACCCCTTCCCGAGCTCTCCCTCTCCCCAACCCCCCACTTTTCTACTCTGCCCTCCTCCGTCTCCTGGACTCCCAGTCCTGCCTCCGCACCGGGCCGGAGGAAAGCCTTACAGGTTGTCAATGAAACATAGAATTATTCCCTTTGATGGCTTAGATAATAGTAGGAGCCAAAGCCATGAGTGAGGTCGGTGGAAACCAATGCAGTCCTGCCCGGGACCGGAGAGCCAATCGCAAGAGCAGGGGGCGGGGCGTCGGCGCCAGCAGATAATTGCTAAGTGCATCGCTAGCACAGTTGGTCGGAGCTGCTGAAAGGTCTGGTCGCAGAGGCAGGAACGCGTAATCCTCAGCGTGCTCCATCCCGGCACGGCAGCATCCTTCCAGGCTCGGCAGGGCAGCGAGCCTCCGGGCACCAGCCCCTGCTCCGCGGAAAAGGTACTTCTGCCTGCGTCCCTGTCCCCCGGGTGCTGCTCCTGCGCTGCCATGCAGGGAAGCCTCTGTATTGGGAATGCAGAAAGAAAAGTTTAGGCGAGGAGATGTGGCAAAGGTGGGAAACCACCGCCTTTTGTCGGGAGGAAGACAAGCTGACAATTTGGAAAACTTCTGCGCCGTCTGGAACTGGGTGTGTTTACTACTCTCAATTAGCTGCGCTCACATCTGGGGAAATAGCTCTGGCGTTGGGCTATAGGGCGCCTGCAGGGCTGGGTGTAGACTCAGGTTAGTTGGGTGAAGGGAGTTGGACCTCGGGATGTAAGGCTTCCTGGTGGACCCATCCCTGGGAGGCTGGTTCGGAGAAACGTGATTGGTTGGCTGGGTTTTCCTCCCAGGGGGTCAGCCCCCTTTCCATTACCTTCACCTGTCTTCTCTCAACTATTGTGACCTTCAACCTGAGTCCTGGGACTGCTGTCTCCTTCCTACCTCTTACCCCTGGCCCACTCTGTCCCCGTGGATTTTATTTGGGGGAAGGAGACACTTCCTGGGGTGTGGGTGTCCTGTTTGACCTGGTGGGTGTCTGTGTGTCACGCAACTTGGTGAGAAACCAACAAAGCAGTTGTCAGAGGAAAGAAATTACTTAATTGATTAGCTCCCGAAAACTCTGGAAGACTTTCCAGGCTCGGTGTGTACCGAAATGAAGGGGATAGAACTAAATTTCACCCGGCGTTTCCACTCTCATGGGAGGCAGGTTATTCAGGGCTAAGCCTGCCAGCAGATCTGGGAGGTGGAGGCTCCTGGGGCTGGCTCCGTTCAGGTGCGCAGGTGCCGTGGTACCTTTGTGGCCCAGGAGTTGCTGGAGCCACCAACCACACTGCTTCTGAAGACTGCTCTTTGAGTAGCAAAGCTCATCATGGCGGCCGCTGGTGCAGCCTTGCGGCACCCTAGTGCATTCTAATGGCGGGACCACCAGGCCTCACTTGCGCTCAGACCCCCTTTTAGACCTGGGAAAACTCCGTTCCCGGAGCATCTGAGCTTCTGCCAATAGGAGGTTGTAGGTAGGTGGGCCTCCTAAGAAGCCAGGGGGAGAAGGTGGGGTGCTTGGTCTTGAATGAACTTCCTATCTGAATGCTCCACATCAGTTCCCCAGGTGTGTCCTCTGACCTGCTGGGGACCCTGAAGCTCTCAGTCTGGGGTCGGTCTTCCAGGTCCCTGAGGCTTTGGGGAAGCAGGTGAATTGTCTGACTCTGATTTCTCTCCTAGACCCGAAGCTGGGGAACTTGATCCCCAGTCCTGGCAGGAAGTGAACTTTCTGGGAGGGAGCCTCCAGCAACACCTTTTCCCTGTGACACCCTTCCCGCCGAGGTGCGGCGGGTGACAGCCTCCACTCTGGCGCCATGATTCACTTTCACTTTTTAATTCGTATTTTCTTTAACCTCTACAACAGGTTTTCCGCCACCTCCTTTAGGCAGCTATTTTGGGTGGGAGTTGTTATTGTCAAAGCTCTTCCCACAATGATTAAAAAAAAACAGCTGCCTTTTTTTTTTTTTTTTCTGGGCAAGATACAGTCAGCTCTCTTCTCTGCACATGGTGCCTGACAGTCAACAAAACAAACTCGCAGTCCCACAAATTATAACACCGTTGTGTTCAGGGGCCTGGAGTGGATGCTGGACCTTGATCGGCTGCCGGTGATAATTGGCCCCAATCCTCCTCCTCTGTGGTCTGTGACGGGCAGGTGACTCCCAGAGAGCCCAGGAGAGGAAGCACCCGGCAGGTGGGAGATCTTGAAAGGGGCCACCTTGGTTTTCATGAAGACAGTGACGAAATTAGAAAATACTTTTGAGTTTGAGGGGTGTCTAGAAGAAGGAACAGGTAACAAAATTGGGGTCCCTTTCATTGAGGCTGATCTGCTGGGTTTCCTTCATGATAGAGGACATTAAAAGTAGGGTTTTTAAAGCAGCCTCTGAATGGTGACTCATGCAGAGAAAGGAAAAGGCAGGCTGGGGGCAGGGAGCAGAGGCACAAGTGGGACACACTGGAGCGCTTGCCTCGCCTCCCTCTCCTTCCCCCTCAGTTCTCTTCCCTTTAGTTCCCCATTTGGATCAGAGATCATTAAAATAACAACTTCAGACTAAAAAAAGCATCATAGGAGCTGGAGAATAATTGACAAAACGCAAAATACCATCATTGTAACTTCACCTTGGGTGTCAGGGCGTGACACCTAGATCCAGCCCCTGTGCCATGATCCCGTTTGGAGAATTTAATTGCTGGTGTGGGTGTTAGGCTGGCCAGTTGTTGTGAAGTAGGCACCTGCTTGTGTATGGAGAGCCCGGTTAGTGCTCAGGAAGTTAAATTTGTTAGTTGTTATTTCATCAAACATGGTTGCTTTAGCCAGGACCCTGGATAGGCGTCCTCCATAGATCTAGCATCTTCTCTCCCCAATTGGCCAACTAGGATTTCTCTCGTTTAACCACTGTGCTGTGAAGGGGTTGCCTCTTACTGTTTGCTTAAGCCCTGGGTGACTTACCAGGCTAGTGAAAGTCCCTTCCTTACGTTTCTGTTCCTCCATCCCGCCTCCTTCCTGTCATCCCCTTTCATCATAAACACATCAGTAAATAATCTGTTTGCCAACCTGCTTTGATCTTGTCATTTTGTGCTGATTTTGCTGTTAAAGAAAACTGTCCCCTGAAATAGGATTGGAAACATAGTAGATTTTTTTTTTTATCAGAATAAAGCCGTTTAGATTCCTATTTTAAAATTTAATTTTGTGGTTTGGGAGAAATCAAATAAGCACGTTTACTGTGTTAGGTGTTTTTGTAAATGCTGTCGACATGCCTCCTTCTGCTTTGGTGGATGTGTGAACTCCCGGGTTATTCTGTGGAAGTGGGTGTCTGTCTGGAGGTTGGAAACCGCCTGGAGCACCCCTGAGAGGTGATGAGGCTGGAGCATGAGGCTTCGGTTTATTCAAGAGAGGGTGAGGGCTCTGAAATGTATTCACCACACTCTGCTATTTTCCCCCTTCATTCTTCACTTAGGAAAATCATTAGGAAATAGTTCCCCAGATTCACTTTTCCTTATACCTTTCTCCCTCCCCATTTGGGAGGTATTGAAGCAGGTACCTGAACAATCGTGTTTAATCACAAATACACGGTGTCCCCCCAAAATGTCTATACACTTTGAATTATTAATTCCAATGAGTTAAATCTGAAAAGAAATAAACATCAATCGAACGACCAGCTGTTAAAGTCTGTACATTTTGGGGGGACACCCTGGATATCTTCCTTTCTTCATTCCCTTCTGGCTCTTCCTTCCTGTCACTTAAGGGCACCCTAGTGGGTGAGATTCCATTTAGAGTCTGCTCACCTGACATCTGAAACGGTTAACCAGGGGACTCAGGAATTCTGGGAGGCACATTGGGCCGGCCCTGTGGGAGCAATGAGGTAATCCCTTCTCCCCATTCAGTTCTACGCAGACCTCACAGAGCACCTGGGGTGGTGCAGCTCCCTCCATGAGACATGAGATGGGTAGGGCAGGTGTTTCCAAGCACAGACCTATAGGGTGCAAGGGATTCCCACAGGGCAAAGCCTTCCTGGCTCCTTTGTCCTGCCTACCCTCAGCCCCCATGCATAGGACTGACCTTGAAAATGTTAGCAAGCAGTGAAATTTGTCTGTCATTTCCCGTTTCTTTGTCCTTTATTCTCATCTCACCCCCTAAATCTTTCTATCAAGAGTTGGAAAGAATCAAATCTACTTATTCATACTAAGGTGTGAACAGTTAGCAGTGCTGCCACTAGCAGAGGTATTTGGGTTCTTGATGGAAGTCAAAGCTGTTCATGGTGGAGTTTCACATCTGCTGGTGGGATGGGAAAGACAGAGTTTGGATAGGGAGTGTCTGAGCAATTGTGGCCCTTTGCTTTTCAGTTTCGGCGAATCCAGCTCTTCCCCACATCAAGGACATGCTGCAGCCATGCAGGGCACTGTGATGGCAATATTTGGGGTCCAGCCCCTGGAGCATGGTCCCTCAGATTTGACCTTGGTTGCTGCACTTCCTTGCTCTGTCTTTCAGTTCCCACATGGAAAGCAAGGGGATTGGACTAGTTGAGCCCTTTCTGCTTTGCCCGACCTTCTGCCTGGTTTTGTCACCTGAGTCCTATATCCCACTGGGATGCTACAGCTTCGGAAGGACTTGGAGCTTGCTGAGCATCCTCCAACGCGGGCCACCGTGCTCAGCAGTGCTTCAGAGCTAGATTCCATGAAGGCAGGTTGAAGGAATGGTGGATGTGAGACCGGGAGAAAAACAGGCTGAGGGGTGATGTAATAACTGATTTTGGTTTCGGAGGGGATGTTATATGGAGGATGGCGACCAGCTGTTCTCCATCTCCAGTAAGGATTGAACGAGTGAAAATAGACAGAAATTGCAGCAGATGGACTTAGATTAGGTATGAGGAAGAATTTTCCATCAGCAGGAGTTGTTAAAAAGGGAAGCTTGGGGAGTCTCTGTGATGATCTTTAGGAAATGGAGATTAAGCTGGAGGAGGCAGCAGAGGGCTGTGGGGAGGCCAGAGGCAGGGGCTGTCTAATCTAGGGATCCCCCACCCCTCCTGGCGAGGGTCCTTTTTCATTTCTCTGAAACCTCACCTTCGCTCTTGGGCTGTCAAAGTGGCTGAGCATCACAGTCCCTGGGACGAGTGGGGAAGGGGTAGCCCCCCTGCACTGCCCCCCTGGGTGCTGCCCTGACCGGCAGGTCCTGCCTAGAGCTTGAGGATCTCTCCTCAGGTCTAATCTTTCATTTCCAGACGTGGCAACAGAGAGGTAACAGTCCTTGGCATCATCACACAGTTACCCGATGGTAGAGCTGGGACCAGAATCAAGGTCCTCCATCTCCCAAGTCAGTGTTATTTGTTTTGTGGCTCATTTTTTTTTTCTTGTTTCCAAATGGAATAGACGGGTTGCTTTTTCTGGGCTCCTAATTTCTCTCTAACCAAATGGCAGAGACAGGGACACCTGCAGCTAAGCAGTATTTATTGAGTGCTCATTACTAACACCGCGCACTCAACTCCAGCTTCCCTGATTCATACAGTAAACTCTTGAGTCCCCAGTCAGTGGCTGGGAAGGGGCTGCTGCAGGGCCAGGGGCAGCCGAATGCAGGTCAGAAACTAGAGCCGAAAGGAAGGGATGGGGTACAGCTGGGAGATATGAATAAAATCAAACCTTGTTTAAGCTGAATCTCAAAAAGGTAAGAGACTCGTCATGGGATACATTAAATAAAAGAGGTGCACAGCACGCACAGGCTCCGGATAAGATGCTTCGCCAGTCACCTTTACAAAACAAAACAGAATTTTCAATTTCATGCAGATTCTCATCTCTGAGAGCAGCTTCTCCAATGTGGGGCTGAAATTCTATATTTCTTCCGGCCAGACTTGATTTATTTCTGGGCGCACACATCTCCTGGGTGTGCTTGGAGCCCCATGGATGGAGTGTTAGGGGAGCCCATGGAGGCTGCAGCACGGCATGGTTAGCTCAGGGCCAGGGGCTGCTCATGGTGGGGAAGGGAGTGGAGTGCTGCTGTCCTGCCAGTAGCCTCAGATGAAAGCACGGCCTCCCACTCAGGAGAATGGGGCAGAGGCTGTGGAGGGCTTTGCCTGGTGGTGGTTTGAGCCACATAGAAATCAAGACGAATGGATGAGATGGGCCCCACAAAATGAATGCGTAATTAGTAAGCTCATGTGTGTAGTCACTGAGAAGGAGGAAGAAAACACAGAGGTTTATGCTGGACTAGTTAGGGGTCAGCAGGGAGTGCCCAGGAGGAGGGCATGAGCTTGCCACTCCTGCAGCCTGCTGGCATGCCTTTGTGCTACAAGGGCATCCTGAGCTGTTTGTTGTGCCCAGAACCAAGGCAGGCACTAGGGCAGTGATGGCGAACCTTTTGAGCTCGGCGTGTCAGCATTTTGAAAAATCCTAACTTAAGTCTGGTGCCGTGTCACATATAGAAATTTTTTGATATTTGCAACCATAGTAAAACAAAGATTTATATTTTTGATATTTATTTTATATATTTAAATGCCATTTAACAAAGAAAAATCAACCAAAAAAAAATGAGTTCGAGTGTCACCTCTGACACGCGTGTCATAGGTTTGCCATCACTGCACTAGGGTGTCTGTCAGCCAAGGTAGGTGTGATCTTTCTCCTGCAGGAACTAGCTCCAGAGGCAGCCAAGTGCAATGTCTGTCCAAGGACTGGCTGTGTTAAAAGAGGAAAGGACACAGTGGGCACCAGGGGCTGGGTGGCCTAGGATGTGAGAGAGGCTTGAAGGATGGAGAGAATAGCATGAGAAAGGACAGGAAACCAAGGGACTGGGGAACCTGCCAGTGGAAGATGAAGGACCTTATGAACCACAGAAATATGTCCGATGGGCTGGCCAGCCCAGGGTGCCCCCACTGTGTCCTTTCCATTCAGAATGACATTCAGCAGACTTCACACTTCTGCCCTCAATCTTGGCACACAGACTGCACTAGAATGCAGTAAGGTGTGGTAGCATGAGAGTAGTATGTCCTGGTTGCAGGGTATACATGGTGACACTTACTTGGCATGGTCAGAGGAGGCCTCCTGGAGAGAGGAACATCTGAGGGACTTGAAAAAGAAATAGAATCCCACCAGGAGCATGGGGAAGGGGTGGAAAGGAGGGCAGCCACGTTTACAAGACTCAGAAGCATGAAACAGCGCAGCATGTCAGAGCACAATGAGTAATCCTCGGGTTGCTGTGTCTAAGCACCTGAGCTGTGCTTTTGGGGTGGGGAGGGAAGAGGTGTTGAGGGACCAGTTGGCCAAACTGAGGAGCAGAATGGTTTTAGGCAGAAAGAGACACAGTCACATTTGCATTTAGGAAGAAATGGAGAGTGGGGGTGAGGTTTGGGAGGGGCGAGCCTGGGATGGAGAGGTGGATGCTGAAGTACTTCGCTGCTGTCCAGGTGAGAAGTGATGAGGGCCCGGAGGAAGACAGTGATTTTGGAAAGAGAGGAGGGGACAGCATCAAAGGGCGATACTCTGACTTCGTAAGTTGCACTAGATTAAGCAAAAATGAAGAGACATTTTCATTCCCTGGAGGAGAAGCTGACAGGTGAAGAAGTTCTCACTGTTCGGTGAAAGATGGAGCAGTGCCCCCCACCCCCAAGACAGCAGGAGAGCAAATGGGTTTGAGAGACAGGAGAAGGGTGTGCGTGAGTCATGAGCATCAATGCCTTGTGGAGGGGACTGTTACACAAGGGGGCAGGGTCATCAAAGCAGGCTGAGCACTATTCTCTTGTTCATCAAATATTTAAGCAATCAGTCTGTCCCCTAATAGGTAAGTGGGTAAAAACAGAGAACTGAAACAGAAATGCCCAGAAAAATATGCAACAGTATCCAACTTCACTAATAATTAAAATATAAATGCAAAAAACAAGATATCATTATCCATCTACCAGATTACCAAAATTGAAAATGATAATATCCAGTGCCGTTAAGAGTTCTGGAAAAAAAATGGACATTTTTACCCTTAGCTGGTGGGAGGATATTTTGCAAATATGGGAGACGTGTCTCAAAAATATAGCCTTTGAACCACTAAGCAATTGCTCTTCTAGGAATTTATCCTCAGGAAATGATCAGAGATGTGCAAAATAGCTCTGATCGAGGATACTCCTTTCAGCATTATGCATCATAACAAAACATTGTGTGGAGGGATTAATTAAATTTAATGTAGCTCATCTGTAAAATGGAAATCAAGGAAGCTATTAAAATTACATTGAATAATATATAAGAATATGGGAAAATGCTAACAGTATACATTAAGTAGATAAAGGTTTAAAAATAAATAAGGTATGCGTGCAATTTTGTAAAAAAACCAGATGTATACAGTCATGAAAAATAGAATGGAAAACAATATATCAAGTGATAACAGTGGCTATCTCTGGGTTTTAAGAAACAAGAGATTTTTTATTTTGTTAAACTATTTCTCCAATTTCCTGCAGTAAATGTATTATTTTACAAATCAGGAAAAAAAACACTCTTCAAATCAGTTACTCGAGCTACAGATGTTTAAGCAGTGAGTCTGCGTGTAGCAATGTGCCAGGCACTATGTTGCTCACTGTAGGGCATAATGGGCAGGGTTTCCTCAATGTTTGGTGAGATAGAGCAATGCGCAATGCGCAGGGCATCGGTGAGGGCTGTGTCTGTTTCAGGTGTTGGGCAGGATCTCTCTGTGTAGGGAATGATGACCAGCGGCTGCTGCATCCTTGTTCCTTCCTCCCCACCTCATCCCCAGGCCCTGTCACCTACCTGCACCTGGTCAGACTATCGTAGCATTTCAGGTGGTGTGTTTGCACGCATCACATACATCTACTAATTTCACAAGTGGGGAAGTTAGGCTCAGAGAAGCTCTGACTTGGCTAAGGTCACAAAGCTAGTGCGAGGCGGAGCGAGGTGACAGGGAACTTTGGTGTCAGAGCTTGCGCCCTTTCCAGAGTGGGCCGGTCAGCAGGGCTCCTCCTGCCACTGAGGACAGCTGGGCTTGCAGACTTCCACCAGAAGGGTGTGGGGCCACCCGCCCCTCTTTCCCAGAAGCCAGGCCTTCTGCTTAATTCGCTTAGTAATTAAGACAAATGAAGGCACTGACAGCTATCACATTTAGAGGAGCGACTCTGGGTGCTGAAAGCTCTCCAGAGGCGACCTCAGGGTTCTGCCTCCTGACCAAGTGTGTCATTTATTGTCGCTTTTCCGCAGTGCATTTGCTTCCCGTTGTGGTTTTCCTTGTTGCATAAACTCCAGGCAGCCTGAGAGTCCTGCTCTCCATGAAAGTCACAGCTGGCTGGCTCCATGATGTGCGCCTGGGCCACATGGGGGCTCTGGGGTGCCTTCCCATGGCAGGGCAGGTGGCAGCTCTGATGGGCACGTCCTTGGGGCTTTCACAGGCTTAATTGGGAAAAGTGGATGGGCCAGCGTTGTGAGCCGAGTGGCTGATTTGCTGCTCTATTTATTTTAATAATAACGCATGTTGGTGTTTTTTTTTTTTTTTTTGTATCCACAAGCATTGGAGGTGGGTAGGGAAGCTGTTATCCTTATTTTGCAAAGGAGGAAATTGACACTTGGAAAGTAAAGCCACTCACCTTAGTCTGTACAGGCAGTCGGCAGAAGAACTATCGTGGAATGAGCCAGATTTTCTGCCTGCAAATGCTGCCCAAGCTCATACTCAGCAAGGGCTTCTTGCTGACTTATGGGGTGTCCTGGGTGAAGGAGGGGTGGGGCCTAGCCCCCTGGCGGCCTTGGCAGGTACTTGAGGAGTGAGCAGTAGCACACACTGGATGACCTCTAGTACAAAGGGGAATGCAGCTGCGTCCCAGCATGAGGCTCAGGTAAGTGCTGAGAACTGTGAAGTCCATGAGGGTGCGAGTGGTCTCAGCAGACTCATGGAGGCAGCGGGTCTTGCCCCAAGCACTGAAGGGTGAGGGTGATTTGGGTGGAAGGAGGCTATCCTTGATGTGAGCGGCGGTCTGAACCCAAGGGCCAGCATGGCATGCCAGGGGGAGCTGAGTGGCCTTTGGCTCGGTCAGGGGAAGATAGGGAGAGATGCCTTGGGTGTCTCATCATTCAGGCTTTGCTTCCCTTAGTAAGCAAGGGACAATGTGGCTGTGAAGGAGCGAGGGGTGGGGAAGGAGGAGATGGGTTGCAGGTTCTCATATGGATTCTCTCTCGTGCCCCTTGTGGTTTTGTTTCTGCTGCTGATGAAGTTGCCCTGTAGAGCCCAGGAAGAGAGACAGGAGGGTTGGGGCGGTTCGTCTTCTGCCAGCCCTCCCCTGCCTGCCTGAAACTTCAGATTTTCAGAATGAGTAAGTTATGAGACAAAAAGGAAAAGAAAAAAAATGGGAGTAGAATGGGGAGCAGGTGAGGAACTCAAGAGGGATGTTTGGAAATGAAGTAGCAACTTACAGTACATGGAAAAACTTAAGTAGAACCTCGTTATCAACTATAGACTTTTAAATGTGTTAAGAACCAAATAAGGAAGGAAATAAAGAGACTAATCTTTATTTTAAGATTTTTAAACATTTGGACATCACCCTCATATTACAGAGAGGAAACTGAGGCACAGAGAATTTAAAGCTCATCAGGGTGACACTGCTGGTAGGTGTCAGATTCCACACCTGGCTTGCTGTCTGCTCTGCCCCCACCCACTCACTCCTTCTGGTCCAATCTGGGTAACAGGGGTGGGGTCGGGGTGGGGGGAGGAGAGAATGAGGCTCCATCCTCCTGCAGAGCAACCTCTCTCCATGTGTCCTTTCTGCCCCCTCCTAACTCCCAGGAGTCTCTGCAGGGAGATTCAAGGAGCTGCTGATAAGCAGTCCCCTTGTCCCTTGTCCATTCTTTGGGGCAGGTTAGTGAAGGATACTGCTGGCTCCAGGGCTGTGCGTGATGGCTTTGAGCCACGGCCTTCTCTTTGATTTCTCCATGATGGAAATGATGTGCTTCTCTTCCCCATCCTTCAGTTTCTTTCACAGAAACATGAGCTTCTGAAATTTTATGTGTTCATTTCCTCATTGCCCAAAAGGTTGAGACCCAACAAACACAGTTCTAAAGTTTTAGTATACGGAAGTGGACCAAACTGAGCAGTCCCTGTCCTCTTAGAGCTTACGTTCTGGTGGGGGAAGACAGATGGCAAACAAATAAGTAAATGTGTGGGAGGGCCGATATGTGAAATGTGGAAACCAAAGCAGAGCCAGAGGATGGGGGGCATGTGTGGAGAGGCCGTGTCCAGGAGGGCCTCAGTAATGAAGTAACGGGCCGAGACTGAGGGCAGTGGGGTGGTCCATGTGGATGTTTGGGGGAAGAGCAGTCCATCCAGGCCAGCAGAGATGCTTGAGGTGTCAGGTGTAGCAATGAGGCCAGGGTGAGCTCCCTCCAACCATGGGGAAGTTTTGAGCAAAGGAGTAACATAGTCTCTTATTCAACCAGATCACTCTGGCTGCCACATGTGTTGAGAGCTGTAGGAGGGCCGCCTGGAGACAGGAGGCCAGCCAGGAGACAGTGATCCTGGCAGGAGAGGGCGGTGGGTTGGGTTAGGGTGGTATCAGTGGAAGGGTATGGAGTGGTCAGATTCTGGGGATACTTTGAAGGTAGGACCAGCAAGATTTGCTGATGGGTTGAATGTGGGGTTTGAGAGAAAAAGAGGGTTCAAGGATGATTTCCCAGGTTTTTGGCATGAGATGGAAACGTTTGTGGGAGAAGCACTGGGGAAAAATAAGACATGAGGAATTTGTTTTGAGAGAGGTTAGACATCTAAATGAAATGTCCTCTAGTCAGCGGTGTTATGGGTCTGGATTTCAGAGAAGAGGTCTGTGCTAGAGGACAATCTTGGGAGTTGTGAGTGTATTGATAATATTTAAAGTATGGGACCAGATGAGATCACCTAGAGAGTGGGTACAGATAGACAAGATGTATAAAGACTGAGTTCTAGGAACTCTAATATTTATAAATCAAGGGTAGGATTGGCAAACTTTTTCTTAAAGAGCCAGGTAGTAAATATTTTAGAGTTTGTGAGCCATACGGTCTTTGCAGCAACCCTCAAATTTACTCAAATAGTACAAAAGCAGTCCTAAATAACATATAAATGAATGACTGTGGCCGTGTTCAGCAAAACTTTATTTATATAAACAGGCACTTGGCTCATGGGCCATGCTTACTGACCTTGAGTCTAGGAAATGAAGATGGACCAGCAAAGGAGATGGAGAAGGAGTAACCCATGAGATAAGAGATGAAGCAAGAGAGAATTTCCTCAGAAACTAAGTGAAGTAATTTTCAAGAAGAAGGGAGTGATCAGCTGGATCAGATACTACTAATGTTTGAAGTAAGATGAGAACTGAGAATTGAATGTTAGGAACATTAAGGCCATTGTGAGCTGATAAGAGCACTTTGGATGAGTGGGAGGTGAGAGCCTTGTTGGAGCGAGTTGGAAGAGAGGCATTGGTAATAGCTCCGCATTGGTAATAGCTCAAGTAAACAAGTTTATGGAGAAGTGTGGTTGTAAAGGGGTGCAAAGAATTGAAAAGTTAACAGGGGCATATTGAGTCAAAGCAAGTATTTCTTCCTTAAAATGGGAAAATCACAGGATGCTTATGTGCTGATGGAAATGGTCCAGTCAGGAGAGCACAAAGGTGATATTGCAGTAGGAGGTGAGCACTGCTGGAGAGACCTTGAGGGAAGGAAGGGATTAGGACTCATTGAGGAGGGGTGGGCATGGCTTTAGCTGGTGGTGGGGACAGCCAAGGGAGGGAAGAGCAGGTGGGTGGGTGAGTGTGGTGGGATGGGTGGGGATCTGAGTGGGGACTCTTTCCTTTTGCTTCATTTTCTCAGTAACTAGGAAGTAAGACCAAGATTTCTGAAAGCAGAGGAGAGTAACCTTGGCCCCTGGGCTGTGGGAATAGATGCCCCTTGAGTATTGGAGGAGAGAGATGGGAGACAATGATGGAGAGAGGTCAGTTTCTAAATCAAAATGAAGTTTTTTGCTGATGCATTCACTTGAGCTTTTCACTGTGAAAGGGCCCCTGTAAATTCTTAAAAGTTATGACTGAATAATAAGGCCAAGATGAGGGTATGGATTGAAAGTTTTCAAAAAATAGTCTCAGATTCCTATAGGCCTGGAACTGCCTAACCAGGTGGCTCTTGTATGACTGCATATATATATATATTAGTTTCAGGTGTACAACATATATGTATACATTATGAAATGATTACCACAGTAAGTTTAGTTGCCATCTATCACACACAGTTACAAATTTTTTTTTGTACGATTATATTTTGAGGAAACTGAATCACTTGCTTGGAATTACTGACAGTCCACCTTAGAATTAAGACAGTGGGTGAGGGGTGAGAGCCCATTGATCTGGGGTTAGGGGGACTTAGGGCTGCTCACTGCACTTTTGTCCTCTCTTTCTAAAGCCTTTTTTTTTTTTTTTGAGACTTCTTGTTTTTTTTTGTGTGTGTTTTTTTTTGCATCTTCCTATGTGAAAGGGACTTCAGAAAGCATGGCAAGGTTTACATCAATGCACTGTCAGGCCAGCCCAGGAAGGGGTGGAACTTTGTACAGAGCTGGGGGTGACTAGACACATGATTGGCCCTTGCAGCCATCAGTTTTTCCTGAGAGGGAACTCTTCATGGATTGTAAAGGATCTAACATGCTGTTCTCACTTAGGGAACAAGGTAGTTGGTGGGAGTGATGAAGGCAATGAGGAGTTTGTGGTTCAGGGCTGATCAAGGAAGAAGGACTCACCCATCTTTCCCCCAAATCTTATTCCTGGTGGTCTTTTTGAGATAAATCAAGAAGATGAAAACACAGAGGTATAGGGACCCAGAGTTCATCTCACACAAGGTATCTCTGCAGACCTGGCTCAGATAGTCTGTGTGGTTGTTCCAAACCTCAATTTCCTCAGTTGAAAATACCTAATGACACCCGTCTCGTAGATTTGTTATAGAGATTAAGTGGAGGGTTAGCTGTAAAGTATCCATTGCAGAACCTGTAATATTGCAAGTGCTCAAGGGTCTGTGGGAAGTAATACAAGGTGATGATGAGATGGGGGGGGAGGGTGGTTTTTTTTTAAGGATGGGCCAGGGTGGGCCAGGTAGTGGGCTAGGGTGAGGAGGAGCCAGACCAGGGATTCCCTGCTGAGGGGATCCCAGAGTGATTAATAAAAAGGTCAGAATTCCTGTTTCCCAGATTTGGAACTCAAGAGCTTCCTCCCAAAATATTGCTGGTCACAGTACCAGACAGGAACAGTGTAGCACTGCCAAATAGTGCAGCGCCTTCAAAAAATAAATCTGGGGAGGAATCTCTGAAAGCTGCAAGAACCATAATACTGAGAGAGATTTAAAGGGAACCAGACATCTCTGCAATGCTTAGAACAGCAGGAGCATAGATCTCTCATACTAATCAAGTGATTTGTGGGGAAATCCTATCCATCTCCTTAACCTGAGCTGAATCAAGCAGATGATCACTGTGAGTTGCAGAGTGAGCTCTGAAGCAGCGCGAGGCTGGTTTATGATCCTGCAGAACTTTCCTGCGGCATGAATTCCTGGGCAAGCAGGTGACTTCGAAGGAAAGAAACTCCCTGCCTCCCTTTCAGCTGTCAGTGCAGGGCTCTCTGCCTGCCCTTGGCAGAGCTTTCGGGGAGCTCATCCTTTGAGAGGATTCTGCCCAGGGAGGGTGGGGGCACACACTTCCTTGGGCTTCTGAGGAGTGACTGTGATGGGTGGGTGCTGGCCTGGCCATGCACTTAACTGTGACATTGTCCCAGGAGCTATCTGGTCAGGAGATACTCCTATCTCTGTTTGGAGAGAACACAATGGACTTCTTGCTCTGCCTCCTACAAGGAAAGGAATGGATGATCCAATAGAATGGCCCTTGTGAGAGCTGTGTTTTCATGCTGGTCTATGTTATCGGGCCCCATACAGTTGATCCTAAGTACTGCTTCTTTGACCATGAATGGATATTCCCTAACCAAAGTTAAGTTGCAGGGCATTTCGAGTAATCTCAAGAGAGCTTAGGTGGAGCCATTTAAACTCTTTGCAATATAGAGGGGAGAAGCTGTGTCACTCAATGTGTGGGGAGATAGGCGGTTGTTTGGATTGGATTGAGGCAAGGAGGAGTTAGGGGGGTGATGTGTGAATCTTAGTACATGTGTGGACTGTCAAAACACCCAAAAATGCTTAGGGCTGTTTTTCTACACAGAAAAATAAATTTACTACAGTTCAGAGAAAGAGAAATACGACGGCTAAAAACACACGGAAAAATGTTTGCCCTAGATGGTTTTGCTCAGTGGATAGAGCATCAGCTTGGGAAATGAAGGGTCCCGGGTTCAATTCCAGTAAAGGGCACATGCCCTGGTTGTAGGCTTGATCCCTAGTGGGGGGTGTGCAGGAGGCAGCCAATAAATGATTCTCTCTCATCATTGATATTTTTATCTCTTTTTCTCTTCCTTTCTGAAATCAATAAAAATATATTTTAAAAAAATGTTTGACTCTGTGAATGGTCAGCACAGTAGAATAGTTAGGTGGATGGGGCTTTGGAATCAGGCTGTGATCCTGGCTCAGGAAGGTCCTTGTTTGACCGTGTACAAACCATTTAATTGGAACTCAGTTTCTCCCTGTGTAGGGTGAGGATGAGAGGGCTACTGTATAGGGAAGCCTGATGGTGTGATGCAGGGGTGGGAAATTCAAGTCAAATGCTTACCATCAATAACAATATAATAATAATAATAATAAAATGATAATTTAAATGAGATGTCATTTTCCCAGCTACAAAATTATTGTTGGTTAAAAATGACATTGTCATTGAAATGCGGTATCATGTCCTATTAATAGAACTGTAATTGGTGTAACCTTTCTGGAAGCTGATTTAGGGGGGTTTCTGTACTTTTAAAAAATTTTCTTCTAGGATTCTATCGCAAAGGAAACAATCAGAAGTGTGGGGAAATGTGTGTGCAAAATTGTTCATGGTGGTGCTATTTACTTATCTGAAACACTGGAATCAACTTTCCAAGGTAGCAGGGAACTAGTTAAGTAAATTATGGTATATACATACAATGGAGTAGTAGGCAGCCATATAAAAATCCTGAACAGTGTTAATGGCATGAAACAGTGCTCATGAGCTATATGTGAAATATCTTCTAAACTGGCTAATGAATTATCTATATCTATATAGAGATATAGGAAAACATGAATAAAATATGCCAAAATTCCAATAGAGATTCTCTCTGGATGGTGAGGTTATGGACACATTTTGTTTTCATCTTTTTATTTTCATCTGTGGTTTACAAATATTCCATGGTGAGCCTTTATTAATTATCATGATAAAAGTTATAGAAAGAACATGAGACCAAGTAGGCTGTGTGGGACAGGTTCTTGCCATGGTTAGGAAGTATTTCTCTGTAGACAAGGCCTAGTGTGGACTCCCTGGAAGCTTGTTAATGGCTTTGTATGGGTCCTCCTCTTACCCCTCCCTGAACATTGTGGGGGGACACAAATATTTTGGATGAAAAAGGTGAAGTGATTAAGCAAAGAAACAAGACTACCTCATAGACACAGACAACAGACAACAGTATTGTGATTACCAAAGGGAAAGGGGGGTGGAGGAAGATAGAAGAGGGTATAAATGGTGATGGAAGAAGACTTGACTTGGGGTGGTGAACACACCTGTATAGAATTGTACACCTGAAACCTATATAATTTTATTAACCAATGTCACCCCAATCTATATATATAAAAGCCTAATATGCAAATTGTCCCCTTGGGAGTTTGACCAGGAGGCTGGGAGTTCGATCGCTTGCTATGATGTTCGATGACCACCAAAGGAAGGCCCTGGCTGGCAGCCGGAAGGCCCTGATTGGCCCTGATCACAGGCCAAACCAAGGGACCCTACCCATACATGAATTTTGTGCACCAGGCCTCTAGTAAGTTTAGTAAAAATTAGAAAAACAAGCAAACAAACAAATATTGTGGAATGAAGAGGCAGAAGTGTGTGAGAAGACAGTGCCCAGCACAGTAGATGGCCTGCCTGGGTTTGCTTTCTATCCAGAGATCCACAGACATGGTAACAACCCACATGTTAGTCACTCACCCCCAAAGCCACTGGCACCTGCTGTCTTCCTGCTTGCAGTTGTCATTGAGAGGTCATGAAGAGGTTTCTGAAGATAAACAGCAGCCCATTGTACATGATGCTCATAGAACATTGGGGCTGGATATACCATGGACAATGTAGGAAACACTTGCAGAGATGGTCTGGGGGCTAGGGCATCTCACAGGACACAGTTGTCCCCATGCCTGGGCAGTGTTATAGGAGCGTCTCACCTACCACACATGCATGTTGAGGAATGGGGCCTTTTCTATAATACATTAAGGATATTGATGGAGATGGCTGTTTAACAGGTAGAATTAATTTTTCAACAAATACCATTTGAGGACATGCACTATTCTGGGTCGTGTGCTGGGTGCTGGGCTTTCCCTGGTGATCAAAGCAGAGGTCGTGGCAGAGTTTACTTTCTTTTTGTACTTTGAACATCAGTTTTGATACGTATGTTTTCAAAATCTGGAGTTTAAAATATATGTTGGTTTTGCTTAAAGTAGGACACACTTGCTTTAAGTCTGTGAAATATTGTAGAAATAGTGAATTTTTCTTTTTGTGCAGATGTCTCATCATAATAATAAGGAGCTAATATGCTAATGGTCAGGATGCTGTCATGCATAAGGACCGATCAGCAGGAGGCTGCCTGCGAGTGTGTGGTGGGGTGTTGCTCCGGAGATGGGGCTGAAGTGGGAGGCGCCCGGAGGAGGTGGGACCAGCCCGAGGTGACTAGCGGGACTGAGGGTGGGGTGTGAAGCGGCCAGAAAAGGCTGGAGGGGTTGCGGCGGGGGGGGGGGGGGGGGGGGCAGGCTCACTGGAGCTCTGCATGGAGAGGTTTGGGGGTCAAAGGCAGGGCAGTGGGCAGGTGGGCGGGGCTGCACAATTTTGTGCGCTGGGCTCCTAGTATGTTATATAAGTTTAAATACTTTTCTTTAATTCATCTTAAGGACGACTCTGTGAGATGGTGCTGGGAGTGGGTGCCACCTGCCTTCAGGTGAGGAGCTTGGGCCAGGTTTGACTCTGACTTTGGTCTTGCTGCAAACATCCCGGGGCAGTTGCAGACTTCACTCTGTGAGGCTGCCTCTCATGACTGGCTATCGGTAGCCACTGGCCACTGTGAGGCCCTTGGCTGAGGAGATGCTGTGTGTTCTCTGCCCTCCAGAAGTCATTTATTCATTCACCTCAGAACTCTTTTCAATTTGAAAATACAATGGCTATTGTGTTATTCTTTCAGGACACTTGGTGCCAGAATCAGGTTCCCTAAAATCCTCAGAGGCATGGGATTATGTTTAACAAATGTAAATTCTAACTTTTGTAAAGATGCAGCCTTTCTCTGTGTCTTGTGTTGTGACTTGGGCTTTTCCTCTCCCTTGGAACGTGCCCAGATGTTTTGCTTCTTTTAAAGATCTGACACAGCCATGGCCGGCTCTATAAATAGTACCAAACATCAGCAATAAAGCTGGCATGATGCTGATTTTTTTCCCTGCCACCCACTGAAAGTCTTGGGAGAGAATTCTCTCTTCTCCCCCTTCCCCTTCCTCTCTCTGTGTCTCTCTTCTTCTCTCTCTCCCTACACACCACACACACACACACACACACACACACACACACACACATTTAGACAGTAAAAATCCTGAATGTGTTCAAACACATGTGTTCTCCTTTCTCTTCTTTTTTTTTTTCTCTTTTTCTCTCTCTCTTTTTTTTTTTAGGAATTAGGTAAAAAGAAGTTATAGAGTTTCCAACAATAGAAAAAAATCACTTTCCCAAGTGTCAACTATGCCTGGGTAGTGCTGACTAAATTAGTCTTTGTCACCAAAGCTCACAGTCCAACAAGAGGGCAGCTTTATTAGTACCAGGCTTCCTGAGCATAAAAATGTGAAAAGATACCTATAATAAATTCATGGGGATTTCTTAACAGTTCTAGAGAGAATCTCTAACAGTTGTATTAGTTTGCTGGGACTGCTGTACCACAGTAGTAATAGTATTTTCATTGCTAGTTGGGGGGCTGCAAGCACCAAGGTGTTGCATTGTGTTGAATACTTTTCAGCCACATTCTCATTAGCTGGTTTTTTTTAAACCAATTCCCTTGTCTGAAACCACAAGTTTACATGCTCCTTAGTGTCTCCTCTCAGTGTTTCATGTTCTTATAACCAAAGTCATCACACCTGAGGGGATGGAGTTGAGCAGAGGCAAGATTCAGATCCAGGAATACATCTGTATTTAGTATACACATCTGGGCAAAAGGTTGTATGTGTAGGTGACAGTTGGAGAGGGAACCAAGGGGCCAGTTATGTTTGCTCAGGAGGAAACTTGAGTTCCTCTGGAGAGCTAGAACTTGAAGGACAGGAATAGAGCCTGGTGTGACTGAGAAGTAAGAATCTGACTTCATTCTGGCTGTTCTGATACCTTCCTTAGATGCTGTGGGGTTCCAGAGATAGGTGCAAATTCAGTGCACTCAGGTTTGGCAAGTATGTGTTCTTTTTCTTGGCACTTTCTTCTGCCCCACTTCTGACATTTTGAGTAGTACAGATGAAAAATACAGTAGAAAAATGGGAAGGAGGGGGACATTTCTTCTACTGAGTTACAAATACAGACAATGCCACTTCTCTGGTTTTGCCTACTAAGATAAGCTATGTCCTTCAGTTCAGTTGGCTCAGGCTAAGAGTTAAAATTAGGGAAGGTCTTGGGTGACCAAGCAGACAAAAGCCCTACACAAAAGTTCCAGTAGCCAAGAACCATTCATGTGCAAAAATGTAACCATCATAAAGTTGTGTTTAAATTAGGTATGCTTGGCTGCCATGGGAAAGAGTATAGGAACAAATGCCAAATGTAAAGTGGGCTTGTATAATTTTCACCTGGGGGTGGAACTTGAGGGAAAATATAAGAAGAATACACTGTGTTAGCTTAGGGGAGCATTCCTCTCTGAGGGTGTCAGGGATGGCTATGGGTCCCCAGTTGGAAGATTTAGTGGGTGGATCATTCCAACCTCAAAGTAGGAAACTACTAAGATGAATGCTGACATTCACTCCCACTTCAAAGAGTGGGGGGGAGTCTTTCCAGTATACATTATACCCATTCATTTAAAAATCAACCAACAACCATTTATTTATTTATTTTTATTTTATTTAATAAAAATATTTTTATTGATTTCAGAGAGGATGGTAGAGGGAGAGAGATAGAAACATCAATGATGAGAGAGAATCATTGATTGTTTGCCTCCTGCATGTCTCCTACTGGGGATGAAGCCCACAACCTGGGCATATGCCCCTGACCAGAATTGAACCTGGGACCCGTCAGTCCACAGGCCAACACTCTATCCACTGAGCCAAACCAACTAGGGTCCAACTAGCCAACCCTTTAACTAGTATCTTTACTCCCATCACTTTTTCAGAAGGTTCTTTTCTTCAAGAGAATGCCAAGTGATGATCTTAGCAGCTGGGCGTGATAGGTGCACTCATTACAGATGCTGTACTGGGTCAGGCTGGTTCTGCTTCTAGAAGAACACCTGGATAGACATTTAAATGTGCCATGTTCTATGTGCTTATAACTGTGTTGAGGACAGAAAAGAGGGTCAAGGCATTGGTCCTGCCCACAGGTTACATGTAATGTAGATGAGAGATAGATACACATCAAGTGCCCAGAGAATAAGGAAAGGTTCAGTGGGGTGGAGGAGGGTGCAGTGAATGTGCAGAGAAGGGGTTGATGAGTCACTGGCTGGTGGTCAGAGAAGGCTGCAACCCACTTCTCTTTCAACCCACTTCTCCACCCCCTCCCTGCCCATCGCCTGCCTTGTGTCTAACTGAACCACCCCACTCTTCTCTATAGGCCCTCTGTTGGCCTAAGAGACAATCCATGTACATGCCCTTCCCACAACTCTAGAGATTCAAGTCCTAACCATCTTTCAAGGTTCAGTTCAAATGTAATTTTCTGTATGGAACCTTCTCTGATCTTTCCTCTCCTGTTCCTGGCCCTAAAAGATACTCATAGAAACTTCTATGTACTTCCCTTACTACTGGTAATAGTAAAATAATGATTGAGTACCTATTATGTGCCAGACACTATTCTCTGTACCTTGGGTACATTAATGAATAAATCAAAGACTTCTGCTCTCATTGAGTTTACATTCTACCTGGGGAAAACTGGTAATGAATACTAGAAATAATACATAAGTAGTTCTATAAAATGTTAGAAGGTGATAAGTGTTATGGAAAAAATTTTAAAAAAGAGCAAAATAAGTAGGGATTTGGAATGCTAAGGTAGGGGGAGTGGCATTGGGTTGCAATTTTAAATAGTCTGGTCTCCTGAAGAGGGTTACATCTATGCAGAGACTTGTGAAAAGGCCCTGAGATGGGAGTGTGCTTGATGTGTTCAAAAAACAGGAGGCCAGTATTGTTGTAGAGTGAGAAGGAGAGAGAGACGTAGGGAATGAAGTCAGAGAAGTAACGGGGGGCATCACATGGGAGCTTGCAGGACTGAGGGTGACAAGGAGGATTTTGAGCAGAAGAGTGATATGAGAATATTTACTTGTTAAAATACTCACTCTGGATGTCGTGTGTAGAATAGACTGAAGGCAGGGAAGGTTGGAAGCAGAAGACGAGTTGAGAGGCTATTGCAGTAGTCCAGGTTGCCTGGGTCAGAGTCGAATCAATGAGAAAGTGATCACAATCTGTATGTATTATGAACTTTATTTTTCATGAATAGATTGTGATATATGGGAGAAGGCAAGGAATCAAGAATGATTGCAAGGATTTTGGCTCAAACCACAGGAAAGCTGTAGGTGCCAACATCAGAGACGAGAAAGGCTGTGAGAAAGGCCTCCAACAAGTGAAGAGCTTGGTCCTCATTGGACTGGAAACTACTCAGGAATAGGTGCACTCTATGATTCATCTTTACTGTCTCCTAAGGGACTGAAGGATTATAATTGATGGATGTTTCCTATTTCAGGGGATGTCATGGTTGCAAAGAATTCCTGCTTTGGGAGTACATCAATTAATTTTGTGATGATTGTTTAGGTCAGATCTCTACGTCTGGATGCTTCCCCAGCTGGGTATTTTTGCTTCTTTGACACAACCCAGAAGTTTAGTGACAGGTCTCCAGTGGAGCAGGGGTAGTTTGATGAGGATTTGATTTTAGGCGGGTTAATCTCATGAGCCGCCAGGATAGTTGATATAGGCTCAAAATATTTTGTTGGAAATAATCTTTCTCTCTCAGTCATTATCACACCTAATGAAGATGATTAATTGGTGTTAATTGGTATGCCAACATAGTGTGAGTACAGTTATAAATGAAATGTTCCTTTTGGATTCTGGAGAGATATAATAGGGCTGAGGAGGAGAGGAAGGACATCTTAGGCTTTACATGTGATCCTGAGCTCCAGAGGTTTCTGGTCAGAATCCCACTTTGCTGATACAGAGATTTGGCTAAAAGCATACCCAGATTAGTGCAGGGCTACATAGTTGAAGTATCCATGATGGTTTTTTCTCAGTGATAAGAATGTATTGACATTGAACATGCTTAGGTCTAAGTCATTGAGAAAGAGAGCTCTTCACTCCACAGATACTTATGGAACATCTACTCAGTGCTAGCCACCACGCTCGGCATGGGGGAATATGAGAATGCCTAACATAATGTCCCAGTCATTGTATTAGACCACTCAGTGTATTAGAAGAGGCAGATATGTAAACAGTGTAGGTTGATTTTGGGAAAAGGACGAGGTCAGCAGTGTTGTGTGGAGAATAATGTGCAGTGGTTCTTGCAGTTGAAATGGAAAGGCCATTCTAGGCAGATGGAAGTAGTGTGATGAAAGAGGAACCTAAAGAGGCAGGTTCATTGATGAACAGCCCTGTAGGTTATAACAAGGAGTTTGGACTTTATCCAATAAGCAGCTGATATTAAATGTTTTTAATCAGAGGAATGATATAAATTAATGACTGAGTCCCTAGAGTATCATGAAAGAGACATTGGAGAGAAGGGATTCAGGAATCAGAGAGATGAAAGGTTTATACAATAGTCCAGGCATGAAGTGATGGCGACTTGGATTAGGGCATTAATGGCAGAGGCCAATTGGAGAGGCATTGGTACCTTTCTGCACTTAGGTTACTTTTGATTCCTAAAAGTAGTCTATAATGACAACGATGACATTTACTAAGAGCTAGGCACTTTTCTCATCTAATCTTTCCAACCACCCTATGAGGTAGGTACTATTAAGAACTCATCTTATATGTGAGGGCAAGTAAGGCACAGATTTGAATAAACTGCCCAAGGTCTCACATAACCAGGCACTTCACAACCCATGCCCTTACCCACATCACTATTGTGCCTCCAAGTTAGGTAAGATAATCCCATTTCATGGATGAAGACACTGAGGAAGAGAGAGGGACCTTGGGGAGTTCAAGACATGAAAGAGTATAAGACGGCTCTTAGTTCTGGGATTCTTGGATCAAGGGAAGTGTGAAAATGCTGCCAGCAGGTCTGAGACTTTCATAAAGGATAGTGTCTGGGGTGTCAGTGGAAGAGAAGAAAAGGCATGTGGGTGTGTATTCCTGTGGGGAAAAGAACCTTTGATATGAGAAAGTACAGTTCAATTCCCACATTGTCATTAACTGTCTTCACCTTTTCCTTGCCTGAAGGTGTGAACAGTAGGTTTGTGGTGAGAGTTAAATGCCTTCATATAAGTCTGACTTACTCGAATAGTAGTAACCAACTTGTCCCTTTTCACAACTGTCTGTGGGTGAAATTCTCAGATTGTCAAAGTGGAATTGACATAATTACAAACAACAACATTTGAAAGAAAATGAGGAGGACCGGTGGCCTCTAAAAGGTCCCATTTCCTAATTCCTGGTGAAGTTGTACTAGTTTCAGACCTTCTCGGACTACTTTGTTGGGGGACCTTGTTTGACCAGTTCTGTGTACCTGGATCTCCCAGGCAGCGGGCTCTCTGTGTGGGCTTCCTTTGTCACAAGATGCTAGATGACCCGGCTTTCTCATTGGAAACCAGGAGACCTAGGAAACAACCTCTCAATGAGAAACCATGTGCCTAATAAGAACACAGGGACTGCCCTGCAAAATGAGGGAGTTGGCTCTTCAAAGATCTATGGACCATTTGGGGGTCTGTCACTCCCCAAGCAAAGGTTAGGGGTCCAGTACTCAACACTTCTGCTTTCTCAGGGAGCCCTGCATGAGTTAGGCCATCTGGAAGGCCGACGTTGATTTGGAAACATCTACCCAGCGACAGGGAAAGGTCGTAGCAACAGCTTTCAGTGACTCATTTGCATTTTGGATAATGTTCTAAAATAGCTTTATTTCTGAGAGCCATTACACACTGACACGTGGGCATTTTGTAGACAGAAAGACAAATACAGAGCGACGTTAACATTATCTTTTCTGAGCACATGTGCTGATGCATCCAGGGAAGGCCGATTTGGGGCTTGAGTTGCCAGTCAGGTGACATGGGGTTTCTCTGATGGGCCAAAGGCAACACATCCCTCAAGCTGCAACCAACCCTTTTTTTCCCCTGAAGGATTGTTCATCTAAATCTCCTTGTCACCTTGCATGGAGGATTTTTTTTTAACCTCTCAGGACTTCAGAGATTGAGGTTTATTGGTACTGACAGCCCCTGATTATTTAAAATCCTGGAGGCCACGATTTCTGCTGTCCTGGTCCGCTGAGAGTTCAGCTGGCTGGCCTCTTCTGATCGCTCTGGCTCTTTGTGTTCTGGAATAGCAAACCCCCCTTTAACGTCTAAAACAGCTGACAAAAAATAAACAAAGCAAAATCCCCTTGACTGGCCCCCCCACTGCCAACTAGCTGTACCCCTCTGCTCAAATTCAAATCTAGTTCTTTGACAATAGTCTGTGATTTGAAGCAGCAGGAATGTTACATATAGTTCACTCTGGCATTATCCAGGGGGCACAGGTGAGGGCTGCTGGAGGGAGCACCAGCTGCCACCATAGCCTTTGCACCATTCTGTCACTCTTTGCACCCCCACCAGCCCTATAAAACAGGGGCCAGAGGCCTGCCTTCCCAGGAGGGGGCATGGGGAACACGCTGGAGGCATTTAATAGGTTATTCAGCCTTTCTCCTTCAGGGTGGGAAGGCTTGGGGGGCTGCATTCTGGAAGAGTGGGGGGAATCACTGTTACCTAGCAACAGCCACATCCTGTGACAGGACTTGTGTCTGAAGGAAGGATGTTTCCAGTGGCCCCTGGAGAGCCTCTCTGCTCTTCTCTCCAAGCTGGGGAGCTGTTGGGGTCCTTTGAGGGGCACCCCTTCAGGGTTCCCCAATGTGGGGTGCCTTTCCTGCCCTGAGCAATGGCCTCCCTGCCTAATGTGTGTGCACATGTGTGAACATACACGCGGGTGAGCATGGATGCACGTGAGCATGGTGGCAGGGTGGGGAGTGGAGCTGTGAAAGCAGCAGATCAGTTAGTGTGACTCCATAAGTCTCGGAAGTCACCCTCTGCTTGCAAGCAGAAACCTCCCCCCTTGGGCTGACTGCTGCAGTGACCAGACTTCCAAAATTGCCCAAGTTGGCCCTGATTTCAAATATCCTATTCTGCTTTATAAAGCATGTCACATATTTTCCCTGAAAGCCCAAAATTGAGATGACTTTCTTTCACATTAAGTTTTAATCTGAGCTGAAAAACACATGTATTTAGGAGTGGTAACTCAGGAGTCCTCTTTATCATTTTGGACTTATCGGGAGGCAGTGCATCAAATCTTTTCCTGAGACAAATGCTTCATTAAGGGAGGCGGGAAGAGCGCAAGGGAACTGGGCCACCCAGGGGAGGGGCAGGTTTCTGTTGCAGAGGAGAAGGGCTGACACAAAGTGAGTGTAGAGGATGGGTAAGTCCACACCACAGCGTTCTACCAGGCCGGCTGGCGGGTCTTATCATCCTGTGAAGGCCGAGTTCACTGTTGGCGATGTAGTCATTTATTGGCCCATTTTCTGGTCGGGAACCCCCTTTTCTTGGCTTTTTCCCTCCATCAGCCCTTTTGCTTCTGTTCTTCCTGATCCTTCTCTGTAGATCCGTGGAGGTTTTGAAAATTCCCTGTCTGCTGCAACTTAATGCTTTTGCTATTTCAGTTTACAAATTTGGAGAAATATGGTATTTATCTAATGTGTCCAGTTAATTCTAATTGTGTTTGTACTCTCAAAGAAGAGGGAGGAGTCTCTTTTTCATCCTTTTTACCTGTCCATATCACCCTTAAGCAAATGGTGTAAAATTCTTGCCTGGTGTCTCTGTGGGGCGTTAGGACATGAGCTCCATCTTCATGTGACAGTGGAGTAATAATAAGATACTTCCTTTAAAACATTTTGATTTTCCTTGTGATAGAGAACATTTCAAGTGAACCTTCTCATCAGCCAACCTCTTGGAAGGTCCTGGGGAGTTCTGATGGCTTGCGTTAAAACTAGGGGAGCTGGTGAAGAGAGGGAAGGGTGACATGTACATCCGAGGAACTATACAAAACTGGCAGATGGCCCAGCCCACAGAAACACCTGCTTGAAGAGAGTGGTTTAAGACAGTGAGTTGCTCCTGTATCCTCTTTCTTAAATAAGAAAGCAAGTCTCTGCTTTATTTTTAAGACCAAAATTTAGACTCACTTCTGCCATTAATTTTTAAGATCCACAGTTATAAAATTGACTTGAGTTAATCAATTGGCACATTCATTCAGTTACTCAACAATTATTTTTTCAGCATCTATTATGTGCCTGGCATTTGAGGGACAAATACGTGCCAGAAATGTGTAGAATCCATCCTCAATCTAAGAATGGATATGTAACACATCAAGAAAGAATAAAACCAAGTTCTTTAGTAGCACATGAAAGACACAGATGAAATAAAAAATTCATCTCTAGGGAAGGATCCTCTTCCCTTCTAGAATGAACCTGCCTTCTTAATTTTTATCTTGTGTGAAATTGGAAAGGTCCTCAAGGATGGTGATGAAAGGATTAGAGAATGAGATCAGTAAGGAGGAGCTAATGGGCCTGCTCTGTCTCAGCCGGGAGAGGTGCAGAGGTGTCCTGCCAATGCCGCCAGATGCTGGAGGACTTCTTCAGGGAGAGGTGGTGCATTATTCTTCTGTTTGGTAAAGAATAAGGATGCTGGCAGGAGCTCTGGTTATTTATAATCTACCACACAGAGGATTACACAAGGGCTGTATTCAGGTTTTTCAGTCACATTTTCTGTTATTGAGGAGAGCCATGTGTCAGTTACTATCCTGGGCACCGAGGTGATGGGGGCAGGTGTCCCCCCAAAATGTATACACACTTTAACAGCCGATAGCTCAATTTTGAAAATGAAATGTATTTTAATAAACACTGTCTTTATAATTATTCAACGTGTGTGCATACATTTTTTGGGACACTGTATGTATGGTATAGGCCAGTGGTGTTATGCAGACCAGATGTTATTTAAAGTTTCAGAAGAGAAGTAGAATTTCTTGGTGAAGATGAAGGTTGAACCAGGTCTTCTAGAAGCTTGACTAGAATTTGAATGGCTAAAGGGAAGGCCTTCAGTGAAAGGCACTAACCCAGACATAAGGGAGTCGAGGTGGGAACAAGCATGAACATGAGCATGTGAAGTGGGATGGAATGAAGAATGGTATCCAAACCAGAGAGTTCAGGCAGGGCCACATGGCCATGGGGGTAGACAGGTAGAGCAAAGCCTGCCCTGCAGGACTTTAGGTCCGGCGGGAGCTTCAGTTTGGTGTAGTAGGTACAACTGTAGACTCTGTTAGGGCAGTTCCGACAGAGTGATGGTATTTAAAGCCCTGAGTCTGGTTTGCAGGATGGATTGGGCCAAGCAGAGCCTGCGGTCAGGGAGGATGACTGGTGCACCTGCGTTGGTGGCAATGGGGAGGGAGGGACAGATGTTTCTCAAAAGCTTACGAAGGTAAGCATTCAGCTTTAGAGCTCACCCAGCTAGCCTTAGGGGTTTGTGATGATCTTAGTTTGAAGATGGGGTGGGCGGGGTGCAGGGCAGATGACCTTGGACTCTCTTCTGCCTTAATAATTCTAACGAAAACATTTCCTTTTCCTCTACTTTCCTGTCCGGGCCCCAATGAGTCCTCATGATGCCCAAGTGCAGTCTGATTCCTGAGCTTTTCTGACTCTGGTCCCTGGGCAGGGAGGTGTTGTGTCCTGAGGAAACCGTAGATAAACCCTCAGACTGTGCAGGCTCAGGAGACGTGCACTCGTGGTTCTGGAGCAGAGAGAGCATCATTGCTCCTGCAGGCAGAGTCCCCGGCTACCAGCAACTGCAGGTGCAGAGGTGGAGACTCGCTCCCCTTGTGGAGGTGTCCAAGCTGCTGTGAGCCACAGCTGTTTTGTTCCCTGGTTTCCTGATATCCCGTAGCCCTCTTGATTTTGTCTGATTTTATTATTGTGAATACAGGAGATGTGTAAATGTAAGCTTAATGGGATTATTTTTATATGCATATACTTGCAAATCAGAACAAATCATTTGTTCATTTTTTTTATTCAGCGAATATATTAAAATATAGTAACATATACAAATATGGTAATGATTTATTTGTGCCAGCCATCGTGCTAGCCTCTGGGGCACAGCCGAGGACAGTAATCATTGCTGTTGTGGAGTTTGCTGTCGGCTTGGTGGTGATAAACAAGAAAAATGAATGGGCAAATTCTATAGTATTTTATAAGATGATATGTGCAGGGTGGAAAAATTAAACAAGGTAAGAAGGATTGGGAATGTTAGGGGAAGGGTAGCAGGAGGGGATTGGAATCCTACATATGATGGTTAGGTGACATTTGAACAGAAACTCAAAGGAAGTGAGAGAATGAGCCATGTGGATCTCTGAGAAGAGCCTTCCAGAGGAAACAGCAAGTGCAAAGGCCCTGGGGTGAGGCATGCCCATGTGTTTGAGAAACAGCGAGGAAGCCAGTGTGGCTGCAAATAAGGAGCAAGGGTAGCACAGCAGGTGGTTTGGACAAAGAGGCAAAGTGCAGGGAGGGTGCAGATCCTGCCGAGCACAGAGGCTTTGCAGCCACTGCAAGGACTTGGGCGTTAACTCTGAAATGAGAAGCCACTGGAGATACCTGAGCAAAGGCATTGTGGGACCTGACTTATGTTTATCAGGATCGCTTCTTTGTTCCTTTGAAAATAGAGGAGGGGGCCAGAGAGGTCAAGAGGAGGAGACTGTTGTAATACGGCTGGTGAGGCGAGGCGCCGGTGCCTCTGGCAGCACAGCTGTAGGGTGGTGAAGAGCTGGGGAAGCTGAGTAGGAGAAAGAGAAGAGTTAAGGATGACTGTTAGAACATCTGCTCTCATCTAGTGCTTGCAAGCCTAGTCACCCTGTGGGTAATCATTGGGCTTACTGTGCCCTGAGGGGCCGCCTGAATGCGGACAAGGGAACGCAAGTATAATATTGTTTCACCATGTGTGTGCCCTGTGTGTGTGTGTGTGCATGAATGTGTGTGTGTGAGCATGTCTGCATGTGCATGTGTGTGTGTGTAGTGCCTTTCCTGTTGGATCCCTGCACCCACAGCACTGAATCCATTAACCAAGGCCATTATCTCTGGCCTCCTTAGGCTCTTGCCAGCTACTTACACATCAGAGAGAAGCAGAACTCCCCCGCTTGCCACGGTAGAGCATTTTGGTTGCTCATTTTGCAGGTGTTGCCCTCCTCTTAATTACCACTTCCTTTCCCAACCCCCTTCCTTTTGGAAGTTGTAAAAAAAAAAAGATAAAACAGCCAGATGTGAGCCCAAACTCATCAGTAATCCATAAAACACTAAGCACACCCCACTCATCTCTCATGCTTTATGAAAAGTTAAAATTAAATCAGGGCAGCGTTATTAAGCTAAGTGATTTCTGCTGGATTCGGATGAATTCCTGTGTGTGCAACATCGTCTGTTGGAAATGTGCCTGGGGTGCCAGTGGGCTCAGAATGCACATCCACCAGCTATTAGTGGAAATGGATCTGTTTGCAATGGGGCACTTGAGGTTTCCCAGCCCTGGGACACCAGCCTTGTGTGCAGAACCCCGATGCCTACAGCCCTGGATCCTCTGATGCCCACCAACCCTTAAAAACAGGAAGGAGAGACATAGGACAAAACAAGGATGCATGGCCACAGACAGCATGTCTGCACACACAGAGTGCTGGATTTGAATTCCAGAGAGCTGTAGGGGATCACTTTCTTTGTAGGGGCCCCGGAAGGCCAGTGTTGGCAGGGCTATCTGCTGAGAATGCCGTGTTCTGGGGATGACATGGAATTGCTGATTCCTGCTTTCAGCTGGGCGATGTTCAGGAACCCAAGCTGGCTTGGAGCTTGGCATAACTAAGGTGGCTCTGGGAGCTGAGGCTTTATTATACCCACTAGTGGCCCAGTGCACAGATTCGTGCACATTGAAAGGAAATTAATTAGGAAAAATATTTTAATATTGCTATTCGCTCTTTATCTATAATAGAAGTGTCGGAGGTGAAAGAAAATTAGTAAAATGTATTGAACATAATATATAAATTGATTAATAAATAAACAATAACAACATGATATAACAACAACAAAGACATGATATAAAAAACAACATTGATAAAAACAATGACTGATAAATTGATTGAACTTATTCTAATACCTCCATGTATACCACATTAAGAATAAAAACACTTTCAGAGTGCTTGATGAATTTCCCTTGTGATAAAGTATTTACAACTTTAATTTTAGTGTCACATGCTCTTCGAACTCAAGAGAAAGCAACATGTAACTGACAATGTCTGAAAATGGGTGCAGGTAGGAATATTCCTACTCTGTCTAGAGTTCGTCTTTGTGATTTATTAATAGTCATTGCAAATGCTGGCATCACAGGAAACTGTCTTCGAATTAATTTAAATGGGAGGCCAGTGTCAGATGGGGACAAATCGATTCTTGGAATCAGAACAACCTCTTCTTCCGCAGATCCTGTTAATACTTCAGCTTCGATTATGTTAGGTTGCAATCTTATAATAATAAATCTAGTACCATTACAAAGACCCCATTTACCATTAAGATTTCTCAGTAGTATGATGATTGTACTTATTCTCAATTTTAATTTATGACATGGCATTCCCAAAGGAGTAATACTATTAAGAAATTCAATGGGAAACTTTTCATTTTCAGCATCATCCGTTGAATCGATGGAATCATCATTCAAATAGGTGTGAAAATCTCCATTGCATATATCCAAAATTTCTTCATTTAATTTATGAATGTGCTCATTTTTAGGACAAAGAGTCACACGTTTGGATATATTTTTAGTACTATCTATAGATATACTACTTCCAAAGGTAGCTGCAATAATAGATCCGTTACAAATCATTTCACAGGGAATTTCAATAATATCCATTCTGAGAGCTTTATATTGTGTACGTGCAAGTCAACACTTATTTTTAAATTGCCAGTGCGCTTCATATGTACTGGCTGGTCATTTGGTCAGATGGTCGGACGTATGTATGGTTGGTCACTTGGCCTTTTATATATATAGATTCCCTTGCTTCATGGCTTTATATCCTTTTGAGAAGCTGTAAAGTGAGTTGGTTTGACATTCTAAAATCCAAAAATTGGTTGGGAAAATCAGATTGATGTTCAGCAAATGGTAGGAGAAGGAAGGACCTCTTTTCGGGCTCAGACTTCCACGTTCTGTCTGGGGCATGAAAACATCATAAGATGGAATCAGAAAGTCTGGGCTCGAGTCTCAGCTTTACAAACTGAGGCTGTGGGACATTATGTGACTAACTTTCTGAGTTCCAGCTTCTATTTGAGTCCCAATAGAATGAGATGATGTAATCCCTTCTAGGACAATTGTTGGGGAGTGATGAACCATGCACTTAAATCACTCAGCTGAGGGAATCAGCATGGAAAAGATGCTAGGTCAGTCAGTATTCATTGCTCATCCTCTGTGGACCTGGGAGGGAGCAGGCCTGGGTCACTAACAGCATTGCCCTGGGCACTGAATTCACATCCTGCCTGGAAGGCCACTCAGCCCTGGGCAGTGCAGTTCTGTGCTTCGGACACAGGCCTCACACTTCCATGGCTCTGCAGACAGGATTGTGTGGAAGATTATGTTTGAAGGGTACATTTTCTGAGCAATATCAGTCTTGGCCTGTATGGGCACATTTAATTCTGCATTCACAACTTCCTTTTTGTCTTGGGCTTTATTGTGCAAAATGCTGTGTGAAGCTCAGAAGTGGGAGAAAGTGGCATTTGTCAATCTTGCTAGGAGTCATCCAGAACTTGTGAATTCAGCAAAAGGTTGATTCTTTCAGCCTTTGCCAAAAGATATCCACACACAAAAAAGACAGTTTTTAGGGAATATTGTATCCGAATTTGCCGATAAGATTTACTTTTACATCTTTGTCTGGTCCTGTTCGGGATTCATTCAGTAAAATTCCGTGCTATGCACAATGTCAGTCTTTTATTTGAAGAACCAACATCCCAAATAGAAAGAGAACTTCAATAAGCGTTTCAATAAAAGTGTTCAGAATTTTATATTTTTAGGAACTTGGTACTTCATAAATATTAGAATTTCATATAATCTGAACCAGCTTCAGTGCATTTTCAGTTTTTGATATGTTGTGACATATAGTTTTTGAGAAATAGAATTTGGTAGACTTTTTACAGCCATCTTCTAACATGCTAGGGGCTTGCTCCATGCTTGTTCAAATTCTACCTATACCATCACAATGTGTAAAAGGTCCAGTCACTTCGACAAGTCACGACCCCACTGTAGTCCAGAGACAAATAATTTAGACCAGGGATCAGGATATCATCACCAGCTCATGGCTGCTGTGTGTAGCAGTAGGTACCTAGACTACAAGGGAACATGACACTTGACTTCTCTTGCCCTTGCCACTCAGATGCCCCAGCCATTATCTCAGCCATCAGAGTCACCCTTTCCCACCTACTTGGGGAGGACATGAAATACAAACACTTTCAGGTATGTCACGTTTTAGTAAATGTATTCAATCTGTGCATATATATCTAGTGTAGTTGTGCGAAGGGGAAACTCTCAATGGGAAAATGAATCTCAACATAGGCCATTTTCTGATGACTTTAAGGATACTGGAAAATGGGCAAATGCCTTTATAGGATGAAGTGAGCCAGATTTCCTGGGCCTGAAACACAAAACTCTGCTTTATTTCATCCAGGCAGAAGTCAGATGCATTCATTTACTGTACAGAGAAAGGAATTTAGGAGGTCATTTAATCAGGGCATTCAATTCAATGCTGTCCACAGACATTGCTTGGACACCTTTTATGTGCTGGACATTGTAAAAGGTACCAGAGATACAAAGATGAATAAAATCTGACTAAAATATATACCCATTTTCTGGGTCTTTATGATTGCTGAGCAAGTAATAATGTGTGATAATTATTTTATATAGGTAAATGCTGCAATAAAAATGTAAGTGTCTATGTGTGTGTGTGTATAATCTTTATACCAAGGGTGAGGAACTTTTTTTCTGCCAAGGGCCATTTGGATATTTATAACATCATTTGAGAGCCACACAAAATTATCAACTTAAAAATTAGCCTGTAATATTTGGTCAAATATTTAAATAACTCATCCTAGTGCATTGGCAGGGCCAGCCCTATATGGCCCATGGGCCAGACATTCCCCACCCCTGCTTTACATGAATAGTAGATCACGAGTATTCATGATAGATAGCTTTACTTTGAGTTCTGACATAAATTAATGATTTCCCCAAAGTCTTCCATAATTGGTATCTCATTAAAGTATACAGTTTGGATTAATTTTTGAGGAAATTTGTTCTAGTCCCCTCTGTCAATGACCATCACTGTATGGATTTTCTTCAAATCTGTATCTCCATTTTATTTCTTGCTCTGAGTTGCTTTACTCTGGTATATTCAGTTATCAAGTGGGTATTTCTACTTGAAAGTGCTATAGAAATTTAAACTTACCCAGTTGTAAATTGAACCCATCCTCTACATTCCTTCTCCAAGCCTCACCTTCCACCTCCTTTGGGTTGTTCCCTGTCAAAGTGAATGGCACCAACATTCAAGCCAAATGTCAGGACATAGTTCTTGACTCTTCCTTTTCCTTTAACTACATCTTTCAAAGGATCCTTAACACAGCAGATTCTACTTCTTACTGAATTTTTTTACCTCTATTTTTCTCCAAATTCTTTTATATTTCCAGAGAGGCCCACCATAATCTTTCCCATGGCTTTATATACACATTTTAAACCACTTTTTCCACTTCCAGTCTTGGTTCTTTCTAAACATTTTCTTCACTCTAGTACGAGTAATACGAATATGATCATCTTGCTTCCCAATTAAAGTTCTCCAAAAGCACACATTGTCCTTGTGATAGAGACCATACTTTTTCATAAGGCTTACATGACACTGTCTGGTTTGTTCACTGCCTTTTCCCCAGGCTCATCTCTTGCTGCTATTGTTGTCCCCGCACCCCCTAATGATCGCTGATCACCAGGATGGCTCTCTATTTCTTGAATGCATCAACTGTTTTTCAACCCTACATCCTTGGCGCAGCTGATTCTTTCTGCCTAGAACAGTCTTCTGAGTCTTCATTAATCCAACACATACATGTAGAGCACTTAGCTTGTGCCCAGTCCTGCATGTATTGGTACACAAAATAGACATGGTCCCTCCCCTCATAGGGTTCAAGTATGTAAGATTTTAGTAATGTATTCAATCTGAGGCCAATGTTAAATATGAATATGTAACTACAAATGGTGATAAGTAAGGGAAGGAACATGGACTATAAGAGAGTGTGAGAAGGACCTAATTTAGACTGAAAGGAGTGGTCAGGAAGGGCTTCCTTGAGATAGTGAGGATACCTGAGACTGGCTTCTCTTTGGGTCTTTCTTCCACCTCTTCCTCTAGGAAGACCTTCCTGGCCTTCCCAGTGTGGGTTTAATGACTTAGGGCTCACATAGCATCACACGCTGCCCTGTTAGATTTTTTGTCCTATTATATTGTAGTCACCCCTCCTCTCTAGACTGTAGGCTTGATGAGGACAGGGTCAGAGCCTTGCTTGCTGCATCTTCAATTTTAAGCAAGTAAGTAGTTGCTCATGAATATCTGTTGACAGTTTGGGGTAAAGCTAGAACTCTTCCCAGTAATTTGAGAGGCACTGTAGTATGTGGACAGTGTTCTCTGCCAGAATTCTTCATAGGATGGAAAAATTTGGGAGTCATTGTCCTAATGTCTGGTGTGACCAACTCACATCTCTAGGGCTGTGTGTCACTATCAACCATGGCTCTTCACAAAGCTTCATGTGTGGTCCTGACAGCAAGCATTAAGAGATGCCACAATGAAAAGAAACATCACACCCTTTGAAAGAACCTAAGATGATATTGGATATTGTAATAAATGAAAATATGTCTATTCTAATCAGTGAATGAATTATGTCTATAAATTCAGGGTTGGGGGGCAAAGTGTGACAGTGACCCTGGTGGCTCATATCTGGGTTCAATCCAATTGCCTGTCATCTGATGGATCCCCTGTCTTACCTCAGGCTGGTATTAAAACCATGCCATGATGATGATTTTTTGGATTGGGAGATCTATAGGAAAAATCCTTTTGTGGCAGGAGTCGTTACCAAACACTGTGTATAAGCAAGTATTATTATCCATATTTTTTTATTTGTGGAAACTGAGGCTGAAATGATCTGTGACTTTCCCCAGGCACAGATCCCAGGACTGGGATTAGTCCTTTATCCAAATGCTCATAAAGCCTTTATTCTTTTTGTTATATCACACATAATTTTGTCACTTCTCAGTGAAAAGAATTAGAAGCCTCTTCCCTCAGACTAACCTCAACATCTTTTTCTGTATTTTAAAGCTGTTGAGTAGTAAGGCTGTAAAGTAGATATAGGAAATATGGAAGAATGAGCTCCCATGAAATCACTACATTAAAATGTGAAATGCTGTGATCCCTCCTACCCTCTTACTCTGCTTAACTCTCGTGACTTAACTTGGCTGCTCACAGTTATCTAGAAGCTTCATTATACTTCAGGGTAGCCTCTGTCCCCCACCAATGCCACTGCAGTTGGTGCACCTTTCATGTGAACATACAATTTGCTTTGACATCTGATAGGATATGTACAGTCAGGTAGCACAGTTACTCCAGCTTATCTTGAGCTTCTGCTCTTAATCAGAGTTGTTTTGCTTCAGTTAAAAGCCCACTGAAGGCAGTTGCTGAGTCTATACTTCTTGTCTGACAATAAACTCAGAATCTCTAAGATATATGTGAATGTATGTTGCTAGACCCTCCCACTACCACTCTAGTGGATTGTAGGAGATTGAAGATTTGGGTTTCCATGCATATACTGCCTGTAGGGTGAAAGAAAAAGGAAGAAGTTTCAGTTTCCTTTCTGTGGATTTGTGTCACTGGTTAAGTCTCTTCATCCTCTGATGAGGGTAGAGGGTGACCCTCCCTGTCAGCAAGAACTACCTGGGATGGCTTTCCCTGCAGCTTCTAAGGCAGGAGGCCTTGCAGGTTGTCATGTGACCTCACTGGGTATTTTGCATAAATCCAATTTCCCTGAAACACAATCCTTCTGAAGTTGCTGAGGTCAGGAATGGCAAGGCAGGCCAGCAGCCCTAGCCCAGCTGGGGAGAAAACAGCATTTACATAGAGTTTAATTTGAGATCAAGGGCAATTACAAGGGCTTTTTTTTTGAAAGACGAGAGTCCCCCTAACCCTCATATCTCTATCAATTAAGTTAGGTCCAAGCCAAATGTATCTTAATGATATGAGGATGACAGGACATGACATGCTTCACCATTGATCATAAGCATAGCTGTCCTATAGGTAACCGGCCAAAACACATGCACAATTATGTGTTTGATCAAGTTGACAAAGAAGACAAAGGTCAGGCAGATGAACATGGTGAATGAGAACAGAAGAGAAGCTGTAAGGAGAAGGACTTTCTAGTGAGTGGAGTTTGCTGGTACCTTGAGAGCTGAGGTGAACTCTTCATGTATGGAGTAGTTAATGTGAGCTGAGGGGTCTGGGAAATCCTTTACCATCTCTGTTGCTGGCCTTTCATGGAGCCTAAATTCTACTACTTAGTCCATTCATCTGGGTCAAGGCATTGGATCTAAGACCACAGAAATGAAGCCATATTCTCAAGAATAATACTTTGACCTGTCATCATTCAAAAAAGCATTTATACACTTGTTTATTAAACCTGTCAGTCTTAGGATCCAGAGGGAAGAGAAAAAATCACCACCTGATCTCAACAGCAAGACAACCTCCAGTGACTGAGGGTTTATTCTGCCCAAGTCCTTGTTCTGAGGAGATTTCAGGGAGCTTACAATCTAAGAGAAGGCAAAAGAAAAAAACACCCAAATATTTCAAAGTTTAAAGACTAGTTTCAAAAGAGATGAAAATGAGAACCATTTCACCCTTCATTGTTTTCCTTATTTCATTAATGGCAAATTTATTCTTCCTATCTGTCCAGTTGAACTCTTAAGTCACCTTTGACTTCCCCTTTCTCCAGGTTCCTCATATAAAAAATGTCATTGAAGTATATTTTGAAGCCTACAGTAAATGCATAAATCTTTTTAAAAAAATATATTTTATTGATTTTTTACAGAGAGGAAGGGAGAGGGATAGAGAGTTAGAAACATCGATGAGAGAGAAACATCGATCAGCTGTCTCCTGCACACCTCCTACACACCTCTTACTGGGGATGTGCCCATAACCAAGGTACATGCACTTGACCGGAATTGAACCTGGGACCATTCAGTCAGCAGGCCGACACTCTCCACTGAGCCAAACCAGTTAGGGCTAAGATGCATAAATTTTACGTATAGAGTTCAATGATTTTGACAAGTGTTTACATTGTGTAACTCTCACCCAAATAAAAAATACAACATGATTACCACCATTGAATATTTTCTCCTGCCCTTTTATAGTTAATAACTCCCCTTCCACAGAGGCAACCATTGTTGATGTCTCTCATACAGAGTAGTCTTGCCTGGTCATGAACTTCATGTAAATGGAATCATATGTTTTCTACTCCTTTATGTCTAGCTTCTTTTGCTACGCATATATTTTTTGAGATTGTTTCTTATTTTGGTAGTGCAATTCTTTTTACTGTTGAGTTTCATTCCATTGTATGAATATACCAACAGTAGCTTGTTCACTTTCCTGTTGAAGAACATAAGAGATATTTCCAGTATTTTTTACTTTTATGAGCAAGGTTATTATGCACATTGTTTCATGGGTCTTGGGGGGGCAGTGTATGTTTTCATTTCTCTTGGGTAAATATCTAGGAGTGAAATAGTTGGGTCATAGAGTAGGCATCTATTTCATGTTAACAGTAATTGCTAAACAGTTTTCCAAAGTTAATGTACCATTTTCACTCCTAGTAGCAATGGGTGAGAGTTTGGAAGGCTCTCTCTCCTCCCCAAATTTGGTATGTCAGCCTTTTAAATTGTAATAATTTTAGTTGATGTGCAGAGGAATCTCATTGTGGTTCCTTGTGTGTGATTATCCGTTAAGTCCCATTCTTGACATTGTCTCTTAGATACATATTTTTATTTTGTTTTCTTCTTTTTTAAAATAGTCCTAATCCAGTCTTGATCAACTCTTGTTTGAACTGAGTGGTAATCTCTTCACTTGCCTCCCTTCCACCAGGTGATGTGGCTACTGGTATTGCCCTTGTGGCTTCCTGATCACTGCTGTCCTTTGCTGCTGAAATTTTTAATGACTAACACCAATATCAGGAGTTTTCAAACTTATAATGATTGCAGTGGAAAACTCTTTCTTCAGAGCAGAGCTCAACTGGTTGAAGGAAGGTGGGAACCTGCTTATTCATCATTCCCATTTGTCCTCCCTGTACAGTTGTAATTCCCGAGGTTCTTTGTGAATTCCTTGTGCTCTTTGAAGTGTTCATTAGAAAATGCCAACCGACCAGACTTGGCACCTGTCCGCATCTAGAGCAGCAGCTCTCACATCTCCCTTACATTCCCTTTCAGCCATATATTCAGTGAGTATAGTCTTCTGAATACAAAATACTGTTCCAAGCTTTAAGGCCTCTGCTTATGCTGTTCCCTGTCTCTGGAAAGTGCTTCTCTACCCATCCTCCCAATGTCTGCCTGAGGAAATATGATGTCCTTTGTACCAAGTTGCTCAGACATGAAGTCTTCAGGGTTGATGTCTCCTTCTCTGTGCTACTACTTTCTCTTGTATGTACCCTGCTGGGCTGCAGTAGTCTTAATCAACTTTGTTTCCCCTGTGCCTAGCAATCTGACATTCAATTTCCCTTATGTTATGATCTCAACTTACTTCTCTTACATTATGGTCGCTAATTTCCATGCTTTAACTTTGCACTCCTACTGGAGTGATACACAAAATATATGGTACAAGCATTTCTTTCCATGCCTTGGCCCATAATGTCCTCCCTCACCTAGAACATCCTCTTCCCTTTGTCTTCTGTTCCCAATTCTGCCCACCTTATATTGACTCCTCAATTCTGCTTCTTCCATGAGCCATCCCAGGACATCTACACTAGCAGTTAATTCTTTCTTCTCAGAATTATACTTAATATTTCTAAATTCCATTGTCACTTAGCATATCCTTTCTAAAGGCCCATCATCTATTTAGAGAGTTGAGACAAATACAAATGAGATAGTAACAGAATGATTTAGACTTCATTGTACCCCCTATCCTGTCCCGCACAACCTGTGTGGACTAAGACTTACTGGGGCTCATGCACTATTCAGAACATGGGGGTATTGTGGGAGGGATAACTAGGTGGAACCCTCTTTAAAAGGTGGTGGTGAGCATCATGATAGCACCAAATGCTGGAAGGTTAACGCTATCCATGTAAGTGGTGGGTAGACCTGAAAGATTAGTTTTACTGTCATCAGTATTTGTCACTGGTCAATTCTGTTTGGGAAAATGCTGCACCCTCCATGCCAGGTGGTTCTGATTCCATTGAGTGCTTTTGGCTCTCTGGTGGAATCCGGTGCTTCTCTACCCCTCCTGACCTTGTGGATTTGCTGGAAGAGAAATAGCTTTTATCTCTGCTGAAGGTGTCTCTGGCCCTCAGATAGGAATCATCCAACTCTAGCAACTGAGAGCTGGAGGGAATTTGAGTCATTTGGCCACCAGGGTCAACCAAAGTGGCCAACAGACAAGCCCATACCTACAGGGAAAGACTCTGCTGGGGTCCATTAAGATTGAGGACATCCTGGCTCTGCAGGGTAAAACACCACAGCTTGTCAGAAAATAATGCAGGCTCAAGCCGCTTTTGGTCTGGACAAACCATTTATAAAGAGCCTAAGTTAAGTGGGCTGGTGGCCAATTTTTGAAGTCTAGTGTCATTTGAAATGAACACAAACAGCGGGGGATGGAGAAAAACCGTGAATGCCACTGTGTTCAAATTAGCTGTCGGAGTTTCAGATACTGTTGGTATAGTATTCATGTGGCATAGACTCCATCTCAAAAATGCCCTCCCTGTCCTTGAATGTTGATCGCCCATTAAATCAACTATCTTTTTCAATAATTAGAGCACACCACAGTATTTCCTTTATCTTTCCCTCTCACCCAAAGGTAGAAATTGACCACCCCTGGTATCTGGCAAGCATCTTTTGCATTTCTTTTCTCTATTGTTTAACTTCCAGAAACTGTTTTCACACATTTTTCTGTCATCCTTTTTCCCTGCCTGTGCTGGCTCTAGTTCTACCCATAGTCTTTGGGCTGAGGCTGGGGTCTTCAGAATCTACATTAGGTTGATGGCTGTGAGTGAGGTGGGAGGAGAAATCCAGAAGCCTGAGCCACTCTGTCAAAGGACTGACCTCTAGAATTCCTGCCTACCTAATCTCCCTGCCTCCTGCAGGCCCACAGTTGGTATTGCCTTAGCACTTTGAATTCTTATTATAATCTCTAGTTTGTTATCACTGATATTCCCTCATACTCCTCAGGGTTCTCTTATTTATGTGTTGTTTATGTAACTGTATTTTAAACAGTTACATAAACAACGGAAGGACATTGTCTTTCTTTTGTGCCATCTTAACCTCAATAGCCACAGGAATTTAGAACTAGGTTTACTTACAGTTGGTGCTCAATAAATGTTTGCATTTTGGCATATCGTATTGGCAAGTCATTTAGGACAGTGGTTCACAAAATGTGTTCTGAAAACCACTGGAGTTTTCTAAGGCCCTTGTAGGAAGTCTGTGAGGTCAAAATTATTTTCATAATAATATTAAGGTGTTATTTGCCTTTTCTACCTTGGACAGTTGAAGCAAAAGCAAAGATGGTTACAGCTGCTGGCTCCTTAGCCCAAATCAAGGCAAGGGCACCAAATTGTAGAGGAAGGCAGCGCAACTGCCACACACTTGTAGTAATAAAAACAAAACAAAAATTGCCGGTTTCACTTAAGTCCTAGGCGACGTTTTGGAAATTCTTTATTAAATGTCAGTCTTTGTGTACACTTTTAAAAACTATCCTGTGTGATAAAGTGGGAATAAGCCATAAAGGACTTCTGTTTCATTGTGATATACAGAGATCATCTTGAGGAAAAGCTGAGTTGTGAGCTGACCTAGCGTTTTCTCTATGGAACATCATTTTTACTTGAAAAAATGCCTGGTAGCCAAACCCTGGCCATTCAGAATTAAATGTTTGGGAGTCATTTTCTTAAAATTGGGTGAAGTGAGCCCGACATTTCAAGAACTATAACAGACTGTATTTTTTGTCCAGTGGTAAAATTCAAGCATTCAAGAGCAAATTAACTTTTGGAAAATTTGTATCTATTAAAATGAACCTGACAACTTCTCGTACCTTAAAGACTTTTCTGAAGAGATGGTTGATATAATGAATGTTCTTTTTTTTTAATCCTGTATAATGGAATGTGTCAACATTTGGAAGATCTACATAATTCAGTGAACTTTTTCAAATGATCAGTACATGTGGTTATAAAATTGATTGGTAGAAGAACCATCCAAAATGCAAGATAAGCCAACAGAGTTTAATATAAATAGCATACAAAAAGTTTACTGAGAAGGCTGCACATTTCATACTGCAACTAACCCTTAAGAAGCAACCTGTTGTCAAATTTTGGCATAGTATCAAAGAAAAAATATCTGAGAGATGCAAATCAAAACAATAGTGAGATATCACCTCACACCTGTCAGAATGGCTGTCATTAACAAATCAACAAACAAGGGTTGGCGCGGATGTGGAGAAAAGGGAACCCTAATACACTGCTGGTGGGAATGCAAAATGGTGCGGCCACTGTGGAAAACAGTATGGAGTTTCCTCAAAAAATTAAAAATGGAACTTCCATTTGACCCAGTCATTCCACTCCTAGGAATATATCCTAAGAAACCTGAAACATTCATCAGAAAGAATATATGCATCCCTATGTTCATAGCAGTGCAATTTACAATAGCTAAGATTTGGAAACAGCCTAAGTTCCCATCAGCAGATGAGTGGATAAAAAATTTATGGTACATTTGCACAATGGAATACTATGTGGCAATAAAAAGAAAGAACTCTAACCATTTGCAACAGCATGGATGGACCTGGAGAGTATTATGCTGCGTGAAATAAGCCAGCCAGAGAAAGATAATAAGTATTACAGGATCTTACTCATATGTGGAATCTAATGAACCAAATAAACTGATGATCAAAAGTAGATCCAAAGACATAGAAGCATGAACAGACTGTTGAACCTCAGAGGGAAGGCAGGGGGTGGGGGTGGGGTAAGAGGGAAGAGATTAACCATGAACTTGTATGCATATATACATAACCTGTGGACA
The DNA here is from genome assembly GCF_028538775.1 of Myotis yumanensis. Lineage (NCBI taxonomy): Eukaryota > Metazoa > Chordata > Mammalia > Chiroptera > Vespertilionidae > Myotis > Myotis yumanensis. Next base: position 25,198,026 of record NW_027223754.1, on the reverse strand, counting down.
CAGACAATGGGGTGGTGAGGGCCAGGGGAATGGGGTAGGGGAGATGGGAGCAGGCTGGAAGAGGTTACTGGGGGAAAAAGAAGGACCTATGTGATACTTTTAACAATAAAGATAAAAATAAATAAATATAAAATTCTATTAAAAAATAAAAATAACTTTATATTTATAGAAAAGGACCTATAGATACTTCTCCAAAGAGAACATACAGATGGCCAAGAGACATATGAAAAAATGCTCAAAGTCACTGATCATCAGAGAGCTGCAAATTAAAACAACAATGAGTTATCACCTCACACCTGTCAGAATGGCTACTATCAACAATCAAGATGCCCTAACCAGTTTGGCTCAGTGGATAGAGCGTTGGCCTGTGGACTGAAGGGTCCCAGGTTCAATTCTGGTCAAGGGCATGTGCCTTGGTTGCGGGCACATCCCCAGTAGGGGGTGTGCAGGAGGCAGCTGATCAATGTTTCTCTTTCATCAATGTTTCTAACTCTCTAACCCTCTCCCTTCATCTCTGGAAAAAATCAATAAAATATATTTTTAAAAAATCAAGAAATGACAAGTGCTAGTGAGGATGTAGAGAAAAGGGAACCCTAGTACACTGCTGGTGGGAATGCAGACTGGTGCAACCATAATGGAAAACAGTATGGAGTTTCCTCAAAAACTTAAATATGGAATTGCCATTTGACTCAGTGATCCCACGTTTAGGAATATATCCTAAGAAACCCAAAGCACCAATCAGAAAGAATGTATGCATCCCTATGTTCATCCCTGTGTTCATAATTTACAATAGCTAAGATAGTGAAACAGCCCAAGTGCCCATCAGTAGGTGAGTGGATAAAAAAAGCTGTGATACATTTACTAGTATACAATGGAATACTATGCAGCAGTAAAAAAGAAGAATCTATTACCCTTTGAGACAGCATGGAGGGACTTGGAGAGTATCATTCTAAATAAAATAAGTCAGTCAGAAAAAGACAAGTATCACATAATCACACTCTTATGTGGAATCTAAGTAACAAAATAAACCGGTGAACGGAGTGGACCCAGAGACATGGAAGCATGGAACAGAGTGCGGAATCTCAGAGAGAAGGTGGGGGAGGGTGGGTGGGTGGGAGGTAATCAACCAAAGACCTTGTATGCATATATGCATAACCCATGTACACAGACAATAGGGTGCTGAAAGCCCGGGGTGGGAGGGGGGCAGGGGCAGGGGCAGGGGCAGGGGTGGGCTGGAGAGGGTCAATGGTAGGAAAAAGGAGACATATGTAACACTTTCAATGTTAAAGAATTATGAAAAAATAAAAAAATAACTTTACATTTATAGAAAAATTATAAACATAGTACAAAGAGTTTCGTATAACCATCTCTTTGTTTTCCCTAATGTTAACATCTTGCATGACCATGGTGCATTTCTCAAACCTAAGAAATTATTATTGGTACAAAACTATTAACTAAACTATACACTTTATTTGTATTTCACCAGTTTTCTCATGAATGTGCTTTTTTTGTTCTAGGATCCTATCTAGAATAGCACATTGCAATTTGAATATAGTTAATTTTATGTAAATATAGTATATATGCAACATATAATGGTTTATTATTATTTTAAAGTGAATTAATAAATATTTTAAAACTTCTCAGTTTTTGTTTCTATCATAGTAAATACTGATAGACAAAGTACTTATAAACAAAAACTTTTGGATTCTCAAACATTTTTAAGTGTGTAAAGGGGTCCTGAGACAAAAATGTTTAACTGCTGACCTAGAATATTTTGTAAGAGGAGAATGTTTATATTTGCAAACTGCTAGCCTGTAAGAATAGGCATAAGGTTGAGGGTTTATATAATGTCTCTGGAGAGTTTATTTCCTCCCCCTCCCCCAATGATCCATAAATATACATGAGTGTGCAAAACTAAATTCAGTGAGAAAGAACCTGGGTACTGGAGACAGCGCTAGATCAAGTCACTTAGTTCAGTCAGCTCATAAATGTTAATTGAGTACAGACTATGTACCTGGTGACGTTCCAAGCCCTGGGGATACAGCTATTCTTAAGACAGTCTGAGCTTCTATCTAAAGAGCTTACTTTTCTGGTGGGTGGGGAGGCAGGAAGTTATACAGTGAACACATAAACAAAGAAATTACATCACTTTCTATACTAGTATGTGGTCTAAAGCAGAGAAAATAGAGTGATGTGGTAGAGAGCAATGTCAACAGGAGATGGGTGGGAAGGTGCATAGGTGGGTCCTTGATCGTATTTGGAAGAAGGCAGCCAAGTGAAAATCTGGTGGACAAACATTCCAAGGGTGAGCTTGGTGCTTTTGAGTGGCTGGAGGGAAGGCCAGTCCTGCTGGAGAGTGGTGGGTGAGGAGAAGAGTAGGGGAAAACATAGCTGAAGAGGCAGGTAGGGTCCAGATCAGATAGGGCTCATGGACCTGGTAGGGAGTTTGGATTCTATTCTCCTTGCCTGAGAAGCTTTGCTAGGCTTTAAGCAGGGGAATGACAGTGTCTGGTTGGCTGGTGAAATCATTCTCGCCACCGTAAGGAATGACTAAAAGGTGTCAAGATGGAGGTGAGGGAATGGTAAGGGGCTTTGTAGTAGTCCAGGTCAGAGGTGATGGCAGCTTAGACTCCAGGTGTATGTCCAAAGATAGTAACACATTGTCAAATTCAGGATCTGTTTTTGAGTTAGGAGCAGCATGTCTTACTAGTAGATTGGATGTGAGTGGGAAGGAAAGAGCAATCAAGGAGGAATATTAGGTTTCTGTCCTAAGCAGCTGGGTAAATAGGTGTAGCATTTACTGAGATGGGGAAACTTTGAGTTCAATGAATTCACAGATTATATTTAATAGTTCTTTTTAGATTTAAGTTAGGTTTGAGCCCTCTTGGGTATCCTAGCATGCAAATTACAATTTATTTGAGCAGATATTGGTCAAGTACCTACTCCAGGCGAGACACTGATCTGTTGAAGGAGATCCTCATGAATCACACACACACACACACACACACACACACACAAGCATGTTTATCCCTCTTTCTCATTATGTTGTTTTGGAAGCAGAGAAGATGGAGTGAGTAATGCCATCTGGTGAGTTCGGTGAATTCTCCTCTTTCTCACCCCATTTGTGGGGGTAAGTGCGGATGATTGAGGTACAGGATAGTAATCAGGTCAGATGTGTGTTAGGAGACAGGTGGCGTGATTGGATAACCATTTTGAAATTTTTTGGGGACCCAAGAGATATAAATATACCATCTTTTATCTCTTTCTCCTGGGAAGCATTTTATCTCACTCTTCCTTCCTGTCCCCGTGGGAGAGAGGTGGGTGGAGGAATGTCATTACTTATAAATATATTACGAGTAAATAATGAAAGTACCCAAAAAACCAGAAAAGAAGACTGTTCCTGCTGGAGTGTGTGGCCATGTTTATCCAGTTAAAGATGATGAAAACAGGGCAGTTGTGTGCTGAGAGTGGCCTGCGGTCAGCCATGGCCAGTGTGGATCGGGAAGAAGCTGACAGGTTTACCTTTCTCCTCCCACACTCCCTCCCACCTCCACCCGCTCTAGATCTGCAGGCTGGGTTGCCTGTGTCTCTCCAGGCAGCTGTGCAGGCCTGACCTGGCAACTTGTGATGCCAGCATGTGGTGGTGCCCACCAGCCTGACAGCAGCTTGTCCTCCCGGCGTGACTTGCCATCTGCCAGGAACAGTGAGAACTGACCTGCAGGGGACCCTGAGCTCTCCTTGGTGTCAAGTCCTTTCCAAAACAGATTCTTTGGGGCTGGCTGAAATGATGCAGGCACTGGCTTTGTTTTTGTGATCAGGAATCAGAGTGAAGAAGAAGGGATGGTTGAAGAATTATACACGCCCCCTCCCCAATCAGTAAATTGTTGCTAATAATAAAGATGATAGTAGCTACCATTTATTTAATCTCAACAATGCACCAAGCTTTTAGATACTTCATATTCTTTGTTCTCCTCACCACAATGATATGATGTGGTTATTATTATACCTGTTTTATGGATGATGAACTGAGGCTCAAAGATTAAGTAACTCACCAAAAGTTCTATAACTCATAAATGACAAAGTCAGCAGTCACACCTTTTCTACTTTGTTACGTAATAATCGCTGCTTGACCCATGCCTAACTCATCTCCCACTTTTCTCCAGAATGTTCCGTTCCCTTAAGTTCCCCCAAATAACTGAAAAGAACCATTATGCTTTTGGGTGTTGGGGGCGTTGGAGGGGCCTTCGTGCGTACACTTTATTATGTTCCCGGGAACACTAAGGCGGAAAACCTGACATAACCACACTGGCCATGAGCGTAGAGTCGGGGACATGGACTCTGACTTCCGCATAGAGAAGGCTTTGCACCTTCAGGCTGGCCTTCTGTCTTAGGGCCAGCCAGGTGTGGCTTGGGCAGAATCATTTCCCTCTAAGAGGCGCTGTCTATCATTTGAAGCCCTTTCCCCTGTTTCTCTAGTCCAGTGATGGCGAACCTATGACACGCGTGTCAGAGGTGACATGCGAACTCATTTTTTGGTTGATTTTTCTTTGTTAAATGGCATTTAAATATACAAAATAAATATCAAAAATATAAGTCTTTGTTTTATGATGGTTGCAAATATCAAAAAATTCCTATATGTGACACGGCACCAGAGTTAAGTTAGGGTTTTTCAAAATGCTGACATGCCAAGCTCAAAAGGTTCGCCATCACTGCTCTAGTCCATTGGATTGGATTTCACTTTCCTTTACTAGGGTTAATTAACATCTTTTCCCCAGGACAGCTGATGGCAAGAGGAGGCGGACAGAAGGGGCACCTAAATACAGAGTTCCAGCAGACAAAACCTCTTCTCATTTTCAAAATTACTCACTGCTAGAGGTGGCCTGGCCCCTGTGGTTCTGAGGAAAAGTCTGGGACTTAAATTAGAGGCCATATCTTGTGCACTTTTGAAATAGATTTCACATAATCCATGGGTAGGTTGGCACTCGCTGGAGGCCACGAAGGGCTGACCTCAGGCTTTCTTGCCAGAGCTCTGCAGGCACCAGACTTGATTTAAGCAGGATCCGCCCATACCTGGTAGATGGACGTAAGCTGTCACATAGAGGTGATGCCAGCGAAAACTCCCAGGACAGAAGTCACCCCTGCAGGTGCCTTCATTTGCCTCATAGCCCAATTATAGAGAACATGTAGGATATGAGGGGAAGGACATTTTTCTTGCAGTTGCCAATGGAATGGAGCTCTTTGGGAAAGCAGTGTGTGACGTGCAAGGCCAGCTGGCTGCCTGGAACCTAAAGGGGCAGCTTCCAGGGTGTGGAGGAGGAATGGGTGAGCTCCTCTTCTCACCGAGAGAAAGGTGTGGAAACGCCCTGGAACACCCTGTGCCCTCCGTGCTCCTCCCCTTCCCTGTCCTTCCTCAGTGGCCCCTGCTTTAACTAAATTACTCTGGGAACCAGCCAAACTCTCTTTGTGTTCACTCAGAACCCCAGGGAGGCAGGAATAATGCAAGGCATCGTGCAGAGCCTTGTGGCTTGTGGAACATTTTCATGTATAACATGTCGCTTAAGTCTCAGAATACCTCAGTGTGAAAAGCAGGGCAAATACAAGAGTACCCATTCTACAGATGGAGAGACTGACGCTGGGGGCTGTTTTCTCCAAGGTGAATGGATTTCCTCCGTTTCCTTTTCATAAGGGCTTAGGAAAGGGGGTTGCATTTAAAAGCCCAACAGAATAACCTGAACTTATACTTCAAGTTTTCTCTTTAAAACAATGACCTGCCTTTCTACTTTTAAAAGGTTGGGAAAGCTCTCCCTGCAAGGTCATCCTCAAACATACTCCCAGCAGCCGTTTGGTTCCATCCTGTCAAGCGTCTGCTCTTGGGCCAGGCCGTCCCTGCTCCTACAGTTCCGGACTCAGTGCCCGCCCAGAGAGAATCAGGGTGCTCATGGAAATTGGGGTGCCAAGGGTGAGTGTGGTGGAACAGTCTGCTTTGCTCCTTAACAGTTGTCACCATATATAGAAGGAAATGAGAAACAAACAGTGCAGCGACTTTGATAACCCTGCATTGAGGAGGTGATCAAACACCCCAGGACTTTAATTATGGGGTCCAGAGGCAGGCAGCTCCGAGGCGGCCTCCAGGAGCTCCGAGGCGGCTGCAGCCTCGTCCAGGGAATCCTTTCCCTCTGCGGAACAAGCGTCCTCGGTCCCTGGACCTGAGCTCCATGACCTTGGTTCTTCCTTGATGTCCAAGAGGAACGCATGTGAACAGGGAGAATCTGTCTTCCTCGAAGGTGGGAAGTGGAGCTGAGTGGGAGGGTGGGATATTGGTGGACGGATCGAGGAGACAGACATATGGAAGAGGCTGTAAGAAAAGAAAACAAGTTGATTTGGGGAGGCCATTTGGAAGAAAGCTCACAAATAGCTGCTGGTTCCCAGGTCTCAGCTAGAGCCGGTGGGTCCGCAGACTACTCAGTGCCACATTGGCAGGTCCTCCTGCTCTTCTCCTGATGCCTCAGGAGGGCCGTTGTGGAGCTGCTCTCTCTGGGGTTTTCAAGAGGACGGAGTCCATCCTGGGAACTTCAGGATTCACAGACAGGAAATGTCCTGCCTCCTCCACGTGTGGAGGCCAATAGTCAGTTGGCTGGTCCCTTCTTTGGACATCTTGTCTCCTTTTGGGGATAGTCCTCATGGATGCTTGGCTCTCTCCTTGTTAAGCGCATTTTCACCCTCACTGCCCCTTCCCACCTGAGTTTTTTTTTTTTTCTAACCTGCCTAGCGCACTTGAAGCCTGTGAGTGTGAAATATTTCATAACAGGCTTTTTGAGATTCCTCGGGACAGTGAACACAGGGTCTCACCACGTTCTCCCAGCGGTCTCTTGGGGTTCTCGCCCTGCCAGAGCTGCCTTGCCTGAATGCAAGCAATTGTCTTGCCTGCAGTCAAATGACAGGATGCTCCTATTTTTTCAGACGCTACCACAGCCTGCAGGTCTGATGGAGCAGTTCACCAACTGCAGCAAAGGCTTCATTCTCTTTCCAAAGCAGCAAAGTCCCCACCACACATGACATCTGGGAGAGACCAAAGACCCCAGGGCAGTGTGTTTGTAACTGCCTGGAGAGGCACATCAATAACACTTAACTTTTGGTCCTCTTCCGTGGGCAATTAGCAGGGTTGAATCTCAAAACGAGAGTATTTTTCTCTGGAGAAGCAAAGCTTTTGAAAATAATAAAGATGCTTAAAATGTTCTATTTGAAGCTGTTTTGTTGTATTGATCCGGGAACACGTCCAGGGTACCCACACGGTTCTTTTAGCAGAAGATGCAAGTTACATGGAAATGGGGGAACTGAACTAATTGAAAGGTGAGGCTATGAGGGCTGGAGATGCGATATTTATTGGTGATTGAGATTCAACTCAGAGCCTCACTCAGCATCTGCAATCAGGTTAACCAGGACTGAATCTAAAACAGCCCCTCTCCCAGGACATGGGCATCCAGTACCTCTGTGTTTGTCCGATCCACACGCAGTCCACAGTACTGAGGTCACCTTGTGGACCTTCTCCTGGAAGAACCCTGTTATTGCCACCTACACCAATGCCACGAATACTGGAGTTGTTGCCCCGACCCTGCCACGGACCACAGGACACAAGACAAGTCACTCAATTTCCCTAGGTCTCAGTGTTTGCTCTGTCAGGTGTGAGATAAAGATACTTTCACTATCCCAAGTGAGTCTAAACTGAGTGATGGTAGGTGGGATCACCGTGGAAAGTGAGGAAGTTCTGTTGCTAATGCAGGGTAAACTATGATTTCATTTGATGCCTATGTTTTCTTTGCCCATTTCCCCTTCTTCATCACTTTTCAGGTGGCAGGTCTGGTGATAGCCTTGGGCATTCTTCAAAGGCCCCTGGGCTGGGCGGAAGAAGATACTCAGTGTCCATTGGTTGGGCTTTTGCTGCATTGTTCCAATCCAAGTTGTGTGAGTCCTGGTTTTCTGGTGCAGTGCATACATAGCCTGCAAACCTGAGGGGAAAGAGGAGGGGGCAGATCCTGAAACTAGTGCATTGTCCTGCTGGGTTTCTTTCCCAGTTGTGCCTCAAATTGGCTAACCAGCCAAAAATCAACATCAGTAGCAAATTCATTCAACCTATTTTTGTTCCGCTAATAATTCTCGGGGCTGTCTCTATGTGAGCCTCTCGTATCACCAGGATGTATTGGTGACTTGCAGGCACACATTTCCCAGAAAGAAGACAAGGATCAGTCTTGGTGTGACACTTGAGTACATAAAGCCAGCGGCTATTGAATAAATAATGTGTTTCTGTGGAATAACCATTGTGGGTATTGAAGGCTGGAGACGTGCTAAGGATCTGGAGATAAAAAGCCTAAAATATTTAGAACTTACTGCTGCTTCGGGAAGATTAGAGGAGAAATTTCAGTCCAGCAGGTAGAGGGAGCGTCTATGCCTTTGGAAAGCCTTCTGCTCCCTGGGAAAACAAGGATGGCATTCGTTTCTTCCCAAGCTCCCTCCTAGTTGCATTTTCTTTTCCAACATACAAATACCACTTTGCATTTTGGACACAGGGGCCATGGGGTCTCACTGGGTCTCCGATCTAGCAGTGCCTGGTGAATTATACATTTGGGATCTTTGTCAGGGGGCGTGTGTGGAGCTGAGCAGTAACTGGAGAGGTCACCCACAGGAATGTGATAAAACGAAGGATCTGGTGCCAATTTACAATCAGGGTCCTCTCGGTGGGGGGCTTTGAGACAATTCAGCTTCCTGAAGAGGAGAGGGGTAGGAGGAAACCCAAGTCTTTTCCTGGCCTTGCCTTTCTGCACTGGGCTTGAGTTTCAGGGCTGCCAAATTTTTGCAGGAGTCTTTCAGAAATGTATTTCATAATATTCTGCAGGACTCTGGTTGACTGAAAACCAGCCAAGGACTAGCCAGATTGGAGTCCATAATTATTACCTTCCTCTTGCAGAGATTTAAAGTGGATTAAGTGATTAGAAGTGCCTAATTGCTTATGGACTCCCTTTATGACACAGGCAGGTGAAGACATGGTTGTAAATCGCTGCTTTCTCTTGATCCATAAATCAAGTGCAGCAACCCAGGCAGGATGTGTGAAAACTGGGCAGGCGGTGGCTGCAACTGGCTTCCCCTGCCTGACCACAGGATCTGGAATTCGGTCAGAACCACAAATCATTTCTCTTTTTGGCAAGTAGGAAGAAAGGAAGGTAACTGGAATGTTTAAAAGGATTAGAAGTTTTTTAAAGCAAATACTAAAAGATTTGATTTAAAAGCTCTGGAAAGATGACTGGATTTGGAGTCAGGAGACATAGATTTCCAGTCCCTGGAGTACCTGCTGCTCTCTTTACACTAGTTATGTGGCCTTATACTGACCTTTCCTTGGGCGTGTCACTTGGGCATTCTGTAGCCCCATAACCACCTTCCAGGGTTGTGAGGTTTGTCTAAAATCATTATGTGAAACTACTAAGTGTGGCATGAAATGCTCCGTCAGTATATTAGTTTCTGAGACATCAAGGTGTCGGCAGGACCATACTCTCTCTGAGGGCAGGAGAGGAGGACCCTTCCTTGTTGCTTCTGGCTTCTGGAATTCCTTGACATTCCTTGGTTCATTGATGCACCACTTCAATCTCTGCTTCTGTTTTCACAGGGTCTTCTTCCCCATTTGTTTGTGTCCAAGTTTCCTTCTTCTTATAAGGACACTAGTTATTGGATTAGGACCCACCCTAATTCAGAATGACCTCGTCTTAACTTCATTAGATATGCAAAGGCCCTGAGTCCAAATAAGGTCACATATGCCAAGTCCTGGGAGTTAGGACTTTAATAGAGCTTTTGTGAGAGACACAATTAAACCCATAACTATAATGTAAATGTTGATCATAAAGATGAATATTAGTAGCATTTTCCCAGACATCCCACAGATGATAGTGGATGAGTCCCTGAGACACAGATTTACACTACTTATGTGGACCTTGTCCTGGCCTTTCAGTATAAGGCCTTGGGATGGCATGGCTCAGAGCACAGGTGCATTTGGTGGGAAGAGGAAGAATTGGTGAACTTGCTTGGTCCCCTGGGATGCTGCTGCCACTTGAAAGAATATGTTTTAAGATCTCTTTATTGTCACCTCCTGACCCAGCTGAGACCCAGTGTGAAGGAGGGGCTAGTGGTGGTGGAGGGAAGGCTTTATGCTGACCTCTTCCTGATGACAAAGGCCTCATTATTTTCTAATTAGAGTGGAGCCCTCCAGGGGCTCTCAGACACTGAAATGTCTGCACAGTGGTTGCCTCTCCCTGGAGGAGACCCTGCTTCCCAGACAGCCCAGAGATAGCCCAGAGGTGCTCTTGGAGTTGTTTCCTTTGGAACCACCCTCTGGGCTCTCTTTAATAATTTTGAGGATAAGACTCAAAGAATATAAAGAGAAAGTTCTATTTAGACTTGGTTGACCACACTCGTGCATTTTATTTTTTGCTACTGTGACACTAGCTGAAGTGCTTAGAATGGTGCTGAGTACTGAGCACAGAGAAGAGAGAGTTCTGCCTCTAAAGGCCAGTCCATGGGGGGCACACACACCATGGCAAGAGGGCATTTTGTCTCTTATATATAGGTGTGCACGGGGAGCTAGGAGAACCTAGAAAGGGCTCTGAACCCAGCTTGGGTGAGAAGAGGAAGAGGAATGTTCCAGGGAGAGGATGCCTGACACATGGATTAGCGGGGTGATGAGGAGGAGAAAAGAGTGGAGCATTTAACAAGATTGGAAGGGAAGAGCAAGCAGGGCGCATTGTCAGCTGTGGTGCAGCGTGCCTGTGGAATGGCTGGAATCAGTTGGCAATGTGGCTGGACAGGAGGCCTTGCCTGGCCCCAGATGCATTTACATTTCAGTGGGTGTTTGCAGTTATTCAAGTTTCAAACTGGTTCTCATCAGAATCTCTAAGAACAGCTAAGGTCCTGGAGGAAAGCCAGCCAGTAATGGGGGCCAGCTCCTCTTCTGAGTATTCACTGCAAAAACATGTTGTAACGTACTGTGTTGTACCCACTGATTGTGGGTCCACGGACATCTCCAAGGCACATCTCTTACCGTCAGACAAAATAACCTGTGATGTCACGGCTCCTCTTGCCCCACCACCAGCATCCACTGGGGTTCTGTTGTATAGTTTTCATTTTGTGGGACTCCATAGCATATTAGCTAAGGAACTCCCCTGGGTGCCAGGTGGCTTGAAATATCTCATTAGGAATAGCTGCGTGGGAAGAAACAATATTTTTAGCAGTGGGTAGGAAGTGCTCCTGAAATATGACTTATTTGACATTATGAAGCTGAGAATCATCAGTTCAAGTCAGATGGTATGATAGTAATTGTAACCATTTTGGGGACCACAGATCAAAAGAATGGGATTCAGGAGCATATTTCTCTCTCTTGCATATTATTAAATAGCACAGAGCTGATCTCAGGATACAGCATCACCAGGGACAGTTCTTTGCTCGGTATTGCACAAATTTTGCTCTGAGATTAAGTTGATGGATTCTTGGAAAAGTTCTGAGGCTCTGGGAATTGATCTGGTCTCAGAATTTCCGATGAGATGAGGTCCATAGTTGGGGCTGCTCTGTGAGGTCTGCTTTATGAGGAGGCAGGCAAGAAGAGATGTCGCAGAGAGTGTTTGCCAGGAGACAGACTCTGCAGAGTTCAATGCTCATGATGGCTCCTGGATGGACACCGTGGCAGGGAGACGCAGAAGAACGATTCTGGGTTCTGGGTACTCATCTTAATGTTCCAGGCTACTCAGTCACTAAACGAGCCACAGCCCATCAACTTGGGAGGATGGTCTATTATTTTGGGGTGGTGAAGAATAGGAATTGTTGCTTGTGGTAGGAATTGCATTGCCGGTGCTCAGCTTTAGATGAAATCAGTACTTAACTTTATTTCCCACTCTGACCTGAATATCTTCACTGGCACAGGCCTCTGGGCTTTATTATCACCTGTAAAATCCAAGAATGTGGCAGAAGACATGAGGTATACCCTGATCCAAATGTCTGCTCCTCTTCCTGCTCTCAGCCCCTCTCACAGTCCTCCGGGGACCTGGCCTGGGAAGGTGGTCTTTGTTGGGCATTTCTGCATCACTGGCTCCCACCAATCAAAACCACAAGTGTCTTGTTTAAGCAGTTGCCTTTGGTTCCTCCCTGCCCAAAATGATTCCTGAAAGGAAGACAGTAAATATTCTGGATTGCAGTGAGCCTAGAGAAGGAATATTACTGTAGGAGTTAGGTATCCCCACTTTGTCTCTTACCACCAGGATGAATGTGCAGAAGTCCTCTAATCATCTGCGTGTCTTTTCTGTGAATGTGAAAGATTCAGGTAGATGGTCCCCAAGGTCTTTTCTAGTGTTGCAATTTCTTTATTCCTATCTCCACTGAAAGGTGGTGTCTCATTCTCTGATCCATTCAGTTCCAGCTTGTCTGAGTCCCTGTCCCTTTACTTTTGCTCTGTATCAACTTTTCATCCCTCCTCCACTGTCAGCAGAAGTGTGCGGATTCCCCTGTTTCCTGCCAGCCCTTCAATTGTCCTGGTCTGCTCTTCCACCAAGCAGCCCCACCTCCCTCCGAGCAACTGGGGGAAGGTGGGTAGGAGGGAGGCAGGGGAGGTAGCATTGATTTCAGGGCACCCTGGGTTTAGTAGGTGGGCAGGTTAGACAGAGGGGCTGACAATTCACTGCCAGGCTGAGGCAGGGGTGGGGCTAGAGCAGAACTGATGGGAGAGTGAGGCGTGGCCTTTGAAGGGCATCACCAGCCTATATGCCTACTCTTTTCCCCAAAGCCAGAAACTGCTCAGCCAGGTAATGAATCGATATCAATATGGTTCCTGGAACCTACCCAACCCTTGCTCACCTCAGCTGAAAGTTGAGAAGAATTGATTCGGGACAAGGATTGGAAAGTGTAACTATGTTAAGGCCTGGATTGGTGAGGTGTGTGCCTTTTCCCAACATCAGGGCTATTGCCAGACAGCCAGGCTGTCATCCTGGCGATGTGACAAGACCCTGAAACTCTGATGTGAGGCATTTGCTCATTACCTGGCATCCCAGTGGTCATGACCATCTGCTCAGTGCACCCCCTCGCAAATGGCAGAGCAGACTTCACAAGACACCAGCATCAACTTGCCAGCGGGTGAGTAGGATGGATGTGCTCAAAGCTAGAGAGTAATAGAATAGCCTTCCTAGAAGGTGCCACTGGAGTTTTAAAAGGACTCCTGGTTAGAATGCCAAAAAGGGACTCATAGTCAATGCACCTGTACTCAGGCTATGTCCTAAAACATGCCATGCTTTTCTATACGTTGATTTTAGAGTCATAAGAAATCCCACATTCTGTTCAAATGAGGAGTAGCTCAGGACTGCCCTGGATAAGCATTCTCAGTGAGGAATGGGCTGCTCACTGCTATTGCCCAGAGCACCGAGCACAGAGGCAATATTAAAATGCAGTCTCTTGAGTGCAAGGCCCTGGAAAGTCTGGATTTTTCCAGCTTCCTCACAAAGCATGTAAAAGGTGTAATGAGATAAAAAGTCCACCTCCGGGGAATTGTTTTCCAGCCCTGTCAAGCTCCCAGTGTTCAAGCTGACTTAAGGTAATGCTACATAAGCTCTGGAATCAGTGGTTTAGTGCATTAGAAGTTCATTTCTCCAGCACACAAAGTCCGGTGGGCACCGGGGATTGGGGACATGGGGCTCTACTCTATGTAATCATTTAGGCACTCAGACTTTCAGAGACCCTTCTTTCACATATGGGTTCCAACACTGACCAGTGTATCAGTACACAACCTGCAGGAGGCAGAGCAGATAGCTGGTCAGGCAGCAGGCTTTTAGGGGCCAGGCCTAGAAGCGTGCACGTGCCTTTTGCCTACTTTACATTAGCCAGAACTCAGTTACATGACACCCACTGCAAGAAAGGATGAGAATTTCAGCTCAACCTTTTGTGGCTGGGCAAAAAGGGAAAAAACAAAACAATAACCCATACACAAAACAAAAAAAACAACTATATCTGTTACAGAGAGTGTGTGGCAAATTCATTTCTAGAAAATAATCTCTTATTATTGATGCATACGTGGCATCTATCCTATCTCTCTCTCTCTCTCTCTCTCTCTCTCTCTCTCTGTAATATCAGAATGAGCACCCCTATAACATCTTCTGAAGCAAAGTTAAGATCTTAGTCATGTGATTCTCTCTCATCCTGCCCCTCCTAAGAAATCGTCATCCTGAATCCTGTCCTCATTTTTGTACCAAACATTTTAAGAGTTGTAGCTTATCTCCATGTATCTATTTTTATTGTAGTTGTTTTTGACTTTATAAAAAGGATCTTGTGTATGTACTCTTTGACTTAATTTTTCCATGTAAATATTAGATTGCTGTGATGCAGCCACAGTCTGGTGTGTTGCCATGCCTCACTTACGTTGTGACTGTACCTCAGTTTACTCATTGGGGCTGATTGCAGGGTTGGCAATTTGAACAACGCTAGTGTCATCATCCTTCACCTGCCTGGAATTGTAGATGAGTGAGAGTATTCTTGCCTGTAAACTAGGAGTGCAGTTGTTGGGTTGTTTAGCTTCGTGTAATGATCCTTTCAACTCATCCTCCTGTCAAAAATGCGTGAAAGACCCCATGTGTCCACACAACGTCCTCAACACTTGAGGCAGTCAGCTATTTTAATGTTTACTAATCCTTTCATCATTAATGAGCAAAATACACATACCTTTATATGTTTATCTTCTTGGTAGCTGAATCCCTAAGCTATCATCATTTTCACTACCTCTTGCTGCATCCCAAAGCAAGAGGTGGCACAGGATCTCACACCAACATTCCAATGGGAAAAGAAGTTCTGACTGAACGATTTCAGGGAACAGGCAGATCTAAGCATGGGCTCTTGTCAGTTTGTGGCTGGCAGCCCCTAACTCTGCAACCTTTTAATTCCCGTGCCTTCCCAACTTGGCCACTCCAGATACTTATGCATGGGCTTTACAATTGTGCAGATTTTTGGAAAAGTCAGCGGGCAAATGTAGACCATACAGGGTTCCATGGAGAGGCCAAGTCCAGCTAGTGAGCTGTGGTGGAGGATGGAGCTGAGCACGCCTGCTGGCTGACGGACAGCCCATGCAGCAGCCTCGGAGTATGGATTACAATAAAAGTCATGGTTTTCCCTGCAGCAGCTTGGTCTGCCTCATCTGTGCCTCCTCTGCAGCTGGGTACAGGTGCAGCACGGTGCCTCCGAGCCCGGATGCGATAGCAGCATTTAAATCTGCCCTCAATCTGTCTGGTTTGGTAAGGGCAGTCTTGTGAAGATAAATCATGTAAACAAGTTAGAGTAATGGAATACTTATTTATAAACTGTGTGTTCGAAGGCTTGTATCCACCCTTAAAAAGGAAGGTCTTATCTTTTAGCTTGTTGAGCAGGCACAGGGAGCTCTCGCACTGGAGAGCAGGAGTCCGCCTTGGCATTCCTCCCTTGAGTGGTGGGGGAGGGCGGGTGCCTGCTCTCTCAAATGTGAGTGGCTTTTCCACCTGGCTGCGCAGCCCTTTAGTTTGATGGAATGAGCAACAGAAAACATAAGAAGTGTGTTTTACTCCCCCCTATTTCCTCCTTCCCTCTCTTCCTTCTCTTCGTGGGCCGGGGATTGTTTTGCTTTTCTGCCTCTGGCTTTCCTCCTGTGATGGGCGCTGTGTTTGTGCTCCGACTTCAAGGGATGAAGCGATAGGAAATTCAAGCTCTCCACCCACCACCCCTGTCACCCCTCTGAAAGGATAGAAAGAGGAAGAAAATGCTCTGTCCCACTGTGACTGGCAGGGGGGAGGCAGTTTACCCGTTAATATCCTGAAAATGTAGACAGTATTTTCCCTGACAAGAGCGCTCCATCAGGCCGCCCAGACCTGTCAGTCAGCCTGGTGCAGTTGAGCTTGCTGCTTTATTGCCAATGCTCTCCCCAAAGCAGCTTTCAAAAGGGCCTTTGGAACCCAGGTAGGACAGCTTTCATCATTGGAATACCTGCTAGCTCCGCTCATCTCCATCCCCAGTCTCTGCTGTTGGGTGGAGGCAAATGTTCAACATTAAAATCTTAGTGAGGACCACCGGGCCATGGGGCAAGTAGAGATTCTAGAATGACATGTGGGAGAGCCAGGCCATTGTCTGTTAGCTGGTGGGAGTAGTTTATGTATGTGCAGAAGGAAACAGGGATCCTGTCCGTGTTTGCATAGAATGGCGTATGCTGGATCCTAGTATGTAAACCTTCTCCGTGAGATCAGCACATAGTAAATGCTCAATAAAAATCCGTTTAGTGAATAAGTGGGAGGATCCTAGTGGGGCTGTATAATGTTCTGGATTTGCACAGGGGCCATTTAGTGAATTCCATAAAGAAATCTAAGGGGCTGGAGTGTCCTGAAACCTTGGGCTCCATTCATATCCTTGGAGTCTGAAATTCAGATGAGTACATTCAGACAAAGAAAGGTGAAGGGGCCAGAGAGGGAGAAGCGGCAAGGATTCAGGCACACAAGCCTTCTCAGAGGTGGCAGAGGCATGCGTGTGTGCCCACAGAGGTTGGCCCAAGCTGGGGGCATGCTTGCTGCTGTCCTGCCAGATGTCGTCAGACCAGCCTGTGCCATATGTGAATGAGACTGACAGATATGGTTCTGTGGCCCAGGGCAGTGGGTGAGGCATGTGCCCAGCAGGGGCAGATGCCTCTGAGTCAGGAATCACAGAGCTTGGATTTACATGCAAAGAAAATGGTGCCATTAAAGGCAATTATTCAAGTGGTGTGAGTCAGCTATGCAGCTCCTGGCAATGCCAAGCCAGAGAAGGGAGTAGCGTGCAGAGTCCTCTCTCTCTCTCTCTCTCTCTCTCTCTCTCTCTCTGTCTCTCTCTCTCTCAGTATGTCTCTTTAAACAAAGCTCAGGCCTGAAAGCAGAGCTTGCACCTGCATGTGCAGGATGTATGGAGAGGGGCCTGGACTCCACATTCCTTTATCTGAACATTGGGGACCGGGAAAGCAGCGTCAGACCAGAAGAAAGGGCTCATCCCAAGAAACAGGGAATCAACAAGATTCTTTAAGCCAGTCACACATGTGACCTTCACCCTGATTCAGCCACTTCACAGGAGGTTCCAAGTTCCCAAGACTGACCACCTATGCGGTGTATAGTGCATGAAAGGAAAGTGTGTGCTGGAGTCTTCAAGCCCCAAAAGCTAGGTTTCAGGCCCTTACTCCCTCTGTGCTGCTGGGCGCTGCTCCCCACCCCCTTTCTCTCTCTGGCATGATTTCATGGAAGACCAATACGCTTTCATTTCTGGAGTACTTCTCATGGTTTTTTGTTTTTTGTTTTTTTGTACTCCTAAGGTTGCTTGGTCTGCTGCCATGGCAACCCAGCCCTGCATCACCCACCTCCATGTGAAGGGAGATGTGAAAGGAACAGGGCAGTCCCTGCTTCCAGTGCATCCTCTACAACTGCTGGACCTGAGTTGGGGGTGGGGGTGGTTGCTGTGGAGATGTGTGCGGAAACCACAGGTTTGTCTCTCAAGGCTTTTTCCTTTTGTTGCTGCAGGGGTTGGAGGGGAAGGCATTTGAACCTGTCCCAGTAGGACAGTGTACAACCTGAAAGGGCAATGGAGCAAAGGTTGGGCCACCAGAGGTGAATTCTGGTTCAGGGGCCCTTTTGTAAGTGGAATAAAAACTTAAAAAGGACACACAGGAGTAGACTAAGCTTTCTTTGTTCTGTGCTGATTTTGGGCCAGCCCTGGTTCTCACACCTTTCCCCCTTCTGAGCAGAGTTGGAGCCATTCCAGTATTGATAAAACAAAACCGAAACAATGTCAATAGCCTTTGGGATGTTAGCAATTTTTAAATGTGGCTGAATTTTAACAGCAATGATATCTCTCACATCTGTTTCGCCTTCATAATCAGGGAATGGTTCCTTTTACCTGGTGGCATTTTTAGTCTACCACTCAGCTTGTCAGAATGGCATGACGCAGAAGTTCACAGAGGACACAGTGGACAAGAGCTGCTAGGAGCAGTGGCCTTAGTGGGGTGAGGGTGGGCATGGAGTGGAGGGTCCCACTGTGGATGAAGAGGAGCTGGTCAGGAGAGAAGGTGCTGTGGTATTTGGGGAGGGCAGGGGTAGGTGCCTCTCTGAGGGTGAGTGAGGCCACAGAGGAGCAGGCTCTGGGGATGTGTAGGCAGAAGCCAGACTAGGCTGTATGGGAAGGCGACAGCGTACTCCAGCTTGGTTCACATGAAAACTGGGAAGAAAGGCTGTGCCCTGAGGTCAGTAACAGCTCTCAAGGCTCTGCCTGGGCAGTAGGGGTGCTTCAGGCCACAGCGGATTAACTATGGGCAGGATGTCTGCCCTCAGCTTTCATGTTAAGTATTAAATACACATATGAAGAAGGGAAAGGGAAAGAGATAGAAACATCAATGATGAGAGAAAATCATTGATGGGATGCTTCCTGCATGCCCCCCTGCAGGGACCGAGCCCGCAACCCAAGCATGTGCCAGGACCTCCTGGTTCATAGGTTGATACTCAACCACTGAGCCATGCCGGTGGGCCTTGTTAAGTACTTTTTATGGTGCTCTCTAGACAGGCAGTAGGGAAACGGACTGAAGGGCTTGTGTGCTGAGTTCCATTACAGGGAGACAGCCCAGGGTGAGGACTGAGCTGATGGCATAGACATCCCTGGTTTGCTTTTTGGACACTTGACTGCTACTTAGGGTCTGGGTGACCCTCAAGTAGTGACACAACTCCGAAACCTTAGTTTCTCATCTAGAAAATGAGGCTGACGACTCTACCTGTCTCTGTGAGGGAATTAAAACAGGCGGTTAGGCCCTTAGCAGGAAGCCTGGCTCAGGAGCAGCATGTAATACTCTGATAACAGTCACATAAAATCTGTATTCCTTCTGGGTCTGGAGCTGTCACGAGTGTCAAGCACTGTTGGGAGCATCTTTAGAGGAGCCACAATCCCTGGTATCAGTGAGTTCACAAAGGCATATGGAGTGAGTCTGGAAATTCAGAAATCTGCCCCTAAAGGTGAGAGCAGCTCTTTGCTTAAAATTGCCATGGGTCTTAAATCCAATTTAAAAAATTTTTCCCCCATTGATTTTAGAGAGAGTGGAAGGGAGAGAGGAGAAGTGAGAGAGTGAGAGAAACATCTACGTGAGAGACACACATCCACTGGTTGCCTTCTGCATGCACCCCAACTGGGGCTGAGGATCAAACCCACACCCGAGGTATATGCCCTTGACAGAGACTCAAACCCCAGAGCCTTCAGTCCTCAGGCTGATGCTCTAACCACTTAGCAAAACTAGACAGGACTTAAATCGAATCTTTAAAGGCTCATGAGGGGGAATGGAGTGGGTGGAAAGTAGGTTATTAGATGTTATAAGTGAGTTTTATAGTGGAAATGCCCAACTTTACTGTAATTACAGGAAACCCAGGGGTGGGGATCACCAAGTCAAGGGCTTCTCTCCACAAGGGACTGGGGCCAAGGAAATGACACTCTGAGGGGCATGACTGCTGTGGCCGGGTCAGGGTGACCACAGTGAGTGTCTGAGAGTCCAGATAGCTGGGATGCATCCAGTTTTGGGGTGGTGTGTGCTTCCCCTTGTGTTCCCCAGGGGGCAGATCACAGTGAAAAGAGCACTAATGGGTGAGAGAGAAGGTGGGATTGAGTTCTCATCAAACTGCCCCCTCTGCCAGTATCAGCACTGACTGACACCAAAAATAGATTTTAAACGCTCACGGAGCATGGGTTCTTCACAGGCATAAAGCCCGAGTATCAGCTGGCAGTGAAATGCAGTGGAAATGAGCCATTTTTTTTGTGGATGATATTCTTAATACAAAAGAGAAGGCCTGTGATGGCAATAAAAGCTATGATTTCAGCACACCGACTGTGTTATCTTCCCCCTTAGTGGGAATGTGGACCTATTTATTTCTCTGCTTAAATATTTACAGCATCCCTCCTGAAAGTGAGAATAATAATAATAATACAAAATTAATAATATTTATAATAATGTTGGTAATATCTGTTTTTTAGTGTATGCCATATGCTGCAGTCTTTGTTAGATGTGTGTGTTTTTTCTAATCTACATAGTTTCCAATCCTCACAATAGTCCTGTAAGAATGACTCCCCTGTTTCATAAATGAGGAAGCAGAGGCCCAGGGAGGATATGAACTTGCTCAAAACCTAGTTGGCGAGCTACCAACTTGGATTTGAACTAATGTCTTTTTCCTCCAAGGAGCCCCACATTGGTTTGGGGATCTCTGAGTCTGAAGCTATTTTAGCACTATCCGAAATGGAATGGAATGAAGAATATTACTCTTTGCCATGTTCCTGAAATCTGCTCGTGAGACACAGAAAGAAGCAGAAAGGAAGCTTCATTCCTTCAACTGAAGATCCTGAGAAGGCCATTCTTTGCACCTTTAGAACAGTTTTGGGACCTGTCACTTCTCCCCCAGGCTCTCCTCCTTCCATCTGGGTCCTGAGCTTTGTGCATCTTTTCTCCCTTACATTTTGCCATCACCTCACTTTTATGTTGCACAATCTTAAATTAGCCCCACCGACGCCCCTCATATTTATCTTCCCATGCCTGCTGGTGGTAAGATTGTCCTCTGTGCCATAAAAAACAATTAGCTTTTGAGTTGGAACCCATTTTCCAACACTCGAATTCTATCCATCTTTAAATGTTCAACTCTTGTAGATCCTCTTTGAAGAGTTTCTTATAGTCCCTCTTGTCTTCTCAAATCCTGGAGCATGTTTTACTGGCCAAATTACACTTGCTACCTATTACTGAAGGCTCAGTAATTGTGTGTGTGTGTGTGTGTGTGTGTGTGTGTGTGTGTGTGTGTGTGTATCTTCTCACTCAATAGCTCATGATGATTTGGAAGACAAGACTTGTGCTTTCTGTTATCCCTGTGCTTCACACATTGTAAATGCTCAAAATCATTATTAAGAAACCAATTCTCTTCTCCTTTATGTACCTCAGAATATTACACTGTCACTGCTATACCTGTAAATAAATCTCTATATAGAGACCTGGGACAGCAGAATAAAATCTGATCAGACTCTTGTTCTAATACTGCCTTTGACTC
Organism: Myotis yumanensis; assembly: GCF_028538775.1. Taxonomy (NCBI): domain Eukaryota; kingdom Metazoa; phylum Chordata; class Mammalia; order Chiroptera; family Vespertilionidae; genus Myotis; species Myotis yumanensis. The sequence continues at coordinate 25,176,919 of NW_027223754.1, read as the reverse complement.
CACTCTGGGCCTTCCCCCCCCCCCTAAAATACAGGTAACACTATCCTCTATGAATACCGAAGAGTGATAGAGAGGTTATTCAAATCTTCAGTGTTTGCTTTGGAATGCACCAGGCTGGGGAACACTGAGGAAGCTTTTATTCAGTCTGTTTCAGATTCAGAAAATCACACTCCTACTTCCCCACTCTTGTCTCTCTCCTTACAATCTCACAAGGACTCGGAGTGTAGCACAGTGAGTGTGTTTCTAGGGTGGAGGTCACCACAGATGGGCTCTGATGTGACAGTAGGACTGACCAGTAAATGGCCCTGCCCTGTTTCTGGTCTAGCTGCTAATTCAGAACCATGGACAAGGCTAAAGTCAGGAAATCAGGTTTGTTTTCCTTCTTCTTAGCAGCTCACCTGTGCTTCTTAAGGACAAAGAAGCTGATAATCCTATTCTAAAGAAGCCAGAAGAGGGAGTCAACTGGCAGTCCTTTGCCCCCCCCCCCCCCCCGCTTGGGAATTTCACTCTTTAAATCATAAATCAGTCCTTCTGTTTAAAGTGACCTACACAGAGAGAGCTCTCTTCTCCTGGAGAAAAGCCCTCATGCACAAACCTGGCTGACACTTGTCCACTAATTGCCTCCCACTGGAATTTAACCTATTTGTGTATTCCATTTGGACCTCGTAAATTTTGGAGGGGTCTTTATTGTCATTTTACTATATATGGGCTTATTCAAATCAAGGTTCTTAAATGCAAACATATATATAAAACAGTGAAAAAAAAGTCGTGATCATCTCTTCTTCCTTTGAGTATATTTATTTTAGCACACAAGTTTTATATTCTGTCTTTAATGCTATTTCTGCTGCACAGCTGCTTTACCAAGACTCAGACTCCTACGGGTCCCACTTGGTCCAACATGTACCTTGAATATGCTTTCACAGTGTTTGATTTCTGCAGTCGGTTGTATAATGAGGAAGGAGTGTGCAGTGAGTTTGTAGATTCCTATTAACCAGGTCACCCATGAATCTATTTTTGTGCACTTCTTTATTAAAAATAGCAGAGAACACAATATTTAAACACAGCTACTTGTAGGAGCCTAGCTTCAAAACTACACCTAATAAGTCTTCTCCCATTTGGCATTTCAAAATGTTGTACTACATTTTCCCATCACCAAAGCACCTCTTCTCCATTTACATTCCAAGATGTGAATAGAAACCATTACAAATGACAATGGATATTTTGGATAGTCATATGAATTTGTGATTCTCTGCACCATTTAGACCATATCTGTAGTGTTTCATTATGTTCTTAGGACTGCCTATGAATGTGGCCTATAAAGAGATAGATATAGACCAAGATTACCAAGACAGGACAGGGAGTGGGAATAGATAGAAGAGAGCTATCTTCAAACATTTGATCGAGGATATCTTGTGAAAAAGGAGAGTAAAATTGTTCTGTGTTGCATTCAAAGACAGAATCAGTGAGTGAAATCTACAGTGGGATTTTGATGCAACCTAAAAAGTACCTGACAACTAGAGTTGCCAGATTCTCTGGAACAGGTTGTCATGTGAGATAATGAGTCTCCAGGCACTTTAGGTGTAGGACTCTAGGCTTCCTGGGCTGTCTGCCAATACTAATGCTTTCAGAAAAACATGTCCACTTGAGCTGTGTGAGTCAGTGGTTTTTACTACCTGCCATTCCTATGGTTGTGGGGCATTGAAAAACCAGAAGTACTGTTGTGCTAAATCACTTAATACAAATGCACTAATGGGCCATGACAGCCAAGGCCACAGTAGAAAGTGAGTTTGGAATTGTTAAGGCAGGCATCCTTTTATTCCAGGAAGATACTTTACTCATGTGGCCCAGCTATTTAGATGGTTTCAAAAATCCTTCAAAATGGACCACAATTTTTCATTTTGTTGCTTTAATCAAGACTTGGTTACTCTTGGTTGAAGGCTGAGACTTCAGGACACTCTTCCAACATAGCTCAAGACAACTCTCCAAACAAGACCATAGCAATGAGTTATAGACGAAGCTGTACCTAGTTCACAGAAGATCTGTTGAAAATCCTCATCAAAGCATTCAACAAACACCTCACCCAGGTTACACTTCCAAGCAAAAGCTTGCTTAGAAATAGACATTGAAGAGTCTAGAATCCTGATTTGGTTTCAGAATTGAAGAGCTAGGCACCAAGTCCAGAAAAGACCAGAACCCAAGGAGGACTTAGAAGCAAGTCAAGACCAAGATCACCCTGTGGAGAAGATTCAAAGTAGAGAAGACAGATAGTGTCCTACCAGCTTCACTTCCTCCCAATTGCACACCCTCATCATGGCATTGGGAACAACTCATATCCTGGGATTGAGTCCACAGAGCAACTTGCTAAGGAAGTTGGGGTTCCAGAGTCAAGAGTCCAAATTTGGTTTCAAAACTGAAGACCTAGATTCCATGTTCAAAGAAAAAGAGAACCTAATGATCCTCTAGAACAGAAACAAAACCAGGGACAAGATCTCTGACATGAGGCAGTTCAAGGTACAGAATGCACCAATCTCATTAGCAACTGTCTTATTTCTCTGAAGCCAGAATAGGATGGACCAAGAGACAAAGCATTGTATTTGGTGTTATCGAACTGGGATCCAACTTTCTCTCACTCCTCTTGGGAACATACTCTTCTAAATGTACCTTCAGCTTCTCCAGAAGTTGAGTCTCTGGAGACGCTCAACAGGACTTCAGGAGGTAGATAGACACAAGGCACCACATAGCCTTACCAATGGAGCCCAGCTCCACAGTTCAGCATATGTCAAGGACCATGAAAATGAACTTATTCATATCATTAAAAAAAGACTTGGCCAACATCTTACCAACATCAATAGATATATTATTAAAAGTGTAAAAACAATCTCTTTAAAATAGATTTTGGCCATTTATATAGTACCTTCTCCTATATTTCTCCTTTTGATATTCACCACAGTTCTTTAAGGAGGCATGGTAAATATTATGTTCTCATTTTCATAGGAGGGAAACTGAGACCTACAGGGATTAATGACTCATCCAACATCTCATGAGTGGTGGGTAGCATTTGATCTGGGATGGATCTGGAGTATGGAAATTAAAATCATGTAAGATAGGCAGTATTTATGGCCATACCAAGCATCAACAATGTGCTTTTGGACAGTCTCATATGTAAAAAGAGGCATTGGAATAAGATGAACTCAAAGGTACCCACCTATTGTCTGAAATTCTCTTGCCTCTCCATACCACATATTGTGTAGCACACTCCTTACTTTTCACCTGACAGGTAGGAGGTAAAAGAAAGCAAATTTGTGGGCTGGAGGAAAACCTTCTGATGCCTTGGTGTATGCTTCTAGGGCAGTAACATTACCCTTTAGCTGCTATAAACACCTTTCTGCAAAGTCACTTTCACAAGCTTTAGACCCTTGGGTGCATTTGATTTGGGGTTTGGAATTTGAGATTATGTTTATACATACCTTTGTGGTCTCAACTGTGGTATGAAATAGTGAAGGTGGACTTTATGAATTACAGCAACCTATGGGTAGAAAAGTTAGCAGGAACGGTGAGGACTCCATATTTTATAAAGTATAGGTTATAGATCAGTCAGATTTTCTTTTTGAACTTTCAAAGTATAGCAATATTGATCATAAGGTTCTTGACAAAGCAAAATTATATTACATGGTCATTGTAGACAATTTAAAAATGAAGAAAATTACATAGGCAATTGCCTATAATATCTCAAAAATAAGTGCTGTTAAAATTTTGTTAAAACTTCCTGGAATGTTTCTATGTACCTATACATATTTGAAAACAAATTCAAATTGATATTGATTTATAAACCTCTTCTGTTGACAATGGTAAACTTTTTATTTCACGAAATATTCTTTTAAAAAGGATTTGATTTGAATGTAGATTTGGGGATCACCCAATGTTCTAGTGTGTGGATGCATCAAAATTCATTTAACCTATTTCCTACTGTTGGGTATATGAAATGCCATCTTTTGTTAACATAAAGCCATATGTGAAAATATCCTCTTCTATAATTCCTTGACAATGAGTGCATTCGATACAAGTCTTATTTATGAAACAGAGAAAATTAAAGCTGGAATTCCTTTTTGACAGTACCAGCAACCCTATTGGGAATTTATGAGAAAATTATAAACTGTCCACTTACTATGGTTATTCACAATGGCAACTTCAAAGGTCTAGAGTGTGCTTCTCCACTGTTGCCATCATGGGGTCTGTTACTATGCTCTTGGCTTTTCCACACAGTCAATGTCTTACGTAAACATCAAAGCAGTGAACTCATTTTTATCTTCTGTTGGTTCTCCTTTAGCCTGATGAAGTCCTCCGATATCGACCAGGATTTATTTACAGACAGTTACTGCAAGGTGTGCAGTGCACAACTGATATCTGAATCTCAGCGTGTGGCCCATTACGAGGTAAGGACTGCTTTTCCCACTCAGTGTTTCCAAATGGAAGGAAGAGTAGCATGGGTCGTGGTTGTAGGACTTGAGGGTTCCCCTTTCTGTAGTTGGGGAGATTTTAAGAACCACAGGGCTTGCACCTTTGTAGTCTGAGCTCAGGCCAGGAGTAATGTGGGTGTGTGACGTCGGGAGTGAGGGCTGGGGAAATCATTCTCAGCCCCTGGCTGCTTCCCAGATGGTGTTTTTTTTTCTTTGTACCTTGGCCCCTCAAGACTCAGTGGGTTTTCTCTGCTTGTTAAATCTGTCATTGCTCATCCCTGAAGTTCTTTGCAGGGACACAAGGCAGGATGCATTAGTGCCAGCTTCTCTTTTCTTCATTGACCCTGAAGATAAGCTTGAGGCCCTTTGTTCCTCACTGCAGGGAAACATGGCAACATCCTGGCTCAGTACCAAACTCCTTCCACCTGGTGGCTGCTGCCCTAAATGTGTTTATCAGCTGAAAGACTTCCCCTGCAGAGTGATAACAAAGTTTTAAAGCCAAAATACTCTTGAAGGACATAATTCAGTGCCTTCGGCTCTTTAGGGTAGAAGAACAAATGGTTGCCTTTCCACGCTCGATTGGGAAGAAAAGATGAGAGAAGAGAAGGTGGCCAGTGTCTGAGGAGGGAATAAGGGGCCATGCATGAAGAAAAGGGGAAGCTGGGCCCCCAGATGCCTAGTGCTGCTGCCCAGGGCATGTTTGTTTTTTAAGAGAACATATACCAGTGGGAACGTGGTTTTTCTTTCTTTTTTTTGTTTCTAAATTATATTTATTGGGGTGACCCTGATTAATAAGTTTATATGGTTGTAAGTGGACATTTTTATGATACATGATCTATATATTGCATTGTGTTCTTACCACCAAAAGTCAAATCATCTTCCATCATCATATATTTGGTCCTCTTTTCCCTTTCTTATCCCCCTTTCCTCTTCCTTCTGGTAACCACCATACTGTTGTCTATGTCTGTGATTTCCGGTTTTATATCCCACATATGAGTGAAATCATGTGGTTCTTGGCTTTTCCTCACTGACCTTTTTTGTTTAGCATAACATTCTCAAGGTCCATCTATGTTGTTGCAAATGGTTGTATTTTACTTTTCTTATGGCTGAGTAGTATTCCATTGTATATATGTACTACATTTTCTTTATCCAGTCCTCTATTCAAAAATACTTTGATTGTTTCTATGTCTTGACCACTGTGAATAATGCTGCAATGAAAATAGAGGTGCATATATTTTTGCGAATAAATGTTTTCAAAATTTTGGGCTAAGTACCCAGAAGAGGGATTGCTGGGTCACATGGTAACTTTATTCTTATTGTTTGAGGAACCTCCATGCTGTTTTCCATGGTGGCTGTTCCAGTTTATATTCCCACCAGCAGTGAATGAGGGCTCCCTTTTCTTCACAACCTCTCTAGCACTTGCTATTACTTGTCTTATTGATAATAGCCATTCTAACAGGTTTGAAGCGGTATCTCATTGTAGTTTTGATCTGCATTTCCCTAATAGCTAGTGAGGTTGAGCATCTTTTTATATATCTGTTGGCCATTTGTATGTCTTCTTGGGGAAAGTCTCAGTTCAGGTCTTTTGCCATTTTTTAATAGGATTGTTTGTTTGTCTGGTGTTGAGTTGTAGAAATTCTTTATGTATTTTGGATATTAATCCTTTGTCAGATTTGTTGTTTGCAAATTCTTTTCCCATTAGGTTGGTTGCCTTTTTGTTTTGTTGGCAGTTTCTTTTGCTGTGTAGGAGCTTTTTAATTTGATATAGTCCCACTCATTTATTTTTGCCTTACTCCCTTTGCCTTTAGGGTCAAATTCATAAAAACTTATCTAAGACCAAGGTCCATAGACTAGTACCTATGTTTTCTTCTATGTCATTTATTGTTTCAGATCTTATATTTAGGTCTTTGATCCATTTTGAGTTCATTTTTATACATGGGGACAAACTATAGTCTAGTGTTTTTTTTTATTATTTTTGCGCATGTGGCTTTCCAACTTTCCCAGAACCATTTAGTTTTCAAGTGTAATAATTTGTATGTAATTTTAGATTGGACAGCTTAGCCAGAAATTTTCATTTTGTCTGATGAGTCTGACAAATGCTAGTTGTCACTGTCACTCATAAAACTCATCTGAGCCTCAGAATCCTCTGTGCACAATAAAAAAATAATAATAATAACATGCACATTTACAAACCCAGAATCACAATAAGCTGACCCTATGTACCCCTCAGGGTTTTGTGGCAATCCAATGAGGCCTATTGAAAGAGTATTTGTGCAAATGCTTTGTAAGCTATAAAGTGTGCCACACATGCAAAATTATATTGTTTTTCATTATTAACTCTGTTGTAGTAATATTTTGTTGAAGACAAATAAAACTTGGTCTTCAGAGAAAACTAAAAATGTAGCATCTATGAAAAAAGCATATTCTTTTGTCAATAGGCAATTGAATGTTAGAAGTAAATGTGTATGTTAAAGAATTGTATAATATGGAAGATATACATCTTTTGAAATTAAGAACTTCCTAATTTCTGTGGATATTGCTTTATAAACACACATGGTTTTATTCTTTTGATTTCCCCCAATTAAGCAAAATCGGGGAATTTATCTTTTCTTTGAAATTCCATAGCTTCTTTAATAGCCCTTTATGTTCTCCCTTTACTAGACATTTTATGTTCATTTTTAATCATTTCACTAGATTCTTGAGTACAGAAACAGAATCTTATTCATTTGATCTTCTGTAATCCCTGGAACTGTGCCTGTATATCATAGATGCACAGTCAGTATTTGTTTATAAAAATATCCTGGTGACAATGTCCAGCCCTGCTTTGTCATTCCCTGAGCTAAAAAAAGTAATGTCAGAAAATTGAAGAAATTAAAAATATTTTTTAAAAGGAAAATATTTTAGCTGCTCAGTGAAGGGTTTAGTTATTTGAACTCAAGTTTTCTTGACACCACACTGTACTCTTGTAATTGTTTAGAGGATGTGTTCGTATTTGTTTCATGTAGCATGGATGATAAAAAGAAAAGAAAGCAATTATAATAGATCTGCAATTAACAATGTTACACATCATTAAAACAACATTAAATGCATTCCCATTAACCATGGATGGGAACTCTGAATGATGTTTCACTCCCCGCCTCCAGGCAGAGGTAAGGCACTTCCTTCAGTGAGCAATGGCTTGTGTGTTCTTTCTGCAAAGCTTCCTTGCATGTGCAAAGGGCACAGTCAGGACTTGGCCACCTCTTGGGATGCAGCTGGTCTTCCAGTTTCAGTTAGGAGACTTCCCAGGACTTCTTCATCTCTAAAAGGATGGCTTCCATTAGGTAATTTTAAAGGCCATTTGAGAACTGACACTCTAGTCTATTAATCTCTCCCCTTCCTTCACCACATTCTCTCTGCTGAAATTGCATATAGAGTGGGTCTCTATGAGTCCAAAGTCCCACTCAAATCACTGAAAATGGCATACTTATTCTCAATGTTCTATCACCGATGTATTACTTTAGAATGATTTTATTCTTCAGTTCAACCACATAATATTCCTAGCTTCCCTATGGAGCAAATCATTGACAAACCACTGTGTACTTTCTGCATGTCCAGAACTATTAGTGCTAGTTATGACAGGGGATTCTCATACTATTTCTGTATGAGACATAGTCTCTGCCCACAAGAAGATCATAAATTCATTAGAAGGAAAAGCCACGAATAAGTCAGTGTGGTATGAATATGTGTGTGATACTGAGAACATAATCTGTAGAATTCTGCTGCCTGCTGATTTACTTTATTATAAACAGAATGTTAGTTCTTCTGTCCATTTGGCTTTCTGATATATACTACATTGTGCTTTTAACTTCTTATATAGCTGCATATGCCAAATTCAAAAAAGTGAGTCATTACCAAGAGCTATTATGGTCAAGAAAGATTTGTGGGGAATGTCATAAATTTTCTAGGCCTCAATGGATGGGTTAAGTATAGGGGTTGCTGGAATGAGAGGTGTTGGTATCTCCAAGAAACACTGAGGAGGCTTGGTTGTCTGGACTGGAGGATTTGTGTAGGGAAGGGAGGGAGTCGGAGCATGTATATGTAGGGTGGGTCAGAGCATAAAGAGAAGGGGTGTTTGGATTCTTGTGAGTTTCTTAGGCATTTGGGAGCATCCTATATAATAAAAGGGTAATATGCAAATTGACCAAATGGTGGAACTACCGGTTGCTATGACATGCCCTGATCACCAGGGGGCAGACGCTCAGTGCAGGAGCAGCCCCCTGGTGGTCAGTGCTCTCCCACAGGGGGAGCACCACTCAGCCAGAAGCCCAGAAGCTGGGCTCATGGCTGGCGAGCACAGCAGAGGTGGCAGGAGCCTCTCCTGCCTCCATGGCAGTGCTAAGGATGTCCAACGGACATCCCCTGGAGGGTTCTCAGACTGTGAGGGCTCCTGGACTGTGAGAGGGTGCAGGCCAGGCTGAGGGACCCCCACAAATGCACGGATCTTGTGCACTGGGCCTCTAGTAAGAGTATAATTGAACATTTCTGAATTATAGTCCATTGTTTGTGGTCTAGGTGTATTGTGAAAAGAACATCTTTTGATGTGACCGGTGCCATGAGACTAGTGTGTCAGTCCTCCAGAGCAGGAGAGAAAAACATAGCAGATGGGTTAATGGCTAATAGCTGCATGCCCCATTTAAAAGTCTGAACCTTTGTATAGGACAGAAAAACATAATATATATCTAATGGACCAAACCCTTTCATGCTATACTTTAAAAATCTCTTTTTGCATATAAAGTACTGAGATGAAAAAAAAAGGGAAATGTCAGGCATTATTATTTTTCTTACTTGCTAAGCATTACTAACGTGTTAATGCTTTGGTGGAAACTATAATTAGATGTTACCTCTGCTCACTGGATGAATAGTCTGAATTTATAAAACAAGTAGACAGAAACACAGAGGGGAAGAGCAGGCTTTCAAATAAGAATCCCTGGGTCTGGCCGGTGTGGCTCAGTGGTTGAGTAGTGACCCATTGACCCATGAACCAGGTGGTCACCAGTTTGATGCCCGGTTAGGGCACATGGCCAGGTTTCAGGCTCGATTTCCAGTAGGGGTGTGCAGGAGGCATCCCATTGATGTTTCTCTCTCATTGAGGTTTCTCTCTATATACCCTTTGCCTTCTTCTCTCTCTAAAATAAATAAAACATATTTTTAAAAAAGAAGTCTGAATGTTATAGAGGTTAGGCAGTGAGGCCACTTGAGTTGTTTGCTGTAGTTTCAAGTGCTAAAGAATAATTTTTTGCAAAGGGAAAGAGTTGATTGCATGAGTGAAGGAGTGAATTTTTGGCATGTAGGAAGAAGTGGATTTGTACAGGGAAAACCATGCGAAATGAAACCAAATGACGGAAATTTTTTACTTATTTTATTTTATTTCTTTCAGTGAAGAAGGAAGCAGGTGAATGAGCAGATCTAGAAGGAAAGAGGAAACTCTTGTTAGGCAGGCCCAATGAAGCCAGCCATAAATGTGCCCGCCCCTTTTGCTTACCCCTTTCTTGTAAACCTTAATATCCCTTGTGTTGCTGTGCCGTGTGTGGAATTAATTGTTCCTTGTGAAATCAGTGGCTCAGTTATCCTGGCACCTCCGAAAAAGATAGTAAGCTTCCTGAGGGCAGAGAGGAGTCATGCATTGAGTTTTTTCACTTATTTCCACAGCACCCACCACAGAGTTTTGCCCATGGTTGTTGCTCATTGACACTTGGAGGTTTATGAAGAGGCTGGGGATGGGACCAGAGGAGGAAAGCAGTGGGTCAAGTTTAATGGGAGCATTGATGGGCCAGAAGATGCATTGGTATACATTAGGAGTCAATCTGTGCTTGGGAGCTGACCTTCAAGGTATAAGTGATGGTTTTGTAGTTATTGGAAAGGCAGTTCTCTAAACTGGTGAGAAATCCTTCCCACATATCTGAATCTTGAAGTAATGACAATCCTGGTAAATGAAGCTCATTAGCTCACCAGGGAATGGCAGGCTCCAGTATCGGTCATCCTTCAGCGGCAAGCACATTGGTCCTACTGAGCTAGGTTTTCCTCTTTCACTTGTTTTGACTGCCTTCCAAAAGAATGTTAGCCTTTCCCAGCTTTCTTTTTAATCCAGGAGAATAGCCAAATTGCATGCTCTGGTCTCTTTAATAATAGATGGGGCATAAGTACATTGTGGGTAGAGACAAGGTGAAAATTCAGTGTGCTGATTAAACATGTGCTGATTAAAGTGTCATAACTTTCTGGTACTTTAATGCCTCAAATGTCTGCTTTCCCTTGGTCTTGCACACCTTCCTCTCAACTTTGCATTTTCTTTTTCTTTTTTCTAACTGACTGAGTAAGCATGTAGGCTGTACACCTCCTTTCCCATGTATGAGATTTGTGTTTATAAACACAATTTGTGTTTCTGCAGCTCATTAGTCCTGCCAGGGACTACATTAAATGGACTTGAGTACTGTCATGGCTCATTGGGTCCACACCTATCCTGGGTATAGCAGGCATGTGCTACTGGAGATGCAAGTATTAACTGGGTGAGAACAATAACAGATCTTTATAGCTTCTTTGCACTGTACAGTAATAATTGCTGTTTTAGTATTTTTAAATCTCTTATAGCCCAGCCAGTGTGGGTCAGTAGTTGAGCGTCGACCCATGCACCAAGAGGCCACCAGCTTTATTCCAGGTCAAGGCACATGCCCGAGTTGCAGGCTTGAATCCCCAGGAGGCAGCTGATTGACATTTCTCTTTCTCTCTCCCTCTCTATTCCTCTCTCTCTAAAAATCAATAAAAACATATTTTTTAAAAAAATCTCTTGCAATTATGACATGCCTAACTTCTTCCAGATGCTATTAATATAATTATTGGTGCATTTGTCCAGCCTAAAGCAATTCTTGTTACCATTCATAATGTCAGAGGACTCCAATCTATTTCTAGTTGGTCTGAAGGTTGTGGGTTATTGGTAAGCTGATTAACAATCTATTTCTGATTGCCTCTGTTTCTAGATCATTCCATTAAAGAATCGAGCATCTATAAAATTTTTAACTCTTCTTAAATGTTGTGTTGTTTTATTTTAGCAGGTCTATTCATTTTACCTTTTATCAACTATAATTAGTCAAAATAGTTCATTGCAACACATAAATAAATGGTTCATAGAGAGGTTTCAGTGAAATAAACAACAGTAAGCTGAAGAACACATTCAACTTGAGACAATATACACTTTGGCTAAGAGCATTTGTCAGGTGCCATGTGTGTTCAATGCTCATTGATTACGAGTGGGTAGAGTATGCCCTGTGTCATGATTTCTCATTTGCTGAGAACAAATTATGTTTTTCACTGGATTTTTAGGAGCCAGGCCAAATATTTCCCTTGGCTAGAATTCAATCACATAGTCCCACCTAACTGCAGGGGAAGTTGGGAAATGTGTGGGAAAATGAAATGGGTTGAACAAACACATAGGATCATCTCTGCCACCATCTATCCCTCTAGTCACCAAACACCCATTTCATTTTTTTCTTCAACCCATAGGGTGCACATATCCACTCTCCAAGGGACAACGTCAAGTTTTACCCACTCACTAATGTGGATGTGATTCCTTTTGGTTCAGCAACCTATGAACAAAAGAGAAAGATTACCTCTCCTCCCCGTACACTTTAGATCAGTAGTGGTAACATTTCCCATTCAGAGAAAGGAAGACAAGAAGGCAAAGAGTAATCACTGACTCATAGCAAATTTGGCATCCTGTAGGGCACCCATTGCGAAGATGATCTTTCCAGAAAGTCAGGGAAGTCCCCCGAGTAGGTTCCGATCTTCCTCTCTGGGAAGGACTTCCTTGTGTATTTTTCTCAGTGAGCCCTGGCTCAGCCCTCCAGCTGTACACATTTATTGTGCTTCCTTGTCCACTCTCCTCCTTGCCGCATCTGAAAGGGATCTTGGGCCCTGGGCTGCCAGCATTTATAGCCCACTTCCTGCCCGAGATTGATTTAAGACTGGCTGCATATTCATGCTTTTCTAATTCAAGAGCATAACTGCTTTAGTAATATAATTCTCTCAACAAGATAGAAGGCTTTTGATTAATTTTTTTTCAGAAAGCACCATTATGTCATAACCATGCAGTTCTTTCCTAGACACACTTTCAAGGCTGTTTATTTTATTGCTTCCTTACCTCTGTGCCCCATTCTATTTTTCAGTTTAATGGTGGCCTCCTTGAGGTTATCTAAAAGTAGGTGGAAGGACCACATCATTAATCTAAATTTTGCCAAAGGCCTGAGCTACAATGTATAACTGAAAAGTCTCCCTGTGTCTTCAAGTTACAATGTCCTTTAAAATGACATCTCTGTGTGTTGGTGACTGGAAGCTATTGGCACATTGACTTTTCCAACTCTCTAAGACCCAGATTTCTGGAATAACTATTTTGTTTTATTGTCCTCCGCTAATGTGCCAGTGATACATTATAGTTCTTTGATTCTTTCATTTAAAAAACTGAACAAACATCACCGACAGATAATGAATAACAAAAAAACATGCATCTCTGTGTTCTTTTTTTCCCATCCTTTTTTAAGCTCTTTTTAGAACCATAGCCATCACCTTCCACAGAATCATCCAGTTCCAGAACTATAAGCTCAGTAGGCAGGCGATCCATCTTCCACAGTATTATAGGCAATAGTTTTGCCAATATTTTGCCATCTTGTAGCCTGGATCTGCTCTGTGTACCCTCCCCATTTACTATCCATCTACTAAGCTAGTGTTAAATATTCAGGGTTTATGTTATGGGAGAACCCCAATTTCTAAGACAAAGTAGGCTAACTGGTAACAAACAGTCTCAACGTTTTAGAAATAAAAATAAAAGAAATAAAAATTTATTTCTTGCTCATAGTATAGCCCATTGTGAGTTAGCAGAGGGGGATTTTGTGCAGCATAATTCTTCAAGACTCAAGCTGACAGAGGCTCCCCCGTCTTTGCTCCTGACATTGCTGTGAGTATTAAAATCCAGTCGGTCCCTGGAGGACTGACAGGTGATGTGGGTGATCGTGCAGGACATTTTAGGGGCCAGACCTGGAAGTGGCAACATTTTATCCACCCACATTCCACTCACCAGAACTAATCATATGTTTTCTTCTTACTGTAGGAGAGGCTGGGAAATGTGGCTTGGCTGGGTGCCCAGCAGGTTGGGTGCTCACCAACAGGTTTGGTGAGCACACAGCATTGTCTCTGTGCACCGGCCGTGTGTGACACTGCAGGGGCCATGGCAATTAGGACCTGCTTTGGGGATGATGAAGATGGGGAGTTGGGCTGGAGAAGAAAGAGAAAGACAGGTGATTCCCAGGGGGAGTAGTCTTGGCAAATGAACCTTAAAACAACTTCGGAAATCAAGTGTCTGGACTACTGTGAAGTAGATGCCTATTTCATTACAGTGCCATAGAGGGACATGACATTTAAGGGATAATATGCTATCAAGTTGGGGTTTTCTCTCTTTTTCCTAGACTTAATTGGTGAAGCACAAAGATTCCAGTTGGAGCTGGGAGCCCGTATACTAAGTGGCGTGTCTGGTTTGCGGGTTCCTTCTCTGTGCTAGTTCTTTTGGCCCAGCCCTCGCACCTCTCAGGCCTTGAGCTCTGTGGCTGTTGGGTGGCGAATAGCCTGCTTGCTCCTCCCTCAGACGGTCCAAGAGCAACCTCCCAGTGGCCCTCCACCTGCGAGCTGTGTTTGAGGACATGTCTTTGGTATCAGGGTCTTTGAAAGATGGATGTCTGAGAGAAATGTCTCTTTGATCTCCCTTGCAAGAGGTTTCCTGAGAGGCCAGTTCATTATAGGCACTTGATTCTCTGATCATGTTTCCTGCTTCGCTTTAGTCACCAAGTTCATGGCCATGTCCAGCTACTAGAGAGGATTCTGTGTACACACATCATATTCATTTTACCTCTGGATTTTACTTACCTTCCCCTGTTTTATTTTAAATTTGTTATCTCTCAATTATTTATTTTATTCTTTTGCATTAGATGTAGATACATTCTGATATCTTTTTAAAGTCTTAGAACAGTGGTTCTCAACCTGTGGGTCGCAACCCCTTTGGGGGTCGAACGACCCTTTCACAGGGTTCACCTAAGACCATCGGAAAACACATATATAATTACATATTGTTTTTGTGATTAATCACTATGCTTTAATTATGTTCAATTTGTAACAATGAAAATACATCCTGCATATCAGATATTTACATTATGATTCATAACAGTAGCAAAATTACAGTTATGAAGTAGCAACGAAAATAATTTTATGGTTGGGGGTCACCACTACATGAGGAACTGTATTAAAGGGTCACAGCATTAGGAAGGCTGAGAACCACTGTCTTAGAAGAAAATAGTGGGGTATAAATGTAAACTATTTAATCCTTTTATTTTAACAGTTTTTGAAGAGGCAGTGAATTCATATGATTCAAAATTCAAAAAGTATAAAACAATGTGCACTTTGTATACTCCCACCAATTCTTGTTTCTCAGATACCCAGTTCTCCTTCTCAGGTGAAATTCATGTTTGAAATAGTCTCTGCATATAGATGCAATTTAATTTTTTCGTTAACATATTTTTCACAAATGGAGACAGCTATGCCCTCCATTTTTATTTAATTGTGGTGTAGATTGTCATTATACGAATGTATCATAATTCATAAAGGCGTATTTATTGAATTGACCCATAACTTCTTGGTAGCCTTGATAAAACTCTGGTAGAAAAAAGACTTTTCCCCTGTGAACACTTGTTTGGTGAAGCACACTTCATTTGCATTTCAGATCCCCGCCTGTCCTGATGGATGATTGACAGTGACCATTTTTCTTCCAGCTCTCCATTACCAGCATCCACTTGGAAACATATGCATTTCTGGCCTCGCAGTTACTGAGCCATCTGGGCTTGTTGATTTTTTTAAGATATTAGTACACAGGGATTCTTAAAAGCTAATGACCTAGTAGTGGGTTTGTGTTCATCTAAGCCATGTGTCTTTGCCTACGTGTCTTCTGATGTTTGGAGAAGGTGTTGAGGACAGTGTGTTCTTCCCCTTTGTGATTTGAAAATTGAGTTGGTTTCTTTAGGCTTTTCCTGAGATGATTTAATTTTGAGTAGAATTTTTCTGACTTGGAATTCCATCAGCTTCCCTGAGGACCACATAAAGAAATAATTGCACCTAATCAGGAAGTCCCCATGTGTCCCCTCCTGTGCCTAAGCTCCGTGCCCAGTCCTTCAGCTCCCTTAGGCCTCTAGGATGGTCTTTGGAAACACTGTGCCAGCTGCTCGACAGGCTCTTATGTCCTCTCTATACTAATTCAAATGTGGAAAGAGACCTTCTTTTCTTTACCTTGAAAAACCTACAGGCAGTTGGAAAGTTTTATATTTTACTAAGAAAATAGGAAACAGAGAACAAAATTCTTTTCTATCCCTGCCACACGTATTCTTCCTCCTGTTCTGGCCTTGTAGTCATGAACTTTGCCCTGAACTGAGAAGTTTCCCTGTCTTCTGGTTCAAGAAACGAAGCCTACCCATTCCTGCCTTCATTAGTTCCTTGTAGCTATTAACTTACTGTTAATAAGGCTATTTTCTGAAAATGAAGCTTCTCCAGGTTTGGCCCTAAACAGTGCACCTTATTTTACTGCCCCATTTTCTGTGGCCCTAAAGCCAAGCCTCCATGTTTAATGTGGGGAGCCCTACAGGGTACCATCACTTGCTGTAAAGCAGAGGTGAGGCCTCGAAATCATTTGGTTTGGCCCTTCCAAGGCATTAGGAGTGAGTTAATTAAATGTTTGACTATGGCAGGCTAACTTTTAAGTTGAGAATTTTGTATGGCCCGTGAATGATGTTATGAATATCCAAATGGCCCTGGGCAGAATAAAGTTTCCCCACTCCTGATGTAAAGCTCAAAGCAACATGTTCTTTTTCCACTTCATGGAAAAGTTCATTTTTTTTTTTTTTTTTTGGATCACCTGCTAAATTTCTCATTTCCTTTCTGAGAAGTGAATCCCCGCTTAGCTTATCCTCAGAGCAGGCAGAGCAGGCCTGAGTTATGAAAAGAGCTTTGGGTGTGTACTCCAGGTCAGAAGGCCTGGTTGATAAAGTACAATCTTAGCTAAGTCACTCACCCCATCTCAGAGTTTAGTTCTTCCTTCTATAACATGAGAAGGTTGAGGTCTTCTTTCCATTTATCTCTACTCCTCATGCTCATCCTTTCTGCATCCTCACAGGTAAACATTTATTATTCCTATACAGTTCTTTAATATGTATTGCTTTGTGGACATGCATATTTTAAAATAATTTTTAGTTTAGTCTAGTTTTAGACTTACAGAAAAGTTACAAACATAGAACAGCATTTCTAAGTACCCTGACCCAGTTTCCCCTACCGTTCACATCTTGCAATAGTATGGTACATTTGTCAGAGCTAATGGACCAACATTGATACATTGTTATATAACATACATTTTAAAGGGTGATGCTTGTACTGTACTCAGATTTCCTTAATGCTACCAAATGTCCTTTTCTGTTTGAGGTTCCCACCCAGGATTCCACACTACATTTAGCCATTAGGTCTCCTGAGGCTCCTCTGTGACAGTTCTTCAGATTTTCCTTGTCTTTGATGACATTGAAAAAATTTGAGGATTACTGGTCAGGTATTTAGTAGAATGGTCCCAGTGGAGATTTGTTTGATTTTTTAATAATTATTAGGCTGGGCTTATGCATTCTTGGAGGGGAAGATCACAAAGCTAAAGTGCTATACTGGTCACATCATATCAAGGGTACTGTTATCAACATGATTAATTACTAATGACGTTGACTGATCCTGATCTTCTACATCAGTGGTTCTCAAGCTTCCTAATGCCGCAATCTTTTAATACAGTTCCTCATGTTGTGGTGACCCCCAATTTCATTGTTACAAATTGAACATAATTAAAGCATAGTGATTAATCACAAAAACAATATGTAATTATATGTGTTTTCCGATGGTCTTAGGAGACCCCTGTGACAGGGTCGTTCGACCTCCAAAGGGGTCACGACCCACAGGTTGAGAACCGCTGTTCTAGATAGTGTTTGCCAGGTTTCTCTACTGCAAATGTACATTTCTTGCCTTTCCATATTGTGCTCTTTGGAAGGCAGTCATTGTGCACAGAGTAGGCATGTAACTTTAATGTGTATAAATGGTGGTGTGATGTGAGTCTCATTCTTATCTTGCTATTTCATTCAGCAGTATGTTCCTAAGAACCATCCTACACCTGTATCTAATCTCTTGCTTCCAAAATGCCACACAACCTTCCATGGTGAGCATCTGTCATACTTTGATTTTTTCCATCACTTCAGGGTTGGATATTTAGATTGCTTCCAGCGCCTGACTAACCAAAGCAGTGCTGTGACAAATATCCTTAAACATGTTTCCTAAAGAACCTGTGTGAGGATTTACATAAGATGGGTATACACACGAGAGTGGAACTTGTACATCATAAGCCAAATTAATTTGACTAAGCCTTGCTCAAAAGAGGGTTGGTACATGAGA
Source organism: Myotis yumanensis (assembly GCF_028538775.1). NCBI lineage: Eukaryota > Metazoa > Chordata > Mammalia > Chiroptera > Vespertilionidae > Myotis > Myotis yumanensis. Next base: position 25,158,926 of record NW_027223754.1, on the reverse strand, counting down.
ATTCCATACCCATAGCTCTACCAATGTATGCCTTTGTTCATCTTTCTAATTTTTTCTAATCTAGCTGATATTGATATCTTGTTATTTCTCTAACTAGAGGCCTGGTGCACAAATTCATGTACTACTGGGGTCCCTTGGCCTGGCCTGTGGGATTGGGCTGAAACCAGCTCTCTGACATCCCCTAAGAGGTCCCGGATTGCAAGAGGGTGCAGGCCAGGCCAAGGGACCCCACCAGTGCACAATCGGGGGCTGGGGAGGGGTACAGGAGGTTGGCCAGTATGGGAGGGACCGCGGGAGAGCTCCAGGCCATGTCTGGCCCATCTCGCTCAGTCCCGATCGGCCGAACCCCAGCAGCAAGCTAACCTACCAGTTGGAGAGTCTGCCCCTGGTGGCCAGTGCACATCATAACGAGCAGTTGAGCGACCTTAGCATGCCATTAGCATATTACACTTTGATTGGTTGAATAGAAGACCAGATGACTGGACACTTAGCATATTAGGCTTTTATTATATAGAAAGGGTTATCATTAAGGTTTAGACAAAATTTTTAATGCTTACCCTTTTTAAAAAAATATATTTTATTGATTTTTTACAGAGAGGAAGGGAGAGGGATAGAGAGTTAGAAACATTGATGAGAGAGAAACATCAATCAGCTGCCTCCTGCACACTCCCTACTGGGGATGTGCCCACAACCAAGGTACATGCCCTTGACCGGAATCGAATCTAGGACCCTTGAGTCCACAGGCTGATGCTCTATCCACTGAGCCAAACCAGTTAGGGCAATACTTACCCTTTTGTTTTCCTTTTCCTTTTGGTGATTCCTGCTCATGTCCTTTGTCTCTTTCTATTCTCCTATTTTTCTTTTTGATTTCTTTATATATTCTTTGTTAGATTTAGACATTGGAAATATCTTCTCCCATTCCATCATCTTATTAATCTGTTCATGATGGCCTTTGATAATTTTATTTGTTAAATTTGTTAATTTTATGTAATAAATTTAATAAACTTTGCTTTACAATATTAAGAATTCCTTCCCATTGATCAAAAAAATTAAATATACTACATTTTATTAATTTAATACTTGTGATTATCTTTTACTCTGCTTGTAATTTACATGTATATATTGTATAAGGTAGGAACCACTTAGATTTTCCTTCATAGAGTTTTCCTACCACCATCTAGAATCCATTGTTTCCCCATAATTTGTGGTGTCACGTTTATCATATGTTAATTTTCCACATCTACTTGACTCTGAATCAGTCTGTTTTTATTGTGTTCCATGACTCTTATGTCTTTACCTGTCCATACTTTGTTTATTACCAGGCCTTGGTGTTATATTTTAATATGTGAGAATGACAAATTAGATATCTTTCCTGTTCTATTGCAGAGTTGACTTAGCTATTTGTACAGTGTATACTTTTGTTCTTCATAAAGATGCTTGAATCCATTAACAAATGTAGTTGAAATTTTATTGGAATTTCATTAAATTTAAGAATTAACCTGAAGAGAATTGATATCTTTATAGTACCAAGTCATCTTATCCCAAAGCAGGGATATCTATCCATTTATTCAATGCTAACCCAATTTCTACATTAAATTTCATGAAAGTGTAATTTAATAAACATAAAACACATGAGCATAAATATAATTTCTGTATAATTTAGTTTTTAATGATATATGTCTTTCTTTCTATTCTTTTACCAAGGTTTAATCATTACTCTTTAACTAAACCACAATCACATTGAGGACAAGGGCCATGATTTTAGTTTCTTTCTTCTTCTGCACTATCTTTGAACTTAGAGGGACATCATAAATAGCATTTTTTAAAAAATAATTGATATTCAGAAAAAATCCTCTATTAAAGGTCATTTTCTCTGGCCTTCTTTTTTACATTTTAGTCTCCTTTTTCTCTCTCTCCTTACTGACTTGCTTGCCTCTTCCATCTGTTTTTCTTATTGCCTCCCCTGGGTGAAAATGCCTAATGTGGCCATGGAACGGTAGCTCACGCCTACCTTCATTTATCCAGTGAGGTTAAGCACTTTTCTTTTTGTGCCATGTGTTGCATTTCTTTTGGGGATGAGCAATGGAACTGAAAACTCAGCTGTGTCAATAAGTCAAGGTGAGTCTTCAGATTTATACAACTGCATTCCCAACCATTAGAAAGATGTTAACATTTATTGCCAAGCTGTTTCTTAAATATCCCATAATACGAAGCCAAAATATGCTATCTTTTTTTCCAATTTCACCCGTAAGCTGCATATTCATTACCACATTTTCTTTGCAAAGTGCTGTAACATTCTTTATTGAAACCTTTATTGTTTCAGGTGCTCCCATAGTAGCCTCCTTCGATCTAAAGAAGAAACACTCAACCATTATATTTTCTTAAAGGAAAGGAAAGTGTCACGGGGGATGTTATTTTGCTAATGACATGTCTAACCCCTGCCCAATGGACTGTTACTGCCTTGTGTCTGTAACTTTCCAATCTATATAATTATGATGATCCAAAGACATGATTTAACCTGCCCTCTATCAGATCCATATAATAGTAAGCTATATAATGAGGTTTTCCTAGTTTAAAAGCTCTTTTCATCTGTTATTGTTACTGTGGAAAGAATCAATCAAATCAGTTTGCTTTGGGATTGTATGTGCTGGCAAGGCAAGACCACGTTTGGAGGAAAAAATTAAAAGTCTAATGCTGAATAAGCTGAGGGCATTGAAAGAGCATGGTACCCTTGGCTCTAGTACTTCAAGAAGCCAAGTGTCTTTGGGATGGCTTGGCATGCTCTGAGGTAAGACATCGGAGGGTGGTATTTATGAACTAATCAATATGCTGATTATATGGAGGAGGAAACAAAGTTTGAAGTTAATCTGATATCACTAGTTCTTCATGGCATTTTAAATTTTTATTGAAATGTTTTCTGAGTAAAAAAAAAAAGCAAAGTAATGTTTACCACATTAGCACATTTATTGTTTGCTCACTAAAGCAGTCTTGTAGATAAAATATTAATGAGGCAGATACACATTCTCCATTTAATAAACATAAAGAGCCATGTTGGGGTTGGGTCATAGGGTCCAAGTGATCTCTTAAATCTTTGAAAAACATGGAACACCTAGAGTATGATTGCTTCACCACCACCTGGCATGCTCAGACTTTTAGGCTTAACTCCAGAATTCAAGAGGGTCTTATCTGGCCCTCTGGGGACATTCATCTGGAAAACTGCAAGTCTCTTCAGCTTATTTTTGTGACACTGGTCTATAGGAGGACACACTTGCTAGTGTTCTTATATTTGGGTCAGCCAAGTAGTACAGCATTCTCAGAGGTGGGTGACTTGCAGGTATTTCTGAGCATTTTCTTCCAAGTTAGGAGCATGGTGATGAACATCTCTGATTTCTGCCTGTTTTTATTCTCCCAACACATTTTTGGAACATCTACACTGCGTAACTGCACCATAATAGATGCATTGTTTTCCTTCTTTACAGGGAAACCTAGATGAAAAAGACAAAGATCTTGTACTCATTTAGGACAGGGAGTTAAGACAGGAGCAGAAATGACAACCATACAAATGAGAAGGGTGTAAGTAGCATTAGAGAAGCGTAGGTATGTGCTATTCATTACGGAGATTTAGGATGACGTAGTTAGAAAGAAAAATCAGTTTGACTTATTCTTCTCAATTCTTTTTTTAAAAAACTATAAACAAAGTCATTTACTTTCTGTCACTGATGAATTTTGCAAGTCACAACATTATACATCAAACAAATGAAATACTTTAGAATAACGTGTAAATAGAAGCTCTAAATAGAGTTTTTGTGATTAAGATGGCATATACTTTTGTGTCTATGAATATTTTTCTGTCTTAATACCTTCCCTTTTCCACCCAGCTCTGCAATACCCTCCCCCTGAGAGCTGTCAGTCTGTTTTTATCTATGAGTCTGTTTCTATTTTGTTAGTCTTTCTTGTTGATTAGATTCCACATATGAGTGAAAATATGGTATTTATCTTTCTCTGACTTATTTCACTTATCATAATGCTCCCCAGGTCCATCTATACTGTTGCAAAGGGTAATGTTTTCTTCTTTTTTTATGGCCAAGTAGTATTCCATTGTGTAAATATACCACAGATTTTTTATCCACTCATCTACTGATGGACACTTGGGCTGCTTGCAAATCTTGGCTATTGTATATAAATGCTGCAATGAACATAGGGGTGCATATGTTCTTTTGGATTAGTGTTTTTGTTTCTTCAGATAAGTTCCCATAAATGTAATTGCTGGATCATAAGGCAGTTCCATTTTTTTATTTTTTGAGGTAGCTCCATACTGCTTTCCACAGTGGCTGTACCAATCTGCATTCCCACCAACAAAGGTTCCCTTTTCTCAGCATCCTTGCCAATATTTGTTGGTTGTTGATTTATTAATGATAGCCATTATGACAGGTGTAAGGTGATATCTCATTATAGTTTTAATTTGCATTTCTCTGATGATTAGTGACATTGAGCAGCTTTTCAGATATCTATTCGTCATCTGTATTTCTCTTTGAATAAGTGTGTATTCAAATCCTTTGCCCTTTTTTAAATTGAATTGCTTGTGTTTTTTTGATGTTGAATTTTATAAGTTCCTCATAAATTTTGAATATTAACTTCTTATAAGATCTATCTCTCCTCTTCAGCCAGTCTTCAGCTGGTATTTTAGGGTGACTATTCCCCAGTATAGTTCAGTTCTAGTTAAATTCTGGAAGGATGTGGGAGAAAGATCCACCTACTCCACTGCTATCTTCCACTTCCCCCTCCCATGGTTCTGCAGGAACTGAATGGTTAATGTATTGCTCAAAGTTTGTTCCTGTCCCCAGATCCTCCTGTCCCAATCTGGACAGGTATCCTACTGTCCTTCACCCTCTTCCCCCCTTCTGGGAAGAGTGAGCAGAGCTAGGCCAGAGCGGGGGGAGCTTGGTGGCTCAGGCCCCAGAGGAAGCTCAGATTCTAGACCATGGATGGGCAACCCCTGACACGCGTGCCTAACATGGCACGCCAGTAACTTTTGCTGGCACGTGAAAACCTCTCTTATAATCTTCCATTTACAATATTTGTGAACATTTGAATGAGTTAAATGTTAAATTATAAGGAACTGGCAAGAAACTTGATGTTATGTTTGGTTACATAAAGGCTTTTGAGAAGAAACTGGAAGTCTTTAAGAGGGATGTGGATGGTGAGAGATTTAGATATTTCCCAAACCTCAAGAGGCACATCAAAGACCTCCCAAAAGATGACAGAACAGACTTTCAAAGCCTTCAAAAGCTGTTTTTAAACACCATCGAGTCAACTATTGATCAATTCTTCTCAAGATTTGCGAAATTCAGAGAACTGGAAGAGACAGCAAAATTCATGAGGTTTCCAGACAGCATGAAACTGGAAGAACTAAACTTACAAATGTTTTCATGGCTAGACATGGCTGAATTTGAAATGCAGTTAATTGAATTTCAGAGTAGCTCAATTTAGAAGCAGAAATTTATTGACCTTAGAGTTGACTTGGAACATTGGAAAAAAAGCGATTAGAGACAGGAATACCAGAGAGAAGTGTTGAAAACTCACTATTGAGGACTTGGAATGCCATTCCAGAAAATTTTTTCTGTTTAAAAAACTTTGCAACAGCATTACTCTTCATGTTTTCATCCACATACGCTTGTGAATCTTTGTTCTTAGTGATGAATTTTGTTAAGTCTCCTAATAGGAGTAGCCTGACGGATGAAAGTAGTAGCTCGTGCATATCTCTGAAGGTCACGAAATATAAACCTGAGGTAAAATCTCTGTCATCAGTGATGCAGCAGCAAAAGTCCCACTGATAATATCAAACGGAGTCATAAAGTTTTCTGTCGGATTATCAGTGTACATGTATACATTTAAAAATAAATGTATTTTTCATCATCATAAAAAAAAAGATCTATCATTGGGTAATACATTCTCTTATTCAGTGGATTGTCTTTTCATTTTGTTGAGGGTTTCCTTTGCTGTGCAAAAACTTTTTAGTTTGATGTAGTCCCATTTGTTTTATTTTTCTTTCATTTTCTTTGCCTGAGGAGACGTATCAGAGAAAATCTTGCTAGTAGAGATGCCTGAGATTTACTGCCTATGTTTTCTTCTAGGAGTTTTATAATTTTGAATCTAGCATTTAAGTCTTTAATTCATTTTGAGTTTATTCTTGTGTGTAATGTAAGAAGGTGGTCTAGTTTCTTTTTTTTCATATATCTGTCTAATTTTCCCAGCACCATTTATTGAATAAACTACCTTTAACCAATTGTATATTCTTGCCTCCTTTGTCAAATATTAATTGCCCATTAAGGCATGGATTTTTTTCTGGGTTCTCTATTCTGCCCCATTGATCTATATGCCTGTTTTATGCCAGTATCATGCTGTTTTGATAACTATATCCTTGTTGTATAGTTTGATATCAGGTAGCATGATTCCTCCAACTTTGCTCTTTTTTTGTCAAGATTGTTATGACTATTTGTGGTCTTTTGTGGTTCCACATACATTTTTGGAATATTTGTTCTAGTTCTGTGAACTATGCCAATGATATATTGATAGGAATTGCATTGAATTTTTAGATTGCTTTTGGCAATATGGACATTTTAATGATGTTAATTATTCTGATCCATGAACACAGCATATGCTTTCACTTACTTGTATCTTCTTCAATTTCTTTCTTCAGTGTCTGATAATATTCCAAGTACAAGTCTTTACATCCTTGATTAAGTTTATTCCTTATTCTTCTCAACTTAATAAAATTTGAGAATTTAAAAAAAATGTCTTGCCTGGCCAGTGTGACTTAGTGGTTGAGCATTAATCAATGAACCAGAATGTCAGTTTGATTCACCGTCAGTGCACATACCCAGGTTGCAAGCTTGATTCCCATTATGGGGCATGTAAGTTTGGAATGGTGTTTCTCAAAGTGTGTACATGAATGTAATCTTGAGATTCTAACAATTCTTTTAGACTTCAAAATTTTTAAATGATAATTTTAATGATAATACACATATTTTTCCAGGTGTAAAGAGGAAACAGTGCCCTTTTCCATGATAACAAAATATATTTTTATAAAATAATACCTTCGATTATTAAGCTATTATTTCTTATTTATTTTTTTAATATATTTTATTGATTTTTTTACAGAGAGGAAGGGAGAGAGACAGAGAGTTAGAAACATCGATGAGAGAGAAACACCGATCAGCTGCCTCCTGCACATCTCCCACTGGGGATGTGCCCGCAACACAGGTACATGCCCTTGACCGGAATCGAACCCGGAACTCCTCAGTCCACAGGCTGACACTCTATCCACTGAGCCAAACCGGTTTCGGCTAAGCTATTATTTCTTAGACAGGAGTCATCAGATCCTTGAGAATCTGATGACTCCTGTGCAGGAGGCAGCCAATCAATGACTCTCTCTCATCACTAATGTTCCTATCAATCGCTCCCTCTTCCTTACTCTCTGAAATTAATAAAAATATGTAAAAATTGTCTTTGTTTTTATCTGTGCACTAGACCTATATTACAATGTATTTAATAATTAAAAGGGGGAAAATGCTTGCTTACCATATACAACAAAGCCCTGCTTATGACAATGCATTTTCAAAAATTAAGGTTGCTTAAGGTCACACTTCAGAAAATCTTGCTTTCCTGTACTGATGTCATGTGTGTGATGATGAAAAAGTACTTATTTGTGTCTTCAGGAAATAAAAACATTTTCAATGCCCTGAATTTGAAGTGGAAAGAGACAAAGCAGAACCCTTACAGTGATGCTCTGTGTTTGGTTCCCTAGCGGTTGAGAAGTTTGTAGCTCTGAGAGCCCTGGTGAGTGTTCACACACTGCCTGTGGAAGTGTCCATGTGCAAAATGGACACAGTTATGCAAGTTTGGAATGGTGTTTCTCAAACTGGGTACATGGATATAATCAGATCCTTGAGAATTTTGTTCTCATGGACACTTGAAAATCTCTTCTTTTATTTACAATTGAGAAACATTGATTTAAAATATATTTTATATCAAAGCCCACTATCTCATTACTCCTTTTGGGACTTAATTTTTTAAATTGCTTTTGTGCCAGCTATCTCCAAAGCGGGGCAGCTAATGATTAGATTAATAAGACAATCACTAGGTTGATTTTTTAAAAAGGATTGACTTATTTTCTAAGTATATTGCTGGTGTTTTAAAACATTTTTATGCCTTTAAATATTTAAATAGCTTCATTTCTTTTGTGTATTCAAATAGTAAACCATATAGGAGAGCCCTCAGAGCTCTCAGAAGAAAGCTGCAGTGGTGAAGGGGACAAATATACAAATCTGTAATAAAGAAGAAACATTTGTTTTTCTTCTTGTCTGACTCTCTCTGTTTCTCTCTGCCATTTATGATTTATGTTAGGGATATAACATATACCTGTCTCTGTACATACGAGACAGAGAGAGAAAAATAGAAACAGAGTTTTTGATTATCTGTCTTCTATCTATCTATCTATCTATCTATCTATCTATCTATCTATCTATCTATCATCGTCATCATCATCATCATCATCATCATCATCTAGCTATCTAATCATCTATTAATAGGAAAAAGACACACAAGAAGAGATAAACTAGGCTCTGTGCTCAAGGTACAGGGAACTAGGAACATGTTCTTGTCCGAATCAATTGACAAAACTTTGGTCTGAAAGAAGCCCTCTAAATGAAGAAACAATTCTGAAATCTGAAAAGGGGAAGGGGGTGGAGGAAGGTCTGCATACTAAAACTGTATAATTTTGGCCGTTATTTTATTCACTGATAAAACACTTTGTTGACTCAGGATGAGGTCCTAGGAAGTAAAGTTGAGAAATAGCAGCAACAGCAGTAAAGGTAAGAGAAAATTAATCTCGGCCGAGCGGTGCTTTGGGAAAGCAAGTACAAATTATCTACTTTGTCAGTGAAGTTTTCCTCTGTCAGAGCCAACAGAAGTTGGAAGTGATTGGGGCTCTGAGGAGCATCAACAGGGACCTGTGTGTCTCTAAAATAGGGAGGATTTATGCAGCATATGGAAACGCAAGGCAGCTCTTCAAGGTGGAATCAGTCATGGGGTAGAGATGTTTATTAGTTTCTAAGTGTTCTTTTCTGCTTCTTAGCAACATCTTTTTTCATATAGCTCACAAGCAGAGCTTGAAAAATAAGATGTCCTGCCTGCTGTGGGGTGTCATACATTAGCAGCCAGGTAGTAGGACCTTGGGACAGAACCGTGCAGGTTGGCAGGAACACATCTCACTTGATAATATCTGCCAGGGGAGGAGGACAAGGACACCAGAAAACTCTTCCCAGGAAATGTGTGAGGCATTATCAGGTCTCTGTGTGTAGCTGCCCTTATTCATGCTTGGATTTAAAGTTCTTTGAAGACTTGCATAGACCGACAGGAGACAGGGGCAATGCACAAAGAGTGCATCTCTCAGCTGGAAGTAGAGGTATTTTCCAGATTTGGTGTATGCTGTGCTCTCTTGCTTACCTGCTATGAGGCTGGGGGTTCGTCAAGTCCCTGGAGAAGGTGAAAGGCTTGGACCACTGACACTGCTTCCATAGGAGCTCACCTCAGTGCAGCCTGTGGGCACTCTCACCGGTTTCCCACCTGGCTCACCCTTGGAGGGTTTGGCCTGGACTTCAGGGTCTTACCACATATCCTGTCCTAGTGGGTTTAACAACAAACCAATTTCAAAGTGGAGGTTGTTAACGATGAGGAATGTGGAATTGAGGTTGTTAAAGATGAGGAATGTGGAATTGATCAACCACTCCCCACCTGACATGCTTCTCAACCCCGGATCTTATTTAAGGCAACAGCTTCCATTTACCCAGGATCAGGCGCTGGGCCAATCTTTGTATGCATCATCTCACATCATTCTTTTAGTGACTCAAGTGGTAGATACAGGAGTCCCCTTTTATCTTTTTATCTTTGAGAATACGTTTTAAGATCCCCAGTGGATGCCTGAAACTGTGGATAGCACCAAATCCGAAACAACTTTATCAGCCCTGCAGAAGTGTGGCAGCAGCTTCTTCACTGGCAGACGGCTTCTCCAGAAAAGTTTTTTTTTTTAAATCCTCACGTGAGGATATTTTTTTCCATTGATTTTTAGAGAGAATGGAAGGGGGGGGGGGAAGGGTGAAAGGGGAGAGAGAGAGAGAGAGAGAGAGAGAGAGAGAGAGAGAGAGAGAGAGAGAGAAAATCGATGCAAGAGAGACACATCAGTTGGTTGCCTCCCACATGTGCCCTGATTAGGGCTGGGGATTGAACCTATAATTTTCATATTTTTAAGTCCAGTAATTTTTATATTTTTCAGTCCAAACCTATTTCTGAATCCGTGTAACTCTCTTCCTTGCAGTAAACAACTTGGTGTCACTTGTTTCAAGGGAGCCCCTGCTGAAGTCTTCCTATAGGGTCAACGCTTCCTGGAACAACACGTCGCTGGAACACATGTTCTGTTCATGTCTTCCACCCACAGACTTAATGTTGTTTCCATCTTAGCTAAGCACTCGTCACACACTGTGATGGCAACTTCTGCAGTTTGAAGTTCAACAGCAAAACTAGCATGCGCTTCTTCTTCAAAATTTCATGGATAGACGATTTATTCTTGTTGTATATCTTAGCAAACTCAGCATATGATTCCCCCCCTTTCCTTTCAACTCTTCTTAAAGAAAGTGCTTTATGACTTCCCTTTGGCATGTCTGGATTGCCAGCATCACTACTGTTGCATTTCGGGACCATTATTAAGTAAAATAAGGGTTACTTGAACACAAGCACTTTGATACTGAAAGTCAATCTGATAACAGAGGCGACTGCTAAGTGGCTAATGGGGAGGGAGTTGTACAGCATGGATATGCTGGACAAGGGATGGTTCATGTCCAGGGCAGGATTGAGCAGGACTGTGTGAGATTTCATCACATTACTCAGAACAACGTACAATTTAAAACTTATGAATTGTTCATTTCTGGAATTTTCCATGTAATATGTTTGGAGTACAGTTGGCCATGGGTAACTGAAACTGTGGAAGTGAAACCAAGGACTAGGGGAGACTACTGTATCGTGATTTTGCACTTGTCTCTTGAGGAAATTGAGGTTCAGAGAAATTATGGGATTTTCTCAGCTATAATACCTAGACCCTGTTATTTAGAAATTCTCTAAATACCACCTTCCTAGGTCCGGTCATATTCTCCCTTTTCTCTGAGAAGGGACAGGTGACAAGGTAGGTGAGTTCAACTGTGTCCTCTTTAATTCAACAAGTATGTACTGTTCCCTTAAAATGTGCCAGGCATGGAGCCTGAGGACAAGAATACAAGGGGCGAGGTGGGGGGGGGGGGGGTGGCGGGGGTGGCGGGGGTTGGCGTTATCTCCGTGATTGCATGGGAGCTCCTGGAGGGCTGAGGTGAATGTGTGCATGATTGTTATACACATCAGGTTGCCCTGAGTGCTAGGGCAGAGCCATTCTGATGCCTAGTGAGGTGCCAGGGCTGTGCTTTGGAAGGGTGCAATGTGGGGTGTGATGGATCACAAGGCTGGATTCACAGAGGAGAAGTGAGCAGACTCTGAAGTGTGAGGACAATTTCAGCATCACACATGGGGAAAGGAGACTCCAGGCAGATGTCACTAAACCTTGGAAGTAGAGTGCATGGGAATGATGTGCAGCCGGGCTTTGCTGGAGAGCATCAGTCTTGAGAGGAGTGAGCCTGAATGTGGAGGCCAGGGGAACCAGGCAACTCGAGAGGAAAGGGGGCACCAGTTTGGGGCGGGAGGCTTTGTGCTGAAGTGAATCCTGCCCAGGCATCAGTCAGTTCTCCAAGCACAGCAGGTGGCTATTTGGCCAAGGACTTCATGCAGCTTCTTGGACACCCAAAAGGAAAAGATAAAACAATGTGACCTCTGGCTGAAATGGGAAAGAATTCCACATTGGATGTGATGAGGAAGCAAAAGGAAATACTGAGAAAAATGCTTCTAGCTTGCAAATCCAGGCACCCTCACCTCCTGGTCTCCGAGCAGCTGCGTGAGGCGGGGCCAGGGAGGGAAAGAGATACCATTCTAATTAGTGCATTGAAGGCAGAATTGTAGGTCTGCAGTTTTGAGTTTTGAGAGTTTTTTTTTTTCTTCTTTCTTCTTCTTCTTTTTTTTTTAAATACCACCAAGACAATGATAAAGGGCTGGGTGAAATTCAGGGGTTGTGGTTAGCAGACAACTTGGTGAATTGCTGACTTAAGCACTCGTTCTTCACCTTCCTATTCTTCTGTGCTAAACTACAAAAAGAAATGTCCTGAGATGGAATATTAACATTCTTATTTTCATTTGCAGTGCTGATCTGAGTAAATTATGCAGGGACCATATCTCTGAAGGGAAATGGTAGGGAGGACTGAGGGCCACTATAGTGTTTAGGGAGGACAGACAGCAGTGGAATCCAGTATCACCTCTCTCCATGGTGCCTCCTGGAATCTGTGTAGGTGCTGGTTTCACTGTGGATGCACAGTCCACTGTGGATATGCCCTGTCTGCTCAGACCTGGCTTCAGGGCAGGTTGAACACAGCCTGGAAACCTCTGCATTATCCTGCCCCTGACAACCAGCTGGAGGGGGAGAGATTGAAGTTGTTCTGGTGCAGAGGGGTCCCAGCATGAAACTATCCATCTCGTTACACATCCAAGTTGCTATTTAAGACTGGGTGAAAAGAAAAGGGAGACAAAGAAGAAAATGCATATATATGTATATGTATATGTATATGTATATGTATATGTATATGCTATTTGCAACAGCATGGATGGAACTGGAGAGCATTATGCCAAGTGAAATAAGTCAGTCAGAGAAAGATACATATCACATGATCTCACCCATTTATGGAATTTAATGAACAACATAAACTGATGAACAAAAACAGATCCAGAGATAGAGAAGCATCGATCAGACTGTCAAACCTCAGAGGGAAGGTAGGGGAGGGTGGGGATAAGGGGGATAGATCAACCAAAGGACTTATATGCAAGCATATAGGCCTAACCAACGGACACAGTGGGGTGAGGGCATGACTCGGGGGGTTGGGAGGTAATGTGGGGATAAGGATACATATGTAATAACTTAATCAATAAAAATATATATATATTATAAAAAAAATTTAAGCACTCCTTTTGCTTTTCAGGTTAATTTTATAATAGGAAGGTACAAATCCTGTGTAGGCAGTGTCTTATATAAACCCTAAGATACTGGTGGTGATAGTGAGTGGAATATAAAACATCACTTTGGATGCTCAAGAATGCCATCGGTTTGCAATTTTCAGAACTGATAATGTTTATTATAAAGTACAGGGAAATTTTTATATGCGACATTAATGTAATAGATTATATGAAATAAATCTGGGGAGAAAGTTTATACCCCGAGTCCCGGAGCCTCACACTTTAAATCAATACTCCACTGATAAGAACAGTTTCCCAATTGATGTATCAGTGCAGCCAGTCAGAGCAAAAAGGGCGCCTCGGGAGAAAACAGGTGTGATACTAAATTCTCCTCTCAGCCTAAGGACAGCAAGGCTCTGAATCGAATTTCTGTAACTGTAAATTCTCCAGTTAACTATGTTGGCTGGAAAGGCACTAAAAAGCATTCTTATGCTCTGGTGATCATGGTATTTCATGAGGCACCTTGCACCTCTCACTTCTTGCCTTGGATGCCGGAGGGGAGTTTCTGTTTGTGTTTTACTAGTGAGTCAGGTGCATAGGGCAGGAGTGCACTGTAGGGATGCTCAAACCATTGGCCATGGCTGGTCTTAGGCTCAGCCCCAGGCCAGATGATATGAAATGCAGGCTCATGGTTAGAGCTTTCAAGGTCAAGTCCAGAGAAGATGTGTGATTGGACAGGGTCAGGGAGGTGGTGACCATTATGGCAGGATTCTAAAATAGAATTGCTGATGAGATCCTAATGAGCAGATTAGGAAACGGAGGCTCAGAGAGGATTTCCAATGACTGTTTTAGGTTTCTACACTGAGACTGTATTTCTGCAACTGTTACTCTCACTATTCTTAGCCTTCAGGGTCTCTACTCCTCCCCTGCTCTGAGGAGAATAAGATTCCATTTCCACTATCTCCTGAGCTCCTCCATACTCCATCTGTAGCTTCTTGTCCCCATTAACACAACTGTTGTCACATAATACCACAGCAGCTCTGTGATGACATCTGTTTCCTAGCTGAGACACAGACCCAGGAGGAGAGAACTGAGGATTTGGGGGAGGGACATACCTGGGGTGGAAACATCTGTATCATAAAGAAAGAGAGAGTTGGAAGGACAAGGGACAGTGTGTGCCTGTACCATGCCACCATGTGCCTTACTGGTCCCAACAACACCACCCTGCTGAAGGGCCTGTTGCTTCTTCCTCAGTTATCTTTCTCCCATTCCTTAGTTTGTTGACAATAAGGCAATATAAACTCCTCCAGAAGAAGCCTCCTATGCAAGCCTGATGATTGATCCCCCCGTAGATAGTCCCTGGAGTCATTTGGCTGATAAAACATTTTGTGAAATATACCATACTGTACCTCCTTCTAGGTGTCCCAGGTTGAGTTAATATTCATGGTGGAGACATGCAGTGCTCTGTCTTGTATTGTGTGAAAACATTTCTGAAGCACTTGATGTCTGAGGTCAGATCCCAATGCCTGTAAATGCCAATGGAGTTTCTTCAGCTTCTGGCATTGACAAGCTATTTCTCATCTTTGCTATTGAGGCAGTTTCCTCATCAGTGTACCCTCACTCTTGACAAAGCAGGCAAGTCCCATGGTCCTTGTACTGTGGTCTATTATGCACCAACATGAACGGGCCAATGGATTTTATTTCATGATATTTATGTTTTAGTTTAAATAATTCTGTGAAAGCTGAAAAGTGAAAATGGCCTTTTGACCTCTCTTAAATCAGCCCACAGATAACTAACTCCAAGAAAAATTTTCTCTGGTGAGAATGGACATTCCGTTTAACTGAATGAGAATAAAGGAGAACGGGGAGAAATAAACATGTTTTGTTTTCCAGGGATGGCGGCTTGCAGATGTCCTTGAAGGGTGTACAGAACTGGGGCAAAAAATACACAAATATTTGCTTCTATCACGATAACAAATGGAGGGGCCAGTCTATCACGCTTCTCCTAAAGAAGGTGACAAGAGGAATCCAGATGGATTGTAATTATAGATGTCACATCCCAGGGGGCCCCTCAACCTTGGGAAACCCCAGGGCCAGAAAAATGACACAAATAGGAATGAGCGGCTTCAGTCCTTGCAAACTTGCAGGTTTGAAAACATTGGGGACACTGCGTGTCACAAGCTATTCATTTTACTTGGAAATGTTCTCGAGTGTTGCACTTTTAGGCATGACTTGAAGATAAGATTAGATGTCACCAGAGCTTTAGAAACATCCCCAAATGGAAAATTTGTGGTGCTTGAAAGGACCAGCACATTCACAAAAGGGTATCAAGGGTGTTGTTAAGTCGTGCTGTTTGGAAAGAAAGGTCAGCCTCAGGCAGATTGGAAAATTGATGGAGCGCGTCGTTGGGAGTTGTCCGCGCTCCTTTCAGTGGACAGAGAGCCTTTACCTCCTCCAGATGCACTCAGCCTCTCCTATGCTTTCTCTCCCCTGGATCACACCTGTCCTTCAGTCTTTCTACCTGGCGATGAAAGGCAAGGTGGCTTTTGTATTTTTGGATTTTTAATTCATGGCCTTTATTCTTAGAGCAGTTCTGGGTTTATAAAAAAATATTGAGCAGAAAGTACTGAGAGTTCCCTTATATCTCTCACCCCACAGTTTCTCCTATTATTGACATCTTGCATTCGTGTGATGCATTTGTTACAATCACTGAAGCTACACTGACACATCATTATCAACCAAAGTCTGTAGTTTACCTAAGGGTTCACTCTTAGTGTTGTACATTCTATGGGTTTTCACATGTATAAGGACATGTATCCACCATTACAGTACCAGACAGAATCGTTGCACTGCCCTAAACATCCCTTGTGCTCCTCCCACTTATCCCCTCCACCTAAGCCCCGGGGCAGCCACTGATCTTTTTGCCATCTTCATAGTTCTGCCTTCCCAGGAATGTGATATAATTGGAATCATAACTTATGTAGCTATTTCAGATGGGCTTCTTTCACTTAATATGCGTTTAAGTTTCCTCCATATCTTTCGTTGGCTTGACAGCTCATTTCTTTTTTTTTCCTCCAAATAATACTCCATGTACGGATGCACCCAGTTTTTTATTCACTCACTTATTGAAGGATAGCTTGGTTGCTAATGGCAAGGTTTTTAATGCTTAGATTATATTAGAATTATAAAAATTGATAAAAAGTGGCTAATACAGGACAAACATAAAGGTTTACAGTCTGCTATTTTTTAAAGACCATATGCTTGTAAAAGAACAGTTTTAGGCTTATAACAGACATGTACGCCCTTTCCCATTATCAACATCATTCACCAGGATGATTTTTCTCACCAGTGATGAACCTGCAATGACACATCATGATCCCTAAAATCTGTATTTTTACCTTAGGGTTCACCCTTGGTGTTGTACATGCTATGGGTTTGCACAATGTATAAGGATATGTATCCATCATTACAATTTCATACAGAATATTTTTGCTGCCCGAACAATCCTCTGTACTCTGCTTTTTCATGTTCCACCCCCACCTCCAAACCTGGAAACCACTGATTGTTTTTATTGTCTTCAGAGTTTTGCCTTTTCTAGAATGTCATAGAGTTAGAAACATCTAGTATGATTAAGTTTCCTCATGTCTTTTCATGGCTTGACAGCTCATTTCTCTTTAACTCTGATTATTATTCTGTTGTTGGATGTACCACAGTTTATCTATTCATTCACCTACTGAAGGACATCTTGGTTGCTTCCAAATGTTGACAGTTAAGAATAAAATTGCTATAAACATCCCTGTGCAGATTTTTGTGTGGACATAAGTTTTTGATTTTTCAGAAATCAAGATGTATGTTTCTCTGATTATCAAAGAAATATAAAAGTAACCATATCAAACTGCCAATATTTGATGATTTTTTAAACTTACAAAAATAGCAGTTTCACACGATTCAGCATACTAGAGAGTATATGCACTATGCTCATAGTATATAGCTCAAACACAGAAGTATGGAAAACGGAAAGTACAACAGAGTTTTTATTATGGGTACAGTAATACAAAATTCATTTAAGAATATGTTATGCCTCAGAGCCCATCCAGACTTGTTTTACTGCCATACGTAAGCCCAGCCTGGACTTTCTCCATAATCCCAGAGAAGGTGAGCTCACTGCATGCCTTGGCTGGGCAGCAACACTAGTGCTTTTTGAAGCAACCCACCTTGACCTGGAGACTTCTCTCCTCTGCTGTGCAGTGACCCTCCCCGTTGAGCCAGCTGATGCTCACAGTGACCTGATAGGTGGACTGGCCAAGGGACGCCGAGAACAGGCCTGTCCTTTTACAGCTTCCCTATCTGTAGGTTACAAGGCAGAACCCAGATAGTGGGGACATACGGTGCAGTGGAGTGAAAGAACCATTGGCCTCAGAGTCAGCCATTGGTCAGTAAATATTATCGAAAGCTCTGTGCGCCAGGCGTTCTGAATTCTGGAGGGTCGATGAGCAATTCAGACCAGTCTCTGCCCTCAAGGAGCTGACACCATACAGGGCTGGAGGTAGAAGAGGGGGAAGATGGGAGCAGATGTCCCCACTCAGCCACGAGCCAAGATGAGGGGCCTGTGTGACGTCAGCAGGTGGCTCAGCCTCTCTGAGGCTCAGGATTCTGGGTGGACCAGAGGAGGTAGGCTACTATATGTGAAATCACTCTGTAAATTTTGCATTACCCTCTGAGTTTCTGTGGTTATTTGTTTTCAGACTCTACCCTCTGCTTTGGAAAGGCTGGGATTTCCTAGGCTGAAGGACTCAGAAACTCCTAGTGCCTTTTAGCTTCCACACTGCCTTTTACTCTGTAATATGGTTTGGGAACCTACCAAACCTGTACTTCTCCCCAGCTATCTGCATGTCCTGGTCTCCTCCCTCTCTTCCGCCTGCACATCCATCTACCACGGGGCTCTGGCAGGGCCCAGGCTGGAAGCAGGGCACACAGAGGGGTGGCTGAAGAGAGTTAATGAAAGATGTTTTGCTGAGGTGAGACAGAGTTTAGGAAAACCAGCAAGGAGTAGTGAACCTCCTTGGGTTTACAATAGCAATTTACCACCCAGGTGACATGGAAGCCATGTGGTCCTTGGGAGCTGGGGGAACTGGAGCAGCTTGGGGAGAGGAGGCATGTGTCAGGAGCCGTAGCCTTTGATGGAAGAACAAAGGAAGGTACTGGAAAAGCATGGCTGAGCAGGGAGGGAGTGGACAGATGCGGGAATAGGTACCCTAAATTCTTTGCCTGCTCTTCCATGTAGGATCAGCTCCTAAGGTGTGGGACCTTGTTCAACAATTATTAAGAATTTCGGAACGGTAACAGGAGAGTATTAAACTGAGATCTTTCTGAGTGCTGTGGCCCATGTCACTGCGTGGGTTGCGCACTGTATTAACCATATGTCCAGCTTCGTGAGCTTGATGCTTCACCATGTACCCTACATGCATATGCTGGACAAGCCCTGTTCTGGGCAACTTGGGAATATGCCTGCATCACCTTGCCTTGGATCCCTGCCTCTGTCCCCACCCCAACCCCCCACCTTGGGAGGAGTCCTCATCTGGGGGCTGCACTTTTCAAACACAAACCAACCAATTTAGAGCTTGTACATCCAGCCATCTCCTTTATCAGCTCTCACACCCAGGGCAAGTACATATCTGTCCTAATCATCCCAGACAGCTAGGCACAACCACTGGGCCCAGCCAATCTGAAGCCTACTTACACCAGCTCACCCACTCCTACAGTGGAAACCACAATAAGGCCCTTGTCCACAGTTCCCCTCCTTCTACCTCAGGACCAACCCAGGTGAAACCCTGTGTGGCCGCCATGGTGTAGTGTGCCCTCTTCTCTTGGGAATTGAGTAATAAACTCTCTTTTCAAAAGCAATTGTCCCCCAATCTGTTACTATTGCTATATTTCATATTTCTATTAATATAATTTATTTTAGGACACATACCCATGAAGCTGGTCTTGCCCGTGTGCCCTGTATTGGCTGAACTTAACCAAGGGCCAGAAGGCAAAAGCCTGGTGGGAAAGTTCATATAGCTCAGCATCTTGAGGTCCATAGAAAGGTGGAGGTGGGAAAGTGAATTTGGTGGGGTAAAGGATATTTAACACTTACTTCATCTTTCCTAACAAGATGGCATGCATTGATTCTTGTGTAATAGATAAATGAAGGGCCTAAACTTTCTTGTGCTATTTTTACTAGTAATCACTTGAGGACAATTCTGGGAAAGGTGTGTCATTTCTTGCCTGACACAGAAGTCATTTTTTCAATAGCTTTATTGAAGTATAATTGATATACACTAAAGTGCCTTTTAAAAAAGTGTACAGGTTGATAAGGTTCGGTGCATGTATACACCTGTAAAACCATCAGAACAGTTCAGCTAGAGAACATATCTATCTGTCCCCAAAGTTTTCTGTGTCCCTTTACAGGTCCTCCTTTTTCCCCCTTTTGTTAAATTATTGGGGTGACATTGGTTAATAAGATTATATAGGTTTCAAGTGTACATTTCTATGATACATATTGCATTGTGTGCCCACCACCCAAAGGCAAATCATCTCCCATCACTGCACATTTGACTCTTTTACCCTTCAGTACCCCTTTTATTTTACAAATAAAAAGGCTGCACAGATTTTGATTACAATTTCACTAAATCTATGGATAATTTGCAGGAGAATTGGCATATTTAAAATGTTGAGTCTTGGAATACATGAATGCAATACATCTCTTTATTTACTTAAGTCATTTAATTTTTCTCAGCAATGTATTGTAGTTTTTATTGTATAGGTCTAGCACATATTTTGTCAGATTTGGCCCAAAGTACTTCATTCTTTTGATCCATTATAAATAGTGAATTAAAAAATCAATTTCTGATGGTTTGTTGCTAATATGTATATAACTGACTTTTAAATATCAATCTTATATCCTGAACTATTACTAATTTGGTGATTAGTTCTAGGATATTTAAAAAAAGATTCTATAGTATTTTCTAGACATACAATCATGTTGCTTGTGTATTATTTCTTTGTCTTGTGGAATGAAATGAAGACTACTACATGAAAATAAACAAAGGATATTTATTTAGAGTTTGACTCCCTTAGTAACAGAGTCCTTTAGTAAGGAAGTCAGCCACCATCCCATGCATTTGGCAGGGACTCAAAGACAGACAGAGGAGTGGGAGGGCTTTATAGTTGGAAAAAGGTAGGGATTTAGATATGCCCCGATTGGAGGCTTTTGGCAATGAGGAAGCTGTAGCTGGGTTAACTAGGAGTGGACATTCTATGTGATTGGTTTAAGATGAGTATTTGACTTTCTCCAGTTGGTCCTAAGTTGGAAGCAGGGGAAAAAATTAGGGAAGTTTCGGTTATTAATCATGCTCTGTCACTTTGGGGCTATTGCTACCGGCATTGCTGTTTGGCATCTTGGACTGGTTGCTACAAAAAGTAGTTTGACTTTACGGACTGGCTACTTGCAGATAGTAAGTTGACTTTCAGAGCTGGTTGCTACAGGTGTTGGTCAGAGTCCTGTATTTATATATGGTTGGCCATTGTCCATTTGTATATTTAGTCTTTCACTTTACAATCTGGATGAATTTTATTTCTTATACTAGAGACCCAGTGCACAAAAATTTGTGCACTCATGGGGGTCCCTCAGCCTGGCCTATGCCCTCTTGCAGTCTGGGACCCCTCGGAGGATGTCCACCTGCAGGCAGACAGACATCTCTCTGGCAGCCCGGCAGCCCTTGGGGGATGTCCACTTGCCAGTGGGGAGCAGGCCTAAGCTGCAGTTGGACATCCTTAGCACTGCTGAGGAGGCAGGAGAGACTCCCACCACCACTGCTGTACTGGCAGCCTTCAGCATGGCTTGTGGCTGAGCAGAGCTCCCCCTGTGGGAGTACACTGACCACCAGGGGGCAGCTCCTGCATTGAGCGTCTGCCCCCTGGTGGTCAGTGTGTGTCATAGTGACCAGTCATTCCCAGTCATTCTGCTGTTAGGGTGTTTGCATATTACCCTTTTATTATATAGGATAGAGGCCTGGTGCATGGGTAGGGGCCAGCTGGTTTGCCCTGAAGGGTGTCCTGGATCAGGGTGGGGGTCCTGCTGGGGTGCCTGGCCAGCCTGGGTGAGGGGCTGATGGCTGTTTTCAGCTGGTCACACCCCCTTTAGGGTGGGGGTCCCCTCCAGGGTGCCTGGCCAGCCTGGGGAGGGGCTGATGGCTGTTTGCAGGCTTGTCAAGCCCCCCCCCCCCAGTGGGGACCCTCACCCCATGGAGGTTTGGCCAGCCTGGGTGAAGGGCTGATGACTGTTTTCAGGCTGGCCACTCCCCCTTTAGGGTGGGGGGTCCCCACTGGGGTTCCTGGCCAGTCTGGGTGAAGGGCTGAGGGCCATTTTCAGGCTGGCCAAGTCCCCCGGCAATGGAAGCTCCCAGCCTTTCCTTTTTTTATTATTATTCTGGGATTTATTTACCTTCTATAATTGAAACTTTGTTGCTTTGAGTGGAGCTCAGAGCCTGCCAGGAAGCTTGGCTTCCTCCATCATTGGGGCAACCAAGACTCCTGCTTGCTCCAGCTCCGTGGCTGCTGGCCGCCATCTTGGTTGGGTTAATTTGCACATAGTCGCTCTGATTGGCTGGTGGGCGTGGCTTAAGGCATAGCAAAGGTACAGTCAATTTGCATGTTTGTCTTTTATTAGTATAGATTGCTTTATTACATTGCCTCTAGTACAATATTGTACAGAAAATGTGAAAGTGAATATACTTGCATAATACATTTTTGGGAAAACATTCAGATTTTGACCATAAAGTACAATGTTAGCTTAAATTTTTTATAGATGCCTTTTATCAAGTTGAGAAAGTTCTCTTCTATTCTTTAGTAATTACTATTAAATGAATTTTCTTATATTTTGTTATTATTTTTCTGTAGGTATGGTGAATTACATTGATTGACTTTCAAATATTAAACCTATCTTGCATTTCTGGAGTGAATTCTACTTGGTTATGATGTATTATATACTTTTATACATTGTAGGATTTGACTTGCTAAAAATATGTTAAGAAATTTTATATCTATGTTCATGAGGAATGCTAGTATATGGTTTACTTTCCTTGTAATGTCTTTGTTTTTGGTATCAGAATAATGTTGGCCATATAGAATGAGTTGGTAAATATTCCTTCCTTTTCAATTTTCTAGACGAGTTTTTATAAAATTGGCATTATTAAATGTTTGTCAGAATTTCTCAGTGAAACCATCAGAGTGTGATGTTCCTTTGTGGAAAGGTTTTTAACTACAAATTCAGTTTCTTTACTAGATATGCTATTTGGGTTATATCTTCTTTTTTTTTTTTAAATATATTTTATTGATTTTTTATAGAGAGGAAGGGAGAGAGATAGTTAGAAATATCGATGAGAGAGAAACATCGATTAGCTGCCTCCTGCACATCTCCTACTGGGGATGTGCCCACAACCCAGGTACATGCCCTTGACTGGAATCTAACCCGGGACCTTTCAGTCCTCGGGCCGACACTCTATCCACTGAGCCAAACCGGTTTCGGCGGGTTATATCTTCTTGAATGAACTTTGGTAGCTTGCATTTTTTCAAGGAATTTTTTCAATTCATTAAAGCTATAGAATTAACATGCATAAAGTTGCTTACTATTTTAATATTTGTAGAATATGTGATACTGTGGCCTCTCTCATTCTTGAGTTTGGTGATTTGTGTCTTCTCTCTCTCTCTCTCTCTCTCTGTTTTTTCTTTTTAATTCTCATCATGGAACCTGCTTAGAGAGAGGAATGAAGAGAGAGAAAGAGAAGGGGATAGAGAAAGAGAGAGGGAGGGAGAGAGAGAGAGAGAGAGAGAGAGATGTGAGAGAGAAACAATCAGTTACTTCCTGTTCTCATCCCGACTGGGGACTGAACTTACAACCCAGACATGTACCCTGACTGGGAATCAAACTGGCACCGTTTTGGTGCACAGGACCATGCTCAACCAACTGAGACGCTCTGGCCGGGATTTTTTTTTTTCTGATCAGTATGACTAGAGGCTTACCAATTTTACTAATCCTATCAAAGAACCAGCTTTTGCATTCGTTAATTTTTCGTTATTTTCTGTTTCAAACTTTCTTGATTTCTACTTTTATTTTTTCTTTCTTCTTCTTTCATTAAAATTAATTGATTTGTTTTCCTAAGTTTTTTTTTGAGATAGAAGTTGAAGTCATTGATTTGAGATCTTTCTTCTTTTCTAATATATGCATTTAGTGCTCTAGTAACCTTGTGATGGTATTTTCAAAGTCTACATCATGAATCACTGAGTGTTAACATTGATTGGGATATTATAAATCATCATGTCCCATCTTTGCATTTTATAGTTAAGAAACCATAAATTAGTAAGCATCTCAAAGTTAATGTTTGTGTTGGTTCACAAACTGGCCCTATTCATGCAAGGCGAGGAGGAATAGAAGAAAGAAGCAGATCACTCCGTATGTGGTAGGCTTAATAAAAAAAGGAACTTATGAGGCTTGTCTTGAGTGGCTGTAAAAAGAATAGATCTTTGCACCCATCCTCATGAGAATCTTAAAAGTTTATATAGAGGCCTTAACTGTGTTCAGTTGCATATTCTGTACAGATGGTCTCAAGGCTATGTCTTTGAAATACTTCCCACTGAGGTAACAGTAGGCAGAGTATACATTCCAAAAGACAGAGGAGGGGTGAAGAGCCTCTGACTGCCTGGGTCCAGCTGGAGGGTCAACTTTCGGTCATGTCCTCTTGATTACCACCTCCAACAGTATGTTCCTTCATTAGTGTTTAAACAGCATCTCTCATGAAACTAGTTTTGGGGTGTTGGACCTATCTTTATACTTAAAACAGATTCTAACCTTCTGTTCTGCTTTAATCTTTGCAACAGATTGCAAAATTACATTCTACCTACTCATCCTTGAACCTAGAATAGCCTTTGGTGGAATGTAACTGCAGTTTTATTCTGTTAGTGTAACCTGTGTTTATATACACCCATAGTAGGGCCCAGATCCTTGAGGAAAGGGAGTGCTTCAGACATACTAAAGCCAAAGAAGGTCAAGAATGTCAGGCTGAAGAAGGATAGTGGATTGAATTCGGGCACAAGGACTGAATGAGAAGAATAAATGAATAAAAGGTGATGTTGAGTTTACACAAGAGAATAACTGGAAAGTACTTGCTGGCTATGTTTTATTGCGGTACACTTGTTTTTGTAGCAATAACTTAACCAAAGTAATCTATGTGCCAGATGACTTCTGCTGGTGGTTTTTGACTCTTGTCCACATATAATATGCTTCAAGCTTTTGGAGAATAAATGAATGAATGATTGTCATGTAGTTGCACATACTATTTACCTGCCATAATCAATGGCTGGTTAAATCCTCTCATAGCTGAAATATCACAGGGTTTTTTTTTTTATTTTGTTTTTGTTTTTTTGTAGAGTTGGTTTCATGTAGTAAAAGAAAACTGGAAAATTAATGGAATACCAACATTAGTTAAGTTCTTCCCTCATCTTGGCCTAGTTCCATAAATTTACTTTCAGCTGAGAGGAACACAGTTTGAAATACCAGGGATTGGATTTAAATACAACGTAGAATCAGCATATCACCCCTTATTAAAGTCCAGAAGAAAGGACTGCACGGAGGAGAACAGATGGTTATGTCTAAGGCACTAATTTCTGCTGGATTCTTAATTCAGCAAAGAAGAAAGGAACCAGCAGCCTCACCTCCCCTTGGCTGCTGTGTTTTGTCATGTAAGCCAGAAACAACTGTGGTGGGCTGTCGAGGAGCTAAAGAAGGCTAAACCCTCCATCCTTTAAAAAAATAATAGTCATAATTTTCCCACCCTTATTCATCAGTTTTCAAAATTTTAGTACATTTACTAGTATATGAAACAGCAAATCAGTCGGCAGGTGAAAAAAAAGTGGGGCAGGCTGAGTTGAAATGTAGTTAAGAGCAGGTGGCAGAGGGAGAGGGCTGTGCATGGTGCTGCACAACCATGTGTGCCCAATCACATTAGGATGAAGACTGTGCTATATCCTCGATGAGAAAATTACCAGTCAGAATGCATGATTACACTGGTTAAGCGCAGCTCAGTAGTTTGGGGCTAACTTTACATATGCATATTTTTCTGTGGGCTGACTTCTGAGAAGAGATTCTGAATCAAAATTAGATTGTCAGGAAAGATGAAGATAAGGAAGAAATTATAGAATACTGACCATGTGTTTGAGAAAGACAAGCAGAACTGAATTTGACCACAGTTCTGTTTCCTCTGCTTTAACTTCAGTTTAATTAATTAGGAGACCAATTTATATATATATATATATACTTCAGATCAACAAGCATTATTTTGGGACACCTACTGTAAATCCTGCCTTGTGAGACTATAGAAGAGTCATATGTTGCCGTTTGCCAAAGTGGTTGTAGTTTGGGGCTACATGAGATAGGCTGGGAAGTTATTAGATATGCATGAAATAGTCTAGGCAGTATTTTATTAATTGCTTAAATAAAAATGATAAAGAGGCAAAAATATATGGTAAAGGCTGTGAGAGGTTAGAATAAGATGACATCAGTGTCTGGAGCAACTGGGGAAGAATTCGTAGACTAGACATAGAAGGGTTATTATAGTTAAGTACATAACGGAAGGCACACATGTATTCCAGGAATTGGGAAGAGAATCACATATAGAGATAGGAATATGTATTTTGTGATCTTATGATGGTAATGGGAAATTATCCTTCACACGTCAGCCTTTCATGTCAGAAAACTGGGTTCAAATCTTGGCTCTATACAAGTTATGTGATCTTGTACAAGTTAAATTTTATTTCACTTCTGGTGCGGAGGAATAAGTTATTCACACTCAGAGTTCATAATGCATTCTCAAAATTGGTCTATGTCAGGTGCCTCTCCTATTATTTATTTACTTATGTACCTTTCTCTCCATATCCTGGGAAGGACCTGACCTTGGGCAGGGCAGCTTTGTGTAGCAGAAGGAATCCTCCAAAGGGTTGCCAGATGAAGGCTGTCTGCTGACTGTACTCCCAGTAGCAGGGACAAGTTCTCTACCAAAGGGGATCTGGGCAGTGCATCTTCATGTCCATCGAAGTGATGAAACTCAGCTATCAGTTCAAATAGTCTGTCTGTTGATTCTATCAATTTTTCTAGATAAATGTTTTCATTGTTTGCAAACAATGAGTTTCAGCTCTTCCCATCTTATTCTTAGATCTCCTTTTCTTTCTTTATGGTGTTAGTGAGAAACTCCAATGCTATGTTCAGTAGCAACAGTGACAGTGGTCATATTTTCATTATTACTAGTATTTAAAGGAATACAATAAAATTTTATTCATTAAGTGTAATAATTATTGTCGATTTTTCAATGATCCATATGGAGATAAGAATATTCCTATCTTTCCTTAGTTTACTAAGTTTTTTAAAAAGTATAAATAAGTGCTGGACTATATCATATGATTTTTCTGCATTGGTTGAGAATATTGTTTTTATTCCTTTAGTCTATTAATGTGATAAATAACATTGATATTTTTTATGTTGTGTCATGCTTGTACTTCTTAGATAATCTATTATTGATCATAATATAATACAAAACCCCACAATATTATATTCAGTTTGTTAATTTTATTTATGGGTTTTGGCATCTACTTAAATATTTTTACTTAATAGACTTTTCTTTTTTTTTTTAAGAGCAGTTTTAGGTTTACAGCAAAATTGAGAGGGATATACAGAGGTTTCCCATGTATAGCCTGCCCCACCTCATACATACCCTCCCTCATTATCAACATCCCAAACCAAAATGGTACATTTGTTCCAATTGATGAACCTACATTGATACATCATAATCATCTTAGGGCAATGGGTTTGGACAGGTGTATAATGACATATATCCATTATGATAATGTCATATACAGTATTTTCATTGCCATAAAAATCCCCTGTGCTCTGCCTATTTATCCCTGCCTCTTTCTAACCCCTAGCAACCACTGATCTTTTTACTGTCTCCATAGTTTTGCCTTTTCCAGAATGTCATATAGTTGGAATCATGCAGTCTGTAGCATTTTCAGATTGGCTTCCTTCACTTAGTAATATGCATTTAATTTTCCTCCATGTCTTTTCATGGCTTGATACCTCCTTTCTTTTTAGCATTGAATAATATTCTATTGTCTGGATGTAACCACAGTTTATCCATTTACCTACTGAAGGACATCTCAGTTGCTTCTAAATTTTGAAAATTATGAACAAAGCTGTTATAAACATCCATGTGAGATTTTTGTGTGACATATGTTTTTATTTAAAACAAATAAATACCAAGATGTATTTTTTTTTCTGATAATCAAAAGAAAATAGAGTTGAACCATGGCTCAACATTCATGAATTTGGTATCTAACACTGGTGGATTTTCATCTGTTAAATCAATAAAATCTCGCATGGTCATGGTATATAATCTTACTATCTAATGGTCCTATTTTTTTTATAATTCTACATTTTTGTTTCATATTGGTACTATATCCTCAACTTCTTAAATATATTTATCATCCTCATTTAAAATTGTTGGTTGCATACTCCAATATCTTTGCTTCACATGGTTTTGTGCACAGCTGCCTGCAAGAATTCTGGTATTCCGGACAAAGACAGGAACATTGTAACAGGGAAATATAATGGCTTCTCTTTGGAAGTATTGAGTTTGAGTAGGGTAGAAGGACACCTAAGGGGAATGTTTTGAAGGAGGTTAGGAAGAGGAGAATGGAGGTTGGGAGGGGGACGGGAAGAAAAGATTGTGAGCAATGAAAGGAGGCAGTCATAGAGGTTGAGAGCTCAGAGGTATCAGAGCATTGCCTCTGCCTACACAGGCTTCTTGCAAGCTCCCCCCTTCTCAGCTTGCTCTTTGCAGATCCCTAGGACTGGTTCCGATTTTGCCTCACATTGAAGTGCAGTCCAGCTGAAGCTGGAGATTGCTCTCGCAATGGACTTCCTTTTCCCTTTCATCTGAGCTTGGCAGCCATAAAGGGGAGGGGAGAGGAGCAGAAAGGTGGGAAAGTAAAGCCTTGGTTTTTAAAAATCCACTTGCCTTCTAAGCACTTAGGGAGCTGGTGGAAAACCTAATTCCCACTCCTAGTAATTCTTATTATTAAGTCTGAAACCTTTCTCTGAAACTTCCTAGATTCTGAATCAGGTGGTCCAGGGGCCAAACTTTGAGGAAAATGGAGAGGAAAAGAACTACCCAGGTCTGGTCTGTATGCAGAGGGGCAGGCAATGTGGTGGGGCCCTGGATTCCTGCATTCTACTCTCTGCTGTCCCCAACATTTCATAGCACCTGGGAAGGTAAACTTCCGGCTCCTTTCAGCTAGGTTTCTCTCTGGTTGCTCCAGTTCAGGGAAAGGAGTGTCATAAGGACTCTGGGAACACCTGGTGAGTATTTATTGATTAAAACAATCTTCTGCTGAACATGTGATCTTTTGGAACCACCTGGCTCGAGAGGAAGATTAGTTCAGAAATTCCCAACTTTTCGATAATCTTGCTATCAGTTCAAAGCAACCTGTAAAAAGACTAAAATCTGGGACTTTGAGTAGGTAAACAGATAAGCTGAAAAGCAGGTGGCGGTGGAGCTGCAGGTGACAACAGAATTGCAGCTGGCAGGCATGAGCGTGTTTCCCCTACAGGTCTGTAGAGTGGTATTAAACCAAACAAATAGAGCTGGGAAAATAAAACATGCTTCTGGGTATTTGACCCTAGGAATTCAAGGGAAAATATTTTTGTTTTCTTGTCACCGAGTGAAGCAAAGCTACTAGCCTGTTTTTCTACTGGCATAGAGGCTGGACCTTCTGATTTCACCAACAGTGAGGAGTCCCAGCCCTGCCCAAGTCACCGGCTGATTCTGCATGAAAAAATCTAGTTCAAATTTGGGAAAACAGTTGGCTATGGAGAAATGGACGTTTTACTGTGTATGTTATTTCACACTGAGAAATGTTCCTAATACATTTCCTTTTTAAAAAATGTTATGTGTACCTAGAAGTATTCTTGAAAATAGGGTGGATATAAAATCTTTGAAAGTAAAGTCACATTTTAAGTTTACCAGAGGAATATAATTTTTTGTAAGTTGGAGAATCACTTTGTTAGGCAGATGTTCTGCTTTTGTTTGTTTTGTTAGTCCATTTTTTTTAAAAAAAATGATTGCTGTGTTTAAAGTGAGGTCAATTGGAGTTATCTTCTGTAGTCTGAGTCACTTAGCTATTTCTTTATTTATCCATTAATTCATTTATTTCAGCTTTATCAAAGTATTATTCACAAGTACTTTGTAAGATCTTTAAAGTATACATTGTGGTGACTCAATATACTTACACACTGTGAAAGGATTTCCCCCATCTAGTTGATTAACACATCTATCACATGTTTATCAAATTTACCCTTTTGTGTATGTGAGAACATTTAAGTTCTACTCTCTTATCAAACTTCAATTATATAATACAATTCTCAACTATCATCACCACTTTTTACATTAGATCCTCAGATCTTATTCATCTTATAGCTGAAAGTTTACCAATCTTTATCAGCCTCTCCTTACTTTCCTCTGCTCCATTCACTGGCAACCACTTTTCTATTCCTGTTTATATGAGTTCTACTATTCATTCATTCATTCATTCATTCATTCATCTTAGGTTCTGTGCATAAGTGATACCATGCAGTATTTTTCTTTGTCTGGCTTCTCTCACTTGGTTTAATGCCCTCAAGGTCTATCAATATGTCTCAGATTGCAGGATTTCCTTTATTTTCATGGCTGAATAATATTCCATCCTACGCATATCATACACCTTCTTTATCCATTCATCTGTTGATGAACACTCAGGTTGTTTTATAGCTTGGCTATTGTGTATTATACTGCAATAAACATGGGAGTGCAAATACCTCTTTGACATCCTATTTCAGTTTTCCTTGAAGTGGGATTCCTAGATTATATGATAGTTCTATTTTTAATTTTTTTGAGGAATCACCTTCCCACCAACAGTGGACAAGGATTTCCTTTCCTTCACACCCTTGCCCACACCTGCTATCTTGACTCTTTGATGATGGTCATTGTAACAGGTGTGAGGTGATATCTCATTGTGGTTTTCATTTCCATTTGTCTGCTTATTAGTAATGTTGAGCACCTTTCCATGTTCACATTGGCCATTTGTATGTCTTCTCTGGAAATATGTGTATACAATTTCTCTGCCAATTTTTAATCAGATTTTTTGTTGTTATTGAGTTATATGAATTCCATATATAATTTGGATATTAACTTCTTCTCAGATATGACTTGCAATTTTTTTCTCTCACTTCATAATTGCCTTATTTATTTATTTTTTACTTATTTATATAATCCTCACTTGAGGACATGCTTTTATTAATTTTAGAGAGAGAGAGGAAGGAGAGGGAGAGAAAGAGAGGAATATTGATCAGCTGCCTCCTGTTTGCAACCTGACTGGGGATCAAACACGCAACCTGGATACATGCCCTAACCGGGAATTGAACCCATGACCTTTTGGTGCACAGGATGATGCTCTAACCAACTGAGCTAACCAAAAAAGCCGGGGCAGTTGCCTTTTATTTTTTGACAGTTTTCTTTGTTGCACAGAAATTTTAGTAGAAGGAAGAAAATATCTACTTAGTGGGAGTGGAAATAAATCAAATAGAGAAAATAGAAAAGATCAATAAAAGTAAAAGCTGGTATTTTGAAAGGATAAACAAAATAGACAAATCTTTATCTAGACTTACCAAGAAAAAAAGGACATAAAAATGAAATTATAAATGAAAGAGTAGACATTATAACTAATACTGCACAAACATTAAGGATCAAAAGAGACCACTATGAATAATTAGATGCCAAATTGGACACTACAAAAATTGGATAAATTCATAGAAATATACAACCTATTAAAACTGAAACATAAAGAAATAGGAAATCTGGACAGATTACTTACATGTAAGAACATTGAATCCGTAATCGAAGACCACCCAACAAAAAAAGTCCAGAACCAGCTGAATTCACTGGTGAGATTCATGAAACATTCAAAAAAGAACTAATACCAATGCTTCTCAAACTCTTCCAAAAAAATTGAAGAGCAGGGAATACTCTCAAACTCATTTTACAAGGACAGTATCACCCTAATACCAAAATCAGACAAGGGCAGTACAAGAAAAGAAAATTATAGCCTAAATCTCTCAACAATATACTAGCAAACTAAATTCAACAACACATGAAAGGGCTCATACACCATGATCAAGTGGGATTTATTCCAGGGATATAAGGATGGTTTAGCACCTGAAAATCAATGAATGAGATTCAACACATTAACAAAATGAATGATAAAAATCAAGTAAAAGTCTCAATAGCTACAGAAAAAGTATTAGGCAAAATTCTGTATCCATTCATGATAAAAAAAAAAAAAACTTTCAGCAAAGTGACTATAGAGAGAATGTACCTCAACATAATAAAGGCATGCAGGAGGCAGCCAATCAGGGATTCTCTCTCATCACTGATGTTTCTATCTCTCTCTCCCCCTTTCCCTTCCTCTCTGATATCAATAAAAATATAAAAAATAAAGGTGATATAAGACAAACCCACTGCTAATATAATACTCAATGGTGAAACACTGAAAGCTTTCCTCTAGATCAGGAACAAGACAAGGGTGCCCACTCTCACTATCTTTTTGTTGTTGTTAATCCTCCCCTGAGGATTTTTTTCCATTGATCTTTTAGGAGGGTGGGAGAGAGGGAGGGAGGGAGGGAGGGAGAGGAGAGAGAGAGAGAGAGAGAAAGAGAGAGAGAGAGAGAGAAGAAGAAGAAGAAGAAGAAGAAGAAGAAGAAGAAGAAGAAGAAGAAGAAGAAGAAGAAGAAGAAGAAGAAGAAGAAGAAGAAGAAGAAGAAGAAGAAGAAGAAAAAGAAGAAGAAGAAGAAGAAAAGAGAGACCCAGCAATCAATTGGTTGCCTCCCACACACACTCCTGACCAGGGCTGGGGATCAAAAAAGCAACCAAGGTACGTGCCCATTCTCACTATTTTTATTCAACATAGTGTTAGAAGTCCTAGCCAGAGCACTTAGGTGAGGCAAAGAAATACAAGATATCCAAATTAGAAAAGAAGTAAAACTACCTCTATTTGCAATGACATAATATCATAAGTAGGAAACCCTAAAGACTTCACCAAAACTGTTAGGACTAATACATTTAGTAAAGTTGTAGGACTCAAATCAACATATAAAAATAAGTTGCACTTCTACACACTAACAATGAAATATCAGAAAGAGAAATTAGAAACAATCCCATTTAAAATTGCATCCAAAATGTCTAGGAATAAATTTATCCAAGGAGGTGAAAGGTCTGTATACTGAAAAATATACTATACTGATAAAAGAAATTGATGAAGATTCAAAAAATTGGGAAATATTCCATGCTCATGGATTGGAAGAATTTATATTGTTAAAATGTCCTTACTACCCAAAGTAATCTATAAGTTCAATGTAATTCCTATCAAAATTTCAAAGGCATTTTTCATGCCTTTGAAATAGAACATACAATTCTAAAATTTGTGTGGAGCCACAAGAGACCCTGAATAGTCTAAGCAATCTTGAGAAAGAACAACAAAGCTGGAGTCATCATACTTCCTGATATTATATTACAAAGCTACAGTAATCAGAACAGTGTGAACAGAATAGAGAGCCCAGAGCTACCCACCTATATATGGTCAATTAATGTATTACAAAGGAGGAAAGAATATACAATGGGGAAAGGACATTCTCTTCAATAAATGGTATTGGGAAAACTGGATCCCTATCTTATGCCATACACCAAAATCTACTCAAAAATGGATTAAAGACTTGAATGTAAGATCTGAAACCATAAAACTCCTAGAAGGAAACATAGGGGGGTAAGCTCCTTGACATCGGTATTGGAATGATTTTTTGGATTTGACACCAAAAGCAAAGGCAAAGGCAAAGCAAACTATAAAACAAAGACTACAGAACAGAAAAAGCTGCTAGCCCTAACTGGTTTGGCCAGTGGATAGAGCGTCAGCCAAGGGTCCCAGATTCGATTCTGGTCAAGGGCATGTACCTTGGTTACTGGCACATCCCCAGTAGTGGGTGTGTAAGAGGCACCTGATCGATGTTTCTAACTATCCCCCTCCCTTCCTCTCTGTAAAAAAATCAATAAAATATATTTTTTTAAAAAAGCTTTTGTTCATAGAGGAGCTACTCTGTGCAGAACTCATTTTTTAATTTAAATTTCTTTATTGATTAAGTTATTTCATATGAGTCCTTATCCCCACATTACCCCCCATTCCCCCCTGTTATCTGTGTCCATTGGTTAGGCCAGTGGTCGGCAAACTGCGGCTCACGAGCCACATACGGCTCTTTGGCCCCTTGAGTGTGGCTCTTCCACAAAATACCACGTGCGGGCGCGCACGTACAGTGCGATTGAAACTTCGTGGCCCATGCGCAGAAGTTGGTATTTTGTGGAAGAGCCACACTCAAGGGGCCAAAGAGCCCCATGTGGCTCTCAAGCCACAGTTTGCTGACCATTGGTTAGGCCTATATGCTTGCATATAAGTCCTTTGGTTGATCTCTCCCCTTTACCCCCACCTTCCCCTACCTTCCCTCTGAGGTCTGATCGATGCTTCTCTGTCTCTGGATCTGTTTTTGTTTATCAGTTTCTGTTGTTCATTATATTCCATAAATGAGTGAGATCATGTGATATTTATCTTTCTCTGACTGGCTTATTTCACTTAGCATAATGCTCTCCAGTTCCATCCATGCTGTTGCAAATGGTAAGAGAAAGTACTTTGTGGGGATGGATCAATAGTATTAAGATAACAAGACATTGAGATTTTAGTCATAAGAATGAAGTTTAATTTGAGAATAATTATATAGTATTGCCATTAAAATAATGGGGTAAAAAGAATCTAATAGGAAAATATATACAGAGTAAAAAGGTCACATGTGAGCCTTGTTGTTGCTGTTGTCCTTATGTGGTTTTCTGGGGGATTGTCCTGCCTTATTCTGCTGGTCATTCCTTTCGTAAGGACAGGGACTCTTGTTAACCTTGTTTTCTCCACAGACTAAACCTCCCTCAAATGAACAGGTGGAATCCGCACTAGTGTTTGCCCACGGCAGTGGTGGGGTTAATCCTGGAAGACTTCACACAGTGATGTTTCTACAATTTTTCTTATTCCAGACATGAACTTTATAAGGGAAACCAAGAGACCTTGGGCAACAGTAGCCCAGGAGGATTTGATAGCAAATCATCCAGTTTTCTCTGACTTCAGTTACTGATCACATTGGCTTTATTTTTCACACATCTCTAACTTTAACTTCTTTACAAGGGGCTTCTGGGGAAATAATAATTTTTGTTTCCCGCCCCCAGACAGCAAAAAGGAGGCCTAGATGAGGTATATAACATGATTTAGCCTTCAGTGTTCTCTTATTTCTCATGTGATTCTGCTTTAAATGCTCAGATATTGTGGAGACATAGTTAGCTCTGTCCTCACACCACAGGAAAATGTTTCCTCCGTGCTTTGGTGGCAATATAACTTTCTGAGTTGCAGGACTTTGATTTAAGATGGCAGTGCATTGATGTAGTCATTTGTGTAGACCGACGGAAGTACAGATTTAGTGTAAATGTGTTTACACAGTCATGAATACTGCACATTCGCACCAAATACATTTTTCTACAAAGAAAATTTATTTTTTCCTAATACTTGTTTAAGATAAGCATTCCTCATTTCAAATGCCCTTTTATAAATGTCTTAGAAAAAAAATGAAGTGACACAGTTTTAGAAACTTTGAGGCCATTATTTTTGCTTATGAAAAATGGACTTCTTATTGTGTATAGAAGAAAACCCAAGAGAGCATCTGGTTTAGATGATGGCACATGTCTTGGCTTGGCTGCCACAGCAACCTACCACAGAATGGTGTCTTGAACAACAGACATTTATTTCTCAGTTTTGGAGAGTAGATGTCTAGGATCAACATGCCAGCAGGTTTGGTTCTGATGAAGCTCTCTTCCTGGCTTACAGATGGCCACCTTCTTGCTGTGTGCTCACAAGGCCTTTACTCTGTGCATGTAGAAAGAGGAAGAGATGGCTGGTGTCTCATCCTTATCATAAAAGGACACTGCTCCTATTGGATTAGGGCCCCACCCTTCTGACTCATTCAACCTTAATTACCTTCCTGAAGGCCCTATCCCAAAATTCAGTAAAATTTAGGATTGGACTTCAACCTCTGAATTTGGGAGAACACAATTCAGTCTACAACAGTGCAAATGCCCAAGATCCTATAATTAAAAAGTAAGATATATAATACCCTAGCCCAACAGCCTACATGTCTGACCACAGATTGAAAAAGATGACCACACTAGCATCTGGTGAGTCAGGTTCTCACAAGCATGGGAGGGACTGACTCTGCTTGTTCCAAACCCATTCCTTAAAAGCAGGATCTGCTTGTGCCACTGTGCCTGCAGCAATGCAGTTCACTCTGAATCCTGACTTGCGTACCAGGGGCAGCAGTTTCTCAGTTCCTTCAGAGTGTACGCTCCAAGCTCAGTCTTCATCAGTTCACCTGCTGAGAGTTCTTCCTCCAGCGTGCACACTCTGCAAAATGCCTGCAGTTGTTTCTTCGAATTCTCTCTGGTCTGCAGGCTCCCTGTTTCTCTGACTTGTACTGCAACAGTGGGTTTAGAAGCGGAACTAGTTGGGTGTTGGGCTTGATTTTATTTTTAGAATGGAAGGGAATCCATAACAATAATGGGCACAATACTTCCACACAATTGGTTTAATTAATCAAGGGTCTTGGGCTCTTGTTCTGGGATGGCCTCTTTCTTTCATTCATGCATTCAGTTACTCAATCAACAAACCTTTACCTACTATGTATCAGGCATGGTAATAGATTATAGGGATGTGACAATGAACAAACAGATCTAATTCCTGTTCTCTGAGAATTTATAAGTGGTGGGATCCTGAGCAAGTTCCTTGGTCTTTCTGAGATTTATTCCCTCTTCTTAAGGAAGGACAATTAAAATGGTAAATCATCAATGTTGAAAGGGATTGATTTTTATTTTTTTCTCTAATTACTGGAATAATTATTTCTCTTAAGGAACTGGAAGATCCCAAAACAGCATACATAAGAAAAATTAAAGTCACCTGTGATCCATGATAAATAGTGTTCATCTTTTGCTGTGTTTCTTCCCAGACTGTTGCTACATCTATGAATACACATGTATGTACACACATATATTTTTGTTTAGAAAATTTGGCATCATTTGTAGTCTGGTTTGAAATGGAGGTTTTTTCCTTAGATTTGTTTTATAGATATTTTTTATGTCATTGAATGTTATTAGTATGCTTGTTAATGGCAGCTTGGTGATCTATCATATAGACATATCATAATATTTAACTATCTCATTTAGGACATTTAACTTATTTTCTCATTTTCACTAATATAAACATATGGCAATACATGCCTCTGATTGCTTCCTCAATATAAATTCATAGAAGTAGGATTGTCAGCTCAAACAAGTTTTTGCCTGTTGAATATATATTGCAAAATTTCCACCCAGGAAGCTTGTGTCAATTTATATGCCTATTAGCTACATACAAGAGTCTTGTTTTTTTTCTGTATCTTCACCAACATAGATTATATTTTGAAAATCTGTGCTTTTTTAAGAGATGAAAATGTATATATTTTTAAGTTTAAAAATTACAACGTAGAATTTGGATGAACTTTTTATGTATCTTTTAGTTATTTCCATGTCTGTAATTCCTACTTATATCCTTTGCCTATTTTAATATTGTTTTTTCCTTATAAATTTGTTAGAGCACTCTTTCTCTTAAAGGTATTAAATTATTTTTTTATGTATTGCAAATATTTTTTCTATTTTGTGGTTTGCCTCTTACACACAGGGTGGGGCAAAAGTAGGTGTACAGTTGTGAATATGCAAAACAGAGTTTTTCTTATACTAGTATTATTATTTATTGATCATTGTATTATTTTCCATAAGCATATGCATTTCAGATTAACAACACATTTTTTAAATTATAGCTATTAGTTCTGCTTCTTTTGCTTTGTTGTTTAGAAAGCTTTTAGATCACACAGTTAGATATATTTTTCTAGTTTCTTTTTGGTTGTAAAGTATCGAGTCTATTTTGGGGATTTCTGTATCTGTTTATTCTGCCACGTTATATTTGTTCTGGTCTTTTGTATACAAGGTCTCCAGTACCATTTTCCCTTCCTCCTTTATATCCTAATCCTCTACATTGTAGAAAGTGTCTCTACCTTGACTTTCACAGTGATTTTCTGTGTTGATTCTGGTTTTGAACTTCTGTGAAAGACCTTCAAAATTAAGCTATGGTATGTTTACTGTCCTTAACACAGACAGTACATCTTCATTTTAATCAGTTGTCCTATCTTATCTTTTAACTTTTATCCTCAGTTTGGATTTTCTTAATGACATGAAACATGTACCATTTGAAACTTTCTTCTATTTTTCTAGTAAATATTTTGCAATGAAAATAATCCCTGATGTCTCCTCTTTGAGAGTTTTCCAAAGTCCTGTTTTGCATTATAGAGTCTTTTCATAGGTGCCACTCATCCCTGGCAGAACAGAAATCTGTTACGTAGGCCTGACACATGTCCCCAGTGTGTGTGGCTTGGCTTTGGCTCTTCTCATAGAATCTTCTGAGCATCTTCTGATCCAATTTTATCTGTGGCACTTGGTGTATTTTCACTCGTTCTAGGGTGAGGACCACAAATACCAAGAGTCTGACATCCAAGGCTTCCAGAGAATGACTGACTGACGAGAGAGAGGGTTTCCATCTCCCAGGAAGAAGGGGAAGGTGCCCAGGAAGAGCCCAACTTCACACTCTAAGGTTGAGGGGTGTCGGGGCTGAGCCCCAGACCATTTTAGTGGCCCAGCAGCCCGGGTAGAGGTCTACAACTTGGGCCTCGGGCAGTTCCAGCAGAGGAGTTTTATTTCTTCCTTCTCTGTGTTGGTGAAGCCTCCTCTAGGCCCCAGTTTTCTCTTTCTAGGTTTTTAGTTGGTCCATCGTCCACTCTAGGTTTCTGTATCCAACCTCCCTCCTGTGGAACTCAGGAAAGGTACATCACTCTGGGAAAGAAGCCCACTCATCAGAGGAATCCCCACCACTCTCTTTGGCTTATGTGCAATTCCTAGTGAAGTTATGCTATGGCTTGTCTGGGGCTCAGCCCTGGCACCCCTCAACCTCGGAGTGTGAAGGGCACCTTCCCCTTCTTCCTAAGGGATGGAAACCCTCTCTCTCTCATCAGTCAATCATTCTCAGGAAGCCTTAGATGTCAGACTCTTGGTATTTGTGGTCCTCACCCTAGAATGGGTGGAAATACAGCAAACATTTAGGTGGAGATAGCTAGAAATTGGTAGCATGTGAGAACCACTCTTCTGTAATTATCAGGTTGTTTCAGACTTTTTCTTATAGTTCCTGGCTTATTTTAGTGGGTTTCTAGAGGAGATATAATTAGATACCTAGGATGAAATAAGATGGTGAAGAATTAACTAGGAAATCAGGAATGGATCCTAAAGCTTATTTGAAATAACACCTCTCTTGCCAGCCTCACAACTGTGATTTGAGGATAAAATGAGCTGGTAAATGTGAAAAAATTTTAAAGGCTGTTTAGAGCATTATACAACTACAAAGTCGCTTTATCTCCACATTTTATGAGACCAAAATCAGGAGCCTTGGAAGCAAATTTGAGTTGCAATTTTTTTTTTAAAGTTATATGTGATAATGGAAGATGTCTATTTAAGTGAAGCACAAAGCCATTCTATTTCCATGTGGTTCGCCCTCTTCTTTCACAGCAGTACATCTGAAATAGAGGTTTGTCTTGTTCCCCCCCAAGAGAAGGCTGGCCTGAATTTCCACTTTAGACTAGTTCTTTGAGTGCCAAGAGATTGTTTCAGCAAAAAAACCAATCTGCAGATAGGTCTGCCCCCGCACAATGCCAGCCATCGGGGGCAAGAGCTCTAATTAAAATGGAAGAGTTGGTAATTTTCGGCCTATCTGGGAAGCTTAAAGCTGATGTGGTTTGAATGAAAGTAATGACTTTTGCTTAAAATGCAAATATTAATGCAAAAAAAAAAAAAGAGCTGGGACTGACTCTTGGTGCAATTGAAAGATTATAATTTCTTTTTCATGCCTTCCCTTAGAGTAATTGTCCTTTTTCCTCCTGAAACTCTGCAATAGATGCATTTAACATGCAGGGCACTTTTTTCTCTTTAATGTTTCTTCCAGTTGGCAGCATGTCTGTCTTTTTAAAGTATTAGAAACAGTGCAAATGTTAAGTATTAATAAATCTTCGAAAAAGTCAGAAGGATTTGTTGTTGTGTATGTTTATTCGTGTGGCGTGAGCCAGTTTCAGAAGCAGCTTTCTCCCAGGTCTTCTCAGTTTGGTTGTCTGAATAGTGTTTGTCACCCAGCCCCATGGTCTCAATTTAGACACCAAAAGCCAAAGTGACCACATTGTGAAAAGCACACATGTTTACCCTGACACATTTGTTTCTACCAAAATAAAGTTTTAAAATTTGAATTAACATGCATTGCTTTGGTTTAAGGATGCGTACCTAATTACCAAGTATTGCAATAAAAATGTGTGTGTTGAACATTAAGACATTTACAAAGGTAGGTGGAAATGTGGTTAATTATACTAGTACTGTACATGTGAAAAGCATTCCAGCTCCTTGCTATTTTTTTACTAATTACAATCATTGTGAGTAAAAAGTATACTTAATGAGGAGTTGCAATGGCTTGAACATTGCAAAGTTATGGTTATCATTAAGGAAAACTTATAGCAAGAAAAAATTAAAACTACCCATATTTCCTCTACCCTAATAAATCATGCTCCCCCCACCTCTTATTGATATACTAATGATTTTTTATATAGTTGCAATGACAGTATATGAGCACCATTGAGTTTAGCATTTTTCATTCAACATTCATTATGTAGAAAGCATGTCTTTTTTCAATTTCCAACTGCACATTATGGCTTTCTGGGGGTGTTTGTCAAACAAGCATTTGTTTCCCATTATTTATTCATTTATCTCTTTTAAAATATATTTTTATTGATTTCAGAGAGGAAGGGAGAGGGAGAGAGAGATAGAAACATCAATGATGAGAGCGACTCATTGATCAGCTGCCTCCTGCACGCCTCCTATTGGGGACCGAGCCCGCAACCTGGGCATGTACCCTTGACCGGAATCATACCCAGGACTCTTCAGTCCACAGGCCGATGCTCTAGCCACTGAGCCAAACAAGCTAGGGCTGGCATTATTTTTTGTTTTTTTTTAGATAATACCAAAATGAACATCTTTGCTCAAATTTAATTTTAACTTTCTGTGGGGAAGGTTTTATTTTTAGAATAAATAGAAGGAAGTGAGATTACCATGCCAAATATCAAGCAATTGAGTTAGTTAAGTGGTGGAGGACAGCCAGGTGAAGGAAGTCACTGTAGGTGACTCAGAGTGTCCTGCCTGGAGAAAGAAGTGAGTGAGCCTTAGGGGGGGGGGGGGGGAGTGAGGGGCGTAAGGAAGGCTCACACCGCTGCACCCTGCTGTTGAATGGTGCTGAAGACACCCCAGTGCTGAGGCTGGGCCGGTGTTGAGTGCCCCAGAACATTCTGCTGGGAACCTCTTTCTTTTTCTCAACCAGCATCCTTAGGAAATGGTTTTGGGTGTGAATCAGCCCGACTGGGAGGGCCACTCCACACGCCTCTCATTGTCTTTGGAGTTTTTACTTCCAGTCCAAAGTCAGGGTTGGCTGGTGCCTGGGAGGCGTTGGATCCGGCCTTGGCAGCCTGGAAAAGCAGTGAGAGGGGAAAGAGGTGACCACACAAAAGGGCCACACCTGCAGTATCATTCCCAAATCAGGCTGTTTCACTTCACTCACACACAAGGGCAAAAGTAGTATCTGTAGGGGAGTCAGTCCTCCTCCCATCAGAGTTGGAGCTGGGGGAACTGGTGGAGAAAAACCAGCATTTATGAACAGCAATTGGTAACATTTGATAATACTCCTTAAACCCCAACATCTCTCCTCGTAGCATGGCTTCATAGCAGAGTTTACTATTTATTTCTGTTTCTTTTCAGTTAACAAGTTCTTGCTAGTTTATCAAACTGCAATTAAATAACCCAGTGAACTCTGCCTTTGCTGGGAAGAGTCTTTATAAAATAAGGGTAATATTTTAGGAAAGAGAAAAAAAAACCAGTCACAAAAAGGCTGCATTATGAGATTTCCAATTTTGCCACAATTTTATTCTCTGAGAATCCAGGGCTTTGAATAGATTGATGATGTAGGAACTGTGATAAGAAATTTTTCTATGGTAACAAATGAAAAATTGAAAACCCACTTCAGCCATATTTGAGTTCTCATTATTATCACTTTGTCTTTTCACCAATTACCTGTCTGCTGTGCTTTTCACCAGCCCAGGCTCTGTGGCCACAGTCAGCAGCTTGTGTGTTTTCTTTTTTTTTTTTTTTAATGTTCTTGTCTATAGCAGTATATTCCTAATGTTACCACTACCTCTTCTTACAAAAGGCATACAGAACTGTAGAAAATGTGTACATATTTTAGTAGTCAACTTATTTATCTGGAAAAAGAAAAAATACCAGTTTGCACTGAGTCGTTCTCAAAAATGTGGAGACTGAACAGTAGAGTTGAAATCATTTGACACGGGTTCACTTAGGTCTCTATTTCTCTGTCCTACTAATCTTCCAGATAAGCCTGGCTTTAAAATTACTATGCATCCTAGCTCTTGCCAGTGTGGCTCAGTTGGTTGAGCACGACCCCATCCAATGAAGGGTCATGGGTTCAATTCCCAGTCAGGGCACATACTCTGTGAGTTCTGTTCCCCACTGGGGTGTGTATGGGAGGCAAGTGAGCAACTGATCGATGTTTCTTTCTCACATTGATGTTTCTCTCTCTCTTCCTTTCTCTCTCGCTCTCAAAAAAATTCAATTAAAATAAATAAAATTACTATGCATCCTAGAAATGGATACAAATGCATTACGAATCAAACCAGTGCTTCTACATATTTTTCATGTTACAATAGCACTTTTAAACCCATTTAAAGGCCTTCAAAGTATTCAGGGACTGTTTAGAAGCACAGTGTTCTCGCTCTAAGCATAAAAAAGGAATTAAAAAAGTGATTAATGAGGAAAACCAGACAGGAAGGATTTACAATATATCTTGTAAACAAGATGCAATTTGCTGTGTGACTAATCAATGAAGACAAACCATCATCCAGGAGATTGGCTAGAACCCAACTGTCAGTAAAGGCAAAATGGAGCTGAGGCCTGGAAAAGGAGAAATAATCTCTGAGTAAAAGAAGGGGACGGAGGATTAGAATTAGGTAGAAATAAATTCAAGGCAAATTCACATTATAGATTCCACGTATAAGTAGAATCTAATGAACAAAATAAATTGATAAACAAAATAGATCCAGAGACAAAGAAGCATGGAACAGACTGGCGAATCTCAGAGGGAATGAAGGAGGAGGGGAGGTGAGATTAACCAGAGAATTTATATGCATATATGCATAACCCATAGACACAGACACTAGTGCGGGGCAGGCCTGCCTGGTTGGGGCAGGGCAGAGCAGGATGGAGGGAGTCAATGGGGGGGGGAAATGGGGATATCTGTAATACTTTCAATAATAAAGGTAAATTAGAAAGAAATCATATTATAGAGACTATAGAACTGCAATGTTCTTTAAAGTCGAGGGGATTTTGGGTGGAGTCTCAATTGGACAAAAGAGTAGAGGAAAGATGGGACTAAAGAAGGGTCAGTTTCTCCAGGCTGAGCGTGGACTCCTCAGCAGGCAGAAGTGGATAGTCCTGCTAATCCTGCAGGACAGGAGGCTTTTTTTTGTCCACAGGGTGTGCTACAGGCATGGAGCTTGAGCTCTGATCAGACCTCAGATGAACAGATGATATTTTTTGTTTGCTCAGGACATCTGACTTTGGGAAGCTCTTTTGATAGCTTATTATTGAGGTTCAGGTACGGGAACCGAGGAGATGGCTTCTGTTGGAGATGCTGTGGTGCCTGACTCCCGGGGGCATGGCTCCTTAGGGCAGGGCACAGGCGTGAGAGAGAAAGTAGAGAACCTGGCTCTTCATCATAGTTGAACCCTGTATGATTCCTTCTGCTAACCTGTTCTTACTTTTGAGAACAATTAAATATATTATCCATTCCAAGCTAAAAGATCCCAAAGCTCTTACCTTTCTTCATTAAGTGTGTTTTCTAATCCTCAAATTATATTGGCTTTATGACCTTGGGCAGGTCACTTAACCTATCTGAGCTTTATCCCACTTAACTCACAGGAGCGTGCAGAAGTGTTTTCTAATAAAAGTGCTTATTGGCATTTGCAGTCACGGGCTGTGTTTGCAAGGATTTAAAATGCCTTCTCTTTTTCAGTATCTGCTTTTGCTTTTCCTTCCCAGAGTCGAAAACATGCAAGCAAAGTCCGACTGTACTACATGCTTCACCCCAGGGACGGTGGGTGTCCTGCCAAGAGGCTCCGGTCAGAAAATGTGAGTATCTGGCACCTTGTGATATCCTTAGGCAATTTGTTGTGTTTGCTAAGAACTTTGCAGATCAAGGAATTGTAGCCACATCCAGCGTAGTTGGAAAGCTGAGTGAGTGGAAACAGTTCTCATTAAGTATTATAAAAAATATTACATGTAAGCAAGCCTTCCCTTTTTCCTGCCAGAACTTGCCAATGTGGTAATGAGGACTTTTTGATGATAACTGTGCTGGGACCAGGCAGAGGTCCCTAAAGAATGCACAGAAGTGCCAGTACAGAGAGGGGCTGGGTGAAAGAGACAAGAGCCATCAGAAGACAGAGTAGGGGACATGACCTAAGAGGCAAACCTGCTAGAATAACAGATACTTTGCTTTTTACATATTTTATTTTCTCTTTGGTGTGTAAAACAGGATGCCAATTTGTTCATTTATAATGAGGACTGTACATATCTTGCAAATAAAAATAATCAGTTCTTTATTTCTGTGAATCTCTTTGGTTTGTTCATTTGTTTTGATTTTCTAAGAAAAATTCCACGTATAAGTGAAATCATGTGGTATTTGCCTTTCTCTGTATGACTTATTTCAATTAACATAATACCCTCTACATCCATTCATGTTGTTGCAAATGGCAGGATTTCATTATTTTTATCACTGAGCAATATTCTAATATATATAAACATCTTATTTATCCATTCAACCCATTCATCTAGCAATAGACACAAAGGTTGCTTTCATATTTTGGCTATTACTAGTCATGCTGCAATGAATATAGGTGTGCATATATCTTTTCAAACTAGTGTTTTCATTTTCTTTGGGTTAATACCCAGAAGTGCAATTGCTGGGTTGCATAGCAGCTCTATTTTTAGTTTTTTGAGGCATTTCCATACTGTTTTCCATAGTGGCTGCACCAATTTTCAGTCCCACCAACAATGAGAGACATATTCATAGCCATGAGAAACACTGAGGATTAAACACAGACATTCCTTAACCTCTGAGTCAGAGGAGGCTGCAGGTATAGAATTTATACCCTTCTCAGCTTGTGATCCTGTTTCCTTTGCTGCCACATAGATGCTGGTCTTCTTTATTAAAAATTAATACATAATCATTGAAGAAACTTGACAAAGCTGTACTTGTATATTCTTCACAAGGAAGAAAAGAGAGAGTGAGAATGGCATATGACCAAAGGTAGTGAGCATTGGGGCTGGTGCTG
Source organism: Myotis yumanensis (assembly GCF_028538775.1). Lineage (NCBI taxonomy): Eukaryota > Metazoa > Chordata > Mammalia > Chiroptera > Vespertilionidae > Myotis > Myotis yumanensis. The sequence continues at coordinate 25,113,967 of NW_027223754.1, read as the reverse complement.
TTAACGCATTGCAAGCGTGCCTGTTAGCATCACAAAGTGAACTGCTCATTCACAGATACTGGTAATCTGGAACACTGTGGAGTTTTCGTTTCTGCCTCAGTGAAGCAGCATTTAGAGCTTATTGGAGGGAAAGGATGCCATGAAAACTTGGCAAGTGCTAAGATGTGGGACTGAGTCTAGTTCTGCCAGTGCTCAGCCTTATGGCTTTGGACAGGTAGTTGATCTCTGTGAGCCTCAGTTTCCTCAATACCGCTAAATAATCATACTTTCTCACTGGGCTTTGGAATATGAAATGAAAGAATAGGTAGTGAGGTGCATTGTTACATGTCAGGCATTGAGGAAGGAGAGGTAAATAAGACACAGACTTGTATAAAAGAAACTCATAATATAGTGAGGGAGATTAACATTGTATAAAAAATAGATATAATGCCACCATGTAGGTGTTTCTTAACATTCTTCACAAAGTCCCATGGAAACAAAGAACAAGTGATTATGCCAGGGAAATCCTACCAGGGAGGGTGTTACTCAAGAGTTGGCATTTGAGTTGGGGTCTTTGGTCTTGAATGGATTGTACTGGATGGAGGCAGTAGGAGTGAGAAAGGAAGACAGGGGCATTCTATCAAAAGGATGTATGAAAGCACAGGAGAGTCAGCCTAAGCCAGTTCCATGTTACCTCAGAGTCCTTTAGCTACACTGGAGTCATGCTTTCCATCAGGTATCTATTAGAAGAGAGACAGAATTAGTTTTTTTTTCCCTTCAAAGTTATCCAGCAAAGGGGTCTGTATTGCTTTACTCAATAGCCATTTAGTGTCTTATCCCAATAGTCAGAGACATTGAGTGCAGGGACACTTGACAATGAGCTGAATCCATTCAAATTCTGACCATGAATGTTGTACTTTTATCTGAGCTCCTGGGGAGGGCGTGGTCAGACAGACAGAAAGGGGGCACTGGACGCAAGCTGTGCTCCTCCAAGACATGGTGTTGCTACTCTGGTCAGACCCATGATTCACCCACTCAGGCTCAGTTTATGGAGTGAAAGATTTTTGAGTTTTAGATCAAGATGTACTTGAAAGGATTTGAGGGATTTTTCCTTTGATGTATCTCTATTTTGAAAATGTTGATCTACCTTTGATTTATTAAATCATTTTCTTATGACTTATTAGTGTTAAAGCAAATGAGTAAACAGGAAAAACAATATAGTGATCTTACTTTTGAAAGACATGGTTGGAGCTTTTATGAGGCTATGTGAATATTTCATAGGTGAATGTATGATTTCCACTAGGTGAGTGGTTGGCAAACTGTGGCTCACGAGCCACATGCGGCTCTTTGGCCCCTTGAGTGTGGCTCTTCCACAAAATACCACGTGCGGGCGCGCACATACAGTGCGATTGAAACTTTGTGGCCCGTGTGCAGAAGTCGGTATTTTGTAGAAGAGCCACACTCAAGGGGCCAAAGGGCTGCATGTGGCTCGCGAGCCGCAGTTTGCCGATCACTGCACTAGGCATTTTGGCATACTGGATGAAGTGCAGAGGTCACACCCTGTCCCTCTCCAGGGCTCGGAGAGTCACTGTTGCTAATTATTTGGGCAAACTTTGTTTTGTACAGACTCATTCCTAAGTATTAAGAGACTGAGTATACAGATGGACAACGGCAAGGTCATATATAAAAACAGAACTTTGTCCAGAAAACCAAGCCTTTAATGCACAGTAACCATCCCAGAAAGTCTGCCTAAATCAGACTGATAGGAATTCTGACCACTGTCCCTAGTAACCACCCAGGGAAGCCAAACAGTGACCTTGGTAACAATAGTCCCCAAATGGACAGGGCTTGATTACTACCTTTTAGCTTCCCTAATTTTTGTCCTCACTTCCAACTTAGGACCAACCAGAAAAAGCCACCTATGCTTCCTAACCAATCACAGAGGATGTCCTCTTCTAGTTAACCCACTTACAGCTCCCTCACACCAGGGCCTCCCTTTTATCCATCATAAAGCTTTCCCCCTTTTCTGCTTGCCTTTGAATCTCCTCCAAATACGTGACAGTGGCTGATTCTTTGCTATAGCAAGCTTTGAATAAATAACCTTTCTTGTGCTCATTGGGTGGGTCTTTATTTGGTTGGTCTGTAAAATGGGATAACAATAATATCTAACGTACAAGTTTGTCATAAGGCCCAACTGAGGTGACATTTATGTAGTACTTTGCTTTCAAAGTGCTTTCTGCGTGCTTTATTATTATTATTGATCCTCTTCCCACCAGCACCTGTGTTCTTGGAAGGATGTAACACTTTCTTCCACCTGCTTTTCCATTTCTGCCCATGCTCCCATCTGCCCTGCTTCCAGGAGCTGGGATTTGCATGCCAGTGTCACAGGGTTGAGAGCAGTTTCCTGGCTTCCCTGAATACCCAAGTGAGAGGCTTCTAAAAAGAGAAAACTTACCGCTGCCTTTCCAGACCCTGACCTCTAAAGAACCTTGTGCCCTCAGTGATTCCTGAGATTGGTGGGGCTGGTGAGTAATGGCAGCCATCCTTCCCATCCCCTTCTTAGCCCTCTGGAATACATAGGAACTGCACATTTACATGCAGATAAATGGCAAGGTCTACTATTATTGCTAAGTCCTATTATCATTTCTATGGCAGGTCATTTGACCGTTTGTTGCTCTTGTTGTTTAAAAACTTAAATTTATTTTTGTCTGCTGTCCTGGCATTCCTAGCGTTTAAAATTCCTCCTTCATATGCTTTTACTTTTCAGAATCATCCTTTGGGTCTTCTATTTTTTTTCCCCTTGAAAATTTAGAGCAAGACATCTTCCCCTTGATGCCACAGAGTAAAATTACACGTGAAATAAATTGTTATAGTTGATTGCTTTAGAGCGACTTTCAGTAATCCCCTGAGCGTTGGAGCCAAGAACAGGCTTCAGCAATCCTCTAGTGCATTGATAATCACAGTCTTTCACCAATGGCCCTTTTTATTATCTTCTTACCCAGGGGTCACGTGCTTTCAAAAAAAACCCATCTGTTTGGGAAATAGCACTTTTAAGTATAAAGGTGATTTAGTTTATTTATTTATTTTTTTGTTCTGTAAAGATAACTAACTGCCAATCCAAATCTCTAGTCAGTACTAAGTAAATGGTGTTTTTATCTGGAGTTAATATAATTCCTTGTAAGTGGAGGAACTTGACATTTGGTTAGTGTGAGCAGGCTTATCAGGGCTACATATTTACCTGATTTCCCTTAGGCCTGAAGTGTTCAGCATTGCTTGAGAACCTGCAATATTATTTTCACAGATACCTAAACACCCCGGATTGCAGGTTGGGAGGACTCAGTGTAATCAAACCCCTCCCCTACTCTTATTACAAAGGTGAAAATAAAGCCCAGAGAAGCACCATGCTTGATCCAAACTGGTCAAGCCTGAGGTCAGGACTCTCCCTGCTTCCCCAAATCCTATTCCCAGGCGTCTTCCTCATATCTTGAAACTGTATTTTATGTTTAGGCATTGCAGCCATCGCTGGGTCCAGAGCTGAGAGTACTGTTGTTCTGGGTCAGAGAAATAATAGTAGCTGTCACTTTTCAGGCACTTCCCTATGTTCTAAATGCTTGCATACATTAACACATTTAATTCTCCCAACTTTTCTGCAATGTAGCCCTCAGAGAAGCAACCTGAAGTAGAGATTAGGTAACTGGACTCTGGTCACATAACTGGTAAGTGGCATACACAAGGCTGGGGAAATATAAAGCAAAAAAATAAAAAAAAATAAAAAAAATAAATTTCCTCTGGGACTGCAAACTCACCCACCATGCCATGTCTTGAAACAGGTAGAAAGCACTTACTTTCTAAAGCTGCCTTGTCCTCTGTTCCTTGTGAGGAACAGTTTATGAGTGTCCAGCAGGTTGAAGTTTTGCTCAATAGGAAGCATCGTTCCAAACCCCTTACTTTCTACCTGTTTCATGTGCTGGGGGTACAAAGGTGAAAAGACTTGGAACCTTCTTCAACAGAAATCAGGACCTAGAGCAGTGATTCTCAACCTTCTGGCCCTTTAAATACAGTTCCTCATGTTGTGACCCAACCATAAAATTATTTTCGTTGCTACTTCATAACTGTAATGTTGCTACTGTTATGAATCATAGTGTAAATATCTGATATGCAGGATGGTCTTAGGCGACCCCTGTGAAAGGGTCGTTCGACCGCCAAAGGGGTCGAGACCCACAGGTTGAGAATTGCTGATCTAGAGTGTGCGTGGGTCTTTTTTTTTTTTTTTTTTTTTTTAAATATATTTTATTGATTTTTTACAGAGAGGAAGGGAGAGGGATAGAGAGTTAGAAACATCGATGAGAGAGAAACATCGATCAGCTGCCTCCCGCACACCTCCCACTGGGGATGTGCCCGCAACCCAGGTACATGCCCTTGACCGGAATCGAACCCGGGACCTTTCAGTACGCAGGCCGACACTCTATCCACCGAGCCAAACCGGTTTCGGCAGGTGGGTCTTTTAATATAGTGTGATAAGTGCTACTGTAGACAGGCCTAGGCCACCACCTGGGCACAAGGAGGGGTTTCCAGCCTCTCTGGGTAGGATAGGACAGGGCAAGGTTTCCTAGAGAAAGGGACACTGAGCTGATTCTTGAAGGACAGGTGTGGGTGAGCCCAAATGAAGAACAGTGAGAAAGGGCTCTTCTGAGTGGGGTGTCGACATGAGTAATGTCTTTAGGGACATAAAATTCAAAGGTATTTCTAGAGTATAAAGCGCTAGTGAGGGTGGCTGTGTTAGTTTCCCAGGGCTGCTGTAACAAATTACTACAAACTGGGTGGCTTAACATGACAGAATTTTATTCTCACACAGTCCTGGAGGCTATGAATCTGGAATCAAGGTGTAGGCAGGGCCTCCCTCCAGAGGCTCTGATTGGACAGGTCCATGCTTTTCTCTTCACTGCTGGTGGTCACTGGCAATCCTGGGCGCACCTTGGCCTGCAGCTGCAGCCAGCCTGCTGTCCCATGTCCTTCTGCATGTTCCCCCCTCTTCATATAAGGATGCCGGTCATTGGAGTTAGGGCCCATTGCGATCCAGTATGGCCTTATCGTAACTAATAAGCTGGCAAAGACCTTATTTCCAGATAAGGTTCCATGTTGGAGGTGGACAGACATTGTAAGGGGACAGTGTTCACCCAGCAGAGTAGTGAAGACAAAAGTTGAGGTTGGGATGGTGAACAGAGTACAGATCTACAATGTGCATAATACTGACATTTACTTGGTCAATAGTAATTTCGTCAAATGTAGGTGCATTTACCCACAAATGCTGTGCATTTCGGCTCCCAGCTGTGTACTTAGAGCTGGAAGTGGGCTCTGGCCCTGGCTCGGATGCAGAGTTGTTTTTACCGCTTTCTCTTGGACTTTCTAAACCTTAATTGCTGTGGTTTTAATCAGGGCCTCTCATCACTGCCCTGTCCGCCTCTCGGAGCAGTGAAGGGCTCAAGCAAAGCTTCCTGTGTGTGAAGCTGCAATTATAAACGTATGTGAAGTGTTATTCCACAGAATTTTGCAAGGTTTGTAAGCTGGGAATGGATTCTACATTTTTAAATGTTTAGGGGGGGAAATTCAAAAGAAGAATAATATATTGTGATGCATCAATTTCATGAAATTAAAATGTTAATGTATAAATAAAGCCCTATTGGAACACAGCCACACTCAGTCCTTTACGTATAGTCTGTGGTCCTTTCTCCCAAAGGCAGAGCTAAGTAGTGGCAGCAGAGACTCGAAGTCTCTGAAAGTCTAAGATACAGGGTGGGTAAAGGTAGGTAGACAGTTGTGAGTACAAGAAAGAGTTTTTTCTTATATTATTATTACTTATTGATTATTGTATTACTTATTTGTATTACAACTATAAACCTATTTTTGCCCACCCCTGTATTTACTCTCCAAGTGAAATATTTGCTCACCAAAAATGTATGCTGACGCCTGTATGAAGTGGGTGACTTTGGTGAAGGAAGAGGGGCGTTGTCACTCCTCTAGGCCTGGGTTGCCCTGCTCACAGGAATGACCCTTCAGGGTACTTGGACTTTAAAGCTGCCTTGTCCTCTGTTCCTTGCGAGTTTCAGTTTATGAGTGTCCAGCAGGTTGAAGGTTTTGCTCAAAAGGAAGCATCTTTCCAAACACCTGAACAGGAATTGGCACTGTTGCTTTCTGCTTTGTTTCTTTCAATGCAGATAGTTTGAAATTTATGAACAGATTATGTTGTAAGAATTAGCTTAAAGCCTGCAAAACTGTGGGAACAATGAGGATATTTTGTTTCTTCCACCACCTACACATCAGAATCAACTTAGGATAACCCAAACTCCTGAGTTTTCTGGGATAGGAATGATTGAGAATATTCTTTCTTGTCACGACACATCAATAATATCTCTTGGAAAGGCTAATGTTTCCTCTCCAAACTGTACCCGGAAGTGGAATAAAAACCTTTGTTAAACAGAGACACCAGTGATGATCTAAATGAAGAAAACAGAGCTCATTGATTCATTGTACCGTCTGGCTTTGCAGCTGTATGTGACTCTCTAGGCCTGAGCCTAGGTCTTGAGCTTGGGACTCTGTTATGAAACTCATCCATACTGAAATATACATCATGCTTGTTACCTCTATACAGAATCTGATCTAGAGGAGAGAAAAGAATTACCCAAATAGACAGCTATGAAAGTAATTGTTTAACAGTGGAGTTGGTATTGTGGGCCTTTGATTACTAAAAGCCTTGTCACCACCATCCTGTCCTCTGTAACTCCATCATTCTATTGTTGCAATATCATTGGATATATTCTCTTGTTAGCAGGTCACTTATTATGTCCTCTTTATGTATCAGGCCATATATTAAATACTTGGTAGATATTTTATTTGAATTTTATGAATGCAGGTAAGAACCTGTATTTCTTCCATTTAAAAAGATGTGAAGACTGAAGCATGGGTCAGGTATCTTACCTAAAATCCCACACCTTGTAAATGATATATCCCAGATTCAAACACAATAGAGTTTGTCTCTAGAACCTGAGCTCTGTATTACTATAAATTCTTCATTCATTTATTTTTTTTTCTTTAAGAAATATTAATTGATTGCCTACTCAGAATCTGGTACTGTGGTGATTGCTTAGAATTTAATAGTGAATGGAACAGATATAGTTTCTGTTTACAAGTGTTTACAGGATAGTGGGAGATATGGGCATTGATTTTTTAAAGGTCATATAAATATACAAATAAAGGAAAGGAGTGGAAAAGCATAGAATGGAGAATCATAAGGTCTTTGGGGTCAGAGAAGCCTTCTTGATTCTTGAGCTGAGTCTGAAGATCAGTAAAGATTGACTAGTTAAAGAGGTAAGAGGAGACAGGGGGATTCCAGGCAAAGGGAACAGCATGTGCAAAGCCTCTGCAGTTAAGGAGATCACTTAAGGAATAAAAAGAAAGCCAGCATGGCTAGTGTTCAGAGATAGAAACAGGTAGTGATGTGAGATACAGAGAGTGGATTAATGAAAAAAAGAGTAGAGGTGAAGTGTCAAATATCAGCCTTTCAATAGTTCACTGAAAGAGTATGACCTTTGAAGAGGGTCATGGCAGCAGTGAAAAATGAGAAAGAAATAGACGTGAGAGATAATTAAGCAGGTAAAAACAGATGAACTGAATAATGGGTGTGAAAGGGAAGATGGTTTTTGAATGACTTCCAGGTTTAGAACTTGCACAATTAGATGGTTGAAGCCATGACAACCTTCATTTTTAAGGCCATGACCCAGAGAGCAGAAAGACCTGAGAAGCAGGCAAGGAAGCAAGGAAAACCCTTTCTCCAGATTGTTCAATGTTGACCCAGGCTGAGCAGGACTGAAGTTGGGTAAATATTAATGTGGCACCAGCCAAGAGGTAGGGAGTAATTAGGAAAAATGGACTGGTGGATTTTTGTCCTCAGAGCTTCTACTCAGTCAAGTCTTTCTACTTCTCTGAAAGAGGGTGAGGCCATGCCAGGGGCCAGTCCAGGAAGCGGATCCCACAGAGGCACAGGCTAGAGCAGTGATGGCGAACCTATGACACACGTGTCAGAGGTGACACGCGAACTCATTTTTTTGGTTGATTTTTCTTTGTTACATGGCATTTAAATATATAAAATAAATATCAAAAATATGTCTTTGTTTTACTATGGTTGCAAATATCAAAAAATTTCTATTTGTGACACGGCACCAGAGTTAAGTTAGGGTTTTTCAAAATGCTGACCCGCCGAACTCAAAAGGTTCGCCATCACTGGGCTAGAGATACCTATGGACGTGCTGATGTCCAAAGCCAGAGCAGTGAGTTAGGGAGCTCAAGGCAGTCACTTAGTGGGCGGACTGTGGTGAAGACAGTATTAGCACCCTGACTCCTTGGGCTAAGCCAGCAGGAAGTTATCTGGAAGGTTTCCAGAGAGGGATGCAGATGCTGGCAGTGGTCAGATACATGCTTTCACTAGGAGAACTGGGGTTATTTAAAGGTTTAAACAGCTCAGATGTGGTCATGTGACCTTGGTCCAGGGACTCTCAGAGGATTCATCTTGTTCCTTATTTTAAAAGGCAGAGATGGTAGTACACAAGGAACACAATTTCAGATTTTATGAGGACACGTCTTTACCTTATTTATCTTTGTGTCCTTAACACTTCACACACATGGATTCCGTAAATGATTGTTCATATTTCCATAATAAGGTATTGTTCTGTTATTTTTTCTTTAAAACCATTATGATTTCAAAAAATAATTTTAATAAAAATGATCATTTGTATAGAAAGTCTTGTAGAGCATTTCCATGAAATCATACTTGAGATACATACCTATCAAAATGCTTTTGTTAAAAGAATATCTTGTGAAATTGGATTTGTTCAAGAAAATATGAGAGTTAAGAATAGTTTCCATAGAATCTTCTCCAGATTCTTGGCCTTTTGTGGGTCCTCCTCTAATAGAAAAACCCTTTAGAAGGGAAAGGAGGGTTTTTGGAGAGTATATTCTCATAGCATGAGCTGGTCTCTCCAGCAATTACTTCTGATCAAGAACTACACATTCTAACTCCATCTTCCCCCTGCAAAATCCTGCTCTGCTCGCTTATTTGCTCTCTCTGCCAGGAGTCACTGCCTCCTTTCTCCTGTCTGTCCGAGGCTTGACCCTCTTTTACCACAAATCAAGGCTGTTAGTACAGGTGTTGATGTGGCGCTAACAGAGGTAGATGTCCTTCTCAGACCCCAGCCCTCTTTCACAGGACACTCAGGAAGTTCTCTTCTAAAGGACATTTCGGTGCTGACTCAGGGGTAAAGAGACTGAGCATATCTATCGGATGATTTAAGACATAGAAGATATAGGTCAATTTCCTTAGCATATGTCTTTCACTTTGCACACTTAATGAGCCCTTAAGATGAATCAGAATAGATATTTTGTTTAAGGGAGTTTAAATAAAAGATTTCTGTTGACTATAGACTTCAAGAGAGCCATTTGTTTTGTGATAATGACTAACTTCAGCTCTGAAACATTAGTTTACATGTTGGGTTTTCTTTTTTTTGGGGGGAGGGGGCTGGCAGGGATGCACAGGAGCCTCTTTGCACCATTTGATGACTCACTAGCCTGTGGCAGCTGGGCTTTAGCTTTCACTTTCCTTTCTGCAATGTTTTTTTCTTTTGAGGTGTCTGTATCTCAAGCACATCTTTCCTGTCTCAAAAAAAAAAAAATACCCTTTGTCCCCCCTGATAGATTTATTGGTTAATGTGCCAGAATCTCACAAAACATGTTTGTTTTTCTCTTAAGTCTGAACTGATTCCTGAAAAAAAAAATTATTACTCCTTTTTAATCAAATATCTTTCCTTATGTTCTGGGTCCATTTATCTTCATCTATTCTCTGGCTGCAGGGAGGGGTATGAGAGAAGCTTGCCTTCCTTCCTTCCTTTGTCCTACATAGCACACGGAGTCTTTACTCTCATACAGCTATGCCATAAATCACGCCTGCTGTCTTCCCATGAAGTGACCCCATATGCCCATTCTGTTTCTTTTTAGTAACCTCTGGGCCTTCCTCATGCTCACAATGTTATTCTTGTAGAACAAAGAAGTTTGTTTCCTTCAGTACATTCTGCCTCGTGACTGTTTGGCTTTGTTTAGGTTGATGTATTCTTGTAGGAATATCTAATTTTTTCTTCTTGCCTTAGAACCAGCCAAGGGTTGTGACATTAGAGTACAAGATACATTTATAACTGCATGTGACCTGGATTTGGTGCAGGTAATGCTGAGACAGTGATGGATGTCTCCTGATAAACACCAGAAAGCCTTGCAAAGACACATTTGAAAAAAAGAGATGATGCACTGAGTTCTACTAATTTGAAGTAAAATGTCTCTTTGAACTTGGGTCTGGCAAACCTATCTTACGCACCTGCCCTGTATCACAGATGGCACTGGGAGCTCTGCATATGTGCTCTTAACTAATTCTCAGAAAATTTTATCACGTGCCCATTTTCAGGTGAGATAAAGAGGGTTCAGAGAGCAGTAGATTCATACCCAGAATCAAAACAGGTCATCTAATTCTAGTGCCCTTTTCATCCTGCCGCCTCCCTGTGGCAGCCTTGGATGAACTGCATTTCTTTATTTTTAAGAACACACTTTTACTCCTGGCTCAGCCATTTCAACATGTTGGTGACATTGTAATGCTAAGTCCCTGTAAAGCTTATGGGAATGACTCAAGGAATTCTTTCACTCAAGCCTATGGTGGGCCGGGTAATGTTCATTGGGTCATCCTAATCATGTCCTTTTCTTTTCCACTGAGAATGGATGGCATTACACACGGATTGAAAATTGGAGGGGTCAGGTGCCTTACATTACACTCAATTCAGTGTAATGTAAGGAAAAGGCATGAATTTTGGGAACTTCCCTGCAATTGAATTTGGCCTCCAACTCCTACTAGCTGGTGACTTTGGTCAAGTTCGTTGACTTTTCTAAGACTGAGTTTCCTCATCTGAAAAATGGTGGCAACCACTAGTAGGTGCCGGGACCGCTGTGAAGAATAAATGTGATAATGTAAACGTCGAGTAGGGAGCACAGGGCTTGGTGAGGGATGGATGCTCAGCAACTGTTGTTACTTCTTTCTCTTTTCTAATGGACCGATGATGGTGAGTCTTTATTTGATAGGGGGAAAACACTTGCCAGTCTCATCAGAATGAGATGGTGGGAAATTCAATGCTCTATATTCCAGGACTAAATGCTGCTGACAAATACATTTTCTGCAGAAGCCCGAAGCAATTGACAAAGAACTAGAACAATTGAGAGAAAAATACTACAGTGTTCGATAACATTCTTGTTTTAAGGAACCTAAACTAATACAAAGAGTGAAAAATATGGTGTCGGCATTTGCACATCAGAGCTTTGCTTGGAGGAACACATATGTCTTGTCATTACTTGGCCCTTGTCCAGTCCCAATATTTAAGTCTAGCCAGAAGAGAGTTAGACCTTGGGAACAAGCATGCATGACTTCAGCCACGTGCAGAGTGCTGTGGTTGTACCCTCTTGCTCATGGGTGGTATTATTCAGTCATGGCACAGTGACCTCAATAGACACTAAAAATGTGGCTGTTTAAGCGTGTCATTCTTAAAGCCTCAGTGAAACCCTCAATGGAAGCATATGTGAGTGAACATGGTACAGACTATTATTTGATTGCAACAGGAACGTTCCTATTGATCTGTGACACTGTATAGCCAAATCATCTTGTAATTATGTATAATTCATCTATTAGCTTTGTCCTATTGCCAACCACATTTAAAAGAAAAATTGTGCAGAAAACGAAATTATTTTTATTGTGAATTCCTGATGGAAAAAGGCATTTTTCTTCAAAGTTATTAACTTGGTTTTATAGATGACCTTTAAAGGAATGTCTATCATTCAGGTACGCAAGAGCTCAGCAAATATCCTCCATATAATTTAAATAGTCATTATAGTTTGGGCTAAATGCACTGAATATGTATCATAAGACACAGTGTTGTTTTTTAATTTTTGTTACTTTATTGTAAAAGGAAAAAAATCTTGTTTCATTGCTGTACTGAGTGATGGCTGACCTTTTCTTATTAAATTTCCTCTTCACATTTCAGTTGTTCATAATCTTAGAAGGTCACTAGTTGGCATTAGCAACCCCGGAAAAGAATGGTCATGGTGTCACATCCTAGAATTGACAAATTAGTTTGTTTGATCTCTCATTATCCATTATATCCATTGTTGTAAGGGGGGATGGAAAATGTCAAGATAGAACTATGACCTGAAATTTCCTGAACACCAGTAAGAGTCTTTAGTGTGTCTTTCCCACACATTCCTCTCTTCATACAGGCTGCAATTTTATGTTTTTGTGTGTGAATTGTGACATACCATTCTAGGCAGTAGTTCTCTGCTTTCCTAGCTAATGAGGCAAAAAAGAGGTAAAGAGAAGGAAGGGAGGGAGAAGGGGAAACATAGAATTCTACCAAGGCAAAGGTGAAGTTAAGTAGTATCCAAAGACGATCTGAGCCTGGAAGGGATTTTAAGGCTACTCAGTCCAAGTCTTGTCACCTGAAATGCAAGTCTTGTCATCTAGAAATAAAACAGAAAAGCTATAGTCCTTGTATGCACTTCACTTGGACTTTCAGAAAAGCTGACCTTGGACAAATCACATTTCCAAATTGTTTCCTCCCCGGACTAATTGTTGCTTTGTTGCTTTCCAATTTTAGTAGCATGTGACTTAAATATTCTCTGGAAACCAACCATATGATCCATCACTAAACTAGATCAGTGGATTGTTTTTCATTTCAAATATTTCTTTATGTTCAATGCAGTAATTATTCACCTATGCAATACATGAATCAGTGTTTTGTGCCTATTCCTGATGTAGAGCAAGCGGTGAGCAAAGCCCAATGAAGACAAGGTCTCTGCCCTCAATTGAAAATGGCACCTCTGAAAAGTGCTATGGATGAGTGGGCATGGTGCTAAGTGAGGCTATTTAGGAGAGGTGACCTATCTGGGAATTGAAGGAAGGTTTTCCTGAGCAGTGATCCCTAAGTGGTGGCATCTAGTGATGTAAAGGTGTTTAGGCATCAACTGGGGAAAGAAGTATTGATGAATGTTTGGGGAGGGATAGAAGGCAGGTGAGCATGACTGGGTCAGAACAAAGCAGAGGTGGTAGTAGAAGAGGCTAGAAGGAGCACTGAGTAGGAGCCAGACCACTGAGGTTTTTAGGGGAAGGGTGAGGACGTAATTTATCATCCAAACTGGGACACTTCTGAGAGTGAAAGAGCACTGTTAACAATGAAACTGGAACAACAGATGTAACCTGGTAGGTATGATCGAGGACTCTATTTAAAAGCTACTGAAAGTTTTTGTCTTTAAAGTGCAATGAAAATCCACTGAAGAATGTAAGCCAGGAGATGGAGATGATCAGATTTGGCATTTAAAAATCACTGTTGCAATGTAGGGGAAAGATTGAAGGAGATCCCAGAGGAGATCTGAGGGGGCCTGTTAGGATCCTATGGTAGAGGTCTAGGGGAGTAGGGACTAGGGCAAAGGAAGTGCAGATTAGAAGGAGTGAACAGATTTGAGAGAATTTCAAATTAACATTTTCAGTGATGGAGGACTGATTGCAGTAAAGGCCCTGGGTTGCTTCCACCTCCATATATCCAGCCCTTTGGTATTATCCTCCCAACCTGACTCAGGGCTTGACCAATTTGCTTTGGCCAGTGGAATAGTAGCAAAAGTATCATAAGCAGAGCCATGAATACAGGTGTGCCTTGCACTTAGAGACTCTTGATGCTGTTGGACTCTGGCAACCAGTCTGGGCCAGCTGACTGGAGGGTAGAGATAGAGACCATCACAAACCTCAGAAATCAGCCAGCACCAGCACCAAATAGCTGGCTACAAACTCAGAGAGCAGGCAACCCAGGGTCAGACCAGGAGGACCACTTAGGTGACCCTGCCCAAATTGCTTACCTGCCAAATGATGCACTAGATAAACAGTTTTTGTTTTAAACCATTAAGTTTTGGGTTGGTTTGTTACACAGCAGTAGATGCAGAAGCTTTTATTGGGAGAAAACTCTGAAAGAAGACAGGGTTTGAATGAAACAGTTTTGTTTAGACATGCTGACCTTGAAGAACAATTAGGACATGTAGGAGGTTATATCCAATAGGAGTGGGTATGTGTGTTTGGAGCTCAGAAGAGATGTTTGGGTGGGAGGAAGGAATTTGTGTGTGATCTGTGTGATTAGGAATATCTAGGGAGAGAGTGTGAGGAGAGAAGAGGAGGGAAGAGAAGAGGAAGGCAGAGGAAGGCCAGAGAGGGGAGGGGTGGTACAGAGAGTGTAGAAACCTATAGCTGGGAAGACAATGAGCCTACAAAGGAGACATGGAAGAAGAAAGAGGCAAAGAAAAGGAGGAAAACCAGGAATGTACAGTGTAAGGGAAGATTAACTGGTTGCTATCGAAGCAGTGATAGAAGATGAAATCAGCTACAGAACAAAAATTTTTTGCATTTTACTACTGTATATTCAATCAAACAATACTGAATGGTCTATTTTTTTTGCTTCCCCAAGAGGGGGGTTGAGTGATGGGCAATATGAGATATCAAATGTCCCTTTGCTTTCTTGTCTTCTGGATCATGGGTTTGGGGGACAGTGGTTCTGATGATCTTAGAGACAGGCATAGGATAAATCTGTTCTTTGGCTGGAAATGGGGTGATGTTGCCTGGAAGCTCTGACTCTGGGCACAATGTCAGGAACATGCTGCCTGTGCCCTCTTGCTGCACCTTTATTCCCTCTCAGGGCCATTGTGCTTGACTCTCAGATACTCTTGCTACCTCTCCTCCAAAAACCTTGCTTTGGGAAAAGACCTTATAAGCTCATTCACACTAAGGTGCAAATTACTGATTAGCTTAAGTCTTCTGTTTTGTTCAGAACTTGAAGACATATCTCTCTTTTCTGGAAAATGCTATTATTAGAGTGAGGGCCAGATGTTTTAATATGTCACTTATTTGGATTACTCCCCTGTAGTTTGCTTTTATATATTGAAAATAAAGCCCTATGGCTACAGGATTGTGGACTTTTGGGTGTTTTCAGTCTAGAATAACTATGCCTAATAACCATTCTCTCCACAAAACCTGCATACCCTCCTGTATGTCCTTATATGATTTAATAATACCAACCTTTTCCCATTTTCTCAGACTAAATATTATTGAACTATAGACCCAGTGCACGAATTTGTCAAGGATGGGGTCCAGCCGGCCTGCCCTGATCTGAGCTGATCTGGCCAGGGCCAGCTAGGGGGAGGGGCCATGGCCAGTTGGCCAGCCGGCCCTGCCCCCGATGAGGTGGCAATTGGAGGTGGGGCAGGCCGGGGGAGGGGCTGTGGGCTGTTGGCAGACCGGCCCTGCCCCCTGGTTGAACTCGAGGTTGAACTCCTGGTCGAGGGGACAATTTGCATATTAGCCTTTTATTATAAAGGATGACATTTGGCCCAACTCACCTGTCACACCCATACCCTGCAATTCTGTCCTATCTGACCCTGGTCACCTCATCTCTGTCCTTTCCTGCTGTTTCAGAACAAGATCAAGCCTTCATCAGCTCCCACCTGGCTTGATGCCTCTGCCCCCTGACCCTTGTATTCAGTCTGTCTTTTCTTCTATCCAGTCTAGAAATTTTGTCACCAGAATTGCTTTTCTTATATCTAGATTTGATCTTGTTCCTATCTTCTTCATATACCTTTGATGATGCAATTTCTTGTAGAATAACATCTAAACTTCTTGGCAGAACATCACTCCCTTCTAAGGACTGCCAAACCAGGGCTTGCCTCACTTGTTATTTTTGTTTGACATTACATAGGAGTTGCAAGATATTGAGGGAAGAGACGGACCAAAGGATTTAATTCTCCTTTCATTCTCTGCCAATAGTGTATCAGTAGTTTTATGCCTCTGGGTGAAGATACAGTTATTGAACTGTACAAGCGGTCCTATATATCCAAGATGGATGTTTCTCAATCATTCAATTGGAGGACACTTGTGAGTTACAGCTGAGCAGGAGCAGGCAATGACACCAAGGAGGTGCTGGGATGGGGAGAGGGATATGACGCCATGTATTCTTCTAGTTAGAACAGAAATGGTGGATTTTTGGATACAGGGGGCAGGGCCAGTCTGCCAACGGCCCACAGCCCCTCCTTTGAGACACCGATGAGCAGGGTGTCCCTGATATTTTATAGAAGCATAAAAGGCATCGAGTATGCTGACTAAACCAGTTGAGTACCTGCAGATAGATCATGCCCGTTGGCCTCTCCTCAACCTTTCACTCCACCTTCCAGCTCTCCACCTTGAGCAGGGTTGCCTTCAGTATCTGCTGGCTAGGTACCCACAATCCTTGGAGTATCTGGATAGAGAACCCAAGGCAACCTGCTTCCCTCGAGAAAGGTACATCTAATGTGCAGTACCAGAGAGCTCCAGGTCCCAGGTACAGAATTTCTCCAAGGGCTCCCTTAACATGCCTTTGTTTTTCCTTCCTTCCTTCCTTCCTTCCTTCCTTCCTTCCTTCCTTCCTTCCTTCCTTCCTTCCTTCCTTCCTTCCTGCCTTCCTTCCTTTCTCCTGTTTACCTCCCAGGAATGAATGCCTGTTCCCCTTTTCTCTGTCTAGAGAAGCCCATTCATTGTTTATGCTCTAGCTCAAATAGCACCTATACCATAAAGACTACTGTGACCTGTGATCCTCCCTCGAATTCTTTTTTGTGGAATATCTGTGTATGTTTCCTATATTCTAAGAGCTCCCGTCTCTCCATAAGGTCTAGAGGGCAGGGGTTCTATTAGTTCTTTTTCATAATAGGTACTTAGTACATGTGGAATGAATGGATAAATGAGTGAGAGAATAATGTGTGGGTTTTAGCCATGCCTCTGTCAGCCCAGAACATCATTATTTTTAAAGCAGATTTCTTGGCCTTCAGGAAATGCTTAGTGGGCAACCTCAGCCAGGGCAACTTCGAATCAGCTGTCTGAGGCTCTGCCTGACATCTTGAGACCTTTAGGAAATAATCAGGAAGAAAGATTGCTGTTCAACTGTCATCTTCGGTTACTGCCTTCAGGTATTAACTGAAATGGCCTAATTACATGTGTTTTAAAGCCCCGAATTCTTGTTAAAAGCTCAGTTATTCAAAGGCTCCTTTCAAAGACGTCTACCTTTGACAGACACCAAAACCAGGTTACTTTTTGTCAGAAGAGTTATTTTCCTTTTTAATTATATAATATAATAATTATTATTTTCTATGTTTATTTATTTAAGTTGAAAATAAAATTTTCACTCCTAAGAGATAGTATTGTTAGTATTATGGTAGTATGGTGTATATCCTTTCTGGTTTCTTTACTTTAATATACTTTCAAATATATATACATATATATAATTTTGATAATTTCATTTCTATATATGTATATATACATAAATAATATTTATATGTAAACTATAAACAATGCATAATATTTACATATGAACTATACATAAACTATATGCATACATATATATTTTTGGGCGAAATGGGGTCAACACTATAGATAATGTTCTATGTCCTATTTTTTAATGTAATAAAACAATTTAGTCAAATTCCTATTTCAACACCTAACAGAGATATCTTATCATTTTTAATTCTTACCTTTTTGCTATTTAATTTAATGAATATTCTGCAATTTATTTATTCAATCTCTTTTTAATGGATATTTATGTTATATCAAAATTTTAACCGTATTTTTGTTTATTTGTACAGGTATATATTTAGAATAAAGTCCTCCTAGCGCCTTGATGTGTTAAAGTATATGCACATTTACTCTCTCTCTCTCTTTCTCTCTCTCTCTCTCTCTCTCTCTCTCTCTCTTTCTCTCTCTCTCTCTATATATATATATTCATATTGCTCTACAGATAGTGTTTTATATTTCCACTGTCAATGTATTAAAGTGTCCATATTACTTCATTGTCATAAATACTAGATTTTATTAAGCTTTTTAATCTTTGCTAATTTGATAGGTAAAATGAGATTTTATTTAGTTAATACAGTTTAATTATTAGTGAGGTTGATTATCATGTCTGTGGCTATGTCCATCTTTTCTAAATTTTCATAACATTTCCAACATTTTTATTATATCATTTGTTTTAAAATTATTGGCTTTTATATTTTGTTGTTTGTTTTCCCCCCAATTTATGAAATTATCTTCTAACTTTGAAGGATGTGTGTGCGTGTGTGTGTGTGTGTGTGTGTGTGCGCGCGCGCATATGTATGTGTGTTTCTCAAAGGCTAGTGCTGTTCAAATGAGGTTTTGCTAAGGGAGATAAAACCCAAAATGAACTGAAATAGATTCTTCCAGAATGATTGCAATAGGGTAGAGAGAGGAAATGTATATTGGGGGAGCACCTTTGAATCTGACGTTCTTGTAAGTCAACTAGCACGTTTCTGCTCCTACTCCTCATTCCTTCAACATCTGCCCCAGTCTGCTTATTTTATTTGCACAGGAGCTACAGTGCAATTTTTTAATAAAGTTCCATGAACTTCCAAGGGATTTATGGGTAGAATTCTAGAGATTTGTGAATTAATATTTAAAAAATATACCTTTATCTGCGCTAACATCTTGAAACTTAGTATTTTCTTCAATTATAAATGTGGGCAATATACCATAGTAATATTAGCATTCCCTGATATTGGACACTATAAAACCACCGATATTTTAAAATCAGATTACTACTGTTGAAGATATCTTATAATATCATTAATGCTCATCACTAAATTAAACTAGATCTTGTGATGTTATAAAGAAGCATATATGTTACTCTATCTTTTTATCACAAAACATTAAATATTTAAAAATTGCATTTCACTCCAATTTGTTTCTTTTGTAGTCCTGTGCATTTTGCTTTATGCATGTGAAAACATCATTTTAAGAATGATCTCTAGGCTTCATCCGACTACCAAGGGCATCAAAGGTACACATAAGTCAAGAATTCCCAAGTTAGAGAGGGTGTTAAAGTTACTAGAAGGTTTTAACTTGCTCCTCAGTGAGAAGCTAGGCCTTCTTCCTTTGCTCTGACTCATTTCCCTGCATCCTTACTTGCCCTCTGGGTTATCTGTCTTAGGTGTCCTGGAAGCTTCTCCAATGTTCTATCAAATATATGAACACTTACCTACATTTTACATTAAGTACATTTTAATTATAACCATTTGAGATAATTATAATAATTTTATTTTAAATTTACTTGATAATGAGAAATTAATTTAATTACAATTGACTGTGATTTTTGACAGCCAATGTGCTTACTCAGGGATTCTTGCAAAATAGGAAAATCTAACATACAAATTGTTTTCTAAATGTAATGAATTTTTTATGAACCCTAAATTTAACATTAATGAAGTTGACATGATCCATTTTGTGTACATTTTATTAAACATTTAGTTATAGTGATTTTGCAGTTTTCTTATTTTGGAGCCAATTTTTTTTTTAAGTTTGTCTGTTGGTTCTGGAAAGCATGTAGGCCCTGAGGCCAATGCCTGCAGTGCCTAGTGTAGTACTGCCCCCCCCCCCCCGCCCCCCCGCCACCCCAACATCAGGGCAAATTAACAGCCCTAAACTCAGAGCACATCCTCCATCTCCTTCATGTACCTGAAAACCCTCTCTCCACGTGGAGGGCACTTTCCTGCCTCCATGAACAGACACTGCTGGCCTCCCCTTGCCATGGGGTCTAGAAGTATTGTTAGCCCATGCTCCGTTCCTGCTTGCTTTTTCCACTTTTCCACCCTCATGTAAAATTCCCTCCTAATTCTAGGCTCACTGAATCCACATATTTCAGCCTCTAGCTCTCATTTAGTTATAATCTATGGTCTTATCCTGACTGCTCTGGGATCACTGAGTCTAGTCTCCCTGCTGCTGTCCAGCCACCACCTTGAATAACTCTTCCATCTGTGGGGACACCCCATTTGCCCCCCCCCCCAACCTCAAAGCTTTGCAGCAGGTTTCAATTCTTTTGAAGGTATGTCTCAAGGTCCCCAATTAACACACAGCAATTTCTCAAGGAATATTTGTTTGAGAGTGAATGAATGATATTTGTCTTTTAATTCATCTCTCTATTATTGCTTTCATTCTACTCCTTTGTTAACTTCTAAACTTCTGTAGTAAAATGTGGTATACACACTTCTAATCATAAATCATAACTTCCTATTCCTCTAGCTCTCCAACTCCTAACTTCTGGGATACCTTCTTCTTACCTATGTATAGCTCCAACCCTTCATCTCTTTCCTTCTCAACCCATCCAACACTTACCTTTTTGCTTTGATTTTCTCAGCACTCTTCTGGACCAGTCTTTTGTTAGCACCTTCAATGTCCTAACTGTGGTAGCAACAATGGTAGTAATATCCATCACTAATAATATTAATATTACAAATGTTAATGACCAAGTGCATCTAGTGCATCAGACTCTAAGCCAGTGATGGTGAACCTATGACATGCGTGTCAGAGGTGACACACAAACTCATTTTTTGGTTGTTTTTTCTTTGTTAAATGGCATTTAAATATATAAAATAAATATTAAAAATATAAGCCTTTGTTTTACTATGGTTGCAAATATCAAAAAATTTCTATATGTGACATGGCACCAGAGTTAAGTTAGGGTTTTTCAAAATGCTGACATGCTGAGGTCTAAATGTTCGCCATCACTGCTCTAAGCTAAGTGTTGCATGTAACCCTTTGAGGTGAATACTATTATTGTCTATTGTCTCCATTAAACAGAAATTAAGCTGAGGACAAGACAGATTAAATAACTTGCTTAATGTCATGCAGTTTGAAAGTTACAAAGCTGGAACTTTGTGTTGTTCTCCACAATCTATATCTCTATATAGAAAGGTATATCTATAATCTGTGTCTATGCTTATAGATATAGGCATATAACCAGACCTCCCCCAGCTTCACTCCTTTCCTTGAACAAGTTTACACTGGGTTCTCATCTCATTTACCTCCCACCCACAAGGCCATTGGGCACTGCTGAGACGTGGCTGAGGTTATAAATTGGGCCCTGCTAATGCCCAGTGTCAATAGCACTTTTTAGTCTTTTTCTCATCTCATCTTAGCATATGACATCAATGACTATTCCTATATTATTAAACAAACAAACACACACACACACACACACACACACACACACACAACAAAACAAAACAACAAAACAAACAAAAAAAACTTGTCCTCTTGGATTCTATGACTTTTCTTACTTTTATTTTTCTGACTTCTTTCCATTCTTCTTCCTATGGTTTGCTTCATTAAATTCTTAAGTTCTGATAGACTTAGAAATCCCATTCTGGGCTCCCATCTCTCTCCATATATATCTTCTCTCTATATATTTTTCATTTGCTACCATGGCTCCTGTCACCACCCTATCTACACACGTTCATAGCTTCTTCCTACTCTTGGACCTGTGTATGATAATGATTTAAGGATGCCTGCATCTGCAAGTCCCATAGACACTATTTATGTCAGTCAGAACTAAACCTGTTCCCTGTATTTCCAGTTTTGGCAAATGAGGCCCCAAGTCAGAAACCCTGGAGTCATTCTTGTTTTCACCCCCTCCTTTCAGTTCATAAGTCCATCCCACCTGCTGTATCTGCTTGGCCTCTCTGACCTGTTTGCTGCATGGTTTCCATGTCCTGTCTTCCATCACTCCTACTCATCTCTCACACAGCTGGCGGAGGATCCTTCTAGACTGCAAAACCTATTTCTTCATGATCTTTCCCTTGGTTATACAACTACCTTCCATCTCACCCTGTTCTTCTTGTGGTCTGCCCCTTTTACTCCTCTAAACTTGTTACGCTCTTGTAAAATACTTCCAGCGTTTTTTTTGGTGACTTCTGTTTTTACTGTTTTTCTCTAAGTTGACTATACATTCCTCCTAAACAAGAAATGCGCTTTTCATTTTGTATCCCCAGTGCTCGTACTATACTTTTCTCAAAGGTGGTACACAAGTGAAATTTACTGAGTGAATGAGAATGGCAGGATGCTACTTTGAGATTGTTAGCTAAGTCTTACTGCTCAAAGATAAAAAAAAATAGCAATGCCAGGAAAACAAAGGCTTCTGGGTATTATCCAAATTTCAGGGAAAGTGCCCACCCACCATTTTCTCACTGATGTTTGCTCCTAGTTCTTGGTATACCATGGTCAACATACTCCCTTTCTCTATGTCTCATGCCTTTTCATGGTGGGTTCATTGCAGCAGGCCAGCAAAGGTTAGAGGAGTGTCCTTTTCACCAGCAGCCTTGTACATTTGCTTGGACACAGGCCTTCAGCCAGCGAATGTCTGCTTGTGGTGGCTCTTCTCCATGTTCCTGAAGCCACTGGGAGCTCAGGTGAGGCGAGTCAGACTCTCCCTCATTCCACCTGATGACTTACCGGTCTGAACGGTCAGAAGGTGGATGTTTTATTGTGTACCTGCTGCTCTGCATTGTAGTATCACCATATGCACTGATGTTCTTCTCACCTTTCTATATGTGTTCCTCCATAACCCATCTGGGATTCTTAGCTTTTTAGAAGACCTGATTTCCAGTTTCATCACAGCTACGAACTCCCTGTGTGGCCTAGGACCATTCACTCAGACTCTCTGTGTCTGTGTCTTTTTCTGTGAAAGGAAAATGCTTTCCAAGCTCCTGTTCAGGAATGCTGTCCGGCACTCAGCTTGGCGGTGGTTAAATGTCCCTGTGCCTTTGTTTGCAGTGTTTTACCAGAGAGGCACTGAACTCACTGCTCTAAGAGGATTATCGCATTCACTGAGCACCACTCTTTGCAAATTATGATGGGCGGTTGCATGTCCATTTGTGAGGAGAGCCAGAAAAGTGGCTTCAAATTCAAATGCATTTCCTCAAGCTTTGCTTTGGGTTTAACTCCTGAAATCAGCTCTCAAACATTTTTATCAAGTTTCTAGTACAATAGAAGTAGTAATACTCATATCCTGTATTTCAATAATGCTTAAAAAATATCTGGCACTGTCTAAAATGGACTATCCTAGGTGAGAGTCTTTTTCAGATAATTGGCTATTACTCTTGAGGACATCAAAAATGAATATTTAAAAATTTTGATGGAAATCCTTAAAAATATCTGGAACATTATCTTGTCTTCTAATAGCAGAAAATATTGAATATAACTTAACATTTCTATATGACGAAGTGCATCTCTTTTATTCCTTTATTTAATAAATTTTTAAAAAAATATTTTTTATTTATTTCAGAGAGGAAGGGAGAGGGGGAGAAAGAGAGAAACATCAATGATGAGAGAGAATCATTGATCGGCTGCCTCCAGCACACCCCCTACTGGGCATTGAACCTGCAACCAGGCACGTGCCCTTGACCAGAATAGAACCTGGGACCCTTCAGTCCACAGGCCAATGCTCTATCCCATGAGCCAAACCAGCTAGGGATAATAATAAATATTTTTTTAAACTCCAAATATGTGCCAAGCTCTGTGCTAAACACTGGGTGTTTAGTATCTTCATTTGCAGATTTATTAACACCAAAAATTCCTTACTGTGGCTCCACTTATACAATGTGTCTACTTGGCTATTATGTATTAAGTCTGGAGTTTTGAGCAATGATAAGCTAGAGTTTCTGCCTAGAACATCAGATTTAGTGAGCAATTCAGATTGTCACATGCTCAGTCAGTTAAAAGCTGAGTCAGCCATGCCACATACTGGGTTTTTAGTCATCCAGTCATGGGCCTTCTCCCAAGAAAGAGTTAGAAACAGTTTTTGTTCTTCAAAAATCAAACTCAATAGGCTCTATAATTTTGGGTCATAACAGAAACTGGTTTTATCATATTATATCCAATGAAAATTGACATAGAACTCATATGATGTGTTTAGTGTATTTTTAAAATCCTTGCACATTTATTCAATTCCAAAGACAAAAATATTTATTGCAAAATTCAAGGAGAACAATATTGCAAAAAATGTAATTGCTATGTTAATGTTTTCTTAAATATTGGACAATGTAGATTTCTTTTGGTCGAGGACTTTTAATGTTGGCTTTTGTGGAAAAGCCATCTGTAGCCTTAAGATAGTTGTGTTGTGGAGAAATTGCTGTAAAATGTAATGTGAATCCTATTTCCCCTTTGACTTTCACTGTAGACTTAGACATGCTTTTTGATAGGGGGTGGGGAGAGTAGACCGATGGGTTTTTCTCAAGGGAGATGCCAGAGTCCCTGGTCTTCTGGAATGTTAGAGCATGCTGGCAGGCTACTCCTACTCTTTTTTTTTATCTCCTTTCAAACTCAGAATCTTTCAAACTCAGAATCTTTCCACTGGGACAATGGGCATTTTCTTAGCAATGGGTAATTTTTCTTCATGTGGAAACCATCAGAGTCTACACTGAAATATTCCAGATTTTGTTTTAATTTGCAGAGTCTCAAGAAATTGGTTGTGATTCACTGGTAGATGCCAATAATGAATGACACATTTTACATCTTAAAATGGGCTACTATCTCTTATGGGCCATTAAAATGGCTGAGAGTGTTTTGGTTGTTATAATGGGATTTACTGGCATTGAGCAGGAGATGACCAGGGATCCTAAATGTCTTTCACTGTTCAGGGCAGCATTGAACAGTGTTCTAGCATCGAGGTTGCAGTGGACAAACCAAGTCTCTATCCTTGTGAAGTGGAATATTCCAGTGGTGTAATGGACTGGTGTTTTCCTGGTTTTAAAAGTTTGTTTAGGTATGTTTTGCTTTTGTTTATTTTTTTAATTTTGGGTGTGGATTTGGAAAACAATTGCACAAATGGTGTTATGTACAAGGGAGATAAGAGACATATCAGAACTTTACAATTCTTCAAAAAATAATATGGTGTGTTTTTTTACAAATTATTCTAAAAATGTATAAAAGCATCTGTGATTTAATATCAAATATAACAGTAAGATAATTAAAGCTATACCTCATTTAAAACTTTTAAGATAGTTCTAGAAAGTTGTATGTAAACTGATAATTGTTTTAAGATCATCTTTTTATTGGTTTGTAGTTTATTTTGAGAAATGGTTGTCCCTGTGCCCTGGCCTTTCTGGTGATCTCTCATACTGTCTTTTCAATGCCTGTATCTTGCTCTGGATTTCCTACCCCAACTCAACATGTTCTCAACTGAGACCATCATCTTACTGAAATAATTTCCCCTCTCCAACTACTAGGATCTGTTCTTCCAGTTCCCCAAACTCAAACATTCAGTTGTACTCTGCTCTTCTTTATGTAGCTAAGCTGAAAGCCATAACTCATTGTTCTTGAAGTTACCCAGAGTATAAGCCTTGTAAATGGAACTCTACCACAGTATACCATTTTACTTGCCCTGCATCCAGATAACACACTTCCTGAACACAGGGATCCTGACTTTAGAAGGGTCCTTTCCATCCACTAAGGAATTGAGGAGTAACCTTCACTGGCAATACTAAGGAATTCATTCTGAAATGACCTTAATCTGAAGAAGTCTACAGCTTCTTCTTTGAGGCTCCTCCTCCTCTTGCCCCAAAGAATCTGGTCTGCTTTGGAATGTCCAGTACTGCCTTACTCCAGACTCTCATCAATAACTTGGACTTGGTTTGGTTCTATGTAAAATGTGTCTTTGATGACTGCCTTTTCTTAGCCCTTGCAGTGCCATCCACAGGTTCTGTGCCATCCACCTGTTGTGTGTGTCAGCATCTTCCCTAAGGGTAGTGATGAAACTCTATTTTGGGAGGCAGAGCCACCTCCTGTTTGAGGCTCCAACTGACCATGTATGCTCGATTTGGGCAGCACCATAATTTTCTTGTGAAGCACAATTGAGCCCCATCCAGGCAACTGCATGTGAAATCACTGCTAAGTATACTTCATGCATAACTCTACATGGGTTGAGCCCCTGTTACTTCTCTACCAAACTACAGTGATGTATTTTTATCTGATATTGCTGCTCTCAGTGTTCTTTCCCTGTACTTGATAATCAGCGTTTCAGAAGCAAATGTCACTGTCATTAAATAAACATTAATCCTATTATTTTCTTTGCAGATAGCTTCCTGGCTCCTAACAAATCCATCACATATTTGTTATCCTGGCATTAATGATTCCTCTTGGTTCAGCTCTAGTTTACCTTTACGACTTTATTTCCAACTCCCGCCATTTTGTTCAAATATCACACCCAGGAGAGTGGATCCCTTGGCTATGCCACGAACATGCCTTATAGTTTTCTGTCCTCGTTCTTTGCATGTCTAGATTGTTAATCTTTTCTACTTGCTATCACTAACTGTTAAAATCTTGTTATATCTAAGTGTCAGTGAGGCTACTCTCTTCTTTGTGAAGCTTTCTTTGAATTTCCAGCTGGAAATGTCGTTTTCATTATTTTAATGCTTGTAGCATCTTGTTTTTAACCTGTCACCTACTGGATGTAGCTAATTGTTAATATGTACCTTCAGGGGTATCAACTCCTTCAGGACTAGGATCATATCTTATTCATAGTATAGTTCCTTACTCATAGGAAGGCTCAGGAAACATTTGTTGAGTGAATGAATGAATGAATAATAGTTGAGTAAATAGAAAATCCTTTATTGAGGCAAATAACATCCTGCTACTTTTGACATGTCCTAGGGTTGCCTTTCATTAACTAATATTTCTTAAGATGGAGCCCCCTATAATAGTTTTCTGGATTGCATGAATATGTCACTCTTAATGAAATCTGAAAGTAGTGCCTAAGGCTCCAAAAGAGTAGCAATTCTCTTTTGCCTGCCCCTGAAATTGCCTTGACACAACTTGTAATAGGCTATGACTGCCCAACAAATCCAAAAGCTTCGGCATTTCAGCAACTTGTTAAGAGTCCCCTGAACAACTCTAGTTAATTCAGTAGAATATACAAGATTCACTTTGAAGTGTATTAGATTATTAACACAAGTCCTGTGAATTAACATTATGACTAGGCATGCATTGCAAATTAGTCGCAGTTACTCTCTCTCTGGCAACAACTTTTAAAACAACATAATAAAGTTTCAAGGCATTTTAAATGCAAGAGAAATATACCAGAGTTTTTATTATTCACAAAGACAGTCTCATAAAAGAATGTACATTTCCTTGAACTGTGTTAAGAGCAGGAGGTCATGCTCAGCCTGTGCTTGCCAGGTGTCCCTGGTTCCCAACCTCTGCATTGCTCTTCTTCCCGCAGCTGAAGCAAGTGGGGCATGCTGTCCTCAGGCCCTTTTTTGGGAAGAGATGATGAAGGTCTATCCTACATCTCTCTCTCTCTCTCTCTTTTTAAATCCTCACCTGAGGATATTTTTTTCTGTTGATTTTCAGAGAGAGTGGAAAGGAGGCAGGGGGGAGGGGGAAGAGGGGAAAGAGAGAAACATTGATCTGAGAGAGACATATTGATTGATTGCCTCCCATACAAAACCCTTTGGTGCACAGGCTGATGCTCTAGTTTCTGAACCACACTGGCCAGGGCTGTCCTACATCTCTTGAAACCAACATTAACAATGCTTGCTTTAAGACTCTGGACCTTTGGCTACTTTGAATAGCTGATAAACTGTTCTCTTCCTCTGCCCCAGGCCTATCTTGGTGACTTACAGTAGCTGTCACTCTAGGGCAGGAAACCGTTCCTGCCAGTCTCCATGCCTCTTGGGCACATGAGTCCTGGACACAAATCCAGCCCCATGCTTGGACTTGTTCCCCATGGGCCAACTGTCCTAATGCAAGTACCTCTTTTCTGCTTGGACTTCTGGGGGCGGCAGCTCTGGGACCCTTGTTGTGTGCTGTTCAGCTCTGTCTGATGCTACCCACCTGCCTGAGCCTGTTCTCTCTTGTTTTCTTGGTCTGCTTGCCTCCCAATACCTTCACTGGGTCTGACCTTACAGTTGCAGACACTTTATCAGGACCCTTTGTTTCTGAGCCAGATATGTCTGCCCTTTCTTTGAGTGGGGAGTGGAGGAAAGACTGTTTTCCTTGGTATAGCTGTAGGTCCTTATGAGACCCTTCCCAGGCCTACACCAATCAGAACCTCCATGTACATACTTAGGTCTGAACTCTTTGAGGCAACACAAATCAGAAACACTCCTAAAATCCACAAGTATTTTAAAGGCAATGAAGAATTAAGCATTGGGAATGTGTTAGGTTAGGCAAATAAAAAAAGATCATATACGAAAACTTTCTATTTGAATATGATGCAAACCTAATAGATATGCCCACCTTTAGAAATGAGTAATATAATTATGTCAACTTATTTTCAAACAGTTTTATTTTTATGTATTTTTTATTGAGTTTTTGTACATGTTAGGTGATTCGTAAAGATAGAGCAGAGGATGCTGGTCTGTTTTACCTTTCAGCATTCCTCAAACAGAAGAGAGTGCTGTGTTTTCTCAGTATGTTTTTGGTCTGGGAAAGATTTTGTTCTGAAAATATTTATGAATTTATGAATACAGGCTTCCACTCATGGATACCTGTGATAAATATTTAATTTACATTTCTATAATTACGAATTCTATTTTTGCTTTTTACTTTAAGTTAAAACAAATATACTCATATCATATGAAATTTAAGTTGAGTCCTTTGTGAATCACAAGTCTGCAGATTTTAAACATAATATGGTAATTTAAACAGATTACTCTTTATACCTAATCAATAATGTTCTAATCAATGCCAAGTAATTTATTTTTAAAATATTGAGGCTTCAAGGAAAAGATGTACAAGAAAGCACTAATATGAGGTAGCTGAAAGTTCTTTATTGCTTTGAATATTGATTGGCTATTTAGTACTTTGTCAGAACATGTGGATAATTAACTGCAATAGGTGTTTATTTTGTTATTTAACACTAGAGGCCCAGTGTACAAAATTTGTGCACATGGGGGGTGTCCCTTAGACTGGCCTGCACCCTCTCCAATCAGGGACCCCTTGGGGGATATTCGACTGCCGATTTTAGCCCACAGGGATCAGGCCTACACCAGTAGTCAGACATCCCTCTCACAATCCAGGACTCCTACTGCTCACCTGTTTGCCTTCCTGATTGCCCCTAACCGCTTCTGCCTGCCAGCCTGATTGCTCCCTAACTGCTCCCCTGCTGGCCTGATTGACGCCTGACGGCTCTCCTGCTGGCTCGGTCACCCCCAACTGCCCTTCCTTGCTGGCCTGGTTGCCCCCAACTGCCCTTCCCTGCTGGCCTGGTTGCCCCCAACTGCTCTTCACTGCTGGCCTGGTCACACCCAACTACCCTCACCTGCAGGCCTGGTCTCCCCCAACTGCCCTCCCCTGCAGGCCTGGTCCCCCCCAACTGCCCTCACCTGCAGGCCTGGTCACCCCATGCAGCCTGCTGTTCAGTCGTTTGGTCCTCCCTCACTGACTCCACTGCCAGCCTGGTCACCCCACGCAGCCTGCTGTTCAGTCATTTGGTCATCGTTCCTCAATAACCCCCTGCCGGCCTTGTCTCCCCAAGCAGCCTGCTGTTTGGTCGTTACTGTTACTGTGACGGTGTCTCAGACAATTTGCATATTCCTCTATTATTAGTATAGATGGCTGACTAGTAAAAATGTTTGTAGAGCTGATAGTTTTTCAGACTACATTTCAAAACTTATTATATATACAATGCAAGTACTTCCATGTACTGCAAGAGCTTTGACCTCTTCTAGGCTAAAGGTCAGAAGCAATATGTAGATCTCCCATGCAGATGCTAGATATGACAGAGATAACTAACTGTCCTCCAAAAGATTTATGCTTTTCAGAGTGCAGAACTGTCACTGACAAGTGTCTGCCCAGCAAAAGACATCACTTCTAGCCCTTCCTACATTTATATGGGTTCTCAGCAATGGAATGTATGCAACTGTTAATAAAGATTTTTGTGGTTTAGTCATATAATGCAATAGTGTTTAACAACACGAAGGAAAGAACTACTGATTTATGCAACAACATGAGTGAGCTTCAAAATATTGTGTTGAGCAAAAGAAGACAAAGACAAAAGGATGCATATTGTGTAATTCCATTTACATAAAGTCCAAGAATAGACAAAGCTAATCTATAGTAATAGAGTTACAAAGCAGTTGCCTAGGAGGGGATGATGAATTGACCAGAGAAGAGCACTAGTGATTTTCTGGAGAAGAGAAATTGTTCACATCTTGTTTTGGATGGCGATTATTACACAGGTGTAATTGCCAAAACTCATTGAACTGAACACTTAAGATCTGCCCATTTATATATGTAAATTATCCATCAATAAAAACGGAGATGTGCTTTTTCTTCTCTTTCTTTTCCCATCCTATAACTCAGCAGTTTTCAAAGAGAAGCAATTTTATCCCCAGTTTTTGAAGGCATTTTTTGGTCGTCATATTTCCATCATCTAGTGAGTCATGACCTATACTGCTTCTAAACATCCTACAATGCATAGGATGGTCTCTACAACAAAACATTGTTCTAAAATATCAATACTGCCAAGGTGTAGAGGTACTGCTTTACCTGGATACAGATGGCTCTGAGTCCCTAAAGAAGGGTGAACCCATAAAATGGAAAGATCATGGCCACCCACTGACCTGAAACACTAATACTGGATGTTATGTGAGCAAGAAATAAAGTTTTACTGTGTAACCCATTGAAATATTAGGGTTTGTTTGTTTTAGTGGTTAGCCTCACTTTGACTAATATATCAGACTTTAGAATGTTTATGCTAACAATGTTATTTATTATAATGTCCTCGTTATTGGGAGACATGAGTGGAATTTATCTTAGATCTAAATATCAAGCAAAGCTATGCTTCTCTTAAACAGGTATTGTGGTTTTATCTCATGGACATTGTCAGTTTTGTAACTTACTGTGTTTTTCTTCTTGTTTCAAATGATAGCCAAGAATTCAGTTTTTAGGTGGTTTTTACCAGCAACTCTCCAGGAACACATGGCTTGCATTTCTCCATGCCTCCTTACCTCGGTCTTTAATGTTTTCCTTCCCTTAATTTCCGCTAACACCAATTCCCATTACTTATTTTGCCTTTTGGTGTTTAGATTTTTTTAAAAAAGTTAGCTCATATTCTGTATGCAAAAATGCAGCTTATAAATATAACAACATATAAATAAGATATTTATTCAAACACCCCCTGTTCCATTATCCAAGGTTTTGAATTAGTAATGGTTTTTGTATCTGAGACCTGGAAGGGATTTTCATCATGTCTTAACTTTGTGAGATCCAGAGAGATGAAAGGATGTACCCACATTTATAGTGATAGTTCATGGAGCTATTTTATTTTTAAAATAGAAAGTATTCTCATATATAGTCTATGCTTCGTACATAGAGTACAACTTGCTGGTCACTAATTGGATGTAACTTTGACTTATTTTTCTAGTGATGGAAGGAGATTCATATCAATCTATAACAGACATTGTTGGTTGCCTACTCAACATCCATCTTCCCTCCCCATTTTCCTTCTGGCAGAGCCCCAATTTTTTCACAGATTCATCCTTCCCAGCTAAGCCATAAACTCCTGGGAGAGAGATATCCATCTCAGCACGAAGGACTGCATCATGATCTGAGTAAGCAGTGGTCCTGTGTTCTTGTCAGTCACTATAATGGCTACTGAGATGCAGGGCAAGATAGCTGAGGGTGGGCCTGGCACTTATGGGAATAGTTTTACTCAATCTTAAAAATAGACACAAGGAAAGATTGTTCTACCTCTTCTGGACATTATTGTGTCAGCATGAAGTGACTAGAGTTTGAGAAGGCTTCTCAGGGCCTTAAGGGGAGTTAGCCTGAAGCACAAATGAGACAGACAAAGCACTGCAGTCCACAAAGATCCAAAGAATCTAAGTATTTGTTGAGCAGCCAAGACAATAACAAAACCAACCCTGAAGTTAATTTACTTCTCAACTTTTTACATGAAAAAAATATCCTTAGGCCAGCTGATTTGGTGTTTTCTTTTACTTGCAGTTGAAAGTATCCATCCAAAGTATGTTTTTCTACATTTCTGATCACTTAGGGTGGCCTTGACATTTGTAATGTTCCTATTGGGGACCAGTATGTTATCTGGGCTCATGAGTTAGAGAATGTAAGGCCTCCACCTTCATCAGAGCATGCTTCAAGAAGCTGGGCTCACTAGCCCAAGCACCTGAGACAAGGGTAGGACAGTTGCTTCTGTAAAGGGCCAGAAGGTAAGTATTTGGGGATTTGTGAGTCATACAGTTTCTGCTGCAACTACTCAGCTCTGCTGCTGCAGTGCAAAAGCAGCCATTGATGACACAGCAAATGAGCACCATGATTCAATAAACTTTGTTTCCAAAAAGCAAGCAGTGCCCTGGCCGGTGTGGCTTAGCTGGTTGAGCACCATCCCATGCACCAAAAGGTTGCCATTTTGATTCCTGGTCAGGGCACATGCCTGGGTTGTGGGTATGCTCTCCGGTAGGGGGTGTTCAGGAAGCAACTGATAGATGTTTCTCTCTTGCGTGCGCTCTCCCTTCCTCTCTCTAAAAATCAATACAATTATTTTTAAAAAGTAGGCAGTGGGCCAGATTTGAGCTGTGGCCATACTTTGTCAACCTCTGACCTAAAATACAATCTCAGCCAACTGTGGATAATCAAGGCTCTTGGGGCACAGAGCAGCTAACATTGCCTGTCTCCCATTTTCACTCCTGGAGTTGTCTGTGCTCTGATTCAAGGGCTATCTGCAGTAAGAGGGTGGAAAGGCCAAAAGTCAAGAGAGAGAAAATTGAGGAACAAGAGGTTTATATAATTGACTGTCTATTTAATCAGTTACTGAATAATTGACAGTTGGCTCCATTTTCTGAAACCATTTGTCCCTTGAACTTGATGCGGCTGACTGAATGAAAAAACACATCTGGAGCAGTTTTCCCCCAGTCCATCTGCTTAAGCACAAAACATCTCTGATCAACTAAAGGCAACATGATTAGCCGTCAGAGTTTGCACAAAAGCAGGTGCATCTGGGTAGTCTGTGCAAGAATGTTGTTCTAATTAGGGAAATAGGAAAGACTTGATTTCTGAAAGTGCTAGTCTGTCACACTTAGCCAGTGTATTATTTGAGATAATGAACTCTGTCAAACAACATGGGGTAATGGAAATCAGGTAAAAGATTGATCTAGGGAAGTACCAGAGATGAGTACCTGTTGAGAAAATAAAAGAGGCAAAGCAGAATGAAAACTGGAGAATCCTGGCTTAGATGGTATAATGATGAATATTATGAAAATATATATTTGTGTATAATACATATTCAGAAGAATATTTCATAATTTTTACAAAACCCTTCTCTTTTTTAAATATGTTTTTATGGATTTTTAGAGACAAAGGAAGGGAGAGGGTTAGAGAGATAGAAACATCAATGAGAGAAACATCATTGATCTGCTGAACTCCTGCCTCTTAGATAGCGCCCCCACCCCACAAAGGATTGAGCTCGCAACCCAGGCACGTGCCATGACCGGGAATTGAACTGATAACCTCTTGGTTTCTGGTTAACACCACTGAGCCACACCAGCCAGGCCAAAATCCTTCTCTTATCTCTTACTTTCCGTTTCTTGAAATGCAAACTGTCTCTGACAATAGGTGGAAATGAAATCATTATTTTAAAATAGTCCTCAGTGCACATAGCCCCAGAGTGATAGTGTCCCAGTGGACGGTTTGATGGGTCCTCCCCTGTGACTG
This sequence comes from Myotis yumanensis, assembly GCF_028538775.1. NCBI lineage: Eukaryota > Metazoa > Chordata > Mammalia > Chiroptera > Vespertilionidae > Myotis > Myotis yumanensis. The sequence goes on along the minus strand of NW_027223754.1, from coordinate 25,080,342 downwards.
CCACTCAGGATCAGCAAAGGCTAAGCCTGGTGCTTTTAAGCAACTGTCCCTTGCACCCCATTTAGAAGTGTATGTTGCATCACACTAATAATGCCATCGCAAGACGTCTATACCCAGCGCCTTAGAGCATTCTGATTAATGCAAACATACGGATAGGAAATCGAACCAAAGAACCCTCCCTTCCCCTTCAGAAGCACCTCAGGAAAGACGTTACCTTGGCTTTGTTTCTAATTATGTCCTTTCTGCCTCTTTGGAGAATGAGTGAACACAGCCACGAGGAGCCGTGAATTCCTCTAACTCTTCCATATCACTCTCCCCACAGCCTGATTGCCACTTTACAATTAATTGAAAAACCTATGCTTTTAAGTTGCTGCCAGGTGACTTAGCAGGAATAAATACACTTGCAGGTGTCTCAGGAAGAGCAACTCGATTGTGTGGTAATTCCGAAATGACTTCCCTTTTGAGTGTGCTCCCTGAGGCGTGGCTCCTAACTAGGCAGCTTTTCTACTGAGAAGTGGTCCACTTGCCAGTCGTGTAGAGATGGAAAAGGAGTCGTCATTCCCGCTTTCTTAGTGGAAAATATAGGCAGTGTAACAGGAAGTACAATCTTGACTTCTGATCCTTCCGTTAGTAAACTATTTTATAGATGAGCATAGGGAGCTAGGAGTATCAGATCACCCCCTCACTTCAGGTCTTGAGCCTCCTTTGGTCCTAGTTTCTGCTACTTGTTCACTCCATCTCCTCCCTCAAGTACCCCACCCTGCATTTTTCCCCTTTTCCAAACTCTGTCATCTCCTTTCTCAAGTCCTGTTTCTCACATGCTTGGCAAAGTCTTGATCATCCTTCAAAACCCAGTTTGAATATTTTTCTCTAGGAAGGCTGGGCCTCCCTTTGTCTACTTAGAACATATCAAGTGTATTGAAACCGACTGACCCAGTTACATGTCAGTCTTTCTCCTTTCACCGTGAGCTACTGAAGGTAATAGTCTGTACCTTTATTTATCTTTGATGCCTGTCATATAGTAGATGATTAATAAATATCTGAAGCCGAGTCAGACGACTGAAAAGCCAGATGTCATCTTAAAACACTGCCCAGTGATGTCCTGATCTACAAAAACAGGTTAGAACAAATCAGACTTCTTTTAGAAGGCTGACAGAGCATAATACCTATGTGCAAGTGAATAAGCTTCAAGTCTTATTAAAAGCCAAGAAAATAATGTTTCATCCTGAATTCCTTTGAGACTTGGGCCTACCATAGATAGCACATCTGGCTTCTTGAATGGTTTCGTCATCTGTACCTCTCCCCATCCTATTTGGATTAGCTTACCAAGTGAAGTCCCAGAGTGTGGTCAGCCTGCCTGTTTTCATGTGATTGTTCCCACGCAACTCGGCTGGGTAGAGAGTCGAGAAGGAGAGCATTGGAGAGTGGCTTTTGTATAGAGGAATCAGAGTGCAGAGGAAACAACCCAAGGACAGGAAAACACTGAAATGCAAACTAAGCAGGGTAGTTTTAGGAAAACCATCTTAGCTGGGTGCAAGGTGCGGGGGTGCTTATCACGAGACTTGAGGAGGGAGTTTTGCACATGGCGGTGTGATGGCAATCATTCCTCAGAGTGCATTCTCAGATGTGACATTTTCAGAACATTCCAGCACAGTCCTCTCCATCAGCAGCATCTACCTTCAAGACAAAGGTAAAAATCTATTCCCTGCCCTCCTCAATAGTTACCAATGTACAAATGTATTGTGTTCCAATAATTCATTTGTAAATCTATTGCCTGAAATTTGGGGCCTTTTTCCACTATAGAAATAATATAAAAGCTGGTTAGGTGTCCACCTGGCCCATTAATCTTCCATGATGTATCTAAGGTAGAGAATCAATAGAACCTTTTCAGCTGTAGCTAACCACTCTTTACAATATGATTCCTATGGAGAGATCTATTTGGGAACTCAAATATGGATGCTCATTCTTTCCTCCCGCTCTTGCCTGTCTGAGTAGGCTTCTAGGTCTTTAGTATTCACAGGCAATGCTTTGGGGGCTACAGTCCTGAATATCAGATGGATTCTCACTTTTTAAACCAGTTAGACTTCTTGTGCTAAGAGTGTGCATGTTGGGGACCGGAAGACTGGCTTGTGATAGGTAGAGATGGATGTAAATGGTGTCTGCTTCCACCTGTCAGTTTTCTTCTGCATGTAGATTCTCATCATTTCACTGGTGCCTAATACAGCCTATTGTATTTCCCCATAGTTAGCTCCTGTTCATGGACAGGAGGGTTGTTGGTTGGTATTCCAAGTCTGGCTTTTCCCCTTGGAGTTTCATCACATAGTTTAATTTTGTGGATCACAGGAAAAATGATTATTAAGTTTTTAATAATAATTTGAATATGGCTTTATCATAGTTGATGACATTTTATTTAAGGACACATTTTATTTATAAAGAAAAGCAGATAGTTCTACAAAAAATATTCAAAGCATAAGAAGAGAGGTGCAGAAGTGGCTTTAAGATATTTGTGATCCAACTGTGTACTTATCTAATTATAAATACAAATTTTCTTCCTACTAAGATGCTTTTAGCTGAAAGCTCTAAAAGGAAGGGACATGGTTCAGCTTTAAGATGGAGCTCTATGATTTAGAAAAACCTCTACCCTCAGGGTCACCTTTAGGCTTAAAAATAGCTTTCTGATAACATTTGTTATTCTGCCTCTGAGCCTCTCTCTCCACCCCTTTTCCCTCTTTCAGACAGAGCTATTAGGAGACAGGGACTTCTAAAAGAGTCTACCCGATGATTCTGAAATTTTATCAGGCTGGTGACCTAGCTGGGCCATTGATGTCACCCTCCCTGTCATCCTTTGCCTGTAACTCGAATGGATGATGACAGCAGGGAAGGGGGATGATGCAAGGGCTTCTGACCTCAGACCAACACTTGTATTAACCCAGAGCAATCATAACACCTTCTAGAAATTAAAAATAAATTTATTAAGAAAAGTTTGAGGACACTTGCCCTGAATGGTACACAAATCCTAGCACCATTCATACTCAGTAACAGGACTGATTGTACAGTCACTGGTGACAAGGATCACTTGAATGAGATTGCTTTCATTTGTATCATTAATGGTGCTGGTATTTTCAAATAAATTCTGAAGCTCAGTAACATGGCCAAGAATTTTATTAGATTGTTCAGACGCAGACATCCTTTATTACTTTGGAATTAGAGAAAGGCAAGTCCATTGTTGACATAAACTCTTGGGAGGCAAAAGATTACATAGATGGTTGCCTGGTCCTACTGCAGAGGACAGATCAGAACTGTCTCCAAGTTTTAATGCCAAGCCAGAAGTACCCTGGGGGAAGGGCAGGGGCTGCTGAGAAGTATGGGGGTTTGTGCTCTTTGCACATGAAAAAGCTTTGAGAACTTCTCTATGAGACTTGTTGTCTTCCCATTGCTTTCTCTAATGTGTTTTTATTCAAATATTAACAACTCATGCCAACTTATGAATTGGAAAAAGGAAAAATGTCTCTTTGGTGTAATGAATTTAAGTAGAGCCCCAGTTTTATGGGCCTGACCCTTTTCTTATCTGGGTGGTCAGTGTTTTTAAGTGTCTCCAAGAATCAGACTTGAATACTTGTTTCTTCCACTTCTAAGGGTCCCTGGGATTTCAGGTCAATGCCACATGAAGAATATCATTAGAAATGGAACATGAATTCATAGGAATGTGAGAGACAACTATTTCCACGCAGGAAACCATCTTTTTTTTTTTTTTTGCATCCCCAGAAACCTTATCTATAGAGCAGGCTTGGGAACCATTGTCTGGACAGGCTGTTTGCAAACTTAACTTTTGGCTATAGGTTTTTGTTTCTCTCTCTCTCCTCTGTAGAGGTCAATCAAGTGAGAAAAAGAGTGGATAATTACAAAGTAATTGTTGTCAAGAGGATTCTATCTCCTTGGATAATTATCCCATGGATAATTTCTGTTTTTCCCACCTTTGCCCAGACCTTCTTCATACTATATAGCCTTTGAGTAAAATAGTAATTTTTCAATAATGAATGAATTTAGTTTTCTAACCCATTTGTCATTCTGGCCATCTGGAAAGTATTGTTACAAATAATTGGCCTACAACATACTGGCTTACTTGTATCTTCAGAAATAGGAATCAGTAGGGCTTGTTTAGATTGCCCAGTTCATTTGGATCCCAAATAGATTTTTTGCTCCAACTCCAGGCCTATCTAAGAGGGCGCCAAAGTCTGGGTAAGGTCAGCCTACCTTCTGAGGCAGGCTGGTGGCACTACATAATGTGTTGCTTTATGTTTAAAGCAGAAATGCTACCAGTTATGAAACGTAAGATGCTGTGCTAGTTCATTAACAGCTATTTATAAGTGGCTATTCTATACGAAGTTGCAATCCAGAAGCTTGCAGGAAAGAGCAAAAGAGAACTGAGAATCAAAATGCTAAATGCAGTATGCTATCCTGGATTGGGTCCTGGTACAGAAAAAGAATATGAGTAGAAAACTGGCAAAATCTGAATAGAGTCTGGGGTTTAGGTCATAGTAATATTAATTTCTTGTTTTGAAGAATGCATCATGGTTATGTAAGATGATCCATTAGGGGAAGCTGAGTGCAGGGAAGCTGGGGACTCTGTACTATCGTCACAACTTTTCTATATATTTAAAATTATTCCAAAATAAAAGATTTATTTAAAAACTAAATAAGAAGGAGCTTACTCACAGTAAACTTACTTTGCTAAATTGGATTCCTGTTTGAAGTTGAAAGAGTGTCTGAAGTTATAAGTCTGGGATTTTTTCAAGGAATACACATTATTATTGAATGTTATATTTTGCATATTTCCTACTGGAAGGTATTTTGTTTGGGGGGGATATGGATTGCTTTGTTAAACTGACACAGAAAAGCTAGTGAATATGATTTGTTCTGACCTTTTTATACAGTCTGCATCACAGACCAAGTACATATTAACTGGTAAATGAGAATCTCAGAATATCTTCCATCTGGCCTCTTCAAACTGGGACTCAAGGGCCTTCAGTGTGTGCAAGACTTAATAGCAAAAGGATGGTTCCACCCTACTGGGAAAAGATGGTATTACTGAGCAATCAAAGAGAAAATTACAGGATTATAAAAGAGATACAGAATGTTTCAGCTGGTCTCCTTGTTAAAAGAAAGTATCCAGAACTTGTGATAGAAAGACAGTGTTTTATATCTACAGAGATTAATTTACCAGTGAAACAACTTCACCATGATAGGTATGCTTGTAGTTGAGAGAATAAGAGGGAAAAAAATAGATCTGTATGTGGTCTATCTGCATCCTGCACTAGAGAAACTGTAATTGACCCAACTCCAGCCCAGTCTAGCCAGCTGGCAAAGTAAGTGAGCCTGATAGGTGTTGGTAGGTTGAAGAGACCCTGTCTGTAGAAACCTCCATAGAGCAAAAAACAGTAATGAAGACCTGATAGAAAGCTAGACATTTTGACCCCAATCAAACTGACTTTTCCTTAAGTAAAGGCAGGAAGAGTCCAAGGAGACAACTCCTACAGTATATGTAGGGCATTCTTTAGATAGGGCAGAATCCCCTAGAGCGCTTGATCCTATGGGAAGAATTTCTGATGCAGCAGCTCTTAGGTGGGGGCCTGGGAATTTGCAGCAAGTTCTCCGGTGATGCTGATCCTGCAGACCTGGGTACTACAATTTAAAAATTGGTATTTGGGAGAGAGAGAGGAAGGGAGAGGGAGGGAAGGAGGGGGGAGAGAAAGAGAGAGAGAGAGAGGTGAGAGAGAATCATTAATTAACAGGGGATCAAACCCACAACCTGGGTATGTGCCCTAACTGGGAATTGAGCCCATGACACACCAACCAACTGAGCAACACCGGCCAGGGCCTCCATTGATTTTTTGTTCGTACTTTAGTTCTGATTATTTATTTCCTAGTGCTGTGATGATAAAGACAGCTGTGGGAATTGGTGTAAAAAGTGTCTGTTTCTGATTGTTTTCTCTGTAGACAGTTGAGGACTGAAGTGGCATTTGGAGTGGTAAAGACATACAACCACATGCATTTGAAGATTTGGGCAGAAAGCATGCCACTACTTGCTGCCTTGGCAGTTTCCTTTCATGCCTTGTCAGGTCAGGGTGTTGCTAGACTTGCAGCTTTTTGGGAAGTTTAAATAGGTGTGGAAATTGACCGCAGAGAAACTTATTGGACAGGGGACCCAGGTTATTGAGGCGGGTCATGCTGGTGGCTCTGCTTACCAGACACATTTCTGTAGATCTGCCTCATCTTTGCTGGGATTCTTCCCAAAGAGCTGAAATGGAATTTCATCTGAAATTGCATGATTTCTCTCTTTTAACCATCAATCTCCAAAATAGTGGGAATAGAGATTTGCTCATTCTTTCTTTTTAAAATATTTTAATATATTTTTAAAACTTTGTTGTTGTTTTTCATTAAAATGGAACACAGTAAATATGGAATGTTTAGACAATTTATAAAAAACAAAGAAGAGTTTAATTTCATGTAAATGTACATATATAAGCTTTTAAATATTTAGAGTCATGCCTTTCTAGTTTGTTTCACTCTTCTTCACTCCCCTCCCTTAGGAATATATGAATAAATAAAATTCATGTATACATATGCAAATATATATTTACATATATTTAAAAATATTTTTTTTGTGTGTGTGTAGACTGTGCTGGTTGTGGCCTGTAGATCCTCTGCATCTCATCAGCATAAAAGCCAGTGTCTTTACTATGACTTACCAGGTCCTGCACGGTTTGTATCATACCTCCCATTGTCTCCTGACCTACTGCTACTCAGGTCTTCTTGCTAATTAATTTATGAACACATCAGCCTCCTGCTCAGTGTCTTTCTAGTAGCTGTTCCCTGTACTTAGAATGCTCTTCCTCCAGATATGTGTGTGAGCAGTTCTTTACTTCTTCAAGTCTTTATTCAAAAGTCCCTTCCTACAAGCTTTATATTTCCCTTTTACTTTTCTCTCCTCCTTGGCAATTATGACAAATACAATATATATACATCACTGACTTATTATTATCAGCTTCCCCAATTATCAGATATGCTCTATGACAGGTTTGTCACCTGGGCTGTTCCTTGCACTGTCCCAGGGCACAGTTGACACTCTACAAATACCTGTTTAAAAATATCAAATGAATGAGCCTAGCCACAGGAATCATATTCCATGTCCCTTAATATCTTCTATCATGATCTTAATAGCTTTGTTTTTATTTAATGACTGTTTTTATTCCACTAATATGTAATATACCACATTTTATTAAATGTTATTTTTATAACTAATATACCACATTTTTTTCAAGTACTTTCCTCTGATATTTTCAGTCTGCATTTATTTTGCTGTTGTAATCAGCCAAATAACCCTTATATGTATTTACTCAAATTTCTAATACTTTCTGTAGGATACATATTCAGAAATGAAATTTCTGGGTCCGTAAGGAGATGTCAGTAAGGTTTTTGATATACCTTATCACATCTCTCTCCAGAAGGGCTGCATCTTTCTCACAACAGAGATTTAGAATGCTCATTTCTGTTCAGCTTTCATAATACTAGGTACTTTTTTCAAAAGCTTCCAATTTTATGAGAAAAATATAACTCATTAAAATGTGTATGTTTCTTAGATTAGAGGTAAGAGATATTTTTCATACTTTTTATTGAACATGTATACTTCTTCTATACATTTTTATTTTATGTTCTCTACTTAATTTGGGGGAGGGTGATTAGCTTTCTTTTAGTGTTTTGCAAGTGCTCTTTATATAGATAAGCATTAAAAATACATATGGTTAATTTTCTTTGCCATTTGCTTTTAAATGTCTTCATGGTGTTTCTTGCTACAGAGCACATTAAAGTTAATGTAATGGAGTACATATATATTTTTTTCTGTATTGAAGTGCTTTTCATTTTATGTTTTAAAAGTTTAACACATCCTAAGATTACATAAATATTTCTATATGTTCTAGTTATTTTATGGCTTTATTCTTTCCCCCCAATTGTTATTCAGTCTTCCAATTCTATTTATTAAATAATGTCATTTTCCTCATTGACTTGAAATTCCCCTTTATTACATACTAATTTGAAAGTATTGTTTGACTATTTCTGCTCTAATTTTGTTTTATTAACTTGCACCTTTCTGTAGCAGAAACCCACTTAAAAATTAGCATTTTATAATATTTTCTTATATTAGGCTAAATCACTTCTCATTTTTAATTTTCAAAATGATTTCATCTCTCTGATATGGGCTTTTTTCCTTGCAGAAGAAATTTAGAAAATTTCCCCCCAACTTCCAGTGGTTAAATTTGTATCAATTTTATAAATAAATGAGAGAAACAATGACTCTCCTGGTATCTGACTGGCTAATTCTCAATCCCTTTATTAGATCTATTATGAGATGTGGCTTGATGTGCACAGCTTCTGACCAATTCCCAGTTTCCTCAAGTTCAACTTGACACTCAAGCTCTGTTTTTCTGGTGCCATCTTTTCCTACCTTTGCTGTCTAGTTTCCAACATTAGGAGTCAGTGCCTCGTGTTAAAGCTGTGATTCCCAGGGTGCTGAGCCACTGCAGCTTTTCCTGTCTCTGCCCCGGGGGCCCACTGCTTTTGCTGATGAGATGGGAAGCTACTTTCACCAGTGTATAGTGGATCAATTGCATTTCCCTGCCCAGATGACAACTAGGAATGAATGTCACAGAATGGATGTGGAAAGATGATAAGCAATCAGTGTTATATCAGTTCAAGAATGATATGACAGATAAAAGAGAGCTGTTCAGTCCCCCCTGCCCCCACCCGCTCCTACAAGTCTGGTCGGGGAGAAGGACAGTGTGAGGCAGATAGTGTCATTTTATTTTTTGTTTCAAGAGTCTCTCTTTTATGAGAAGCAACCCTGGGTAAGAATGTAATAAAAACAATAGCCTATTCTCTTTTTTTTCTTTATTGATTAAGGTATTACATATTTGTTCATATCCCCCCATTGCCCCCCCTCAACCCCCACTCTTGCCCTCACCCCCCTGGTGTCTGTGTCCATTGGTTAGGCTTATATGCATGCATATAAGTTCTTTGGTTGATCTCTCCCCCTTACCCCCACCCTCCCTTGCCTTCCCTCTGAGGTTTGACGGTCTGATCGATGCTTCTCTGTCTCTGGATCTGTTTTTGTTCATCAGTTTATGTTGTTCATTATATTCCTTTTGCTCTAAGTCAGGCACTATTCTAATTACTTTTCACATATAAATTGATTTAATCCTCCCTAATACACTGTAAGGGAAATTCTATTATTATTCTACTCTAAGGGCTTACCTCAGTGAAGCTCCTCATACCTTATAGCAGGTAGGAATTCACTTTAACTTCAGGCATCAGATGGTCTATAAAATGAATTTTTAGTGTGTTTTCATCCTTTTCAGTCTTCATTAATATTTTAGAGTCATACTTAGGGAGACACTTAGGGCTGCTAGCCAGGTGCATTTTAAACAGGAATTCATCTTTTTTTTTAAAAAACCTTTTATTAGAAAATAAAACACAGACACAAAATTCTAAAAAATAAAATATTTCCATCACTTAATGACTTCTAAGGCAAACACTCTTGTCACCACTACCCAGGTCTTTGCCATCATCTCAGGACTCCCTCCATTTGCTCTATCCTTATCTTGACCCTCTTTGTTTCAACAAAAGTAACCATTATCCTGCCTTTCCAGAACAATTTTCTTCTGTGTTTTTTTTTTTTTTGTGTATAGTTTTATGACAAAGTGTGCCTCCCAATTATCATAGGTTAGTCTTACCCAATTTTTAAAACTTGATGTATATTGTCATCTATTTGAGTTTGCAGATTCCTTCTCCACTGTCTTATTTCCTTTATAACATACCTGTAGAAGAACTTAGGGCCATTTGCCCAATAGAGTTTTCTAAAGTGTAGATTTTGCTGGTTGTGTATTTCTGGTCCCACTCAACACGTTTCTCTGTTCTTTCTATTCCCTGCAAATTGGCAGAAGGATCCAGAGACTTGATAGGATTTGAGATTGATGCATTTGGCCAGACAGTGAGTGGTGTTGAGTTCTTTTGTCCAAAGGCACATGATATATGAATGTCTCTCTTTTTGTGATGTTAGCAGCTATTGATGCTCAATGCCTTAAAGCCAGTAATTCATTGGAGGTTAAATAATTATTTTATTCTATTATTTATTTTTCATTGATTAATTGGAATAATTTTGAACAAGCATAGTTCCTCATTTACTAATTGATATTCTGTGCTGCAGTTTTTATTTGTTTGTTTGTTTTTTAAAAAGGCAGAACAATTGCTTCATTCTTTCCTTTTTTTTTTTTTTTTTTTTTTTTTTTTACCAATTTTTTAATTAAGGAATTGGATCACTATTACTCTGCAAAGGTGACCAAATAGGATTTTAAGAAATACCCTTGTGAACGAATGAATTTAATGGGTTTTGTCAATCATGATCACTATCTCTTTTTAAAAAATATATATTTTATTGATTTTTTTACAGAGAGGAAGAGAGAGGGATAGAGAGTTAGAAACATCAATGAGAGAAACATCGATCAGCTGCCTCCTGCACACCTCCTACTGGGGGATGTGCTGGCAACCAAGGTACATGCCCTTGACCGGAATCGAACCTGGGACCTTTCAGTCTGCAGGCCAATGCTCTACCCACTGAGCCAAACCGGTTAGGGCACTATCTCTTTTGAAGTTCAACATTTCCCATCTTTCGTCAGTGGAAGCCTCTTCAAATGTGTCCCTGAGTCCTTGTGTCATGACTGTAGTAGTCTTTGATAGCTTTCTTGTTATCTAGTATGGAGTGGAACGGGATGCATGAAAGAGGGCAGTGTGAGACAAGATTGCTCAGGACGCTGTAGTCAGTCGGGAAGCATGCCTTGTAGGTCCTTTGGTCCCACTGCAGTGGTAGAGGAGAGGAGAATTCTTTCCTGCTTGCTGCACCTTTTCAAAATTAAATACCAGACTATAAGAGACAACATGCACAACACAATAATTAGTTGCATTGATTGAACGTTTAATCTTACTACCGGGTATGTGCTAAGAGATACAGTTATTTCTGCCTCTAGCAGTGGGTATGAGGTCTCTCTTGCCTTTAGGTGTAGCTCAGTAGTGGCTCCAGTTAGAGTTCCAGAATAACCATGAAATGCCTTTAGCCAGTGATCAGAATTCCAAGGTTGTCCAGTTAGTGCTCAGAGAATTCTATATACTATAAGGGAGACAACATAAGCAAAATAATTCTCCCTATTTTTCCCTTTCTGTAATGGGTTTGGCTTCCAAGTAGAAGATTCCAAGAAAAGAAAAGAAAATTTATGCTTCAAATTTCAGTATTTCTTTGGGCTTTCTAAATCGTTTAAATGCATCTCTTAGGCTTTTTCTATAACAGCTTTATTGAGATATACTATATGTATCATACAATTTACATATTTAAAGTGTTCAATTCAAGTGTTTTAGATTATTCAGAGAGTTGTATATCCATCACCATAATAAATTTATCATCACCAAAAAAGAAACCCTGTACCTGTTAGAAGTTGCTCCTCATCTGCCCTGAGCTCTCCCTTCTCATCCCCCTACTTTTAGACAATCACTAATCTACTTTCTGTCTTCATAGATTTTTCTACTCTCATAAAATTTAATATAATGGAATCATATAATATATAGTCTTTCATGACTAGCTTCTTTCACTTAGTATAACATTTTCAAGGTTCATTTGTGTTGTGGAATTTATCAGTACTTTATTTTTTAATTACTGATAATAGACAGTTTTATGTATATAGCACATTTTATTTACCTATCCTTCAGGTAAATAAAATGTGGATAAATGGGTTGTTTTCACTTCTGGGCTATTATGAAATATACAGCTATGGATATTTATGTACCTGTTTTTTGAAAATATATTTTATTGATTTTTACAGAGAGGAAGGGAGAGGGATAGAAAGTCAGAAACATTGATGAGAGAGAAACATCAATCAGCTGCTTCCTGCACGACCCCTACTGGGGATATGCCTGCAACCAAGGTACATGCCCTTGACAGGAATTGAACCTGGGACCCTTCAGTCCGCAGGCCGACGCCCTATCCACTGAGCTAAATCGGGCAGGGCTGTACCTGTTTTTTATATGAATTTTTTTTTATTTCTCTCAAATGAAATATACATTTGATTCTCATTTTTCATGATATTTATGTTCTATAAAGTCACCAATTAGCAAATACTGAGCCATCCAAAATTAAGTACCAGAATCTAAGTAAATACTGAATTAGCAAATACTGAGCCATTGTTCCTCGAGGAAATACAGGGTTAAGTCCTGTAAGCTGCTGGTTACAAGACTTTTGCCAACCAATCAATATATAACCTTGTTTGATGTGTGTTTCCATTTAAAGATGTCTTATTTAATATATACTTCTTACAAATAATTGATTACATGTAGTATTTCTTTATAATAAGACACTAGCTGAAAAGGGTTTAACATTTTCTTGACTCTAGTTAATATGGTAAATGTCACTGGCTTTTAACCTTATAAGGATGCTTTTTCTTATCAGCCATTATCTCATGAATCCACAAATTTCGCCACTTCAAAGTTTCATCATGTACTATTGACGTCTTTAGCATTTTCTGGAGTGGTCTCACAGACACATCAGGAATTTCCTCCTCTTTATTCTAGAAGTACAGTATTGTCAGGTGATTAACATTTAATTCATAGCCAACATAACTATTTCTCATGCCTGAATGAAGCTTATTTACCACACGTATTTTCTTTTTAAAGTCCATCACAATCTTCTTGTGTTTCGGAACACTAGACAGCAGCTTAACATTACCCTTGGGAGTAATTTTAAGCAGCAAAATCACCAACAAAAAGCACAAAAAGCAAAAAACGTGGCACGAAGTAGACCATGAAAAGACACTATTTACATTCTGAGAGGTGAAACTAGGAAGACCATGGCCTTGTTCAACCTCAGCTGGGAATGGGAGTGTCAGATGACTCAATTTTTTTGCCACTTTGCATGTATCCGTAAGTGACCAGAAACATTACACAGAATTGAATTGGGGTTACAAATAAATATTTGCAAGCAGGTAAACTCATATGTGTGTGAATAATGAAGATTGTACCTAGAAGTGGAATTGCTAGATCATATGATAACTCCATGTTTAAAGTTTGGAGGAACTGGCAGATGGTTTTCCAATGTGGCCGTGCCATTTTATATTCTCACCAGCAGTATGTGAGAGTTGCCAATTCTCCACACCCTTGCTAATACTTTTTATTATTAATCCTTGTTGTTATGGTTATGAAGTGGTAGCTTGTTGTGATCTGATTTGCATTTTCCTGATGGTTAATGATATCTAGCATTTTTTTCATGTTGTTATTGGCCATTTGTATATCTTCTTGGTAGAAAGGTCTATTCAGATCCTTAGTTCATTTTTTAACTTGTATAATCTCTATATAATAAAAGCATAATATGCTAATTAGATTGGACGTCCTCCGGACGTCCTTCTTTCCAGACAAAGCTGCAGTGGGTGGGGGCCAGGGCCAAGGCCCTTGCACGAATTTCATGCATCAGGCCTCTAGTTTTTAATAATTAGAGTTGGAGACTTTGATGCTGCACTTTCAATAATAGGTAGAACAATTATGTAGAAGGTTGATAAGAAAATCGAAGAAAAGAGAAGACTTAACTAGATTCAATAGACATCTATAGAATTACCAAGTTCTCCTTTTTATTCTGTCAGATTTTGCTTCATATATTTTGTAACTGTACTTATGTACATGTATGTATATGATTGTTATATTTTCATGAAGACTTGGCACTTCAATCATTATAAAAAGCTCCTCTTTATCCTTAGCAATAATGTTTGTTTTAATGTTTTATTTTATCTGATATTAGCATAGCTGCTATGGCTTTCTTATGGATGCCGTTTGCCTGCTGTATATTTACATCCTTTTACTTTAACTCATATGTATCATTGAATTTAAAGTGTCTCCTCATGTAACATATAGATTGGTCACTTTTTTATCCAGCCTTACCATTTCAATTTTGATGATCCTATCTAATAAAAGGTAATATGGAAATTAACCATCACTCAGTCACAAAGATGGCGGTGCCCATAGCCACAAGATGGCAGCGCCCAGTTCTCTCAGCCTTGCTGGAGTCCCCCAGTCCCGGGGGGGAGGGGGCGCGGGCTGCTGCTGAGAATGGGCAGCGTGAGCGGCCTGGCAGAATGCTTGCTTTGTCACCATGGCAACGAGGCAAGCATTCTACCCCAACGGTGGAGGGCCTCTGGGCAGCGGACATGGAGGGACGGTTGGGGGGCACTTGTGTTGTCATGCCGGTGACAAGGCAAGCATTCTGCGCCCGGCCATGGAGGGCCTCTGGCCAGGCCCGGCGTAGAACACGTCATTGCAGGCTGGACTGAGGGACCCCTTCCCCCCCGTGTGAATTTCATGCACCAGGCCTCTAGTATTCTATAATACTTTCACATTTAGTGTTATTATTCCTACAGTTAGATTTATGTATACCATTTTACTTTTATTTTTTAAATGATTCTTATCTTTTTTGTTTCTTATTTCTCCTATGCAACTATATGTTGAATTGAGAGGATATTTTGTATTATAATATTTTAATTTCTTTAGTGATTTTTCAGTATATTATTTTAAATTATTACTTTAGTGGTTGTTCTGGAGCTTATCGCATAATTCTCAACCTATCAAAATTTACTTAAGATTTAAATGAGCTTAATTTAAGCCAGATATAGAAATATTATTCCTGTATAGCTGTCTGCTGTCTTTCCTCCTTCTGTGCTAATATTGTTGTACATTTTCCATCTGTATATTACAATTCAACAATATATTATTATAATTACTGTTACATAATTTTCTCTTTTAAAGAAGTTTATAAAAGAAATGAGACCAATGTATATTTAGTGTGTTAATCTTATTCACCCTTTATGGTTCTCATCATTTGTTCTGTGAATTTGAATTAGAATTTGGTGTCATTTTCTTACTCAAGTACAATTTTGCTGTCACCTACCTCCTCTGTACTATAAGTGTCAAATACCTTATATTTTTCTATTTTTCTATATGTTATTGGCACAACTATACAAATATTTACATATGATTTCATACCTATACTTTGTAAATTAGTTAAGGGAAGAAAGAAGACATATACCTATATTCTGTTTTTTTTTTTAAAATAATGATATAATTATTTTTACTGGTGCTTTTTGGTTTTGGTTTGTTTTTTTCATGAGATTCAAATTACTCTCTGGTGTCACTTGTTTTCAGCATAAAGAACTTCTTTTAGTAGTTCAGGTAACATAGATTTGCTAATAACAATTATTCTCAGTTAAAAAAAATCTCTGAATGTCTTTATTTCATTTATTTTTTGAAATATAAGGTTGCTGGATATATGATTCTTAGTTTATAGATTTTTTTTCTTTCTTTCAGCACTTTAAATATATCATCCCATTAGTTTCTGGCCACCATTGTTTCTAATGAGAAGTCAGCAGTTAATCTTACTTTGTTCTCTTGAATTTAATGAGTTGTTTTTCTCTGCTGCTTCAGAATTTTCTCTTTGCTTTTGGCTCTTAGTATTTCAACCATGATGTAGCTGGGTGTGGATCATTTGTGCTTATGCTATTTGAGTTTTATTAAAAATATTGTTTGTGTAGATAAATTTTTTCTAAATATTTGGGAAGTTTTCAGTCATTAACTCTTTAAATATTGTTTGCTGCTCCTTTCTCTTTCTGTTCAACTCTGATACTCCCATTTTATTCATATAGTGTTCTTAAAGGTGTTCCACATTTCTTTGATACTTTAATTTTCTTCATTCTTTTTCCCTCTGTTTTTTCAATTGCATAATCTCTATTGATCTATCTTCAAGTTACTAATTCTTTTTTCTGTAAACTCAAATCTACCGATAAACACTCTCTAGTGAACTTTTTATTTCAATTATTATATTTTTAACTTCAGAACTTTGATTGAATTTTTTATTTATTGATATTCTCTATTTGATAAAGTATTGGTACCATACACTACATAACTTCTTTAAACATGATTTCCTTTAAGTCTATGAACACATTTATGAATGTTTGAAGTCTTTTACGTTGTTTCAAAGTCTTTGCCAGTTAAACCTACATCTGCCCCTCCCCCCTTTCTTCTGGGTAGGGATTACACTTTTTTTTTCTTTCTTTCTTTTTTTTCCATATTTTTAAGTTTGTTGCTATTGTTGAAAACTGGATATTTAGATAATATTTTGTAGTAGTGCTGCATTCTGATTCCCTCGTCCTCCAGGGATTGTTTTTGCTTGTTCATTTCTTTGTTCAATGTCTTGGCTAAGCTATTTTAATAATTATTTCCTTCACAATGGGCAGCTACCAATATCCTTGCTCAGAAGAGCAGCCTTAGGAATGTGCATAGTCACTGTGTGATGACAGAGGTTTTAAAAGATTCCCTTTGTCTCTTTTTCTGGTCTCCCCTGTTAAATTGCCTATCTCTGCTGGAATCATACCTAGAATGTAGGTTTTACTAATTGCTAGATAATTGTTCAGTTGTTTTGTCACTGCTCTAGGACATAAATGCTCCATAGTCTGATCTAATTAAATTCATTTCTTTTTGTAGAGTCAGTTTTTGAGGCAAATCTTTGAAGTTTCTTCTGACTCCAGAATGGCTGTCCTTAGCTGTCTCTTTTCCTGGTCCCCTCTGGTAAACTAGCTGGCCTCTGGTTTAGCTTATTGCTTTAATAGAGCTATCTGCTTTGTCTTAATTGGTTACCATCAAAATCTCCATTGGTTTTTAGAGCACCCTTGGACTCTATTTCAAATAAAGTCAGTTCCTTTGGGGAGAGTTTATGAGCTCTCTGTTCTTATGGACTTCCTTTTCTCTATTTGTTCTTATTGAAAAATAAAACCTCTTAGTTGGTGCCCTAGAGCTAGGGACAGGGACAGTGGCATGATTCTCTCAGAGTGAAAACCTTGCTTTATTAGATGGGCAGAGGTGGCAACCTCTGGTCTTCTCAGCGTATCTGTCCTGGCATGGACAGATAAGCATGTGTGCTGAGGCAAGGGCAATCAGAGTTACAATATTCTTAGCCTGCTGTGCTTAGGATAGAGCTTCTGTCTTATAAATGAGGGTGAGTGGAAGAAGGGAGTACCTGATTTCATGGCTACATTACCAGGAATTTAGCTTTTTCATCTTATAAATGAAGAGAATGTGATTAATTTAGGTGACCTTTCCTTCGTGATTTCCCTTAACTGGGAGCTGATGGGTCAAGGAGCTCTGTTTTCTTAACCCCACCCAACCATCAGAGGGTTTGATGGGGAGGTAGATAGTTGTGGCTGAAGTTCTTATTGAAATTTAGTATATTTTCTTAAATAAATATTTCTTAATTTGAAATTTGCTCTTAGGACAATTTCCAGAGACTTTAAAGAATTGTTTTTTAAGAAGTAATTTTTACTAGTTATGGTTGTTTGCTGGGGAGCAGTTTCAAAGAAGTCCTTACTCTGAAATTCTGCAAGTGGAAGTCTCTCTCTTGGACTTTTTATATTTATCTAAAATATAAAAAAATGAAGGCAATTATTTGAATTTAATTTAAAAAATCTTAAAGAGAAAGGCCTTCTGGGACTAGATTTCTGGGCAGAATCATCTAGGGCAGCGGTTCTCAACCTGTGGGTCGCGACTCCTGAAAATACATCCTGCATATCAGATATTTACATTACGATTCATAACAGTAGTAAAATTACAGTTATGAAGTAGCAACGAAAATAATTTTATGGTTGGGGTCACCACAACATGAGGAACTGTATTAAAGGGTTGCGGCATTAGGAGGGTTGAGAACCACTGATCTAGGGTTTTTCACTGTGATTGAATTCATTTGAAAACTTCTTAGCTTTGCAAAATGCTTTGACTAAGCAGACTTAGGATACTCTACAAATATATTTTTTCAGCAATGTGGATGTTGCACTAAAAAAGTCTGACTTAATTATTGCCTCTAGTGTGAAATCCATATTTTAAGACAATCTTAGTTTTCCTCTTCATTTACTTGATAGCTTGGGGCCATTATCAATTTTTTAAGCCAGAAACTTTAAATGTATTCATTGAAGTCAGTTCATCAAACTTTATGGAGTTCTATCCGGGACAATCTATGAACATTGCTCTGGGTACAGTGGGAGACTTCAATAGAGATTATATGATCTATAGTTGCAAAGAGCCATTAATTGGGAATTTACATAACCAAGAAGGCACAATTAAATTCTCTCTCTTTGCAGGCACTTGGTTAATATTTAGATTTTTTCCTAAGTAGTTGTTTTTTTTCACTAAGGTCATTAAAGAAGTCAGAAGAGGTGGTATTTATAATCGTATCATGTGAGTTACATTGGCTCCTTTAGTAAAATATCCCATAAGCATGTCCTGCTGGCCTCAGTGGCCACCTAACTTCTCAGGGCCTCATAGGCCTTCTATTGTCAAGTACCCAAACTTTCTTGGTCCCTCATTTATAATTATGGCATAACTACATTCCATGGTATTTACTTTCATAATGATTGGCTCTCCTTTTCTATAATTATTTGATTCTCCTATATGATGATGATGTGAATGAGATTGCCGAGGTAAGCAGAAATCTAGGAATATATATTAAAACTATGATGAAACCAACAAATTTTGGGGAAACATTTCTTAAACCCTCAAGTGAGGAATAAATTGTTGATACCTCTGGTTTTTCTTTCTAGTTATCTTCCTGTCAGTCTGAAAGAATTTGGAGAATAACTAGACCCCCATGTGTTACCTGTTTTCATTTTGTACTTATGTCATTCAAATTATTAACCCCACAAAACAACCCAGAATTCCATTCATTCAGTAAACAACTAAAGGTCCCCCTGTCTGGCAAGCATTGTGCTAAGTGCTGGGGCTTCAATATTAGTGAGATTATTTCCTTGATCTTAAAAGAATTTTATAGGCTCATGAGGGAAACAAATATGGAAACAAAATAAATGTATTAGTTAGTGTTCTGTGGTAAAAGAATTATGTGCAGGGCAGATAGAAGACCGCAAGGTCAATGCTTACTTCTGCAGAACAGTAGAGAGGTCAGAAGAATCTTCACCTTCAGGAAGTGATGACTAAACTGCGCCATGAAGACAAATTCTGAAAAGACTGAATTAGACAAAAAGTGATGAGGAAAGGCATTCCAGGCATGAGAAAGGTTTGAAGAAAAAAAATCCACACAGATAGACTTATCTTAACGGTCTTTTAACCTTACAATTAGGAGGATGTAAGTCCAAGAGAAGACTCTGTTTCCTTGATTATAATACTTTTATTTTTATTTTTGGTCTGACTTCTCCAAGTCTCCTGGTCTCAACATCCTTGGTAACAGAGAGCAGTGACATTTTTAAAAAAATATATTTTATTGATTTTTTCAGATCGGAAGGGAGAGGGATAGAGAGTTAGAAACATCGATGAGAGAGAAACATCGATCAGCTGCCTCCTGCACATCTCCTACTGGGGATATGCCCGCAACCAAGGTACATGCCCTTGACCGGAATCGAACCCGGGACCCTTCAGTCCGCAGGCCGACGCTCTATCCACTGAGCCAAACCGGTTTCGGCGAGCAGTGCCATTTTTGTCTAATACAGAATCTAATATTTAGTAGGTTCTTAAAAATGTGCTGAATGAATCAATGACATAAATCCATTGGTCATTATCCACATTAAGGCCAATTCTTTGCCCTGGAAATTAGTTCTGAGTGTACTTCATATCGTGATACCAGCCCCTATTTCTGGGTTTCTGGCCTTTCATTAGCACTCCAGCAAGAAAAGGACTGCTTCCTGAGGCCAGGTTTGGCTGCACTTTCACTGGAAGTAGCAGCAGGGATGTGCAAACTCCACATAGTTATAGACTGTGGGTTAAGCTTTGGCTTATGATCTTGTGCCTAATTTTGAGAAAAATTATATACCTTGATGCATAGCATGCATAAATAGATCAGAAATTGGTCATTCAAGCTACTCCTTTCATTTTAACAACCTTTCTTCCATTATTTTTTATTTAATGTAGCACTGATTATCTTCTATAGCACATAATAGGAAAGTACTGGGTTGGGTCTTTCATCCCTCCTGGCCTATCACCTCCACATTTACTGGTCTTGAACCCTTAGTAACACCACAATTTGTCATTTCCGAGTATCCCTGGGCTCTACGCCCTCCATGGGTTATGTGTCAGCTCCAGGGCTTGGTAGGAGAGGTAGGTGAGGAGAAGCCAACTCTCTCCTTTCCTGCTTGGCCCAGTCAGTCTCCACTGTAGACCACACAAGGGTGTAAAAGTGATTTTTTCTTTTTTTAATGAGGGGAAAACTCAGAACATCTTGACTTTAAATGCTCAGCAAGGGCACACTCAGTGGGTGCATCTTCAGTGACTAGTCAGGTGTCCTGCCCTAAGGTGAGTCCCTTTCTAGGAGAGGACATTTGGGGGAGCTCCTTCTTTCTTCACAGGATCCATTTTCTCTCATTGATCCCCCAAATCCCCAGAAGTACATTCCCTCACATCTCACTCATTAACTGTAATAAAGGGGGACACTCTGAGGCTTAATATTCTAAGCAAGAGGATAAATTGCAGTAGGTGCGGCTTTGTAACTCCAAATCACACAGGTTCCCTTTTGAAGTCTCTCACTTCCCCTCCTCGCCTGAACTACAGGCCAGCCCCTGGAACACACATCCCCCCCCACCACTCACACCCTCCCCAACCACCACACACCACTCCTCCCAAGGACTAATGCTAATTATCACAGAAATTACAGACTAATGTCTTAAAGAAGGAAGAGTTCGTTTTCTGCCACATAATTTGCAAGGCAATACTCTCTCCGCAGTCTGGGCATCTTATTATTATGCAAAAAAATACACAGTATAATTCTCTTTCTCCGTCCCATCCTCACCCTAATCCTTCTCCCCATGCCATTTTAAATTGCACTCTCTGGGCTTGCTAGAAATAAGAGAAAGTCCTATTGTGGGGCCGGAGACTCATCCACGGCCTGCGCTAACAAAGAGATGCTTTGCTATTGCTGTTCCATTAAGGAATAGATTAACTCCTTATCTGAGAGTCCACTTTACCCTCAATTTCCAACTAGGCAGGAGGGGTGCCAATGGATTAATCTTCCCCTGGCAAAATATAGGCAATTGACGATGTGTGCACAATAGCTAGGTCACATGGTCTGACAAAAGATTTATTTTTTTCTGATTCATGTTTCATTTTCATCAAATCTTACAAAAGAATAAAAATCAAGCTGGATTTCAGTTTTTGGGTGTGTGGAATTTAACTAATCACCTTCGTGGAGAAAAGGAAAATTACACAAACTCACATAGAAAATTCTGCCAGCATGGTCATCAGGGCTTATAGATACACGAGTTAATTATGAAAAATGTTCAAGCCCTTAAATAAATCTTAAAAATTCTCTTTGAACACGTGGCCCTGTAGCCTGGTGAGGCTAAAATTGGTCAAAGGCAGAGCTGAATGTCAAATGATAATTTCTGCTAAATAATTCAGGTCACCCGAACTCTGATATTTTACCTATTTTAATGAGTATAATGGGTGCAATTAGAGGCTGTTTTCCTCACGGCGCCAGACACAATATGTTCTCCCCTAATTGTGGGCTCCTTTTTCTTCTGGTAATTCCTATCTGAACATTTGTCCTATATTCCCAATGCCTGGCAGCAGCAGCCGCTAAATAAATGTGGGGTGAAGTCAGGAACTCAGTTAAGTTTTGATGCTTATCATGAAGCACAAAGAGATTGCAGAGCAAAAACCAGAGACATCTCCATAAGAAAGTCTGTGGTCAGTTTCATCTGCAACAGCATGGAATGGGAATAAAGACATCTTAGGACTTGGGCTTCTCTCTAATGTTATCTTTTTTTTTTCTCCCCTGGCAGGGAAGTGGTGCTGATATGGTTGATAAGAACAAGTGCTGCACACTCTGCAACATGTCTTTTACCTCAGCGGTGGTGGCCGACTCCCATTATCAAGGCAAAATCCATGCCAAAAGGTTAAAACTGTTGCTAGGAGAGAAAACCCCGCTAAAGGCCACAGGTATGTGTGTGAAGCGCAATCGAGGGGAGATGCCGGAGTTCAAGCAGTGTGCCTGTCTCCTTAATTCTGCCCCCTCTTCAGTGGTGGCTGCCAGAATCAGAGACTCATGGCAGATGTCCTTCCACACCGAAAGGGAGGGGGCAGGTAGCCCTGGCAAACCTTACTGTCGTGGACCTTTAAGTTCAATAGCAGGTACTCATTCTGAACCTGGCTCCTTTAGATCTGTCAGCCGGCAGCTTGCAACTTCTGAAAGGCTGTTTACCTCCTGCAAGATGTTGACTGTCATACTTATTGTATGTTATGTAAGATATTATATCTATTATGCAAAGAACAGTGTTCTTCCCTAGCTTCAGTCTGCAATCAGTATGGTAACGGAGAGTGTGCTGTGTGTAACAGGTACATTCCCTCTCGGGCCTGTGTGGTGCGGGGTATCCTGAGGGGAAGAGGAAAACTGCAGTTATGAAAACCATGTTTGTTTGCAGACAACTGAGTTGGGTTTTTTTTAAAAGAGATTTTCTATTTAGAATAAGAAAATATAGATATGGAGTTTTAAATATAAATCTTAAATCCTTATTTTCAGATGTTAAATATGATTTGCTACAATTTTTTTAAAATGTAGTTTTTATTGATTTTAGAGAGGAAGGGAGAGGGGAGAGAGAAACATCAATGATGAGAGAGAATAATTGATCGGCTGCCTCCTGCATGCCCCACACTGGGGATCGAGCCCACAACCCAGGTTGTGCCCTGACAGGTAATGGAACTGTGACCTCTTGGTTAATAGATTGACACTCAACCACTGAGCCACACTGGCCAGGCTATCTGCTATAAATTCAATAATCCATTATGATTTATTTAACTATTGAGGGAACATTGGTTATAACATTACATGCATTTCAGTGCTCACCACTGAAGGTCTAGTTTCTATCTGTCTCTGCACCTTTGACCCCCTTTACCCATTTCACCCTCTCTCTACTCCTCCTCTGGTGACCACCAATCTATTGTCTGCATGTATGAGTTTGTTTTTGTTTTTTGTATGTTCATTTTTTTTTCACATCTGAATAAAATCACATGTTTTTTGTCCTTTCTCATCTCGCTTATTCAATGAGCATACAAGGTCCATCAATGCTCTAACAAATGACAATATTTCATCTCTCTTTTTTAACCTATTAACTTTCACAATCAAAAGCTTACATATTGATAACATTTGGTCTTCTAATTGCTTAACTAAAATTTTTTTTTCGGAAGTCTATCAAAGCACAAAACTAAAAATACTGTTTTAATTTAATCAAGGTAGGCTATTTGAACAAGGCATACATTATGGTGAAGATGTTAACTAGAATAGATTATAATCCAAAGAACTTGGAGGTGTAGTTCAAGATGCCTATTCTTTCAATGCAATTAAAATTTAGCAGTTCATTTTATCCTGCTGTCTAATGAATCGTGCATAAATCGTGGGTGTAATTCTTTTTTAAATGGTATTTTGGAATTTGGAGAATGTATAAAACAATACTTGGCTTTTATCCTCAGCAGTGTTTTTCTTAGGAGAAAGATCTTCTTTTACTTAGAGAATAGCAAGAAATCTTTTCACTGTATTTTTCTACTTAGTCTAACAAAAGAACACTTTTTTTGCAAAGGTGGCTTTGACATTCAGATATAGGATAGGGTTGTGAAACATGAAATCTGGTGACAAGCTCAGCCTATTTGGGGGCATACTCTGTGTATGAGCATTTGATAAGCAACCACTTGATTGAAATTCCTGATTCTTGCTCTTTAAAAGGTTGGATACTCACCTTGTAACCTGCTCCCCTTCAAATCTCTTAAAATAGACACCTCAAAAAAACAGTGCCTGGAAAATTTTTCTCTGTTTTCCATGAATGAGCAACTAGCTCATTTGTTCTCTCTGCCGCAGCAGAGGATTGCTATTAAATTTAAGTTCAGAGGTAGAGATGGAAGAGGAGCTGTACCATTGTTTATCACCTTAATTAGCAAATAGAGTTATTATTTCTGTAAAAAAAAATCACCACATGGCAAAAATAGTTCTTTGTGAATTTAAATATATCCCCAAGATCGCCAAGTGCAAGTGTGTTTTCCTGAATTCAAATACCCTCAGAGCTGTAAATAGAACTTGGCTGTAATTTGTTAGCTGCCATCAATATTCCAAAAGAAAAATCAAAATCACTTAAGCTAAAATCTTTATATAGTGCCTTTGCTCTGGTGTCCATAAAACTGGCCCAGTCCTCACTGTGACAGAAATCAGGTTGCTGGGTAGGCAAGTAGGGAACGGGGGTGGGTGGGTGGAAGAGCACTACTGGTGTGTGGGGCTGTGGAAACAGCATTCCCCTTCCTCACCTTGCTCAGCGTTCCCAGGCTGCACATCACTGTTCCGAAGCTTATCCTCTCATCCATTTTCTTCTAACACGGCTCTGAGAAGAAAGAATCTTGAAAAGTGGCAACATCAGATAGAATTGAAGGGCTTGGGAAGTGAAATTGGTCCCTGGGCTTGGGTTAGTGTCAACCCAGCTGCTGGTGGTGAGCAAAGGAAACAGTATACCTATTAGAGAGAGGTGAGTCCTTAGGTAAGAGTATAAGCAGAGGGTAGGCTAGGGAGGTGTGGCACAGGATAGGGTTTGAGGGCTTGCTAAGGAGGGTAGAACCTAGCAATGGAGCGTCTGGGTACAGAGGTCCTGCAGAGTCTTGAGCAGGGCACCAGCGTCAGGAAAGTCTGGCAGGTGGAAGCAAGGTCCTGGCTGCGATCATGTGGTTCTAGGGCAGTGGTCAGCAAACTCATTAGTCAACAGAGCCAAATATCAACAGTACAACGATTGAAATTTCTTTTGAGAGCCCAATTTTTTAAACTTAAACTATATAGGTGGGTACATTGTTAGTAACTTAATTAGGGTACTCCTAAGGCTTAGGAAGAGCCACACTCAAGGGGCCAAAGAGCCGCATGTGGCTCGCGAGCCGCAGTTTGTCGACCACGGTGAAAAGGAAGGACTGTTAAAAGTGTTGCAGAGCATCATTATTTAAGAGTACTGGGCTGGTCATCAAGCATACGCAACATGTCAAAAACCTGGTTCCCAGACCTAGGCTATAGGGGAGGGCTTGGTCTCAAGCACAAATTCAGTTACTACAAGTACAGGATCAGGACCAAGAGGCACCAGAAATGATACCGAGGCCACGGGCTTCCTGAGCTTCTGTGTCGCCCCTTTAGCTCTTTACCTGTCATGGTTCCTGCTGCCTGCAGCCCAGCCCAGCCCAGCAGCAGTTCCTGAAAGACTTCACCCTCTGAACTGTGGCTGCCCTGTGCACATCTAGGAACTGCTCTGCCTAATCAACCAGCGTGGCTTCAAATTACCTCTGTAATGAAAACAAAAGAAAAAAAAAACATATAAAACTCAAGAAAGTGAATCAAGATCCAGAGCGAAGCAATTCTCCTGCTCAGGTGTGCTGCCTAAGCTGCCCCTCCAAGAATAATGGGCTCTTTGAACTGTAGTGTTTTCTGGGCAGGAATAATTGAAGCACGACTCATTGCTTCTCCTAGCTATTCCACGTGTTGAGGGTGAGCAATTGGTACCTGTGAATCATTACCTTTCCTCCGACTCAGGGTGCCCTGGGCTCACGCATCAGCTGGGTATCCCGCAGAATTAGCTGTCATTTTAGTTGCCTTCTCCAGGTGGGTACACGTTTACTAGAACACCTGAATTACTGGAACAAAAACCAGTTTCAATTCTTGGTTAGTGTATTTCAGAATCTCTGTTCTAGTTCATGCTATTCTAGATTTTGCTGCAAGATGAGAGCAGGTGGGGGCGGGGGGCGGCTCTAGACTCATCGTGTTTTCCAGGGTCAGCAGACCTCAGCATGGAGATCTTGCTGAGATCAGAGGCCAGAGTGAGGTTGTGTAGTCATATCACACTATGAAGAGCATTGAGGGGAGACTTGGCCAGAGGCCAGAGGCCAGAGGCCAGAGGCCAGACAATGAAGAGCATGAAAATCCTCTCATTGGAGGAAGAGTGAAGGAAGCAAAAGTTGTTAAGCATGGAAAAATGATTACTCAGGGGTAAATCATTTGGAAGACTGTCATGAGGAATATTCATGTTGTGTGTGTGAGTGTGTGTGTGTACATATGTGAATGTGTGTGCACATGCATATATGTGCTTGGTTGCAACAAATATAACCAAGGAGTGAGTAGAAATGAGGGAATTAGATCTGAGCTCAAGATAAGAGAGAATTTATTAATATTCAGAGATACTTAAAGGTAAATGTGTAGCTGTGGGAAATGCTAATCACTTGGCAGGGCATTTTCTGAGGGGGTTCCTGCATAATTAGCATACATGACATTTAAAGTCCCTAGATTATATAGTTAGTCTGGATGACATTAAATTCCTTCTAACCCTGAGATTCCCCTCCAGAATCTACAGGCTTGACCCACTGACATAATATAGCAGAAATAATACTGACCTGGGAGTCAGGAGACGGGAATTCAGGCTCTAACCCTGCCTAGTTATATAATTTTTAGTAGCTCTGTTATCTTTTTCAACCTCAGATTTCTTATCTGTCATTTAATTGGAATGGTGGATGAAGTGATCTTACTAACCCTTATCAGAATAAACAATAGATTTAAAAGCACTTTTGGGAGGTGGGGGCTGGGTGAAGGTAGGCAAAGGAGGGGAAGTGGGAGACATGTACAATAGTGTCAACAATAAAAAATATATATAAAAAAGAAAATTAGAAGGTGCTCTGAGCATTTGGTAAATGAGTTAATAAGGGATGTGGCTCCTAACATGGGCTGTTCACACACTACCTTGGGAATAGCACACAGGGACATTCTGTTGTGTCTCCTTGGAGACAGATCTTTCTAGGATCCTTTCTATGAACTGAGGCGAGCCTGGCACTGGAGCTGCCCATTAGCGAGACAGTGCTGGTGGGCATGGAGAGCATAGACTGTGAATTCATGGGCAGGGGATGGCCGAGGAGACAAACAGGCTCTGACATTAACGACACCTGTCAGGAGGGAGAGACAGCCACCAAGCTGGGGGCAGGACCATGGATCTGGGCCTGGGGCCTGGCAAGTAGAGACCAGAGTAAGTCATTTTCTAGAGAGTAAAACAAGGAACCAGACACCACAATGAGGGCCCAGAAAAGGGTATAGATCTCAGGATTTGGAAGAGGTTCTGTTATCAGAATAGAAACATAAGTGATAAAAGAGCTAGAAGCTTAATGCCAAACTTCAGAGATCAGCTCCAATCTTGCTCATTTAAGACTGGGATTAGCCCCAGAGACTGCTCACAGGGAGCTGACTCTGGGTGAAGGTGAGTACTTCCTACAGAGTGGAGAGGATGAGCAACCAGACAGAGCCCTAAGCTTGTGCACTTCATGGTTGCTTTTCTGGGCTCCTGTGCACTGAGCTGTGGTTTTTTCCAAGTGGCTGCCTGGTTGACCTGTAAGGACATATTTAGGTCTGCCTTTGATGGATCCCCAAAGGCAAGATCACTGACTGTAGGAGACCAAATAGCGGTATCTAAAAATCTCCACATCCTAATCCCCAGAACCTGTGAATATGTGTTGCATGGTGAGAGGAATTAAGGTTGCATATTGAATTAAGATTCCTGATGTTTAAAATAGTAATACAATAAAATTGTGTTATTTTAAGGAACTAAATCTGTGGTAATTTGTTATAGCAGCTATCAAAAATTAATACAATGACCTAAGTAAATACTTGGCCAAATAGGGTACTGCTTCATGTGTATTTCACACATTTCCCCTTGGGGAAGCTCAAATTCCACTCAGGAAGCACTGATGTAACTGTTGTCAGGGACTTACCTGAAGGGCAAGAAGTATATCTTTGTGTCATAATCTTATTCCTCAAACACAACTGGTTACTGTACTGTGCAATATTTTTGGTGACTGTTTCCTATGATACCCAGACTCGTTAGTCTTTCTAGTTCACAGCAGCTGCACAAGTTAGCTCTTCTCTATCCTCAACCCTATTTCCTCTGTCTTCTCAATACACACTCTCAAATGTACCAGTGGCCCACCATGCCTTTCCTGCTGATATCCTATATCCAAGAGGCCCTTTCCTCTTCTTGTCATGGATTTCAACACCTTCCATCCTCCAAGGTTCAGTTTAAGTCTCAACCAATCTCTGGAGTTCCTCCTGGCTACTAGAAATCGCAGTTAATACAGTGTGGGCTGTGAAGTCAGACATACCTGGGCCCCACTCTTCATTAGCTGAGGACTTCACTTGCCTGAACCTCCTTTTCCTAATCTGTACAATGGGTATAATGACATTACTTATATCAAATGATTTCCATGATGATTACACCGGCTGATTAATAAATGCAAAGTGCTAATCACAGTTCCACATAGTCAGAGCTCAGTAAAAGTAAGCTCTGTCCAGTTAGAAAATTAAGCTATTTTTATTAACTCTGCTCTGAGCTCTGTGCTGTATAATTTTGCACTTAAAATATTATATTGCCTATTGTACAAGGTTGCTCCCGTTGGGTGAGCCTCCTGTCCCATGTGGTCTGTAAGTGCTCCTCATCTTCACATTGATTCTTCTGCTACATTCGGTACACAGCTGGACTGCCATGTTCTTCTTCCTCACAGACAGTGACAGGAAAATGTAACCTGCTGTTCCCTTCCTGCCTGAGGATAAGTGCAAGTAACATAGGACAGGGTACAAGGTCTCAGAAACCTTGGGGAGAAGAATAATTGAAACAGCCATGGAAATCTGCCAAATGAGACATTAATCCAGTGCGACTGGGCAGAGAGGGGAGACGGGTGGCAGCTAATAGGAGTGAGCAGGAGACCAGGTTTGAGCAGAGGTTAGGTGGGAGGAAAGGAGAAATGGTCTGAGTGTCTGAGAGGCTGGCCCCTGAGGCTTTGCATTGTGTGCCAGGGACTTGGCTGTGTGCCGGGAGGGAACCAGAAAGGCGTTGGCCTGGACATCCAGGTGTGGACAAGCTGATACCAGAAAACACAGGAGGGAAAAGCATAACCAGTGCAGAGGCTTGGGGTAGGGACAGAGAGGAGCTGTGAGAAAGGAAGAGCAAACTCTTGATTGAGAGAAAATCAGGAGTTTGGGAGGGAAGCTGGGTTGAGAATCCCAGGGGCATTGGTTATGTCAGATGGGAGCAAGGCTGAGCAAACTCAGAGTTAGGTATTCTGCCAAATCCATATTGTCTCTGTGACCTCAATTGCCCTGCCCCGTGTAATGCCATAAAACTTCTAGCTTCTGACTCCAAGTTCAACAGATGCTTGCCATTCAACTCCTCCAGGAGTGGTGCAGGAAGTCCTATCTGGCTTTAAATCAGGGATGGGGAACATCTGGCCTGCAGGCCTTCTCAGACCTGCAAAATCATTTATTCTGGCCCTGCCAAGGCATCAGGGGCAAGTTATTTAAATGTTTGACCAAATATAGCAGGCTAATTTTTAAGTTTATAGTTTTGAATGGCCCATGAATGATGTTATAAATATCCAAATGGCCCTTGGCAGAAAAAAGGTTCCCCACCCCTGCAGGGGCACTTCTCACTGCATGGAGCCTCAACCAGCTGCAGTCCCACCAGGCTTTCTGGCCAAAGCTAGTTCATGCTCCATCTAGCGTGGCACCTTGTTGCCAGTTGACCACCCAGGATAGCAAATATTCACTGTGAGGGATAGAAGCAGCTTCTGCAATTTCCTTATCTGGTACCTGCTTTAAGAAAGTTCATAGTCTGAAGATTTCATTTCATTATTTTCATTATTTTCTTAGCTCAGTTCCTCTCCACAAAGATCCTGTGATGTGGGAATACAAAGGTGGATAAGATGCCCTTGCACTTCTCAGGTTTACCATGTAAGAAGAGGGAACATATGCACCTGACTACAATACACAGCACACCTTGAAGATCTACAAATACAAGAGTATATTGAAGAGCTGTTAAAATAACTGCACTTTGCCCTAGCTGGTTTCGCTCAGTGGATAGAACAATGGCCAGCCTGAAGACTGAAGGTCCCAGGTTTAATTCAAGTCAAGGGCACATGCCTGTGTTTGGGCTTGATACACAGTAGGGGTCGTGCAGGAGGCAGCCAATCAATGATTCTCTGTTATCATTGATGTTTATAACTCTCTCTCCCTCTCCTGTCATCTCTGAAATCAATAAAAATATATTAAAAAAATAAAGTAACTGCACCTGGAAAGTTCTGAGAATAATTTATGAAGAGAGTTGTTTATGTAAGGCCTTACTAACTATATAACTTATGGGGATTTGTTAGGGTGCGTTCTCAATATCTCATAGGAATCCTATATCTAGAGCAAGGTTTCTAATCTCAATAGTATTGACATTTTTGACTGGATAATTCTTCATTGGGGGGTGGTGAGCTGTCTTGTGTATGACAGGATGATTAGCAGTATCCTTGGCTTCTCATTCGATGCCAAGAGAACCCCTCTAGTTTTAATGACAAAAAATGTCTCCAGACAGTGTCAAGTGTTTCCTGGGGGGCAAGGCTGGCCCCACTTGAGAACAAGTGATCTAGAACAGGGTACACTTAACAAAATGGGGCCTGAGGACTTAATTTGACCAGCTGCTGTATGTCAGAAAGCCAAAACTCATTTTTGTTTTTAGATGGTTAAAAAAATTAGAAGAATGTTTTGAGACATATGGAAGACATATAAAACTCATACTCTGTGTCCATAAATAAAGTTATATTGGAACACTGTCACATGCATTTGTTTGCGTTCCATTTAAGCTGCTTTTGTGATACAAGGCAGAGTCGAGTAGCTGTGTCAAGGAGCCTAGAGTCCACAAAGCCTAAAGTATTTGCTACATGGTCCTTTATATAAAAGGTTTGCTGACTCCTGATCTAGATAATGAATGATCTTGAGGGAGAGGCAGCAAGGAGAGAATGGCAGGGGTATGCTGCACATATAAAATGGAAGCATTTTCCAGGGCCATGCACCGTTGAGAAGCTGGGGTGGCACTGAGATAGGGATTGGTGTATAGATGAACCTGGGCACAGAGGAAAGTTAGAAAGGTGTACCTTGGGGAAGTACCTTAAGACTAGAGAATGAGGGAAACCCAGTGGTTCTCCCTTGTTAAGCATGGCGAGGCCCTCCAGAGAAGATTTGAGTGATAGCAAATGTCTCAAGTAGGCCTAAAATTCAAAACATTTATGAAAACTAAATAGAGGAAATTATAACCAGATTTTACCATAATCTTAATATGCTTATATCTACTGATTGAAAAATATGTTTTTATTGATTTTAGAGAGAGATGAAGGGTGTGGGAGAGAGATAGAAACATCAATGATGAGAGAGAACATCTATCGGCAGCCACCTGCATGCCCCCTACGGCTGGGAATCAAACTGGCATCCCCTTGGTACATGGGTATACACTCTCCACTGGTTCAAGACCAGCGGGGCAGTATCTCCTGATTTTTAATTCTTATTTGAAGTCTGAGATCCAATCTGTATTAGTTTCCCATGGCTGCAGCCATAAAGTCTCATAAACTGGGTTGCTGAAAACAGTAGAAATTTATCCTCTCACAGTCCGGAGGCTAGAAGTCTTTGCTCAAGGTGTGGGCAGGGTCATACTCCTTCTGAGGGCTCTAGGGAAGAATTCTTCCTTGTGTCTTGCTACCTCCCGGTGGCTCCTTCCTTGGCATTCCAGCTGTATCACTTCAATCTCTGCTTCCCTTGCCACTGTCCTTCTTCCCTGTGTCTCAGTGTGTGCTCTCCTCTACTTATATAGACCCCCGTTACTAGATCAGGTTTGGAACTAGTCCAGTATGAGTCAACTTTGCTTAACTAATTACATCGACAAAGACCCTATTTCCAAATAAGTTCACATTCTGAAATTTCGACTGGACATAAATTTGGGGGGAACAATTTCAACACAGTACATAAGCCACCTTCATTTAACTAATTGCAACTGATAAGGGTCACAGACCTCAATATCATTCTTGCTGGCTAGTGATTTTTTCCCCCTTTCTTTCTTTCTTTTTTTTTTTTTTTGATAAACCCATATAAATAAGATAGTTGGAATAAGAATGAGACTGAGTTCTTACTCCAAATCCTAAAGGACATCCTAAAAGAAAATTATTCTTAATAATTTTTTTGAAATAAATTTGAAGCCTAGGGGAAAAAAAGCTTTAAATTACAGATATTCCTCATTGTGTACTATTAATCAAAGGAAATTTTAAGATTACCCATAATATAAATGCTTATGTACTATATTTGTGATTAACAAGAACATTTGTCTGTGACAGAGACATTGCTCATCTGAAACCCATTTGCTCTCTACATTCCCCAGGCTTCCCGTTGATTGTGTTTAGGTGTAATTTGCATTATTTTAAGACTAGCCAAGAAGACAGCAGAGAGCCATTCAACCTGCATTAGACTTCGCAAGACAAGAAAGATGCCTTTATTGTGATATTTTGGTGATGTTTCTTATTGTAGGATAGTCTAATCTATCTGGTTGATACACTGTCCTTTAAAGTTACTGTTTCACATATAAGCTTTTATGAATACTTCTATCATTCCTAACAAAACTGGATATTGAGTATTTATCTTTATATAATTCCCAGCAATACCCTTTCCTTCATTTTTGACCCCTATGAGTTTGAACTTGCCTTAGCAGTGTGTAGGTTTTAACATCTTAACGATGCTAGAAGATGGATAGCGGGCAGTTCTGAGGTCAGTTGCTAAGGCATCACAACACCACCTCTCAGTTGATGACTGCACATAGAACACCTCCGGGCACATAGTAGGCATTTAATAAATATTTTTTGGATGAGTAAAAATTGGAAGGATGCATTAGAATAATGATAGACATTTATGTATCTATAGTTTTATTTTCAAATTAAGTTACCTTGGTTACTTAAATTTCAGTTAAATAGGGTGATCATAGGTAGTTGTTTTTCATTTTTACAGTAAGTATCATGCCTGTTCATTTGCTAGACTTTTAAAAACTCATTTTCTCCTGATAAAATATAGAATAATGAAAAGTATGAACATAAGCTCTAAAATCATACCTAGTTTTAAATTCTGGATATATCTCTTGAATCTTTACAAGCTATTTTAACTCCTCCACCCTCAAATTCATATTTTAAATTTATGGGTATTTACATTATATCTATATCTATACTAATAAAGAGATAATATGCTAATGCTAGATACGCCATAATGGTAACCACCAGATCATTAGCATATTAGCTGGGGCATTGCTCAGGAGACAGGGCAGAAGCAGGGAGGCGCCCAGAGGAGGCAGGATGATCCCGTGCCAGGGAGGATAGGGGTGAAAGCCCATAGCACCCCCCTCACCAGTCCTTCGCCACCCACCGCTCGCACTCTGAGTGCCATGTGGCCCACCTGCCAGGGGAAGGAGCACAGTGCAGCAGGCGGGAGGCTTCCATACTCTCGTTTGGCGCCATGATGGTGCGGAGCTGCCACATTGCTCCAGAGACAAGGCGGAAGCGGGAGACACCCAGAGAAGGCAGGACTAGCCCTAGGTGACTAGAGGGACTGAGGGCGGGGCTTGAAGCAGCCAGAGAAGGCCAGAGGGTTCAGGGGCTGGGCCAAGCGCACTGGAGCTCTGCATGGACAGGTTCGGGTGTCAAGGCAGGGCTGCAGGTGGGTGGGCTGGGCCACGCTGTGTGATTTAAAATCACGTGCTGGGCTCCTAGTCTATATATATAAAAACCCAGCAACCAAACAGAATGACTGGTCGACGAGTCACTATGACGCACACTGACCACCAGGGGGCAGACACTCAATGCAGGAGCTGCCCCCTGTGGTCAGTGCACTCCCACAGTGGGAGCACCACTCAGCTGACCAGGATGAGCAGCACTCCTACAGCAGGAGCAGCCACTCAGAGGGTGGGTCCACAGCTGCTTGGCTGACCAGGATGAGTGTGCTCCCACAGCAGGCAATCCCTGCAGGCCACACCCCCTACCAGTAAACAAATCCGGGCACTGGGCCTCTAGTCTACACTAATAAAAGAGAAACATGGTAATTAGCGTACGACCACTACCCTTCCCATTGGCTAATCAGCATATCCTTATGCAAATTAACTGTCAGCCAAGATGGCGGCCGGCAGCCATGCACTGAAGCGAACAGGGGGGCTTGCTTGCTCCAGTGATGGCGAACTCCAACGTTGCCCGCACTTGCCCGCCTCTCAGCTGCAACTCTAAGCAACTATGTTGCAAATATAGAAGCTAAACAAAACCCCAGAAACCGGCTTTCAGTCAGCCGGGCTTCTGCCAGCCTGACCGCAACATTGTATCAATGTTTTCAGCAGCCAGGCCTCAGAGCTAAAGCTGGCCCAGAATAAAAAAAAAAAAAGAAAAGAAAAAAAGGAGCCGTTGGGAGCTTCAGTCACCCGCCAGCCGGAAAACAGCCCTCAGCCCCTCAGCCAGGATGGCCAAGCACCCCAGTGGGGACCCCCACCCTGATCCAGGACACCCTTCAGGGCAAATCAGCCGGCCCCCACCCGTGCACCAGGCCTCTATTCTATATAGTAAAAGGGTAATATGCCTCCTGGCACCGGGATCAGCGGAGCCGGCACCGGGATCAGCATGACAGGGGGCAGCGCCCAAACCCCCGATCTCCCTGTGGCTCTGTGTGTGACAGGGGGCGGGGCCACAACCTCTCTATCCACCCTGCTCTGTTCGTGACAGGGAAAGGCGCCCCAACCCCCTGATCAGCCCTGCTCTGTGCCTGATAGGGGGGAGCTCCCCAAACCCCTGATCGCCCTGCGGCTCTGTGTGTGACAGGGGGGAGCTCCCCAACCCCCTGATCGCCCTGCGGCTCTGTGTGTGACAGGGTGGGGCGCCCCAAGCCCCCCCCGTCCCCACGGGTCCTGCTCTGTGTGTGACAGGGTAGAGCCATAACCTCCCCATCGGCCCTGCCCTGAGTGTGACAGTGGCAGCGTCCCAACCCCCTGATCAGCCCTGCTCTGTGGGTGATAGAGGGTGGCGCCCCAACCCCCCTCCACGGGCCTTGCTCTGTGTGTGACGGGGTAGAGCCATAACCTCCCCATCGGCCCTGCCCTGAGTGTGACAGGGTGCAGCGCCCCAACCCCCTGATCGGCCCTGCTCTGTGGGTGATAGAGGGTGGCGCCCCAACCCCCCTCCACGGGCCTTGCTCTGTGTGTGACGGGGGAGAGCCATAACCTCACCATTGGCCCTGCCCTGAGTGTGACAGGGTACAGCGCCCCAACCTCCTGATCTGCCCTGCTCTGTGTGTGACAGGGGGTGGTGCCCCAACTCCCCTATCGGCCCTACTCTGTGAGTGACGGGAGGAGCTCCTCAACCCCCTGATTGGCCCTGCTCTGTGCATGACAGGGGGGAGCTCCTTAACCCCCTGATGGGTCCTGCTCTGTGCGTGACAGGGGGGAGCTTCCCAACCCCCTGATCGACCCTGCTCTGTGTGTGACAGGGTACGGAGCCCCAATCCCCCTGATGGGCCCTGCTCTGTGAGCGACAGGGAGCAGCGCCCCAACCCCCTGATCGGCCCTGCTCTGTGAGTGACAGGGGGCAGCACCCAAACCCCCTGATTGGCCCTGCTCTGTGAGTGATAGGGTGCAGCCCCCCAACCCCCTGATCCGCCCTTTTCTGTGTGTGACAAGGGGTGGCACCACAACACCACAACCTCCCCATCGACCCTGCCTTGAGTGTGACAGGGGGCGGCGCCCCAACTCCCCAATCGGCCCTGCTCTGAGCCTGACCAGGGGCTGCACCTAGGGATTGGGCCTGCCCTCTGCCACCCGGGAGCAGGCCTAAGCCAGTTGGTCGTTATCTCCCGAGGGGTCCCAGACTGCGAGAGGGCACAGGCCGGGCTGGGGGACCCCCTCCCCCCCTGAGTGCACAAATTTTTGTGCACCGGGCCTCTAGTATATATATAGAAGGCTGGTATGCAAAGTGTCCCCTCGGGAGTTTGACCGGGAGACCGGGAGTTGGATTGCTAGCTATGATGTGCGCTGACCACCAGGGGTTGGCACGGAACATGGCGGGCAACCAGTGGTGGTGGTGGCAGCACTGAGGGAGTGAGGGAAGGAGGAGGCGGGGAACCTGATTGGCCCTGATTGCCGGCCAGGCCTAGGGACCCTACCCGTACACAAATTTCGTGCGCTGGGCCTCTAATAATTATTATAATAAAGGAGAAGATATAAGTAAAATACATAATACAGTGCCTGCCATATGATTGAGTTGAATGAGTATATTATTGTATGTAAATGTATGCAAGTGTATACATACACACAGACAGTTGATCCTCATTATTTGCAGATTCTGTATTTGTGAATTTACTTACTTACTGACATTTATTTGTAACCACAGAATCAGTACTCATGGCATTTCCATGGTCATTTGTAGACATGTGCAAAGTGGTGCAGATCTTGAGCTGCTCCATGTGCAGGCTCTCAGCTGAGGTTGACAAAGTTGACTGTACTCTCTCTTTCAGCTCTCATACTGCAAACAGTGCCCTTTTTGTAATCTATTTAGTACCAGGTTTTTAAAATTTTTGTGTTTTTTGTTGGTGATTTTGCCATTTTAAATGGCTCCCAAGGACAGTGCTGAAGTGCTGTCTAGTGTTCCTAAGTTCCAAGAAGTAGTGATGTGCCTTACAGGGAAAACAAGCTTGTTCCAGGCATGAGTTATAGTGTTATTGGCTTTGAATCAAACATATATTAAATAAAGTGTCTTTAAACAGAAGAACATATAAAACAAGCTTTTATATTGATCAACTGATTAAAATGCATGACTATAGGCTCACAGGAACCTAAACCTTGAACTTCCCCAAGAGCAATGGTTCAGTGTTTGCAATTTGTGTTCTTGGAGATTTTACAGAAATACCTACCGTGAGTAGTAAGAATTAACTGTCTACATAACAAAATTAACGTTATATTTATTATATTTATAAAAAATAAGTTTTAAAAAGTCTGTTTATCTCTCAACAATGAAATGAAAATACATAATATTTTAAAGATCCTGGGATGTGGTAAAACTGTATTGAGTAGACTGAATGTAACCTAATAATAAAATCAATGATCATAACTGATAATTGTAAAGATGTTTTCAGAAGCATCACATTTATTGTTTCATTTAATTATCATAACAAACACAAAGTATAAAGTATTATGTCTCTTTTACTGATGAAGAAACTGAGACCCTGCAGAGTAAAGTGACTTGCTTGGTGTTACATAGTAAAATATATAATTGGAGCTTGTACCCAAGGCTTCTGATTGTACATTCTAGGACCTTGCCTTGATTTCTAGATGGTGATGGATATTGCTTCATAAAATGATCTATAGATTTTTGCTTGCCTAATGAACGGTACCATCCAAACCCCAAGGTTCTCACAAAGATGACTGGAAGCAATAAAGCAACAAAGACAGATATTTAGAAACCTTAAATCAAGCTTTTCTCATTTGTAGGAATAGTGAACAATGGGGGAAAAGGGACAGATAAGCAATGATCTTTGTCAACTCTGCTTGTCTTCTGTGTAAGTGTGTTTAGTGTATATTTCTCTTCTAAAATCTTGTTGGTTTTCTTTTTTCCTTCGGAAGATGAAAGAGACAGAGCTTCAGAACTTTTCTATAAATTTCTATGTCACACAGAATTGCTTATTTGAGGTTTCTGTTGAATGAATAAAGATTTGTTTGAAAGTCACATAAATTCAAATTTTGAATAATACATGTGCTTCAGGTTCAATCAACACCTTGTATTTGCATATAAGATTTTATATGCCATGGCATTTCTATCATCCGATTCAGGTTATTTGGTTTGCCAGGCATGATCTGTCTAGATACTTATTTTAATAGATGCAAACAATAGTTTGTCAAACAGGCAGCTCTTCATAGTGATGCATTTCCTTTGAAATTAGGAAAGTTGGCCTGTTCTAAGGCGTCATCTCTAGATCAATGCATTTGTTCTGATGATCTCTTTGGCTTTTTGAATGCTTATAAATACAATAAAGAATAGATTCATAGAAGTGCAAGCTAGAAGGTGCTTACCAATCATTATTTTAATCATTTAATTTTCCCAATGATGAAACTGAGGCCTACAGAGGTGAAATCATTTGCCCAAGGTGACACAACTGGCTGGTGGCAAAGAGACTTCTGTTGAAGTAGTGTTTCCATGGTGTCACACTGTCAGAAGAACCCACATCAACCTGGCCATTAACAACTTCACAGTGAACAGAGTTTAAATGAATTAACAATGTGAACAAAATTCTTTTGGTCATTACTTCTGTACAGTGGATCAAAAGAGGCTTTGGACAATGATTAGGTCAAGGTTACTATCTTATTTTATATTTGACTAGAGGCCCGTTTCAACAAAATTCATGCATGGGTAGGGTCCCTAGGCCTGGCCGGCAATCAGGGTCAATCTGTGGGGCAACTGGCGGGGTGATCGGAGGGGGGGGGCCCTGCTAGCACCCACCTTGGCTGGCCTGGGGCCTGCAGTTTGGGGCAGCTCCTGCATTTAGCGTCTGCCCCCTGGTGGTCAGTGCCCGTCAGAGTGACTGGTCATTCCTCTGGTCTTTCAGCCATTCGGTCAATTTGCATATTAGGCTTTTATTATATAGGATGATCAATAAAACAAAGAATCAATGATTAGGTAGAATAAAAGATTTTAACAATGAGGCTATTATCTAGGTCCATGGTCAGCAAACTGCGGCTCGCGAGCCACATGCGGCTCTTTGGCCCCTTGAGTGTGGCTCTTCCTAAGCCTTAGGAGTACCCTAATTAAGTTAATAACAATGTACCTACCTATATAGTTTAAGTTTAAAAAATTTGGCTCTCAAAAGAAATTTCAATCATTGTACTGTTGATATTTGGCTCTGTTGACTAATGAGTTTGCTGACCATTGAGTCCTAGGTGATTTTCACAAATCCTTTTAAATACCATAAACTCAGTTTTCTCTTTTGGGTGATCAAAGAGTGGAGTAAGACAGTTAAGGATTTCTGGAAGCTTTATGATGCAGTTATCCCTTTATTCTAGAGTGTTCTTTAACACATTTTTATGAAGGAATATAGTAGAAAAATAAAATAATCAATTTCCTGTGCTTACTCTGAAGCTGTGAATAGGAGATGTAGTTAAGGCTTGGAATCTGTACACAGAACGCATTGCTACTCAGAAAAAAACAGAGTGAGAGATTTTCTGGCAACAATTCTTGCCATCTATTAAAAATAAGAACCTTAAAACTGTCTACTCTATGAAATTGAAAAGGCACTTGTAAAGTAAACGTCTCACCTAAAATAATTGGCAGTCAGTGTCCCAAACTACATTATCATCTTTTGAAATATCTATATAAACATCAGCCTTAAAAGCTTGCTTAACGCTTAGTTTGGTTTCTTTAATAATCAGATGCAAGAAGTATGAATTACTGGATAGCACTTGAGTACAATAAGTATCATGTTTATTTATATTTTTGAAATCAGTTTAAGTTACATCTGTCCTCCAGCCCTGAGGATTGGTTAGAAGGCCAGTCTCAGTCATTCTCTGGGTACCCTATCTATCTTTTGGGTCATACAAGGGCCTAGAGCAGTGGTGGGCAAACTTTTTGACTCGAGGGCCACAATGGGTTCT
Source organism: Myotis yumanensis (assembly GCF_028538775.1). Taxonomy (NCBI): domain Eukaryota; kingdom Metazoa; phylum Chordata; class Mammalia; order Chiroptera; family Vespertilionidae; genus Myotis; species Myotis yumanensis. Next base: position 25,040,719 of record NW_027223754.1, on the reverse strand, counting down.
TAAACTGGACCGGAGGGCCGGAACAAAAGCATGGATGGAGTGTTTGTGTGAACTAATATAAATTCAAAGTAAACATCATTACATAAAAGGGTACGGTCTTTTTTTTTTTTTTTTTTAGTTTTATTCATTTCAAATGGGCCGGATCCAGCCTGCGGGCCGTAGTTTGCACACTGCTGGCCTAGAGGCATTAGGTATCCTCAAAGATGCCTCTCAGCCTATGGGCTCTGACTACTTGATAACCACCCAGATGGTGTTGTGTGCTCGGTGTCCACAGGCTGGCAGTGAAGCCAGGGCTTCCTCAGAATGGATCTCACTCATCTTCTCCCTGGGCAGGCAGTCCTATTCCTTCAGGTCAGTGACTTCCATTGATGGTCCCATCTCCTTTGTGCCAAGCTAGGCTATGGAAGAGAAGGCCAAAGCCTCACTGTGGACATTCAAGTCCCCAAGTTAGACATACTGGTTTTAAGATGTGTAGGTCTCTATCCATTCTTGCAACCCTCTTTTTTTCAGGGCCCTAAGAAGCAATTATTTTCTTAATATCAAGCACACCCCTCTTTAAACATTCAGGTCCCTTTGTCTCTCAGAGAGCCCAGAAAAAATTCATTATTCATTCTCTCCCGAGGGTAGGGAAAACCAGATCTCAGGGCTTAGCTCTCAGTATAGAATTCAATGGAAACACCTCTTATTTTATGAAGTGAGTCTATGGGAAAATAAAGCCACTAAGTAATTTATCAATATCCACTTCTGCTATATAAATTGCCAGGTGACACAGAAAGATGACATTTCATGTTTTCTTACTCTACTTCCAGCCGTCAGAGAAGCCGTGTCTGTTGTGTAGGATTTTCTGCTACGTGACTTTCTTCGGTTGTCTGTTGAGCACACACTAGTTTATGGCTCTCATTATAAATCCATCCAAGGTTTTCAAGAGGATTTATGGCCATTTTGATGCATTATTAATTGCCAATTAATAATTATATTATTATTAGTGATATTAAAGGACACCAACTAAGCCTTGGCAATTCCTTTTGGAGGAAGCCATTCTTATTGTTTTTTTTTTTTGTGTGTGTTTTTTTTTGTTTTGTTTTTTTTAAATATATTTTATTGATTTTTTACAGAGAGGAAGGGAGAGAGATAGAGAGCTAGAAACATCGATGAGAGAGAAACATCGATCAGCCGCCTCCTGCACATCTCCCACTGGGGATGTGCTCGCAACCCAGGCACATGCCCTTGACCAGAATCGAACCCGAGACCTTTCAGTCCGCAGGTCGACGCTCCATCCACTGAGCCAAACCAGCTTCGGCGCCATTCTTATTGTTAGTGATATTGGCTAAAGATAGATATGGGAGTTCTGAGTGCCATCCTCAAAACTGAAAGACATGAAGGTCTTTGGAAGCCAGGGGTCTCAGCCAATTGCAGGCATGATTGCTGTTCTATGCTACCTGTTGAGACCACTTAATTGAGAAGCAGGAGATTGGGGTTAATGGAGTACTCATGAATTCTCTCTGTAATTATATCTTGATTAGTGCAAAGTGCTAATCACTGGCATCTTTATTTTGCTTTTCAGTCAACAGAGCAGATGAAATCTCAATATCTGGACCTTTCATTTTCAGTTAGTAAATATAATAAAACAAGAGTGCTGATGGGCAGGGAGGAAAGAATTGACTCTGGCATATACATGAATATTTTAGTTGATCTTAATGCAAATGCCAGGTTCTTTTTAATCAAAATAAGTCAGAAAGATGTCCATACATTTGATTGATTATGATGATTTAATCTTCAAGAATGTTACTTTTTTAAAAGTTATGTTTTATCTTGAGGCTGAGATGTAGAATGAGTTATATGTAGAAATTCACAGACTCTTGACTTAACATCTTATTCATCTCACTGTTCCAGTAAAATTTCATTTAATTCTAAGTTCCAGCTTCTGGTGTGGTTTAAGTGCTTTCCCCTCCACCACTAGGTACTAATAATGCTCACATTCTACCAACCTTACAGGGGCAGTAAGCATGTCTCAGCATCATGCCCCAACACCCTTAAACTCCCTCTCTTCTAGAGGCCTACCGTTCCAAGCTTAGTCTGTTTCCTGTGTTTAGCAGCTTTGGAAAACAGCTTGCCATCAGTCCAAATTCCATAATCCTTTATGTATCTCAAGTGTTATTAAGTCATATTTTTGCTTCCTTTCTTCCGGCTAAGTATTTCCAAATCCTTCAACCATTACTCATACATCTTTTCCCAAGCCACCTCTCTGGCTCTTCTATTGTACTTCCTTTATTCTACAACACATCTGTTTGCTATAGTAACTGCAGGCTTATGACCAGCTACTTGAACATTTCACTACCAGTAGATGAGCTTTTTTGACTTCCTCTTACCAGAGGCAGAACTAATGTGTGTGGGACAGTGGAAAAACAAGGGGGAGGAGTTAGGAAATCTGGGTTCCAGTCTTAGCCTTCTCTGTGGCCAGGATGCTTGGGAAATAACTTTTATCAAGCAAGCAATTTTAATCCTCACAGCAAAGGTCTGAGGTTGAACTATTAACCCCATTTTATTGTAGGAAACATAAGTATAGTTAAAAACCCTGAGTTTTGTTTTGATTTTATTTTAAAACCTGAGTTATTTTCTCTAGAACTATTGTCTCATGATTTTTTTAGGAAGCACATAATCTTCTGTAGAAATAATACAACATAATAAAGTAGTTCTGTGAAACTAAAATATTTCCATTCTAGATTTCAAGCTCCATGAGGGCTTGGGTGGTGCTGTATGCCTACTGTGGCAGCACATACAGTTGAAGGAATTACACATAAAAACACCGATGCTTGGTAAGATTGTCATAAAAGTGAGGCCCATCACAGATGGTATCCTTTCCGTCCATGGTTTCCAACACTGTATACACACTAGAAGTACCTGAAGAGCCTTAAAACTTATCATTGCTCAGCCCCATGCCAAGGGATTCTGATTTAATTGGCCTGGGGTAGAGATTCTGTTTAATCTCTCCCAGCTCAAGCTAACCCTCAGCCAGGGATGAGAACCACTGAATCCTAATTTCAGTGCTTTTGAAATTTATTTTGCATATGAGCCAACTTACATGCTCACAAATGTAGATTCTCATCCAATGGTGGAGGGCTGGACCTGAGATTTTCATCTTTAATAAATTCCAGGTGATGTGGAAGCTCTTGGTCTGTGGCACACACTGACCAAGAAAGCCTGAAGTGCCATCCTCGTTGGCTGTTAATGGCACCCTTGTTCTAAAAATTCTTCAATAGAAATAATTTATATTCTTTCTCATGCACTCGCTTTTGGCGGTGTCTGCTTGGCAATGAAGTGTGCAAATTGTGGTCAAGCCATAGTTAAGCTAATGATTATGGATGAAACATTTACATGATTCAGACCCTGGGAAAGCTTCTGTTCCCCCAGGAACTGAATTAATCTAATGATTTTCTAAAGCTTATCTGCAAAGTCTTATCTAGCCTAAAACCGCTTCCTTGTTTGCAATCATCTGCCCACCAACCTCATTGCTCAATATGAGAAGCAGTGGTGTAAGGCAATGGTCTTTAAACTCTCAAGAGAACCTTATTGCATTGGTATTTGGTATTCCGGATTCTCTTGATCCAAGTGTTGGGAGGCAGCTCACATGATGAGCACAGTAGCTCCCTCTGTCTCACAATCTGACCTCAGGAAGTTCTCGAGCTTCTTTGAGGTTTCATAGAGCTGACTCAGAATAGCTTCAAACCTTCAGATTTAGCCGTTTCTAAGTGACAGTTAATATAAAGTACTTTATTTCTAGATTAAATCTAAATAGGTCTATACAAAGTATGTGCGTAGCTAATATTCATTGTTTTAAATACAAAATAGAGGCATTTTTTTATAACTTGCAGACTATGGGTTATTTTTTTAAAAGTATTTTTATTGATTTTAGGAGAGGGAGAGAGAGTTAGAGACATCAATGAGGAGAGAGAATCACTGATCAGCTGCCTCCTGCACTGGGGATCGAACCCACAACCCAGGAATGTGCCCTAATCAGGAATCAAACTGTGACCTCCTGGTTCATAGGTTGATGCTCAACTACTGAGCCACACTGGCTGGGCTGGACTATGGGTTATTAAGGCCAATGTCATTTTCATGGATATATGTTTATGGTAACTCACAGGGTAATCAGGAGATCCCTTTTTGGGGGAGGTACTCTGGCTGATGGTGAAGAAAAGATGCACACATTTTACTCAGGGACTAACTTCCCTAAAATTACTTCTAAAGTTTCAGCTTCATTCCAGCCCAGGCCAAAAGGCCACCTTTTCTCTCTGTCTTCGTCTAAACCCAGCCTGCACTTTATCTTCCGCTGAGCTTCTGACACTGATCACTCCTCTCATCTTTGAATCTTCTATAAATATTCATAGGCTGTAAGAAATGGTCCGGGAAGCTGGCTCTCTAGTTGAATAGCTGATGCTGCTGGATAAGTAGTAAATCATCCCCACCCCTGGATTAGGTGAAGTCAGGAAATAAAGGCAGAATGAAAAGAACAAAAGCTAGTATCAGATCCCAGGTTTCAGCTCACCAGCCCCCCTCACAATACTGCTTGTGATCTGGGTGATCAGCCCTCCAGCTCACTAGTCTAAGGATGACACCTGCTGGGGCGGGCACTGGGGTGGCAGTGAGTCATGAGTCCCTGGCAGGGAAACCCACTCTGCTCTTCTGAAGCTCTGCTTCTTGTCTGAGGTTTATGGGAAAAGGCATTTCTGGGAGCACCCAATTAGCAGGTCATTGATTCTTGCTCAAACATCCTATAGTAGGATGATGTCATAACTGTTAGTGTCCAGACAACTTAATAAGTGTTTATGTCCTAATAACTTAGCAGCCATCTGAAAAAATAGTACACATATACTGAAAGAACATTTAATATTTGTATTTCCTCCTTAAGCAATCATATTGGGTACTGCCTAACTTCTCAAATCTTGAAATTAGATGGGACGTTGTCACCTTTATTTCCTGTTCCTCATTTATTGGCTGGATGAATTGGAATAACACAGCAGCCTTCAATAATCCAGCTTCACAGGGAAATTAACTCATTGGAGCATCTCATATTGAAACTCAACTACCTGGAGATAGTGGTTCCCATGGTGTCTGAGAGATGTAGCTATCCTTTCCTCAGAATTTTAAAATATCTTAGGGATCTCCTGTATATTCATTGCATCATTTCAGTGCACTTCTGTGCAGAGTTTGGGAACTGTTTGGCCATAGCCAAATATTTTGACACTGAACTCAGGGGGAGCAAAGCACCCTAACTGAATATTGTTTGAAGACGGAATGCCATGAACAAACTACAGGCAAATCTCAGAGATATTGCACTTCAGTTCCAGACCACCTCAATAAAACAAGCATTGCAGTAAAATGAGAAGCAATCTTTTGCTGGTGGAGGGTCTTGCCTTCCATTTGTAAAAAAACACACACACCACATTTGTGAAGTGAAATAAAGCAAAGTGTAATAAAATGAGGTATGTATGTATACCCACAATGCAACAGCTGTTTTAAAGAGACAGAAAGGGTGCTATCATATCATACTAGCTGGATGTCCTAATGTAAAACCATGATTCCTTCTCTCACATGGATAGCTTTTGGGAGAATTAACTTCTCCCCTCATTCAACAAGAGTTTTGGTTGTGTGGTTTTTTTAGCACATGCTATGTACCAGGCTCAGTTCTGAGCACCTGGGTTATATCAGTGAGAAAAACAGATAAGGATCCTTATTCTTGTGAATCTTACATTCTGTCTCTCTGTTTTCAATGAATAGAAGAATGGAGAGCAGCATAGCCTTTGGGTTCATTTATATGTGTGATTCTCTATGTGTGTGTATAAAAGTTGATGGGAGAGACAGAGAGAATGATGAAGCACATATGGCAAAGTATTAACAATCTGGGGCCTGAGGGAAGGGTACAGATAAGTTCTTTGCACTATTCTTGCATCTTTTCAGTAAATTTAAAATTACTTCAAATTTTTTAAAAAGTAAACAAATAAATAGAGCCAGAAAATATTAAAAATGAAATATTTCCCATTAAAAATGAGAAAGTTAGAAAATGACTTTTATCCCTTCTAAAGTTCTACTTAATGGCATATTTTCAAAAGATTAGGATTCTGCAGAAAACAGGCATACTTAAGATGTTTAGAATCTAATCAGCAGCTGAAACTATAGGGAATTATTCTATATTAATGAAAATCAATGATCTATGAATACTATATTAATGAAGACTGATGATATATGTATTTAGTGTGAGTGAGAAAGCAATTCCTGTTAATGGATTGATTATATTTAGAGTGTTGATACAAAATTGAGTTGGGATGATGTTTCCGTTAGGTCATCTCATCTTTGTTTACTTTCTGGAAGTGTTTAATGGCACATACTTTGGAGCATGGGAAATTTATTTAATTTCCTTTATGGCATAGAAAAAAATAGCACATGCTTTCCACCCCCTCCCCTCTTATAGCCTTGGATAACAGGATTTATTTCCAAGCATATCATATGAGAAGAAAGAGAGATTCTTTATTTTATCATAATAATTAGAGCCATTTTTGGATCTGCTATACAGTGGAGAAATGGCTTTTCCCTGTATCTTTTGGAAAAGTAGGCGATATAATAGGGTCTTTCATATCATATTCTGACTAAGCCAGCATTTTCCCAGCCAATTTCTCCCCCAAATCAACAATAAATTAATAAATAAATCATTGCAAATAAAATCTTCTGAGATTTAATTTAAGACCTAGTTGTGGCACCACAGTCCCCTAAGCATCTTGTCTAGACTTTGCACTAAAATAAGTTAGCATGAAATATGACCCATATATAAGTGATAAAATATAAATGTTCTCCCTCTGCAGCAATGAGTATATATTTATGAGTATAAAACGAATCACCCAGAATCCACAGCTTAGAAACAATTGTTGCTAAGATTTTCATTTATGGCCTTCTAGTCTTTAAGTATAGTTGCATGTGTTTGTATAATTTAATAATAAGTAATTTGGTTTATACCCTACATATACTAGTAAACCATATCATTTTTAAAAATATTTTTTTCTTGATTTTTAGAGAGAGCAAAAGGGAGAGGGAGGAAGAGAGAAACATTGATGTGAGAGCAAAACATCAATCGGCCACTCTGACTGAGGATCAAGGCCACACCCAGGCATGTGCCCTGACTGGGAATCGAACCAGCAACCCTTCGGTTCATGGAACAAAGTTCAACCAACTGAGCCATACCATCCAGGGCTAAACCATATCTTTTAATTTACTTTATATCCCAAACATTTAAAAAAAAAACCCAAAACACACACCACAGATTTTTTATTACTGCCTGGTATTTCAGAGTATAGATGTACATAATATATTCAATTTATCATCTAATTTATTTTTCTCTTTTTTAAAAAAATATATATTTTTTAAAAATATATTTTATTGATTTTTTACAGAGAGGAAGGGAGGGATAGAGAGTTAGAAACATAGATGAGAGAGAAACATCGATCAGCTGCCTCCTGCACACTCCCCATTGGGAATGTACCCGTAGCCAAGGTACATGCCCTTGACCAGAATCAAACTCAGGACCCTTGAGTCCGCAGGCTGACGCTCTATCCACTGAGCCAAACTGGTTAGGGCTAAAAAATATATTTTTATTAAATTCAGGGAGAAAGGGAGATAGAGAGAGAGAGATAGAAAGAGAGAGAGAGAAAGAGAGAGAGAGAGAGAGAGAGAGAAACATCAATGATGAGAGAGAATTATTGATTGGCTGCCTCCTGCATGCCCCCCCACTGGGGATCAAGCCAGCAACCCAGGCACGTGCCCTGAGGGGGAATCAAACTGTGACCTAATAGTTCATAGGTCAATGCTCAACCACTGAGCCATGCAGGTTGGGCTCATCTAATTTATTTTTAATCCCTTAAAATAAGTTTTAATGAAACCATTAAAGATTCAAAATTTAGCTTTCATATTTATTAAAACATAAAAATCCCCTGAGTTGATATTTACTGAAATTCACTAGTATTTTTTTTTCATTAATTCTTCACATGATTTTTGAGTATCTGCCATCTACACATCCTCTGTGAAAGATACAAAGAGAATCTGCTTTGAGCCCAGACTTTGCACAGTTTGCGTTGAGCGTTTTCCTGCAGGAAACGTGGGCCTGTTTGGAAACTGAGTTGTCAATCTACACTGACAGCTGTCTCCTCAGGCCAGCAATGACTGACCCAGTCAAATTGAACTCTTAACAGCATTTGCAGAAAAAGCAGTGATACTTGCTGAAGAATTCCTACTGTCATTGTTATTTTGATTTAGGGTAGGAAAAACAGAGGAGGGGACGGCAGTTTATCAGAGGGACTAGAAATCAGAAAAATTATTTTAGAGACAGTGCTTATTTCCAAGTAATCCCCACTGAGAACAGGTGTTGAAGCCTAGAAAATGCATTCTGACTCTACAGTTTATCTGTGTTTATTCGGCCTGTTGCTTCCTGAGCATCACAGGAAACTAGTTGACAGTGAAATACAGTGTTGGTCTTCCAGTCCCAAGATCTGGTCTTTGCTATTTCCTTTGCTGCTTTTTATTAGGGGGCCTAATACTAATTGATTTACCCCCCTTGAACTTCAAGCTACCCAATTGGTCAAATGGAATTTGAGGGCAACTAAAGAAAATACATGAAATAGATATAATGTATTAATTGCAGAATATCACACAACTTAGGTTAATTTGTATTATGGATATGGATACCTTAGGTGAGAAAACCACATCCTTTCAAATGAGTAAATTCCTTAAATTAGTTCAAAAGTTCCCAAATCCTTTCTGAGAATGGGATAATTTTCATTATTCTAAAACCTAGAAAGAGAGAGAGAGAGAGAGAGAGAGAGAGAGAGAGAGAGAGAAGGGAATGTTAGTAGAAGCCCCAGGTGTATGTCCCTGGTTCAGAAGATAGATAGGTAGGTGAGAATCCCATTGTCTGCTGATTGTGTTACCCCCTAATCTGGCTAAGGACACCTGCTTGGTGATCTGACAAGTGAAGCTTTGAAATCTATTGGTGGGTCCTCTCTGCTTGGTTGAAAGTGCACCTGCTCTAGGCTCTTGAATAATTGTTGCCAAACTTTTCACTAACACCTGTTTCTCCACAGTGATGTTAAATCATGTCTAACCCAGAACCTGAATGACCAACTCATTCTAGTTTTTCCAGGACTAGCACTTGAAAGATCCGTGTCCTGGGAACCTTCACAGTCGTAGGCAAACTAGAGTGGTTGGTACCAGGCCAGAAGCTTGGAGTGACGTCTGGATGCCATGATAAAAAAAAAAAAAATCAGAGTAGATGGCTTCCTGTTTGAAAGTAAAATTTCTAGAATGATGTGCATATTTGCCTTCTCTGAAATACATAGAAATAGGCCACTCCTACTTCTATGTAGACTGGCATGTGGGTCACACAGCTCAGTGGTGGGGGAGTCCAACTCAACCTTGAGTCCATACTTTGATTCAAAGGATCTTTTCATTGCCCTCATACTGCTTAGTTTGCCTTTATATGAAATATAAACTGAATTGATATTGGTGAAGACAGTTGGAAACAAATCATAAGAAAATTAAATTTTGGGGCTATACAGAGGACAGAATTATTAAAGAGGGAGAAGCTATAGTACAGATGCGGCATCGAACTACACTCTTAAATGCAAGATGAGATTACTATCTTATTTGACAAATATTCTATTGTGCATCACTCCTGCTAGAATGTGGTGCATAAAGTATCAATTGATAAATTTGACTCTGAAATGTTTTTTTAGGGCCCAGTTTAGAGGGAAGTAAATTATGCTTCAAGAGTCAACATTCATTCAGATTGCAAACATTTGATATGTTTTCTGTTGTCATTGAAAACAACAGGCAGCTATAAATTCTCAAAAATTGATAAGGATGCAGGAAACTTTGGAAGCAAAATCTAATTTCCTTCAGAAAAGTGGATAGAAGTCCTTTCCCGTGCAGGTCAACTGCGTATTTGCAGCTTCTTATTAGAATTTCTAAGTCACAGCAGAATGATACTGGGTGACTGCTAGGATGGTAAGGCCCACGTTTGAGTTTAGTTTCACATAGTGATTTATGACTGAATCTGGCAACAAACTTTTAAAAGAAGTATTATTTTTCTAAGTCCTTATTTATCTTAGAGAAATAATACCATTGTTTCATCCAAGCTAGTTAAAACATTCTTACCTGATGAAATCTCTGGGTAGAGAAGAAAATACTTTCTTGAGATATTGTTCCACTGTGGGCATTTCTTGAATTAAAATGTCATTCAGCAAATATTTATTTCTTTATCAATTATTTAATCTAAAAATATAAAAGTTTGCACAAAAATTATTTGAAAGCCTGGAGGGTTAATTACGTGGTTGCTTACCATTTTATTGAGCTTCGATATCTCAGCTTTTCCTTGAATGACATTCAGCTGCCCTCCGAATCACAGAGGGAAAGAACAAGCAGAAAGTACTACTGCATGGCATTATGACTGATGGGCTATGTGAGAATTTACATTTCATCAAAATATTTGGATCAGAAGTTTTCCCCTTAGTTAAATTAAATCCTATATAAAATAGATGACTGAGGTCTAGAAAAACAAATCTCTTTGCTTAACAAGAAGTATGAAAAGAGTCCTTAGGGGTAGCAAAAGGAAAATTGGTCTTGGAAACAAAGGATTTGGTTTGGAGTCCTACCTTTACCATAACTGGTTATCTCACTTTTAGTAAATCATTTGGTGTCTCTGAAGTCTGTCATCAGGGAAATGAGACAATAATCTGAGTCGTTATTACGAGGCTAAAAGCAACGTGCATGGTGTAATGCATTAAGAAGTTATTTATGTATTTATTTTTTACTTTCTGCTAGTAAACATCAAGTTGGGTTCATTTTTTTCTGGACCAAAAATAACTATAGTTCACAATGGAATGTGTTAAATTAATAGCTAGGACTGGAATCTCAGAATAGTGACATATGCCTTTTCAGTTTAGAGAAGCAACATGTGCTCTAACCACAGTGTTAGTCTTTTGATCTTGAAAAATGTACTTTCAACATCAATGTTAGCAGGTATAAATTGAAAATAACCTGTCACAGTAAACAGAAGTAACTTACAGTAAAATTAGCACGATTTTTTCAATTGGTACAGTCCATATCACTGAAAGATTTGCTATCACTTGGGCAAATCCTTTATTTATTGGTGATTTCTACTTATGACACAAATACCTCATTCATTCAGTCAGAATACTTCAAGTCATGATCATTCAATATTTGCTTCAGAGTTTGGCTTCAATTTGATTAGCAGATCACTCCCTATCTCCAAGAGTTTATTTAAAAAATCTTTCTTTCTTTATAAGGAATGATCTCCTGAACTATTAGGATTTTCAGTTGTATCCCAAGTTCAAAAACAAAGGCTGGCATAGATTATTGTTCTGCTCTCAATAAACTCTTGGATTTTTGAGCTTTACAATGAACATGAGATTCTTCCACCTTCAGAGACTGAGGACAAGCGTACTAACCTGTCTTGTACTTCTCTCTGGTTGTTTGCCTCCACAGCAACCCCCCTGAGCTCACTTAAGCCTCCGAGGGTGGACACTGCTCCGGTGGTCACATCTCCCTATCAAAGAAGAGACTCAGACAGGTACTGTGGGCTCTGTGCAGCCTGGTTTAATAATCCCCTGATGGCCCAGCAACATTATGATGGGAAGAAACACAAAAAGAATGCGGCAAGAGTTGCTTTATTAGAACAACTTGGGACAACTCTGGATATGGGGGAACTACGAGGTAAGAGAAACTCTGCTAATTTCTACCCCAGAACTGGGCTTTCAGAGAAAGGTTTGTGTTTTCACAAATTGGCATGATTATTCTTATTAAGTAGACTCATCCAAAGGAATAGAAGAAAAAGGAAATGAGCAGAAAATTAGCTCAATTTTTGTGATCCCCTTTGTTTCAAAGAGTTTATTTTCCTATTTTTATTGACTATTTTTTCAGATCAAAGCCACCCATCCATAAGCCAGATATTTTTTCTTCTGCTTTATCTTTAAACACCTTCTCTAATGAGTGCTTTGTACATGAGCAGTATGAGAGAAGATGCTAAAAAGGCCAAATAGCATGATCTTATTTTAAAATTTTGTGCTATTATGAATTCAGCCAAAACAGGACAATACATTGACTTCCTTTGATGGCTTAAAGCAAACCCAAGCCCCTTTAATAGGAATATCCTTGAAATTGATGCAAGGTGTGCTGTGTGCCATGTTATAGTCAATACCAGTGATCCCACCCCATTTTGACAGGTATTTTCTTAATTGATGGAAACCATGCAACATTCAAAGTTCATCTAAGGCAGTGGTTCTCAACCTTCTGGCCCTTTAAATACAGTTCCTCCTGTTGTGACCCAACCATAAAATTATTTTTGTTGCTACTTCATAACTGTAATGTTGCTACTGTTATGCATCGTAATGTAAATATCTGATATGCAGGATGGTCTTAGGCGACCCCTGTGAAAGGGTCGTTCAACCGCCAAAGGGGTCACGACCCACAGTTGAGAACCACTGATCTAAGGTTTCCCAGCAGCTGCTAAGCAGAAAACTGGAAGCTGTAGGGTGAAGATTAATCCTGTGGATTTCTTAGGAGGCCATATACCAATTTGTGGGACTTTATAGAATATTTCATCATCAATAACCATTTAAGCATTTTTGATCACCTAAACATTTTTAATCAGCTTAATGTTGACAGTGTAGAACAAAATCACATCTATGTTTTTCTGAGAAAATGCATTTCCTCAGAAAACAATTATGTGAAGGGTGCTATTGACAATATACGTCAGATGTTGTTTGAGTGTGATAAGCTTTTATGGATTGGCCAGGGCATGGTCATAGCTGTAATAACAACGTTTACAAATCAATTTTCCAAATGTAACCTAGATTGAAATTGGGTTCTGTGTGTAGAGCCTACAATTCTGATTATCCCCCAACCAGGCTATGAGCCTCCGAGAGGGATGATTGTAGTCAGGAAATTATCTGTTACAATTCTAGACCAAGTAAGTGGAACAGAATCATGCTGTGTGAGCTGAAAGGAGGGACAGGGCACTTCTGATGATATTGGTGAGGAACACTCCCCCAAGGAAAGGGACTTGATTTGGAACTAGAAAAGTGGGTAGCATTTCAGCAGAATTCCATGTGAGCAGCATTATATATGTGCAGGCAAAGAGCAGGGGAACAGAAGCAGTTAGCTGGCAAATAAGCATGTTATTCTGAATCCTCTGATGCTGCATGTATTTAAGATTGGAAGTCCATTAGTTCATATACAGAACCTGATTATTCCAAGATATGTGATTAAAAATGACAAATCAGAGCAAACAATACTTTGCTTTTGTGTATGTTTTCTAGCTGAAGAAAAACAACACGGGCCTTAATATTTTTCTAAGTTGAATAATCTCATTGCAGAAACTTTTCAACTGTTGTTACTATTGCTTTTTGTTGGGGGATTTCTTATGTTCTCAATCTATGGCTTGTGAAAAAAGACAGAAGGAGTCTCTCCATAGCTGAAGGCCTCCACCACTCACTGTACTGGCAGATAACAAGCTGGCTCGGTGACTCTTTCACGGCAGGGCACTGAAGGAGAAAACTAGGGCTTTATGCATGTTCCGTGCCAGATAGTCTGACTTAGAGAAGAATTATTCCGAGAGCAGATTCTTCTTGTCAATTTTGAATTATCAGTGCTGCATCTTTTATGTACAGCCACATCTTAATGACTTGGGCGCCTGAATTCTGTTATATTTGAGCAGCTTGTCTTTTATACAGAAGACAAAAAGGCCGCACGATGACTTGGTACCACGTGAAATGTGATTAGCATTGAACACAGTGTCCTTGAAACCAACCCTCTTACCTACCCCAGGTGACGTCTTGATATAGATTTATTCAGGCATTAAATATTGCAAAAGCTTGAGGAATAAAACAGTGACGATAACTCAGCACATTTTAAAACACACACACACACACACACACATCCCTATTTCTGGAGTGCTTCTAATACATGATTAATCAATTAATAAGGACAAAAGTGCTAGTCAGTTAATAAAAGCATAACCATAACTTTTTAAAAATGGTGTCAAGCAGTTGGACATCATATGGCAGTATCACAGACTTTGTTTCTCAGCACGTCTCAGTTTTTTAAACAGTACATTTACTTGTGTATTATGGTTTTCCTAATAATCTATTTTTCACCCTACTTCCCTCTATAGATTGTTATCAACTTGAAAGTAGGCATCTCTATCTGTTTTGCTCACCGATGTTGTCAAAACACCTAGAACAGTGGCAGCCACATAGTAGGTACTCATAATTGCTGAATAAATAACCAAAAAAAAAAAATCCAAAATTAAAAAATCACCTAAAATCCTACATTCTTAATATGGCAATCACTTTCATTTCTAAAAGGATCCCGATTGAATAATTTTTACAGGAAATCATTTATGATATTTTCCTCTAATTTAAAAAATGTATGTTTTACATATTGTCACATGAGGAGGCATTAAGTGTTATAGTTCAGAGTTTTAACAATGCAAACACCTGTGTAATCACACCCCTGTCAAGATACACAGCTTCTCCATCTTGAGAAAATCCCCATGTGCCCTTTCCAGTCAATCCTAGCCTCCCACTCCAGGGAACCACTTTTCTCATTTTTTCACCATAGATTAGTTTTGCCGATTCTAAAACCCCATGGAAATGGAGCAGAAAGTATGTATTTTTTGTGTATCTAGCTTCTCTTGCATAGCTTATTGTTTTTGAAAGGTATCCACTTGGTGCATCTAAAGCAGAGTATCCTTTTTCTCTTTATTACAGAGTGTATTCTACCCCAAATCCCACAGTTTTAATATCCATTCTCCTCTTAATTTTTTTTTGGGGGGTACTATTTAGAATAAAACTTTCATGAACATTTTTTTTAACTTTTTGTCAACATATATTGTTACTTCTCTTGGTAAATTCCTAGGAGTAGAATTTGTGGGCCCATAAATTGGATGTTTTTAACTATATAAGAAACTGCCAGGTTTTTTTTTTTTTTCAATGTAGCTTCATTATTTTGCATTCTTAAAAGAAACATATGGTAGTTTCCCCTTATCCACAGTTTCACTTTCCCTGGTTTCAGTTACTCACAGTAAGCCATGGTCTGAAAATATTAAATGGAAAATTCCAGAAATAAACAATTCATAAGTTTTAAATTGTGTGCTACCCTGAGTAGCATGATGAAATCTTGTGCCATCCCGCTCATTCCTGACTGGGACGTGACTCATCTCTGTCTAGCATGCCCACCCTGTGAAGCTCTCCAACCCCCTTAGCCCATTTGTAGCCATCTAGGTTATCAGATCGACTATTGTGGTATCAAGGTGCTTGCGTTCAAGTAACCCTTATTTTACTTAATAATGCTCTCAAAGCCATTTACATAACTTTCATTACAGTTGATTGTTAGAATTGTTCAATTTTATTATTAATTATTGTTGTTAATCTCTTATTTTGCCTAATTTATAATTGAACTTTATCATAGGTATGTACACACATATAGGGTTTGGTGCTACCTGTGGTTGTAGGCATCCACTGGAGATTCTTGGAACATATTTCCCACAAATAAGAGGAAACTACTCTACTAGTTTATAAATTCCATATTCTCACCAACATTTCTTTTTGTCAGTCTTTATACTTTGGCCACTCTCCTGAGTGTAGGAGAGTATTTCATTATTGCTTTAATTTGTGTTTGCTAATTGACTAACATGTCAAGCACTTTTAAAAATGTGCTTATTGGTCATTTGTGTATATTCCTCTGAGAACTGTTTGTTCATGTCTTTTGTCTTTATTTTTCAAAATTTGGTTGTTTGCCTTTTTTATTATTGAGTAGTAGGTAGAAGGTTTTCACATATTATCAATATAATCCTTTATCAGATATATGCATTGCTAATATTTTTCTCTTAGACGGTGACTTGGGTCTTTATTTTCTTTCTTTTTTTTTTTTATTTTTCGCTTAAAGTATTACAAAGGGTATTACATAAGTGTCCTTCCCCCCCCCCGCCCCTCCCTTGACAAACCCCTACCCTCCCTTACCCCCCAGTGTCTTATGTCCATTAGTTATGCTTATATGCATGCATACAAGTCCTTCGGTTGATCTCTTACTCCCCTCCCTCCTGCCCCCCAACTCTCTCTGGCCTTCCCACTGCAGTTTGACAATCAGTTTGAGGCAGCTCTGCCTCTGTATCTATTATTGTTCAAAAGTTTGTAATGGTCTTTATTATCCATGAATGAGTGAGATCATGTGGTATTTTTCCTTCATTGACTGGCTTGTTTCACTTAGCGTAATGCTCTCCAGTTCCATCCATGATGTTGCAAATGGTAGGAGTTCCTTCTTTTTAACAGCAGCATAGTATTCCATCGTGTAGATGTACCACAGTTTTCTAATCCATTCATCTACTGATGGGCACTTAGGCTGTTTCCAGATCTTAGCTATGGTGAATTGTGCTGCTATGAACATCTGGTTACATATATCCTTTCTGATAGGTGTTTCTGGTTTCTTGGGATATAGTCCTAGTAGTGGGATCACAGGGTCAAATGGGAGTTCCATTTCCAATTTTTTGAGGAACCTCCATACTGCCTTCCATAGTGGCTGCACCAGTCTGCATTCCCACCAGCAGTGCACAAGTGTTCCTTTTTCTCCACATCCTCTCCAGCACTTGTCGTTTGTTGATTTGTTGATGATGGCCATTCTGACAGGTGTGAGATGGTACCTCATTGTTGTTTTGATTTGCATCTCTCGGATGATTAATGACTTTGAGCATGTTTTCATATGTCTCTTGGCTTTCTGAATGTCCTCTTTTGAAAGGTGTCTATTTAGATCCTTTGCCCATTTTTTGATTGGATTGTTTATCTTCTTTTTGTTAAGTTGTATGAGTTCCCTATAAATTTTGGAGATTAAGCCCTTATCAGATATGACGTTGGCAAGTATGTTTTCCCAAGAGGTGGGTTTTCTGGGTCTTTATTTTCTTAAAGAATATATGGTGAGCAGACATTTAAATTATGGAAGTCTACTTTATCTCCTTATTTCTCTTGTGATTATTATTTTTGTGCCCTATCTAAAAAATCTTTTTCTACACTCATGAGCAAAGGCATTTTGTATGTTCTCTTTTATAAATTTTATTATTTTAGCTTTTACATCTATGATTATGAGGTATCTCAAATTAGTTTTTTAAACTTAATTTTATTGGTTTACACTATTACAAATGTCCTTTTTCCCCCTTCCCTGCTTTGCCCACCTCCACCCGCCCTAGCCCCCTCTGCACCCCCTCCCTCTGGCCAACACCACAAGTTATGTGTCTATGGGTTATGCATGTATATTCTTTGGCTGATCCTGTCACCTTCTTTCATCTAGTCCCCCTCCCAAATTAAGTTTTATATATTATTTCAGATCGGTTTTGAAATTCATTTTGTTTTCATACATTTACTAGGTTATTACAGCAAGTTTGTTGAAAATGTTTTCTTTTCCTCATTGAATTGCATTGGTACCTTTATTAAAAAGATATTGATTATGTGTGAGTCTATTTCTATACATTCTATTGTGTTCCACTGATTTCTTTTTCTATCTTTATACCAGTGATTTTTTTTTAGCATTACAAAAATCTTGATATTAGGTAGTGCAATTTTTCCAGAATTGTTCTTCTTTCCAAAGATTGTTTGTTTGTCCTAAATATTTTGTATTTCTATATAAATCATATAATTAGCTTTCTAATTTCTACATAGAAAATTTATTGGAACATTGAATGGGATGGAGTTCAATCTTCAGATCAATTTGGAGATAATTTATTTAAATTCTTCATAATAATGAGTTTTTAAACCATGAACATCCTATATCTCTATTTATTTATTTTTAATTCTACTAGTAGTGTTCTGCAATTGT
Source organism: Myotis yumanensis (assembly GCF_028538775.1). NCBI lineage: Eukaryota > Metazoa > Chordata > Mammalia > Chiroptera > Vespertilionidae > Myotis > Myotis yumanensis. Next base: position 25,022,794 of record NW_027223754.1, on the reverse strand, counting down.
CAGTATAAATGTTTTAATCATATTTGTTAAAATTTTCTTCAAGTATTTTATATTCTTTAACACTAGTGTGTTATATTTTGGAAATTTCATTTGTATATGTTTGTTACTGATATATAGAAAATGTAGTTGATTTTTGTATATTGACCTTGAATCATGTAACTCCCACATAACTTTCTACCTATTATTTGTATATAACTTAAATGTACAAAAAAGTTACACCTTTTGTATTTTTTATATCACACTATTTAGCCATTAGAAAATATAGAACAATGTTCATATTCTTGCATTCTTTTGCTTAAAGCGCAGGTCAAATAAAAAAAATTATTCTTGCCCTAACTGGTTTGGCTCAGTGGATAGAGCATCAGCCTGCGGACTCAAGGGTCCCAGGTTCGATTCCGGTCAAGGGCATGTACCTTGGTTGCGGGCATATACCCAGTAGGGGGCGTGCAGGAGGAAGCTGATCAATGTTTCTCTCTCATCGATGTTTCTACCTCTCTATCCCTCTCCCTTCATCTCTATAAAAAATCAATAAAATATATTTTTAAAAATCAATAAACTATATTTTAAAAAATTATTCTTATAAGATAACAAATAATTTTAAATGGAATTGGTCTAAATAGATATTAATATGCAGAATTTGGTTACTGATTCAATGTTAGTAGTATTCATTTTAAAAAAACAGATGGTATTTGTCTGTACTTCCAAGTTTTAATTTGACAAGAAAAGCAGTCACCTCTTTCTGAACATAAAATCCAATGTAGAAAACAACAGGAAGTTGTTGAATTATGTAATTATAAAATTTAATGGTCAGAAAGTACTTTAGAGGTTTGCTTTATAGTTTAAATTCTTCTTGTCAGCAAATATAAGGCAGTTTCTTAGTTAGAAACAATGACAGTGTAAATTATGAAATTATGGCTAGGTGGAAATGAAAGATTTATTTTTCAGACTTTTCTTATATTTATTCTTTTAAAAGTTTTAGGATTTAAACAATGCAGGTATTTTATTGTTTCAGAGGAAACTAGATGAGTGATTTTCAACTGGTGTGCTGCAAGAATTTTTGGAACATGCAATACCTGACATTTAGTTGGGGGCACTGACCTCTTTTTCCTTAGATTGTTAAATAAAAAAATGACAATAGCCAACACAACAATAGCCATCCAGTGTGAATGCCTTGTCTTGAACACAAATATATAATAAAATTGTATCTTATTGGTCACATCACATAATAAGGTTACATCTGATTGGTTAATTCTTGGTACCTGAAGTCTTTATAGACAAGTATAGGCACCTGATTTTTTTTAAAAAAGTAACTTTGGAGTTACCATGCTGTTGCAAATGGTAGGAGTTCCTTCCTTTTTACAGCAGCATAGTATTCCATTGTGTAGATGTACCACAGTTCTCTAATCCACTCATGTACTGGTTAGCACTTAGGCTGTTTCCAAACCTTAGCTATGGTAAATTGTGCTGCTGTGAACATAGGGGTGCATATATCCTTTATGCCCCTTCATTTTACAGAGCAGGATTCTGAAGCCCAGAGAAATGAAGTGACTGTCCCCTTCTAAGTTATGGTGTGATCTGGGATTCCTGATTATATGTGACTCATTATTGACTCACTAGAACTCTGATAATTATTAACTCTTTTCTTTTAAACAGTTGAGTTTTTGAGCTTATATGTTCTAATATAAAAGTTGGTTTGAACTCAAGCATTGAATAGGCATAGTCAACTCTCAGTTTTATTGGAATGAATTTTTTTGCAAAGTACGCTATATACCTTTAATAAAGGAGTTTTCCCCACATTTATGATTTCATCTTAGCTGGAGTGAATATAGAAATGCAAAGAAATCATATTGACTATTCAGAGGGTTCGGGATTGAGAAGCCAAGTTCAGCTTTTAGAGATGCCACTAGATTTATTACTCCCTCTATAATACAACGTCTGCCTTTATTAGCAGGAATGGGGATTAATTCCCAGGAAGCTTATCTAGTGGTATGTGAGTCAGAATGATAGCCTTCCTTCAAAATAAGCATAATGCCAGAGTCAGAGATTTCTACTTTTTAAATTATTTCTGCTGTGGACTTTCAGGTGATAGTGTATTGGCGTCTCATATTTTGTTCCACGTATTTTAGTTTAGACTTTGCATACATCTCAGGCAGTAGACAGCAGAGTCATATCATTCAGTGACACTCTTGTACCTTCAATTAACCCAAGTTTCCTGTGCAGGGGGACTTGGGCACTGGATCTGTTTTAAGACCAGTGGAATTTTTAGGTTAAAAATGAACAGTTTTCAAAGGAAGCCAGTGCTACTGTTGCAGTATAGTAATTACCTCCAAACTTAGTGGCTTAAAAACACACTAGACATTTACTGTCTTTCAGGTTCTGTGGGGAAATTTGGGCTTGGCTTGGCTGGGTGATTCTGGCTTGAGCTTTCTCATAACAATGCGGCTGAGATATAGGCCTCAGCTGCAGTTCCACTTTTCAAGGTGGTCCCATTCTGGAAAACAGATCAGTGGTTGTCAGGTGCTGGTTGGTGGCAGGGGAAGGAAGGGGGCAGTATGAGGTGGTGTAGGACTACAAAAGGGCAATAAGAGGGAACTGGAAGGGTAATGAAACTTGTCTGTTCCTTGATAAGATGGCAGCTATGTAGCTGTGCTTATCAAAACCTGTATAACTGTACACAAAGAAGAGAACAATATGTAAATTAAAAAAAATATATATTTCTTTATTGATTTCAGAGAGGAAGGAAGAAGGAGAGAGAGAAACATCAATGGTGAGAGAGAATCATTGATCGGCTGCCTCCTGCACGCCCCTTACTGGGGATCAAGCCCACAACCCAGGCATGTGCCCTTGGCCGGAATCGAACCTGGGACCCTTCAGTCCACAGCTGACACTCTATCCACTGAGCCAAACCAGCTAGGGCAATGATATGTAAATTTTAAAAGTCAAATAAAAGTAGGGAGAAAATGTGGCTCACTCTCAGGACTGTCTGTTGGCAGGACACCTTAGCTTTCTTCCTCATGGGCCTCTCCGTGGGGTTTGAATGTGCTTGTGAGGTGGAGGCTGGCTTCTTACAGGGCAAGGCATCCAAGAAAGCATCATGTGGAAGCTATCTTTTCTTAAATTCTTGAAGGTCACTTGGCATCACTATCATGGTATTCCATCAGCTAGAAGTCAAAGCCAGTCTATTAAAGGAGTGGTAAGAAATTAAACCCCAACTTTGAAGAGAGATTATCAGAAACTATGGGGACATTTAAAAACCACTACAAGCAGTCAGAATGCGGGTAGACGATTAACCTGTGTGGCAAGCACTATGCTGTCACACGCTGTAGACTTTGGAGTGAAAAGCATCTCATCTATGGGTGGACTTTGTTTAGGCAGTAAACAATCAAGTCAAGGATTTCAGATTTTTAAAGTAAAAGCTAATAGTGATTTGTACCTATTCTCACAAAAACCAAACCAATGGAAAACAGTTTCTCTGAGGTCCTCTACTCAAGACCTGGACCTGCCTGTGGTCTGTAGAGAAAAGGTACCCTTTCCCACCTGAAGCTTGCTTGAGAATCTCCACATGAGTTTTAAAAATTCTTTCTTAATCCAACAACCATACTCCCTTCATACATGGCCACCCCAATATGCTTAACAGAGTCCAAAGATTTGGGGACCAAGTTAATTTGCGTTCATAGCTTGATCATGGTCTCCCAATATCTATGTGAGATGATAGAAGCAGAAGTTCTGATCAGCTGACTTAAGCTCAAGTTTGTAAAAGCAGAAAGCTTGCTTTATGTCACTTTTTTATTTCCTCTATGATTCCTTCCTTCATTTATTTGTTCATTTTCCATTCATGGTGCTAATATTGAACTCCTACAGCGTACCAGATACAGCTTGCTGGACATTCTACAGTGAACGTGAGGTGAAGGTTCTCAGGAAGAAGACAGCGAATAAATCACATGGGCTAAAGGGAAAGGGATAGCGTGACATGATAAATAATGAGAGCTGGGATGTCAGTTCCTCTAAGTGGAATGGTTTGTGACAGCCTTTTAGATTAGCTGGCATTTGGACTGCGACCTGAAGGAAGGGAAGGTTCCAGAAGTACCTGCTTATTCCAAGCCGAGGTATTAGCAAGTTCAGAGGGCTCCATGGCGGAAAAGAACTGGGTACATTTGAGGCCTAATAGCAGGCAGAGTGCCTGAAGCTAATGAATGGTGTAAAAGTTGACACTGGGGTTACATAGGGTCACCTTTTGTAGATTCTAATAGGTCACTGTAAGATGTTTTGATTTATTGTAAGTGCATACACATATTTGCATCTGATCTTACCTGTAAATCCAAATGCTCCACATTCTCTCTACTGAGGGGCCTGGTTCATTTCTACCTTAGGTCACCTTCTCTTCCTTCTGTCCAGAGCAGGTCCTGTTTCTGCCATTCCTGTGAAGACACCTATTACCTACTTCCTTTGTTTGAGGCCACATTTCTCAAACCACTAGCAGATTTTTAGGGTCCAAAACTTTCTACTAAGGAGTCCATCATTCATTCATGGTTTTTATTACTAAAAATACCCAGAGTTCCTTTATTTTTTAAGGGCAAGAAAAACTGACATAGGCCTTTTTAATACTGTTGGCAGTGAGTTGGTGGGTGGATTGGAGAATAAAAAATTCTTAATATTTAGTTAAGGATGAAATCAAGTTCAGGAACAGCATGCTGGCTCCTGCAGAACAGCAAGGGTGTTAAAAAGGTGCATTCAGGCATGTTAGGGACAGTTTATTCACAGGAAAATGGGCCTAACAAATATCCACTGGAGACTTTATTTCAGAACAGAGGATTCTGACCATTGGTTAAGGCTTGCATAACTGGGCAAGTAAAAGAGCCAGACTACTCAAGTCTGAAAATGCAAAGGTGTCAGGATAAAGTGGAATTCCCATACTTGGAGATCAAAGGAGTTGGGTGAACCTTAAAGAACAACTCAAAGATACCAGATTAGGCAGCTGAGTGGGACAAAGGTGCAGGTTGAGGACAGTAGGGCTGTATAGTGTGGCTGGAGCTTAGTGACAGGTTTGAGAATAATTGGAGAAGTAGATGAAGAGGCAAAGAGTCAGATCATGGTGGGACCTGAACACTTTCACTTAATCCTAAAGGCTATTAGGAGTGATTTGCAGATTTTTTGCAGGAAAATTACATGCTGGCATTTCTATTTTTGAAAGAAGTCTCTACATACAGACAACAATGAAGGCTTGAGTAGAAGGGCACTAGACATGAGGCAGGGAGATTATTTTAAGGCACTTAATTTAATCCACTGAGAAAGTATACCAACTAAAGAAAGTAGTAGCGGTGAGGATATAAGTAAGGGAGCCAAATGAGAAAAAATTGGATGTAAATTCAACAAAATTTGGTGGACAGTTGGTCCTCCAGATACCCTTGTCAGCTGCCCCTTCCATGTAGAGGCAGAGCCTGTCCAAACAGCCTTCTGAAGTGTGGATCCCATTAAGGTTAGGCATTAGGCATTATCAGTGTTGGTCTTGTCCAAGTATTTTGAGGGGATGGCTCAAGTTTTCTTTTATCACCTACAGTATAGAAGGTCTTGAATGAATGCCCAGGGATTTGAATGGTTTCACTTCTGTTTACCATTGATTTACTCTTAAGTTAATACGGGTAATAACTTAAGATTCTCCAATATCTATGTTAGAGTCAGGATTATCAGTCTTGAGCAGATGATTGAACATTTCCTAGTGTTGGATACTTGATAAAAAGATTACTATGTCAAGTAAGGTGTATTTTTTTTTACATTTAATAAGTTAAAAAAGAATTAGTCCATTACTTATACTGATATTTTCGATCTCTGAAAGTTGTATGTATTTTATCTAGTTAAGAATCAGCAGAAAATAGGACCTTTTAGTAGATATGATAATAATATAACACAACTCTAAATTGAATGGTAAGGGAGGAGGTGCCAGAAGAGAATGCTCAGCTTAGATTTCACCTGGTTATTTTTGCATTATTATTTTTAATGTGTTTTGACACCTCAGCTGTTTCATATAGACTCACTCTGATCTTCAGAGCCCACACTTTGATTACACTGCTTAAATGGCTCATGTTCCTGTCATATCATTGGAGTGGGGAAATAGTGTGATATAGAAGAGATAATTTTCATTCCTTACTTCATTCATTCATCCACATTTACTAAATACCTATGACACATCCAGCTCTGTTTTTTTTTGAAGTCATACAGAACATTAAAATGTCTATGACTCATCCTTAATCTCAAAGAGTTTAAAGTCTGGAGCAGGGAAGGAGAAGAAGTTCATACTTTGAAATAAATATAATACAAAATATGAAAAAAATAGGAGCTTAGGAGTCATTCCAATACAATGTTTTGGGAACTAAAAATAGAGAAAAAATTACTTCCAACCTGGAATTAGTGGTAGTTCAACCAGATGCTTTAGGGAAGAGAAATCAGCATGACTCAGGGCCTGAAGAAATGAGAAAAAGTGTGAACATAATTGGCAGTTGTGTTCAGTGGGGTTAGATGTGTAAGTAGACAAAGCTGGGGAAACAAATTAGAACCAGATTATAAATAGCCTTGCATGTCAAGCAAAGCTGAACTTTATTTGATAGCCACTGACATTTGTTTTTTGAGTAAGGAGATGACCTGTCGCATCTGTGCTTTAGGGAGATTACTGCGTGATGGATTGGAGTGGGCAGGTTCAAGAGGCCAGGAAACCAGGTAGAATTGATGCAGAGGCCTATGTGACGGCCTGGAGGGGACTGAGGTAGTGTAGGGGGAGGGGTACAACAAGTGAAAGATGTATTTCTCTCTGCACTGTTCCGCATACTCCCCCCTCCCTCCCCCCCAGCAAAATGAAAAGGAACCAGAGCATTAGAATTCTCAAAGACACCTTAGCAAGGCTTTAGGAACACTAATGGCAAAATATAAATTTAATGAGTAATATGAGTAATAACTTAAATTTTTGTTTGGTCTCAAATCCAACAAGGAATGTAGTTGATGAACACGCACAATAGTTTATTTACATCCTGTGGCAATTTTTTCTTCAACCGAGGCAGGCTTTTGCCCATTATTGTTATTAATGAAGCTAATAAATGGAACACTGTCTAAAAAAGCTTGGTTAGCTCTTCATCATCACTGACTAGGTTCCAAAAAGGATGAGCGTGGCTTTTAAAATGGAACACACACTTCTGCTTCCATTTATGCATCTTGGGTGCACTCATTAAATAGAGAACTGGAAACCAACTTGGGTTTCTAGTTTTAGAGTTGGCTAATACATTGGAAACTGCCCTAAACTTAATACTTGGAACCAGTATCCTTCGTGGTGAAATATTGACCAAGGAAAGGGCAAAAGCAACATAAAAACATTCCCACCCAACTCCCACTCAACTGTTTTTAGTTGCCAATTTTGTAAAGCTGCTGGACAATTCATCTTTCTTCCTCAGGGCTCTAAGGTTTTATCGGTATTGATTGAAGGTCTCTATTATTTAGTTTAAGCTCAAGAACTAGGATAGTATTTTGCAAGAGCTCAGCACAGTGTTTTCCTAAGGTTCTAGGGAAACGTATCTGCTTTGTTGGATCTTAAATAGCTGTGGGCTTTGTTAGTGGCGTGTAATCATTTGACAAAATAGGGGATGTTTGCGAAAAGATGCAAAATCAGAAGAAATCTATCTTGTAACAAATGGGAAACTCTTTTGTTTGTTTCTAAAATTATAGCTTTAACTCCGTGAAGAGAAAGTAGACATAAATGTCTTTTATTTTAAAACTGCTACAGATAGACCTAATTTTCTGCAATAGATGGGGTTCTACAAAGATGACTGTGAGCTGTGATTAAGGGATACCAAACAAATGTCAGGTTTACTCAAAGTAGGGCATACCTACTGATGTTTTTGTTCACTATCTTATTTTGACTAATATTTAATGAGCACTTACCAGGGAATAGCCATTGTGGTAAACCTTGGGATATAAAGCTGACACTGTCCTGGAATAGAAAAGAATACATTCTTTTGTCTTCAAGAAGTCCACAGACATTGTGTTGCTGTAGCAAATGAGATGCTGTGAAAAGCTTTTTACTTGATGATCTCTGGTGTGTCTTGAGATATGGAAAAGAAAGAAACAAATGAAAGTGTAGCCCCTTTTATACATTTGATCTACTTTTCAAATAGATTCTGCTGCTGGCAATTATCACCTCATGTGAATGTTAACTCAAGAAAATGGGGATTTTTATAGTTGAGGTTGAGGCAAGAAAGGAAGCATCGGGCATCCTGATAAATTCTGTCTGAAACTTTGTATGGCTATATGCCCATTTCCAAAACTGCTACGTTTTGGAAACTAGAGAAATTCAATCCTATAGATGTCACATGAAAGAAAGTTCTCTGCATTTATTCACCCATTCAACAAATACTTACTAGGTGATTGTTATGTTATAGACATTGTACTTGATGCTGGGGATGCAATAATGGAGAAGGCATGGTCCTTGCCTTCAGGAAAGTTCTATGCTAGTAGGAAATGCAAGCATTTTAACATTATTTACAGGATGTATTTAAAATCCCCAAGTGATTTACATATCTTTCCTTGTAAGAAATGGGAAAATTTCTTGGAAAAAACCACTTTAATTAAAACACACACACAAATGTAGCAATAAAACTGAAGGTTTCTTTGGAAATATAGAGGCTGGTGATGTGCTGCCAATAAAAATGTTATTTACCAAAACAGATCTTTTACTCGGAAGGTGTGTATGACGTCTATATTAGCTAAGTGGGTTCTTAGACCTGAATAATGAACAAAAATATGCAATAACTTGAATTTAGAGTCTATTTTTACAACATATGACAAATAATGATACATTTACTGAAATAGATATTGGACCAGGGAAGTAAGTGGCAGCATAGCTTTTCACAGACACCAGCTGGCAAACTGTTAAATGATTTGAAATGAGTTATCAAGCACTGCTGTTTTGTAAATAAGCGTCTTGATTTCTTTTGCCATAACATGTGAAAGCAAGATATCTACTGCTCAGTATAAACCCTTTCAGGGGAAACTACAGTTTCCCCAAATCCTGGTGAATCATTAAGATTCAGTAAAGTGGACTCGTGGAATCCTAGAGTGGGGTCCTGTCTCTGTTACCAAGTAGCTGTGGGACCTTGATGACTCACTTCACCTCTGTGAGCTCCAGTTTCCTCTCTCTAAAATGAAGGTGTTGTGTTGGGTCATGCACAATGTCTCTTCTAGCGTTTTATTTTTTCCATCTAGTTTTCATCTAGGTCAATCTGAACCACAGAGGAACACTTTATTGTGAGTCTGTGTGCTTGGGGTGTAGATAGTTTCACCTTGTCTGAGATAGTACAAAGAGCTTTCATATATACCACATCTAGTTTCTCTCATTATTAACTAGAGTCCTGGTGCACAAATTCATGCATGGGTAGGGTCCTTCAGCCTGGCCAGCTATCTGTGCGATCAGGGCTGTCTCTCCCAGTCCCAGGGGTGGCCAGGGGGAGGGACCACAGGAGGTTGGCCAGCGATGGGAGATTGGCTGTGGGAGTGCACTGAGTGTCTGCTCCCTGGTGGTCAGTGCATGTCATAGCTACCGGCTGGTCTTCTAGTCATCTGGTAGTAAAGGTCGCTTAGGCTTTTATATATATAGACACCTTACATATATAAAGTACATTTGCCACAGGTAATGAGACAATTACTTTTAACAAAAGTCCATAATTTACTCCTGCTTCTTCAGTGTCCTTTTTCTGTTTCAGAATCTCGTACTACACTATAATTATTAATCATGTCTTCTTAGACTTCTCTTAGCTGTGACTTTTCTTGGTTTTTATTATCTTGACAGTTTTGAGGACACTTATCAGATATTTTGGAGACTTCCTCCAATTGGTGGTATCCTCATGATTTGATAAGGATGATGGGTTTTTCATCACATCATATTAAATGTATACAGTATCAAAATGACTTCTAACTGTTGATGTTAACCTTGACACCTGGCTCATGACCAGGTTGGTCATACTGTACTCTTTGAGAGGAAGTCTCTCTGCGTTGCTCATACTTAAGGAGGGGGGAGTCATCTTCTACCTTCTTGGGAATGGAGTATTTACATAAATCATTAGGAATTCTTCTGTATGGGAGATTTGTCTATTCCCCTTGTTTATTTATTTAATTACTATTTATATCTATATTAACTCATAGATATATTTATTTTGTTGTTCCAATGATTCTAGATTTTGCCATTTAGAACTCTTTAAGTTAGCTCCTGTGTCTCTTTGATATAATCCCAATATTGTTATTTTTGTTTGTTTTACTTGAACTTTGTTACTGGTACAACAAGATGCTTGAGGCTCATCTTATCAATTTTCTGCCTCAGCCATTTCTGAAAGTCTTCCTGGCTCCCCTCCCCCCTTTCTTAAATAATGATATTAGAAACCAAGATCTGGACAAAAGGTTTCTTGCTTACTTTGAATGATTTTCTCCCCTTTTTATTTCACCTAGCAAATTTTTTCTCTTCAAGAATATTTTTCCACTTTTATTTTCAAATTCCCACTATGCCCTGTAGCTCATCATTCCTCTGCTGTTGGCAACCAAATTCATTTTTATAAAATACTTATATCATTGTACCATTACCTTGGTTAAAAACCTCCATAAACTCAGTGTTGCCCTTAGGAAAAAGTTTAAACTTAATATTGTTGGAAAGGATTTTAAGATCTGTTCCTACGTTCCTCCCCAAATTCACCTCTAAAAACTCTCAACCTTGATTTACACTCCATCCAATCACCTATCCACATGTCTCTTCCCTCTAAACTGAAAGCTCTGTGACAGTAGGAACTTTGTACATTTGTTTCATTGCTGTATTGTTAACACTTAACCCATTGTCTGGCACTTGACATGCATTGAAGAAGCATTTGTTTAGTGAATCAATAAGTAATCCATGGACTATCCCCAACTTGTTAGTCTCAAGGAAGCAGTGGTCACTGATGTATTTCCAAAGGACAGTGGCTTACCAAGTGTTAAGTACATATTAGTTTTTGCAGGCAGAGTATCTCTCAGTATGGAAACAGTTAATGCAACTCCTCTATTGTTACTCATCATGAGGCAGCGTTCCTGGCCTCCTTTCTTTTTTCCATCTCTAAATGAAAACAGAAGGCAAGGTGCTTCTGGACTGCTTGAGATCAGTTCCAATCTAGTGTGTGGGTATGTTCTTGGTTAAACAAACTGGGAAACCAGCCCATGAAGAAATGGACAAGAATTCTAAAGCTGCCAAGAAATTCACACCTGCACTTCATGGCTCAGAATAGAGCATGATCTCAAGGGCATTTCCAGGCAAGTCCCCAAATTTCTACACTTCCACCCTGACAGTTACACACTCACAAGGAGTCTAACACAAGAGTAAGTAGATAAGACTTGACATTGCTCATCCACACCTTTTTTTACCCAGAGAAGATGTTGGTGTCTTTTAATATCTTTCAAGAAAGTAGGACAGTCATTTTTCTCTGATGAAATATGACTTGGATGTAAGTTTTCCAGAGCCATCAGAATGGAAATCATTTGTACTCCTACCAAACATATGCACAGCAATGCTCTCCCTCTAAATCTCTTAGTATATTATAGACATTGCCTCCAATCCTCTTATTTTAGCTCAGCTCTCCTTTAGATGGGGAAATGAAGAGAATATTAATAGCCCGCTCTAACAATTTTCTGAGAGAGGCTAAAATTGCCACAACTTGCTAGTTTTTTCTCATGAAGGAAGTACATGCTTTTGTGTCAGGTTTAGAAGGAAAGTCTTTCACTTGGTACTAAATGGAGTTAACTAGATATATTTGTCTTAAAAGGCTGATCTTGTTTTGTCAAGTGAGGATAAGACAGCTTAATACACTAAAATATTCATTTTCTTTAGTCTCCTGTGAGCCATGTTAATTGTATATATGTACTGTCCCTCTCAGCCACATTAATGAGGATGACTGAATGTTTAAATTTTCCCCTACTTGTTATCTATGATAGCCCAGGGTAATTATTTTGTAATGCCCTATATTATTGAATGCTTACCCACTAATACAGTGGACTGCATGATGCAGTTTTGGCTGCTGGGATTGTCAGATAAAATAACAGGATGACCAGTGAAATCTGAAGCTCAGATAACACCTACTTCTTAACTTAGATGTGTAAGTATGCCGTATTGGGGACATACATATATTAAAATTATTTGTTGTTTATTTCAGGATAAAATTTAACCAGGCATTTGAATTTTATTTACCAAATTTGGCAACCTTAATGCCATGCCTAATTTTGCAAGCCAAAATACCTTTAAAAGCTTACATTTCAATCAAATAAAGAGCAAAATACCATCTTAGGAGCAGAAAATTAGTTCACTTCACTGTTACATGATTAACTCTGGCTATCTGGGGTCCCAAAATTTGGAAGTAATTTAAAAAAAAATAGCCCAGCCATTTTTTTCTCAGTGGTTATGCATCCAGCCATGAATGAAGCAGGAGGTCATGGTTCGATTTTCGGTCAGGGGCTCGATCCCTGGTAGGAGGCATGCAGAAGGCAATCAATCAATGATTCGCTCATCATTGATGTTTCTATCTCTCCTTCCCTCTTCCTTCCTCTCTCTGAATTCAATTAAAAATATTTTTTAAAAAGGATAAAATCACCAACACTGTCTTAAAAAATATTTCTGAGCAAACTATTGAGATGCTTAAAGTATGTAAAAATTCCTGACCTTTTACCCCATCCCTGCCTCTGAATAAGATTTGAAAAGTCACCTAAGCAAAATACATATGTTTTTTCCACATAAAGTTTAACTTTGGTAAAAGAATTCAACTGGGCAAATTTTAAAGATCGTATTGGCTTTATTCAATGATTCATGAATTGGGCAGCATCCAATCTAGCAGATAAAAAGGTGCTCCAAAGAGATATACAAGGCAAGAGATTTTATAGGCGAAGGGAGCAGGAATAAGGAAGTTATACGAGGCAAAACAGGTGATTAATTATTGCAGGTTACTTTTCTTTAGGGGATGGCAGAGGTTTATCAATCAGATTACCTGACTAGTGCTGATCAGATGATGCCTGATGGGTTGGTTTAAGACTCCATTTCTTGGGAAGGTGAAACTGAATTTAAGTCTAGGTTTGATGACCTGGGGCTCACCATATACCAGTCGGTTCAGGGCCTGTTGTCTTTTTTTTAACCAACTATTTCCTACTAAATTAGAACACCAAAGCCTCAACAATCCCTCTTTTCTTTAGTAGGGTTTTTTAATGCCAATTTTGTCCATTACTAACCTTGCTTCTATTTTTCTTCTCAGATAGGTTATTTTGTCTGCCACCTACACATGGATCTCTAGAGACATTGGAAATATTTAGCACATTTACAGAAGGATTTTTATTGGCATTGAGCTAATGTTAGTTATTTTAAAATATTTTTAAAATTTGATCTGAAATGTTTATGGATTTTCAATCAAGTCCTGTGTACTCTGCTTTGTTGTTGCTGCTGCAAACTTATGCTGTCCTTTTTTAATGTAAGTTAACTAAGTTGACAAAATCTTTATTTTTTTTCAAAGAAAAACTTCCCAAAACTATCAAGACTCATCTCTGATATATCTTTAAAATTACTGGGCAATAAACCAACCCTAGATATTTAAAAAAGAGGGGTTTTTTTGTTGTTAATTGCTCATTAATAGGACTTGAGTATTCATCTCTATGATAAGCACCATACAAAGAAAGGTAACTTGTAGAATGAAGGCTACCTCTGTGCCATCAGGGTGGAGTCATGTTTAGTGAATTTTACAGCTGTATTTCTCAAGCATCAGTTACTATGTGCACTTATTGGAGTCCTCTGAAGCATCCCCTAGCCTTCACATTTTCTGTAAACATTAAAATGGATATCAGAGATAGAGCACGGGGAAGGAGTGACTTGTGTTAGCCCTCATTTTTTTCCTTTTTTAAAAAACTCCTTTCTTACTAGTATTTGAGTCCTCTCCTGGATCTTTCTATTGTATAGCAATGTGTTTGCATTATATTATACTGAGATATAATACAATGCCCTCAAAGCTATGAGGATTAGACCCAGGCAAGCAGGAAAGTAGACACAGGTTTTTTGTGTGTGTTTAATTTCATCAATGTGTGTGTTTGTGTGTATATGTGTGTATTCCTGCCTTCTCTCACTCTTCCCCTCCCTCTCTTTATTTTTCGTAGGAAAAGTTATTTGGGAAAACACAACCTGGCCTTGGCTGAACCTCAGAGAAGCAGGGTTTTGCCTTTTCATTCCACCTCTATGGAGAGTTATTAGAGAAACCTCCAGGACCTAGAATGGTGGAAATTCTGAAGTGCAAGAATTGCTGCTCAGGCTGGCTCCTGTGTAGGCGTGGGATCAGCTTAAGAAGCAGCAGGGCCAGGCACCTGTCATAGACCTGGGAATTAGATGGCAGGAGTAGATGCCCTGGGGTGTTAGCATAGAGTGAACTGCAGAAGTAGAGTGAACTTAGTGTGACTAAGGATAATTATTCGAAAGACTTAATAGTTATGTATTAGTGATCACAGCTATGTAATAGACTGAACTCATCAAAGCTTTTCTGTGCACTTAATATTTATAATGTGCCTTCTAGTCATTAACATTTTTTATTCCTCCAAACACAACCTTATACATTTACTCTGTGTTTTTTTCTACTTAATAGAAATCCAAACAGTGTATATATTCATTGCTGACCTTGTTTATGCTCTATTTTCTCCAAAGCAGCAGTTTTTTCCAAGGTTTTCATATCCAGGTGTAGCCCGAAAAAACAAAATTGAGAAGTGGGTGGAATTTGAATTTAATGCTTGTTTCTTCTGCTGCTTTTTCTACCCTTACACAGCCTCTCCTACAGAACCTCTACTCCTGCCTCTAACTCTCCACCCTTCATTCCTTATAACACATGTATTTGCATGTCTGATTAGCAGTTACTTATACTGTAGAAAGGACTCCAGTGGATTCCCTCTACTCACAGAGGGGCTTTTAACCCTTACTTAAGCTGTGCAATGAAAGACTCTTCCATTAACTAAGTACCAAATAAAGACAAATTGAGGATTTTCTGTTGTTGGCATGAATGTCTTCCCAATGCCCCCTAAGTTACAGCATCATAATCTATATGCACTACTCCCTTCACTGGCCACCCAGTGACTCTAGAAAGAAAGGATCCCTCCATATAACAGTCACATGAGTGGTTCAGATGTTCTTAAAAGTAGTAATTTACCCAGTCAACGTGGCTCAGTGGTTGATTGTAGACCCATGAACCAAGAGGTCACAGGTTCAATTCCCGGTCAGAGCACATGCCTGGGTTGCAGGCTTGATCCTCAGTATGGGTCTTGCAGAAGACAGCCCCATCCATGTTTCTTTCTCGTTGATGTTTCTATCTCTCTATCCTTGCCTCTTTCTCTCTCTAAAAAAACTCAATAGAAACATATTTTTTTAAATGTCATTTGCGCAGGATGTCATTGTGGCCTGAATTGACTCAGTGACTATTTTGTACATAGTTTCTATTACAGGAAATTACCTACAAAATAATTATTTTATTTATGGCATTGGGAGGTTATGTTTCTAAAATTTAATTTGAATAATTCTCTGAGTCCCATTAATCCCTTTCTCTTTAGGGGATATAGGGAGTGGTGGGTGCATAATGTTAAGGAAATGCATGTTAACACCTTGTTTTAAGTCACTTGATTCCGACCTTGGTTGGTTCAGAGACTTGAATGCAGAAATCACACACTTACTGGGTTGTCAGCCTCTTCCAGTCTGAGTCCGCCTCGCTGTCATTAATTCTGTGGTGTTCAGCAATTCGCATGATAACTGTTGACTTTTATTGTCTCTTGAAAATTGGTTCCATTCTGAAAATAATCTGAAAATAATTTTATGTTATATTTTGTAGTCATATTACTCTAGTGTTCTTTCTGACCCCTTCTCTGACACTTGCAATTTGGCTGTGAGAAATGTAGTTTCAAGACAGAGAAGACATTTCACCAGTTCTGTGTATCCTCATGGGAATTGCAGAGTTGGTTTTTTTAAAGCTATTTTATTATTTTTATATTTGAGAATCAGAGTGTCTTCCTTTATTTGAAACTTTTGAAGGTGGTTATTTCTTTTCAAGAACTACCCATTTGAGCCTTAACCAAAGAAGCAATTACTTTTTAAGGATATCTAGTTCTGCATTTGGCAGCTCTCAGCTCAGAAAAAGTACTGTGACTCTCTCTAGAGGGAGGTGTTTGTTAAAAAGATGAAAGGTTTTCATTTTAAAAACTTTGCCATTGCATCTTATGAATTCAGTGAAATTAAAATTGATCCTAGGGCCCTAAACCCTCATAAAAGATTCCTCAATGCCCCCAAAGCATCCATTGGACTGTTGCTTGATTGTCTGAGACACAAACTCTTCTTTACCCATTGATCCATTGTCAGTGGTTTCATGTTGCTACTCAAAGTCCCACTATTTAATTATGAGGTCCTCTGGGCTATGTCACTTGTGACCCCCCTCCTCATTTTTCTCCTCTTATAGTCCCAGAAACTTTAGAAAGCATAGCTTATCTTCCTATTAAAAGTTATTTTCCTGAAAGGATAATAGAAGCCAACTGAAGAAATGTGAAAGCATTTAAAGCTGACCTTCTGAACACCAGGAAAAAAAACACACCATCACCACACACACACACAAAAAAACATTTTAAGGCAGTTTTGATTGTGTTTATCAGAATAAACTGAACACTGGCTTTTAAAAAATGATGGATATGTGCAAGGCTTGAGGCAACTCTTTGACTTTATGTCAGCGATGCTGGTTTTTCCCAAACTTAAAGCTTCTGTGCACCATACTTCAACCCCGACTTCCTGGGGGAGTTGATTTTTCAATTGCAATCAGTTCTGTGATCGCCAGTCTGTTCCTTGAGAATAAAAGGCATACGAAGTGTGTGTGTGTGTGTCCCTCTGTCTATATGATTGCACACTCAAATTTCTACTAAGAAATGTTTTGAAGCCCATTAATTAAGAAAGCAATGACATATTGAGAAGTAAATTTGAATAATCACAGGCTCCTCTGGAAATTTCACCCATTTTTAATGCTGGACAACTTGATCCCTGTTGTGCACAACATATCTTACAGCAGTTGGTTAAGGAAAGAAAGGAAGAAAGTAAGGAAGGAAGGAAGGGAGGGAGGGAGGGAGGGAGGGAGGGAGAGAGAGAGAGAGAGAGAAAGAAAGAAAGAAAGAAAGAAATAAAGAAAGAAAGAAAGGAAGAAAAAAAAAAAGAGGAAAGCTTAGCCCTAGCTGGATTGGCTCAGTGGATAGAGTATTGGCCCATGAACTGAAACATCCTGGGTTCAATTCTAGTCAAGGGCACATACTTGGGTTGCAGGCTCAATTCCTGGCCCTGGTCGGGCCACATGCAGGGAGCAACCAATCGATGTGTCTCTCTCACATTAATGTTTCTCTATCTCTGTCTCTCCCCGTCCCTTCCACTCTCCCTAAAAATCAGTGGAAAAGTATCCTTTGGTGAGGATCACCAAACAAAAAACAAAACCAAAACACACACAAAGAAGAAAAGCTTACAGGTCTATAATCTTTATAAAAGAGCCTCTGACACTTTTCCTGGTGTATCAGCCCTCACTCTTTCCTCCATTCAAACTTTAATTAGGTTACAGTATATTTGACATAATCAACTCTCCTTTTCAGAAAACATGCACAAAGGTTATATCTATTAGTCACTTACTCTATAATAGTAAATTTTTTCAAGAGCCTTTGCATGGCCATGATGCCAGCCTTAATCAGGAGATCTCTGGAAGGTGCAGAGTGATTTTTCAAGGCCACAGAATTAGCAAATGATAGAGCAAGGGTGCATACCCAGGACTTCCAAACTGGAGTCTGGTGCTCTGTCTGGAACACTGCAGCTACTCTCTTAGTGGAAATTACTTTAAGTAAATATTTAGTATCTTTACTGCCAGGGAACTCGGTTTTGATTGTTGAAGCTAGAGGATGGGATAGTCTGGAATCGAGCCCCTAAGTATACCTCGGTGCTGGGCTGAAGTGTGCGAGTGTGTCTGTGTGTGGTGGGGTAGGGCATTCTTTAAAGAGAAGGGAGTCACAGAGAGCACAGGAGGCAGCAGTGGATTGTAGGGGGCAGGGAAGGATGCATATCCTGTATAATAAAACCCTAATATGCAAATTGACAGAATGGAGGAATGACCAGCGAACGACCAGTCGCTATGATGCACACTGACCACCAGGGGGGCAGACGCTCAAAGCAGAAGCTGCCCCCTGGTCGTTAGTGTACTCCCACAGGGGGAGTGTTGCTCAGTCAGAAGCCAGGCTCAAGGCTGGTGAGCACAGCTGCAGTGGTGGGAGCCCCCCGGGGATCGGGCCTAAGCTGGCAGTTGGACATCCCTCGAGGTGTCCCGGACTGAGAGAGGGTGCAGGCCGGGCTGAGATACCCCTCCCCCCAAGTGCAGGAATTTTGTTCACCGGGCCTCTAGTAATAAGATAGAAGGAAGCAGTGCTGAAATTTTCCGTTACCCTCATCATTTGTTTCACATTGTGGTCAAAGCAATGGTTCAAACTGATTGATTTCCCAAGCCATCTTTTACTTATTGGTGCCTTGGCTAAGTTGACCTCTCAGAAATCATACAAATGGAAATGCTTTATACAGGTTTGGGAGAGAAAACCTAGATACACTATTGTTCATCAGTTTTTTTAGTATTGAGTTATCTGTGTAAGTAGCTGATCATGGACCATTGAGAAATTGCTGCCCTCCCCCCTGAAAAGATTATCTACCATCTAAATGGGGAGATGGAATAGAGACATATGACTAGACTCTAGAACTATCACTGGGAAAACCCTATAAATGTGTTCAAATTAATATACTGCAAATGATGCACAAGGTGCTGAAGGGATGTGGGTAATGGACTCATTAGACCCTGCAAGAAGCTAGATTGCAAAATAAATCATGCATTGGTATCTTTTCTATCACTATGTGGATGGCTCTATTCCTTAGATGCTTTTACACACAAGTGAATTGTGTAAGTTTATTGATGTTTGAGCTGTTTTTTTGTAAAGTGATCACAAGGTATTATGAATGCAGAGAACGTTGAGCTTAAGATCACCATGCGGAACAATTCCCCTAGACAGGAAACCTTTACCTGCAAACTGTACATTTCCTGCCCAAGTCCCCACCTACAGAATTAGAACTTCTAGGGAATCTTAATTGTGTGCACAATGACTACTTACTGCATAAGGTTATAGCTTTGGCTTACTTTTAAATTTCTGGAGGAACTTAAGAATGTGGGAATAATTTATCTGTAGATGCTGTTAGGAGTGTTTCTGGGCTGTGAAATATAATTTTTAGAGGTGAAATCAAATAGAAAATATTTCTCCCCAGCTATATAAGGGGACAAACCTGGGGTAAACACAAATTCATGCATACTGTGCTTACATGCTAAATCAATAAGGTCTTTTTTTATGCATCCTTAACTGCTGGTGGGCCAAAAAAGAAATTAAACTTATTCAATATAATGGCATTTAAATCTTAATTTTATCTGACATTTAAACAAATCCTTTAGATAATGCTCCATCTAGAGAGTTCCTAAATCATTCTAGTCAAAGAGTTTTATAGATTTTTTAAAGCCATGTTATATTCTCCTGCTTATTACCAAATGATTATGTAAAAACAATACTATCACAGAAATAGGAAAGAACAAAAATAAAACAATGCATTATTATAGTGGATTGGATAGCCACCCCCAGAAGATTTGTTCACCAGAGCATCAAACTTGTGACCTCATTTGGAATAAGGGTCTTTGCAGATGTACTTAAGGTAAGAATTTGAAGTGAAATTGTCCTGGATAGGATGGGCCCTAAATTCAATGAAGAATGTCCTTAGAAGAGATAGGAAAGGAAAAAAAAAAAAACCACCAGAAACACAGAGATAAAGTCCATGTGACGACAAAGCAGAAGTTGGAGCCATGTAAGCCACAGCCAAAGAATGCTAGGAACCACCAGCAGCTGGAAGAGCTAAGGAAGAATTCTTTCCTTAGAGCCTTTAGAAGGAGTGGGAATCATTGACACTTTAATTTCTGACTTCTAGTCTCCAAACTGTAAGACAATACATTTCTGTTGTTTTAAGAAATTCTTGCATCTAAAATTGAGGTGTGTAAAACTGATATTTAAAACATCATGACCTAAATCTTCCACCCTAGGAATTTGCAGTCTAGTCTGTTCAACCATTAGACATGACTATATATGAAACCACAGAGACTCTTGAGTCTACTTAACTAGCTGGATGAATCAAGAAAGGGTTCCCTGTGGCCATTTTACTTGGAAAGAACTGGATGTGAGTAGAAATCTAGTTCCAGATGAACAAATAGTTTGGCTCTTATTTGTCGACACAAAATATCTACAGGCAAATATTTACTTAAGAGGTTTAATCTGTATATTTGAAGATGGAGGATTCATGTTGAACTGAGAAATTAATTGCCATAACCTCAGGGTTAGGATGCCAGTTTATTCTTGGGTTCAGGAATAAAGGTAGCTCCCAACTAGAGCGATCTCAAAGCTTGGAGCATCAGACACTCTCAAAATACCCAAGTGCATTTCTCTTTCTCAGTTTCTTAATTTGTGAAATGAAAGATTTGGACTTCATTGTGCCATTGTTTTCCTTCTATGTCAAGAGGTTTAAGACTATGATTTGATTCTGTTCCAAACTATCTTCTTATTAGAGGACCAGTGCATGAAAATTCATGCACTTGGGAGGTCCTTCTACCTGGCCTGCGTCCTCTCACAGTCCGGGACCCCTTGGGGGATTTCCGACTGATTGCTTAGGCCAGCTTCCCAGGGGATCGGGCCTAAGCTGGCAGTCAGACATCCCTCTGGCAGTCCAGGAGCCCTCGGGGGATGTCGGAGTAACGACTTAGCCCCGTTCTCCCTGGGGGGAGTGGTGCTAAGCCGTTACTCGCACATCCTTAGCACTGCTGTGGAGGCGGGAGAGGCTCTGGCCACCACTGCTGCACTGGCCAGCCATGAGCCGGTTTCTGGCTGAGTGGTGCTCTTCCTGTGGAAGTGCAATGACCACCAGGGGGCAGCTCCTGCAGTGCACGTAATAGGTATTGGTCGTTCCTGGTTGTTCTGCTGTTAGGGTCAATTTGCATATTACCCTTTTATTATCTACTAGAGGCCTGGTGTATGAAATTCATGTCTGGTGGGGGGTCCCTCAGCCCGTCTTGAACCCTCTCCAATCCAGGACCCTCGATGGATGTCTGACTGCCGGTTTAAGCCCCATTCCTGTGGGATGGGGCCTAAACCGGCAGTCAGACATCCCTCTTGCAATCCAGGACCACTGGCTCCTAACCGCTTGCCTGCCTGCCTGATCACCCCTAATCACCTCTGCCAGCCAGATGGCCCCCAACTGCCCTCCCCTGCCAGCCTGATGGCCCCCTACTGCCCTCCCCTGCTGGCCTGATGGCTCCCAACTGCCCTCCCCTGCCAGCTTGATTGCCCTTAACTGCCTCTACCTGGGCCCACCACCGTGGCTTTGTTCAGAAGGAAGTCCGATGTCTGGAAGATGGCAGTTTGACCCAGTCTAATTAACATATTTGCCTTTTATTAGTATATATATATATATATATATATATATGTATATATATAGCCAGCTACTGTAATGACTAGAACATCCAGAGACAAGAACACCACGACTTCTCTCCCAGACTGGCCCTGCCCCCCCAGGGAGCGGTTAGGGGTGCTCCTAGGCAATGCCATAGGGTGTGAGCTTGATGGGGGAAAGTCGAAGAAATAGAGGGGAAGATCTTAAGGGTCTGCGGGGTTGGGGTGGTTGGCCCGGAGTAGGTTTGGAGTGTGCTGGGGAAGGAAGAGGAAGATCTGATTGGAAAACAGCTCAGCAAAGTACCTTTCTCATTATGAACCAGGATGGTGCCAGCTGTGGATTGAATGGGTGGTTGTTTCATGAGTGCACTTGGGATTTACATGTTCATGGCAGCAGCAATAATCCCGAAACTTCACTGATTCTAAATAGTAAATAGCTATCAATATCAAAGAACAGAAAAATCCTCTCCAACTAGAGGCCCTGGACTTGCAACGCTACTAAAGGAAACACATTTAAGGAGGAGCTAGAAAGACCGAAGTATGTGACCAGAGGATTGCGGGATTGTGGAGGATGCCTGGGCGCCTACAGCTAGAATTTGAGCCTGTTATTGCGCATGTACATAGTCAGCCCTATAGTCCTCAGACTCACAGTATTTGGATGTGACTTATGGCGGGAAATTATGTCTATTGAGGTTTGCTGTTCCCTTGAGGCGAGGAAGACCAGAATTAGAGGTTTGGTTTTGTACCTTGGTTTGAAGCGAGTACGACCAGCTCTACAAGGAATACACACACACTTCCCAGGAACTGCAGATGAAGCGCACCTCAATCGAAGGCTTCAATGAAACCATCAAGATCTTCGAAGAGCAAGGCCAGACTCAAGAAAAGCGAAGAAAGGAGTATCTGGAGTGCTTCAGTGTGAGGGAAATAAAAAAGAGATGCAGAGGAGCCTGCTGAACTCAGAACGGCTCAAGTCTCGCATCGTGGAGATCCATGGGAGCCACATGAAGCTGAAACAGGAGCTGTGGATACAGGCCTTGGACAACTGGGAAATCTGAACAGCCTGAAGCCAGACCTCATGCAGCTACGCAAGATCCGAGACCAGTAGCTGGTATGGCTCCCCCAGAAAGCTGCCTGGCAGAAGAAAATCAATGAGTGGTTGGGAATCAAAAATGAGACTGAAGACCAGTATGATGGAGGATGAGGATGACCTCCCCCACCATGAGGAACGGACCTGGTATGTGGGCAAGATCAACTGCATGCAGGCTGAGGAAATGCTAAAAGCGAGCGGGATAGTATCTTCCTCATCTGTGAGAGCAGCCAGAAGGGCTGCTATGCCTGCTCTGTGGTGGTGGACGGCGATACCAAGCACTGTCTTCTACCGCAGGGCCACTGGCTTGGGTTTTGAGGAGCCCTACAACCTGTACACGTCTCTGAAGGAGCTGGTGCTACATTACCAGCACACCTCCCTCATGCAACGTAACGATGCATATACCATCACACTGGCACATCCCTGTGTGAGTCCTGGGCCCTGGAACCTCCCCCACAAACCCCACCCCAGCCCACTGACTCATACAGAGCAGGACTCCATCTTTCTGTCTGTCTCTCTTCTTTGTGAATTTTTCTCTGTCTCAATCTCTCTTTTGCTTTCTCTGAGTCTTTCTCTTTCTGTCACTCTTTCTATCCCCATTTCTGTCCTCTCTGTCTCTCTTAGTCTCTACATCTCTAAGTCTCTGTTAGAGGAGCATACCTCCTCCACCCCATGCCCCTTTTCCCCATGGGCACTGCCTCCCCTGGCTCTGACTGCCCCCACCAGTTCCTATAGTTCCCCCAAGCTCCCACTGCCTGTACCTGCCATGTTTACAAAGGCCCCTGGGGTGCTCAACACCAGCCTGGTGCCCTGATTTTTAAGCCATATACCTGGGGTCAGGGCAGGATGAAGGCAGGAAGTAACTTCGCTGGGCCACTTCTAAGAACCTCAGCTGTGACATTAGGGGCTGGGCGGGTCCTGCCCCACAGACCCAACTTCTCCTCTAAACCCTGAAGTGAAACCCACACTGGTTCCCCCCCATGGAGCTGCTGCCCAGAAGCCCTCCATTCCCAAAAGTAAAATTATTAAAAATAACCTCAAGAGCTGGGCCCTATCTGACCCCAGACTTCCCAGGAACCGAGGCTGCTGCAGGTACTGCTGGGCCAGCTGAGATGCACCACTGCCCACAGGACCTCCGCTCAATGCAGTTTCAAGGTTTCTCCTTGATTATGTTGGATTCTGATTTTGTTTCCTTGACTGTAAACCCATTTTCTCCTATTTTGGGACAAGGACCCCGGTTTTCTATGCTGCCATGGACCACCCTCCTGCCTGCCCAGCTAAGCTGGCAGGTGGGTTTTGTATGGTATGTGGATATAAAACATTGAACTCAAAAAAACAGCAGGGGGGGGGGGGGGGGAATGGGATAGTGACAAATAAGAAACTTTGGAGACAGTGAAGGGCAGTTTGTCCATACTGTTGAGAGCTCAGAATTAGAGTTTAATTGGGATAGAAATCCTGCCAATAGCCCCTGATGCCTGAAATCTGAACACTCCACTTTTAGGTTTCACAGTTCAAGTTTTTGGAGACTGCCTATTAAAACATTTCTGGTTGGAAAGTATATAGAACCCCATAAGTATTAAGTATTTGCTGTGTTTACCTCTCTGTATTTAGCTCTTTGTAAGGAATATGGAATAATGTTAAACGCCTCATGTTCTCAAGAAGTTTGACTTTTAAAATAAAAAATAAAGAAGAAATATAAATATTAAAAATAAAAAAAGAAAAAGCTTGAGTTTTAGGGGTGAAATCAGGCAGCCACTCGAGCGGTTAGGAGCAATCAGGTAGGCAGGCAGAGCAGTTAGGGTCAATTAGTCAGGCAGGCGAGTGGTTAGGAGCCAGCGGTCCTGGACTGTGAGAGGGCTGTCCAACTGCTGGTTTAGGCCCAATCTGCGGGATCAGGCCTAAACTGGCAGTCGAACATCCCCTAAAAGGTCCCAGATTGCAAGAGGGTGCAGGCCAGGCTGAGAGACACCCCCCTCCCATGCACGAATTTTGTGCACCAGGCCTCTAGTATAGAATAATTCCATCAAATATGAAACATTAAGGGAACAGGCCAGGAAAGGGAACTGAAAATATCTTGCATTAGAACTGAGTGAAATTAAACAAGTCACTCTACTTTTCTGAGCTTCAGGGTCTAATTTGTAAAAGCATTTTTATGAAATACACAATCCAATGAGCTATTACAGGTCTAACATTCCAGTATAGTACTATCTAATGTGATAGCCATTGGCCACATGTGGCTATTGGACACTTGAAATGTTACTAGTCTGAATGAAGAGGACCTTTGAGTGTAAACTACACAACAAATTTTGAACATTTGACATGAAAAACTAATGTACATCTCTTATTAATATTTTTATATTGACCATAGTTGAAATTATAGTATTTTAGGTATGTGATATAAATAAAAACACTATTAAAATTACTAGAGGCCCAGCGTGCATGAAATCATCCGTGGTTAGGGTTCCTAGGCCTAACCTGGCCTCCGTTGCATGGCTTCTGCCACCCTGCAATGCTACATGAAGCTTTCCACCCCAGGATGCTTTGCGAGCCCCCCCCCACACCCCACCCCCGCTCCTAGACTGCTTTGCGAACCCCACAACTGCTCCGCAAGGCTCCCCCTACCCCTCAACTGCTCCGCGAAGCTTGCTGCTGTCCCAGGAAGCTCTCCTCGCGACGCTCTGCGAAACTCCCCCTGCCCACCACTGTTCCATGAGGCTCCCCCCACCCCGCTACTGTTTTGTGAAACTTGCTGCCACCTGAGCGAGTGCTATGCTAAGCTCACGGCCACCCCCGAAGTAGCCTGCCACTGCTGCTCAACAGTCCCCAGTCCCGCCCCGCCTCATGGTGAGCGGCTCAGGGGCCGGGTGAGGGGGGGGGGGTCCAAGAGGTGCTCCATGCACTTCATGGTGACCAGTTGCCTGTTCGGTCGTGACGGCACCTAGCTCTTTATACATATTAGGATTTCACGTTTTGCTTTATTTATTTATTTACTTTTTACTGTGGCTTCTAGAAAATTTAAATTATATTGTAGCATGTAGGTCTCATTACATTTTTGCTTTACAATGCTGTTCTATGATATCTATGCAAAACAGCTTTGAAAATAAGCTCCAAATACCCAGAGTTACATACAGTGATCATATGTGCATTTAATGGCATGTGTTTACCTATGAATACTTGCACATACCTATGTATAAAAGGCATCTTCTAAAAGAATGATGTTGCTGTTAAATTATGTTTCATTGCCTTACTTTGCTATCAGGCAACCTAGAACCACCATCAGGTTTGGTTAAACACCTAATTATGGAAAATAAAGGTGTTGTAATACCTTAATCAATAAAGAAAAAAATACATTAAAAAGCTTAAAAAAATATTTCCATGGAGATTTGTAATAAGGAGACAGTGGGATGTAGGGATAATTTGGAATAAAAATGGATTTACTAAGAAAAAAGGAAAAGAAAGGTGTTGACTTAACAGAAATTATGTGTAGATTACATTTCTTAACATTTTTTTATTTTGGGGGGAAAATATGCCATTGAAAGGTTGTGTATTGTTAAGGTATTAGGGAAATGAAACAAATGAAATAAATTTTAAAAAGAAAAATTAAACTCTTAATGATATGGAAAAGACTTCCTGAACTTATCTACAGACACAGTCACACAAAATGTATGCATTAACAGAGTGAGAGGTTAGTGATGCTGTTGTAGCACTGGTATGTATGGCTCAGGTCTCTCTAATATTTATGGCATGTTTACCACTTATATCCCCATTTTCCTTCCGCTCTACTACTGCCTATTATTTTTCATTTTCTAAGCCTATTTTCTTCCAATAATTTATCTTCTCCCACAATTATTTATATGCTTAGGAACAATGTTTTCCCTTGTTAAATCTTATAAGCCAGATTCACTTATCCTTTCATTCAGTATCTCTGCTATGGGGAAAGCACTGCCTTACACACTCAAGGAAATACAGAGATGTGTATTTTAACCTCTAGCATTTACTCTTTAGGAAATTCATAAGATTTATGGAATTTAAATCTATAAATGTAGTTTTGTGCAAGAGTTAAGCACAGGATTGATAGTAGGTACCACAACACGTGTGTTTGAATACTGGGTCTCCTATTTTTTGGTTGTGGAGCTTAGCCAAGTAATTTAATTTCTATGAACCTCAGTTTATTCATCTATAAAACAAAACTCATACCAATTATCTTCTACAGAGGTTTAGAGAAGATAATCCACTTAAATGGATCTGTTCTAAGCCTGGTGGGGAATATGTTCTCAATGATCGTTAGCTGTTATTTTTCCAATTATGAATGTAAATATGAGAGGTAGGATAAGCATTTGAATACAAATAAATGTGCTGGGGATATTTCAGAACAAGTAACACATACTTCTGTTTGAAGAAAGAAGAAAAACTTTGTGTAGAAAGTAGAACTTGGTCCAGTCAAGAGAGAATTTGCATAAATGCAGTTGAGGATTGGACATTCCAAGTGGAGGAATCAACATGAGTGATTTGAACTTTGCATATGGAGCAGAAAATCATTAAGTGGGTGTTGAAAATAAGACTTCTGAGACATAGTAGAGAGAACTAAGATTAAAAAGGAAACTGAAAGTAAGACTCTCTCAAGTAAATATTATAATATCTATACACCATCTTCCATATAAATACAGTCTTAACATCCATTGTATGATGTATCTTTATAACCATATATTTAGATTCAAAGTAGTAGTGATTCTTTATAGTATAGAATAGTATATAGTGTAACATAACAGAGTATAGTATATATAGGATAGTATTGTGTTGGCATTTTCCCTTGTGGCTGCTCTTAATTTTAATTCTCTCTAAATTTCAAAGCACCCAGAAGCAATATCCACATCCTCCTAAGTTTATTAATGCCATTTCCAAATTCTCACCTCTCTGCTCCAAATTAATAATCATGTTCCTTTAAGTCTGATACAATCCAGCTACTAACTTCTAGACCTTATCACCCCTCTAACAGTTCATCGTTTCAATTCAAAATTCTATGCCTAGCCCACAGCATTCTAATCTTAAAATAATGTCTTAATTCCACTATAACAGTTCTTCATATGTTCTTGTAATATAATAAAGGGATCAGTCCTCCTAGCTTCACCACTTACTACCATATGACATTGGAAAATTTACTTCTCTGAGCTTATAATGGAGATAGTCATACTACATACTTCATAAAGTTTCTGTGAAATCAAATAATGTATATGGAACGCTTAGTACAATAGTTGGTGCATAATAAGTCTTCTAAAAGTGTTACTATTCAGTGTTATGACCTTTAGCCCTCTGATCCATATATTACCATTGTATCAACACTTTTCTGTCTTCATTTATTCATTCTTCAACTGAGACATCAACATGTCTCACTATCTTCAGTATATCTCTCATTAGTACCCTCAGGTTCCTTTCCCCCTGTGTTAACCTCTCTCAGACAGGCTATAACCTGGAGCCATACAGCTTCGGTCTTCAGTCCTTTGCCGTGGTCATAACGCTGAGACTCCAATGGGAAAAATCACCAGAACTTTGGGCTATGATAAATTAACAAAATCCTTCCTTAGCTTTTCACTCAGACCTTCGTCCTCCTATGCACCCTTATATAACATTTCTTTTTTATTCTCTAAGAACAAACAATTAGAAGCTGACACTTGTTTGAAGTCTCCTCCTAACCCCCACCACATTCTCTCTTCGTGGGTGGCTTCCCTTCCTACTGCAGATACAAAACTGAGACCTTCAAATAGTAAATTTCTAGGCCTCATGTCTCTTAAGGGTTTACTTTTGCCTCCTTCACCACCCTCTCAAAGGTGTCCTAAGAAATAGGGCTATTGTCAATGGCAAAGCCTTACTAGTATTAACAGACCTATTGTTTAACACAGAGAGTGATTATTGCTATCTAAGAGAAAAGATGCTTCTTTCATTGGATTGAAAGTCAATTGAGCAAGTTGAAATCATTCAAATATGAAAAATCAGCTTTGAAATCATTTAAATCTCATAGGTATAAGATGTTTTAGTTATATTCCCTGCTTATACATAGTTGAAATGTTTTAAATGGTAGAAAACTTATAATTCAAATGACACATTAAAATATAATATTATTAATAAATGTTATTGAATATTAACTTTAGGAGTATATGTTGTCTTCCTGGTCCATGAAGATAGTAACACAATGAATACATTATAAACATACATGTAAATATGTACACATACTCACATATATATGTATACATACACTTCTGTGTATGTATGTATATGTATATATGTATATGTATATATTCTGATTTTTCTTTGTTTATCTAAATATTAGATTATTTTAAAAATATTAGATTCTAATGTTTGACTATGCTACAGATATAGCTGGTTTCAAAATGTTCTAGTTATATAATGTGGTGATACATTCTCAGTGTGCTTAATGCCCTTGAAAATCTCAGCCTCTCTGACAGAATATTTCATAGCAGTATTCTTAGGGGGAATATATATCTCAGGTTTTCAAGGACAACCCAAACTTCAAAACTCCTGACTCATTAGTTTTTTGATTATTGGTTGGTTCAATATCTTCCTGAATATCTGCTAGACCAAGCACAGTTCACTGGGGAAGTTAGATGCAAAGTCAGATAAGAACAATGAGATTTTAAATATAATTATTTGTGAAAACTGCAAAGAGAACAACTAATTCAGAGTTGGGTTACCAGGAAAAGCTTCCCATGGTCATATGTCCTAAACTTTGGGTGGAAATTTAGTTCATCGAATGGATAATCTCATAGCTCCTCACTCTCTCCACCTTTTCCCCAAATTTAAAACCCAGTCTATTGTGGCTTTTCTGTGAAGGGCTGCAGTTGTAAATGGCTCTGTCCAGCCTACCCCACGTTGTCCCTGCATTTCTTTTACTTCTACTGTTGAATCCTAATTGGTTCCTGTCCATCTTCATCCATCTCCTATTAGCTATCTGCAGCTTTGCTCTCTTAACTCTAAAGATACATGGAAGTTTTTCTTCAGTCATATAGGCTTAACCCTCACACCAGCAGGATAAAGAGCTAGTTGCTCTAAGACAGTGGTTCTCAACCTTCCTAATGCCACGACCCTTTAATACAGTTCTTCATGTTGTGGTGACCCCCGATTTCATTGTTACAAATTGAACATAATTAAAGCATAGTGATTAATCACAAAACAATATGTGATTATATGTGTTTTCCGATGGTCTTCGGCGACCCCTGTGAAAGGGTTGTTCAACCCCCAAAGGGATCGCGACCCACAGGTTGAGAACCGCTGCTCTAAGACAATGTGCTGTACAAAGGTCAACCAGAAATCAATCCTTAAACAACCAGCCCTGCCCATTCCCCTAAACACCTTGCATGATTGCTGCTCTAGGTGCAGTGGCAGAGAGGGTGATGAGGTGGGACTCGTCAAGAACGCAGGACTGACAGTTAGCAGACTAGTTTGGTCTTGGAAACTAGTCTTGGCCCTTTACACAGATGAGTTGTATATCCTTGGGGAATTATCCCCCCTCAGTTTCCTCATTTGAAGTCTAAAATCTCTTCTAATACTGTTATTCCTAGAAATCAACTACAAATTCCTATTTTTGTCAGATCTTCATTTTACTCACTGGGAACATTGCTATTTCCTATTGGTTTCTGAGATACCACACTTTACCTGGCTTTCCTCCTCACTAGCAGCCCTGTAAGGGCTGGCTTCTTTGACTGGCTTCTTGCATATCTGATTCTAGAAATTGAAGTGCTCCAGTGGCTTGTCCTTATCATCCACTGTTTTCCCACCTATATATTCTCCCTTGGTGCTCTTACTCAGATCCATGACTTCAAATACTGTCTTGATGCTGATGGCTGACAGATTTATTTATCTAGCTCTGACCTCTTCCCTAAATTCTAGATTGATATATCGAGCTGCCTATTTTACATCTGCACTTAGTGTCTAATAAGTATTTCAAGCTTAAATGTCTCAAATGATCAATCATCTCTTCCCCCACAGTGGCCATTGCCAGCCCTGCTTTCCCACCTTGTCACTGTAAATACTATCACATCAATGCAGTTACTCATGCCAAAAACCTTGATCAGAGTCATTGATTCCCATTAATTCCTTTCTTCCCTGCCAATCCCACATTTAATCCATTCATAAATCCAGTTTCTCTACTCTCAAATATATAGCCATAATTTGACCATTTTTAACCACATCTATCATGACCATTCTTGGTTAAGCCACTTCATTCTCTCCCAGACCATGCCACAGCCTCCTCAACGTTCTTCATCTTCTACACACAGTCAGTCATTCTTCTAAAGAGTAAATTGGATTATTAAATACCCAATTAAAACACCTCTAATGACTTCCCATTGTAAAAAAATAAAATTTATACTTGTTATCAGAGCCTTCAAGGCCCACATGATCTGGCTTCTGCCTTTCCTGCCCTCTCTCTCCCTACTCTTCCCCTCATCCACTGTGCTTCAGTTGCTGATTTTCTTTTCATGGGACAAAATCAAGTGTGTTCCATCATCAGAGACTTTGAATTTGCTTTCTCCTGCTTGAAATTCTATTGCCCAGATCTTCACATAGCTGTCCTCTCTCATTATTTAGGTTGCAACTCTAATGTAACCTTTTCAGAGAGATGTTTCTCAATACTCTGAGTAAGGCAGCCCCCACTCCATCATGCTCTACCACATTACCTTATTTCAACTTCTTCAGAGCCCTTGGCAGTGTTTGAAACTATCTGATTTTCTTTACTGCATGTTTACTATATGTTTCTATCCACCAGAATAGAAGTTTCTTGGGGAAAGTACTCTGTTTATTGTCTTCACAGTTATATCCTCAGTAGCTGAGTCAGTGCCTGGTCCTTGGGAAGTACAGTCACTATTTGTTGATTGACTCACTGACCACTCTTACTGCTTTTCTTCTTCAGCAATTGGGTGAGACATAAAAGTTTCCCTCTAAGGAGAGAATCCTTTTTATGTGGCTCACCCTCTTTATCCTCAGGAAGTCAGGAAGAGAATGTATATTAAGATCTGAGAAGAATCTATGAGTACTTTGAAATAGATTTACAGCTAACCATTTAATCAAATATTTCCTTATTCAACAAATATTTTTTAAGTATTAAAGGTGTGTTGGATACAACTTAAGTATTAAAGGTATCTAGTATCCAACTAGAGCATAGGCAATAAAAACAAGTAAGTCAACGTCTCTACCCTTAAGGAGTTCATAATTCGGTAAGGAAGGGGACAGCCGTCTTAGTCAGCTTAGTCTGCTATAACAAAATATTACAGACTGGGTAGCTTAAACAACAAAAATTAATTTTTTTGCAGTTCTGGAGACTGGAAATCCAAGATCAGGAGCCAGCATGGTTGGGCCCTCTCTCTGGTCTGCATATGGCTACCTTTTTGCTGTTTCCCCACACGGCCTTTCCTCAGTGTGAGCTCATGGAGAGAAAGATGGAGATTTCTCTCTCTTCCTCTAATAAGACTACACATTCTATTGGATTAGAACCCCACTTTTATGATCTCATTTAACCTCAGTTAACTCCAAAAGATGTATCTCCAAATACAGTCACACTGAGAATTAGAGTTTCAAATATGAGTTTTGGGGGAACACAACTCAGTCTATAGCAGACACATATGCAGATCCTTGCAAAGCACCAACAGGAAAGCACAGGATTCTGGGAGCACAAGCAAGAGAAGTTAGTGTGAGCAAGGGTTAGCAGGCCCAACCCTTCCCAAAAGGAATCTGCTTTTGGGTCAGTGATGAGAGCCTGGCAAACTGGTGTTTCTCAAGTGTCTATAGAATACAGGTGACAAAGGGCCACCCACCAATCACAGAAAGCCTCCCCCACTGGAGTCAGCATTGTAGTTGCTTGGATGGATCAAGTAGAGACTTTATTTCTATAGTTAATTACTTCAGGGCTGAAATTTGGAGAAGATGTCCTTTACTTCGTCTTAAGGTCAATGTAATGTCAGGGGTCCCTGTGGTTTTTATAACGCTACAAGTTTCACACCTATGTGATGGATCTCCAGCAACCAAGATAAGTGTTGTTTACTGGTTGTTGCTGGAATGTTTGATGTGGCCCTTGTACCCCTAGTGTTCAATGAGTCGTAGAAGAGATAGATCTGGGGATCTACAGGCTTAGTGATGACCACTTCTTCCAGCCTGGCTAAACAAGGCCAAGTTAGTCTTCTTGGCTTTGTGGCTCCAATTATAAATAACTTGCATATTAGTGAAAATGAAAATAGCTAACATGATTATGCTAGACATTTGCCAGTATTTTCTCATACATGATCTCATGTTAATCCTCACACCCACCTTGCAAAGAAAATAATATCAGTCTTGTTTTTCAAGAGGAATGCTTAGAGTAGTAATGGCATTAGCCCAGAGCAACCTCTGAGTCTGGACTCTGGCTGTTATGGCATACAGTCCTCGTGCCACATGCTGCCCCACTGTGCCTGCTCTGAAGGCATGCTCTCTGATGACCTGAAGCTAATCTCTGGCTGGCTTCCTCTGTTATGTCAAGTGACCCTTCCTCTATTGTCATAGCATCCTCTCCAGTCTTCATTCTTCTCAGGGGTGAGCAGTGTCCTTGTTAGTTCCCCAGCTATCCAGAAGGCTCCCTGAAGCCTCAGATGCTGTTTTATTCATCCAGGTGTTTGACACATAAGAGGGAGGCAATATATGTTTGTTAAATTAAGTGTTAATGCTATATAATTTCTTAGAAGCACATAACCGTTGAACTAGCCTTAAACACCCTCTTTAATACAAAACTCAGAGAAGTGAAAGGTGATTCAGTTAGTACTATTGTTTAGAGTAGAACTGATGCTTGGGCAGTGTTCCTTCCTCTCCATAACCCAACATTAGTCATACCTGGTTCTTCTGAGAATACAACCTCAGCCTCAGAATGGTTTTTTTCTTAGTGTTTGAGAAGACAGGTATTTAGGGGCAAGGATTCTTCCATATATCTTTCAATTATGTACCATACATACATACTCATTCTCCTCTCTGTTTAATTTTTTTAAATCATCAGATCTATCTTATTTTATTAAATTTATCTTTATTGTTGAAAGTAAAATAAAAAGAAAACAACAAAGGGGATTCACTGTTTTCTTTGGGCAGATACAAGTATAAACTCTGAATGTCTGAAATGAACTATTTTGTTTTCTTTATATTTTATATACTAGAGGCCCGATGCACAAAATTCGTGCAAGAGTAGGCCTTCCTTCCCCCAGCTGCCGGCACCGGCTTTTCTTTGGCACCCGGGACCCGTGCTTTGCTCCGGCCGTGGGCAGGCACCCGGGACCCAGTCTTCCCTCCAGCCCCAGCTTTGTTTGGAAGGATGTCTGGAAAGACATCCAGAATAATGTCCAGTCTAATTAGCATATTACCCTTTTATTATTATAGATTTCAAATTATTAGCATAGTAATTGGTTCCTGGAAAGAATTATCAGGTCCTTTATCAACTGAGCTTTCTGTTATGTTTTTATATTTTGCTAATGTGCAATTTAAACATGCTAAATACTTTGAACTGACTCTTACTACTACTAGTAAGCTTATGAGAACTGTTATTCTGGTAAATGGGAGTGGAGTTTCTACTTTTGCGGCAACCTAATGAAAGATTCAATATTTATAATGCCCTTTAAATAAATTCTGTGACCTAATAGCTGGTGTGTAGAGCTTATATAACTGAGCCATCAGTAAGCTTTTTCGCAATATTATTTGACCTATGTTGAACAATTCATAGATGGCATCAAAAATCCTTATGATAATTAAATTTTAGACCATGAATGTCTCTTAGAGATCTGGCATAAGTCAGTTGTTTTATAGAGGGGAAAAATCCAAAGAAGAGACATGCAATATTTTCCTGATTCTCTACCCCATTTCTCAGTGACCTTGAAGCTGAGGACTGTGGACCACTTAGAGATGTGGTACAAAAGGGCCCAAGGAATCGATGCCATTAGATTAATGATGTCACATCATGTTATTATTATTGCTGATTCCTTTGACTCTAAGGCTGGGGAAAATTCCCAGCCCTGCCTGACACTACCAGGATGAATCACTCCGGTTTCCGCTGTGCTTATTACCTGCTTTAACTCTGAACCCATGGATCTTTGCAGATTATCAGCTGCTCAGACCTGGACTCACTTCACAGCACCAGCTCATGGAATTGCATCATGCTTCCAGACATTTTCCTCCAGAATTATGTACCAATTAGGACCATCTTGAGTTTTTTGTGTGTGTCTGCATTGACTTTAGTGGAGAGAATTCAGGCCTTGCCTAAATATTCGGCATCTGCCTGGTGTTTTGTTTTTTGTTTGTTTGTTTCCAGATCCGAGGTCCTGGTGTGGGCAGACCTTTCTCACAAGTACAAGCTCTGGGCCTGGCCTTGAGTAACCTTCCCAAGGTCCCTCAATTCCTGTCTGGTAGAGCTGAAACTAGAATCGCAGTGTCTTGCCTCCCACCCAGCTCACTGTCCTTTGCAGTGCATCACCCATTCTTATTAGGCTGGAATTACTAAGACCAGAAATGGTGGATATCACTTCTCTTGTAAATGGCTCAGGTCTCAATTTTGTGGAACAGCTCGCATGGCTAATACGTATTAGACTATAAATAATTCCTCCAAGACTTTGCTGGTATTCCAAATGGTCTACGATGCACTGGAAATGAATAAACAGCAGGGGATATATAATCAAATGCCTCTGCTGAAAAATGCGCAGCACAGGCTCAAAAGGAGCTTGAGCAACAAAAAGGCTTGTCTGAGAATTCCACTAAAATATAAACAGATCTGTCTCAACATTTTGGTGCCTGTTTGCATATAGATGGTATTAGGCACTATAGTTGCAGAATTATAACCTATCAGGGCCATTTGTAATGGGATGACTCAAATAGAAGCAATAGAAAACCAAGTGGCTAAATCAAGAACTTAATAAAATCTGTAAGCAAGTGATTGGGAGTAAGGAATTGTTGGTTGGATAATTTATGTTATAATGTACGATAGATTTCATATTGGGAGCATCGCAAAATCTGAAATTGTGTTTCCTTTGAACACAATCCTTGCTTTGCTATTAAATGGGATTTAGATGGCATAGGAAGGCTCCTGAGCTATAAAAGTGTTCTTTAATAGGAAGAAAAGTGATGTTCATCAGGTAGCAGATTGCCTACCCCTGGGCAGGAAGGACCTCACTTTATCGTGGTTCTGTGCCCTGAGGCCATCAGCCCTGCCTTGGTCTGGAGAAGGATGGAGAAGAAGGGAGCTTTTTGACATGTTTTCCACATCATCCTTTGCTCCAACATAACTCTTTTGTTGTTCTAAACACATAGACTTTTATTTTTCACTTTAAAGTTTGCCTCTGTTGTGACCATTCAGGATCAAGAGAAGCAGAAGTGAAATCATCATAAAATGGGTCAGTATTCCTGCCCTCTAGCAATTTGTAGCCTGCTACATTCCTAAATGAGCTGAGACACTTCCATGTCTCAGGAGCTCTCAGAACTCTATTCAGCTAGTGAGAAAAACCTAGATTTATATTTCGTGTCCAACAACCCCCAAACCCTGGGATTTTGTTTGGCTGATGGCTAAACATTTATGGAGCCAGATGTTTCTACTGTGCATTTTCCTTTTGAGTAAGTGATTTGCTCTGAAAAATGCATGGAAGTGTCTTGGGCCACTGGTAAGAGGCTGGATTTCAATTCTGAGAATGACATTTTTGACCCATAATTAAAGGACTGGGCTATTTGTGGTGGCATGGACTCCATTGATCCCACCACACTCCAAATTGACTGAACACTGTTGCCACCAGCATCTCTTTGCCTGAGGGTTTTCTCTGGCCACCAGAGCCCACT
Source organism: Myotis yumanensis (assembly GCF_028538775.1). Lineage (NCBI taxonomy): Eukaryota > Metazoa > Chordata > Mammalia > Chiroptera > Vespertilionidae > Myotis > Myotis yumanensis. The sequence goes on along the minus strand of NW_027223754.1, from coordinate 24,986,286 downwards.
TTGCTGTCCCCATGGAAGGCTGGAAGCATCAGAGAATTAATACTCTGCTCCATCCCCTAGCAACCTACCCTCAGTGATGGGTGTATAAAAGCCTTTCTCCCTCGCCCCTCAGATGGGATTTCTCTGTAATTTTTACACTCACTGGCAGAGTCCCCAGTGGGATTCAGCCTTATTCAAGCTCACTTACTAGAAAACAAACCCTTCCTTAATGGTTTTCCTTACCTGTCTAATTTCCCACCCCCTCCTTAGTGTTTCCTGAAATTGTCTCCAGAATAAACCTGCACTCATTCCTTGAATCAGTCACTTCTGGAGAGAGCCAAACTAAGATCCTACTCAAATAGTGATATCAAGTGGGGTCATGAGGAAAGAAGCTGTGTTGTTCAGACTAACACCTGGTTGGGCTGAGTGAGCCAGACCCAGCTTCTCTTCTTCTTTCCATCTTTAGTGTGATCTGACCTCTAAAACATGTAATTTTTTTCTCTTTCTAGTTGCAAGAAAACTATAATGTGCTCAATAAAGAGGATCACACAATTTCAATTTTTACACCAAACAAATGAATTCCTAACTTGGATTTAAAAGTATTAAAGGACAATTAAAAACCTTTTCCTAAGTAGTATCTGACTTTCTGTCAACACAAGATGCGCCCTCTTAAAAGATATTTAAACCATGGTTTCATTTTTAAAATCTGGAGTTTCAGTTAGACACTATGAAATATATTTGGTGTCAGGAAGTATTATTTATACCTGCTTTTTCCCCAGACCCTCTGACAGAATTGTTTGTGAGTATTTAGCCTCTTAGAGCTGTGATCTAGAAGATAAATGCCAGAGGCTCTTGTGGGACTCTCTGTTATGAAAGAAAATAGTGCCTCCTTTGCCTTTGTCCTGGATACCCTGGGTCAAATAATTTATTGCTTTTTCTTTTAATTGGACTGATATTTTAAAATATCTCTAATTATTGAATATGAAAAGTCATATTAAGCTGGTGCTATTCTAATGGTTGTTAGGCTTGTCAAAACACACAGAGAGAGATCTGGCCAGGTGGAGTGTCGTCCAACCAAAGGTTGCAGGTTCAATTCCCAGTCACGGCACATAACCGGAGCATTCGAGAGGCAGCCAATGGATGTTTCTCTCTCACATCAATGTTTCTCACTCTCTTTATCTCCTTTTCTCTCTCTAAAATTAATAAACATATCCTTGGGTACATATCCTTAGGGTGAGGATTTGAAAAACACAACACACACACAGATTTGAAAAACACAACACAACACACACACACACATACACACACACAGTGGAAACCTAGTGCTGGTAGGTTAATGTGTGGAAGGCAATGGGGATTCAATTTTGAACTGTCTCAATCATATACTCTAAAGGCTGAGAACAGGCAGCATTTGAGAGAATATTTTAGTGGTCTTATTTGAGTCATGTGCCTCATTTGTTTCATTTTTAAATTAAATTTATTGGTTAATAAGATTATGTAGGTTTCAATTGTTTGTCTCTAAGATACATGGTCTGTTATCCAATCTCACAACAATTGTCTACAGCAAAACTACCTATGGGATGGCAACTTCCTTTTAGAAAAGACAAATCTTTGGCTGGTCTTCGGCTTCCTCAGTGAATTACATATTCAGGAAGCAGTTTGAATCTGTGGGTATAGAGTTAGTTCATAGTACAGCATCTTGTCCTTAGTGATATAATCTTTTGTTGCATGGCTTTTTTCTGTAATCTTATAGATGGTGCTTTTCCCACATTCTACACCCTATGCTAATACTTAACCAAGGCTTTGTAGCAATAAAGGGTGTTTCACAGATATTTGCTCAAACAATGTTCAACCGATCCATATTTTTCCATTTTACTTTAGTTGTATATATAATTCTTGAAATCCAAATGATGGTGTTTATTGGTGCAGTGACCCAGCATTCTATGATGACATTTAGTAAAATGAATGTATTCTTACCTAGAAGCTGCCTCTACTACCTAAATTGTTACAGTTTTCTAGATAACATTTAGTTTGAACTCTTGGAAATTTCCAATATTCAAACTTTGCTGTGCATTAGGTTCATCCTGTCAAAAAAACACCTGCCTAGACCCTAGTTCTGAGAATTCTGGTTCATGAGTGTGGAATGGTACTCTGAAATGTGTGTTTTTAAGAAACCTCCTGTGTACATCAAGGCTTTACAACCATTGTCTCAAAATCTTGCCATTGTCTTTCCAAAATTATAATATGGGAAAACTCTGTGTATTTTTAAAAATTGTTTGTAAAATATATCCTATATAAGAAAAGCCTGAATCGACTGAACAGGGGAACGACCTGTGGAACGACCTGTTGCTATGGTGCACATGATCATCAGGGGGCAGACGCTCAATGCAGGAGCAGCCCCCAGCCCGCAGGCCCGAGCCAGCCAAGGCGGGTGCCAGCGGGGGGCCCCCCCGATCACCCCACCAGTCACCCCACAGAGGGAGGTGACTGGCAGCAGCAGGGGGCAGGGCCAGCCAGCAGGCAGCACCAGGCTGGCTAAGGCAGGTGCCAGTGGGGGCCCCCCAATTGATTGCCCCGCTGGCCAGGCCTAAGGACCCTACCCATGCACGAATTTCATGCACCAGGCCTCTAGTACATATTATAAAGGATATGATCCTTACATTATTTTATGACCCTTGTGTAAAGTTCATCATGACATCATGACAAATTCCTTCCAAAGCTCAGGGTCTAGTAATAGCTAAGAAATATTTTCTTGGTAAAGTTACATCCAATTATTATTCACTTGTGAGATCTACTATGTTTCCTCATTCATTCTGGCTCTTACAATACCTAAAGCAAATATTTGTAAAATTATTGTAGCCTTCTTCCAACAGGCTTTTACACTATAAATATCTATTTCGTTTTCCTTTAATATTTGATGCAGGAAAAGGAAAATGAGCCAAGGATTCTTACTTATTGTAAAGAGATTTTTATTTTCAGTTGCATAAAATCATTTTTAGAAGTTTGGTTAGTTCTGAATTTTGTAAAAAAGTAGAACTTGAGGCAAGGATTTAATACTGATGCTTTGATTGCTAGGTGCAAACAAAGGGTAGCAGAAGTGAGGAAACATGGAGGGGCTGCAAAGAAGGATATGAAGTGATGAAAAGTGATGCATTATTATATGGGCTGCTGCTTCATGATGAGCTGTGAAGAGACACAGAAGGCGACACAACAGGGATGTCACGCAGTATGTGAATGCTTCTGGACTGTCTGTATAGAGGAGACCAACCTTAAATGAGCCCATTGGAGTAGGAAGAAGGGAACATTTCTTTGTCCAGATTAATCCATCTCTGATTTTCTTTGGGCAAATATTGGCCCCATGGAAAGCTACTTCTCCCATGCTTCCAGGTTGTGTCTTCCCTTTGGAGGCTGCTTGGGATGTCAGATCTCATGCCCTACAGAGGGGTGTTTCATCAGAAAGTCCAGAAATGGCTGAAGGAGCAGCAACTCAGTGCATAGAAATGGCCTAGCATTCTCAGCAAGGCCAGGTGGCTTACTGGCTCCTGGTGGTGGCATCCAGTCCAGGAAACTGGCCAGCTCAGGAAATCCAAGATAACACATACGATTTGCATTTAACACATGTGTAGATATGAAAGTGGGGGGCAGGTTAAAGGTGTGGGGTGGGAACGAGGTGGGAGGGAATGTACTAGTAAATCCATAGCTCAATGGAGAAGTAAATGTAGGAACATTGGGAAGAGGGCAAAATTAATTTAACCTATTTAAATTGGCCGCTGAAGAATTTATAGCATAGAAAACTTTTGGGTAGAAATATATTAATGAGAACATGGGAAATAAGAGAAACATGTTTATGAGGAGATCAGAGGATTGAGTAGGTTAAGGCAGTGAAGACACATTTGGGCATGTCAAGTTTTAGGTACTTGCAGATCACTCAGATGAACATGCCAGTCAGCCATTGGATATGAGAGTCTGGAGCTTAGGGTAAAGCCAGGACTGGGCATGTGGACTTCAGACCATCAGTCTGGAGATGGGAGCTAAAGTTCTTGCATGGATAAGATCAGCGATAAAACAAAAGCAAGGAGAAAAGTGGGCCAAGCACAGAAACTGGAGGAATGCCAATGTATAAGGAATGGATATTGTCTGTGTGTGTGTGTGTGTGTGTGTGTATGTGTGTGTGTGTGTCGGGGAAGGGGGGCGGTGGGCAATAAGGGAGCCAGAGTTGCCAGAGATACGGAATTATACATTTTCTGTGGGTGTCACTAGTAACTAATTTGGCCTAGAACCTGCATTTCATGCTTCTATTTGGGTTGACACACAAAGGAGTCTTTGGGTCTATGATATTGCCCAGAGCAGTAGTGGCTGTAATTTAATATGCACATACTCATGAGAGGCAGAGAGAGGATATGAATGAGAATTTACTGAGAATCCAGTGTACGTCATGAACTGTGCTGAGTACTTTGTGTATATTGCCAACTTCATTTCTTCACAATAAGTGAATGGTGTTATCTTTATTCCTGCAAAGCAGGAAACTGGGCCTCAGTGCCTGCTGACAGTAAGTAATGGTGCTGTGAGTGGAGCCTCGTGTTTATTTGAACAGAAAGTCCAGGTACTTCCCCTTAACTGGACAACCTCAGCCTTTCAACCATGATGGTGGGGTCTGACCATAAAAAAGTCTTGTTGAAAAATCAGCTCTCTGTGGCAGGGAGAGTTCCAGACTCTACTTTGTCTAATTTAGTGTGTCACATAAACTGCTTATCTGTGATACTAAAATATATGCTAGTCAAATTTTATTTTTAACCTCTTTTGAGAACCATTTAAACATTTGAAACTTTTCATCTTTATTGATATTCTTTACTACTGCCCCGAATAATGAAGCTCAAACAAATGTTTTATCTGGAAGGAAATCCTACATTGATCTGGTGTAGGACAGAATAATGTTTTTCTAAATTTGATTACATGCCCCCGACAATAAGTTGAAGTGTGAATTTCAGAGATCAGATAAATCCTACAGATAATATGTAAATGTCTGGGCACACACAATTAATGTTGACACATCGATGTAGTTTTAAATGGACCACAACCCAAATAATGCTATAGCTGACATGCTGGGCCTGTATTTTTGCTTTGAATAATTTTTCAACATTTGAATGGAATATTTATGCTATTATGCTAAAATAAAAGAGCACAGCCAAATAAGCTATTACACGGTCCATTAAAGCTACTTTTAAGGGACTCTCTGTAGCAAAAGATTGCACAACTTCTGCATTTGCAGAAGGAACTTTTCAATTAAGCATAGACCACTGTTCTCAGAACTCAAAGGAAGGGCAGATGCCACCTTGGATCATTTTGAAAATGATAATTGTATATTTTTTATGAAGTAATAAAGAGAAATCTCTGTAACAGCCATAACACACATGAGTTAAGACCAGCCAAATAATGCAAAAGGGCAAATCTGGTTATTCAATTTGAATAAAGGAGAAAGTTTAGTGTGGATTTCACACACACCCTGCTTTCTTGATTGCACACTTCTCATCACTCTTTTTTGCTGCTTATAGAGTCTGAAAATTTGAATCAAGGACCCAAATATTCAAAAATGCATGAGGCATTTTTGAGGCATCATCTTTTTCTTATTTACAGTTTCAAGGAAAACATGGCAAATATACAAACATCAAATTCTTATTTCTGTGTGAAATCTAGGCATTTTTCTCAAGCAGAAAATATAACAGAATTAAATTATATTCATGCTATTTATGAAAGAAATTGTTCCTGCTTTCAACCAAATGAGGCAGGCGACTCATTTTGCCTTAAGTGCTTCAACTGGCAATCAAGCTTTCTAGACAGATGTAACAAAAATAATGTATGTGATTTGGTGGATCATCCACTTGATTAGGCTATTTTTGTGCGATTTTCTTTGGATATCCTCTTGTGGGATGAATTTTGGCCCTGTATAGCTGCCTCACACAACCCATTTTTGCTTTGTAATAGTGTTTACATAAGGTCTGAGGTGCTTATAAAGGTTTGCCTATTTGTTCTAAGATAAAATATAAGTATATGCCCAGGCATTCATTGAACATGTGACAAATATTTTTGGTATTCTTTACGTGTATTCTTGTGTGCTTCTGTGGATAATATCTGTTTCTTGGGCATATTGAAGCTTTCCAAACACTGGATTCAATCATCAGTGAGGATTTATTGGCGGATTCTTTGTAGTTTCATTTGTTTTCAAGGATTGGCATTATTGGAAGGTACATTTATTTGTTTTCATTCTTTAAACAAACTACATAGAGTTCACCAATTGGACTCTGTTAAAATTGAGTTTAATAATAAAGTTTAATAATAAAGTTTAGAGGTACTGCCTTACCTTGGAACTGGCTGTCTATGTCAGGATAGAATAAAGGGACACGGGCCTAGATCTGGCCAATGACAGAGCAAATTCTGTGACCGGCGTCCCCTCTGAATTGAGACTCTGTTGGCTTGGCAGGAACATGGAGTGCCTCCTGAAAGGTAGCTGGGTGAACTGAAAGGGCTTGAAACTTGAGGGAAGCCAAGGTCCAAAGCTATAAAACATTTTTGGAGGGGTGGCAGACCAGAGGGTCTTTTTAAAAATATATATATATTTTATTGATTTTTTACAGAGAAGAAGGGAGAGGGATAGAGAGTTAGAAACATTGATGAGAGAGAAACATCGATCAGCTGCCTCCTGCACACTCCCTACTGGGTATGTGCCTGCAACTAAGGTACATGCCTTTGACTGGAATCAAACCTGGGACTCTTGAGTCCGCAGGCTGATGCTCCGTCCACTGAACCAAACCGGCTAGGGCATGACCAGAGGGTCTTGAATCGATTATCTGTCAAGGAATCCAGAAAGTGAGGGTAGGTAAGAAGAAAATTAAGAAGAATCCAGAGGGGAAAAATCTGACTGCTATTTTACCAATATGCGTGGTTTGACCAGCTTCAAAGGGCTGATAATAGGTCTGATTGGCCTATGATAAGAGCCTAACCTGCATCCCCCATACATATACAGGCATGTTTAATTAGACAGCTGTTTAGTGAGCAGCTCTATGAGCAGGAATCTTTGCAGGGGTTGGGGTAGATAAAAGGATGACTGCCTTAAGATGCCATTGTTGCTTTAAAGAAGCTTTTGTTTTAAATGGGGAGATGCAAACATAGGAAAAATCAAATTTTACCAGTTGAATAGTTCAGGACCAAGCGAAGAACTCTGCATGCCTAATAGAGGCAATCACTGTCTAAGGAACCCAGAGGATAGCTTGGGCACTGAGCATTGTGAGGAAAGCTACAAGAAGGGACTGATGCTGGGAACTAAAGGCTCAGTTGTTAGACTAAGTCAGCAGTTCCCAACTCGTGGGTCGCGACCCCTTTGGCAGTCGAACGACCCTTTCACAGGGGTCACCTAAGACCATCCTGCATATCAGATATTTACATTACGATTCATAACAGTAGCAACATTACAGTTATGAAGTAGCAACGAAAATAATTTTATGGTTGGGTCACAACATGAGGAACTGTATTTAAAGGGCCAGAAGGTTGAGAACCACTGGACCAAGTGATAGGGACCCCATCTCCCTCCACACCTTCCCCTTATACAGCACATGTTCAAACAATTACCTTCCTTATACATATTCCGTTCAGACATCTTCAACCCACTCTCCCACCTGCCTGCTGGCATAGACCTCTGAGAGGAAGCCACACTTAGTGGACCACACAGCCACATACTTACACAGCTCTTTGTATAGACCAATTATTAGGTTCAAAGCAAGCTGACATTTCCCTAAGACAATATTTTTACCAAAGGGAATACAATCTTAGCTCTTTTAATAGAGAAGACCTCTTATACTAAGGAAGCCCTTATTTGATTATTTTTTTTTCAATTTCACTTCCAGAAAGACAGTGTAGAAACCATTTACATCTATACATGTAGGTGTTTATGTGTATATATGTGTATTGTACATGTTGTGTGTATACATATTTGTGTGTGTGTATTGGACAGAGTCCTGCTGATTAACCTAAACTGAATACCTACTATGTGCCAGCTTTATATTGGAAATATATAAGTGAATTAGACATTCCCTGTTCTCCAGGGCTGTAATCAAGTAATACATGAGGCCAGAATGTTAGAAAATTAAAGTGCACTGGGAGTAAAAGTGGGAGAAGATGAAAGAAATTGCAATGGGTGAATCTGGGACCATAAGAACGTATTTTAGAAGTATTTCAGAATAGAGGTCAATGTCAGAGATTTGTAAGAGTTCAGAAAATCCCAAATTTAAAACTTTTGATTGATTTGATTGTCTACTTATATTATTGAATTTACTATTTTCCAGCACCAAATTGAAACTGTTGACTGAGATCAGTCATTTGTATTGGTTGAGCAGGAAAAATCCTGTAACAATTCACATGCCTGGTGATAGTTTTGCCTAGAAACCATCAGTTGGAACATCAGTGTCTTTTGTACCTGTTGGGATTTTCTCTCACTGGATTGCTGGCCTAATCTTTTATTTATTTTCCTATATATGTTCACACAAAATTTCAAAATAAATTCACTATATATTTTACAAATATACATTGTGCATTACTTTCATGTTCAACATAAGCATATAAAAATTGGCATAATTAAAAAAAAAACCTGAATTGTGTGCATTCTTTTTCCCCAACCTATGGTTTAATCTGATACCATAAAATTCAGGGAGTTTTAAAAATACACATACTCTTTGTCTCTTCACATACTTCCTTTTGGAATGGCACATTAGAATCTTGGTGGGGGAAGAGAGGCACTACATTTACTCCTGAAACTTTCTCTCTGCCCCATCAACAAATATTAGTTTTAAATAATCATGAAATTCAAAGAATAATTCAATGAGATTTTCCATTCGGGTAACCAAAAAGAAAAGCCATATGGATATTTCTCTAATGATTAAATATTCCTTTAGCGTTCAGCTTACCTGTATTATCTTTTAATTGTTCATTGCATTTGTTCATTCATTTATCCTCTTAAATATTTACTGAGTAATTCTATGTGCCAGTCACTCCTCTGAGCTTAACAGAAAGGAAAAAAAACCCAAAACATATGCCTTTTTGAATGTTAGATTTTAATTCAGCATTTTAGAAAATTGTTTTTAAAAGTAAAATCTATACTATGTTATCTGTTAATACAATGAGGAAAGATGAGAGAAAAAGAGATAGAGAGTGGGGTAAGTAGAGCAGTCAAGAAAGGCCTCACAGAGAAGGTGACATTTGAATGAATATGTGAGTGAGCTGAAGGCAAGCCATGCACAGAACTGAGGATGAGCAGATGAGCAGAGGGAATAGCTGGACAGGCCCTCAGGCAGGAGTGTGCAAGGGGAGTGGAGGAGGTGGGGGCTGGGGGGGGGGGGCGGGAAGTAGAGAGAGTTGAGGCAAAGAGGCAATGGGAAAGGACCAGCCAGTGTGACAGTTCAAGGCCACTGTGATGACTTTGGCTTTCAATCAGAGTGTAATGGGAAGCTGTTGGACTGCAATGTTAACAGAATCACTGACTGCTGTGTTGAGAATTGTCTAAAGCAGGGGAATAAGAGCAGAAGCAGGGAGACAGGTGTAGAGACAAATTGCAATCACTCAGATGGAAAATTATGAGAGTTTAGACTAGATGGTAGCAACAGAGGTGCTCAGTAATTGTAAGGACCCTAGAAAACAAATGGTATTGTCAACAGAGGTTACTAAGGAAAAAAAAAGAAAAAACACACACACATTTCTGATGGTCCTTGAGTATGCTTCTTAAAAATAAAAATAAAAAAAATATTGGGATGGGGGACAGAGGCATGCTGGAGAGTGTCAATGGGGGGAAAGGTGGACATATGTAATACTTTCAACAATAAAGAAGTATCAAAAAAAAAAGATTGCCCTAGCCAGTTTTGCTCAGTGGATAGAACGCTGGCACATAGACTAAAGGGTCCCAGGTTTGATTCTGGTCAAGGGCATATATACCTTGGTTGCAGGCTCAATCCCCAGGGGACACATTGATGTTTCTCTCTCTGTCTCTCCCCCTCCTTTCCACTCTCTAAAAATTAATGGGAAATATCCATTAATATTTTAGATGAGGATTAACCAAAATTTTTAAAAGATACAATTACATGACTTGTAATGTACTCTTCTGCATTTTCCCTTTTATCTAAGTTATGAACTTAGCTAACTACCTATTCAATAACCTCAATCACTCAATTTAAAAACAAAGTAGGGAAAATATATTGAAATTTACTGTATCAACTGCTTTCTAACAAGCAGTTCATGAAATGTCACATCTTCCATGTTTTCAAAAACTTAAAAAAATAAAGAATAGAGATAATTTTCAATTTAACTCTATGACAAGCAAGTATATAAGATGATTGATTATAGAAAGAAGCATTGGACCTGTCAAAAAAGATGTGTACAAATAGCTTCTGTGGAGGAGGCAACTTGCCAGGAATATTTAAATATGCCTCAGGATGCTAAAAAAAAAAGAGAACTTTTTCTAGAATATTAAATTATAAAATCTCCCATTCAGGAGTTCGGTCTTTATTTTTATCCAAAGCAAAGAATAACTGTGATTAAAAATAAAAATCGTAGTTTGCATTTATTGAGCTGTTTTGGTTCTTTTTGAAGTTGTTCACCTATGTCAGCAATTTTCAACTTTTTTCATCTCATGGCACATATAAACTAATTACTGAAATTCTGCAGCACACCAAAAAGTATATTAGATTTGTTTGCCGACCTGACAAAAAAGAGAAAAAAGGTGTAATTTTGATTCATTCATACCAGATGGCTATTGTGTTGGCTGTTGTCATTTTTTTATATGACCATCTAAAGGAAAAGACGTTCGTGCCCCTGACTAAACAATCAGGTATTGCATGTTTTAGAATCACTGATTTATATTAACTCTTTTAATTTTCATATAAACTCTTTTTTTCTTTATTGATTAAGGTATTACATATGTGTCCTTATCCCCCCATTGCCCCCTTTGAGATAGATACAATTATTATCTCCATTTTACAGATAAGAAATGAAGACACCCAAAGGTTAATAATAAGAATAGATTGAAAGAGGAAAAGATACAAGTTCCTCCTCCTGAAAATGACCAGTACTTCATTCTTTCATGTCTTCTGTTTCCCATATTTTCAGTTCCCAGTATATTTTATAATTATTGAGGCACAGTCATTTTCTAGATTTTGTATAATATTTTTCTAAAATCAGCAATTTCTCTTATCTGTAACTTATGAATTCTGCTATTCTCTCTCATGTTGTAAATCACACAAGATCAGGCATATTTTTATAAATAGGTAAGACTGCTATGATGATGGTAAATAGGGAGGTCTCCTGCCTTGTGGCCCAGAGAAAGGTCACTTTTATGCAAGTTACACTGGGGCTCCAGAGGTCAGGGTGTCTGTGTCAGGGTTTCTGTGCTGGCCAGGGAGAGGCAGCACAGAAAGCTATGGGGTACTGGTAATTGGAAGGCCACTGTCTTCATAAAGCTCTCTCCAACCCATGTGGTCAAACCTAAAATCCCACCTTTAAAGTTGTTTCCTTCTAGTGTTGAAAGCTGTTAACATCAAACCTCCCCATTAAAAGGCCAATGCTTCAGGGAAGCAGCAGACAGCCATGACTTACCAGAGTATGGTGGGCTGTCTGGTGAAAGCAGTATAAAGACCTGGGGGTATGAGACAGATGTCTACAAACCAGCAAAAGGGGATTAACAAAAGAACCAGAAGGACACCAGAGATTATAGTCATGCACCTAATGGCCTGCTTGTGTGTGAATGACAGAGAGAAAAGAAGAGGGAAAGGATGTGATCTCATGTATAAAGTGATTAAAAGGAGATATTGACAATGATGACTTTATTGCTGTTCATATTTCAACTTTGAATCCTTCTTGGATGAGGTCCCTTGAAAAGTAACACCAATTCTTCTTTTCCTTCCTGGGGCCCTTTGACTGACCAGGCAGCTGGTACAGCTCCAAAGCAAGTTTGCTAAAGATGTATTTGGGCTTCTAACAGAGCTAACAATTCCTGTGTCCTCAGCTAATGTAGCTAAAAAGCCAATTCTACAATTTTTTGACAGCTGTGGACCTATCATGATTACTGACAATTCTGTAGGGAAATCATAGCAGCCTATGATCCCTAGCCCTTGAGGAAAAAAATGAGATATGGCTTAAAAGAGACACCACTGCAGGGCAGAGAGAGAGGGAGAGGGGAGAGGGAAACGCCTCTATTCTATTCTGCACTCTGCTTTCTACCAACCCTAGGGAGTAGTAACAAACAACTATTTGAGCTTTAATTTAACCCACTGTTTAACTTGATGTCATAATCAGGCTGAAGTACACTCTACTCTGTGCAGAAAACAATCTGGAATAAAAAATTGTGTTGTGAAAAGCACAAATTTTATGAAAACATTTTACATTAAAACAAAACAAAAAATGCTCTGCTATGTTGTCAGTTGCCTAAATCCACTGAGATCTATGGCACTGCCATGGGACCCACAGGAAAAAGCACATTTCATGTTCCATGAATTTTCATTTGTATGACATCAGCATCCAGGACAGGAAGAAGCTATTTTCCCCACATGTTGTTGTTTAATATATGGTTGAAAACCACTTGAGTCCAATTCAAATAAGAAATTGCTTCAGAGAATGTTTATTTATTTAATTTTTTAGCATTCAGTTCAAATCACAAAAGCCAAAACAAAAACCAGTTCAATTCTGTGGTTGTTTGCAGTTTGCTAATAGAAATCATATTCAGCCCTGACCGGTTTGGCTCAGTGGATAGAGCATCAGCCTGCAGACTGAAGGGTCCCAGTTTCAATTCTGGTCAAGGGCAAGCACCTTGGTTATGGGCACATCCCCAGTAGGGAGTGTGCAGGAGGCAGCTGAATCGATGTTTCTCTCTCATCTATGTTTCTAACTCTCTATCCTTCTCCCTCTCCCTTCCTCTCTGTAAAAAATCAATAAAATATATTTTTTTAAAAAAGAAATCATATTCATAGTGATAACCTCTAAGGATAAATTCAAGATTGTATGGGGGCTGATTTGCTCATGAAAATGTATCATCTATTCTCTGCCATATAAAACAAATCTAAACCTTCTCCCAATGAAACAGCTCTTTAAATATTTAGCACGAGCTACTCTGTCCCTTCTGAATCTTCACAGCAGGGTAACAATTTTCCAGTCCTTTGTTGGGTCAGACATCCAACATGGCTAAAATTGTCTTTTAATTACTAAGAATAAATTTATTTCATAGCTCCAGGTTTTGTTTGGAAATAGCTTTTGAAGATGCAAGCCTTGATTTCATTTTCAAGGCTTTGCATTTATACTATTTGAATAGAGGAAGGATTGTCTTAGAAAATGCATGTTCTTTGTTTAATGGACTGTTTGGTACCGTGTGGTCTATGCCTGCAAGCAGGGGATGAACTCAGAAGGTCTAGCATTTAAACATCCTGTGCACTGTGATGGCTGTAATATGGAGTAATGCAGGCTCTCCTCTAACTGGGACTGCAGCAAACCCTGACCTTAGTGAAGTTGTCTTAGTTTAAACTTACAGGGAAAAGATATTCTACAGTACAATCTAAGATGGAACATACCTACCTGCCTCATTATTATCCTTATAATGAGTAACATGACAAAAAGCAGTGGCTTCCAAACTCTGCCCACAGAGCCCAAGGTCCTTACTTTGGTTGCCCTAAATGCTATGATTAGAGTTTGATGTGAAACTACTGGAGTTTGAGACCCCCAACTCATCCCCATTTAAGGTAGAGCAGCTATGCTTATCTGTTTTACATATTAGTTTCAAATTAAGGGTTTTTTTGGAAACATGATTCTTTTACTTTCCTTTCTTTACTCCTATTTTTTCTTCTTTTAAGAGCCCCAGTGTAGTTATTAAAGTTACTTGCTTTGAAATCAGAAATAAGTAGATTCAAATCTGGCTTTTCCACTTACTAGTTCTATGACTATAATGTCTTTGAACCATAGTTTTCTCATCTGTGAAATGGGATAATACTATTCATAGTACAGTTTTGAGGATTAAATGTGATAATGATTTCTTCATACTTCTAGAAAAGCTTTCTTCTCTCAGCTTCCTCAATACCACCTCTATCAGTTAGTGTTTGATCAGAGAAGTACAACCACCGTAATGAATATTGTCTAGAGGGAGAGGGGAGCGCACTTTTTTAGCACCTTGGGCAAGTCAATATAGAGTCACTGTCAGCCATGACAGTTATGTCAAATGCTATGTCAAGACTGAGGTAATGGGGTGTAACGGGAAAGCCCAGGATGCCTCAAACCACAAGTCTGGACACCTGGATAAGGACTCCATCTGGACACCAATATGAGTGGGACTTCCGCCTCTTGTGGGCTGAAAGAACTCAGGTCTCCAGCCCACCCAGCACTGAGCTCAGCTGTACACGGGTCATGCTCAGAGCCCTGCTGGACTTCCACTCCACAGGATGCCTTCCCACCATTGTAGCACCTGGCTGGAGTCCAAAGCCTGCCTTTCTAGCTGCGGACAGATGCCACCAGTGACTGGGACTTTGCACTGGATGAAACCCCCGAGGACAAATTGGAGACTGTGTCTGAGTCTTCGTGCTCCAGCCTCAGGGTGACCTGCAGGATAGGCTGGGGTGTGGCACCAGGTTCCCACACCCACATCTGCCCCACGTTTCAGCAACACTGAAGGTGGAGATCCAGTGGGAGCTGGAGATGCCCATGGGCCTGGCTCCTACCAGAGGCATCAAGGGGAGATAGCAGATCAGCAATGCTCTGATATCATGGAGTACAAACTGCTCCTCCACTCTCTTCCACACGCTCTTCTCCTTACCTAGAACCAGTTCTGTAGATGATCTGACCATCCCTATGACTAACTACCACCTATATGTTGATGACTCCTTGGTTTACCAGAATTTTCTTTGCCCTGACTTTTCTATGGTTTATGTTGGCATGCTATAACTGAAATGACAGAGACATGAAAAGCATGCCACTAGCACTCCACCCCTCACCAATGACAAACTTGGCTAGCAGACAGAATATAACAATCTTTATATTCTGGAGTGAGGGCTCAGGGTGTTTTCATAGCACCCTGGCAGCCACTACCAACCAATCAAAATGAATAAATGAAGATTTGGCTTAGCAGAAACTTGCGTAGAAAAGACTTAGAATTTACTGATAGCAGGTTCAATATGAGATTAGATTATGTGGGTCAGGGTTGCCAGGCACACACATGCCCACACGTGCACGCTTACACACACACACACACACACACACACACACACACACATACACACACAAAGATTTAAAGGTATTGATAGAATTAATGGTGCACAAGGGTTGTGACAGTTCTGTTCTACTTCCTGCTCATGAAACCGCACTAGTGACTTGCCCTTCAGTCTGAGGGCTGTAGTTTAAGAATGTCATCAACAAATAGAAAATCCCATCTAGAATGTATAATAGAGATGACGCAGGGAACTTGAGCCTATATTATAATGTACAACACTGTCCAAATGCCAGTGGACTTTCAGCCTGGTAAACAGAGCCTCAGGGGGTGGGATAGCTTTCTTCAAGTATTTGATGTATTTGAAGAGATGGGAATAAACTTGTGCAAAAAAGCAGAACTTGGGCCAGTGGGCAGAGTTCAATCATCTTATAAAATCATAGCCACCCAATATAAGCAAATACAAATTATTCTGATTGGGGGAAAAATTTGTATCCCCTGTGGGGTTTTGGACTAGTCTAATGGTTCATCCAAAACTTGTACCTTGGGGAGCTTTAGAAAATGCAGATTTCTAGATTCTATTTTAGATTTACTGAATCACAATCACCTGGGCTGAGGCCTGAAATTTAGATGAGCTCTAAGGAGGCTTTCTTATTTCTGTGACTATTCCTAGTCACCTGTCAGAGGAAGCAGTATGAATAGTGGTTAGAGCATAGGCTCCTGAGCAGAAAGTATGGGTTTAAAATAGCTCTGCGATTTTAATTAAATCTCTATACCTCAGTTTCCTCATCTGTTAAATCAGGATAATGATAGTGTCCACTCACAGGATATTATGGAGTAAATAAGTAAATGGATAAAGTAAGCACAACAGTGCTGATACATGGCATATATAAGTATTAGCTTATTTTTTTATACTGGAAGAGAACTAATTCATTCACAAGACATGTTGATTAATGTATGTTTAGAAAGTGCAAGAGAAAGAAATAATTCAAAACCAAATATCTCGCATTTTTACTTTTATATTATTAATCATCTTTCAAAATGATTTCAGCTTTAGTCAGCATTATTATACAAACCATATGTAAATACTTCTTTGTGTTGCAAGGTTATCAAAGCATAAATATGAATATGAAGTTTACTTTTTAGTAATTTACAATAGAATGTGTTGGGGCTAAATGAGGATAAAACAAATTCAAGTCTATGTTGCTGAGATTTCAGTGTAGAATCAGATCCATCTAACTTAAAAAAATGTGAAATTATATAATCTGATAAATTTTGATCAATGAATATACCCTGTAACTATCTTCCCAATCAAGATATAGAATAGTTACGTCACTCTGGAAAATTGTCTTATGTTCCCTTCCAGTCAGTCTCCACCCCTAGAATGTGACTATTCTGAAGTTCTGTTATTACAGGATAGCTTTGCTGTTCTTGAACTTTATATGAATAAAGTCACACAGTATGGGATCTTTGTATCTGAATTTTTTGCCTACACTTTATGTTTTTGAGAATCATTTATGTAGTTGCATAACTCAGTAGATCTTTAAATTTCCATATTTTATTCCATTGTACAAATACATCATAATTTGCTTGTCAATTCTTGTATTGGTGAACATTTAGATTGTTTTGAGTTTTCATTCCTCAAGTAAATGTCTAGGAGTAGAATTTCTGAGTCATAGGATAAAATACGTTTAACTCTATGAGAAATGGATAGTTCTCCCAAGTAGTTTTACCATTTTACAGTCTTCTGAGGAATGTGAGAATTCCAGATTTCCCACATAGTGATTTACATTTGACATTTTTGTTTATTTGAAAGTAGTAGTCGTAGAAGGTGAGACTAATTTGCTCTTTTTTATTTTTCCCTTTATTGATTAAGATATTACAAACGTGTCCTTATCCCCCCAATGTCCACTCATCCCCCCAATCCTGCCCTCACCCTCACCCCCTGTTGTCCACATCCATCATTTATGCTTATATGAGTGCATACAAGTCCTTTGGTTGATCTTTCCCCCTCACTCCCACCCTTCCCTGCCTTCCCTCTGAGTTTTGAGCATCTGATCGATGCTTCTCTGTCTCTACATCTGTTTTTGTTCATTGGATTATGTTGTTCATTATAATCCACAAATGAGTGAGAGCATGTGATATTTATCTTTCTCTGACTGACTTATTTCACTTAGCATAATGCTCTCCAGCTCCATCCATGCTGTTGCAAATGTTAGGTGCTGGCGAGGATGCGGAGAAAAAGGAACCCTCATTCACTGCTGGTGGGAATGCAAACTGGTGCAGCCACTGTGGAGAACAGTATGGAGTTTCCTCAAAAAACTAAAAATGGAACTTCCATTTGACCCAGTGATCCCACTTCTAGGAATATATTCCAAGAAACTAGAAACACCAATCAGAAAGGATATATGCACCCCTATGTTCATAGCAGCACAATTTACAATAGCTAAGATTTGGAATCAGCCTAAGTGCCCATCAGCAGATGAACGGATTTAAAAACTTTGGCACATCTACACAATGGAATACTATGCAGCTGTAATTTGCTCTTTTAATTTTTATTTCCCTGGTGAGTGACAAATGATGTTGAGCACCTTTTCATGTGCTTATTGATCATTTTTTGGTACGTTCTTTTATGACATATCTGATCAAGTATTTTGTCCTTTGGAAAAATTGGGTTGTTTGTCATTTTTTATTGATTTATAGGAGTTAATTGTATATTCTGGACACAAGGCCATATAAAATATATGTATTGCAAATATTTTTTCCTAGGATGTGACTTAACTTTTTTTTCTTCTCTTTTTGTTTTAATCCCTTCACTTTTTTTTGCCTTCTTAATGGTGTTTTCTTAATGAGCAGAGGCTTTTAATTTGTATAAAATCCAATTTATCATTTTTTTATGTCAATATGTTTTGTTTCCTAAGAAATCTCTCTACCCCAAGTTCATAAAATGTTCACCTGTATTTTTCTAGAAGCTTTATAGTTTTATCCTTTACATTTAAACATATAATAAATCTGAATTGTAAAGTGTGTTATGAGGTAGAATTTGATGTATATCCTTTGGTTTCACACATTTATGTAGTCATTCCAGCACTATTTGTTGAAAAATTCCACCCCCCCCTCCCTTTGAATTGTCTTACACCTTTGTTTTAAACCAGTGAAGGTGGTCAAAAGGTAGAAACTTTCAGTTATGTGATAAATAAATACTGGGGGTGTAATACCCAACATGGTAAGTCAAGTTAACATGGATGTATAATATATTTGAAAGTTGCTAAGAGAGTAGTGGATCCTTTAATGTCTCATACAAGGAAAAAACATTTTTCCTGTTTTCTTTTTGTATCTATATGAGATAATGGATACTAACTAAACTTCTTGTAGTAGTCATTTCACAATATATGTATGTCAAGTCATTATAAGATACAATTAAACATACCAAGCTGTATTACAAATTGACCCTTATGTGTAGGTCTAGTTCTGGACTCTCAATTCTGTTCCATTGATGGAATATTTTCCATCCCTTTGCTAATGTAAGTAATCCTTTTATGATTATATCAAATTTTATAGCAAATGTTAAAGTCCTCAAGTATGAGTCCCCATACTATTTTCTTTTTCAAAATTGTTTTGGCCATCCTAGTTACTTTAATTTCCACATAAATCTAAGAATTCACTTGCATATTTCTACAAATAGCCTGTTGAAATTTTTATTGAGTTTGCATTGAATCTATATGACAGCTCATATCTTAACAATAGTGATTATTTTAGCTCATAAATGTGATATATATATATATATATTTTTATATATATATATATATATATATATATGTATAATTTATTTAGATTTTTCTTAATTTCTCTCAACAATGTTTTTTGGTTTTCAGTCTTGTACAACTTTTATTAAATTTATTCTTAGGTATTTTATAATATTTTAATATTATGCTGGATTTACATTTTTAAAAAATTTTCCAGTTGTTTGTAGTTAATTAAAAAATAAAATTGATTTTTTTTCTATTGGTCTTGTGTATTGTGCCTTCACTAAATTTATTTATTTTAGTGGCTATTTTATAGGTCCCTTATGATCTTCTATATAAGCAATCATATCTTCTACAAATACAAATAATTTTACTTCTTTATTTCTAATCTGAAAACATCCTTTTCTTTTTCTTATTGCACTGCCTAGAATCTCCAGTGCAATACTAAATAGAACCAATAAGAGTGACATTCTTAGCTTTTTGCTTATTTTAAGAAACTGTTCACTATTTTATCATTTAATATAACATTAGCTGTAGGTTTTTCATGGGTGCTCTTTATTAAAGTAAGAAAGTTCTTTTCCAGTATGCTGAGAATTTTGATCATGAATGATGTTGAAATCTGTCAAATTATCTTTTCTGCAGCTATTAAGATTATATTATTTTCTCATTTTGTCTGTTAATATAGTGAATTATATAATTTTATTTTTAAGTCTTAAACCAATCTTCCCTCTTAAAATAAGTAAACAAACTTGATTATGATATATGTATGTGTATATACATATATCATAATGAATGTATGAATGTATATATACATATATACATGCATGTCTGTATCTATCTTGTGTTTCTAATTTGCTATTTTTCAAATATATTTTTAATGATTTTAGAGAGGAAGGGAGAGGGAGAGATAGAGAGAGATATCAACATCAATTATGGGAGAGAATCATTGATCTGCTGCCTCCTGCACACCCCTTACTGGGGATCGAGCCAATAACCCACAATCAAACCCAGGATCCGTTAGTCCACAGGCCACCGCTATATCCACTGAGCCAAACCAGCTAGGGATGATTTGATAAATTTTAAAGGATTTTTATGTTATGGTTATGACAAATATTGGTCTACAATTTTATTTACTTTTAGAGTCTGTAAATTCTTTTTGTTAGTGTTATGCTGGCTCAAAAACAAGTATTATTCTATTTAGTATTGCACTTTCTTCTCTCTTCACTGAAAGAATTTGTATAAGAAGATAGTCTGTAATCTTTTAATGTTTGATAGGATTCTCCAATGATAGCTTCTGGATCTAGAGCTCTTTTCTTGCTTTCTTCTGGGTTAATCAAATAATTTTACCATCCTGTTTTTCTTTCTCTATAGACTCCATAGCTTTATGACCTTGTATTTGTTTTTAGTGGATTGGAGTATGAATCTTTAAATGACCACTGTCTATTTAGAGTTACTATTTACCATTTTAAGCAAAAGATAATGATCATTCAGTAGTGTTGTCCTACTCCTATTCATTCTTTTGTTATTATTGTCAAGTATTCACAATATAATGCTCCAGTTTAAATTGCTCATTTTCTTCAAATAAATTTAGAAGAATAAAAATATAGATATCCACATATTGATCATTTATGGTGTTCTTCATCTTTCCCTGCAGATAGGAGTTTAAGTCTTGTGTTTTTTTGCCTCCCATCTAAAGGACTTTAGAAGCCTTTCTGTGATGAGGGTCTGCTGGAAAACTGTTCTCTTAGTTTTTATTGAAAATATTCTTATTCCACTTTCAATTTTGAAGGGTATTTTTTGCTGGATATAGAATTCTGACTTGACAGTTTAGTTTAGTTTAGTTTCTTTCTTTCACCACATTTTGTTTCTTGAACAGTCCAGGCCGATTTCCACTCCCACCTCTCTATGTTTTCTGTTTACTCTTCCTGGACAACTCTTGAACTAGTTCTTCAATCACAGCTTAATTCTCATTCCCTTGGTTTCATATCATACTTCTCAGAGAACTCTTGACCATGCTACCAAAAAATCACTCTTCTTCTCTGGTTCTTTCTCATTATCCTGCTTACATTCTGTGTGACACTTTCACAATCTTTAATTATGTTTTTCTTTCTTTACTGGTTTCCTGTGTTCCTACCTGACTAGCTC
Source organism: Myotis yumanensis (assembly GCF_028538775.1). Taxonomy (NCBI): domain Eukaryota; kingdom Metazoa; phylum Chordata; class Mammalia; order Chiroptera; family Vespertilionidae; genus Myotis; species Myotis yumanensis. The sequence continues at coordinate 24,965,199 of NW_027223754.1, read as the reverse complement.
CATAAATAATTTAATTCTGCCTGTTTTATTCTCTCCTACATTCTTGGCATTCAGCAAAATAACTGGCATCATAATAAAGTCATAATGATGTTTCTCTAATGTAGAATGGATGCATCTAAAGTTGCAAGGACATCTAAAGTCTAACTTTGCTAGAGTAGTCACATGCTGCTGAACCCTCCAGGACCATCTGTTCTACATATTGTACTTGGGAATATAAATACAAAAGTGATGCATCTTCAGGAAGCTTTGTCAGACTCTCTGAGTTAGAAACAGTTTTCTCCCCTAGTTCCTCTAACACTCTATTCATCCAGACTGTGGTACTTCTTATGATCTACCTAACACTGTTGATATGTGTATTCATATATTCTCTCTCCAACTGGTCAGTTCTTTGCTGGCAGGGACTGTATTTCCTAACACATATTGGCAATCCTGCAGAAATAACCTTTAGGTCTGCAGAGGTTTTATAGATACTCTTAAGATGGTATTGCACTGAAAATGAATTAAATAAGAAAGTTAGCATTTTTTGTTTAATAAGACTCGCTGGTTCTCTGAGGAAGAAAGAGCTGTATAATTCCAAAGTATTTGGCTTTCAACTAAGCATTAATAAAGCCCTAAGTTCCCACCAAGGACACTGTGTCATGTGTGGGGGAGGACTCCTCTGCTCCTTTGCTGCCTTTGTTCTTGTTTATACGCACAGCCTTTCTAGTTTATACTCCCTGTAGTTTGCATCGCAATAAAGTGCCAAATATTCCCTGCCCACGCCTCTGTTTGGCTGCAGAGCATGAAAACTTTAGTGGAAAGTAAGAGATCAGAATATTTTTTTAGATTTGTTGGTGATCCTAAAAGTGCCTATTTTTAAAAATAAATATTTATGCCTGCTGCCAAACTGAACCTCCATTTGTTATGATGAGACCTTTGATTAGTCTGTAGTCAGAAGGGGACCTGTATAAAAAGTAGTTACCATTTATTATGAGAAGATTGATGGAGAACTGTGGAGTGAGAAAGGCCTGAAGCTGGCTTTCATATTCTGATTCCATGCATAAAAGGGGAGATAAGGATTTAAACAACTCATAAGCATGCTGGTTGTGATAACTTACAGCCTCTGGGTTTGGGGACTATGGTAACTTTCTCAATCATGCACACCTGTGAAATTCAAAAGTGATATAAGCACAGCTCTTTTTATAGAATAACATTTTAAGACCTTCCATTGTTCTGACAAATTCAGGTTACCGAAAGGCATATGAATCTATGGGGCAGTACTTGTTAAAGCACGTGTGTATGTTGAGGTTTGGAGTTACTAGTCTGAAACTTCTTGTATATTCCCAGGCCATATCCAAAACTTATAGAATCGGAATCTCCAGAAGCTGTGCCGGAGAATCTACATTTTAGCACCATAACTGGAGGCTGTCTGCACACTCAGGAGTTTGGGAGTCATTGCTTAAGCCTAAGGGAATAGAGAGTCAACAGTTGTCTATTTCATCTCTGAATCATCAGTCTGTATCTGGAAAGTTTTGAGTCCCTTAGATTACTTCCCAAAAAGGTCTCAGAGATCTGTGGTTTTGATTCCATTGTGATTAGCTATTTATTTTCCCATAGGTTTCAGGTGAGAGAGAAGAACTCTTCCCACAGCTCACATGGAGGAGAAGTAAAACTCACAGTACTGTATAGCTCCCTTTTAGAAACTCTCTACCTATTTCTTTCTATCTCTCTTTTAGACTGGTGGTGAATGATGAGCTTGGGACTGGAAACTGGTTCTTAATCACTTCCTTTGGATGCCCTGAATTGTGGCCCTCCTATTCACTTTAGTAATGTGGATGTAGTTAGCATCTACATCTTAGGACTTCAACTTAGGGCTTCATCTGGACATTGGGACAGATATAATTCCATTTTAACACCTCTTTGAAATCATAATAATAGCTAATTTATATTGATCACTTGTTATGTGTCAGTCATTCTTTCACACGTTTTTCCTCAGTCCTCCCACAATCATATAAGAAAACAGAAGTACAGAGAAGTCAAATAATTTGTATAATTGCACCCAGATATCAGGTCGTAAAATTCTAACAATGTGTGCCCTTGACCATAATCGAACCCAAGACCCTTCAGTCTACAGACAAATGCTCTAGCCACTGAGCTAAACCAGCTAGGGCTAACAATGTGCATTATTTTTCTATTAAGAATTTTGTCTCTTAGAAAATACTATGCATTCATCAGGAAAAAATTGCTATAGTTGTTGTATAGTCTGGTTTTTACAATGGTAAGACATTGAATTTTGGAGCAAAATTAATAAAAACAACTCTTACTAAGAATTTTAATATATACTATTCACTTAATTCCTATAACAACCTTGTGATGTGGATGGTCTTGTCTTCATCTTGCAGTTGAAGGAAACTGAGGCTAGGAAGAAATTATGTGACTTCCTCTAGATCAGTGGTTCTCAACCTTGGCTGCACATTAGAATCACCTGGGAATCTTTTTAAAATCCTGATTTCTGGGCCTCATCCTCCGGAAATTCTGTTTCTTTGTTACTAATGTTGTGGCCCCACCCCATAACAAAGAAACAGAATTTCCGGAGGATGAGGCCCAGAAATCAGGATTTTAAAAAGATTCCCAGGTGATTCTAATGTGCAGCCAAGGTTGAGAACCACTGCTCTAAATCATACAACCAGAAATGATGGGAGCCAGGATTTATATCTGCAGTTTCAGATCTTAACTCTGGGTTTCCTTTTCTTTCTGCTCTGCTGGGACACACCATTAGAAGGAATGTGTTCAGTTGTGGGTCTCTGAGCTGTGGCAAATGTTTAAAGTTGTTTTGTTGAAGCTGCTTTCTAACATGTTGACTCTAGATGAGTCAATATTACAAAGGAATGAGGTTTTTAATAACCTCTTTGGAAACAGAGAGCATCTTCTTCATCTTAGAATCCCCAGTGCCTGGTTCAAAGTTGATCCTCTATTAATGAACAAATTAAATGAATAAATAAATAAATAAATAAATAGATAGATAGATAACATCCTTTTAAACTCTCTAGTGGGAAGTAAGCTTTCTTGTGAAATAGATTAATATATGATCCCTCTGAGTATTTACATTTTATAAGATGATCCTGAAAGAAGAACCCAAGTGAATGATATGTAAGTTGTTCTCTGACTCTGCCATTGGAGTAGTTGTGGAGGAGGAATTGAGACAGGTATTCCCTGGAGTCTCAAGTTTCATGCAGATAAGACAGCTTACCATTTCTATCTGCCTTGAGAAGGACTACACTGCTTCTTTGCTTAAGTTACAAAATTTCCAGAACCATTTTATATCAAAAATGTGTTTTAATAATGTCAGCCACCCATAAATGGAGCAGGCACCTTCTAACATATTCACAGTTATACTTCTGCTAAGACACATGTTGCCTGGGCTCTGGAAGGAGGGATCAAAATGTTGTTGGTGGGATGGACCAGATAACTGCTAAGACATTCTGTCCCTGACTTTGGGAGATTCTAGAATTCATTCAGGTGGTTGAAGACAAAGATGCAGCTAATGCGGTCTGTCTGTTGTCCACAGGTCTGAGGCGCAATTACAGATGTACCATCTGCAGTGTCTCTCTAAACTCAATAGAACAGTATCACGCCCACCTGAAAGGATCTAAACATCAGACCAAGTAGGTACTTTCACTCTTTTGTGCTTTTGTTTGTGGTTTTTAGATGATGGTTAAAGGATAGCCATTTTAATTATTTCTGCATTTAAACTGCATCTCTTTATCTCCAAAGTTCCCTTGGTAGTGTTGCTGCAGAAGTCTCCCAAGTCTGCTTAGCATTATTTGAAGAATGGCTTCTTCTCCTTTGGGGGCACAAATAATGACAGGCTTTCTTCTTTCATTTTCAAGGACAGTTCAGCACATTTTTTATAAACTTCAGGAAACATGTATATCTATTCTAAGGGTTTTTAAATAAACAATGTTATCTCTATTTGAAGGACGTGCCAGACTTCGGTGTTATGTCAAATTCCACGAATGTCTTCTACCTCTTTCCATTTCTAGATGAATGTTGTTAATTAGTTTAGAAACTTAACAAATCTTATGGTATATTAAATCATTCACATACATACGTATTTCCAATTAAATGGAAGCTTAGTTCGTTATTTTAAAAGAAATTCTCATGATTTTAAACCTAACAAGGCTAATCAGGCATAATTTCACCTATATTTATACTTTGCATCTCTTTAGAAGTGAATGATGTTAGCTTTGAAGGCATTTTTAAAGTAGCTGCTAGGACTGCTAATAAAAATCTAACAAAATAGAAAAAAATACACAAGGAATATCTCAAAAGTTTATAATTTTCTTGAGTGTAATTGTTTTCGTTTCTCTCCTATTTATGAGCAGAATCATTTAACAGATTTGACTGTACCAAGGCTCCATAAATAATAAATGATGTATTTAACACACATTTATTGAGCTCCACTATGTGTCAGACTCTGAGGTGTGCACTGGGAAATAAAAAATGAATTGACCCAGGCCTGCCTCTTGTGGAGCTGCCTGCCAGGCGGGGGGCGGGGAAGGGGGGCAGGGGGAAGGGGGATGTAAACACACAGGTTTTTCTCTAATACCACGTGGACACCTAGAGCTTTGAGTATTAGGGAGAGAACAACTAGGGCAAGTTTATGGGTGTGTTGGCGCAGAGTTTGACAGATAAGGTTGAGGTCGTGGTCTGATGCTGCTCACCGTCAGAACCCTGGTGCCTAGCACAGCACTTCATGCCTATTAAGGGGCTCATAAACATTTCCGATGGAATGAATGTGTGATTTTAAAGTACGAGTAACAATTTTTCATGCAGGCATTTGAGGAAGTACATTCCAGGCAAGGACATTTCTTTGCAAGGATATTTTTAAGACATAGGTTACAGGGGGTCTGATGCAGGGGAGGAAATGGAAGCCTAGATTTGGTTACTGACTCTCAGTCTCTTCATCCATGTTGTGCTGTCTCATGAGTCAAAGGCACTTTCATGACTCACTTTACTCTGATCCACCCCAGAGTACTTTTATCAAGGGAATTCTGCAAAAAAATTTTTTCTCTGATTTGTTATAGAGTACCTAGAGTGCTTGTATTGATTATTGGACGCTGCTGTGCCCTCCTCCTCCAAATAGTCTATTAATCTCTCCAACTTTGTAAAAGGCACCATATGCATTCTAATTAACATGCATCGAATCTACAGACCAGGATATTGCAAGTAGCTGCAACAATAAATGGTAATCTTTTAGAGTCATGTATTTATTGCACTTAATATAGATAATATTAATATATTATTTACACTAATAAAAGAGAAACATGGTAATTAGCGTACGACCACTACCCTTCCCATTGGCTAATCAGTGAATATATACAAAGTAACTGTCAGCCAAGATTGCGGCCGGCAGCCAGGCAGCTGATGCGAATAGGGAGGCTTGCTTCCTTCAGTGACAGAGGACTCCAACGTTCCCCGCCGGCCTCTGAGCTTCAGTTGGAAACATAGTAACATTTATAGAAGATAAACAAACCCCCAGAAAACTCCTGTCAGTCAGCTGGGATCTCAGAGCTGGAGTCGCAACATTGTTTCGAATACAGAAAACAAAGGCCAGAAACCTGCTTTCAGCCGAGCCTCAGAGAGAAAGCCGGCTCTCAGCTCCAGTGACAGCCATAGAAGGTAAATAAATGCCAGAATAAAAAAAAAGAAAAAAAGGAGAGGTTTGGAGCTTCAGTCGCCCGCCAGCCTGAAAACGGCCCTCAGCCTCTCACCCAGACTGGCCAGGCACCCCAGTGGGGACCCCCACCCTGAAGCAACAAGATGGCGGCTAATTTGCATACTGAAGGCAGGCGGCAGCAGGCAAGGCTGTCTGCGGTCTGGGACCTGGATCTGTGACCCTGCCAGGCGGGATCAGCGGAGCTGCGAGGCCTCCCGGCACCGGGATCAGCGTGACAGGGGGCAGCGCCCAAACCCCCTGATTGCCCTGCGGCTCTGTGTGTGACAGGGGGCAGCGCCCAAACGCCCTGATTGCCCTGCAGCTCTGTGTGTGACAGGGGGCGGTGCCCCAACCCCCTGATCAGCCCTGCGGCTCTGTGTGTGACAGGGGGCAGCACCCCAACCACCCCCCCCCCCCACGGGCCCTGCTCTATGTGAGACGGGGTAGAGCCATACCTCCCCATCGGCCCTGCCCTGAGTGTGATAGTGGCGGCACCCCAACCTCCTGATCTGCCCTGCTCTGTGTGTGACAGGGTGCGGCGCCCCAACTCCCCTATTGGCCCTGCTCTGTGCATGACAGGGGGGAGCTCCTCAACCCCCTGATGGGCCCTGCTCTGTGCGTGACAGGGGGGAGCTCCCCAAACCCCTGATGGGCCCTGCTCTGTGTGTGACAGGGGGGAGCTTCCCAAACCCCTGATTGACCCTGCTCTGTGTGTGACAGGGTACGGAGCCCCAACCCCCCTGATGGTCCCTGCTCTGTGACAGGGGGAAGCGCCCCAACCCCCTGATCGGCCCTGCTCTTTGCGTGGCAGGGTGTGGCACCACAACCTCCCCATCGACCCTGCCTTGAGTGTGACGGGGCAGTGCCCCAACCCCCCAATCGGCCCTACCCTGAACGTGACTAGGGGTGGCATCGAAACCTCCCCATCCGCCCTGCTCTGTGCATGACAGGGGGCGGCGCCCCAACTCCCCAATCGGCCCTGCTCTGAGCCCGACAGGGGCTGCACCTAGGGATTGGGCCTGCCCTCTGCCACCCGGGAGCAGGCCTAAGCCAGCAGGTCATTATTTCCCGAGGGGTCCCAGACTGCGAGAGGGCACAGGCCAGGCTGAGGGACCCCCTCCCCTCCCCCCCAGTGCACAAATTTTTGTGCACCGGGCCTCTAGCCTATACTAATAAAAGGGTAATATGCTAATTAGACTGGACATCTTCCAGACGATCTTCTGGATGTCCTTCCTGACAAAGCTGGGACAGGGCAAAGCCGCCCATGGTCCCAGGTGCCTGCAGCTGTCCCCAGCAAAGCCGGGTGCCAGGTGCCTGTGGCTGGCCAGAGGAGGGAAGCCTGGGTCTAGGCTCTGGGGGCCAAGGCAGAGGTGGTTAGGGGTGATCAGGCAGGGGATCAGTTAGGGGTGATCAGGCTGGCAAGGGAGCACTTAGGGGCGATCAGGCAAGCAGTCAAGCAGTTAGGAGCCAGCAGTCCAGGATTGTGAGAGGAATGAGGGATTGGGCCTATACCAGCAGTCAGACATCCCCCAAAGGGTCTTGGATTGGAGAGGGTGCAGGCCATGCTGAGGGACCCCCGCCCCCATGCACGAATTTTGTGCACCGGGCCTCTAGTCATATAATATATTATATATTTGTAATGTAGAAAGGTAGACAGTGATTTTGAGTGGCATGAATCATGTAAATAATTAATGCAGACAGTATCTCCAGCTTTGGAAAATTTTCTGTCTGTCTATGTGCATATATAAAACTTTACTTGCCAGAATCTATGCCAGCCTATTATCTCATTTAATCCACTTAACTACTTTGAGATAAATACTATTGATCCCTTGTTTTATATGAGAACACTAAGGCTCAGAGAGACAAAGCAACTTACCCAACATCACCTTGCCAACAAATGGCAGATCCGGGACTGAATCTTGCAGTGTGACTCATGCTTCTGCTTCTTCCATTTCACTTAGTCACCACATGGGCATGGGATGAAAGGCTGCCAATAGAGAGTACTATGATAAATTTTTAGTACTTCCCTGGTGGGATTTAATAATTATATGTGACTTCAGAAGGGTACTTCTCCTACTGTGCAATCTTCTTTCCAATAAACACATTTTTTTTTCTACCTCAGCACAAGGTTGCTCTCCCTCTGAAGAGTGAAATGAGGGAAATATGAAGAAAATAATTGTAATAGCTTTGTCCCACATGCTTACTTCATCTGCCCTCATACCTAATTTGGAGTGTGTGTGTGTGTGTGTGTGTGTGTGTGTGTGTGTATGTGTGGCCATGTTTATGAGCTACATCATTCCATAATTTTTTTGGTAACATTCTTGTCAAGTTTAGTATCAAAAGATATGCTGACAGCATTAAACAAGTTGAGAGGTCTTCTCTCTATTTCTGATCCCTGATTGAGTTTGTGGCCAATGTTATTATTTCTTAAGTATTAGGAAGAACTAACTGATGTAGCCATCTGGAGTTAATCATATGGGAATATCTTTACTAGAATTTTAATTTCTTTAATGGAGCACTGTTCATATTTTCTATCTATGATTGGATCAGTTTGAATATGTTGTTTTTCAATGAGTTTGCCCATTTATCTAAAATTTAAAGTGCCTTGATATATAGTTGTTCATGATATGATCTAATTTTATTTTTGTCTGGAAGATGTTTTTTATTCCTGACATTGTTTATTTGTGCCCCTTCCTTTTCTTGTCTATTGATAATTTTAGAAATGTTTCAATATTTATTTGCTTTTGTTGAATGAGTGTTGAGTTTGGTGATTTTCTCTATGTACAGTTATTTTCTACCATTTTAAAATTATCTTCATCCTACTCCCTTTGGATTTAATTTGCATTTCCCCCCCTAGCTTGTTAACATCAAAGTATAGATTATTAATTTTTCAGTGTTTCTGTTTTTCTAATATATGCATTTAAGGCTCTCAATGTGCCGCTACAAATTGCTTTTGCTATATTCTGCAAGTCATCTTTTTTTTTATATCCCAGAAGTTGTAATATGTGGTATTTTCATCATTATTTATTTATTTATTTATTTATTCTTACTGTGATTTCTCTTTTACTCATGGTTAACTTAGAATATTTGGGAGATTTTTATATTTATATTTTTGTGCCAATTCTACTATGGTCAGAGGACATACTGTAAATGAATTCAATCCTTTGAAATTTGTGTAGGCTTGCTCTGTGCTCCCAGCATATGGTCAATCTTGGTAATATCCTATATTCATTTTTTTTAAAGTATCTTTTTCAATAATTAGGTAAATGGCTCTATATATCAATTACATTAAGTTTCTCAATATTGCTCAAATTTCCTATGCCCTTACTGTTTTTTTTTTATGTGTATGATATCCATGAGAAACAGAGGCAGTTAAAATATTCCAACTATAAATATGGATTTGCCTAAGGGACCTCTTAATTCTATTTAAAATATATATTAAAGGTACATTATTAGATGCTTATAAATAAAGGATTTTTTATGTATTCCTGTTAAATTGGCACTTTTTGTCACCATGAAATGGCCTTCTTTCTTACTAGCAATACTTTCCTTAACATATACCAACATCAGCTATACCAGCTCTTCAAAGCTTCCAAACTGTTTTCTTTAAACTTTATCCAGCTTTTATTTCATTCTCAGGTTAAAGGTTAGCATTATACCAATTACCCTATTGGGGCTAGAAATGGAAGTCAGCCAGTGAAATGGTTCCTAACTATCCTAATCTGATGAATTAAAACAACATAACTATTAAGGTGTCAGCAATGTTCAATATTGTATATTTATATTTTTACTAATAATTTCTAGTAAAAGTGTTGAGATGAGTAAATATTATTAAAATATATAATGAAAAGAGCACTGACTTTTAAGTCAGTAGATTTTATTCTCGTATAACTTTGCCACTGAGCGATCTTGGGCGCTGACAAACCTTCTTTAAGTCTCAGGTCCCTTATAGACAAGTGAATAGTGATGACAAGAACAGGGCAAATGTGTATCCACTTTCCATGCCTTCCTCATGATCCTAGTACTCTTTCCTTCTCATCCTGAATTCAGTCTTAACATTCTTAAAATAGCTCCCCAATTAGGTTTCACCATTTTATTAGAATTAGTAATATGTCCCAAAAATTATGTCCACCCAGAACTACTTGCAGATATAAGTAGTTAAGAATATCAAGATGGAATTATTCTGGATTTATTGTGGGCCCTAAATCCAATGCCTGGTGTCTTTATGAGAGAAAGGAAAAGGAGAATGGGACACAAAGGGATTCTGGCCATGTGAAGACGTAGGTAGAGATTGGAGCTCTGTTTTCACAAACCAGGAACACCAGGAACCAGCAGGGTCTGGAAGAGGCAATGATTGATTTTCCTCTGGAGCTTTTTGAGGATGTGCCCTGCTGACACCTTGATTTCAGACTTCTGTTCTCTAGAATTGTGAGAGGATCAATTTCTGGTTTTTAAAAATGTTTTTATATTGATTTTAGAGAGGGAGGAAGGGAGATGGAGAGAGAGAAACATTGATCGGCTGCCTTTTGCATGCCCCCCACTGGGGATTGAACCTGCAATCTGGGCATGTGACCTGACTGGGAATCCTCTTGGTGCATGGAACAATACTCAACTGAGCCACACAGGCTGATATGTTTCTATTGTTTTAAGCTATGCAATTTATGGTCTTTTTTAAGGGCAGCCTGAAGAAAGTATTACTGTGTAAAACCTACTTGACTTATTCCACAAATATCCCATTAGGCAACTTCTTATCATGCCTATCCAATGACAATGATGGTGATGGTGATGGTGATGATGGTAATGGTGCCACCACTGATATGCATGGGGTGGAACTTCTGTCTGAGTGGAGTACAGGAACACATTAAAATGCTTTGAAAGTGATGCCATATCTAGTATGTGCTCTTTACTGGTAGCAATGACAATTTTTTCTTTTTTTGGTAAATGTCATAAACAGGAAAGTGGCAGTCAAATTTTGCTCCATTGTTAAAGAGAAATATTAAGTAGCTAATGAGATTAAAGGTTTAGAAATGCAAATGATCACACTGACTTCTAAAGCAATTGCCTATTAGTAGATTCTTCAGTGTTTCCAGGGGAGCTAGTCTGTCAATTAGTACAAATGATTACAATGAAATTTAAAGGCAGATGAGTACAAACCTTAGACTAATGACCAATTCCCACGTGATGTACTTAAATTTGAGATTTGGGAACACTTCAAGCCTTAGGACAGTGTATTACCTAGAATAAAGGATATAAAAGTTGTCATTGCTTACTTTGATGCTTCAGTTGGTTGAGAATGACACACAAGTGTTTAAGAGAATAAATCGGACTGATCAGAACTTAGCAGCAATTTCTAAATTTGTTTTTTCCTTTGATGGGAAGCCTTAAATAGTATCCGTTGCTTTTTCTGCAGATTTTCTCTTCAACTCGGTGAATCCTCTAGACAGAGCCTTTATATTATGCAGTTTCCCATTATGTTCATTTATTTGTGAAGTGATTGAATGGATGGATGTTTAGACTAATTTTCAGAGCTGGAATATATTTGCTTTAAATATCTTGGGATTCTGTTCCTTCATTCAGAATAGTAGTTATGTGAGGGGTACACAGTAATAATTGAGATAGTTTTGGAAGATATGCCAACCATTAAGAACCTTCTGTACTTAGGATAAATAAAAGTTACTTAAAACTCCAAGAAACAAACAAAATAACTAACAATGAATCAATGAATGTACTTCAAAGGCTAAAAATATAGATGTTCTTTGTGGAATATTCAATGTGGTTTATTGACACTAAAGAAAAATTTTCATAACCAAAGGGTTTGGGATTTTGATACTGTGCTATATTTTTTTTCATGAGAAAGAGAAAGTTTTCTTTTCTGAAAAGTATAAAAGTTCAGTAAAGTTTTGAGAGGAGCAGGACATAAGATAGTATTGAAAATATAGCTGTCCTTTCCCAAAGAATGACAGGTTGTTTCTCTTTAGTTGATAATCATTTGTAAGCTGCTTGGAAAGGTTTGAAATAAAGAGCAAAATCTAGAATACAAGGAAACTGCTTTGCTTGTCTCATTTTATGATTCTAGCTGTGCAAAATAGCTCTTCTAGACAGCAGAGACCATGGAGTGTCATCAAATCTTTCCAGCCCAGGGCACTTTTAGACACTGTAAATAGAGTACCTATAGCAGCACAGAGATGAGAATGTGGCAAGGCCTGTGGATCAAAGGGTGTTCTCTTTTTTTTAGCCCTGTTTTTAATAGAACATTCTAGTCTACTATTGTCAAGAGCCCTCCCTTTTGGTGGAAGGCCTCTGATGAAACAGAGTTCAACTTCTCAAATGAAAGAGACAGTGGCCTTTAGGAAGAAGAATTCCAGAGAAGACAGAAAAATCAACAACAAAACAAGCCTATATCTCTCTCTATATATAGCACTAATGCACAGGCAATTCTAACAGCTCTATTTTTTTTCCAAAGTCTCACTTGCATGCTTTTTCTATATATGCCATACCTAGGGATACATTATAATTACAGTATGTGAATAAATTAGACCTTTGGCAGGCTTGGAAAGAACTAAATGGGAAGCACCTTCATTCTGTCATATTATTTCTAGAATTACTGATGACATCTAATATTCCTTAGCTCACTCATTTTCTACCCACCTCCTTCTTGGGGGACTTATAATCATTATTTTGTCTTGCTTAAAATTTGTATGAGTCATGGCTGTCTCCAGAGTGGTTCTGAGCTGATAATTTAATGTCCCAGATTTAACTGTGGGCCCATTGAAACCTCTCAGTTCTTTGTCATGCTGTTTCAGATAGTCATCAGGACCAATCACCAACCTGACTTAGTGCTGAAAAGTGCATCAAGAAAGAGAAAAGAACTGGAGGGAGGGTGGTGGAGCCCAATAGGCCTGGCTGAGAGTCAGACAACCAGAGCCCCAGTGTCAGTCCTCCTTCTCACACCCTGGTAGCTTTTAACCACTTTAAAACATTATTTGAAAATCCACCTATTGAAATGCAATATATATACAATAAAATGCACAGGTTTCAGGTATATAACGTGTTGGGTTTTGACAGTTTATACGCCATGTAACTACCAGCCCAATTAAAAGAGAGAACATTTTCACAACCATCAAAAGCTCCCTTGAGCCCCTTTGCAGTCAATCCCCCATCCCAGGCAAACAGTTTCTGATTTCTGTCACCATGGCTTCATTTTGCCTGTATAGAACTTAATATAATAATACAGTATGAATTCTTCTCCTTCTGCATTCTTTTTCTCAACATAATGTTTTTGGGATTCATTCACATTGTGGCTCATATCAGTTCTTCCTTTCCCCTCACTGAGCTTCAACATCTTCATTTGACAGGGAGTTGGAATATGGGGTAGTCAAGTCTCTATCAATTCTAACATTCTCTTATTTTATGACTTTGATGTTTAGCTTCCTTAACTTTTATATTTTTCAGCTGGTAGAAGATTGACTGTAAAATATTTCTTTAGTGTTTACTTCTCTATTGCTGGGTGGCCCGGATCTTTTTGACCCTTTTAACCATTAGGTTCTATAAGAGGAGAGAGATCCTGGAGGCCTTTCAGTCTGTCCTTTTAAAAAAAGGCCAGAGACTTTCCAAATGCTTATCACTTGGGGCAAGAGGGGTAAAATTGATTGTATAAGCAGGAAGTAGAGAAAAAAGCTTATTCTAACTTTATTCCATGTTGTGAATACAGATCACAAACTCTGGTGTCTTCTCAGGCCAACAGGGATAAGTAAAAGGTAGTCAGAAAGGTTCTAGGGGAGACTTGGCCCTCACCTAAATAGTCCTGGATTCTGCACTTGCACTTATTCTGGGTATACCATAATCCCTTCTCACACATTTCACCAAAGTTCATTAGAAATTAGAGTATGTTTGTTTGTAAATTATATTTAGCTACCATTGACTTTTACCAACCAAACTTTAGTAGAACATTGAATTTACCCATCATTTGTCTAATCTCTTAAAAATCATCATGGAACATGGGCTGCCAAGGAATCTATATATATATAAAAGCCCAGAGACCAGAATGGCAGAACAACCAGAACGACTGAATGACCGGTGGCTATGAGGCACACTGTGGCAGCCAACCAGCTTGATCCAGGCCCCAATCTGCCCCCAACACTCCGATCAGGAGCTAGGCCAGCTGGTCAACTGCCTGCGGCCCCTTCCCCGCTGGCCCGGCCCTATCCCACCCATGCATGAATTCGTGCACTGGGCCTCTAGTTAAATTAAATAAAGGAAGGACCTTGCTTCATGTAGCTCAATTTTGGGGGGAAAGTAGGGGTAGGAGATATGATGGGAATGAAAACATGCCCTTGGTTGTGTTACTCAATCCAGTTCTCTACCACCTCTTTTTGGGTTAGGGGAGAAGATCGAGTGGGTCCATTTTAGCTGGGATTGTCATAATGTGGATGGGCTAGTTGTGTGAGTGACTGCACAAATCAGCCCGTATGATGCAGCCCAGAACCAAAATCTATTGATAATCTTCTCTGTATAGGGCATTAAAACAGGCCTTGGGGTCCTAGCTGGTTTTGCTCAGTGGTTAAAGCATCGGCCTGCAAACTGAAGGGTCCCGGGTTTGATTCAGCTCAAGGGCACATACTTCATTTGCTGGTACCTTGGTTGCAGGCTCGATCCCTGGTCCCAGCTGTGGCACATGCAGGAGGCAAACAATCACTGTGTCTCTTTCACATCAATGTTTCTCTGTCTGTCTTTCCCCCTTCCTTCCACTCTCTCTAAAAAACAAAAAAATAAATGGGAAGATATCCTTGAGTGAGGATTAACAAAACAAAAAGCAACAACTAGAAAAAAAAAGATAGGCCTTGGGGACAACAGAAGGAGATATAGAGATAAGTATAGCTCTCAACAAGTTTATAATCCATTTGAAGGATTTACAACAAGTAGTCAAGTAATTACAGTTAAAATCAACATGGGATATGTTAAGAATAAGAGGTATAAGACACTGCTGGAATTCAGAGGAAGAAGAAATTGCATCTGGTTGGAGCCCATTAGGAGAGGTTACTGAGGATTGAATGCAGTAAAGTGGTTTTGGAATGGGACCATCAAGGTTCAATCATGGCTCTATCTTCTAACTGTGTGACCTTGAACATACTACTTAAAGACTTCTCTGTGGCTTAGTCTTTATATTAGTAAAGTATAACAGATTGTAAAAATGCTTACCAAAACTGACTGTGGTGAGGACTGAGTTTTAAGACCAACAAATGCATTAAACTGTTTAGACAGTACTGGACGTGAAGTTTTTCCTCATTACGTGTTAATTATCATTCTGTATTAATGAAATTAAACTTGAAATGGGCCTTGAGGAGTGGTTAGATGACTGTTGAGGTAACAATACTTCTGCTGTCCCACTAGTTCTTCTACAGGATTTCCCCAGAATTTTTCATAACAAACTCTAGTTTCTTGCGCAAAGTTGGGGCTTCTGGACTCGCACAAACTTCAGGCCTTCTGAGGGTTTAGAACCCAAAATTTTATTAACCAGCAGTGAGATATAAAGACAAGCCTCCAAAGACTATCCTCATTCTGCTCCAAGTCCTCATATTATACAACAGCTCCAAGCTTGATATTCAGTCTTGCAATGCCAGAAAGAACACGTTCTGAATGCTCCCGATTCCATATGGTCTTTACACCCTGATTCCTATCCAGGCTTCTCACTTTATCCAGCTCTCTGATTACCAGTTGTATTTTGTCATTCACCTGTAGTTAGCACATTACTCTCCAAAGACCATGATTTATGAACCTTGAAAATAAATAAAATAAAATAAACTGAACTATGCTGCTGATTGAATTTCCTAAAATCATTCTCCCAATATTTTTTTGCAAATCCCTGGATAGAATTGTTTAATCATTCTGATTACATGGAACTCATTTTTATTTCCCGTTCACTTTACTATTTTAAAAGCATGTGTATCCATTTTACTCGGGCATCTATATGCTTCTGCTCATACCAGAGTCAGGCTAATCTCAATATTAACTAATTAAATCTAACTTTGAGTCACAACATTTGACAAATGCTCAATCTTTAATTGGAAGAGTTTTCTCAAAAAAATAAATGCTCTCCATGGATAAGGCTAATACTTCTTTAAATGTTATTCACTGTTATTTCAGTTATAATTTAACTATAAACATTTTGAAGATTTGTGTGTTTTTTCTTCTTTGCACTAATATTATTGAGACCATTCTATATTGTGTTAAGACTAGCCAGATGGAACCAGAATCTGGACCTTAGTAAAAATATAAATTTATATAAGCATCATTATAATCATATATATATATATATATATGTATATATATATGTATATATATATGTGTGTGTATATATATATATATATATATATATATATATATATATATTTTACTCTTAATAGTCCTTAATAGCAAATAGGAAATGTGTGATTTTCTATAGATTTTAGGGTCACAGAAAAAGCTCAGTCTATTCATGCTGAGTAGTCAAATACAATCTATAAAGCTAGCTTTCAAAAATGTGGGTGATATTTCAAGCTCGGGACACAATTAGTTCAAAGTTCTACCCGCTGCCTCTGGTGCTATTATGCTCTCTAGAGCTATATCTATTTGTTCTCTTCCTTATTTAAGTGCCCTTTCTTCTAAAGACACCAAACGGGATAACATGTGCACTTTACTCTTTTTGATTTCTAAAACCATCACCACCGAACTTATGTCTGTTCTTACTAAAAGATCTTAATAGTGGCCTTAAGTAGATGAGTTTCGGAACTCTGATTTTATTTCCTTGGTAATGGATAAAGTTCAGATAATAGATTCGTTTCATAACATCTTTCTGGTGCTAAATAAGATAAACTTACATATAGCTAAGATTTGCATGAGCAGACAACTTACTAAATTAGAATCTATTGTCCTTGAATGTCTATATGAGAAAGGGCATTTAAGTCTCTGTTGTAGATGGTTTTACTGGGTGTTCTAAAGTTTCTCTCATGTTAAATCCAGCTTTAGCTTTTAAAGGCAACTGACTAGGAAGGAGCTTCATATTTTTCAGCAGCCTCCATACCTACAAGGTTTGGAAGCCAACCATGTAGGTTTCTATTTCTTAGTCTTAGAAATAGATGTCATAATTTGTTAGTCCATATTATGTAAGAATCTTGAAGGTAAAAGTGTGCCTATGGTCAAACTGTAATCTGAGAGATTCATTACAGCCAGGAAATGTAGTTGCAATATCTGTTGTCCCCTTTCTAAATCTGAAGAGAAAGGGGACAGGCTCTCTCATACCAGTATTGCAGGAAAACATCAGTACAAGTAAAAGATGTATCAATGCTTTTTAATATATGTGTACATTGGAGAGGCATCTTTTATTTTAAATTTAACTATCAAGAAACACAGTAACAAGTAGCGAATTAGCCAACCTTCTAGAATATGCAAGTGGTATCTCTATAGTGAATCAAAAGGATTCATTTCTGTGGGTGAAATTTGATCCATTCATGATCTGGAAGTTTTCAGTGAAGAAACATGTCATGGTGAAGGAAAACCTGGATGTTTATTGATTGAGTCAATAGTTTAGCAAATTATTAAGTGACCCACCATGTGCTAGGTTCTAAATCACTTAGTAGAAAATGACAAATTAATGTTCCCTTCTTAAAGTGCTCATGTAATTTTTAAAATGCCTAAACACTAAAGTTTTGTGATTCCAGAGAGTGATCCTATAATTCTTTGGCCCATTCAAATTGCAAGAGAGATTATTGGTGGTTTAACTCAGTGATGAAGGTCAGTGAGCACTCTGAGCAGCTGTCAGTGATGTGGAGCTGGGTAGTGCACAGCAAGGACCTGCCAGGTTCCCTGATTGTGGGCTCCAGGTACAGCTCTTAGTGCCCAGAGTAGCCTGCAACCTGGCTTAAGAAAGGAGGAAAGAAGATAGACTCAGGATCCAGGAGGAAGTCAGGTATGAACAGAATGAGGCAGGAAGTTTTGTTGAATGCAGTCATGGGAGCTTTGCCTTCTAAGTCCTTTCCCAAAGAAAACTGCTTTCTTCACTCAAAACTTTATTTGTTCTGGGTTCTATTTGTAGAGCCCTTTTAGTTATATATGATTATTTAAATCTGATAACACCTGATAGGGTATTTTATTGTTATTAAGCACAGGAAGAAGTCTGGATTAAAAATTATGTTAAGAGTACCTGACATTTTGATCAAGAATGAAGGTTAGAGACATTTACCTATCCAACTTCTGTTGAAATTAATTATTCTTTCTTTCTTCATGTTTATAACACTTTTTTTAGTGTATGGTTCTAGGAATTGACGATATATGATTTGTTCCATAGGAGTCAGATATTCGTAACAAGAATGGATTTGTTGTCCTAACGCAGATTGTTTTACTATCAAAGCAGGTAATTTCTCTTTTAACCTTGAAGTAGGATTATTCCTGGATCTTTTGATTAAAATATCTCATCCTATCCCCACAATAAATGCTCAACAATTAATAGTCTATTTCCCTCCACTATTTAATTAGAGTTGAGGCCAACACAGGAGTAGAGTGATTAAAGTCAATGAAAATTGTGAATATCATTCAAAAATGTTCTCTGCTAATTGTGAGTAACTTTTCCATCTCCATGAGAGAATGTGACAGGCTGTAATATCTGGTCTGCCTTATGATGTGATTTCAGGGAATTGATTTCTTCTGTCAAAGTGATAACCTTCTTCACATAAGTAATTGCCAGCTAATTGTCAAAAATATTCTTCCACAGAGAAAAAATTCACTTTTTCTACTTTCCCATAAAAATCCCAGAGATAATTGCACAATGGGATGTATAAATCAAAAATATCAGAATCTTACCTGTGAGAGATTTAGATGGCAGGTGCTGAGGCAGAAATATAAAGGATATCATTAAGTGGGATAGAGAAGGCATCACGGGGAGGCTGGGACTGGCAAGATTGAGCTTATCCTCTTTAGGCCCAGAGCCAGACAAGCTTGAAGAAATAACACACACTTTCATATACTATGGATTTATAAAAAAGACAAGGGAAAATATAAAACTCTATAAGTTAAATGTTTTCTTTTTTTAATGTTTTTATTGATTTCAGAGAGAGGAAGGGAGAGGGAGAAAGAGTTAGAAACATTGATGAGAGAGAAACATTGATCTGCTGCCTCCTAGATGCCCCCTACTGGGGATGGTGCCCACAACCTGGGCATGTGCTCTGACCAGGAATTGGATGTGAACTCCTGGTTCCTGGGATGATGCTCAACTGAGCCCCACCAGCTGGACAAGTTAAATATATTCTTACACAGAATATTTCTAGGCTCCCTTACCATCATAGTTTTGTCCACTATGATTTCTTTGGCTTTTTAGCTCAGTGCTCATAAATCAATGATTTCAGATATTTTGGAATAATTGTACATGTGCGGATCACTGGAGTCACCCATTGTTATCTTTTTGGAGGACAGACAGGGAACAAGTAGCTTCATTATGATTTTTAGTCAGAGAAAGGTTATTCAATAGCTGGTATATGGTCTCTGAGAGTCTGGGATGAAAAAGTGGATAGGACTCCTCCTCCCTCCACCACTTGCCACTTGGTAGAATGTCAATAGCAACCCCTATGGGTGGTCCTGACATTAGGGATCAAAAGAAGGAGTTGAAAGCCCTGCTTCTGGCTTCTACTTACAAGCTTCCCCCACTACCCCAATTTCTGACTGGTGTTCAAAGTCAAGGAACAGATATCTTTAGAGACAGAGCCACTATAGTCTAATAAATCATGTCCTTATCATCTGGCCTTAGAGAGTTGAAGGTGGAGATAGAAATGTTATCAAGTATTACAGAACCATACAGATGAAGAAATTTCTTAAGACAGTTCTAAGTAATTTTTTAAAAAATTTAGTTTAGAACATTTCTTTTTTAATAGGTATTTTGCTTTAAAATTACTTCTACTAGTACTGGTCAAAGAAGAAGATGAATTACGTATGTCTGTTACAATTGAATTTACATGCAGATGGATATGATATTCTGGCATGTCCTCCTTTTGTAGAGCTCCAATTCTTGAGAATGATTTAATGTCATGCTGTGCCTAGCTAAAATCCAGATACTTCAAGGATATAGGACCAGCGAATGGTATGATCCTTACCTTCAAGAAGCCTAGAGTTTAAATTAAGAGACTAAATTAAGAGATGAGCATAATAGAATATTTAAATATATGCAAGTAATTTTACATAACATCATGCAAAAAACTGAGAGAAGGGAGAGATTAGTACAGACATGAATAATGAGAAAAATGTACTTGGATGAGATAAAGCTTGGCTGGGGAACAAGGGTGAGTTCCATTTGGGGTGGGTCAATGTAAGGAGTCTGGGAACATTCAGGTGGAGGTGCCAATGGGCATTTAGGTCTGTGGGCTAGAGTTCACAAAATAGATGATAGTTGGAGGTGCAGACTCAGGAGTCATCACCTCACAGGAGATTATTGAAGTGAATGAGAAAAGAATAAATGAGATCATTTAAGGAGAGCATTTGGGAAAAACCGAGAATAAACACACATTCATATATACATGTGCGTGTGTGCACACGTGCACACACAGGGTGACGAAGAGAAGTCAGAACTTTTTTTTGTAATGACACATTTTACATTTCTTTTCTAAATAGGAGATGTACAAGACAGATAAGTACTTCAGAAGCAAAAATAAATACATTTCAAAAAGGAAGGTGCAGAGCAGAGTAACTGAATACCAGAAAGAGTCAAGTAGAAAGGTGATCAAAAACATCTAGAGGGTTTGTCAATTAGGAGGTGGTGGTTGATTTTGGCCAGGAGAGTCTTGCTGATGTTTCAAGACCATGATGACCACATGATGGCTGGGATAAGAACAGAGAGAGGGAGTTTCTTACCGTTGTTCTCCATGGATGAGGGAGAATGCCCTGCAGCCCACAGACGACCACAGTGAGAAGGGCAGAGGGTGACATATGACATGCAGAGAGGAAAGGATTTTGCAAGAGAGCTCAAAATTACACAGCAGAACACTCTGAAAATAAATAGTATGCGGAAATTGAGAAAAACAGAACTCTAAACAAAGTTGAGTGCCACCCATTGAACTTCCTCCCTGGCCCCTGCTATTCTCTAGGGCTCAGAAGAACCATTCAACAGTCATTACTGATAAGACAACAGAGAAAGAGTCTAACATTCCTGCCTTTCTCTAGCCTGGGAGATGGCAGGAATACTGATAGAGACTGGCAGGGACCTTAGGAAGTTGATTTTAGACACATTGCTTTTGAAATAATGACACTTTAGCCAAGTGCCATTGGGTGTGCTGTAGGTAGTTGGAAATGGGCCTGAAATGCAGATATAAGCCATGGCTTAAAATGGAGACTTTTGATTCAGCTAGATAAGTGAAAGCTAGAGCCTGGGGACTAGATGTGTCCTTTAAAGGAGATAAAAGGACAGAGAAAGACAAGCACCACATTTGACCTTAGGTAGTTGTAGGCACTGGTTAAGCACTGTCTAAAGCACTGCATCTGATGCTGGAGCTTGAAGCCTGCAGAACAGGATGTTGGACAGGGAAATGGATATATAGCAGGAAAGAGCAAGAACAAGCTCCAGTTCACGAGTGTGAGCTGGAACCTCTGAGGATGACAGTAAACCACCTTCAGCTCAGTGAAGTGAGCATTCTGCAGGGGAATCTGGCGTGTAAGAAACAAAAGAGCTGACCTTCCAAGAGTAAAAAGACAAAACCAGAAACAGGGAAGAGAATTGTAGGAACTGCTGCTCAGCCTAGTCATGTTATCATGCGACAAAACCACCACAGTACACCATAAAGCTGGTAACAATGATATAAGACCGAACGTTGAAATGCCAAATGAAAGACTAAAGCATTAAGTGCTGAGTCATTTTTGTGTCTCTGAAAAAATTAAATAAAAGACAGAGTGACTTAGATCTTTCCAATTTTCTCAGGAAGATGAACTTGTTTTATTAATGAATAGCATTTGGAATCTCTTTGCTTTAGGAACCTGTAAAATTATAAATGAAAATCCATTTCTTTTTTTCACTGAATCATATGCCTTTAATCAAAATATTCTAGACTCATGTGTAGGATAAGTAATATCCACCTAGGAATGAGCTATATCCAAAATATTAAAAAATTAAAATACAACCAGGAACCGACATGATTTTTTCACATACTGAGATTAATTTGAGGGGAAAGATAAAATTTATTTCTCATTGATGAGCAAAAGAAAAAAGGGAAAAAACTCTGCTGGTGCTATGGCTTAGGGGTTTATTGTAGAGGTGTTATGGAAAATGGAACATCTGTGATCAGAAGCATTATTATTTACATAATTTGTCAAGGACAAGCTACAATAAAATGTCCAATTTCCTTTGGTGAAATTGTCTCTTTTACTTTAGATATATAGATATTTAAAATGTGACAGGGTTATGGAAGAGCATTCTAAAGAAAATAGCTTTGCCACTTTGTGAATGGGTAAAGCTGGAAACTTATTATGTGGCACTAATGTTGGCAGTTGCAGGAAGCCATCTACTGAAGCTGGCACTAGGATAAGAGTTGGTTGGAGAGTGGGACAAACCTTAAGGAAAAAAAATGTATAAAACTTAGAACAGGCATCAAGTCCTTGCCCAGCCCCAACACCTTCTCTACAATTCCTGCCTAGAAAGGTTATCAAAAACGCGTGGTCACAAAGGGCCTTATAAAGACCATTTCTGGTGCTCTATTATTTTCTGTCAGCACACTTTCCAGAAGCTATCTAATCCAAATACACTCTATCAATTTATCTATCCATTTATACATATCGATAATATGGATATATATATATATTCAACCCTGATTTCGCCCCTGGAACTCCAGACTCCCTATTCCAATGTCCAAAACACATATCTAATTAAGCATAATTAAAAAGAGAACATTTGACTTCCTTCCAAGAATTTCAAACGCCTTCTCCCCCAATCTACCATATTTTAAGTTGCACTATCATTTATATAGTTGCTCCAGGCAAAAGTCTAGAAGTTAATCTTGATTCCTTTCCTTCACTCTATTTTCTACATCTAATCTGTCAGCAAGTCCTGCCTCTGATAGATTAGACTATGCCTTTACATATTTCAAATCAGTCTTCATCTCTCCTTCTCCTCTATCAGCACCCTAGTCCAAGTTTCTGATCTCTATCTTTTCTGGACTCCCTGTAGCAGCCTCCTAACTTTCCCCCTGTGGACCCATTTGCTTTTCTATATGCCATTCCTCACACAGCAGCCAGAATGAGCTTTTAAAAATATACTCCATATTTTATTCTTCTCCACTGAAAATCCGCTGAAAGTTTCCCACTGTGGTCAGAAGAGAATCCAAACTTCTCCTGCTACTCACGGAGCCCTGTAAGAGCTGACCTTTACCCACCTCTTCGTGTCAGCTCAAACCAATCTGTCCCTGTCTACTCTACTCCAGGAATACTGATTGGCCTTTGCTCTAATTTTCAAACAACCAAACATTTTTCGACCGTAATCTGTGTTTTTACACTACCTGGAATCTCTTCCTGATGTATTTTCCACCAATCACCACATGCCTAACTCTTTTTTGTCAATCAACACTCAGCTTAAATATCTCCTAGGTATTATTTGTCACATCATCCTATTTTAATCCTCTACCAAGTATGTATTTACCTGACATTTATTTGTTTCTTTGTTTGTTTGTTTGTTTATATCTGTCTATCTACCAATCTTCCATCTATTCATCCATGATTTCAAAAAATGCCAGAGAAGCCAGAACTTCCTGGATCTTGTTCACTGTTATATCTTCAGTGCCTCAAGGGGCCAACACACAGCAGGAATACACTGCTTTCTAATATTAGAGACAATCATGCATTCTAGTATTAGAGACAATAAAAGACAGATACTTTTAATATAAGATGGGAAATGCCATGTCAGAGGAAAGCAGGATATGCTTTGGGAGCACAAAAGAGGGGTAGCCAACTTAGCCTGTGAAAAGACTTCCTGGAAGAGGTGGTACTTGACTTGAATTGAATTGTTGATGAGTAGATGTACAGGAAAAGTAAGGAAGTTGTTCTAGGAAGTGATACCACCATTAGTAAAGGCTGATTTATATATTTAGAAAAGAGTCTGGAGGAGAGAGAGAGAGAGAGAGAGAGAGAAAGAGGAAAGAGGAAAGAAGAGAAGAGAAGAGAAGAGAAGAGAAGAGAAGAGAAGAGAAGAGAAGAGGAGAGGAGAGGAGAGGAGAGGAGAGGAGAGGAGAGGAGAGGAGAGGAGAGGAGAGGAGAGGAGAGAAGAGGAGAGAAAGAGATAGGCCTGAGACATTATTAGGAGTTAGAAGCTTCAGTAAGCAGTCCTAGAGAGAGAGCAAGTGAGATTACTTATCCTATAGGTAGTGGAGTCACATTGAAGTGATTTTAGAACTATCATTCTGGCAGCAGATTGGAAAAGTGAAACAGAGACAAAAAATTTGTAATCCAGGCAACACTTAGGGATGACCCCGACTTACATCATGTCAAGTTATAGCTGCACGAATTTTAGGGACAGGAATACTAAGATTGAATGATAGTGACTTTGATATTTCTTGTGATTTTCATAGTTTCTTCTTATTTTTCCTTTCTCTCAAGAGTCCTCATCTGAAAACTGATATTAACAAGAGTTATGTCATTGGATAATTAAGTAAAGTATGTAAAATATCTGGTACACTTCTTGGCACAGGATGAATAATCCATAAATATTTTAACTCCTCTACTCACTAACATAGTCATTGGCTTGGGAATAGCTTTATGTAGAGAGTATAATATAAAATAAATTATGTTCAGCTGAAATTCAGGGGTCCTAAATTCTTACCTATCCATATCATTATCTATGAAACCTTGGGTAATTCACTTTATATCACCTATGAAATATAGAATAATAATAATTTTTCTACTTTCCCAATGGGATTGTTATAAGGAGCAAATGACATTAGGCATGAAATGCTATATGAATGTAAGGTGCCATTATTTGGGTCCTCAAAGCTACCTGTGGCCAAGACTCACATACTGTCTTGGGATGAGAGTCAACATGGCTTTGCATTTTAAAAAAAGTTTTTTTTTCTACCATTTCCAGGTTCCAAAGTTGATGGCACAACAAACTCAGCAGCTTTAAACACAATATATCACCTGTTACTTTTAAGTAACTCCAAAACATTACAACTTCCATGTTTCCTCTGTACTTGCTACCCATTGCTAAGGATATATATATATATATATATATATATGTATATAATTTGCTATTCCACATTTTCTATGAGTCAGGAATGATGCCAAGACTCAAGACTCTTCTGGGGTTGCACTCATCCAAGAGCTTGACTGGGGCTGAAGCTCATGCTTTCAAGGTGGCCCATTTCCATGGCTATTGGCAGGAGGCCTCTGCTCCTCAGCACACGGCTCTCTCCTCATGAGAGGGTAGCTAACTTCTTCTAGAGTGATAAACCCCAGAGAAAGAACAAGAAGGAAGACACAGTCAAGTATCCAAAGTCACACACTATTAAGTCTACTTTTTTTCCTTCTATTTGTTACAAAGGAGTCAAGTGCAGCCACACTAAGTAAGGTTTGGGGTGCAACTAAGCTCCTCCTCCTAAAGGGAGGAGTATGAAAGAATTTGTGGGCACATATTAAAGCCACTACCTTTATCTGTAGTCAGTCAAGGAGTGATCCCCTGGGGACTTCTTGGGCATCAGCAGAGCCTGTGGTTGTCTTTGCTGGTGATACACTTAGCATGGGAAGACTCATCTTCCTTCCACAGGGGCAAGTCAACCTGCTTGCTCAACTTCTCCAAATAGAGTTTTGTTTATGTTTATTTATATGTCCTAATACACTATCTTTTAAAGAATATAACATCTCTGACAAGACCAAACACAGTGCCTGGTGAAAGTAGGAGTCCCATAGATATTAGTTTAGTTTATTGAAAGATTCTGGATGCAAATAGTTCATTGGATCCTTGCCAGGGGACAGGTTTTTGGAAGGTGAAGAGGAAGAGGATGTGAGGCTTTGGAGAGTAGGAACATAGATGGGGGAAGAAGGCAATGTGGGAAAGGACAGAGAGCTAGGCACTCCGTATAGCTTTATAACTGCACATGTCTATGGAAGGCTACACCGTGAGGCCTGAAGGTGAACTAAGCTCTGCCATAGTAGCAGCAGCTTAATTGGTGGCAGGATGACTTACACACTGGGAACTACATTGGGGACATTTCTCAGAGCCTGCAAAAGAAGAGCCATTCTCAAATATGGAGTAGGGAATGCAGCCTGAAAGAATGAGTGGGTTCAGCAAGAGCAAGAGAGGGTTATTATGGGAAACCTTTCCAAGTAGATTTTAATTTTGGAGAAATACCAAGTTGTAAATTCATCTCAGACACTTAAAATGCATTAGATGCTACTACAAGCCTGGCTGTCGATTCAGCCAGCATTTATTGAGCAGCAATTGTGTGTCAGCCGCTGTTCTCATGGCATGCGCATTTATTATCTCATTCGGTCTTCACAAACACTGTATGGGAAGTTTTATTATTATTCTCCTTTTATAGGCGATCACTGCTCTGGCAGCTTATGTTCCTTGTTCAAAGTCACACAGTTAGCAAAGGGAAACACTGGGATTGGAGCCCAAGTTTTTAAACTTTATTATATCACAACTTTCATTTCTTAAATTGAGAAATTGAAAATGAAGATACATCATGGATTAAATAACATTTCTTAAAATATAGCATCACCCTAAATAAATGACTGGTAGAGGGTAAACTATAGGTCTAGCACATTTTCCATGGAAAGTACCTTGCTCTTGACATCACACTTTTACTGCAATAACATTTAAAATGTGGGTGACTGCCCAGCTGGCCGATGTGGTTCAGTGGTTGAGTGTCAACCCGTGAACCAGGAGGTCACAGTTTGATTCCAGGTCAAGGCACATGCCTGGGTTGCGGGATCCATCCCCAGTAGGGGTTGTGCAGAAGGGAGCCGATATCTCTCATTGACATTTCTATCTCTCCCTCTCCCTTCCTCTCTGAAATCAATAAAAACATATTTTAAAATGTAGGTGATGTTTATCTTGTAGAGTCTCTTCTGCCAATTCATGTCTTTCCCATTCAGAGATAAGGCTGTGTGTTCCCCACAACAAATTCACCTTTCTTGAACCTCCAGGCTATAACCAATGCATCTTCTACTGTATAACAACTAATGACAGCGTTCCCACTAAAGCAGTCCAACATAGCAAAATTTAAAAATTTCAAATACTTGATTTACAATTATACTTTTATTTGAAATGTCTATAGGAAAATTTGGTCTTTTTTTGGTAGTGCTTAACTGCTAGAATTTGCTCATTATCCATTATTTCTTCAAGGAAAGAAAACATTTTTCTCTTTCTTCTTGGTATTTATGACCTTTGATTTCTATCACTGCTCTCCACACATGTGTGCTATTCATTTGTGCATTTATTTACTTAGTAAATATTACTCATTCACTCTTTCACCATATATTTATTGAGCATGTACTATGTGCTTTTTCTAGTGACTGATGAACTATTTTTGGTTGTGGGCCAACTCCTGTGCTCAGGTCTATGGGTGCAGAGATGTTGTGTGAGACATTATCACTATGATAAGCAAATGCAGTGTAATAGAAAGTGTGATGGTATTTTATATAGGACACAGTAGAGACCTGGACATTAACATCTCTAATATGAACAGTGCTGTTATTAGTTACTAGAGGTCCGGTGCACAAATTCATGCACAGATGAGGTCTGGCAGGCGGGGGGGGGGGGGGGGGGAGGTGCCCGTGGGTGGTTGGCTGGTTGGCCCCGCCCCCAATCAGGGTGTGGGGGGCTGATCAGGGCCACAGTGCGTGTCCAAGCAACTGTCGTTCCAGTCGTTCCAGTCTTTCTGGCATTCCTGTCCCTTGGCTTTTATAGCTAGCTAGCTAGATAATATATAATATACTACTATTACTAGTTATAATATATTGTTATTATCATGTTTTACCTAGGGGTCCTAAGGTACATGTGGAGGAGTGACATATCAGATAAAAAGTAGACTTTCACTAGGTGGTCACTGTGTTAGTTTGGGACCTAGTCCTCTGAGAGGCAGGTGCTAAGAGAGGATTTAGTGTGCAAGAACATTATTAGGGTAACTTATGAGACAAAATGTAGAGGTATTCAAGAGAAATTGGTCAAGCTGTCAGACCACACATCAAAGCAACCCCGAGTGAAGCAGGGCAGGAAGGGAAGTTTGGTGGAAGTCTCTTGACTACTGTGTAGGGCTCCTGGGAGATGACACCATTGTCTGCCTCAGAACTCCCTGTCTGCCAGGAAAGATGTGCCTTTGCATCTCAGCTCCTGAAGTCATGGTCTGGGAGGAGCTCTGAGGAGCAGTCGGAGCTCAGCAGGTGGCACCCTTGCTCAACTACACTCCCTGTCGGTGCAGGCCTGGGAGGCACATTCCAGGGCTACCTTAGTAGCAGTGAGGCCAACACCCCAGGCTGAGAGGGAAGATTAAACAAAGGCTTTGCCTAAGGCAGTCGGTGCGTTTTAGGGGAACTCCATGCTCAATATGGCTGAAGTGTAGGTGCATTTTGGTTTGGGTAATGAGAAAGTGAAAAGGGCAGGTATTGGGAACTACCAGAGATGTTCACTAGCCAAATAGCACAGTCTAATGTGTAAATCGGAGGGATTTAGGCAACAAGAAGACATTGGGAAGTTTAAGTAGAGAAGGAGCCTAATCAGGTTTCCCCCTCCAAATAACCAGTGGCTTTATTAGAAATGTGATTAGAAATAGGGAGAGGAGTTGAAACAGCTTATTTTATGAACGATCACAGTGACACTGGAAATGCAGAAACTCAGAAGTTTGAGAAGTAGAATTAACATTACCTGATCACCAGTTGTATGTGAGGAGTCTTTGATTCCCAGGTTTCTGGCTTGCACCTGGACAGTGGAGAAATTGCCTAAGCTAAGGACTGCCTGAAGAGACACTAGTTTGGGGCAAAAAAATAAGTTTTTTTGCAAACCACAAACTGCATCAGCCATATTGAGCCTGCAGTTCTCCTAAAATGCACCACTGCCTTAGGCAAACCTTTTTTTTTTTTTTTTCCATCTGTCCTCTCAGCCTGGAGCAATGGACAGCCTCACTGTGACTATAGTGGTCCTGAGGCAAACAACCAGGAAGCTGTGAGCCTTTCTTCCCCAGGAGACACTTGCATAAGCCTTGGAGTCTGCCAGCCACCTCAAGTCTTATATTTGTGAAGTCATTTCTCTTGTATCTCTGTATCTCTTTTGACCTTTCAATGTGTAGCAGAAATCAGCAAAGCAAAGCAAAAAAAAAAAAAAAAAAAAAAAGCAGTCAGAGATTAATGTAATGACTACAAGATCATGAGATTGCAAAATGAATTTCTCACCAAATGGATACGTAACTCTATTAGTAACATCCATCCCTGTCTTTATTTTTCTTCGTTCATTTGGGAGAACACATCCTTGCACTCCCATGCAGATGTGTGGAGTGACTTTGCAGATGCTGGTCAAGAGCACCCTTATCTCTCGACAGCTGATGATGGATGAATAACTGATGATGGATGAATGGTGAAACATTATCTGACTTCCTTAACCCATCAAGGCAGCAGTCAGCCACAGAAATCCTCAGAATCTCTAGTAGAACATCATGCTTTGATCCCCAATTTTTTCTCTATTACTTAAGTTTCATGACATTGATTCAGGAAACAAAAAGATTTCTACCCAAAATCATACACAAAAATCAGTCTTGGGCAAATGGGAAGAGTGTTGGGGAGTATGAAAAGGACTTCGAAATAGCATTTTTAAAGTACCTGTCTGTCCCAGGAGATGTACTAAGTACTTTATATCATTTCTCCTGCCTCTCCCTTTTCCTCCTCCTCAACTCCCCACTCCTCCCTCGCTCCTCTTCTTCATCTTTGTCTTCATCTTTTAATTTACTAAATCTTTCATAATCAGGTTGCTCCTTGATTCAAACATACTAATGGTTTTCCATCTTGTTCACCATAAAAATCTAAGCCTGCACAATAACTGCAGGGCCCTGCCCACACCAAACCTTCCCACTCCAGTTACCTCTTGGCCTTCCTCCCACTTCTCTCCCTCTTTCCCTGAGTCCCAGCCTCACTGATGCTTCTCCGTGGAGACCCCAAGGGGGTTCTTGCCTCTGAAATTTTGTGCTTATTGTTTCCCTACCTGCTCTTTCCCCAACAACCATGGGTTGAATGGTTATTTTTTAGTACATGCAAAATGGCATGTTTTCTGACCACTTTTAAAAATTGCGTCTCCTATTTTCACATTCTTCATATCCCCTGCCCTGATTTTTTTTCTTCATAGTCCTTAACACCTTCGACATACCAGGTAATTTATTTATTCTTATTTATTGTTTGTCTCTCTTTATTAAAATATAAGGCACGTGTTTTGATACTTTGGTTTTCTGCTGTGTGCCGGAAGCCGGTACATCCTTGCTGCTTGACACAGTTGCTGCAGGAAAGAAACATCTGCACAGCATATGTTTCAAGGGACCTGGCATATATAGCATATTGTTCTTAATATGTTTGCTCTCCTTAGCGCCATGTGTTTTAACCAAGGTCACCTCTCTGAGAAAGGTTGTTTCCCCAGGTGGGGATTTTTCCATGAGGTTAGGAAGGGGATACAACCCCTTAATTAAGTGCCAGGCGGGTAGTTAAACTACATAATCTTTACTCCCTGGAATGGAGACAAGAAACGCCCTAGCCTTTGTAATAGAAATTGACAGGATTAAAATCGGCTGGTATAAATACAGATGTAACAAGACAATAAACATCAGATCCTCATCAGTTCCTAACCAGAACTCCGACCAGAACTTTGGCTGGAGATCCTGACTAGAGGTCCTGACTAGGCTGCTGATCAACTGAAGGCTGTCTTCGTGTCATTCCTTCTTCGCCGACTCCATCCACACCTTTGGGGACCCCTGGACCCGCTGGGGTTGGACCCCAGCAGCTGTGCCCTTGGCACATGATAGTAGTGCTTGGCTCTTAAAGGGTGAATATTAACATCCCCAGTCATAGATGAGATGACTGGCTTGAGGAAGCTGAAACCATTTCCAAAGTCACATGATCAGCAAAAGGCAAGGCTTAAGTTCAAATGCTGATCTGTCTGGCTCAAGATCCACACATGTCCTTTATACCACATTGTGCTTTCCTTTGTTTCCAAACGGCCAGCTTCAATACTGTCATGTAACCAGGGATGGCTTCCATACAGGGAATTTCTGCTTCCTAAACTCTGAATTTTGGTCAGGAAGTCCAACTGTGAGGGATCTGTGTGAGAGGCCAAGAGATCAACAATGAAACCGTGGGGGGTTTGTATACTCACAGGAGTTAAGTGTCAGGAGTGCCAGGAGATCACTGGAGACCATCTTCCCAACACCCAGGTTGGATCGCACCCACAACCTGTGGGAAAACCAGTGACCCACAGGGGCCACACAGAGTTCCATTTAGATGGCAGGAGCAGATGTCTAACTGGAGTTCTCCATTTAGTAACAGAGGCTGCTCTGCTGTTTACACATGGGAGTTACTCAAAATATCACAAATGATGCACCTTGAGAAATGTCACTCTTTATCATGATTGCATGTCCATACTTTTTCCATGTTAGTTTGGTGTGTGTGTGTGTGTGTGTGTGTGTGTGTGTGTGTGTGTGTGTGTGTGAAATGCTTTCAAAATGTGTCCTCTACTCAGACGAGGCCCCAGTGGCAGGATGTGTCTGAGTCTGTTCCGAGGACCTGGCAGAAGCAGAAGTGAGCCATATTTTAGTGTAGCTCTATGCTATGCACACAGCCTACATTTCAGTAGCAATCAGCTAGGAGCAGAGGACTTCCTAGCACTTGCAGCTCCTGGGAGCCTTGGAGATCCCCTGCTTCCTTCTTCCTTATCACTCTGTCAGTCATCAGGGGTAAAGGTCATGGCTGGAAGCAGATAATTATGCTGCCTCAGGAATCGGTGCTTCCCTCTGAGGACCATTGGAATGCAATTCGGTTCTGCATTCTTTCTTCTCCAGTATTAAAAAAGTCAACAAAAAAGGATTTTCTTCCCCAGCAGGACTTGCCAGCACTGGATGAGAGCAGTCAGCATGAATTTTAATCAGAGTGTCTGCATTTCAGCCCTGAATTTTCCATAATCAATTTATTTTTGTCTATTAATTAAAAGTGAATATGTATAGAGTTTGAGACTAGATGGTTCTTGACACCTGGGAGACCACTCCATTACATTTGGAGCTGAGTAGGGGGGGTGTTTCTCCACAGAGCGTGACCTTATGTAAGAGGTACATTAGAAGATGATTTTTTCATGTTAAAATGATTCACTTTGTGTTTCTTTAAATGGGTCAGCTAGTGCTGTAAATTAATTTACACAAAAAGGAGTCAATTTTGTGTGTGTGTGTGTGTGTGTGTGTGTGTGTGTGGTTTTTGTTTTTAAGGAACAAATCTATTTAGGAAGTGAGATGCAAACAGATTCTCCTTCCATTGACCTTTCTTTGTACTGTGCCTTGGGGTTTGCTCTGCTTTGCTTACTCTTACCCCACTTACCTTTTTGAGGTGTGTGAAGGAGGTCATGATGCAAGGGGCATGCCCACCTGGATGAGTCATTGACTTAGCCCTGTGCCTTCTGTGATCAGAGGAGCCCATCTTCCCAACATGGTGGTGATGGCATTTGAATAGGGACACAGATTCCCCCCCCTCCCTCTGCTCCTAGGCTTTGGTGAGGGTATTTTTGGCATTTTAGGAGACTATTGGGATCAGAGTAAATAATTCTTTGGTTGTTTTTCTCCTGTTCGATACTCCATAATAACACTTTATCTCCCATTTAATAACTATTCGTTTCCTAGGGCTGCCACAACAAAGTACCGCAAACTGAGTGGCTTAAATAGCAGAAAGGTGTTTTGGAGACTGGAAGTCTGAGATTAAGGTGTGGGCAGAACCATGCCCCCAGATCCTTTTAGGGAAGCATCTGTCCATGACTCTCCCAGCTTCTGATAGTTCCTTGGCTTATGGCAGCATAACCCCAATCCTCGCCCTGTATACATATCTTTGTGTCCAAATTTCCCTGTTTATAAGGACACTGGTGATATTGGGTTAGAGGCCCACCCTACTGCAGTATGGCCTCATCTTAAATAATTACATCTGCAATGACTCTATTTCCAAAAAAGATCACATTCTGAGGTCCTGGAGGTTAAAATTTCACATATACATAAATTGTGGGGTTGGGTTAAAGTTGGGCGAGACACAATTCAATGCATAATACTGATCATTAACTTATCTACTGTTGCTTAACAAATTACTCCTAGATTTAGTGGCTCGAAACACCTACATTTATTGTCTCACAGAATCCAGGCAGGACTTAACTGTGTTCTCTGGCTCCGGGTTTCTTCCAGGGCTTCAATCAAGGTTAAAACAGGGATGAATCTGCTTCCAATTTCATTCAGATCATTGTTGGCAGAATCTGGTTCCTTGTGAGTTGTTGGAATCGGAGTCTCTGTTCTTCACAAACTACTGGCTAGAGGCATTTAAGGGCTTGGGTAGCTCACAACTACCTGAGCAAGCAAGCCAGGGCCAAGAGGCAGTGTGGACAAGATGGAAATCACAGCCTTTTATAACTTCATCTTGAAATAATACTATTCATATTGCATTTGTTAGAAACAATTTTCCAGATTCAGCTCACACTTAAGAGGCGGGCATCACACCATGGCATGGCTACCAGGATGCAGGGACCTTGTTAGCCAGGTCACCTCAGAAGCAGGTCACCTTGGTCTGCCCTCAGAGTCATCTTTCCTTTTTCATGAACGTTAGCACATTTTCGCACCCAAATACTTCACTTGGCCTGCTTCCTGGCCTCTTTTCATTTTGTGCTGTTTCTATTCCTTTCAGATATCATTTTATCATTTTAGACTGAAAGGAGTATTTCATTTTCTGAAAAACTCCAGGATTTCTGTGAATCTTATTGGTGTTCACTGTACCAGGAAAAAAAGTCACACCCACACAATCTCTTATTCTGGCTTTGGGTCCTATTAAGAAGGCTAAAAGACAATGCCCTTAAACTCCCTAGAAACCCTATTGTTGCATCCAGGGACACCCGTCATCCCTTTAAAGGCTCCTGTGTGGGACCTAGGAACAGTCTGATCCTTTTGCCTTTTTAAAGTCTTAACCCAGGGTGATGCAGTCTTGGTTAGCTTTATCTCTAGACCACATTTTCCTGGTAATACTTAGAAGCTGTGCCTTAATTTTAGCATCTTCTGCTGTCCAAAGAGACTGAGAATTTTCAAAATCAAGCCTTGCTTCCTTTCGGTTTAACAGTTCTTCCCACAATTTATTACTCCTGCAGTTTATTCTAAATGTTACTGATTGGGGTTACCAGCTGGGACCTCTGTTCTTCTCATCGACAGAGAAAAGATTTTAAGACCAACGAAAACGAAAGTAAAGCAAAGTGGGATTTATTGAAAATATACTCCCAGTGAGGAGCAGGGCAGTCCAGAGAAACAATGGCCCTGAACTTCCTGGGTTATATGGTTTAAATGAGGGATTTTCTGGATAGAGATTTTCATTTGCATCCAGGGATGATTGACAGAAAAGTGTTATATAACCATATTTCTTCTGAGCATACTCTTACCCATAGTGCATACAGAAAAACTCATGGGGGGAGGGGTCAAAACTCTAATGCAAATTTTATTATAATTAGCCTAGGGCCCTAGTAAGGTCACATTGAGGTCATGTCATTTTCCTTTGTGCTTAGCCAAGAACCAGATGGTTCTGAACTTGCCCACTGGTGGTCTGCTGGCTGCTGGGCTGCCCATAGAGAGGGGGTCTGAAGGCAATGTTGGTCTGACCCCTGTCAGGACCTCAGGGCAGGCCCCACCCCAGCCACTCATGTCTAACTTCCTAACTAACATAATAGCAAGAAAAAAACAAAATGGCACTATAAACACAGCTTGAAAATCTCTTCAGCTAAATCACCAAGTTCATTAATGCTGTTCAAGACCAAGTTGTGAGATGGAAATATATTTCAACAGCCCCTCCCATACATAAATGCAAATCCTCCTGGTGGACTCTCCCTCTTCCTTTCTTTCCCTCCACCACTCCATTCATTTCCCGTCATAGTTCCTGACTACTTAGGCCAAAGTTTTCATCAGCCCCAGCCTTACTCACCTCTTATTTCCAAGAGCTTAAGTATATTAGAGTCAAGTCCATGGACATTTTGCAAGTCCATAGTGATAGAGATTTATCATGTAAACAAACCAATGATAATGTTGTAGTTGGCTAGTATATTATTCCCACTACATTATCTCAATTAAAATATATAAAACAGCCTTTAAAGACTAACAAAGTCACATCAATATATAAAGTTATCATTGTAATGATGTACATTTCAGTAGCTTTGCCACTACTTTTACCATGTACAAAGGGGTTCACAACCCATTTATTCCTCACAAAAGTCCTATGCAGCAGACATTTATGCTCAAATTAGAGACTAGGGAACTGGGGCTCAGATAGGTAAAGTCATTTTTATTAATTATACTAGAAGCCCTGTGCTCAGATTCGTGCACCAGTGGGGTCTCTCGGCCTGGCCTGTGGGGATCGGGCTGAAACAGGCTCTTTGACATCCCCCAAGGGGTCCCGGATTGCGAGAGGGTAGTTCTTGGGTGATGCACACCAGAATCGGGCTCCCTCCTCCCTAGTTCTGGGTGTGTCACAAGAGAACTGCCGCTGCCAAGTGACCACAGCTCAGCAGCTCCTGCATTGAGCGTCTGCCCCCTGGTGGTCAGTACATGTCAGCTACTGGCCAGTCGCTTAAGCTTTTATATATATACTAGAGGCCCGGTGCACAAAAATCTGTGCACTCTGGGGAGGGGGGGGTCCCTCAGCTCGGCCTGTGCCCTCTCGCAGTCTGGGACCCCTCGGGGGTGACCACCTGCTGGCTTAGGCCTGCTCCACAGGGGATTGGGCCTAAGATGGCAATCAGACATCCCTCTGGCAGCCCAGCAGCCCTCGGGGGATGTCCACTTGCCAGCGGGGAGCAGGCCTAAACTGCAGTCGGACATCCTTAGTGCTGCTGAGGAGGCAGGAGAGGCTCCCACCACCACCGCTGTACTGGCAGCCTTCAGCCTGGCTTGTGGCTGAGCAGAGCCCTGACCACCAGGGGGCAGCTCCTGCATTGAGCGTCTGCCGCCTGGTGGTCAGTATGTGTCATAGTGACCAGTCATTCCCAGTCCTTCTGCTATTAGGGTCAGTTTGCATATTACCCTTTTACTATATAGGATAGAGGCCTGGTGTATGGGTGGGGGCCGGCTGGTTTGCCCTGAAGGGTGTCCCGGATCAGGGTGGGGGTCCCGCTTGGGTGCCTGGCCAGCCTGGATGAGGGGATGATGGCTGTTTGCAGCTGGTAACACCCCCTTCAGGGTGGGGGTCCCCACTGGGTTGCCTGGCCAGTCTGGGTGAGGGGCTGAGGGCCGTTTTCAGGCTGGTGGGTGACTGAAGCTCCCAACCTCTCCTTTTTTTCTTTTTCTTTTTTTATTCTGGGATTTATTTACCTTCTATGGCTGTCACTGGAACTGAGAGCTGGCTTTAGCTCTGAGGCTTGGCTCCAGCTCTGAGACCTCAGCTGCTGAAAGCAGGTATCTGGGTCTGTTTGGCTTCTATAATTGAAACACTGTTGCAGCTCCAGCTCCGAGGCCGGCTGGCTGAAAGCAGGTTTCTGGGGTTTGTTTAGCTTCTATAATTGCAACACTGTTGCTTAGAGTGCAGCTCAGAGGCTGGCAGTGGCAGGCAGGGAACCTTG
This sequence comes from Myotis yumanensis, assembly GCF_028538775.1. Classification (NCBI taxonomy): domain Eukaryota; kingdom Metazoa; phylum Chordata; class Mammalia; order Chiroptera; family Vespertilionidae; genus Myotis; species Myotis yumanensis. The sequence continues at coordinate 24,928,708 of NW_027223754.1, read as the reverse complement.
GCTTCCTCCATCACTGGAGCAAGCAAGCCTCCTGTTCACTTCAGCTGCCTGGCTGCCGGCCGCCATCTTGGTTGGCAGATATTTTGCATATCATACTGATTAGCCAATGGAAAGCATATCGGAGGTACGGTTAATTACCATGTTTGTCTATTATTAGATAGGATAGATGACTCAGATTGTGTCAACTGACCCCAGGACCCCAGACTCCACACCAATGTAGTATGCTTCACTCTGTATCATAAATGTCCTGCTGGGACACTGTGGAAGGTATAGTTCTTTAAAGTGAGACATCACAGTCAGTTTTTACTAGGATGATTCCTAGATGTGACTGAATTGTCTCCACATCATTGAGTTTGCACTGCAGACATTATTGCCCTTTGTAGTATGTGTCTTGTTTTGTTTTGGTCCAGAGCTGGATGCCCTGAAGGATGCTTCACCAGACCATCATCTCCCAGAAATTCTCCCTTTATGACATGCTGACTTTATTAATCCTTCCCTTGACTGATCAACACATTTATAACACAGAGTTTGGCTGTTTGAAAATATGTGCTGATAGCTTTCAATAGTGGATTTGAACATCTGCTGAAAGTTTGGCTGTGTTTGTAGTTCTAGTTCGAACATGAGCTCTGAGCCTGAAGGGTAAAAGGGGAAAAAAAGTTAATATAGAATCCTCTATCTGTGTGGATTTGTCATTTTGGAGTTTGTAATGATTTAGATGGGGCTGACATAAAACTGCTGAACTTGGAATTGAACGACTTAAAGGATTGGGTCTATCTCTGCTTCAGTGACCTTGGCCCAGCCCCAGGGTTTCAGCATGTCAGAGGTGAAGGGGCCCAGGGAATGACTTGGTATATCTCTTTGTTAAATAGATGAGGACATTTGAGGCTTGGGGAAATGGAATGACACTTACAGAGTAGCCAGTTTGTGGTAAATCCAGGCCTAGAAGTTAAATTTTTTTTTGTTAATCCTCATTTGAGGATATTTTCCATTGCTTTTTAGAGAGAGTGGAAGGGAGAAGGAGAGACAGAAAGAAACATCAAAGTGAGAGAGACACATCAATTGTTTGCCTCCTGCATGCACCCTGACCAGGGCCGGGGAACCTGCAACCAAAGTACATGCCCTTGACCAGAATTGAACCTGGAATCCTTCAGTCTGATGGTCGACACTCTATAGATACTAATTTAATGCTCATTCTGAGTTCATTCATTCCATCACATAATGTTTTGGGGTTTTGATAATATAATAATTGTCAAATAATTTATTATAGAAATTGTATTATCATGTTAGTTGTATTTTTACCACTAGCAAGCCAGCTGGGGTACCAGACATAATTGACTTTGCCTGAAGCAGTGGGCAAGGTAATGAATAAATAATTCTAATACTAATAATGATAAAATGCAACATTTACTAGTATTTGTTGTTCCATATGTATAAGGTATATAATAATTTCATGTACTAACTCATTTAATTTCATAACAGCCATTTGAAATCTGTGTTATTGTTACATCATCCCCATCTTATAGAGGAGGAAACTAAGAAAATGGCCACAGAGCTAGAGAGTGCCAGCTCTGGGATTTGAGGTTCAGCATCTGATGGTATAACTCACTCTCTGACACTACTGAACTGCTTCTGCCATGTGCTACACTGCAGAGAATTTCCTGGCCTAGCATCTTGAGCTTCTCAGTGCCTGCCCCACATGGAAGTAGTGTTGGGCTCTGTCCACTAAAACACAGAAGCAGAAGCAGATAGGTTTGCTATTGCAATAATGCAATGCAATTTGGCTCTAACTTCCTGGAGTTAATAAAGACTTTAACAGATAAGGACATAGTCCTCTCTAAGATCACCCTTCTTCAGACACCAGCTACAATCTTTTGGGATTCCAGGCTATCTAAACATCTGACCAAGTGGCTATAAATTCCAGGTTTCTCACTCGGGTTCAACAGTGTATTATAAGGAATGGTGACACCCAGGATAGTGCTAGACTTATGATTACAGCTTTGTTACAATAGGTAGAAACCAGGAGCAGATAAAATGCATGGGATGAGGCCCAGGAGGGTCCTAAGTACAGAGTTTCTGTGCCCTCTTCTTGTAGAGTCAGGAAGCACCACTCACTCTCCAGATACATTGATGTGTTCACCAAGCAGGAAGCTCAACCGAGCTTCACTGTCCAGTATTTTGATTGGGGTTTTGGTACTTAGGCCTGATCAATTGAATCATTGGCTATGCGACTGAAACTCAATCTCCAGCCTTCCTCCCCTCTCTAGAGGTTAAGCTATTATCATTAGGCGAAAGTCTAATCCCTCTAATTCCATGGTTGGTCTTTACAGCATTGCTAGTCCCATCTTGAAATTATCTAAGGACTAACCATGAGTCACCTCATTAACGTAAACTAACAGGGCCCACCATGAATAACAAAGACACTCCAATCAATTAGGAAATTCCAAGGGTTTAGGTACAGTGATGGCGAACCTATGACACACATGTCAGAGGTGGCACATGAACTCATTATTTTGGTTGATTTTTCTTTGTTAAATGGCATTTAAATATATAAAATAAATATCAAAAATATAAATCTTTGTTTTACTATGGTTGTAAATATAAAAAAATTTCTATATGTGACACGGCACCAGAGTTAAGTTAGGGTTTTTCAAAATGCTGACACGCCAAGCTCAAAAGGTTCGCCATCACTGGTTTAGGACCTTCACCCAAAGACTTGGGACAAAAACCATATAAAGTCTTTATTATATACAGCTACATCAGAAAACTTCTTTCTAGTGATTAAAAGCAAGGATAACATCATAAGAATCTCTAAATTTTTTGTGGTTATGTGGCAGGATAGTAAGAAGCTAGAAAAATTCTTGGCAAGAGAAATGGAGAAACTGAGACAAGAAAATTAAACAAGGCCAAGCAGCTCGGGCAGCTTATAGCCAGCTTGTGAATCATAACCAACCAAGGACCTTCTAGAGCAAATGGTTTATACAGAGAATGCATATCTTAAATCTCCCTGGCCTGGGAAATTAGAGAACAAAGACCCAATTAATGTCATTTGTGCCAGCTACACCCAAGGACAAATGAAGTCTGGGGACAAATAAGAAAAACCCCAAAAGCACTTGAAGGGGGAATGTTAGGTAGGTAGATAGCTGCTAGGGAAGGAGAAAGGGAAGCGGGGAGAAAGTGGGGAGTTTTTCTTACCCATCGAACAAAGAAGTCAGCAGTCTTGGGACTTGCCAAGATTAAGTCATCAGATGTTTTCATAAATTCTGAGAAAAGCCACAACACTTTAAAAGGGAACCTTGAAACCTATACAGGAGAAAACTATAAAACTCTTGAATACGCACCAGTTGGGGCACTCAGATTAGCTGAGTTGCCTGCTTGTGCTTTATGCCAAGTATATTCTTAATAAATTAGCTTGCTTTGCTTCAACACTGCTTCTGTCATTTGTCAGAATTCTTTCTCACGAGAAACAAGAGGTGAGGAGGGGAGAGCCCCCACCAACTGTGATGGTTTTCCTATAAGTTACTTGCCACGTTCATATACATTATCTCATTTAGCCCATTAATACTCCTTTGTAGAAGGTAATTATTGATGTCTTCATTTTCCACATGGATAAACTGAGACTAAGTGAAATTATAAATATTGTACATGAACTAGTAACAATTGGTGTTGGAGTTCAAAGCCAAGTTTTCTAATTTTACGTCATCAGCCCTTTTTCTCTTTATTAAAAGAATAGTAGAAGATAATAATAGAGATTGAGATGCTTTGAATACTTAACTGTTTTTGTTCCCTGAAAATGCAGGATGAGAATGGACTTGCCCAGGATAGAACAGGAAATGAGGACTGTGAGTATCTGGGAGTTAGGCTTCTTCCCAATGTGGCAATAGATTTCCTCTGTAGTTTTCTTTATGTGTTTATTTGGGGGAGGTTATGCATTGATTCTGTGTCAGGCCTCATCCAAGAACTGAATACACAGACAAAGCACAGCCCCAGGCTTTTTTGAAGGGGAGATGGTCAGTAAACAAAAGATGGCAATATGATGTGGCTGGAGAAACAATAGAGCGAAGCACTTAGGATGGGCACCTAAGAAGGACAGGGTAGGAAGAAGAGGGAAGCAGGAAAGATTTCCTGAGGGAGATAAAATGATAGCTGATGCTCTGAAACAAACAGGCCTCCAGTTCTATAAGTGAATTAAACTGGGGGACTGCACTCTCTTTCATCTGTCCAGGAGACTGATGTTCTTTGATCTGTTTGCATTTGCCTCAGCTGTGACTAGAACCCCAACATAGGAGAAATGGTGTCCCCCCCAGACAAAGGGGCTCAGGTGTGAGGGTATAGGCATTGGTCATGCTGAGGGGATATAATGTGTCAGGGCCTTTATCAAGTTTCTCATCTGTAAAGTGAGGACTTTGGACTTCCCTATGATCCCTGGAGTTCCTTCTGCCTCTAACAATTCATTCTTTTGCAATTTTATGAAAAATGCTTTGCAAAGCAAATGAATAGTATAAACAAGATTATAAAGAGAATGTTTGCCTTCTTAAGGAAATAAATTGTTTTCAAGCATATCAGGAACACTAATTTGCATATAAACAATGCAAATTCTATATGGAGGGGAGAAGGCTGTTTTCTTACTCTACATTTATTATAAAGTGATAGAGCTGCATTCATTTTAAATATTCTATACTTTTGAATATTTAGTTTCTTGAATGTTCACAATATTTGATTGTTCTCTGAATTAGCCTGAATTTTCTTATATTATTTCTTCATTCAATGGTTATAGCAGACAGGATTTGTTTTCCTAAGAAGGATTTGGGTAAATTAATCTTATGTTAGAGATATTGGCTGAACTCCACCCCACTTCCAGTTACCTTGGATTGGCATAGGACTACCCAGCAAAGTTTTTAATAGTCTGTTGGAATTCAAAGCCCTGCCTATCCTTGTAACTCCCAATGTCTTATGGTCTTTCTGCATCTTTCTCTCCTATAACGTTGAATGCTTCCCTCCCTCTTATCAATCAAACTACATAGACTTACACTAATAATGAACATTTTGCAAGTATTTTATTTATTTAGACAACTATCAAAGATTTGGACATCACACAGCAATAGCACCATGCACACAATAAAGCCTTTTTTTCTGGTTCTATTCTCCTCGTGCCTCATCCCCTGCTCCTACATCCTCTTTCTCTTCTCCCCTTTGTCCTCTCCCTACCCCCAATTCCCCTGCCTACCCACCCTTATCAGAAGCAAAAGCATTCATTCCTGTCTTAAGCACAACAGTTTACTTGGTATCACTTCCTGTAGCTCGGGTATATTCTTGAAATTTTGTTCTCTACTTCTAAGTGGCTGTTCAAAAATACTGCAAATACATTTTAAATGTTGGGCCAGAGGAAGTTCAGGAAAGGATATCATAAGGAAGTATGTTTTCACTAAGATGAATGTGTGAAGCTGGGCAAGTAAAGCATTGGGGGATGAGTTTCCAGGCAGAAGGAAGAGCCTATGCAAACCATAAAAGCACATGGGAGCAGGGCAGAACCTCAAGTAATTCTGTGATGGAGCTTAGAGTGGTTAAGGGGTTGGGGAGGGGTGTGACTTACAAAAAGATGGAATTGGAGGAGAAGCAGCTATCACATCACAAATGACTTTGGTATATTATATGCTTCTGCAGTAGGTGATGGGAACCCAGAGAAGCCTTATAGCACCAATGAGATAAAGCAGCAGAGCTGGTTGCAGAGTTGCCAGATAGACTAGTACTATGTTGCCAGATAGACTAGTGCCCTGGAGTAGGGCAGGGACAAGGGGAGCAGAGGAAAGGATATATTTCAGAGTGAAATAGGAAGCCAATAAAAGTTGTAGTTAATTTGTATGGGATGGGGAGAAAAAACAAGCCTAGGAAAACACTGAATTTCTGCCTTAAATTCTTATTTGCCAAGTTAGGGAATGCAGGAAAGAAAGGATGAAATTGAATTTAGTATCTTCTGTACTATTTTAATAAATTGAGCAGAGGTGACAAGTACTTGGATGTCATTTATGGCACATCTCAGGCAGTAGGTTGAACAAGTGAAAAGTCATGACTGTTCAGCAACCTATTTGTGGAAAATGTCTGGGACATAACCCCTCTTTACCTAACAAGTTCTGGCCATATCATTGCATATAAGCCATGGTCCACAATTTCATTTTTCATGTCACTGTAAACTTGCTCCCTGGCTATCAGAAATGATAATGGCTGAGGATGTTCTGCTTTGCTTTTTAATTGGTGTATCACAGTTTAAATTTAGCATGGGACAAATGAATCAGTAGATTTTTCTCTAGTCACCACCTTCAACCATGCTTGGTCAGATGCTTTCCCCAACCCTCTCCCATACTTTGGTAATATTTCAAGAAGACTGAATATATTTCAGGTCATTTTTATTTTATTTTATCCATTTAATTTTAATGTATATGCCCGGTGTTTCAGTAACTATTTTAACCACTGGGTTTACTCAGGTTTCTTAAATTTTTTTTCAAGTATAGTTGACATTCAGTATTATTTTATACTAGAGGCCTGGTGCACAAAATTCATGCACAGGGAGGGAGGTTGGGGTGGGGGGTTCCCTCAGCCTGGCCTGTGCCCTCTTGCAGTCTGGGAACCCTCGTTCTTTACCACACACCTGCTTGCTGCTCCCTACTGCTCAGCTCACTGATCCTTAGTGCTGCCATGGAGGCTCCTGCCACTGCTGCTGCACTCGCCAACCATGAGCCCAGCTTCTGGCTGAGCGGTGCTCCCCCTGTGGGAGCGCACTGACCACCAGGGGGCAGCTCCTACATTGAGTGTCTGCCCCCTGGTGAACAGTTAATAGCAACCAGTCATTCCACCCGTTTGGTTGATTTGCATATTAGGGTTTTATTATATAGGATAGGCTATTGAATGTGAACTGTAAATGAAAAATAAATTGAAAAAAGAACCAAATAAAATTTCAGATCTATATTTAATTCTCACCTGATAATGTTTTTAAAATTGATTTTTAGAGAGAGAAACATCCATGTGACAGAGAAATACCAGTAAGCTGCCTCTGCACCTGCTGACCCACCAGGATCTAACCTAAACCTAAGTATGTGCCCTAACCTAGAATCCAACAGGAAATCCTTTGGTGTACAGGTTGAGACTCCAACCAATTGAGCCACCTGGCGAGGGCAGATTTGCAAAAAAAAATTTTTAATGTACCTCTAGGCCCTGGTCAGTGTGAATCAGTAGTTAGAGTGTCTTCCCATGCACCAAAGGATCATGGGTTCAATTCCAGGTGAGGGAACATACACAGGTTGTGGGTTCCATCTCTGTTGCACTGCTTGGGCAACTGATCGGTGTTCCTCTTTCTCTTTCCCTCTCCCTTCCTCTCTCTCTAGAATCAATGAAAAAACATATCCTTAGAGGGGGACTTGAAAGGAAAAATAAATGCTGGTTTGGTTCAGTGGATAGTGCTTCTGCAGGCAGACTGAAGGGTACCAGGTTGGATTCCAATCAAGGGCATGTACCTGGGTTGCAGACTCAATCCATGGCCCTGGTTGGGGATTCAGCAAGAGGCAACCAATTGATGTCTCTCACATTAGTTTCTGTCTTTCTCCCTCCCTTCCACTCTCTGTAAAAAAAAAAAAAAAAAATCAATGCAAAAATGTCCTCAGGTGAGGATTAACCAAAACAAACAAACAAACAAACACCCCTCCCCAGTGTGATTACTGAAGGAGCATATGAAATATTTGCTGAATGAACAGGAAGGGATGGGACTTCGCTTTCTAACTGTTTTAACAACTCTGCAAGCCAGAGGGTTTATTTTTTATTTTCATTTTTATTGATTGATTGTTTTAGAGAGAGGAAGGGAGTGAGAGAAACACCAGTGTCTTGTTCTACGTATTGTGCTCTCTTTGGTTGTTTCTTGTCTGTGCCCTGACCAGGGATCCAACCCGCAACCTTGCTATATCAGGAGGAGGTTCTAACCCACTGTGCTGCGGGCTGCCTGTCAGGGCCCCTCAACAAAACCCCTCTGGCATGCCTTGGCCCCTGCTCTGGGCCAGAGCTCCTCTGCCACAGCAAAGGTTTGGGTTCCATTCTATCAGGGCACCTACTTAAGTTTCGGGTTGGCTCCCCGGTCGGATCTGACTGCTGCTCAGGAAGTGACTGGAGACCATTGAGGTCCGTGTGCTCTAGTCATTTGGCGGGGAGCTGGGGTTCCATTGCAGACATGGCCGACTCCAATTCCCACTAACGCCGGTCCTCCATCGAGGACGACTTCAACTATGGCAGCTGCATGGCCTCCATCAGCATACACATCTGCATGGATAGGTTGTCCCCTCTGTGGCTTGCCAGGCCTGGCTGCTGTGCAGTCACTCCGGGAGGCAGATTTCCGGGTTCCCAGGGAGAGCGGGGTCCCGGAGGGAAGGCACTTCACTCAGCCTCCCTTCGGGGCTCCCAGGCCAGCGTGGAGCGCCCATCCTGTGCAGGGCTTGGAGGGAAGAGCCGCCCCAGGGAGGCCTCCTAGCTGGGTGCTGAGAAAACAAAACTGGAGCCCTTCCTCCTTGAACCCTGTCATCTTCAGTGTTGAAAGGGACAGATGAAAGCCTCAGCAGCCTTACTGGGGCATCTTTAAATGAAGATGTTATATTTGTTCGGTGGAAATAAGTTTATTGTGTAATCAATATTGTGTAATCATTGTGATTTATTGTGTAATCATTGAGATTACACAATAACCTGCATTGAGTTATCTGCTGGGATTTTGTGCTTTAGGGCATGTGAACACATTTTATTTTATTTGATGCAGCCTCACATCCACCAGCCTTGTGCAGCACACAGCCATGCCCACCTGTTCCTGCCAGTCATTACCCGTGAGGGCATCCTGGATAATTTGCATATTCCTCTATTATTATATAGGATTAGTTTAATGAGTATAGCATAATGGTCAGACATTTATATAATTTATGAAGTGATCCCCCAATAAGTCTAGTGCCCACATTGCACCATACATAGTTATTACTATATAGAGGCCTGGTGCACAAAATTTGTGTATGGGGGGGGGAGGGATCCCTCAGCCTGGCCTGCACCCTCTCCAATCTGGGATCCCTCTTGCAATCCAAAACCACTGGCTCCTAACCGCTCACCTGCCTGCCTGCCTGATGCCCCTAACTGCCTATTTGCTCTCCCTTCCTCTCTGCATGCAGACGTGCTGAGACCCCCGGCGCAGGTGTGCTGAGAACTCTTCACTGCAGCCCCGCCCCATCCTGATTGGTTGTTACATGATGGCGTCCTGACAATTTGCATATTCCTCTATTATTAGTATAGATTATTGATTATATTCTCTATACTGTCTTTTACATTCCCCAAACTATTTTTTAATACAAATTTGTACTTCTTAATCCCTCCACTTTTTAAAAAATATCTGGTAATTTTTAATGGTGAGAAAAGTTTAATTGTAGTATTTAACACTTCTTTTAGGTATTAAGAAGTTCTTACCAGTCTACACAAGACTACTATCTGATACCCAGTTTATAGCATCTCCTCTCTCTGAATCTTCTAAGTCAGAATGGGGAAGAAGTGACTAGTAAAAAGAAAAGCTTTTTTATTTAACTGGTCATGCAATTGTGATTCTCATTTGGGTTGGGGTCCTGGAATGCAATACATGTCCTGCAAGGCCATCACATCCCTCTGTCTGGCAGGTGCCCTTATGGGCTAGAGCTCACAGAAATTAGACATGGGAACTTATCACAATTTGCTGACATGGAAGCTTCTTTTGGAAGGTGGAGGTTCCCATCCAAATTATTCCAGGGTTTTCTCACTGCATTTCAAGACCCCGAGAAAAGTCCCTCATAATTTTGTTACTTTTTTTTTTAAGTGAAACAGAGGGTATGTTTTCCTGATATATGTTGAAAATAAGGGGGAGTTAGAGGCTTGGTGGAATTGGGCAAAGGAGGGGGAAAAGGGGACATCTGTAATAATGTCAACAATAAAAATGAAGCAAAAAAAAGAAAAAGAAAATAAAGTGAGCTCTATGAGTATAAGTGGTATGTGTACAATTAAATGGAAATTATCTCTTCAACTCAAATCAAATTTAAAACTCTCTGAAAACAAAGACTATTTTCACCACAGATGGAAACTATGTAATAAATTCTTTTTTTCCCTAAACCTTTCTTCAATTTTCTAATTTAAAGAAATTACTGAAAATACATGAATTATGCAGCTTATCTTTCAGATGAAAAAGAATTTTCTCCTTGGATTGGATGGCTCCATTTTATTAATAGCAATAAAATTTTCCATGTTCTTTTGTATCAAATAGGATGCAAACTATAATATGCAGGAGCCTTTCCAGCAATATCAGAAATAGATGAATAATTATAAAAGCTACTTGGAATTGAAAACATTTTAATTTGTCATTACTTCAATGTGTTTAGAAAGGATCTGAATAGTTTTATTGACCATAAAAAGGAAGGGTGTGATATTCTTTCTCATTATGAAATTAAGGTCTTAATATAACACTTTTACTGGAAGTTAAATAAACAACTCTCGTCTGGTTTCCTCTAAAGATGTCATCATGACTGAAGACTTCTCAGCCACGGATGTGTTGGTCTTCTTATTATTTCATGGGGATACTGCACTTCAAAACTCACTTTAATTTGAAAAATATTTTTCTTTGCAGGTTATAAAAATGAGGTCATACTTATCTAGTTAGAACTTCCTAACTTTATGTCGCATGAATTCATGTGGCAACGACTGTAGAATTTTCATAGGTCATGGTAGCAGGAACTGAATATGAGATTCTAACTTAGCAAGTTTCTTGTATAACTATGTAAAGGTAGCTGTGATTACTAGGGTCATTCCAAGGCAAAATTTCAAAGCTATTTAAAAAAATTATGTCTCTGTTTTCTTTTGGTCTACATTATACCAATAATATCCAAATTCTTATTTCTCTCTTAAGAATATTTTATTAAGACCTACTCTATTTAGCATGTGTGTTTTTTTATGTTTGGGAAAATAACATTTCAAGATATGCTGTGTGCTTCCAGGTTAGTGATAGAATTTTCCTTTGTCACTTGTGAAGTTTTCATTCAACAGCTTTCCACTAAGATATTTAGATCTTAGTAATAAGGGAAGGCAGGTCTATACAAGGATTCTGACCTGCTCTAGCACATTTGCATCCCCCCCACCCCATAATATCGCTTTAGGGTTAATACAGCATACTGTTTGGCAGTCTTGATGCAGCCAGAGGACTGATCTGATTCTGATCTTTCCAGAGTTCAACTCTTATCCCTTAATAGCCCTATGACCTTGTGCCATTAACATAGTCAGTTTAAGCCTCACTGTTTCACTTTTAAAATGGGAAGAAATAATATCCACATAAAATGTGGTGTGGGGATTAAATTAACATGTAAAATAAATGGAAAATTCTTGACATATAGTAGGCATGCAATCAATGGTAGTATCTGTTTACCATAAAGCAAAACAAAACTAAAAAACCTTTAAAAATTAGTTACCTATTTAATTTAAATCAATACTTCTTGACAATAAAACCAGAAACTATTTTTCTATTTACCTAACAGATAAAATTCTTGATGCATAGAGAATGAAGTTTATAATAATTTGAAATCTAAATGCTACCAACTTGTTCTCCCCTCCCAACAAGAAGTTTCTATAAATAGTGATACCTGCAGTTTACAGATGGGTATATACAATATGCCATAAATAAAACTTAGTTTATTATTTTCATTTTAACAACTTTCAGAATGAATTTAGTGTCTGGATTGACATTACAAAAATATATATTTTCTTCTACATACATGGAGATGACATTAGTAATTGAGTTATTATATACACAGATTATTTAGAACTTAAAAGATTTATATAAATTCAGCTTTATTTTAATTTGATGGATAAAGTGATGTGGGGTGGGGGATAAAAAGGGAGGGAGGGATAGAGGGAGGGAGGGAGAAAGAGAGAGGAAGAGAGAAAGATCGAAATATGTAATTAAGAAAGAAAGTAAGACTATGTTCTCTTCTGTCTTATAGCCTGAAGAATAAGTAGTGAAAACATCAATCAAGATGAGAAAAAAAATATCAGGATTTCTCTGCCATGGAGAATTACTTATCAACCACCAGAGGAGAAATCTTTCTTGAACAATGAACATTTTTACGAGGATTCACAGATTAACATGTGACCAATCTTAGTTTTGGAAAGTAAACGAGCTTTATTTATTTCTCCTTCTTGTTTTTTTTTTTTTTTTTTTTTTTAATTTTGTGGTAAGTTGTGATGTTTGGATGGATTTTTAAATTCTTTTCTGATAATATATTTAGCACATGTTCTAAATTACAATCCTATACCAAACAGTGAAAGCATCATTTAAACTTAAAGACAATGGAAAAATCTAAATCTCCAATTTATTCTAGATTTCTTTAATATATAAAATTATTCTATTAAATCCTGGATGATTGTTATGTAAAGCACCTCTATCAAGAAAGAAACACTATTTTTTCATCATGTGGAACATGACTGTGGCAACATGCCCTAAATGGGAAAGAATCACTCACTGGTCCTTCTCATCTCACCTTACAAAATGTGAGCCAGCCTTGCCATCTGAACAGCGAGAATGAAGAAGGCAAATAAAAGAAAAACCCTCATCTCTGTTTTCTGATCATTCAAAAAACAGCTTCTCAAGGTTAAGCCAAATCCTCTTTGCAAGATGCCAAAATAATAGCTTAGGAAAAGAATTAGTTTGCCTGCATGATGATCCTCTTAGGCAAAAATGTCTTCACAGCAGTGGACCTTGATGAAATGTTTTCCCAAAGGCATCCAAAGGAAGAATTATAAATCCCAGAACAGGAGAGAAGTAAATGAATAATTCTTATGAAGTTGGCCTGACTTAAAGGCTTCAATGTGGGGTACTGTGATTTGGAAATAAGTGGGTGAATTCTGAAGAATGACAGCCTTGGGTATGATGAGGTCCCCTATTCCTCTGTTTCTCACTGAAGTGCTCTCTCTGAGCCAAGATTTAATCACTTTGGGAAAAACACCAGTGGCCAGTAGGGCAGACTGGAACCCTGTTACTCTGATGGGGAACAGAGTGTCTCTGAGTGTAAATCATAAGGCTCTTTCTCTAGGTTCCATCTCCATCAGACTGGATTCGGTGACCTGTAGGCTGGCTGCAAAGCTAGGCATTTAGCTTCTGCTCATGATGCTTCTCAATGTTCTGGCTGGGGCTGTCCTTTGTATGTTGTGACCACAGGCAAGTGATCTGCTGGTGTCAGGGTTTTCTGTCGCCTATTGTTTTTCCACAGAGAGCCAAGGTGGTTACAACTCAGTGAGCAATAAATGAAATGACTTAGAAATGCACAGTGTTGTTATTAAGGTGTTTGAGATTTGGCACCATTTCCTGGAGGAGGGCCCACTCAGGAAGGACCAAGGTGGCCAGTTTCCATGACTACAGAAGGAGCAGCCACCCCAACCACAGCTGTCCTGTTGGAAGGAAGGAAGGTTTGATGGGGAACAAACTATTTTGCTGTTTTGGAAAGCACACAACCGAGCTGCAAACCTCCTATGGTGACTTTTGTTCAAATGTGTAAAATGAGGCTTTATTTGTCAATTCTGCTGTAACATACGCAACTGTCCTAGTAAAAAAAAAGAAAAAAAGTCTTTGTTTCTCTTTGTGTTTAGTGAGTGAGCTTATGCCCTCAGGTGTTTTTGTTTTTAATAACCCAACATAGTACAGACGAGTCTATGAACATAAACCTCGTTTGCTTTACAGAGAGTCTCTGCCAACCTTGATAGATCAGCTTCCAGATATAATAATCTGATTATTTCAGAATCCCTCATCTAAGTGCCATTGCTCCTTGGCAACCTGTCAAGTGAAAGTGAATACCCTGCCAGACGAGGCTTTGTTTGTTTTCAAGTCTCTTTCCTTATTTTTGCCTGTACAGAGAAGAGAATTTACCATTCCATTGAACCAGGGAGATGACGTATTCAGCTTTAAGGAGGAAGAGCCTATGAATATTATTTATATTTTGGGACGTCTTAAATGGAAACACCCCTGCTTGGGAAGCTAGCTGCTTGTTGTCATTATTGTTCTTTTTATCTTTTTGGTGTGGTTGTATTTGTTTCATTAGGTCGTGTCTTGCATTCCACTTTCACTATGAACGAACAGGAGTGAGAGGTAAATATTTTCAAAGAGACAAATTAAGTCTGGCGCAGAGAGAGGGAGAGCCTTGCAGACCTGACCTTGCGGAGCCCTGCTCTGGCAGGGCCTCTGGGTTACAGCAGAGATTCCCGGAGAGACGAAGACAGGTCCAAGAATTTCCTGTAAAACCTCCATGCGGGAGAACTAGAGGTAAACCCGATGTTCAATATTTAAACTTCCAGAGTACATGTAAGAACGTCAACTAAACTGACCCACTACTGCCCATTCGAAGTGTTGCTCCAGTGAGGGAGAAATGATTCAAAATTAACCTAGCACACAAGCCTAATGGCATCCCTATAGTAGAGTAAAATTTTTGTGTTTAAAGAAACACTTGCTAAGTGGATGAAATAGTCTAGGTCTTCTTATAGCGATAAAATACCCCCATAGTCCTGGTCATGCAATTCACTTATTTTCTAACGAGTTTTCCTTCAAGTACAGAGGTGAGCTTCAGGTTAGCACTAGTGCCAGTGGCCACACAGGCCATGGTTGTGAAACCCAAATTAATGAGTTTTCCTTATATGTAGTCTTCACAGCCAAGCGCGCTAATAAATGTGATCATAAAGCAATCTGCTAAGTGGAGAGGACTGCAGTGATCCCTCCTGCTGATAAAAGTGGCAATAAAACCCTCATCTGCAATTGCTTGACGACAAAGACCAATAAGATTTGTTTTTTCATCTGCCTCTTAGATGACATATAAACATAAATTGGAACTGCAAGAGTCTTTATACCTTCCTATTAAAGTGACTTTACTAGACCAATCAGACTAAGAGAAGAAAAATATGAAATAGATGAAAAATGTGAATACTCCCACAGGGAAATTTGAGCCCTGGGAGCTGGGGGAGGGCACACCTCCTCCAAAGCTGATCATTTAAGTGAGGTATTTTTGACAGGTTACTGTGAGCACAGCATATTAGAACTCCAATGAGGAAATAACATTTCTAAACTGTTAGGTAATAAAATAACCACCCTCTCTACATTCCATCCATGCTAAATATGCATTGCTTGTTTGACCAGCTTGTACAAAAAATTTGATTGTTGTTCTTTTGTGACCAGAATTGTTGTTCTTTTGTGGGAACAGGTCTCTTCTTTTTCTGCTTCTTACCTAACTTATTCTTACTAAAGTCATGCTAAACTACCTCATAGGTATGTGGTGTGGATGAGCTAAGTAATAAATGTCAAGTGCTTAAAAATATAAATCTCTATATAAATGCTGTCTTTGTTTTCTAGTTGAAGATATGCATGTCATATGAACTCGCTGGGTATTTCATTGTATTATCCATGTTGATCAATTGGCTTTAAGTTTAATATGCAAATATCTTAATGCCAAATGAAATCCTGACCATCACAGCATGGATTGAGAGCATCAAACCAAGTGTAGCTTCTAAGGAAAGAAAAAGCACCTGGAGGCAAAATGTTTTCTTAAGCAGATGTTAAAGCAGGTATTCTCAAAGCTGTGTCTGTTGGGGGTCAAGGCTGGTTTTAAAGAGTGTATAAATCTGCATTATAACAGTTAAAATGCCAAAAATTGGCTGTGATTTATATTTGAAATCAATTAGAGTGGGTTTAAGGTTATGCCTATGACCATCTAACCCAGTGATGGCGAACCTATGACACGTGTGTCAGAGGTGACATGCGAACTCATTATTTTGGTTGATTTTTCTTTGTTAAATGGCATTTAAATATATAAAATAAATATCAAAAATATAAGTCTTTGTTTTACTATGGTTGCAAATATCAAAAAATTTCTATATGTGACACGGCACCAGAGTTAAGTTAGGGTTTTTCAAAATGCTGACACGCCGAGCTCAAAAGGTTCGCCATCACTGATGTAACCCTTAATTCCTTCACATGTTGAGTAAAAGATAGAGGGAAGTGTCATATCTATTTCATATCTATTTCAAGAGAGGTATCTGTCTTGATTTTGCCTTGATTTGTGTCTTCCTATAATAATGTTGATATTGTGTATGTGTGTTTTTAAGATATAGCCTAAAGAGAAAGGAATTAATGTCTAATAGTTCTTAGTAATGGCATATGAAGGCTCTATAACAACTAGCTAAAAAATAATTTTATTGCTTACTCTACTTCTATGTCATTTTCACCTATATGATTAATTACTCCTTAGTCGCTGTTCTGAACTGCATTTTTATTTGCTGATTTCAAATACCTCAACTTAATTAGCAATTTATTCTGACCTTTAAAATTCACATTCCATAATCTTCAAATTATATGAGTGAAGGGAAAAGGATCTAATTTTACCTGCCCTTTCACCTTCAGCTATCATTAACAGGTTACAGTCAAACTATTGTCATGTGTCAAACTTTCACCTCAACTGTGGTTGTTTGAAGTATAGGCTCAAGTTCCCTCATTCCATAGGTGGTCAGTAGGATCAGCAAAGACTGACTTAACTTCAGAAAGTTTGAGTAATGTACAATGTAGTACATTTGGCTGCTAAATTTATGCAAAAAAGTGAAATTGTTATACACAATATTGAATCCCCTCTTTTATTCTTGCTATTTTGAGAACTCTCAGCACATTTTCTACTTGAATTGTTACTCTTCAAATGATTAAAAGTTCTGACTGTAAGACCACAAATGATGATCAAGAAGTTTCCTTATAATGGCCAACTTGGTGACCATATGTTCTACTTTGAAATCAATATCTTACTGTATATGTTCATATTTCTTGAAATTGTCTTCAGATGGTGGAGTATTAATCTGTGTACATAATAGCATTAGTTCTAACGATTTGGGTACTAAGAATCCAAAGAGTTGCCATGTTGGATCAACTCCAAGTCCCACCAGTTTTCTACTCTGGTAGTAAATAGTTTCCAAGAAGCTCAGACTGGGAAGATGTGATTAGCCTCCCTAAATATTAGTGCCAAGAAAATTATTAATGTTGCATATGCGTAAGACAGGTAGTAGGGGTGTTTTTTCTATCTTGTCAAAAATATGATCTCTTTGGTTGAGCTTGATAATAATGGGATAAAGGGAGGTCACCTTGCAAGGTAGAAAATCCAGAGCAACTCTTTTTCTATCCAGAACTGTCTGAGCATCAGGGAGACACCTACAGAGTAGAGACAACCCCTGCCCTCTACATGTCCACAGTGGGTTTAGAAGCATTAGTAACCAGCTTAAGATTTCCCTCCTTTCTTCTTCGGAATTAACTCTGCTTGTCCCTTGTTAGATTTACTTTGTGGCTTCCATGATGATTTGGCTATGAGGACCATATGTTCAGAACTTTAAAGTGGCTTGTCCTCTTTATCCACCACTCTTTTTACTTAACTGGAGCACGCTGCTATTAAAGTGATTAGTAGCAGAAAATACAGTTCATGGATGGATAATATTTTCCATGTTGGATACAGCTTTTCTAAAAAAGCCAACCTACTTTTGACTAGATATGTTTTTTAAAGCCTTTGTCTTCATTTTCCTCTTTTTACCACTTAATTTAAGGCCAATTACAAGCTCATCTCCTACCTCTTTTATATGAGCTACCAATTCTCAGTGTCCTTTAGGTGTAGAGAGTTTAATTGTGATGAAAGTTAATCAAGTACCTTTTGCAAGCTGCCCATGGGGGTATGTAATAAAGTGAGTCTTCCACCCGGGTGATTGCATCAGCCATTGACTTCTTTGATAGTGTTGAGGTCTAAATAAATTAAATACTTGAGGTTTTTTTCAATTACTCGCTGGTTCAGAAACTGCCCATATTTTCAGATTAATGGTGGGCCTCTGTCTGGGTGGACTTGAACTCAGTCCTTATATATTTTTGTATAAGAACTCATGTCATGGTTCCTATATAGGGCCTTATCTCTGTAGACATTGAATGCAAGACAGACTACAGCTCCTACTTTTAGGAAATGTCTGATATTATCTGGCTTATTGCTGGGATTTGCAGAGAACAAACCATTTTCCTTTGCAAATATCTTTGTCAGTCAAAGTTTTTCTGAGAATAGAGGTCGGTACCCCTGAGAGGGAAAAAGCAAAACCAAAACCAAAATCAGTTTATCACTTTGTGCAAATTCTGGTGATCCAGTTGTTAACAAATACTGTAAAGGGGTTGTATGTGTTATGTTTATCATGTGTGAATAAATTAATTCAGTAATTATGGATGGAATATAAAATTCCAGACAAAGGATATGGTATAGGGGAAACAATATGGGATAGTTTTTTTTAAAACGCTGGATCTGGAATATGGTTCTGTCATTTATTTGCTCTATGATCTTAGGCAAGTTTTGTATGTTTATTGAGCTTTTGTTTTTCTGTGTTTAAAGTGGGCTGATGATACATTTCTTATAGAGTTGTAAAAATTAAACAAATTAACTGTATGCATTTCTTATTCTCCCCTTTTCTATGACCCAGCTAGCTAATAATCTGTCAGTGTGAAAAAGAACCATTCAGTGTGAGAACTGGAGGGATCTTTAAGACTAACTTGCCCCTCTCTCTCATTTTGATCATTCTCACTTTTAAAACTACATGATGAGATAAAACTTTACCTGGGAAAGGGTTGCTGCCAATAGAGCTTCCCAGCAAGCAGAGCCCAGAATGTTCAGCTACTGACATTGTGAATTCCCAAGCAGTCCCTCTGTCAGGTCTCAGTCTCATTTCCTCTGCACCCCCTGACCTCCACTCCAGGCTCAGCAGCTCTGCCAGTTCCCGCTCCCCGAGGCATCTTTGCCCTGTTAGCTCAGTCAGCCTGTGGGGCTTTTGCTCAGTACAAGGACCCACACTTAGAGCTAGTGAGGAGAGCTCCAGATCGATTTTGCTCTAACTGGCAGGATATGATTTGAGTCTCCTCAACATATTTCCCACAGGAAGAACAGAATTCAGCATATGTTTTTATCTGATATTTGTACATAGTATCCATGCGTGTATGCGTATAAATACGGATCTATTGCAATATGACCTATTCATTCCTACATTTTTTTTTCTATTTTTTTCATAAGCTGCAGGATGAATAGCACAGCTGTGGGTTATTCCCCTTTGTTCCTTTGTTCCATGATAGTAGCCATTTAACTGTAAAAATGAAGCTGGATTTATGACTGCCAGTCTGTTTGAGTGGTAATAAATGTCAGACAGACATTGCTGACTCATAAACATTGTGAGCTTGAGCCAAACTCACTACATAAATCAGCATGTGAGCCCCCGACTCCAGCAAGTCAGCTGACTGCAAATAAATGTGAAGACCAAAGAACCCAAATCTCAAAATATATCTCCCCCTTGGCACCCTGAAGAGTTCTTTGTTAGCTCTTTAGAATTCCCTATGTTTCCTCAGAAGTCTGCCCTATGATTCATGTTCTCCACATCATGTGTGCTAGAGGTGCAGGCGATGTGCTGGTGTACAGCCAGAGGCCTCATCCCTGGGCGTGGGTGAGTGAATTCCTGTGGAGTTGGAGCTGGCTTACTCCTGTCCAGTCCTGTTAGGGGCATGATAGGTTGAGGAGTCTCATCTGACTCAGTTCCTGAGCCAATGAGAGCCCTGCCTAGTTTGGACTAGCTATTCAAACAATATTAGGCTGCAATCTCTCTGTATAGCCCTCAATGTCTGTCTAGTTACTGACTGCCCTGCCCAGAACCTGGGTCCTTGGTCCCCACTCCTGGAGCTTGATCCCTAGATAGAAATCATGTTTATTGCACCTCAGTCTTGATATCACATACTATGGACTCCTCCCTGGAAGAGATGTGTGCTACACTCCTGGTTAGCTTCCTGCATCAGCCAGTCTTAGCTCACAACCCTCTTCCTGCTCGTCTTCTCATCTTTGGTGGCAGGAACCTTGACGGTACTGACAAGTTGGGGATAAAAGGAGACCTGCATTTATATGGCCTGCACACATTTTAAAAAAATACTTTCATTGGTTCAGTTACCTGAAGGAGTTAAAGTAATAATCATGAATTTAATTTGAAACTCTATGAATTAGGAAGCATCAAGTTGCAGTAGCAAGAAGGGAGCTGAAATTTAGGAAGATGGGACTTTAGCCATGCTCTGCTGAGAGAGATATTTGGGCTTTAATCAAGCTACTTCCCACTCTCTGGGCCCAACTTTCTTGGGTAAGACAGAGGGGTGGGTATGGAATGGATGGTTTCAGTTATTGTATAAAATAAGAAGTCCATGGGATATTAAAGAAAGGGACTATACATTTTTACTCTTCTGTCATACCTCCTCCTTAAAGATTAATTCCATTTTCAGGCATGTGAATTAAAATGACTCAGAAAAATTAATATGACCTGATCACATAAAGGTAATGTCACTGATGTCACCTGCATCATTAAATGGAGTTTTCAAGAACTTTGTCCAGAATATCGCACGATCATAAACTCCCAAAGATGTCCAGAGGGTTTCTGGCATTGTACCTAGTGCCCTTACCACTTGTCTCCATTTACCTCTCATAGGATCTGGCTCTGACTCATTATTCTTAATTTTTTAGAACATGCAATTGTCCAGTATGTCTCTGGTTTCAGCTTACAGTGAGAAAGCCACATACGTTTATAACCAAATATGACAAATGATTTTAACACAACAACGGGAGAAAGAGCATTGAATCCAAGATCAAATCAACGTGCAGCTCAAGGGCAGCGGGAAGAAAAGTCTCATTGCAGCCACAGCGACGGTCACCTATTCTGCTGCGTACGTGCCATCGGAAATGCAGATCTGGAGCACCATCCATCATTTCCCATAGTCATCCCATTACTGCTGCCGCAGCCCCAACAGAGTTCTGATACTGCTCCCCGGCTGGAGTCAGAGACAGCACACGCCAGCGAGCCCTCGAGAAGGAAGGAATCCGCATTCTTCGCCTGGTTTTAGGTACACTAGGGAATGCCCATATGCCACACGGAGAGGCAGGGATGGTCACTTGTCATATCAGAAGCTGCAGTGAGAGCACCTTGGGCTTTCGGGTCTGCCCCCTTCCAATCAACCCGGTTCAAAACAGACTGACTTTTGAGAGATGCTGTCTGCTGTGGTGGAGAATGCCCACTCGTGCTGGGGGGACGAAGGGCACAGTGGAGGTAAAGCTCTGGAGCACAGCACACAGGAGGCGAGAATTGCTCTGGCAATAACACCAGCACCATGTCTTCGTCGCATGAATGCTCTCAGCAGGGAAAAAAAAACCTCTCTTGTGTAATAATGGTTGTTAGGATGGAGAATGTAAATAACAGGAAGAGTTTAAATCGAATATTTGACAACACTGAAATCCTCTGAGCGTGCATTGAATTCTCATTTATTAAAAAAGGAGCTTTATTTAAATGGAAGGCCTGCGAAGGCTTCAAACAAACAATCCCCTTGTATCACTTAGCAGCGGAAATATTTTCTCTGTTCTTCACGGGAGAAATAATAGGTACCATCTTCTATGTGGGGAGGAAAAGTTCCTTGGCAGAGGATGTTTAGGTGATTACTTAAGCCAATTTGCTTCTATTACCGACAAGATTGGCAAATTGCCCATTATCACATTGGCATATCAGATGATAACAATGTTGCCTAGGAATATTAAGGCACTAAATTAGTTTCTACTTCCTGGGCAGGAGCGGGGAGGGGAGGACCTCCAGTTGCAAAAATGCTGTATCTACGCAAAGGTTCTATTGTTGGGGACAGGGGAGAAAAGGAGGGGGACGAGAAAGTAGAATTCAGGCAGAATCAGCTTCAGGAAAGAGAAAAGTATGAGGTTGCAGACATTTCTGTAGCAATTTTATACTAGTCTAAAGAGGACAAGATGAGAACTGCACTTGACCAGGGTCACCTAAACTGGGACAGGCCAACAGATTGCGCAGCACCTATGGGTCGTCTCTGAGGTACCACCTGCCTTCCAGGTTTATAGAAAGGCTCAGAGTCCTATGTTCAGTTCTACCAACTCTGAGACCCTGGAAAAGGCCTCTCTAACCTCGCTGTTCCTGTAGGATTGGAATGGGATGCTCCATAAGGTCCCTGCTCTGGGCACTTCATTCCAGCCAGGCTGCTCACTATTCCCTGGATGTGTCAAAAACACACACCATCCAATGGAGGAGCCCCATTTTCTCTGCAAAACAAACAGAGGGATAGCTCACTCTGGTGGAGCCTAACTTTCTATTCCAAGTGTACACATTTTTAGAAATGCACAAGCCCTTTTAGGAAAGAAGATGCTGAGATAACCTCTGGTCACTGTTGCTGGGCTGCCTTGGCACGATGAGAGTCGACACCTCAAAGGCGCCCCCCCAAGTGAGGTACCCAGGGACCTCAGCATCACATTTCAGCAGCAGTGAGGAAACAGCAGGATCTGGGCAAGATGAAAGAGATTGATGGGATGACAAGGGCTCGCTACAGTAAGAATTGCTTGAAGGGCTATTGTGCAATTTCCAGAAGACCTTGCAAACTCAAGTGTCCTAGGAAAAATGTTTCTATTTAGTGATAAGGCATGGTCTGAATATGGAAATGTGAAAAAGACCACACTGCATGTCAAAGTTTCCAGGGAGAGGCTGGAAAGTGAGGGACTAGGATCCAGTCACCAGGTAAAAAACATATCAAGAGCTGGTCCAGATAATGGGTGAGCTCTCTGGGGTGGGCCTGACTCCTAGGCTGGTGCTTGAGGGAGGACACCAAAAAGGGGGCCCAGTTCGGGTGACTCTGGAGCAGGCAGCGGGGGATTAGGTGACTTGCCAGGCCCAGACTGAGTAGGAGCTGAGCAAGAGTGAGAGCCGAGATTGGACACAAAGGAGGAGACGGTGCAGGGCAGGAAGGCAGAAAACAGCATGAAGCCCAGAATCTGACGGGAGGCACCAAGAAGCAGCTCCAAGGAGACAAAGGGCCACTCCAAGAGTGGCACCAGCTTCCCAAAACAGCCACAAAATTCTACCAGAGGCTTGGGTGCTGCTGCCATTTTACTTCTGATTTCTCTATGTGTTTCTGAGGAGTTTTGCCCCTGGGACTTAGAGGACCAAGTCCACAAAAGCTTGTGACAGGGTAAATGGCAGATGTTTGCTCAGGTCCATATTGACAGGGAGATCAGCTTCACCAAGATGCTCAGAAGCCAAGATACTAGGATGACACAGGAACTGCAGGATCTGCCTCAGTGGGCACAAAGCTGCTGATAAACAATGTCCTAGCGAGGACTGCCCTGGGACAGGTGCTACCTCGCTACCTACAGGTGCTAACTTAGAATCTTTTGTCAACTCGCAAGTTATCATACAAAAGATAGGTCTATTTTGTGGGTAACATTCTGTGCTATTGTAGGTCTTATTTCGATGTATTTTGGAGGCTAAAAATACAGTTTAGAAACAGTCTCATAGGTTAGGGAGAAAGATGTGTTTGACTGTAACAAAATTAAAGTTCTAATTAGAAATGCATTTGCTAATTACATTACTGGCATTTGAATGTATACACCCAAAGAAAGGTAACTGCTTATTGTGCTGAGGGGCCAACAGAGCTGTGCTAGAGTAATGTGAAGCTCTCAAACACACAAATGAAGGCTTTCTAGTTGATAGAAGACCAATGTGTTCTGCTGTTTGCAAAAAAATAACTTGTCATGTTAGTTTTCTCTGGTACTTTGTGAAATATTCCCATCCAGTTCAAGCCATCAATAAGAGTCAGCAATACCCTAAGTATCTTAAGGCTTTAATCATTGTTGGAATGTCTGGAACAATCAGTTCTTTGCACATTTGCAGAAAGCTACCCATCATCCATGCACTCTTTCAGTGAGGAAAGTCTGTTAAATATAGTAACTTTGGCAAAAGGGAATTAGATAGACCTCATTAATCCTCCTCTAAAAGTAGCTAATGTGATTTCTATGAGAGGCTGAAGGCACAGAAGTGGTTACCCCTCTCTATTTGTTGCTGGAGTGATTGTCGTCTTGGAAACATGAAGGCCATCAGACATGGAATACAGAGGGTAGATGGTGAGAAGTAATTAACAAAACCAAGGCTAACACATGCCCGCTGAATTTGGCCAGAGTCTCTTAAAAATGAAGGAGAGAAAGGGAGGCTTTTGGCAGGCTCCAGCATCCTTCTCCACAACATGATCCTTGTGACAACCACACTCCCATTCAGCTGCAGAGGTCTTAGCATGCACCACTACACAGTTGAGTACTAGGAGGCAAAGAAAGGAGATATTGCCAAGTCTGGACCTGAGAGTGCTTTATGCACCCCAAAGAGAAACCCAGAATGCACATGGCTCCAAAATGTTTGTAATCACTAACCAACAATTACAGGGTTTAACCTACAGTAAGTATACCAGGTATATTTCCAACAAAAAGGAGAGAGAAACCACCCTCCACAGATCCTACATCAGCTATAGCCTTCTCCCCCTTGCTTATGTGCACGTTGTAGCTGGCATCTTGTCCTAGGATACAGCAGTTCTGTGCACACTGAATATATAGTGATGGTCCTGAAAGTGTGGGAGGTGAACTACTCAGCTCACAGTGGCTTTAAACCAATGGGCTACCATGGGCTTGCATGAGCATATTTTCTGTAGCCCTTTCCCACATTTATAAAGAATTCTCTATCAACTCCTCCATCTCCTGAGCTGACCAAACAGAGGTGAATGCAGATGTTTCCTTTATATTCTCTTATATGTAATTTTTTTTAAATTTAAAAAATATAAATTTTATAATGGTTACCTTTAAGTTTTTCTAAGAATATAACCAAAGCCATGTTTTCTTAATTTTTGATCTAAAAATTTAAGCAGTATTTAATCCCCCTCATATGAATTTTAGAAATCAGCCTGCTTTGGAACAAAATTGTTTCATCCTCTTAACCCCCTCCAAGAAAAATCCTACTGTGAACATTGTTCAATTATATTCTGAGATCTGATGTAGAGAAAGGTAAGTTAGTCTGATTTTTTTAATTGACAGTATTTTCAACACACAGTTGTTGTTCTTTATGTAACAAAAGCTGAGAGGTGGGCAGTCCAAAGCTGGGACAGCTGTTCATGGATGTTAAGATCCAGATTCTGACTGCCACTCTCTTGCTTTCCTAGTTAGGTTTCTAGCCTGATTTTTGATTCGGGGATGTATAGATCAATAAGGCACATTTCTGGCTCTCAAGCTGCTCAGTAGGGACAAAGGATAAATGAGGCCACTAGGTTCTTAGACACTGCCCCTCATCTTGAACCTGAGCTGGCTTTGACTGCTAGAATATGCCAGTCACAATACAAGGCTCGTTTGGGGTCCAGGTCTCACAGACTGGCAGTTCCCAGTTCCTTTCTCTCACAGAGCCCTGGGCCACCCGTGAGAGTCGGACTGCTCTTCTGGGAAGGACTCTGCAAACGTGAGCATTCTGGACTTAGCGAACTGAGGGATATAATTCCACACAAATAAAGCTTTCTACCACATCTAATCCTCCTGTGGGGGTCACTGAAAATTCTTGTTCCAATAGTACCCCAAAAACCCCACTCCCACTGGCAAAGGAAAAGGACAATCCATGCAATTTTCTGATAAAAAAACACACAAAACAAAACATAGGGATACAAAGATGCCCAGAAGAGTCCAACCTTCCCATCATCCCCCTGAAGTTCAGACATGGGAGTGAAACTGTCTGGACTTGCCAGCCCAGCCCAGCTTCCAGTGGAATACTACCAAGTGCCTCCATGGATACCACACAGAACAAAGGATTTGCTCAGCAAGCCCTGTCTGAATTTCTGACCCATTATATATTGTGAGATAAAACAAAATGATCATTTTAAGCCACATATCATTGGAATAATTTGCTTCACAGAAACAGGTTATCAAGAGAGATGTCTATATATACAGACAATTATAAAATAACATGAAAATGCAGTGCTAGGTACCTAGTAGAATAAATAGTAAATTCAAAAACAACAATAGGCACCTCTTTCTAACCAACTAACAAAAAAATTAAAAATCTAAATTTATGTATACTCTTTTTCAATTTCACTTATTTATGGAATTTCTAGTCAGGACTCTTTCAGTGGCAGAAATATCTATAATAATTAAAGTGTAATATGTTAATTAGATTGGACGTCCTTCCAGGCAAACTTCCGGACAAAGCCGGGGCTGCGAAAGAAGCCCGGGTCCCAGGTGCCAGAGGGAAGCCTGTGCCAGCAGCCGGGGGAAGGAAGACCTACTCTTCCACGAATTTTGTGCATCAGGCCTCTAGTAATTCAAATAAACATAATCAAAAAGAGAATCTTGAGCATCAGGATTGAGAAAGAAGAAATTCCAAGGTAGAAGCCAGGTCTGGGCTCAGAGGGGTGGCATTCAAGGCCTCCCCAGCTTTCTTCATCAGTATCCCTCTATGTTTGCTGCACACTGCAGACAGGGCGTCTTCATGGGGATAGCAAGGCAGGAAGGCAAGCCGGCTGTTGACAGCCCCAGCAGAGCTTCTCCATATACCGGTATAAAATTTATCTTTATTGTTGAAAGTATTACAGATGTCTCCCCGCCCCCTCCACACACACACACACACACACACACACACACTTTATATTTTTATAAACTGTTCAGGGGGGGACTGGCCAGGCCTGGCTATACTGGCTCCTGTGGTCTGAGGTTCAGGAGGCGGGATCTGTGCATATCATGGAGACAGTGTAAAACAGTGCTTAGGGATTGTCACTAATGTCAAGGAGTTGCAGTAGCAGAACTAACAAATTCAGAATTTCCCTGGGGAAAAATTAAATATAAACAAAATTCTATGTCTTACATTGCATCTTACTTTGAAAATGCAGGTTATCAAGGCATATTAATATTATTATTAAGCTCCTGCTAAGTGCAAAGCATACTGTGGACTCTAAGTGAGATTAAAACAAAGGGTTAGACTCTTAGAGTCTTCTATCTAGTTTTATCATGAGACATAAAAGTTTAATAGTCGCAAAAGATATAACTATGAAAAAATTATAGCCTATTTTAAACCAATTTCTGAATAATGTTAAAAATGTAGTTTTATGAAGGGTTCAAAATGTAATTACCTTGAATAATCTGTGAAAAAATGCTGGCGAGGCAATATCATTTATATTTGAACATGGGAAAAACTGATATTATTGATCAAACACTCAGTAATGAGAAAAAACATTGGTACCTTTTAAAACATATTACTATTTTAATTACCTTAGTAAATTTAATTTTAAAACACTTACTATTTTGAGAATAATTCTGTTCCATATACCCAGTAAAAGACTGGAGATGAGCGAAAGCTCTGTGGCTGGAATATGCATGAACACAGTTAACTATCAAGTGTGATATGAAGGTACTTTACAGAAATATTAACCTTCGTATTCCTTCATAGGCCATCCACTTTTCTTTGGGTTTGAGGGAAGAGAGATAGGTTCATCTGAAAACTCTTGGAGGTATTGAACAACACTTAAAGTGCAAGCTTTTTATTAGGATATAACAATCTGGCCCTTGGTTTCTTTTCACTCTTTTACTGGCTTTCAATGACCTCTGTTATTCTGTGTCTTGGGTTCGTCATCATAGTCATGATTGTTTTTCTCTGATGATGTACCTGATTATTGTTTTTGTTCCATTGATTAATCTTAAGTTTAGTTGTTTGCATCTCTGCATTTTTTACATTTTATTTGCAGTTGAGTGGAGCTTTGAAGACTCATCCTCCAGATTGTTCCTTTGATTTTTTTCCCCCAATATTGATTCTGTCTTCTGGGACTTCTGATGCAGATTGCAGTTCTATGATTGCATTTCAATGGTCTATATTTTTTTCTTATTTTCTCCAATAACTTTTTAAAATCTCTTCCTGGTTTCCAACTACCTATTTTTCCATCTCAATTTGTTGTCTCAACAACTAATCTTTCAACTTCCCTTTATAGATTGTTTCTACTCTTGCGTATTATTAAGAATCTAAGCAACAAGAAGCAACAGATTTCAAAATATATTTTTGTTTCCTGCACTAGATGATGAAAAATATGTGTTCATCCTTTTATGTCTCAAGATATGTTCTTGGGTGCAATGGTGTTGTTTTTTTTTCTTTTTATTGCTACTCATCCTTAAATGGAGAAAGAACTATTAGGGATTATTGTTTGCCCTCAAAAAGAATAAAATTTCTTACCTCCCTTGCTTTTACCTACTTGAATTTGCATGTTATATCTCAAGCAGAAGGATATATTGAAGTTTAGAAGCCTTAGCCAAAATTTTGGTGTCTGACATGTGTTTGTCTAATGTGTACCCTCTGAATATGCACTGTTCAATACAATGACCAATAGCCCCATGCAGCTATAGATTAAATAAAATTGAATAAACTTAAAAATGTATTCCTTATTTGGACTAGCTACATTTCAAATGTTTAATAGCCACTACAGACATAACATATTTTCATCATTGCAGAAAGTTCTGTTTGACAGTGTTGTTTATAGTGAAATTCATATGTGTATACTCTACAGTTATCTGCCCATGGAAAGTTACATTTATTTCTGTAAAATTAAAACATTCTATAATTTTTTGCAAGATACAGAAATGAAAAACTATAGTTTCAAAGGTGTATCTCTTCCATTGTCCTTCTTATCTCCACCAATTTTTAGTACATTCTTAGTGCTTCAAGGTGCAAGGAATTCTCATTTATTTATTTTCCATCTTGGCCATTACTAGGAATTTGATTTCTGGGAAGGATGTGCTCAGAAACAGGGACTAATTCCCAGGAAGAGAGACGAGTTGAGGAACGCGGGTAAGGCTAGGGAAGATGAAGAGTGAAAAGGCTCAGGACTCCACAGGAACAGGAGCTTCACATACAGGGGTGGCCTTTGCCCTCCTGGTTGCCAAGGCTCCCTGTCTCTTAGGAAGAGACACACATTAACGGTAATGAGTCTACATGGCCAAGTGACTGTACCTTAAAGCCTCTTCTCTATTTTGCTCAATATAAGAGCATTCACCAATTTTACTATCTCCAGAGAGACTGTAAATGGACTTTTTAAAGATTGTTTCAGTAGAAAGGAAGGGAAGGGTAAAACAAGTGTTGGAATCAAGAAATTGCCTCTCTGCATTTGGCATTTATAGTTTATTAGACATAGCAACCATTCAACAAATAATGTGTTGAAAGTTGAAATAAATATACAAACCTCTCTCTCCCCACCACCAGTAAAATATAACAATGCCTGAAGCATGCTTTATAAAACAGCCTAGCCAGTTCCTAGGCATGTATCTGACACCAAGTAGATGCCTAATTGCTTGTTGAATGGATATATACATGAATATTACTTTTTTTAAAAAAAAAAAAAAAAACAAGAGATTGTCTTCATCTGTGTCCAATTAGGCTTGGTTCTCCAAGGCCAGCTCCCTGCCTGGGCCCTAGTGCCTTTGCTTTTCTTGTCATTTACTACTTGGCCCCTCCCTTCTTTGTTTCCAGTTCTCTGTGTTCCCAACAAGATCCAGTTCTATCTGGCATGATACCCAATTGAAAGCTCAGAAAATACACATCACTGACCATACTCTTTGAGTGAGGAGAAGTAGAATTTTAGAATCATCTCTTCTTTCATGAATGTTTTCAATTGCTTTCAAATAAACATCTTCTTTCTACTGCATTTATTCCAGAGAATTCTCTGAAATCTTAATCCAACAGATAGGGAGAAACCCAGTTTAGAATAAACTAAAATTTCCATAAAGGCAGCAACAGTGACAAAGTCATTGCTCTTTGCCTAGGACCTATGTAGACTTTTTCAGCCTACTAAAAATACATATCTTGATGCTTTTCTACCTAAGTGACCAAATCAAATGTAAGGATTTCAGGATCAACAGAATTTATTTTGCTGACAGAGTCTTGAAATAAATTTAATACAACCTTCTCATTTTGTAGATAAAGATACTGAGAAGCAGAGAGGAAGCAAGTTTTTTTTATCATAATAAGAGTGCCATCCTCAGAATTGAATTAACCTGGATTCCATCACTTATTAGGGACGTGACCTTGGGCAGTGGAGTCAATGATTCAGTCTCAATTTTCTTATCTTTAAAAGGAGATTCATGATACTTTTTTTTTTTACAGGGATCTTATGGGATAATGAATGACCTAGTCGTCATTCAACAAAGAATAACAATTATAATTGCAGGTTTTATATTTCAAGGACACAGAGAGAGTTATTATCAATGTGGATCTTCTTTTTCCCAGTCCCATGCTCATTCAATTCTACTTGATGTCATCTAAACCATGTGTTATGGGAATCCTAATCTAGAAGTTTGTGGATGATTTGAGGATGGGTGAGAAGGTCAGAAATGGAGATGAAGTGGAGTTAATTAGTCAATTGGTCTACCCAAATTCATTGGCCTGCTAAGACTTTCTCCTGCGAAGGTTGGGCTGTTTCCTGATTCTGAGATGGAGGGCCTAATCTTTCTATAAGCGTTAGGGCAGTCTTCCTTTCTGTTTTGTTTCAGTAGTAAAAACTGATGTCACCACCTCTTGTCAGTTGGAAGGAGCATGTAGAACCGAGGTTGATATTGGTGACATGAAAGAAGACACACAGACTTGGACATGAAGGATCTGCTAGGGAGACCCCAGACTCAGAGAGGTGGAGACAAATCCTCCCATTATAGCTTTCTCTTAATTTCAATCCCTATATCAGAGGCCAGGAAAGTTCTTTTTCTATAAAGGGCCAGATAGTAAATATAGTGCAAGGCTCATTCAGTCTCTTGGCAACTCCTTAGTTCTGCTGTTACAGCACAAAAACAGCCACATTCAATACATAAGTGAGTGTGGCTGTGCTCAACAAAACTTTACTTATGAAGAATGAAATGTGAATTTCGTATCATTTTCACATATCATGATACATTATATTTTTCAACCTTTAAAAATGTAAAAACCTTGTAGGTTGTACAAAAACGTTGGTGAGCCAGGTTTGGGCTTTGGGCCATAATTTCCTGGCCTTCTCCCTTAAGTCATTGACCAGAGTAGGACTTTTGAGATAATTCAGACACTTTAGGAGCCTCAGGCAAACTATGCAAAGGTTCCATATCCATGAGTTTAATGAACCATGAATCAAAAATATTAGAAAACAATGCTGTGTTGTTGCTGACGTTTAGTATGTGAATGGGTCTATGATGGTTGTTTGTGTCTTTGCTGAACATGTACAAATTTTTTACTGGTAATTATTCCCTAAGCAATATAGTATAACAATTATTTACATAGTACACATCTTTTTTTGGTATTATGAGTAAACAAGAGATGATTTTAAAGTACATAGAAGCATTTGCATAGGTTATATGCAAAACCTATGCCATTTTATATATGAGACTTGAGAATTTGTGGATTTTGGTAGTCATGGGGGTCCTGGAACCAATATTTGTTTACAGCCCTGCTGCCTTCTGCCCTGTGTTTCTTTTCCATCCTCCTCTCTTCTCAGGCTTTCCTCCTTTATTCCGGGTTTTAGGAGGATTCACACAGGCTCTTAGGCTACTGGGATCCTTCATAGTGATGCACCCACAAATCTGCCTTTCCTGCCCCCAGTGTATCCTGATTTCCCCAGTGCAAGGGGTAGAGGATGGGGTGGTAGTAACTAAGAATTAGTAGGAAATCCATCCATTTTGAATAACTCACACTGACAGATTCAAGACTTCCTCTTCACCTGGGAAATATCTTCTCCTTTAAAAGGCAAATTGTTTTTGAATTCGTATACTGAGTTGAAAGTATGAAGGGTGATGTCACGTTCCCCTTGCCTACTCTTGGCCCTTCTGCAGTCTCTGAGTTTTCCTCATAAAGCAGGTTAAAACAAAAGGGTCCTTCACTGACATCCTGTTTCAGAAAAGTGACCAACCCTGTCGCTGGCGTCTTCAGTTCCTGCTCCAATGTTCTTTCTGAAAGGCCCAGAGGTTGCCTCTCTTCCCTGTTTGCACAGCCAGCCTGGCAGGGCTTGTCCTGTGTGTGTTTCTGCACTTTCTGAGGGGCTCCTGAGACAGAGGCAGAACCCCTCCACCATCCCAGCTGTAAAGACCCATGGCTTTGGCATCATTAAAGCAAGCCAGGATTTGAGGGACATTTCCTTCCTGTACTTGGGTCCAGGCCACTCAAGAGGACAGGGATACATATACCTTTTGTTGGCTGCTGTGACTAGAAACATCAACTGGCAATTAAGCCTGGCAGGGGCAGGAAGTGGCAGCCCTCAAAGCTAATCCTGCTTTAAGACCCCAAAGAATGGAAAACAATAAAATATTATGAGCTTGTGCTCCAGTTCCAGCTTTACTACTAAAGCAAGTGCAGCCGTTATTTAACCTCTCTCCTCCTGGACAGTCTATAAAATGAGGAACCAGCATAGATCAGCTCCCCTATGTACTGCAGGGGAGCAGGGGTGGAGGGAACTACCGGAAATGTGGAATCCACTGAGGATCATGTTCTACGTAAAATGCCGTCCTCCTTCCCCACACCAACCCAAATGTATCAGAATTGGGGTGGGGCAGAGGGTGGGTGGATGTGGTGGTGGTAACTAAGAATTAGCAAAAAATCCAACCATTTTGAATAATTCACACTGACAGATTTAAGACTTCCTCTTCACTTGGGAAATATCTTTGCCTGGCATTCTGAACCAGGGGAGAACTGCTGGGCTAAATTCTCCCTAAAGACCCCTTGGACTCTGACATTCTATGATTCTGTGTTTCCTTAATCATCTGCCATGGATATATGGAGCACTTCGTTTGAAACAATGCAATACTGCAAACTTGGCTTACATTGATTTTTTTTTATAAATTAGTTTGTAGGCAGTTGGTTTCCTGCAGCCTCTACCCTTGAGATGATCTTGTGAGAGTTGGCACTGCTCTGGGTTGAATTAGATGCAGGTGCCTCTTGTAAATGGGAATGTGTGGGTATCAACAGAAGCATCTCAGGTTGAAGTTACACACAATGAAAGTAGCACCCTAATCTGGACAGGCCAGCTGTTGGCCCAGGCAAGCCTGGCCTCTGGCAGAAGCAGGGTGTCTGCTTTGCTGGTGTTTAGATCCTTTTGCTCCTCTACCTCATGCTTTCACTTGAGAGACATTCTTTTTCTTGATTTTTCTAAAAAGGTCAGGATGCTCTTCAACCATATATGCTCCCAAAGACTGTTGTAGCTTCTGTTTTGTACTGTGCGTCACACTTGTAGTTAATGGCCCGTAGAACTGTTTTCTGCACTAGAGCGTAAGCTCCATGTGATCAGGGACCTTGTCCATCATGTTCAACACTCTTCCCAGCATGGTGCCTGGCACCTCATGGCAGGTCAATAAAAACTTGCTGAATATAGATGCTATCTTGTTTAAAGATTCTTTGCATGTGAAGACTTGCCCCAAACAACTGTTCTCTAAAGGCGAGAAGCCTGGAGGTCTTAATAATTCCCTTGCTCAATAATTTCTTCATCAGCCAAAATCCACAGACATTCCTGGTATTCCAAGCCCCCATGGTAGCTCAGGCTTATTTCCTAAGATGAGAGGGAGTATTTCCCTCTGAGTGGTTCCCTTCATCTTCTCTTCTCCTTTATCTTTCATTCTCCCCTAATTCTCCATTTTCCAGGTCCATTGTGACTCCCAGCATCACAGGCTCAGCAATGATGTACAACTTCTCCAAACGTGTAACTATTTGTCATGGGCACTGAGGTCAGGGCCCATAGGTGTTTGAAAACCTGATATGATTCTAAGACAGTGAGTGACTGAAGGGAAGGTGCCTTCAAGGCTGAGCAAAAATGGAATGACTTTGAAATAGGCAAAACATGGATGAATTGAGTCTTACCCAGAGTGTGTCTGAATCCCCTCTCCCAAACCAAAAATGTTGACATACCCAAGAGATGAAAAGAGATAAAGAAAAGAATAGCTAGATTGGAGGTTAGAGAATTGAGTTTGGGTTTTGATTTTTTCCTACTCATTCTTTTGTTTTTACTTTATTTTTTATTGAGTTTATTGGGGGTGACATTGGTTAATAAAATTATGTAGGTTTCAGGTACACACTTCTACAATACATCATCTGTATATTGTATTGTGTGTTTACCACCTCAAAGTCAAGTGTCCCTTTCTTCTTTCTTTCTTTTCCCTCTCTAAACAATAAGCCCTGAGGGAATCATTTCCAAGGTCAGGGGTAGGCCAGAGGAAAGGTGACTGGTGGTTGTAGCTGACATGAGATTGCTCACTTCTGAGGTTTTCTGTCCTTGGACTCCTTCAGTCCTATTCTCTGTAGCCTCGACAGCGCAGGCTTAAGTGTGCTGCCCCTAAGCATTCAGGGTTGTCATGGCCACAGGACTAGGAAATTTCATGCATGAGGAATGAAAGATACAGCCATCAGAGCTCTTAGGAAATACTACACCCATCAGAGGGAAATCAACAAAATAAGGAAAAGAGCATTTTCAAAACAAGTTGACTTGTATTTATTGATATTTATCCAAGTTCACAGTGCTCTTAGCAGGTTGCAAATTAATACTTCAGGCCAGATTCTGAATAAGCCACAGGGGACCAACAAGAGCCTTCATGCCTGGAAACTAAGGAAGCTAATGGATCAGCTGTCACTTCCTCTGTTTGGCTGGCAGTTAGAGCTCCTGTCAAGCCATTTCTCCACATTATCAAAGTCATGGAGTATTTTACATCTTTCAATAACACTCACCATTTGGCAGGCTAAAGCATGCCCCTTTCCTGCCAATTTGCAAGATCATGTCTTTGCTGGTAACCCAACACAGTCCTGGTTTGTTATCATTCCCAGTGCAGCAGGAAAATGGGGGAGAAACAGACAAACCTTTAAATGTTGATGAGAAAAAGA
Organism: Myotis yumanensis; assembly: GCF_028538775.1. NCBI lineage: Eukaryota > Metazoa > Chordata > Mammalia > Chiroptera > Vespertilionidae > Myotis > Myotis yumanensis. The sequence goes on along the minus strand of NW_027223754.1, from coordinate 24,893,920 downwards.
AAAATTGCATATTTGAGGAACTGAAAAACACTTCCCAGCAGGTGCTGGATGGAGAGGCGACATAGGGAATGCTCTGATCCTCCCTCTCCAGGGGTGGGCAGTAACGAAGTACGATATCTGGAAATAACTTGCAAACAATAAAAGTGGAATAACAGCCAGTCAGCTCATTATTATCCATGCACCAGTAATTCTAAACAACACCAGTGAGGAAATATTCCTCCCACTGGGGTGGCCTGCTCCTGCAGTCCCCTTGAGGTGCAGTTGCTGGAGAGAGAATTAACCTAACCCATGTCTTGCTAAGGTCTTGGGCTAGAGCCACTCATAGACCCACGCTCTCTTTGCTGCCCCCCAGAGGCTTTTTCTCTCCATTGTGCAGCCTGACCCCAGGGTGAGAAAACAGTAACTGGGCAAAAATTGGATCAAGCTAAACCTCCTGGAAAAAAGCCCAGCTGCCACCTTCAACATCTGCCTTGTTTACAGCCATATTTGGGAGTTTTCAGTCTTAAAGCAATTTTTTTTTATCCCTGCCTTCATTTACATAAAAATAGATTTTCTTTTCATATTGGGAAATACAACTATATTCATATAAGTTCATTTCCATTTTAAAATCATTGCAAGACTCTTTCGATTTTCCTTTTTGATCGTGTAGTGGGTAGGAATCTCAGTCCTCAAACTCAGGTGTGCAAAGAATATTGTATTTTTTTAAATTAAAAAATCAATTTAATGTAGGCTCACAATTTTCATGCCACCAAGCAGGCAGGAAGCTCAAGCTCAGCTATTTAGGGGCTCTCTGATTTTATGGTTTTCAACCCGTAGCCTTTTCTTTGCAGTTGAGCCTGTCCTGCTGGGAAGCCCCATGCCACCTGCCGCATGGTCCCTCTTGCTTCACATTCAGGTCCTTGGCCTCTCAGAGGGAATTTCCAGTTTCCCTAGATGACATTGCTTCCCTAGTGCTATTCAGTAGGCATTTTGTTGTTGAAATCCTGGCATTTTGTATTTATTATTGCATGGGTTCTTTTTCCTTTCAAAATGAATTCTTTCTCTCCCGGGCTTTTAGGATCAGAAACATGTTATTTAAGACCTCAACTGGAAAAGAAATTAATCTAAGGAAATGCATCCACAAGCCAAGAGAAAGGCAAGTGTAGGAGTAACTTGACCAACACCCAAGGCAAGAGCAATTTTACATTTGATTTATCCATATAAGGACAATGGATTCATTATCCTGGGTGTCATATCTCTCTGAGTTATTTCCCAATCTGATCTCCCACTGCCCACATCACCTGCTTGCCACAGAAAAGTTCAAGTAATTTGTTTATACCGAATCTTTGCCTTCACTCACTATCTCCATATGTCAAACATTGGTCAATTGCCAAGTCTATCCCCACCTCCTTTGCCAACACCAAGAGAAGGAATAGAGAAAATGAGAAGGGCAGGGCACGCAGAGCTAGAAGTAAAGAGCAAAGAGGGGTGAGGTGATAAGGTCCAATAGAGAACTAAGGTCAGGTCCTGGTGACTTTTCCATCCAGACCAAATCCCCTAAGGCGTGGATCAAGAAGTAAAGAAAATTACTAGAATCTCTTCTATTCCTTGGCTTCTTTACAGTTTCGATCACACTTTCACCTAAATAGCCTCTTTTATTCCTCACCACAGTCCAGTGAGGCAGGCATTTTCCACAGAAAGAAATTGGACTCCAACAGAAAGTGACCAGACCTGGTTGATTCATTAGATTAAAAACAAGGTGGGACTCAAATAGCCAAGTCCCCTCTCATACATTCTAGGGGTTGGAGCCTAAGCTAGTGGGAAAAAGCAGGTTTGGGAACCAGTATGACCTTTGCCTAAGTCCTAACTCCAGCACATGCTAGCTCTATGACTTTGATGGAATTCCTTAATGATACTCTGTTGAAAATGGTCCCCATTTCTCATAAATTTTCTTATAAAGATTAAATGAATGAATATAGATATATCCCCCAGCACAATGTTTGGCACTTTAAAGGGGCTCAATCTCTAAGAATAAAAAGCCCACATTTGTGGCAGGATATATGACCATATAGATGATTAAAAATGAACAAATAGTTATCCATACTCTATTTCTTACTTATTATAACTAATTTAGGAAACTTTAGCCTTTGGATGATAAACATAAAATGCTTATCTAGCACCAAGTCACAGCCTGGAGCTGACACAGCAAGTTCGTATAACTCCACTCCTTAAAATGAGTGCCCTCCAAGCCTCTGCTGCTTTGCATGAGTGCAGGGTTCAAATTCTAAGTGAAGTCATTGAGCTACTTCCAGTGTTTGCATGAGCTGCTTTCCAGAAATTGGAATGGAACAGTTGTATCATTCATGTTTTGTCTACTACCCATTTTGGAATGCAGTACATATGTTCTCTTTAGACCTCCAGTCCTAGATTGAATCTTGCTTCGACCTTGATTAGGTGAGTAACAAATTGCTGGAAAGATGGGGAAAAAGTAACTGAGAAGTATTCTGAATCTCATTGTGGCCAATTCAGGGCTGGCATAAGGATATCCCTTGATGTGGAGTATGGTGTCTCTTTCCCACACCTGATGTTCCCTTCCATGCGGGAAAGCTTAGGGAGTATAATGTTCCTGGATTCTTCCTGCTCCTTCACATCTCTGCTTCTGGGGAGGTAGAGTGACTAATCTGATTTGAAACTTTGGGAAGAATAAGTTACCTTGCTCGCTTCATCTCCTCCTGCATTCCATCTGCTATTGCCTTTCAGGGGTGGTCTCTGCCCTCCCAGGGCAGTAGGTGTGGCTACCCTGGCCCAGAATGGCATTGCCAGATGTGTAAGTCGGCCTGATTCAAGCTAAAATGTTAGGAAAAATCAAATGCCCACCTATGGAAGTCATATCTTTCCATCTAGACTTTATCAGTAAAAAAGGTGATAATTGGCAGCTATCCCTTTGTCTAACTGCCTAATTCGTTCAGAACTAAGACAAAGAAAAAATATGTTACTTATTGCCCTTCCTCACAAAGACTTTACCACACTTGGGTGTTCAGGGCCTAACATTAGCCCTGTACCCTAACAGGGTCCATGTCAAGGACCTATAGAAATTTGGGTGCCAAACTCTTAAGTGGAATATAATAATACAGGACTCGGGTAGAAAGAGAGATGTGTATCTGTAGGCTTGAATGCCCCAATTATGAGTTCATTTACATCCATTGGACTGATTTATATTGAAAATAACTGTACCAAACTGAAGTAGGACCCTTGTGCCCCTGATAGTTAGTGCATTGTTAAATAGGTCAAAGTTTCGAGTTCAAAGTCCATTATGTTTTGTTATAGCTATAGAAATTAAAACCTCTTTTGATAAGTTATGATCTTGGGAGGCCATCTCACAAAGTAACTTTATTAGTCACAGGGGAAAACCTCATGAAACTGTATAAATGCATCCACACAAATTCATTCCCGCCAGAAGGAATGCAGCTCCAAGTGTGTCCTGTGTATAAGAAACATAGAACTGATTAATGCATTGCATGTATTCAGTGTAATAGCAGCCATACCTGTTTGCAGACATCAGTATTAAGAAGAAATTTATTAATTGAGAGAATACTTATTATCCACCTTTTGTGGAGGTAGGCGCTCTGGTAAAATTTATGAACACAAATAGTATCCCCATTGATGTTCAGCTACTAGGATACAGTATGAAAAACATGAAATATTAACTAACTAGAGAAGTGGACATAAAAAGTACCAAAATAGAGGAATAAGCAGTAAATGCTAGGAAAGTTCCTTGTGGGCTGGGATGGTTAATGTAGGTTGGTGAGGTCAGGTTGATGGGAATACAATGAAGAAGAGTACAGGTAGGAAACACTACTGGAGCAATGGGCACAGCATGGGCAGAAGTTGTAGGTTGAAAATTAGCAGGACTGACATGCAGTGGACATACCAATCTTAATGGCAATAGTTTGATTAAGACTGAGTGAGATATCAGGCTAGAAAAATGCGTGGGGACCAGATCATGGAATGGCTTGAAAGCTGAGTTCAAGAATTTAGACTTTATTCTATAGATAATGCAAAGTCCTTGAGGATTGTTTAAAAGGTGAGTGGTATGGTTAAATATATAGATTTTTATATTTTAAGAAAATTAATCTTTACTATACAGGCTGGGTTGATGAGAAAGAAACTAGAGGAAGAGAAACTGTTAAGGGGATTATAGATCAGTTGAAACAACAGGCATTATCTAGCATGGTTGCAAAAAGACTTAAGGGAGATAGAAAAGGTACTAATCAATAACATGGAGGCATAATTATTAGGACTTAATGACAGCTTAGATATAAGGAAGGGGAGGATGGAAAGTCAAACCTAACAAACCTTCCAGTTGTGTTGTCTGAGAAAATGGCAGTAGAGATTTATCACCATGGGAATCTCATTTGGGAAAGGGTTTCAGTTCAAGCAATGGTGCTTCCATTGATCACTGTCAACCTGTTCCCTGACCTTTTCCTGCTTGGTGAAGGCACAAAAGCCTCTTGCAGACTCAGGCCTTCCCAGTTCCTATAACACTGAGAACTCAGACTTCTTTAAGCTCAGTAGAAGCCCTTTCCAGTGAGCAAGCTTAGCCATTGTCTGTTGGTCTCATGGCCTCTACCTACAGTCTCCACCATTCAGCCTCTTTGAGAGGCCAGATCACCTAGAACAGTGGTTCTCAACCTTTTGGCCCTTTAAATACAGTTCCTCATGTTGCGACCCAAACATAAAATTATTTCCGTTGCTACTTCATAACTGTAATGTTGCTACTGTTATGACTCATAATGTAAATATCTGATATGCAGGATGGTCTCAGGCGACCCCTGTGAAAGGGTTGTTCGACCGCCAAAGGGGTCGAAACCCATAGGTTGAGAACCGCTGACCTAGAATCACAAACCGATGTTCTTATTCCAGGTCTATATTGGGTCTAGAACTCGTTTTTGAGACCAAGTTCAATTCAATGACTGTCAAGTTCTTGCTGCCCTTCATCACAGGGTTACATATTGCTTCTGACTTATTTTTTTTTTCATCTGGACTTCCCACCTAAATTTATTTTTCTAGTATTTTATTTATTTATTTATTTATTTATTTATTTATTTATTTATTTATGTTAATCCTCCACCGAGGATATTTTTTGTATTGATTTTTAGAGACAGTGGAAGGGAGGGAGTGCAGGGAATTGTGAGAGAGAGAGAGAGAGAGAGAGAGAGAGAGAGAGAGACATAGATTGGTTGCTTCCCACATGCTCCCTGACTGGGTCCAGAGATGGAGCCTGCAATCCAGGTATGTGCCCTTGACCAAGAAATCAAACCTACAAACCTTTGGTGTGTAGGTGGATGTTTTCACCATTGAGCAACACCAGCCTGGGCATCTGGTATCTTCTTGATACTAAGAACTCCTGCCACTTAATCCTCTGTCCCTAACTACTTGGGCCCCTTGACTATGAACACCAGTTTGAAGTGGATTTGAGCTACGTTAGCCCTCAGAGTAAGTAATTTGTGGCCGAGGTGCTTTTCCTTTTCCAGAGATGATTAGCCTTTCTTTCTTGACTGGTTGTCATCAGTCTTTGTTGGTATCAGGACCAATTCACTGTATGTTTTCTTGGTACTTCCCTTTATGACGGTTAATAATAAAAGCATAATATACGACTAAACATGATTGAAAAATGGTACAACATAAGATTTTGAAGCTGACAAACGTGGTCAGCATTAGACATCCAAGATTTTGGAGTCATCACCATAGATAAATGCATCATTATAATTACTGCTAGAGTAAGGATCAGATACGTACTGACAAATGAGTGAGCAGGAAGCACTAATAGCAAAACTTTGTATCACAAATCATTTCAATTCTTATTATCCTTTTAAAAATAAGACACTGGTCAAAAGCAGCTATATTTGGGAGAGAACAAAGAACTATTTCTACCTCAATAATTTTTTGAGAACAGGAGATTTTAAAAAATAAGCAGAGATTAAAATCCTGAACGTCAAGAAAGTCTAACTTCAAAGGTATAAAAAGGAGGAGCCCTATCTGGGTGGCTTGGTTGGTTAGACCATGTTCCATATACCATAAGGTTGTGGGTTCGATTTCTGCCTGATCAAGACACATACCTAGTTTTCTGGTTTGATCCCCAGTCTGGACACATACAGGAGGTAACTTATTGATTTTTTTTCCCTCACATCCATGTTTCTTTCTCTCTGTCTCTGTCTCACTCCCTTCCTCTCTCTCTAAAAATCAATAAAAACATACCCTCAAGTGAGGATAAAAAAAGGAGGAACTAGAGAAGTAGGAACCATGGGAAGAGAAAGACAGAGCCATGTGAGGGAAGTGAGAAAGGCTGCGGCTGTGGGTGGTCGGAGGTGACAAATCCTAAAGAGATATTGAAGAGACAGTCAAACCTGCTCTCCTCTGCCCTGGTTGGATGGTTCTTTCCCATTCCTGCAACCCTTTCTGGGGAAAAAGTTCGTGATCATAGACTCATGTAGAAAAACAGTCTTTGGTCTTGTATGTTTATTCTCAGATAGGGGGTCTGGGCAGGAGGCCTTCCCTGTCTGGCCATGATAAGGAACAAATAATAGTTTGACGGAATCATTATCGCAGGGCACTGTGGTCATGGACACTTTCATGCTTACATGCCAACTTCCACGGGGACAAATCCCATGGGTCAGGAATAGAGAACAAGTGAAATGTTTCCAATTCAATATCAAGCAAAAATATATCACAGCCTCAGGCCAGTAGATATTCTGGGAATGGCCTTTTTCCCAGCCCCTTAAATGTAACCAGCTGGAAGTCTTTTTTAAGTGTTGTACTATTCAGCTTCTGAGCTGTAGGATTTGCCATTTAATGAAGAAGCTACTTTTCAACATAGAGGTGGAACAATGAGTCCTTAGCTTATTCTTTAGGGATTCACAGTCCTTATTGATAAGATAGGCTTAATATATAAAAACTAGAGGCCCAGTGCATGAAATTGGTGCATGGGTAGGGTCCTTAGGCCTGGCCTATGATCAGGGCTGATCTGTGGGGTGATGGTGGGGCAATCGGGGGAACCCCCATTGGCACCTTCCTTGGCCAGCCTGGTGCCACCTGCTTGCCAGCCTCGCCCCCTGCTGCCACTGCCTGTCGCCTCCCTCTGTGGGGTGACTAGTGGGGCGATGGGGTGGGGAGCCGCTGGCACCCTCCTTGGCTTGCTGGGGCCTGCAGGCTGAGGGCAGCTCCTGAGTTGAGTGTCTGCTCCCTGGTGGTCAATGCATGTCATAGCAACTGGTCATTCCGCCATTTGGTCAATTTGCATATTAGGCTTTTATTATATAGGATATATAAAGGATCTAATACGTTGTATGTAGGGAAGTATGAAGTCATATAGATGATCTCCATATTGGAGGAGTGTGAGACAGGATTCTCTATTCCAAGGGTACTGGACATCTTCTGATGAAAAGTCAAAAGAAAACATCTGAACTCCTACATCTGAACAGCCAGTACAGGTTTCTATTAGGAAACTATAGAAAATAATAAGGATTACACAGTTTTAGAGTTATTTAATTTGGCTGTGAGTAAAAGTAGGCTCAAATATGGTGAGGAAATGAATAGGTCGCAAGGTCTAGCACTAAACTTGGCCCCATAAGATGTGTGCCCTCCTCATTTTCCTCTTAGAAAGCATGTAGGGTCCTTCACAGAACACTGTGCCCACATTCCAATATTGCTATAATATTTGAAGGCCCAAGACATTTTATGGATAAGTACAGGGAAGGAGACCATAATGAAGATCAAAGACATGAGCTCAAGTCCTATCTCTACTCTTTATTATTTGTGAGATTCTGTGAAAATTACTAAAATGCTCTGGATTTCAGTTTACTAACCTCAAAAGTGAAAATATTCTTATGTGCCTTAGAATTGTCACAAGAATTGAATGAGTTAATACATGAGTAAATGTGGTAAACTATGCAAGCATCAGGAAAAGCCCAATGAAGGCATAATTGATGAGAGGGAGGTCTCAGATTTCACAATCGAACTTCCAGGAATGCAAATGACCAAAATCCCCTGGACAAAGAAGTAATCAAATAGGTTTCATTTCTCAAACAACAGGGATCTCCATAAGTGGTTTTATTGGCAGGTTGATGAAGAACCCTGTTGGGAACGGTGTTAAGGAAGGAAGCCGGCACATTCTCAGTTCTCACAGACATTTCTCTAGAAGGAGCTGCTGCTGATGTTTGCTCAATAACAATGACAGGTCACCCCATCTGTGAAAAAGTGCTTCCTATACAGACAACTTACTAGTAAATAAGACTCCTTAGAAGAAACTCATATTTCCCCTGGTGTTCCATAGAAGGTCCATCTGCACCCAAACGGAAGGGAAGCTATATGTGATTGCAGCTTATTTCAAAATGTTTCTGCGCATTTATAAATTGTCTGACTTTGAGTAAGATACTGAACTTATTTCTGTTTTTTGTGAGGGGTTTTTTCATCTGTAAAACAAGTAATAGGTAGCCAACCATGTAGGTTGTGGTGAGGAGTAAATAAAATGATTACATGAAAAACAAGGCTACTATGCAAAAGATTAGAACATAGAAGAATTTCAACATGGTAGTTTCCTGCCCTTCCTCCCTCAATTCCCTGCTCAGAGGTTTAAAAATGAGCAATACATAGGCACGTTTGATTGCTTATTCTCTGCTAAAAATTGCACATCATTTGCAGTTGATATTTTTTAAACCTTTCCTTCCGAATGCATTTTCACCTCTAGATTAATGAGCAAAATTGTGCAGTCAGATTCACAACAAAAACTCTCCTGATTGGGCCACAACATATATATCCTATGTCATTGTCTATGAAAGTCAGTGTTATCTTTTCCAAGTGGAAATTTAGGATTTCTTGCTAAATGTCAAAAATGTACTTAATTAGGCTATTTCAATTTTAGTATTAAATTTTTAATTGACCCAGAACAACAGCACAACCAAATGGTAGATTGATTCTGAGTATCTCAAGCTATTTGGTTATTTTTTTCCCTATTCAAAAATAAGGCCTTGAAGAGGCTTAAAGAAATAAGTTTGAGACAAAAAATAAATAAATAAATAAAAATAAACAAAACAAAAAACTTGTCTATCATCTTTCCTGAGTTGTTGTTCAGTTCAAATAAAAAAAAAACCACATAAAATAAAGGGCTTTGTGCATGCAGAGTGAAATCCCCAGTTGCCCTAATTTCCTGGTTTGCACAACCTGAGGAAACATCTTCAAGGAGCACATGCAACGACATGAGTGTCACCAGCAGAATCACTGGAGCAAAGTCTGCTGCCCTTATCCTGCTGCCACACTAATGCCCTTTGCCCTGCCACTTACTGTCTCTGCTCCACTGGCACTGCCTCTGAAACATCTGAGGCTGGTCTTGTCACTCTCTGGCTGCCTTGGTTGGCCTGCTCTTTGAATAGCTAGTGTGCAGCTGGTACCCATGCCACTGCTGATGCTGCCTGTGGAAGGGGGTGGAAAGCACCTGTCACTGGTATATAGTGCTTACTGGGCTCTCTTTTTTGCAACCTCCTAAAAAGGAAGCTTGATGAAAAATACCTTTAAGGTTGGGATGGAGGACATTGGCAGAGCATACATGGCCTGACACCCCAAGGTGTCCCTTGGGCTGTGTTTGTTTCTTTCGGGCTGCCAAAACAAATTCCACAGATTTCGTGCCTAAAAACAACAGAAAGGTATTCACTTAGTTCTTGAGGCCAGAAGTCTGATGTCAAGGTGTAATCAGAGCTGCACTTCCTCTGAAGACTCTAGGGTTATCCTTTCCTCTTTTGGATTCTGGTGGCTGTTGACTTTTTGTGGTTGTAGCACTTGAATCTCTGCCTCAGTCTTCACATCACCATTTCTTCTCCCTAGGTCTCTCCTCTGGGCACCTTTTATAAAAACAACAAAAACACTTCTCATTGGGTTTAGGGCAATCCTGATAATCCAGGATTTTTCATTTCTAGATCCTTAGCTTAATTTTATCTCTTATGCCACATGAGGTCACGTTCATAAGTTCTGGAGAGTAGGACACGCACATAATTATTTGAGAACCATCTTCTGGCTCTCTACAGACTGCACATGGATTATAAATTTCAGGGGCAGGTGCTATAGGGTCCATTTAAAAAGGCTAGTGAAATAGCCCAGGCAGAAGATGGTGACTTGGGCTAGGTGGTTGTGGTGGAGGCCCTGAGAAGTGGTCAGATTCTGTTAGAATTTTAAAGGTTGAGCTGATGGTAATTTCTTTTGTACTAAACATGGGTTATGAAAGAATAATAAGAGTCAGGGATGGCTCTAGAGTTGTTGGCCTGAGCAGCTGGAAAAGAGAGCTTTCACTTATTGAACTGAGCAACATTTGGGAAGAAAGTCAGGAGTTCAATGTTGTACATGTTACCTTTGAGAGTTCTGTTAGATACCCGAATAGAAATGTGAGGCAGTCCGTTGGATATACAAATCTAATACACAAGAATGAATAATATTATTTTCTAAAGCTCATGGTCATAGTTGGGGGAGACACACCTATAGGCAGACAATAAGTACCTGCCTTAATCAAAGCTATAGAGGAGAGGGGATCTCAGTTCATGGGACCTAGAGAAAGGAGTTCAGGGGCTGGTCTTAAAGGGATTATGGTGGCTCCCAGGAGCAACTCCTCAGTAGTCTCTGAGCAGCTCCATGGTGAGGACATTGACCAGAGGGAAATAAGAGTGAAGGAGGAACAGAGAGAGAAGACTCTGTGCTGGCACAGAAGGGACCACCAAGATCTCTTTTATAGGCACTAATGCTCTGCAGACTAGTCAGTGCCTTAGGGACCCTGCCCAGCCAACACCCACAGAGGGATACTTTCCTATCAGAAGTGGACAATAGCATTTCTGCAGAATTCTGGGAATTCAGCCAAGCCTCACCTGGAACAATAGAGGATGGGGTTAAGGGGTACAGTGATAGCACAAGGGGCAGGAAGGTTGTAAATCTGCTCCTGGCCAGACATAAACTCCTGCCCAGTTACTAGCGTGTGAGCCTTTTTGTGCTCTCAGACTTGGTGGCCTAGGAGACATGTCCATGCTTATCCTTTCACTGGGTGGCTAACGGTGGGGGAGCCTTCCAGAGAGAACAACACACAAAGTCTGAAATAACATGGCATATACAGGGTACTGTAGTGCACCATCTAGCCAAATTCAAGGTCAAGTTCTTTCACTTTTTTTTTTTTTTTTAAATATATTTTATTGATTTTTTACAGAGAGGAAGGGAGAGAGAGATAGAGAGTTAGAAACATCGATGAGAGAGAAACATTGACAAGCCGCCTCTTGCACATCCCCCACTAGGGATGTGCCCGCAACCCAGGTACATGCCCTTGACCGGAATCGAACCCGGGACCCCTCAGTCCGCAGGCCGACGCTCTATCCACTGAGCCAAACCGGTTTCGGCAAGTTCTTTCACTTTATAAAAGGAATTTACCTTTTAATTGACTTTTCCTAATTCCAATGAGTGGGTGTTGAAATGGGCACAGAAAATGAAATACACCTCTTTTGATGGGAGCTTTCTGTCTCCGTCTTTGGGTGCAAATGTGCTTGTATGTATGAACCCCCTGTGCATGCCTAGGAAATTGCATTAATTGAGAGGAGAGGAAAGAGAGATATTTGTGCCTGTCATATATGCATCAGCTTTTTTGTGTGTGAAGTCTCAAGGTCCCTTTTAGTGAGAGAGGGCAGAAGTGGAAGCTCGGCTTCTAGCAACCATGACATGGGATTATTGCTGGCCACCAGTGGTAAAATGACTACCCCTCCGGCGTGAAATCCTGTCGGGATGCAAACAGCACACGCTGCCCGGAGCTTCCCATTTTGTCAGAACTGTGAGCATCTGAAGGTCATGCGATGGTCTCATATATTCTGGAGAGTGAAAAGGAAGGTGGGCAGAGAAAGAGAGAGGCACTCCCTACGTGCTCCTGCAGCTTTTCCTCATTGACTTTTGCTTGGTATTCCTGTGCATGCTGATATCTTCTATCCTTGAACTAATGCACTTATGAAAGGCACTACTGCAATATAATGTAAATCAGACCCACACTATTAGTCTTAATCAATCAAAATAAATACAGGTCTAAGTTGTCTAAGCTTTATCGCCCCACTTAGACCACATGCTTCTTCTCTTTCTTGACTAACAAGATATGTGTCTCCCCAGTGTCATGAACCTGTCCCACTCTCAGCGATCTCGCCTTTCTGTCAGGTGTTGTCTCGACTTCAGTGCTCAGTTCTAAAGCATGTTTCGGGGACAACGATTGAGGGCACCCTTTTTGCTGAGCTTTGTATCATAAAACCAGAGCTGAAAGGTAAAACTGTGACTCCACTTGATAAGATGGCTATTTTGATTTTTATCCAAAGGTTTTAAAAAAAGCATGAAGTTAAAGAAATAAATAAGAGAGATGAGTCTTGGCTAAAACCAGATTTTAAAACGGAGAGGAATCTCTCAGAATCCCACATTGGGTGCATTTGTCTTATTTGTTAGGATGCAATTTTTTCGTTAAATGCCTTTAGTATTCCTCCAATTTTTTATTGCTTTCCCTTCTCTACTTTTCTGCCACCACACTCAAATTACACTAAATCCAAAGTATTGACTAATTCTATTTTTTAAAAAAGGAGAAATAAAGAAATATAAGTGTGTCCAGGTCCTCTCTTCTGATTGACAGACAAGCAAAAAGATGCTTACATATTTGGATATGTTGGTGAAGCAGCTAAGCCTGCATGTAGCTGAATTGATCCTATCCAGATTCTACTGACTCAAAACCGATTCATGTGTAGGGAAGTGGCAGCATCACTCAGGAAAATAAATGCAGGTAGGTCTTGTGGTTCATAGGAATTTATTGACACAAAAATGTTTTGTCTCTTAGAATCATCAGAAAAGTCCCACAACTACTGTTGTTGTTTTTAAAAATAATTGGAGCTTGTCAGAGTCTTAAGAATGGTCCAGGTGTAGGAATATGTCCTGCAGGTATCCATGGGGAGAGTCGGAGAGGGGTATTGGTGGGAGTGAGTGTGGAGAATGGTGTCAGGTCTTTGCTAAATCACAGTATTTTGACATTCTCAGGTTCAGGCATGTGGGTATGGACCAAAAAATGGGGCCTTAATAACCCGCATGGGCTGAAGAATGAGACTCCAGCAGCTACTGTGGAGGCCCATATTGGTGAGGTGGGAAGTCCATGGAAATTCTCATGGTGCAGATCAACAGATTTCTGGCAAAGGAGCATGAATCCTAGGAAGGAATTTGGTGGCTGAGGTTTCCTCTTTCATCAGCTCTGCTCCCCTCTGTAAATGAGTCATTTGGAATGTTATAATGTTTTAGGGACAATAAAAGTAACACACAAGAAACGATTAATGAGCGGTTGATGACAACATATGAATGTGATAAGATACCTAAAGAAATACAGTTCAGCAAAATGTTAAAGAATTCTGTTGTAAGAGGGTTTATTATCATGAAATTTGAACCTTATGAATCAGATTACATACACTGTAATCTATCATATTTGTTAGATGAAACTTTTGCCATTTCTCTGCATTTACTATCATCTCCCCTGTCCTGGTAATCTCTCAAATCCCACTATTAATGCCTACCTCATCTAGGTTAGGCAGGAATAAATTGCTTCCAGATCCTGATCTATTTTGCTTCCTCCAAGTTCAGGTCAAACAAAGGGTAGCTTGGTGGAGATTATGGACATTGAGCTAAACTTTGTCAGAGGGTCAAGATTTTTCTTCTATAAATGGGGAAGGTCACAGTACATAGTGATTTTATCACTGTGGTTGTACTACATTTACTCAAACAAGTGAGGCTCAAATATTTTGAGGTAGAAAGAAGAATACACAATCAATAAAGCAAAGTCTCCCAATATCTTTTTATAGTGCATTACAAACATTGCTTAGAAATATAAACATTGTTACACAAGAATTTAATTTTCCCCACTTTGCTTTCCAAATCAGTGGTAATGTTCTAGTCCCCAATGCTCAATTTAGAGAGATTCAATGAACCTGTATATTGAAATTGAATAACACCACAATCATATTCTGAGCCCTCCTGAAGCTGTTAAGCCTCAATATATATGTTTTTAATATTAGTTGATGTGAATTTAATATAAACTAAGTATCCTAGTTAATTAAACGTGTTGCTAGGAATATTTCCAGAGCTTAATTCAATGTCATATTCAATGGCCTTGGGCACCATTTTCATATCATTGGAGTATTATCAATTCATCTTGGCTAAGTAATAAACACTAGGAAATAGACAGTGAATAGTGTGTGTTTTCCTAATATTAGCCATTTACAAAACAAAGCAAAAACACTGAATCCTTAGGAGTTGTTTTCCTGGTAACCCATGTGATTTCTCTGTCTCTCTCTCTCTTAAAGTATCCTAACAAAAACATAAGAATGCTCCTACGAAGCAAGTCTGAATCATATTTGCTATGTGAACCCTTAGAGATTCTGTCCCCCAGAATATAATTAGCAATGTTTGGAGACACCTTTGGTTGTCATGGTGGGGGCAGGGGACAGGTTGCCATGTCGTTTAGTAGATAGAAACCAAAGATGCTGGTAAACATTCTAAATGCACAGGACTGTTCCCACAACAAAGAATTACCTCGTTTAACATGTCAATAGTGCTGAGGTTGAGAAACCTGCTGTAGGGAATCAATTTGTTGAGCATAAGTAATCTGAGATATGCTAAAGGCAACATCTCATGGAGAAAACAAAGGCTTGTTCTCCTTCTGAAGTGTGGGCGCACTCAGGGATCTGCACACATGCACATGGGAGGATCGTTCAGGGAGCAGCTCCGGCCCTGCTTTCCTCATTGACTTTTGTTTGGTATTCCTGTGCATGCTGATATCTTCTATCCTTGAACTAATGCACTTATGAAAGGCACTACTGCAATATAATGTAAATCAGACCCACACTATTAGTCTTAATCAATCAAAATAAATACAGGTCTAAGTTCTCTAAGCTTTATCGCCCCACTTAGACCATATGCTTCTTCTCTTTCTTGACTAACAAGATATGTGTCTCCCCAGTGTCAAATACAGAGCTGGTTTCAATGCATACTTGTTTGTTGATGAAATGGTATATACTTACATGGATTTATTTATTTGCTCACATTTACAGTCATTTGCTTTCTTAAATAGAACATAAAACCAGAATAATCAAGTCACAATGGAAGATACTTTAATACTCTCCCCCTAAAAAAGCACAACTCCACTCATGATTAGGTTTAGATGCATGCTCTCACAGTATTTAAAAACATGGCAGAAGAAATCATTTATTTATTCATCAACAATTTAGAGAACAACTACTATGGGATTGGCTATTGGGAACATAGGGATGAACAAATAATTTTCCTTTGTAAATTACGAAGTCTACAGATATAAGAAGGCAAATAAACCACAAGTTAGAGGGGAGTGTGATAGTCCATATATAGGTACAAGATTCTGTGAGAACCTAAAGGATGGGAGGTTTGCTCTTTGGATCTGGGAGAGAGCTGAGAATATCAGGTGTAGATGGATGAGTAGAAATTTTCCAAGTGAATAACAACACAAAGGAACTATATTCTTGATAGAGGAGAAAGTAAAAAATAAAAAAATAAAAAAAATAAAGATTTAAAAACCACACGGGGAAATCAGGCAGGTATTAGGCTGGTAAAACTGAATTGTCAGCCAAAGCCGGTTTGGCTCAGTGGATAGAGCGTCAGCCTGCGGACTGAAAGGTCCCAGGTTCGATTCCGGTCAAGGGCATGTACCTTGGTTGTGGGCACATCCCCAGTAGGAGATGTGCAGGAGGCAGCTGATCGATGTTTCTCTCTCATGGATGTTTCTAACTCTCTATCCCTCTCCCTTCCTCTCTGTTAAAAATCAATAAAATATATTTTAAAAAAATTTAGCCAAGAAACATCAGCTTGTTCAAATAAACACTGAATATACATGTCCAGGTGATATCGTTCTCTATGCAACTGGCAAACAGTCAAGGAGAGATAATGGAGACATCAGTTCAGTGAGACTGACAAAGGCCTTTCTTTATAGGAGGTGGCACACCCATCAGTGAGCACCCGTGGCTTCCTGTGGCAGGATTCATGAGGATGTAGTTCTGTGGTGCAGTGGCCACAGGGATGAATGGGAGCCTCCAGAATCCCCTCTCTGGTTGCTGCCAATCATCCCTGCTTTCTGTCTTCCCTTGACAGAGTGAGTAAAAGAAAGTTGGTGTTATTGGGTCTCAAAGAGCTGCAAGAAAATGTAGGAACAAATAATAATACAAAGATGTGGGTGAGAAGCTGGCATTAAACCTGATCTGTCTCTCTTGGATTATTAGGCTTTCTTCCAACAAGTGTGGTAATGTCAACTTTTCTGTACATTGAGAAGAAATTCTTCATTTCCTCTTTTACCTTCCCACCTTTCTTTTTTAAAAGCAAGTTTTTTAATTTATAAAAATAGTAGACACATACCATATAATACTCCCTTTTCCTTGGAGGGAGACACTATTTCTATCTTCAAAGGCTATTTGTTCTGCAAGCAGCCTTTTAAGATTGTCTAGAAATAAGCTGTCCATTCCTTATCACAGACATACTGAAGTGCAAGACCCCCAGAGAGAATTGTCTGCCCATAGTTTTTCAAGGTACTGCTGGCTAACCAGATGATGATGGTTCCTGATGTAGGTAGTGCTGATCTCCAGCAAGGAAGAGCTCTCCAGAGCATTGTAGTGGGAGGTGTCTGGGCATGATGAGAGGAATACAAATGTCAAGAAGTTCTTACTCCTTAGGTCTAATGTTGAGAACCATAAGATTCTTACTGAATTTCTAAAACCTCCTGAACTTGAGGCGGGGTATAAGAATCAGTCATAGTTTATCTGTTCAGTGTCTTTTAATCCGTGCCTCACAATCGGAGAGGCGTGCTGTTTCAAAGGCTTGGCTGTAATGCAATTTTCAAAGAGATCCTTGACTTGAGTTCTGAAATCATTGCTTTCTGACAGAATGATTCATCTAGAACAATTTCTCAATGATTTTCAATTATGGCCCCCCCCCACAAAGATTTTTTTTCCTAATTGCCCCTCCTCCATAACATTTTACTGCCACACATACAGTATAGCTCTTTATGTACTGTGACCCACAAACAATGATGATATCCAAGTTTTATTGTGCACCCAAGAACCAATTTTCATTTATTTGGGGTTGATATAATCTGCATTGAGAATGCATGGTCCAGAATATTCCTGTATAAATTAGAGGATATAGTAGTCTGGATCTTCTGAGAAGCAGATAACAGGTCAGATTAAACATGCAAGGATTTTGTCCCTGGTTGGGTGGCTCAGTTGGTTGTAATGTCATCTAGTGCACCAAAAAGTTGGTGGTTCTATTCCCAATTAAGGCACATGCCTGGGTTGCCAGTAGAGGATGTGCAGGAAGCTAGCACATCAATCTTTCTCTCTCTTTCCCTCACCTTCTCTCTCTCTCAAAAAAAATCAACTACAAATTAAAACAAACAAACAAACAAACATAAACCTGCAAGGATTTTGTTAGGTGCACTATTTGTATGAAAGTAAATGGAAGGAAGGAACCAGATAAGGTAGTTTTCCAGGCTTGGACCTTAGGGCCCCATTGAATGTAGCTAAATAATGTCATTCATAGATAATTGTTATGTGCAAACACTTAATGCTTGCTGTCCAGCATAGCTTTGCATACCACCTCCTCTGTTCATATGTGGCACCACTAACCTCATGGAGAAGGGACAGAATTCCCTTTGGATGCAATGGCCTTGGGGCAGACACATGGAGCAAAGCAGAAAGTGCCTTGAGGTTGGCTAGTTCTCACATGTGGCCCAGGCCCTTTGTCTGTCTGCACTTGAACTTCTGAATATTTCTACAACACCATCTGCCTATAGTGCTTTCTCACTCAGAAGTCAAAGATCACTAAGTAAATTCATGAATATGCCTAGAAATCACTCTTTTTTTAAAAAAAATATATTTTATTGATTTTTTACAGAGAGGAAGGAAGAGGGATAGAGAGTTAGAAACATCGATGAGAGAGAAGCATCGATCAGCTGCCTCCTGCACACCTCCTACTGGGGATGTGCCTGCAACCCTGGTACATGCCCTTGACCGGAATTGAACCTGGGACCTTTCAGTCCGCAGGCTGACGCTCTATCCACTGAGCCAAACCGGTTTTGGCTAGAAATCACTCTTTATTCATGTGGGGGGAAAACTTGTACATTGGCTCTTTTACAATTTTCTCTGTCTCTCCCCTCAATTCAGGCACCCCAGGCTGTTTGTTTCCCTGACTGTTCGCAGCTTCTCATTTTTCTCTTCCACCTGAGTCAATTGAACGAACAGGCTGAATCCTTTAGATCTCTCAAAATGCATAAGGTTGGTTAGTAGAGCGGGGATTTACAGAATTTCCACCAGCACTTGCTTAAAGCTCATAAAATTTATTTCACCTCATGACATCCCTCCTCTTCAATGTCATATCTAAAAATATTTCTAACCTCATCAAAAACTGGGAGTCCTTTCATTCTTTTTCTGCCAGGTGGTCAATAATGTAGTACACGCTTTCTCAGCAGTTTCTGATCTGCCAAAAAAACTGCTCCAGAGAAAGAAGTAACTGAAGTTTCAAGACTTTTATGTCACATACCACCTCTCAACTTGCCATAATCACCTGCATTTTCTAAGCTCTGAGACAATTATTCTGATTTCTGTATAGGACCCTGTATCTTCAGCTGTAGTGTCATATTTGTTTTGAGTCTGTTTTTTAAGTTAAGTATCTGGCTGAGCCCCTGTGATGAACATATTAAATAAACACATTTTGGATTTTTTCCCTATAACAACTCCCTGTTGTATTTAAATTCCTTATCCCCTGGGACCTATTGTATCTCCCCCATCTCACCCCCTACCCATTATAAATCATAAGCATTATGTTTTAGGTAATTCAAGCATAGTTTTTATGGCTTATCTGATTTCTATCAACCTAATATCCTGAAGAAGAAGAGTCTAGATCTGATGTAGGGTAGAGGTCCTTCCACCAGACTTATCTTGTCAGTTACAGATCTTCTACATTTTGAGTAATACACACTTAAAATTTTTGTAGGATATTTACCATCTCTCAACATAACTGTAAATGTGCTATTATTTAAATGATCTCTTTTCCACAAGGTCTAAATAGGACAGAAATGGGAAGATGAAAGGGACAATGAAGGGGACAAGGAACTATGTCCTGCCAAATCACCTTTGTTCCTGGCTGAGCCTGGAAATTCCATGTGTGAACAATGAGGAGGCTGCTCTTTGACATCACATTTTCATAGAACCACACCTCTAGAATAGTTCTGCATTGGAAAATTTGCCAGAATGACTTGCTTCCTAGGAGGGGAAAGGAGTTATACTGATGTTAAAGAAGCTAAAAATCCAAGTATTCCAACCCAGGGGAACCTCTGAGCTTGGAATGGCTGAAAGACTATTACAATCTTCACTTTGTATAAAGTTCTCTTGATCAAAAATAGGAAATCCGGTGGCAGAAATTATTATATCTTTGTATGAATTAGGAATGCATTAAGCGGCATAAAACAGAAAATTTGACTAAGAGTGACAAACCATATGACACATATATTTTGTACTTAATAATAAATCTATAGGCAGGTGATTTCTAGATTAGTACAGCAGCTCCAGCCTAGAGCTGGTGGATATGTGTGAGATTTTCTTGGCAATCCTGTAATGTTGTCAAATGGCTTTCTTGTAATTCTCTCATTTCATCAGGGAGGAAATTCTTTTTCAGAAACTCTGCAGCAGTCACCCTACATCTCACTGGTCTGAACTGAGCCAATACTACCTCTAGGTCAATCACCGACAGAGGGGATGGGATGCTGATGCTTGACTAAAAACAACCACAGTTCACCTCCTGAGACCTGGCACATTGTCAGCTGAACAAACTGAGCATTGTTGGCAAAGAGGAAACAGAAACAAATAACAGTGCTGGCTATGACCATTAAGGCGGAGCTGGTAGATGGCTGATGCATAAGTGCTGACATACCTATAGACTTGGCAGTGAAATCCCTTACCCTTTGTAAAATATTTTTGAAAATTACACCTAAATAAAAGGACTTTGGGGATTATCTATTCTGAATTCTTGTATGCTCTTCCAAAAGCAAATCATTGCCCTGATCTCAACTATAATAAGTGTTGACTGTGGATATTCTGTTCTTTCATGGGATAGAGAGGGAAGCATTCCATTACCCACGCATGGGAGATTGTGGTGTGGCAAGATTTATTCAGGTGGAAATAGAAGGCTGCCAGTGTCCCTGGATTTCCAATGTCCCATCTCCGTCCATCCAGCCATGGAAAATGTCCAAACTTGTCTTCATCAAGGCTAAAACAAAGACCAGTGTCCAGAGCTTCTGTGCCATGTCAAAATTTAGCCCAGTTCAGCCTTTCTCACCATCTAGCTAGCTTAGCTGTGTTCCCATCTTCCGTCTGTAGCTGTGCTGTAATCAGACTCCTACCTGGAGCTTGCATTTGGAGTCTCCTCAGACATCTGTCCCACAGCTGCTAAGGTCACATGGCTATGAAGAGAGAACACGTGAACTCATGGGGCGAGCACAGGTCACCTAGTGAGAGAAAGCTCTTTTCTTTTTGTTTCCCCTGGGATTATATTACCTCAGGTTTGGGGAAGGACCAGGAGCTTTTTCAAAATAATCAATCAACTTCCCATGCTTTTGCAGGCTTCTGAAGGTCCCTAGCCAATTGACCCCTTTCCCAGGTTAGATAGACAGGCCCCTGTGGTCAAGCATCCCTCCCCCCATTTTGACTTCTAGTATGCATGTGCTTACCTCCCTCTTTATCTTTCTATCCCTTCTCCCAGTGATCTTCTGGAACTGATGGTGGTTCCCTGGGGAGTATGTGAAACTGTAATTTCTTGGTGAAACAAGCAGGCTCATGCTCCCCAGTTGACCATGCTTAACCATGTTGATTCCTTTTGTGTTAATATCTAGCTACATATGGTAACAATGCTATAGCAGAACACAATGAGCTCCCTGGAGGTCAGGACCAGATCTTCACCTTCATTTCCCCAGTATTTTTTATTGTGTTTGACACATAAAAGACACTCAGAAAATGGTTTCTGCTTGAATTAATGAAATAAACCTTCATTGAATAAGTGAGCAAACCTAGGCCAGCACAAGAGACTGACAAAGTCCCAGGTCACTCAGTTACCTATTCCCAGAGCCAGAACCACAACTTAGTTCTTCTGACTTGCAGTTTGAGTTTTATTTTTTCATTTTCACATGGGTACTTGTCCAAAGAAGGCATATAAGATTTTTTTGTGTGTGTATCCTAAAAATCAATTTCTCAGGAAAGGCTATGAAGGCAGAGACATAAAAGAACAGCTGTTTCACCGAAGAGCTCACACGGAATTCAGGAGAGAATAAAAACATGACCTTGGAAGATATAAGTGCCTCTTTGAGGCTAACGCTGCAGATGGGACTTATTTGTGGAGTTAGGAGAAATTATTTTCTTCTCCTGTAAGGAGCTCTGTCCCATAGTTCCGGCTGAACTTGACTGCACTCTCTGAAATACCCGAGTGACACTTCCAGACCAGCCTCCTGACTCTCTGAGTTGACCCTTGTATTTTTTAAGACTTCCCTAGAATGTGCAAACTATGTATGGGCTCTCCTAAGTCAGAAGGCAATGGATGAGGGATGAGAAGGACTCCTTACATGTCCTGTGTTTTTTCCAAACTGTCCCTGATGGCAGAATGACATTTATTTTATGAGACCACAGATGATTAAAGTTTTTAGTATATTTTAACAGTCCAGTCTGCAACAGGAGAAAGTTTATTGGGGCTGATTGTTGATTGTGATTTGTTTTCCTTATTACACATATTAGTCTAACGTATTGCTGTGCACTTATTATAAAAATCCAATACTCTAAAATAAAACACTGGTGTGTAGAATCACAAAGCATTTTAGAAGATTAATATATCACATCAAAGAATGTCAAGGTTTGACTATCGTACTATCTATCAATACTATTCAACATGTCAAAGTGTTATTTTTACCCTATTACCTTGGATGAGGTATGGTGAAGTTGAATGAAGATGAAGAGAGAGACCAGAACGAGCTTTATAGTTTTATTACCTATAGTTCCCTGGGGAGAATACAGCATACTCCCCAGCTCTAGGGGGAGCTCAGGGTCGGTCAGGAGGCAGAAGTTGAGGGGTTGTGGCAAGAGCTTTTATTGTGCCTTCTGTGGAAGGAGGAGTAAGGCAGGGCAAGCAGGTTTAGGATTGGCTACTTTGATTAATCTCAGCTCGCTGGAGCTTAAGACCTGTGCCTGGGTGTCAGGTACCTGGCCCAGGGTGATTAGGGTAGGCATATGGTGGTCCAGAGTGTAACAGCTCCACATGGGAGGTGGTGGGGTTGTGAACTTAGCTGCTCAAGAAGGGGAACTGACTGGCTTTGGCCAAGGTCTTACCACCAAGTCAAGGCAACTATGAAACAACTATATTGCATA
The DNA here is from genome assembly GCF_028538775.1 of Myotis yumanensis. NCBI lineage: Eukaryota > Metazoa > Chordata > Mammalia > Chiroptera > Vespertilionidae > Myotis > Myotis yumanensis. Next base: position 24,871,433 of record NW_027223754.1, on the reverse strand, counting down.
AGTAAAAGGAAATAATAATGTATTATTTCAAGAGATATTTCAAAAACACTTAATAAAACATAACGTCTCTACTAATTAAAAATAAACTGAATAAAAAAGAAATAAAAGGATTAGGAAAAAAAGTATTAATAAGATTAAAATATTTTCTTGACATGATTTAACATACAAAAGCCAGTGTCAGACTTGATGAAAATACAGTGGAGTTCTCCGCTAAAGTTAGAAACAAGATAAAGACATCTATTATCAACACATCTTTAATAACATTCTGAAATGTTAGCTAATGTATGGAGAAGAGAAATAAATACAATTGTTAGAGAGAAAGTTCTTATTTGCAGATGATGTGATGGTATACCTAGAAAATTCATGGTAGTTATTCAAATATTAAAAACTAGAAAAAAAGTTTAATAAGGAGGTTGGTTAAAAAATTAATATGCAAAAGCATATATCCATATAATAGAAAAATAATATTCCGTTTAGTGTGGCAACATCAAAAGTAGATAAAATATCTAGGAATTAAATTAACAAGGAATATAGAGAACTAATATATAGAAATTTTAAATTCTACTAAAGATCATAAAATAATAGTGAATCTAACCACTATGCTGTACACCTGAAACAAATACAAAATAATATTGAATGTAAACTAGAATTGAAAATATAACAACATTTGAAAAATCCAAAAAATTAAAAACAAACAAAGCAACTTGAAGGTCCATCAATAGTGGAAATATTGAATCAACTATGATGCACTCAGACAGTTATAGGAAACAAGGAGTTGGATCTACTGGTCTAAAGAGAAGTCTATAAATCTCACTGTTAAATGAAAAAAGCAAACTGCTGAGTAATGGGTACAGCATGTTATAATTTTTGTAAAGGCAGGAAAGTACATGCATGTATAGATGTATATAAGCTTTGATTTGGAATGTCCAAAGGCACAGAAATCTACATACAACATTGTTTATATGGTTACTCTGGGGATTTGAATGGACTGGAGGGAGATTAGTTTATTTATTTTACTAAATGTTTACACTACTTTAGTTGTTACAGAAAACATGTTACTTTGCAATAAAATCCAATAACAATAAAAATAATATTGACAAAATAGACATAAATGTCAAAATAAGAAAGTTCACTAAAGAAAATTCTTTATATGGGTCCTCTAAATTAATCTATAAATTTTATATTTCAGTCAAAAAACAAGATGGGTTTCGGGGGAATTTGATAAAATTATATTTTAAAAGTAACATGCAAGACTAACCATATTGTCTTTTAAAAGGATGAATAAAAAGGTAAAGTAATCTTTTTCAGCAATTTAAACACACTAAAATTTTAAAATGTTTATATTGGCCAGTAATACATGGGTAAATAGACCAATCAATGTAATACACTGACAAGAAATAGACCCTATTATAAATGAAGATTTTGTGGACGACAAATGTAGCAGTGAGCTACATATGTAAACACAACTGTTATCCTTTAGAAAAAATTAGTGGCAGATTCACATATATATATGCTAGAGGCCTGGTGCACGGATTCATGCACCAGTGGGGTAGCTTGGTGTCGCCTGTGGGGATCAGGCCGAAACCAGCAGTTCAACATCCTCCAAGGGATGTAGTAGTGCATGAAGCGGCAGGCAGTAGGGAGGAGCCTGAGCCTGGGCCTGGCACTATGCCACTCCTGCTCATCCCAGTCCCGCTGCACCTGCCACCTGCGTTGCTGCTCAGTAGGCTCACTGACGCTCCACTGCAGTCTCCACCCACCCGTCCTAGGGTGATACCAGCACACCCATGACTGAGAAGCAGTGTTGGCTCATGCCCAGTCAGTCCCAATGCCAGTCCCAATCCCAGTCCAGGTCCGGATGGGGAAGGGGCACACAGGGGGAGTGTCCGAGAGAGATGATAGTGAAGCTGTGAGCCTGTGTCTGGTGCCCGTCAGTCACCTGAGCTGTGCTTCTGCTCTGGGAGTGCACTGACCACCAGGGGGCAGCTCCTGCATTTATAGTCTGCCTCCTAGTGGTCAGTGCGTGTCACAGCAACTGGTTGAATGGTGGCATAGGTTTTTATATATAAAGATCTTATTATGAAGATATATTCGCATACATATGCAAAGAATGTGCAACAGTAAAATAGATGTAGTGTTATTTTTAACAGGAGGAAGGAATAGGGAAGGAATAAGTGGTACAAAGGAAAATGGGGAGAGAAAAAGGAAGAGAGAAGAAAGCTTTAAGAGGAGACTGTCTATGAATCAGGAATTGGCTTTAGATCATTAAATTTTTTTCTATAAAAATACAATATTTCTTTCTATTTAAACCTAAAGGCTTCGGGTCTTTTATCATTTCTATTTAAAAATAATTGTTTCTATTTTTATACTCAACTAGAGGCCCAGTGCATGAATTCATGCACAGGTGGGGTCTGGCTGGCCCACCCCAATGGGGGCCCATCAGACCAGGCCAGCTGGGGGGAGAGGCCACAGGCAGTGGGCCCGCTGACCCCACACCCAATCGAGGGTGTTGGGGGCCGATCGGGGCCCAGATCATGCTGGTTGGCTGCTGCAGTGCTTGTCCTAGCCACCAGTTGTTCTGGTCGTTCTGGTCATTCTGCCATTCTAGTCACTGGGCTTTTATATATATACTCACCTTGAACTACAAAAGATCTAAAGCAACATGAAATGTATATAAATTCAGTAAAATAGATAAGATAAAAAGTCACATCAGTGAAAACAGAGAAAAAATGAGAAGGCCAATAAGCAAAAAACATTGCAAAAGGGCCCATATTTTAAAATGTTGATTTAGAAATTAAGTTATTAGTTTCTTGGTGGCCCAAGAAAAAATATAAGAGCTTAGAAAAAATCACAATGTACAAGTATTTTTTTTTATTGTTGAACAAAAATTTTCCTTACTCTTGAGTTTTGATGATCTATCTTGCATAGTTTTTATTTTATTTTAATTTTTTAGATAACTTATTGTTGAACCATGGGGACACTGGACAATGTAACAAACTGTATGTTTAATAATATTATCTCTATAATATACACTATAGTCAGTTAAAATTGAATGAATAACTCTAGCTATTTCTATGACCATTTTCAAATGTCACTACATGGGAAACATGATCTTGAAGGAATAGTAGATAAAGAAGAAGTGTTCAAAGCCCTGAGAGTGGCCCTAACCAGTTTGGCTCAGTAGATAGAGCGTTGGTTGAGGACTGAAAGGTCCCAGGTTTGATTCCAGTCAAGGGCATGTACCTTGGTTGTGGGCACATCCCCAGTAGGGGTGTGCAGGAGGCAGCTGATCAATGTTTCTCTCTCATGGATGTTTCTAACTCTCTGTCCCTCCCCCTTCCTCTATGTAAAAAATCAATAAAATATATATTTTTTAAAAAAGCCCCGAGAGTGAACAAAGCCTAGTGATTTAGAGGGAGAGCAATGTCTATGGATCCAGACTGCTGGGACTAAACCCTCAGCTCCCCCACCTAATACAGGTGTGATCTTTGGAGAGTTGGTTAACCTCTTTATGTTTCAGTTTCCTTTGTGTAAAATAAGGATAAAAGTACTAGATAACTCATGGAGCTGTGAAGATTACACTACTTAATATATATAAAATGTTAGAACAATATTTGATATGTAGAAAGAATCAAATAATGTTAGCTAAGGAAAAATGTATTCATCATATCTATCTTAGAATCATATAAAATATTTAAAGATTAAAAATGCACACTATCTTTTTCCCAAAATGAATAATAGTTCCCTTTAATTTTACACATTTAAAAAATTAAATTCTAATTTTCAAAAAAGTAGATGGTTACTGTACATTATTTCACATTTGCTCTTTCAGTTTTCCTTCCATCAGTCCCTCAGTTCCAGGCATCTGTACGGTTCATTTTGTGGACAGAGAGGAGTTGGAAGTTGAAAGTGTGTAAAGTCATTTTTATTAGGACAGAGGCAGCGGAGCTGGCACATTTAGAAGCCTGACCTTTCTGTTTCTTGCTCAGAATTCAGAAGAGAGACTGTTTCAGAGTAAAGTTCCAAGGAGCACTTTATAAAGACTGGGTAACTTTGTTGCTTACAGACTAGCTTTCTGGCATATCCTGGAAGTCTTTTCTCTGCCCCTGGATTTCTGTGTCAAAGCCTAGTTTCTTATCAGGGGGTGGCTGAGGCTGTGTCACCAGAAGATTGAGCCAGCCCAACACTGAGCCCTGTGGTTCCGGTGGGGTCAGAAACCTGCATGGTTAAAATAGCAAGTCACATCTGGATAAAAATGTGAACCATTCAGCCTTTCCCTGTGGCCAGAGGCCAGCGATGACTTCCTTAGAGCAAGTTAAACAACACATATTTGGAGATAATGACTTAGTTGAATTGGGTTGTGATTTTTAAAGAGCCCAGGAAATTCTAATGTGTCCCACTGATAAGGATTACTACCATGAAAATAGAGGGGTTCTGCATTCATGTCCATAAATAGAGATGGCCAAAGGGAAAGCTTAACATGCAGAGTTTTTATAGATATCACTCAGATTACTACCTGGGCATATGCTGCTCTTTAAGATTTGGATACAATGGACTCAAATCTCCAGTCCAAATCTCATGGAAAGGCCAGTGACTCATTGTGATTCCTTCCACCTTGAAGATGTTATATTTGTCTGGTAACCTTTGGCCCCAAGCTCCAGTTTCTGCTGAAAGACTCAGTTTATGGCTTCTTTCTTTGCCTTTTTCATGCTTTCTGTACTCTATCAAGCCATATGTATGGCTACGTTCCTGTCCTTAATTTTTATGGAAAGCCACTCATACACTGTTGCTCATTTCTGAAAATTACAGAAGTTACGTAGAAGATGGAATGGGGTTATGTTGCAGGAAGCCAAATGGGTTCTGACTGAACATGTCTGCTTTCAAGAAGTGATAGCCTTCATTGCCTGCTGGACTCCACTGGATTTCCATGTTTTTGATCTGCCTCTTTTCTCTACCATCCTCTAACTGACTCCTGATTTAACATTCATCAGTTTATTTCACATAAATCAAACTGGATTCATTTAAGGTGCACAATTCGATGAATTTCAACAATTGCATACACAGTGAAACCACTGCCACAGTCAAGAATGTTTACAACACCCATGAAAATTTCCTCCTGCTTTTTTGCAATCTAACCTCTCTCCCTCCCCAGCCAAATGTAATCTCCCTCCCCAGCCAAATGCAATCCCTACATGCACAGTCATTATAGATTAGTTTGCATTAGTTAAATAAAAAATAGAATCATGGTATTTACTAGTGTGTTTTCCTCTTTTGTGTCTGGCTTCTCTCAGTGTAATGATTTTGAGATTCACCCACTTGTATTCCTTTTTATTAATGAGTAGTAGCCCATGGCATGGATGCACCACACCCTGTCTACCCACTCACCTGCTGGTGAACACTTGTGTTCTTTCTAGTTCAGAACTATTGCAAATAAAACTGCTGAAACATTTGTGTACAAGCCTTTGTGTGGACAGATGCTTTTATTTATTTTCTGTAAATACCTCGGAGTGAAATGACTGAGTCCGTGTGATTGGTTTATGCATCACTTAAGAAACTGCCAATGTGGTTGCACAGTTTGCAGCACCATTAGCACTGTATTAAAGATGCTGCATCCAGCGATTGGTGCTGTCAGGTTTGTTTTGTTTGTTTGTTTTATGTTTCAAATGCGTATGTAGTAGAATAATGTTTTATTTTTCAATTCCAGAATTTCCATTAGATTCTCTTGCGTATTTTCTACCTCTTTGCTAAGAGTCCCTGTTTTGTATTCATTACAAGTGCATTTGCCTTTATCTCACTGGACTTGTGTAATAGTGCTTTAAAAATCCTTATCAGATAATTCCAATGAGTGGGTCTTAGCAGGATTGGGCTTTGTTCCACAACTTTTCCCTTGAGATTGGGCCCCATTTTCTTAGTTCCTTATAGATAAATTTTATAGTATGCTGGGCATTATGAATGTTATTTATAGTAACTTTGGATTCTGTTATTTTTTCTTGAAGATTGTTTTATATATATATATATATATATATATATATATATATATATATATATACATATATATAGCAAGCAACTAACCTGATTAGATTTTGACTTACCCCCTTTCTCGGTGGGCTCTGCTCAGAGCTCAGATTGCATCTCTTAGCCTTGGCTGAAAGCTGTTTTGAGTGTGCTCACATGTGCATTTGCCAGGGGCCACCCAGAAACTCAGATGAAGTTACTTTACAGAATGTGGGGCTCTCCTTTGTGGCTTTCTCATTCCCAGGGTTCCCTCTTCACTTTACTGTGGCTCGGCTGACTCCTGTCCTTTCCTTTGTTCTTCAGTACAGAAGGACAGCTGCTTTTCATCTCACTTTCAAAAACTCTCTGCTTTGGTTCATTCTCCAGGGCTTTCAGGGGTTGCTCTTTACAGTTTGCCCAATGTTCATAGTCATCTGTGGGGTGGGTTAGTCTGCTAGGGGCTTATGCCTTTATACCATAAGTACAACTCTCTCATTTTATGCTAAGAGGATTAACTAGCTATTTTTCTTTTGGTCTTATTCCAACCTATCTTTTCAGGGGCTTACCTTCAACCCTCAAGTGGCTGATGGTGTTTTCCAAAATAAAGATGGTGGTTAATCTTCTTTTTATTTCTTTATTTTATTTTTGTAACCCAGCCACTAAGCCAATAATTCAAGATTTCCAGATGTGGGCATAGATAGGTGAGCTTTGGGCTCAAACACAAGGAAGACTGAACATTTTATGCTTCTGCAGACTATAGTCGACAGAAACCAAGAAAGCAAGAGAGAACAGTAAATGGGGTCCAGAGAATAAAATTAGTAATAACCTTAACTAAATAAGAAAAGAAGCCAAAGGTACAAAGTAGTTGCTCCCCAACTGAGCTTGAGGAAGCTTCTGTAATGGGATGACTGGATAGCTAATAAGCGTAGTGAAGTCTGCCATCTATGACAAGGTCAGGGGCAGATGACAAATAATCTCATAAGGAAGCAGAAATAGAAGTGAAACTCCAAGTCATTTACAGTGCAATGACTATTCCCAATATCCTAGCAAGAAGAAATTGGAAAGTAATGCCAAAATGTCATCATTTGGATTAGTCAAAGTGTCAAGGCTATCTGAGGTGCTATCCCAGAATGACTCTAAACCAGCAGTCAGACATCCCCCCAGGAGTCCCGGATTGGGGTGCAGGCCAGGCTGAGGGACAACCCCCACCCCGTGCATGAATTTTGTGCACTGGGCCTCTAATATATATATATAAATGGTCCTCTTCTTAGGTTTTCCAGGATCACTGACTCACTCATTGCTCTCTTTCCTACATGCCCAGTCCCTTGAATCTACACAACTGCTCACATCACTCTGATGCTAAAGACATTCTCAATCTTATATCTTCTTCTAATCTAAACCCCAGTCAAGCTGCTTAAAAGAGTAATTTATATTTTCTGTCTTGAATTCCTTGTGTCCTAGTGACATTTTGGTTCATTTAAAAATATCATAAATTATTTCAAATATTCAAAAATAACATCTGTAATATACATGTGAGCTATAAATGTTAATATCTGTGAAGGCTTCAACCGTCGTAAGAGATAGAGCGTTCAATCAGAAAGGATATATGCACCCCTATGTTCATAGCAGCACAATTTACAATAGATAAGATTTGGAATCAGCCTAAATGCCCATCAGCAGATGAGTGGATTAAAAACTTTGGCACATCCACACAATGGAATACTATGCTGCTGTAAAAAGCAAGGATCTCCTACCATTTGTAACAGCATGGATGGAGCTGGAGAGCATTATGCTAAATGAAATAAGTCAGTCAGAGAAAGATAAATATCACATGATCTCACTCATTTGTGGATTAACAACATAAACTGATGAACAAAAACAGATCTAGAGACAGAGAAGCATCAATCAGATGCTCAAACCTCAGAAGGAAGGTAGGAGAGGGTGGGGTTAAGGGGGAGAGATCAACCAAAAGACTTGTATGCATGCCTATAAGCATAAGCGATGGACGCAGACAACAGAAGGCAGGACTGGGGGTGGGGTGGGGTGACAATGGGGGAATAAAGACACATTTGTAATATCTTAATCAATAAAGAAAAAAAAGAAGTGAAAAACGTTCCAAATACTATAGTTACATAAACCACATGGACAAAAACAGAATGCGTGGCTAAGCGGATCACAATATACAACATAGGACTTCTATCACATGTAGATTTTTATATAATTCAAATATTAAGGTGTAACTGAAATGAATATATTATAATTATTCAATGTTATTATTATGAAATAAAATTTGGGAAGCATTTATTGAAAAAAAAAGATAAGAGTGTTACAATTGGAGGCCCTATGTATCTGTCCACAATGGCATCCCTCTCACCCACTTGGGGCTCCACTATTCTGATTATTTTGTCTGTCATTCTCTTTCTATGCATTGTAGTTTTACCCACTTATATGTATTCTTCATCAATTTGTTGATTTTTTTTGGTATATTTAATTTTGTATTATTTATATTATGCATATTCTTTCAATTTTGTAAGAGTTAGCTGTTTTGTTGCAAGTGGCTGTAGTATTCATCTTCATGGCTATATAGTACTTCATGGCATGGCAATACTTTAATTTATTTATTCATTTTCTTTTTGAGTGATGTTTGAAATGCCTTCAGGATTTAGCTTTATTTTTGTCTTTATTCCACACACTCTTCTTGGGAGAGTTTAGCTACATTTGTAATTTTTCACATAATTTCCAAATTTTCATTTCCCTTGTCCTTGGATTGAAATATTTAAATTCTGCTGGGAATTTCCATTTATGTATCTCACAAGCACCTCAAGCTCATAATATTGATCCTTCCCTAATCTTCAACCTTCATCTAATTGATTACAAAATCCTGAAGATTTTACCTACAAAATATTTTGGAATCCATTCTCTTCCTCAAGCCCCAGTATCACTATCCAAATTTAGTCTTTTGTAGTTTTCTCTTGGACTTTGGAAATGACTACCCAGTGAGTTTCCCTGCCCAGATACTTGCCCTCTGAGTTACACCATTGATACAATCACCAGAGTGATGTATCTAAAGCACAATTTGACCACATCACTTCCTAATTATAAATATCCCCTGGGTTTGAGTCACCTGCACTGTGAACCGAGGCTCCCACCATGGCATCCAGGCACTTCACAGATTCCTTGCTTTGCCCCCTCCCCTGTTCCCCCTATTTATAATTTACACAACACAGAACCAAAGATCTATGGCTCTTCATACAAACTATGTGATTTTCTTCCTCCATGCCTTGCATATATAGTTCTCTCTGCAAAGAGTAATCTCTGTGCCTTTTTTTCACTGACAACTATTTATCCCTCCAGATTCAGCTCAGTGGTCACTATTACACCCTGCTCCTATGTCTCTCATAGACTTTAATACACTTTGTTGTGTTAGTTTATATGTCTATATTCTCTTCTAAAATATAAACTAGCAAATAGGATTTCTATAATTCCTATTTATATACTCAACTTTTAGTACAGTACCTAACTCCTAGTATTTTCTCAAAAGATGAAAATAGGACTGTTGACCTGAAATAGAGAAGGAAGGTATGTCATCAGACCCTATCACAGTGGCTAGAAAATACCCCTTGAGACTACTAATCTTCTCTTCCCCAGTTTTCAAGCAAAATTTCTAAGACCTAATTAGATTTTCTTAGTATTTAGAATATACAACACATGGTCTCTAAAGGAATACATACTGTTGTAAATTGACTATGTTAATGTCAGTTTGTACAACACTTAGTCAGTGTCCCCAGTTATTATAGTTAAATAGCCAACTACCCCTAACTTAATGACATAAAACAATAACCATTTCATTGTGCTCAGAAGAGCACAGAAATTCAGGCAAAGTACGGCGGGAATGTCTTGTCTTTACTTAGTGATGTCTTAGTCCTTTGCTGGACTGCCTTTATAGCTGGAGTTAGAATCAATGGGGATCTTCCTTACTCACATGTCTGGTGCCTAGGTTGGCATTACTTGAAGTCTTGAAATACCTACACATGGCATCTCCAAGTGGCTTGAGCTTCTTACAGAATAGTCCCTGGGTTCTGAGAGGGAGCCTCCCCAACAAGTAGAAGCAGCATGGCCTTTTGTGGCTTGTCACATGAGCTCTTTTCTGTCATACTCGATTGTGGAAGCAATCATAACTTCATAAGTCTGATCCTCTGCACTAATAATTAAGTATGGTGTCCAGATGTCTGAGATTAATGTCCAGACTCTTAGGAAGTGAGCCTGCTCTTAGGAAGCTCTGTCTGAGTGCCCACCTGGCGCCCTTGGCTGGTGCTCCTCTTGTGGCAGTCCCCAACTGGGAGGAATGATGGGCTCCTGATTGACCTGGCCTACCTGGGAGACAGGGAGTTATGCATTTGTAAAAAGGACACTTTCCTCAGTTTCAAGTGTTGGGCTGTGTTTGTCTCAGGCGCATCCCCCACCTTAAAGATTGCTGATTTGGGAATAAAAACGACCTTCTGTGATATATCTTAGGGCTCCCTGTGGAGAACAAACTGTGAAGCTATTTCTCCTAGAATCCCTAACAGTTACTTTTCTTGATCTTATTCTTTTTTTCTTTCCCCTTTTGTTACCAGTCAAGTTTCTTTGTCTCTTAGAGAAACAGCATATTGCCCCAGGGGACAAGATATTTTCCATAAATGCAGGCTTCACTCTAAGACCAAAACACACCATATTTTGAGATCCATCCCCTTACTCAGTTAACACTGGAGCTTAGCAGCTAAGACTGCTTGGAGCTTATGTATGAGCCCTCCTGTTTCCCCATCCCCACATGCCCAAGGCCCAGCCTTTTCCCTGTCCACACTGATTCCTTTTCACCATCACCACTGTTCCTTCCTTTACACAGAGGGAAACACTTCCTGCTCTCACCCAGAGCTGGCTCCCTCCTGGACAGAGCTATGTGCATAGACCCAATTCAGGTGAGGATGGACTACAGGCAGCCCATCTTAAAGCCAGACCATGTGCCATGTTGGGAAAATGTTCACCTGTGCTTCACAATTTCCCAGACATGCAGGCTTCCTTCTGAGCTACACAGAGATTTCTGAGCTCCTCTACGTGGTGGCTCCTTGGCTCTCAGGGCTGGGCTTCTGAAAAGGTCCCCATGGCAAAGCCCACTCTCAGGCTGGTTCCCTCATTTCCAACATTTTTTTTACCCAGTGTGTGCTTCGTGGTTTTGCCACCTGCTTCTTTAAAGAAAACTGAATAAACACAAAGTGGTGGAGGGGGGCTCAAAAGTTACAGGTGAATGAGGTAACAGGAGGAGAAGAAGAGGTTCCATCCTAAAATAGAAATTCTAGCACATCAGGAAGAGCCCGGCATGGTTGTGTGAGTTTTTCTATTGGCTTCTGTCTCCATAGATATGTTTCTACTTCAAAGTAGGGATAATGGTTGAGTTGTTTTGCTTGAGGGGCGTGGGAGATGACCAAAAATCTGGTTAGCAATTCTTATGCACCAAAGTTAGCAGCTATGTCCCCTGGGAATTGGTTCCTGCTGCCAGGGTTGGCTGGGCCTGCCTTGTAGTGACGGCAGGACTCCTGGCCCCCTGCTTCGGTTTCCAAATAGAATCATCCGTTTGCAGCAAAGCTGCTCCCTTTGTCAGGTTCTTTTGGTGCATCCTTTATGCATAAGTGGGCTGCAGCTCCGCCATATGGGTGGCTAATGGTGCAGCTGCCCCAGCAGAGCGGCACACCCAGAGCTGAGGGAAGTGGGTGTGCACAACAAATGGTGCCTGTCTCGGGAAGAGCAGCGCCCTGTTTGTCTGGGAAGCTCCCTGTGGCTTAAGTAGGTATTGATGGAAGCCAAACAGGATGTCTGAGAAATCTTCCTTGCCGCAGGCCCAAACCTGCCTCGGGTGTTGAACACATTGTGCCACCCTCCTTGGGATTAAGTGCTTTGGCTGTTGAGTGGGGGACTTTATAGGCAAGGACTCTGAAGCAAGATTGGGTAGGAATGCCTTCTACTTAGTAAGAGCAAGTTAATGAACATTTCTGAGTCTCTGTTTTCTTATTTGTAAATTGTGGATGCTAATGCCCATCTTAGAGGGGTGTTATCAACCCTTAGAGGGTTATTATATGACTTGAGAGAATATATGTAAAGCATTTTGTACAGTGCTGGGTAAAAGAGCTTGGGCTTTACAGTCAGACAAACCCAGGTAATAATCCTGGTTCGACCACCTACTGGCAGTGTGACCTTGAGAAAGGCCTTATCTCCTACACCATAAGTTTATTCATTCATATAATGGTTTAACAATGATTTCCTAGTTGGTTGTTAGTAGAATTAAATGACAATTGATGATCATTGGAAGGCATCCAGCACATATTAGAGGCATGAAAATGCTGGGTTTCCATCCTTTATGTGCACAGCTTGCTCTCCCTCATCTGATGTCTGTGTAGAAAGTGATCCCCACCACAACCCCCAACACACACACACACACACACACACACACACACACACGCACACACATCACCAATTTATCAGGGCCAACGAGGATGTGCCTGCCAGGACCCTGCTGAAGATTTTATGCCTCCAGTTCACAATTGTAGCCAGAAATGGATTTTCCACCTGAGGTGGCAAGAAGAAAAGGTATATTAATGTGGAGCCTTCAAACTGTACAGTCACAAAGACCAATAACCATCCCTGAAAGGCACAAGCCCAGGATTTATATGTGTGGTAAGTTGCAGATCTAGCTCATTTCTTCCAGACCACCACAATAAGCTCAAAGGAGAATGTATGAAAGTCACTTCCCCTGTTTATAAATATGGGGCCTAAGCTGTAGAATATAAAGTAGCATGTAAGCTATTCTTGAAGGGAAAAAAGGCATTTGATAAGAGAAGAAAAATATAGAATAAAGGAAAAGGAAACAAAGGGAAACTCAAGGACAGCAACTAAAGCAGAATGTTCCAAAAAGGGTTCAGGTCCATGGAGGCAGATAAAAAAGTACAGTGGCAAAGGGAGAATGACAGGAAAGGCAGAGACAAGGAATGGGGCCAAGTGACATCTCTTTGTACTTTTCTAGCCTCTTACCGAGGTGATCGGCTTTGAAATGGAGAGAGAGCACCCAGGAAGGGCCCGGCTGTCCTGAGATTTTACTCAGTGTGCTGCTGCTAAGTCTGCCTGACCTGCCTGAGGGGCCTGAATAGACTCAGGCAAGGAATGCCTCAGGTGTCCCAGATGTCTTCGTGTCAATGATGTAGGAGGCTGAGTGTAAGCAAGATACACATACATTCTGTGACTAAACCTCACAGCAGGGGGGTGCTTCGGGAGGGAGTCTGGGTAATGATGAAAGGCAGACAGAGGAATTGCTTGGCACATTCCAGGATTGTCTCAGTCAAGGTCAGAGCTCTGACTCGAGAGTCAAAGTCTGAGCTCTAAGGCACAGGGCACCTTGAAACCTTTCATAATTGTTATTTACATCAATGCATCAGTGTACCCAAGAGTCAGCATTTGGACAAAGCTGCAGTCCTTATTCCTTTTATTTTCCATATGGGAAAAGCGAGGGTAGGTGTTATTAGAATCATAGACTATCAGAAATAGAAGAGATCCTATAGGATCTGTTATGTAGGCTTACCAGAGGGATTTGCCATGAGACCCATATAATATATACTGATGCTGTTAGCACAGAGACCCATATAATATATACTGATGCTGTTAGCACAGACTAAGAAGGTGAAAGGGACAGAACAAAAGAAAGAGAGATGGAGACATAAACCCAAACCCCAAACTCCTCTTTAAAATCTATAGCAACTGGAGTTTTAAGCTTCCTAGCAACCAAGACAAACAAATGACCTTCAAGATCACCTAATCCAACCCCCTCATTTTATGGATTGGGAAATGAAGGCCTACATTATTTTTTTAAAAAGCTTTTCATCAATGAAATGTGTTTTTGTGGTTTCTGTAGCTAAGCATGGAATTATTTCCACTTTAATGTTTCCGATTGATTTTTTTCAAATGGGCTTTTTCATGAGGCACTGTTGACCTCCCAGAAACCAATTACACATCAGAGCAGTGCAGAATGCTACATGAAAAGTTAACCTTCAGGAGCTATAACAATTCACACAACAGGAAAACGGTCCTTTTACTGTGAATAGCATTCTCCAGAACATCTGCAAGCCACATATTCTAGAAGCGCTCTCTGCTTCCTTCAGTCGAATTACCCCAAAGCCTTCAATCTTTTACCATTCTCACTATATGGTCCTCATTTCCCCCTGACTCTCCACTTTTGCTCATAGGTTTGGACTTAGGGCAAAGTGAGAGCGGTCCCGCAAGAACCCTGGATTGATGTTGAGTATTTGCTGAAACTTATTCCAGGTCTTAGGCAGTCAATTTATCAGGTCATCTGGCAAGCAAGTGATGTAATTGAGAGCAGGTGCCTCCCCTCCCAATCCTTCCTAGTGCACCAGACAGAGTTAAAGAGACAACAACTGAAATGATGGAGGCAGGAGAGAGGAAATCCTATTGGTAGGGGCCCCCGTTGTATCACTACAGTGAAGGGTATTTTGACCCTGGGCTGCCAGACTATGAGGAATTCTATGGAGTAAAATAAGGACTCATGAATTCTGTGCCCATGAGTCTCCCTACTCAACAATTAATATCAGATCTGCTCTGTTTCACTTGCTTTTTATTTTAGCTGGTGTTGTAGCAGCCATACAGGTACAGCAGCATCTCACCCCTATGCCCGTTATCTCTTGCTCCCCATTTCAAGGCTTCTCTGCTCAGCCCATTGCATGTGTGACCTGGACAATTTAAAGCACTTTGTGGTGGATGGTCCTCCACCAAGGAAAAGCCACAGGTTGCATTCATGGTGACTATTATCATCAATGCAGTTTGGATTGTCTCTCCCTCTTTCCCTGCTTCGTTCTCCTTATGCCTCTCTCTTGTTCTATGAAGTACCCTAGTCAATTGAAAGCCTGAAAGCCTCTGCTTTAGGCTCAGCTTCCTGGGGAAGCAGGGCAGGGGCCAGGACTCACCTTCTGGGCCATTTCTCCTGCTTTCAGTTAAGTAGCATTAGGCTTTTCTGATTAAGCTCACTGAGTGAATGAGTTAGATTCTATGGCTGGTTAGATTTTTAATTTTGGCCACCTAGGTTGGATTTGCCTTCCTTTGGAAAAAGAACCCTAATTTTCTTCTGGCAATCATCTCTTCTCTGTTCCTGGTTATGCAGGTCCGATGAAGTTCATTAAACATCTAGCTTAAGAAGTGAACATGTTTGGTTTCAGCCAATCAGAACACTCTATAGCCCCTAACTAGTGGCCAGTTAAAGATGGTCACATGATCCAAACTTGAGCCAATGTGACACAGCATAAATTCTGGCTAGGTCTAGTGAATGAGGCATATATTTTCTTTTCCACTGCACTTGAAGGACTGAACTTAGGAAATGTGGTAATAGGAGGTGATGCAGCCATTTTCTGGGGTAAAGCTATCTCATGATGGATCCAGTAAGAAGGAAGCAGAGCTCAGAGAAATCAGGATCTGATGACATTGTTTAACCACACTTCCACTGCCCGTCCCTGCCCTCCTCAACAAGCTATGGCTGTGGCCCTAGACTTTTTGTTTGTTTAAGCCAATACATTCCCCTTTTTGTTCAAACTTTTTTTTTTTTTGCTTTACTATTGTTTATTTGCAACCTAATGAATCTTGGCTGATACATGAATGTTTCCCCACCTCAAATTCCTTATTTTTATAGTCCATCTTAGTTGTCATGAAGACTGTTTTCTAAAATTTAGTTTTATCAAATATTGAGGATATTAAAAGGAAATTTGTGAGATTTAAATAACTATCATTCAAATTCCCAATTATTTGCCATCAAGTTTAAGAAAGAAAACATGATTGTTTACAGCTCTCTTTAGTCTCTCCTAGATTCTAAACCTTTTCTACTCCTTCAGACGTAGCCAGTATCTTGAATTTCGTATTAGATACCCTTGCTTTCTTATACTTTTATTATATGTTAATATCTCTAAATAATTTATTGTAGTTTTGGACGATCTTAAAATTTATATAAATACAACCAGAGTGTATGTATTCTTTCTTTATTTTCTTTTTAAACTCAAGCCTGTATTGTGGGATTCTTTCATATTGATGCATGTAGCTATACTAGTAATGCATTTATTTTTTATGTTATATGCAGATACTAAATTTTTTCCTCATATTGGTAGACATTTTCTATCTAGATTAGAATCTGCCATTGTTCATCTGCAGTTTCCTATTTACTAATAAGTACAACTTGTTCTTTAGAGTGGTGGTATTACTAATGTACATAAATGATGAATAAGCATAGTTTTCCATCAATTACCCAAAACGTGATATTATCAGACTTTACTGATTGCCAATATTGATGACTGTGAAATTCTTTCTTGTGTGGTTTCAGCTTACCTATTTAATGATCAATAATAATGTTGATATCATAACTACATCATAAAGATTTGATCAATGTTTCCTCTGAAAACAAAAAATATATTACATATTAACCATCTTCTACTTTGAAGTGAGCACCTGACAGCATTATCAAATAATTAACGAGAAAACCAACCAACAAAATGGCAAGGCTCTTCACAGAGAATTGGAGAGAGTGAGGAATTTGTAGTGGCTGATGCTTGGATGAGATGGCTGACTTCTCTACAAAACTAATTTCCTACAGTGCAATAAAACTCCAATTTGCAGAATTATCTTTCATGTTATACAGAAATCTTTTGCATCTCTACCAAACAACTTGTATTTACATTCCTATTAGACAAGAATCATTTGCAACGCTGTAAGTTTTTTATAAGTTATTATCTATATGTACAGAGTTGAAAACTACCCTAGTCAATTGTAAATAACAAGTCAAACAAAGAAAAAAATTCCAAGAGGAGAAGTTGGCACAATTTTTTCTGTAAAGAACCAGATAGTAAATATTTTGGGCTTTGTAAGCCATATGATCTCTGGTGTACTGCTCATCTCTAGTCATGAAAGTAGCCATAGAAAAAAATGAGCATGACTCTTCTGTAAATTTTATTTATTTACAAAAAAAAGAAGTAGCTACATTGTTTGACCTGTAGTCATAGTTTGCAGACCACTGATGTGGAGAGCCAGGTAATCCACAGGCAAGCCTGCCAGAAAACAGGCAGAAATACACTGAAACAAAATTCAGTAATCCCTTTGGTATATTTTTATGGTTTGGAAATTTTTCTTAAGTTTCCCCTTTGATCAAAATCTCTAAAGATTATTCTTGATCACAAAAAAGCTGACCTCATTGTATTTGAGCCTAATTCATTTACACTGTTGTAGTAAAAAGTGTTCATTTACACTTTCAAGCCACCTTTTAATAATGTCAGCAAATCTAGAGTCCTGTGCTGTTAAGCAATTGTAAGGCCAGAACATTAACTTTGGTCCTGAAAAAATGGAATATTGTCTACTGTTTTATAGATGTTTTTTCATTACTCTTATTTTCTCTTCTAATTTGAGGTCAAGGGATCAAACCCAAGATATTCACCTCTACCTGTTTTGCCTGCAATGTCTATAAATATAGGTTTATATTTACTAGTGGCCCGGTGCACAAAATTCATGCACATTAAAAGGGAATTAATTAGAGGAAATATTTTAATATTGCTATTTGCCCTTTATAATACAAGTGTCAGAGATGAAAGAAAATTAGTAAAATGCATATGAAAATCTTCCTCCTGTCAGAGCCTGGGGCATGCTGTGGGACCCAGTGTCAAGTCCCTGCCCACCCGCATGCACCTCGAAATTTCACGAGAACCAGACCTGGCCGGCCCCACCCTCATTGGGAAAGATCTAGACCCAGCCGGCCCCACCCCTGTCAAGCCCTGCTGGGCAGGGGGCGCAGTCTCAGGTCCCCTGTCAAGCTACGCTGGGCGGGGGGTGCAGCCTCAGGTCTCCCAGCACAGCCTCAGGTCCCCCAGCCTGGCGCTGGAGCGGGGGGCTCAGCCTCAGGTCCCCTGGCCCAGTGCTGGGGTGGGGGGCATGGCCTGAGGTCCCCCAGCCCAGTGCTGGAGCGGGGGGCGCAGCCTCAGGTCCCCAAGCCCAGTGACAGGGAAGGTGGCGTGGCCTCAGGTACCCTAGCCCAGGGCTGGGTGTGTGGCCTGAGGTCTTCCTTCAAGCCCTGCTGGACGGAGGGCACAGCCTGAGGTTCCCCATCCAGCCCTGCCAGGCAGGGGATGTGGCCTGAGGTCCCCGGCCTGGCACTGGGGTGGAGGACACAGCCTCAGGTCCCTGCCCCGGCCTAATGCCATGTAGCCTCAGGTCCCTGCTAACCGCTCGTTATGGCTCATTACGAGAACCCCACCTCTGCTGTGGGTGCAGCCATCTTGTGTTAGGGGAACCCTGCCTCCACTGTGGACACAGCCATCTTGTGATGGCATGACGGAGTGAGGGTCAATTTGCATATTACCTCCTTATTCTACAGGATCTCTTCCATAAGGTTCCTGGCCATCCAGGAAGTAACCTTTTTACTACCTAGAATGATTGGAAGGTTTAAACCAGGGGTCAGGAAACTTTCTATAATGAGCCAGATTATAAATATATTAGACTTTGAGAATCATGGAGTCGCTATTGCAACTATTCGATTCTGTTGTTGTAGTGCAAAAGCACCATAGTCAATATGAAAACAAATGTGTGTGCTTCTGTTCTGATAAAACCTTATTTACAGAGATGTTGATGGGCTGGACTTAGCTCACAGGCCATAGTTTGCCAACCTCTGCTTTAAGCCCTGCTTTCAACAGGTACTAACCCAGTTTTCTCACCAGGTATCATAGAAAGTAAAAAAGAACAAACCAATATTCCAAGACAGATTTGTCATTTTAACAGAGAGAAAACCCAGTTGTAGTTTTGCATCAATATGCTATTTGATACTAAAGAATTCATAGCTCTTTTAAAAACTCTTTGAGTAAGTATATCAAAAGTAAACCACCTTTGGCAAAATGTTAACACATTTTATTGCTTCCTTTAGGACTTCTTATTTACAAAAAATTCAAGGAAAATAAAATGCCCTTCCGCAAAAGGAACTCAGATTTTGTTCTTCACTCTCCTCTTTCACATTTTAAAAAAACCAGTCACTTAATTTTAAACAAAGCTATCCTCTTTTTTCACCTAAGAAAACAAAAACACATCTAATGACCTTGCATGTTAAGTTGTACCTCTATGCTATTATTGCTTCTAATAGACTTTCATTCATGTATGCTAATTATAATTTTTAGCAAAGTATGAAACATCTATTTTACAGACAGAACTGGAGGTAGGTGACAACCGTCATATGCAAGCATTTTAACAGACCTGTAATGCTCTTTACACACATAACATGACTCTGCAGCTAAAAATAACTATTTCACACTTTTTTTAACCTTTTTAAGGTATCAAAAAGGAATACTTCTGTTAATATTACTCAGGGATATAGCCACTCCATGATACATAAAAATAAGAAGCTAAGAAGCAAACACTATAAACAACAAAAATCAATTGAAGAAACAAAATTCTCTGTGTGACTAGGACCTTGTGTCTATCTGACAGAGTTTACCTAATGGTCAGACCATAAAAACCAACCCACTCACCAGTTATTATTGCCACCAGTGCAACAATAAGCAAATCAGAACAGAGCCCAATGCTGCCAAGAACCAGAAGCAAAGACAAACACAGAATTTAGAAGAAAGAAAGAAAGAAAGAAAGAAAGAAAGAAAGAAAGAAAGAAAGAAAGAAAGAAAGAAGAAAGAAAGAAAGAAAAGAAGGAAGGAAGGAAGGAAGGAAGGAAGGAAGGAAGGAAGGAAGGAAGGAAGGAAGGAAGGGAGGGAGGGAGGGAGGAAGGGAGGAAGGAAGGAAGGAAGGAAGGAAGGAAGGAAGGAAGGAAGAAAAAAGAAAGATTGAGAGGCAACAAAAACAAACTCTCCTTGCCTCTCAGGATTCATCTTAGAAGTCAAGACATGTTTAGGCCTAAATAATCCAGGAGGGGCACCTCTCAGGCAACCAAGTTTCATTAGCTACAGAATGTAAGCCAACTGGACACCTCAGTATGACCTCCAAAATTGCCAAATATAATTTTCAAAAAGTTAAAATCATGTCTCTAATGCAAATATAAAAGAACATGTGTTAGCCCAGCCTGCGTGGCTCAGAGGTTGAGCATCGACCTATGAACTAGGAGGTCGCGGTTCAATTCCTGCTCAGGGTTTCAGGCTCAATCCCTAGTAGGGCGTGTGCAAGAGGCAGCCAATCAATGATTCTCTTTCATCAATGACATTTCTATCTCTCTCTCCCTCTCTATTCCTCTCTGAAATCAATAAAAATATATATTTTAAAAAAGAACATGTATTAAAGATTTATGTAGCTCATAATGATAGAACCAGCTGACAAGGATGGTCTCTAATCTCCATTTAAATATTTATTGGGTCATTTCCCTGCTCAAAACCTTCTGTAAACTCTTATTTTCTGTGTGTGTGGTGTTTTGTTTTGTTTTGCATCTGATTGGTACAGAAAATTTTTTAAAAAGTGAAGAAAATCTTGGAAACCATGGGAAGCAACTTTCATAATAAATTTCCCGCTTTCTTATCAAGGCTTTGGACTCCA
Source organism: Myotis yumanensis (assembly GCF_028538775.1). Classification (NCBI taxonomy): domain Eukaryota; kingdom Metazoa; phylum Chordata; class Mammalia; order Chiroptera; family Vespertilionidae; genus Myotis; species Myotis yumanensis. The sequence continues at coordinate 24,850,853 of NW_027223754.1, read as the reverse complement.
GATCCAGAGTTCTTTTACTGCACTGTAGTTATCTCTGCTGAGACATCTTCCTTGTCTTCTAGGAGCTTATGAAAACTTTGGAAACATGAACAATCAGAGAAGTAACAAGGAACCCAGGGTAAAAACTCAGTGGTCACTGTGGGCTGCGTTGGTCATAACAATTCACGGAGCAGGCAGGACCTGAATCAGTTCTAAAAGTCAACAGTCTTCAGTAAGAGATGTTCAATGGAAATAGACACCTCTGAATTTTATGTCCAGTAGTTCGAGGGAGGTTTAAAACAAGGAGGAAATGGATTCTCAGCTGACAACCAAAGTATTGTCTTTTGGTGGTTTTCACTGCTAGTAAGTTTTGACTTTCAGAAGAACAGTTGAATTATAAAATATTTCCTGAAGATTCACATTATCTACTTCTCATTTTTATTATGCAAGCTCCAGGCTTGAGCAAGTGGTAAATTAATCCATATGCTCTTCTTTCAGAAAGTGAAATAAGTTTGTATTTCAACTTTAAGGCAATATAAGAAAAACATAATTTGAAACTTAAACAATAAGAAAGAAAAAGAAGGGGGGACAGGGATTAAGAAAGGTAGAAGGAAAGAGAGAGAGAGGAAGAAGAGAAAGGAGAGAGAGAGAGAGAGAGAGAGAGAGAGAGAGAAATCTTCTCTTCTGCAAAAATTTAAAATCAATGAAGGAAATAATCTTCTGAATAAATAGTGTAATGCTGAGCAAAGTGTGAATCAGAAATGTAGCAGATCCCCAGATCCAAGATGTGGCAAGAATGACTTCAGACTTAAGACAATGTTGGAAACTTGGGAGAACTTGTTTTAACATCAATTCTTAAAACATCTTTAAAAATAAAATAAAAAATGATTTGAAAGAGAGGAAGAAAGAAGGAGATAGATAGAAACATTAATGATGAGAGAGAATCATCGATTGGCTGCCTCCTGCAAGCCCCCTATTGGGAACTGAGCCTGCAAGGCGGGCATGAGCCCTGACCAGGAAACAAACCGTGACCTCATTCATAGGTGGATGTTCAACCATTGAGCCATACAGGTGGACTAACATCAATTCTTAATGGGTAGAACAAGGTAAACATAAAATGTTTAAGGTGAGAAAATGAGATTGAATGCTTGTTTCCAAATAAGTTGTTGATTCCCGAGCCTTTCTTTGTTGTTCTCACTTTTATGGAAAATATATATATATATATATATATATATATATATATATATATATATTGTCTGCAGAGAGTCCCTTGTGGAACCACCTAATGTGAAGCGTCTCTGAAAAATATAAAATGATCTTTAAATGAAAAGTTAATAGCGAGTATGGTAGAAATCTCCCCCGAGAGCAATCTTTTTCTAGGAATCTGAAACAAATATGACTTGACATTTCTTTTCATTAAAAAGATTTGAAGTTTAAATTTAGATTTCACATTATTAGAGTTCTCCTGCCAAGTCCAAGTCTAGGCATTCTAAATATTTTGTTTTTATTTCCCATTGGTTGTATTTATACTCCCCAAGGGATGTTGATTATGGCCCATAAATAATAGTCAAATTCACTAATGGATTATAAAGAATTTTTAAAGGCAGAGGTCCTGTGGCCACAGCATATTCTAATTCAAAAGGTCTAGAATAAGAAATCAGCATGCATTTTTAAGTAATATTTAGAATTTATGGTGATCAACAAATTTAGGGACTATTAACCAGAAGTGTGGGAACAGAATTAAGGATAAAGGTTAGTCTCCTTATCTTGCAATGTGCATTCCAGAGGTGAGTCTTAGAGGCAGGGGAGCAGCAGGAAGTTGGATTAAGAAAGAGAAAGTGTGTTAAATTTTTGGGATAAGTGTAAAGAAAACTTTTTAAATGATCTGAGGAGCTTATATTTTGGACAATAATGAAGATAGCAGAGAGCTTTTTCAGTTAGCCTCAAGATAGCCAAGATCAAAAGTACAGATGGTTCCTGCAGGCCTCTCTAGACACAGCTACAGACACTGGATTTGGTAATAGCTGTGAAATTTCTTTCTCATCCTCAATTGGGAGGGCCAGCAGGTATATTATACGCATGCTCAATGCAGTACACATTCTGTGACCCCCCAGATCATGGTCACATATCAAATGATATCAGATAAAGCATTCTGTCCTATCTAATACAGCACCTTTCTGAAAAGAGGTCAAGTTGAGAAAAATATTTTTAAGTAAGGCACAATTTGCTTTTACTTGTATTACAAGTTGTTATCAACTTGTACTTCAATACTTGTTATGCATTAATTGAATATTGTTGGTTGGAAGATGTGAGAAACTAAAAAGTGAGCCAAATTAGAGTTAATACAATGGGAATGTAGATATTAACAAAAAAAAACAAAAAACAAAAAAACAAACAAAAAAAGCCTTTCTATGCCTTGTAATAGGTTGAATCATGCCCCAACCCCTCAAAGACATGTCCATGTCCTACTCCCCAGAACCTGTGGGGGTGCCCTTATTTGGGAAAAGGGTTTTTGCAGATGTAATTAAGTTACAGATCTCAAGATGAGATCCTCCTGGATTATCTGGGTAGACCCTAATCCAAAGGCAAGTGTCTTCATAAGAGAAACACATAGAGGAGAGGTACAGGAGAAGGCCACGTGAAGGCAAAGGCAGAAATTAGTCATGCAGTCACAAGCCAAGAACACATGGCACCACCGGAAGCTGGAAAAGGCAAGAAAGGATTATCCTAGAGCCTCCAGAAGGAGCACAGCTCTTAGCAATACCTTGATTTTGAACTTCTAACCTTCGAAAAGATGACAGAATAAATTTCAGTTTATAGTAGTTTGCTACAGCAGCCCTAGGAAACTAATATGTCTCCAGCATAACGAAATGGGGAGATAGTCTTCTCTCACCACTGTTTTGTGCAACATGGTTGTGATGGAAAAGGAGAGAGAGATGAGACCCAGGAGGAGGTAATCAAGGTCTCACAGGCCTGGGAATGGCAGATGGTCAGGATGATGGCAGAGGGGTGCCTTCCAAGGACCATGCTAGAGATGGACATGCTAGTCACACAGCCAAGAAAACAGGAAAAACAGGACAAAAGCCATGGCATAGGAAATAGGAACTGGCAACTCTAGAGAACATCACTGGCCAATTGAATGGCCAAATCTTCTCTGGATTGTTCCTTGGGAACAAAGGGTTTGTGAATGTAAATCCCCCACGATTCTTCTGGGGGGAACTCCATGGCAGAGATCACTGCATTGCACCCCTCATCTCAAATGTCAGGTGGATAAAAGGGGCGGCACCACATTATGAATTCAATGCATATGCATTAAATACTAGTGCCAGTTTGTCCTGAATTGCCCTTGGACTACATGCTTCAAGAAAGAATAATTGCTAGAAAAGGAAAAATGGCCTGGGAGAAATCTATATTTTTGGATGTTTATTCAACCTTTTTCCTGTGTACAGTGATCAGAAGAAACGTTTCTCCAAACAATCACGTTAGAAGATTAAGGTTCAGTTCTCCTCAGGACTAGATAAACACTCACAGGTACCCTAGACAGGAAATACCTGCAAAATAATATTTCTTACTTATTTTTTCACTGTTTATTTAGTAGAGGATACAAAGAGATCTCTGTTATACATATCTGGACATATTTTTATACAAGATGTTAAAGGACACTTTTCTGTTTACTAATTTGCTAAAACAGAATGAATATGCACAGAAACACACACACACACACACACACAAAAAAACATTTTGTAAAATGTTTTCTATTTTACCATAATTCTTTGTTCTCCGGTTTGCATTCATTATTTTCAAGAGCAGACAACTTCTTGGGACACATATTAATGATTTAAAGCATATGTAATTAAAAAGAGTCATTTAATGTTGTAAGCCACACTACCTCCTGCATTGTTTTGTTTGGAACTTCAGCTAACTGGGATTATCAACATCAGGGACACAGAACCCACCCAAGAAGGTCAGCACTGAAGTGGAATGTTTATGTCTGCTCCAGAGTTGCCTACTTCTGCAGGGTTAGAAGCGATTTGTTGGCCTTTGACTTTCACCAAAGAGTTGTACCTATTGACAATTAAAGGCAATGCACCTCTCCTCTATGTGTTTCTCTTATAAAGACACTTGCCTTTGGATTACGGTCTACCCAGATAATCCAGGAGGATCTCATCTTGAGATCTGTAGCTTAATTACATCTACTTCTACTGGTCCAAATTGTCTCCATTATTCAAGAAACAATGCCCGTCCTGCAATTTCCAATAAGACTTTTATGATATTTTGTTCACATAAATCATTTTCTATCAAGCTGTTGCAACTATTGCATATGAGTAAATTTTGGAACTTAGATTATTAAAATTTTTGTTAAAACTTTGAGTTTACAAAATGCTTATCACAAATTATATAGCATTTTAATCATTATGAAAAACATTGTGTTGGTAGTTTTTTTTTTGTTTTGTTTTCTAATTTGAAGATAATGAAACTTTAAGTGATTTGCTCATGGTCATGTGTGCAGTGAGCTACTGCCCCAGAATTCTAACCTGGGTGACATTCATTTATTCTTTGACCAATACTGCATCTTGTTGATTTTAAGATATTTTTTTAATGTTAATATCTCTGACATTGGTAAGACGTGTTTAATCGATACTGTAATTTTTCTTAAGGGTATGAAATATAATGGTGTTTTTTTTTACAGTAATGCTATCTTAGATTAGATGGAATATTGTATTTAATAAGGGCTTACCACATGCCAGGAGCGATGCTGGGCCCTAGAAATAAAACCGTGAGCAACACAGTCATATTCCTCACTCCTGTGCATTTCCAGTGTTTTACTCTGTTTTATTATACCACCCAACCCTAGCCTGTCGTAAATTGTTTTAATTTTGTCCCATGTGTTAGAAGCAACAGTCTTAACAAGATTCTAAAAAACTTGAGGTGCTGTGTCTGGCCAAATTGTCTTCCTAGTAGGCAACCCATGATATCATTCTAGTGTATTTTTTTTCTGATAGTTATCTTGACTTTGCACACTAAACAGAAGGAGTCCCCGGTGGTAGAATCATTATTTTGATCCGTATTTTTAAAATATTTTCTCTGGAACTTTGGAAATCACAGCTGGGCCAGAGATATGGAGACACGCCTGCAGTTTTACTACGTTGCCATTTGTCAGTAATTAGGACCTGATGCCTTAGGAGTGGAGGAGGAGTTAATAGGTAGATCTCCCCAACGTCTCCCCACCCCCATTTACTGCCCGAAAGCACCACCATCACTCTGCCAAAAACAAGACAAAACTGAAACAGACTGTTCCATTACAGCAGCCCGGCGTTAGCAGCTGCCCCAGGATCAAATGCAGTGAGATTCAGAGAAATAGTGCAGCTGAGAACCCTGAGCTCCATCCAGCCTGGCTTTCCTGCTAACCAGCTGTCAGTCTCTGAACCTCCATTTACTTGTCTCTGAGATGAATGAATTACACCGAATGATCTCCAAGTCCCTCTTGGCTTGAACAGTGTTATAAGAAGTGAAGGCCAGCTAAGGCTTGGTTTAATTTTTCACCATGTGCTTCCAATTAAGGCTTATCATTCAGCAGATGCCGGCCCCCTAATTAAGAGATGTGACAATGATTGGATAAGCATTGACTCTGGAAAGTCCCATGTTGGCAAAACAAGTTGAAGCTTTCACAATTATTTATGAATTAGACGCCCAATGCATGAAATTTGTGCAATGGGGTGGGCCTTTGCAACCCCTTGCAGCCTTGGCCAGCCCTTGCAGCCCCTCGCAGCTTCAGCTAGCCCTCGAAGCTTCGGCTTCGTCCGGAAGGTCGTCCAGACGGTCATTCTGCTGTTCAGTCTAATTAGCATATTAGTTCTTTATTATATAGGATCATTGTAGTGGCATGACATAGATGAGGCTGGTAATTAAATGCTCTCCTGAACTCCTGTCTCTGTCCCTTGGTGAAGGACAGAGAGAATAAGAAAACCAGGAAGGATTATGGGGAACAAATAGTACTCCATTATAGAGACTTATTTACAGCCTCCCTGCCTGCTTTCCAACCCAGGTCATGTGTCATGGACAAGTAAGTGACTGATGCGAATAAGCAGCAAATTAATTTTCCTAACCAGTACGATGCTAATGATCTCAGGGGAAGTCATGTCTCATAATTAGAACTGAAATACCGGGTTGCTGTTATACTGCTTTGTCTTTGTTTATTTTAAATCTTTACCTGAGAATGCACTTGCTTATAGGTGTCTTTGTTTGAAATCATATTCCATAGGAAATAATCAGATTGTCTTATATATGCAAAGCTAGATTTTATTTCTCTGGACATCTCATCTCTGAGAAGGGTCCAAGGCATCTGGAAGCCTTGAAAATACCTGGATGCTGATGCTATCAAACACATCCTTGTTTATTGAAGGCTAAAAAGTAGAGCGAGGGATACAATCAAAACACAAACTAAAGCCAATGGCAAATTTGGAAGGGACCTGGAGGATGCTCTAGTCCAACTGTTGCATTTTAAGAATGTGGTCATGTGATTTGCCCAAGGCTGATTAATTCTTGAACCTAAAGCCCCCTGTTCTCAGTTCAGTCTTCTTGTCCCACTAGTTCACTCCCAGAGTCCAAGACTGTGTGAAGTGATGAGGTACAGTCAAACAAAGGCTCCCTGGGATGTACACTAATCCTATTGTAAAGCCTTGAACTAGGAGATAGGGTGTGCCCAAGATAGTATCTCAGAATTCGATGCAGGAAGAGAGGTGTAAAAAATGGAACCTTCAAGTGAAAACACTTCACTCAGAGAACCAAGATGGCGGCATAGGTAAACACCTATAGTTGCTGCCTCTCACAACCACATCAGAATTACAACTAAAAGGCAGAGCAACTACCCCCCAGAACCGCGGGAAAGGTGGCTGAGTGGAAGTTCCACAACTAGAGAGGTGAAGAAAGGGCATTGAGACTGGTAAGAGGTGCGGAGGCTTGGAAAGTGCTGACACCTGGATGTGTTGCTCTTTTAATTGGGAGGGAGATACAAGCTCCCGCTTGCTCTGAACTCCAGTTCCGGGTGAGACTCTTGGGGACCCAGACACATACAGGGAGAAACTGGACTGTCTGGCATCCAGACAGGAAGGCAAGGGTGACTTTCTCTCAGAGGTGCTCGCAGCGATCATTGTTCCTGCAAGGGGTGCGGGATTCGGAGACCTGGGGACTTCTCCTGTGCAGGGCTGACTGGCAGCCATTGGTATTTGCTCTGCCCTGGTGATTCCCAGAGACCCCACCCCACCCAATTTACAACCCCACCCAAGCTGTATGCAGAGGCTTTTGCATATGAACGGCCTGTCCTTTATTCACCTAAAACCTGTCAAACTGTAGCTGGGTCAGAGAGCCCCAGAGTTTCCAAAAGAAGGCCCAAGACCTGGCAACAGCAGCCTGCCTTGCTTCACAGCTGGGCCTCATCTAGGAACTTACAAACCCCATATAAAGAGGAGGAATCTGAAGATGTCTCTGTAGCTCCTGCTGGGCGGCCTCAGACAGTGGCTGACCTTGAACCTCCTTGGAGATCCAAGAGCCAGTGTACCCAGTGGTCAGAGTGAGATCATACTGGATTACAACTCCTCACACCCATAAGAGACACACTCAAGGGGCAGACTCTGTGGGCACCAAAGCCTCACTGAAGCAAGTTCTGCCCCATAAGAGCGTCTCCTGCCCAACAGATCTCCCAGAGTAGACACAGCTGGTCATCACAGCTACTTGGCCTGGAGGTCAATTCCTCCCAGTGATACCAACAGCAATCAAGGGTTAACTACAACAAGACTGTGCAAACAGCCCACAAACGGTTGCACCAAGGGTGTCTATCTCAGGTGACTGGGGAGGCTGAGCCACTGGACTCAATAGGACACCTACCACACAAAGCCACTCTATCAAATCAAGGAAACTTAGAAGCTACCCATTACATAGAAACAAACACAGGGAAGCAGCCAAAATGTGGAGACAAAGAAACAAGTCACAAATGAAAGAAATGGATGAAAGAAAAATACTGAATATAGAGTTCAAAACCATGGTTATAAGGTTATTCAAGAATCTTCTAGAAACCCCCGAAAAATTTAGTGAGACCTTCAAGGATATGAAAAGGGACCAATCAGAAATTAAGCATACACTGACTGAAATAAGAATAATATACTGAGATCCAACAGCAAACTAGAGGATCCCAAGAATCAAGTCAAAGATTTGAAATACAAAGAAACAAAAAACACCCAACTGGAAAAAAAAAAAAAAAGAATCCAAAAATATGAAGATAGTGTAAAGAGCCTCTGGGACAATTTCAAGTGTACCAACATCCGAATTATGGGGGTGCCAGGAGAAGAGACAGAGCAAGATATTGAAAACCCATTTGAAGAAATAATGACAGAAAATTTCCCCTACCTGGTGAAAGAAATAGACTTCCAAGTCCAGGAAATGTAGAGAACCCCAAACAAGAGGAATCCAAAGAGGACACACCAAGACACATCATAATTAAAATGCCAAGAGCAAAAGACAAAGAGAGAATCTTAAAAGCAGCAAGAGAAAAACAGTTAGTTACCTACAAGGGAACTAACTGTCAGCTGATTTCTCAACAGAAACTATGCAGGCCAGAAGGGAGTGGCAAGAAATATACAAAGTGATGAATAGCAAGAATCTACAACCAAGATTACTCTACCCAGCAAACCTATCATTTATAATTGAAGGTCAGATAAAGAGCTTCATAGACAAGAAAAAGCTAAAGAAGTTCATCACCACCAAACCAGTATTATATGAAATGTTGAAAGGTATTCTCTAAGAAAAGGAGGAAGAAGAAAAAGGTAAAGATAAAAAATTATGAACAACAAAGTGACAACAAATATCAACAAGTGAACCTAAAAATCAAATGAATAAAAACCTGATGAACAGAACAGACTGGTGAATATAATAAAATCAGGGGCATGGAAAGGGAGTAGACTGACAATTCTCGGGGGGAAGGGATTGTGGAGGGTGTGGGAAGAGATTGGACAAAGAACTTACACCTATGGATGAGGTCAATGGGGTGGGGGGAAGGCCCGAAGTGGGGTGAGAATGGGGTGGAGGGGAGCTATGAGGGAAAAAAAGAGGAACATCTGTAATAATCTGAACAATAAAGATTTAAAATAATAAATTAATTAATATCTATATCTATCTATCATATATATATATATATATATATATATATATATATAAAAGCATCCTAAAAAAAAAAAAGAAAACACTTCACTCAATTGGAATAAAATACTAGAATATCCCCTGAGATTTTCACTTTGGTGTTGTTTTTGTTTGTTTTATCTTCTCAAGTTAAAAGGAGATAACAATGCTGTCGTGGTGAGCATCCCAGGCATGGCGTCAGATACTGAGGTTCTAGTCTTAGCTCTTTCATTTGCCAGCCGAGCAATACAGCATAGCAGAAAAGGTCTTGGGTATGGAGTTCAAATGGAGCTAGTGAGCCATTCTATGGTACCTGCCATAAATATCTATAATAATAAAAGCGTAATATACAAATCGACAGAATGACTGAATAGCAAAACAACCATCAGGATGACCTTCCAGATGACCACGCTATGATACACGCTGGTGCCAGGCCAGCTAAGATGAGTGTGATGTGATTGGTTGGGAGGGGAGGGGGTGCCATCACCCCATGATTGCCTCAAAGAGGGAGGCCCAGGCCAACCGGCTGGCGGCATTGTTGAGAGTAGGCAGGGCCTCCCTCTGTGGGGTAGTCAATCTGGGGGCTTCGTGATTGATCACCCCACAGAGGGAGGCCCAGGCAACCAGCCAGCAACGCTGTAGAGGGTGTGCAGGGCCAGCCAGTAATTGCCCCGCTGAGGGAGGCCCAGGACAGCCAAGTGATAACACCCCACACCTGTCCCCAACCGAGGGAGGTGACCAGTGGAGGGGGGGAGCAGCACTGCACAGATGGCAAGCAGTGGCAGTGGCGGGGGTGGGGACAGCTGATGGCAGCCAGGGAAAGGAAAGCCCCAATAGGCCCTGATCGCCAGCCAGGCTAGGGACCCTACCTGAGGGGTCCCAGATTATTAGAGGGTGCAGGCCATGCTGAGGGACACCTCCATGCATGAATTTAATGCACCAGGGCTCTAGTACCTATCTATATAATAGAGGAATATGCAAATTAGCCAGGACGCCATAATGTCAAGATTGAACAGCAGGGACCTGAGGCTGCATGGCGCCTGGCCGAGGAGAGGGACCTCAGGTCATGCCCCCTACCCCACAGGGCTTGACAGGGGACCTCAGGCCACTCCCCCGCCCATGGGGCTTGACGGGACCTCAGGTCATGCCCCCCACCCCGGCCCTGGGCTGGGAGACCTCAGGCTATGCCTCCTGCCTGGCCGGGCTTGACAGGGACCTCAGGCCATGCCCCTCACCTGGCGGTGCTTGATGGGGGACCTCAGGCCAGGGCCCCCTGCCCCGGCACCAGGCCAGGGGACCTGAGGCTGCGCCTCCTGCCTGGTGCTGGTCTGAGGAACCTGAGGCTGAGACCCCCACCCAGAGGGGCTTGACAGGAGTGGGGCTGGCTGGGTCTGGGTCTCACCCAATGGGGGTGGGGCCAGTCAGGTCTGGGTCTCCTGTGTTTTCAAAGCGTGTGCGAATGGTGGGTGGGGACTTGACTTTAGGTCCCGTGGCGCACCCCAGACTCTGACAGGAGGGAGATTATCTATAGCTTATAGCTAATATGTGGATTTATTTTCTCTATATCTGTCTCCCTGTCTATATTTTTTTGACAAAGAAAATGTATGACAATTTTAGCTTAGTCACATAGTACGTCTAGAAGGACCAGTTTTCCTACCATTTTTAAAGAGGAATAATAGTGTATACTTGCAGAAGCATTGGCGTAATCAAAGAAAATGATATAATGTGCTTAGCATATTCTAGTTGCTCAATAAACATATTTTTATTTTTCTAAGTGACCTTGCATAATTTCTTTATTCCCACTTTCTCCATTTCCTCATAAAGAAAAGGGAATGGTGATAATTACAAACAATGAAGTAGTAACAATTAAGTGTGATAAAATGTGTAAGAAATGCTATGGAAATGAAACTCAATACTAGGGGATATAAATTCTGAACATAATAACATAAAACATTCTATACACCATTGAAATGATAATGTGCTGCTACATAAATTGACACAAAATCAAATAATCTTGCTTCACAATAAGGTCTGTACACCAAGCATGTCAAACTCAAGGCTAACAGAGGCCAAATAAGCAAGGTTTAAGTTTATGGGGGTCACTAAAAAATAAAAGCTTCAATTTTCATGGAAATGTCAGTTTATTTCGATCGAGACATGCTGAATACAAAGGGCTGAAATAAATGAGTAATCATTAACATAAAATAATAGGACATTTTAATAAAAATTAATATTTTTTCTTGAACATTAACTTAGCAGACACTGAATAACTGCACACATTAATAAGCGTAACACAAATAAACCTATTTTTCTTGTTCTCTGAAAGCGAAATATTTCCTGTTGTGCAGACCAAACAAGTCAGCACAAGACTAATGATGTGGCAATCGGCTGATAAAATATTCACTGCTAGTATTAGTGGAGAGAAATAGTGTGCCTGCACGTAAGGCACGTAAGGGAAATGAATGCAACACGATTATAGTAATCAGTCATTAGCAAACATTGTAGTTCGTTATTAGTAATTACATATAATAGGATATTGTAAAAATTAAATTATGAAATTTTTATTAAAATGTTTCTTACAAACTGTTATATTGGCTGGGCGGTAAAAATATTTGTTGTGGACCGCATGAGGCCTGCAGGCCGCAAGTTTGACATGCTTGCTGTACACTCATAAGAATGGCTAAATTATTTTTGAAATGTTAATACCAAATGCTGGCAAATGTGCGGAGAAACTGGCAGGAGGTAAAACGGTACAGCCACTCTGGAAAACAGATTGGCAGTTTCTTATAAAACTCAATATGCAATTGCCGTATGAACCAGTCATTACACCCCAAGGCTTTTATCCCAGAGAAATGAAAACTTACATTTACATACAAATCTATACATGAATGTTTCCAGAAGCTTTGCTTATAATCATCAAACACTGGAAATGACCCACCTGTATTCAGTGGATGAATGGTTAAACAAAATTTGAACATTCATGCCAAGAGCTAATACACAGCAGCAGGAAAAAAGGAATGAACTACTGATATACACAACAACAACTTAGATAAATTAGCAGAGCATTATGTTGAGTGCAAAATACCATCTCGAAATTAAACACTGTATGATACTATTCATATTAAGAGTTCTTGGAGTGATAATATGGAACTGGAGAACAGATTAATGACTGAAGGGGTTAGAGACTGGATAGGAGATTAGGTGGGAGGTGGATGTGGTTATGGTTATAAAAAGGCAATATGAGAAATCCTTAGGCAGCAGGAACTGTTCTGTATCTTGACCTTGATTGTAGTGATGGGTACATGAAGCTACATATGTGATAAAATTGCATAGTTCTACACACACACACACACACACACACACACACAAAGTAAAGCACAGAACATCTGAATAAAATGAAGATGCTTAAAACCGAGTCAAAGGTATGTACATTGAATCTCTCTGAATTACAACTGTATGTGAAACAAAAATTATTTCAACATAAGTTGAATTTAAAATGATGCCTGCAGTACTTATGATATAAAAAAAGGCAGCCACTTTTATAAAACACACATGCTGAAAGTTGGAAGAATCCACTGTTAGACTGGGCAGCTGCCACTAGCACGGCTGGCTTAGGACCCATCCCTTCAGCTGCCATCACACCAGCAACACCATGCTTTGTGCACGGCATGGACCAACACACGGACCCTGGATCACTGCCTTTCCTGACTCAACAACTGTGCTGCTGTCCCTAGAAACTGTAGAGGGAGCATCAGCACCAGTTCTCCCCCTCCCCCGCCGCCCCATTTCTAACTTCCAGGCTTCAAGCTGTGCTTTGGCTTGGGGGCTTTGGCTTGGGGGCTTTGGCTTGGGAACCAGAGGTTTACAGGAGTCTGAGAAACATGCAATTTACATTTCTAGCTTCTAAACTGAAATAAAACTTTCTTCAATTTGCATGGAGTTTAGTGAGCCATTTCTGTAGTACCTGCCACACATACGTACCAAAATTCCCAGTGCAAATCAAAACCATGTAACCATGTGCCAGTTTTCTTTATTTTCCTATTCCGTTCATTCCATTCTCAATGTCTTGTTTTTTTATAAACAAAGAAAATGTATGATGATGTTAACAAAATCAAAAAGCCATCGCACTTTTAGGGAACCAAACCAAATGAATATTCAACGAGCCAGTTTCAGAGGTGGAGGGGGGGCGGCCATAGGGATTTGACCAAGTCATCTTCAAATTACCTTTTCAGGCCGAGAGCCTATGTTTCCATGATAAATGGCCAGCCTAGCCCAGGAAGCTTTAGGTCCAGGGTGGAAAACTGAAATGTCTGTAATAAAAAGTAATATAGATGAGTGAAACCAGTGTCAAAATATAATAAACGGAGCCACTTAAAAATGGGGTCAGAGCTGCCATGCCAGAGGAACTGTCTTATACCTCAAACCTCAGAATGTTAAAACAGAGAGAATAACCTCTGGACTTCGGGCCTAAGGCAGCGTTACTTTCCCACACACTGTTTACAGAGATCACAACAAAGAAGTTATTATGACTCCTGGACTGAAAATTAAAATCATTGCTTAAAGTTAACATCACTTCCTTAGGTTATCTGCACCCCTTCCCTTTCTCAGAAATACCCATTGCCTTTGTCTCCTAATTGGAACATTACTTGGGCTTCTGCATGAATTAATGATTGCTGAATAGTTATTCTTATTGGCCTCAAATAAATGCTTGTTTGTCTTTCACTTTGAAAGGCCTTTTTATTTTTAGGTTAACACTGGCGAGGTGAAGCAATATTGAGTGGTGAGGACTATGGTGAATATGATCTGTCTGAAGTGGAAAGTCACTATTCTTCTCCAGCTCATTAATGCCATGTGAAACTTCAGGCCCAGGGTTATCCAACTTCTGGTTTCTTTTTAAAGAAAAGTAGGAAGTAAGGACTTTTTATGAAGGATTCTATGGTTTAAAATGTTGGTTTCAACACATTTAAATCTTCACTTCTACTGATTGTGACAGACAGCAGCTCCTTGCTAGCCTCTTGGTGGGGTCTCATTACTGAAAGCTCAAATTGAAATACTTTTACTAACACTGTGAAGTTCAAACAGAGCAGCCCTGAAGCTAGATTTGCCCGGAGAGCCTCCAACTATGAGGGCTCCGCTTTAAGGCCTTGCTGCACCTGCACCTCTGCTGTCTTAGAAGTTCCAGTAGATACTTTCCTGAACAACAGTGACTCCATTGGAGAAAGACCAGTCAGGCCAACAAGTGTAGCTGCCCAAATAAGAACATGTGGGGTTTGGTCACTTTTCCCAGAGCATCCTTGGGACCAAGACAGAGATGAGTTTGGTGGCTATTTGGTGGGACCTGCTTTGTCTCTGCCTCTTTCTTGAACATCATATCAGCTGGTATGACAGGGCATACGGCACAGGGCATGAATGCTTGATACATCATTTCATACAGAATTTATTCCTTCTAGCTCCACCTTTGAATATATTCCTAAGCAGAATCATAAAAGGATAAGGCTAGGCTGCCAGGGAAAGGCAGAATTGGATATACTTAAGGACTGACACGACTTTTCTAATAATCCCGATAGCTAACACTTCGTGATGTTTTCTGTGTGCCAGGCGTTGTCCTTAGTACCTTACATATAGTAACTTACCCACTCCTCACACTAGCCTGTGAGGTAGGGGAGTAGCTGTGACTCCCATTTTAAAGACGAGGATGCTGAGGCGCAGAGGGGACAGGCAATGCATTGGATTCAGCCAGCGCATCACTGGAGATCCAAGCCCTGGCTGAGCAGAACTGCTCTGGTGATGGCCGTTGTTGCTCTCAGCATTGCAGAACCAGGTCACAAACGCTGTTTTTGCAGACCTGGAGGCCAAGGAGTGACCTGCAGAAACTTCTCCAGCCCTTTCTGGTGCTATGAGCACAGCCTCACAGTTCCTGCCTCCATCTGCTACCTGTCTCTCAGCTCCTGTCTGGGGTTCCCTGTGGCCTCTAAGGGGTAAAGTGAAACGTGCTGGTCAACACTGCATAAGCGAACTAGAGGCTCAGGGAAGTTAACTCCCACAGGAGTGGACTTGGATCGATGGAAGATAATCTGCAGATAAGGTCTTTCCTACCTGCTGGGAGTCGTTTCACAGTGTTGCTTTGAAAGGATTAGCAAGACTGAGAAATCAGTGTCAAGGAGCTGTGATCAGCCCTCTTCCACAGTGCCTTGGATTTGGTCTCTTTCCCTACCTCACTTCCCTTTTCCTTTATTCAGGTTTCAGTGGGGTTGCTCTCCCTTGTATCGCGTGAGCACACAGCCATGTGCCTCATGCTCTGGGTTCTAGGGGCCCCGGCTGAGACAAGTACCTCCTCCAGGGCTTAGAGCCAACGAGTGCCAGTGCCGGGATGAGAGCCCAGGAGCCTGTTCCCAGCATTTGGGTTTTATAACCACTCAATCTTCTGCCTCTAAAGGAAAAAATAAAACCTTGGGTTGCAAAGTTAATGTCATCTTTAAAAATAACCTCTCCCTATCTGCCAAGTACATTGCTGCTGTTTTCTACCTTTCTCCAAACTGAAACCTAACCTTAACTTTGCTCTAGGCTGGGTGCTGAAAGTTTCCCATACAGACTGCTAACTTTGTCTGTTCTATGTCTCCCAACAAAGGTCACCTACTACAGGGCAAGACCTACCGAATGCAGAGTGAGGAAGCTCAAGAAACGTGAACCATAAAAGCCATTGAATCATGGCCGCACAGCTGTTGTTTTGGTTGGCGAATAATCTTAATATCTCTCCAAAAAATACATACTTATTATGAGGTCAAGTGCAAATATATGAAATTGGGTAAAACAGTCCTTGTGCTCACTGAAACCTCCTAGTGGGGAAGACAGGGGTGTCAAGAAACAAGTTTAGCAATGTGATAAAGTACTATTCTTCCACTTTCCCTAATGAAGTTTTATTTCTAAAGAAATCTTTGTCTTTGTTTATTTGCTTACTTGAAAACTTCAGGCAAATAAGTAATAAGGGTCCTGATAATTTTTAAAAAAGAAGTGATATCCCAGATCTGTGCAGGGCAGGCTACTCAAAAAGGATGAGCAGTACCATAATATATTGGATCTCATCCATGGTAAAACCACATTCAACTACCAATCTGATAATAAATACTGGCATTTATCATCTTCTCGTTCCAAGTAAGGCTTTTCAAAGCATTTTACCGATGTTAATTCCCTCACAAGGGAAGTATAAGGTAACACTACTAATGTCTTCCTCATTTTACAGGTGAGAAACTAGAGCACAGAGAGGTTAAATACTTAAGCCAAGTACACACAGGAAGCATGCATATGGCCAGCATCTGAGCGCTGTGAGTTTGACTACACAGTCACCCTGAACCCCCCCGTGTTACCCATCTCTCTCTCTCTCTGCCATCTAATCATCCTTCTAGGCATAACCTTCGGTGATTGGATATCTCTTAGCTTCTTATAAGAATGATTCTGACTTCTTTTTTTTCAAAATTATGCCATTAACCTTTTAAAGAATACTTTTTAATTTCTTGATATATAAACTCTTGGGGTGATGAGTGTAAAATGTAGTGCCAATCTGACACACCTTTGAGACAAAAAGGGAGCACTGTTAATAATTAAAACAGGACCTCAGGTTGAATTAGGACTGTTCCAGGGAAACCAAGATGAACAGTTACCTGAACATGCATCAACTGCCCCCAAAGAAAAACAGCAGAATCAGCGCCATATTGGAGTGAGAATGTTTAAGCAGAAAACCTCCCTCTAAATATTACAGAGCTAGGAGTAGTACCCGAGGGCTCTTTAAAATAGAATCCTTCAAAGTCTTTTCATTTCTTAAAGATATTTAAAACTTAGTATATCACAAAAGGTCCCTCATTATCTGGTTCTTGCCTACTTTCCCATCTCATCTCTAAATCCCTTCTTCCTCCCCTGATCCTGTGTTCTGGTCAGTGGGTAATGTGAATGTTTCCATTCTTTCCACACCTCCATGTCTTGTCCATGTTGTTGCCTTTTCTTAGAATGCCATTTACTTGTTTGCAAGTGGCAAACTCCTATGCATCTTTGAAGAACCATTTCAGAGCTGACCCATTTCTTTGTTTTTCACTAGAATGTATGAGTTCTTTATGTAAAAGACTGGGCCCAAGTTACACAAATAATAAGTAGTAGAGTAGGAGGTTTACCTGAACTTAATTGACTCCTGAGTCAGATGACCTGGCTCTCAAAGGAGTAGGAGGAAGGAGTTTCACAGGCAGGGAAGGGATAGGGGGGTGGTGAGGTTTGGAAAGAAAGACTAATTCAGCCCAAGGGAAGAGCACAAGAAAAGGCAGGTGAGTCAGGACATTCTGATGGAAAAGGACAAGAAACCCTGAGAAGCAAGCAGCAAGGCTGGTGAGGAGGAGAGAGCCAGCTGTGCAGATCCTTGTGATCTGTGCTAATGCAGACATTGGTAGACTGAGTCACAATCTCTGCCAAAGGTGGTTCTACTTTACCAATGGTTTCAAAGACTGCTCATTTCTTAGCTGAATTTCTGAATCTCAGGGAACCGTGGGACAGAACTATCAAAATTCTCTTGTTCACTGTATAAAAGAAAATAGCCTCTCCATCTCTATTATTGCTTTGATTAGAAAAATAGTATTAACCTTTGAAAAACTTACCATTTTGTTTTTTTGGAGTTTGTTCAAGGTCCCACTTTATCTTGAAAATGCTAGTTTCTGCACTATTTTAATTGAAGGACTTTAGGGCAAATCCAATTAAGTTGTGCTATATGAACTGAAACTTGCAATATATTAAGAAATATTTGCACAGTTAATCAATTACCCAGTTTCTAATTTGAGCCCCCTTGTCATCCCAAATTTTCACTCAAACTCAGAAGAAAGAACCAAGGGTTTCATCAACCACAAATACATCCTAAATGCATTTCAGCTAACTTAAGGACGTCTGTCTTGATTAAAATGATACCAATCCCAGCTGCTACTTAGAGAATCACAGAGCTGGAAGGATCCTCTGAGATCTTTCAAACTTTTTCCCTAATAGAAGATCAAACTAAGGTCCAAAGAGGATGACCCATTCCACAATCTAATAGGCTAAGGGTAGAAACCATGGGTTCTGTGCATAGGTTGTCTTAGTACTGCCCCAGGGTCTGTTGTCTTCCTACTTGTGTTCTCGAGTGACATTCATTTTCTAGAAGGCCCATAAGGAGGGCCTTCATGTTTTAGGGTGGCCTTAATGTTTTAGAAAGCTCATGATGTTTTAGGCTGGTGGAGCCGTGAAGAAGAGACTATCAGGAATATAATGATCACAGCTCTATTCTGATGCTGGTTCTCTCCATCCTGACTCCTTACAAACTCTATTATTATTGGGTTTATATTTTACTGCCGCCTTACAGAACAGAATCCAGCTCCCTTCCATACAACATGCTCCCAGATTTCCTGCTGGAACTATCTCCCTACAGTGTCCATCCAGGAGAGTGAAGTCTGAGGAGAGCAAGGGGTGAAGCAGGCATGAGGCGCTAGATCTGTAGTTAAGTTACTCCATACTGGTGATACTAAAATGCACTTCAAGGCTAAATTAGAATTATCTATTAGCAATTGTTTTTCATTAACCACAGCTGTCTGCCTCTTGTTAGCGAAGCTAAAGCCGAACTTGTGAACAGCTGCTTCAGAGTCCTGCACAATTGTTAGGGTAAATGCCCATAAATCATTATGCAAATTTGGGACTGGGACTGTGTTCATACAATGGTTCTCAATTGAATGTACTGAATTCCTTGTGTCAGGGATTTTTTAGGTAGCTGTACCCATACCTTATCCAGAAGAATGTCTTGCAGGAATTACCAGGCAGAATTCACAGCATGGTGGACAGAACTAAAATTTCCCCCTGGCTAACAAATATTGTAATAACAACTTTTTAATTCAAATAGAATTTGATAAAGAGACTACAATATGGTAGTCCCATTACTCAAAAATTTCATTTTTTGCCTATTTACTTTCCAAGCTTGAAAATTATGCTTGAAAAATTTAAAGCCATCACGAATTTCTCTTGTAATTTTGCTTTTTAAATTTTAATATATAATAAAGTTTTCCTTATTTCTAGCTTTCATTTCTTATTTTAAATAACTAATATTTTATCACCTCAATGAACAATAATTTTTGGGACAATTTCTCTCTTTTGTTGTTATTATAAGACTAGAGGCCCAGCGTGCAAAATTGCATGCAGCAGGCCACCCGCCGCTTCTGTGGGAGCTGGCTGGAGCCAGCGGGAGCCGCACTGCTTCCATGGGAGGTGGGAGGGAGCCCCCTGTGCCCACAGGAGGTGGGAGGGAGCTCTTGCCACTGCCCACAGGAGCCCCGGGGGGTGGGGGGGAGGGGTCGTGGAGGGACCAAGATGTGCTCCATGCATCTTCTGGTGACCAGTCGCTCACACAGCCCTGCCCACCCGCACATGCCTCACCACGCACGCAGTCCTGCACACCTGCGTGCACCTGCTGTGCACACAGCTTCCTGCTGATCAATCATTACGTGTGAGGGCATGATGGCCATTTGCCTATTAGACTTTTATTATATAGGATGCTGCCAAAAGTATATTTATGTCTTTTTTGTTACTTTACAGAATTGTTTCCTTAGGAAACATTTTCATTTTGGACTGAAGATGCCAACATTTTTATGGTACTTGCTGTATATTATATATTGATTTTCAAAAAGGAAGTACCAATTTGCAATCTCACCAACAGTATATGTGTGTGCTAGATTTCCAGGAATCTGACCATCTTTTATTTCTTGATTTTAAATGTTTTTTGCTAATTTGCTAGTCGTAAAATGCTCTCAGGTAGCTATATAACATTTTTTTTGATCAATTGTTTGATTCATTCAGAACTATTTATCAAATGGGTGCCTTTTGAGGATCTGGAGAAAGAGAGATTGAAGGAATCCTGTGCCCTACAAAGACTTGAGCATCTGAGTGAATGGCACAGCATAGCATTGATCATGGAGTGTCTTAAGAATGATGCTAGAGCTATTCACAGGGCACTGTGAGAACATGGTCTGAGAACTTGAGGCAGAGGTATAAAAAAGGATTTCAGAAATAAAGTGACAAATGGGGACATGGTATTCCAGGAAAAGAACTAAAGAGAAATTGTGGGCTATGATATGGATAGAGGCATGAGAGGGAAAATCAGCCTGATTATCTAGCTGGAGAGATCTACAGAACTATAGTCTCATATGCTGGGGGCATGGGCTGCACAAAGTTAAATGGCGAGAGAAGAGAATGATATATTAGTTGGCACTATTTTGGCTTCCAGTGTTGTAAATGTCAACTAGAAATAGCCTAAGCAAGAAGGAGAAGGTGGAGAAGAAGGAAGAGGAAAATTATTTATTAAAAGGAACTGAGGTATCTCAGTGATCCTAAGGATAATAATATGTCCAGGTGTTAGAGTAACTATAATCAGGAAGAAAAAAAAGGGGGGGAGGGGTGGTGAAAAAAAAGGAAAAATAAAAAGAAGGGGAAAAAATGGAATGCCATTAATTGAGTTTGACTCTTTATCCAAAATTTTCAGTAAAAGACTTTTAACCATGGGAGCATATTTTTAAAAATGAAAAAGAAAAAGATAAAACTTAAACCCTGAAAGGCATTTCTATACCTTCTCATCTCTTGTTTCTCTCTGAATCTCTCTATCTCTCTATATATCTCATCTCTATCTATCTCTATCTCTATCATCTCTATCTCTCCCTCTCACAGCTTTACCACATACAGTTTAGATGTCTAAATAGAGACTGATTCACTCTCTTGGTTCTAGTTCAAAAGTTCCCAAGGAAGTCCTCTAATTGCCCTAACTTGAGTCAGAGACCCATCTCTGAAACAATTTACTGAAACTATAAGGGCCGGGCATCAGGGTTCTGTATGAACATGGAAACTGCTGTTGATAATTTGATAGTACCAGGAAGAGGTGATTATTCAAAGAAAGGGGTAGGTGGGTAGAGGTACTAGGAAACTAAAACAATAGGTGTCCATTATTACTGAAAAAATGTCTAGGGTACTCTCATGAATGAAGTTGAATAATATATTAAGGACTATCAATTTTCTATAGGGAATACAAGTTTATCATTTGAGCAACCCATGTATCTCCAACTCTTATATTTCTCTGGCATTCTGTTTGTTCTGGATGGTTTGACTTGCATGGTCCACTTTTGGGGAGCTCATGGAAAGAATAAGATGCTAATTACCCTGTAAGTCTTCAGTGTTGGCAGCAAGCTTTAGATTAGAACAGGCCTTGATCTTGATCTTGACCTTGAAAAAAACCCTGTGGGGCCCATATGCCTTAGCCTCTGTCCACACAGTCTGATTGAGAGACTTACTCAAGTTGGACCAGAGCCATTCAAAGGAACTATTGTGCCTTCTGGTCTCTGGGCTTCTGTCTCAACCTCTGTCTTGACCTGGAGCAATGCTTGCCCCTTCATCTTTCTCTAATTCCACCCTTTTATAGTGCTTTCCAAATAAATGTAAATCATAAAGTGATTTTGCTTTAAGTGGTGGCTAAAAAATAAATAAGAAAAAAAAATTCTGAAGAGATTTTGAGCCGGAGTCTAAGACAAGCAGATTTCTCCTCTTCTTTCTTTTCCTCCTCCCTCCACTCCACCTTCTGTTCTCCTCCTCCTCCTCCTCCTCCTCCTCCTCCTCCTCCTCCTCCTCCTCCTCCCCTTCTTCTTCTTCTTCTTCTTCTTCTTCTTCTTCTTCTTCTTCTTCTTCTTCTTCTTCTTCTTCTTCGTCTTCTCTTTCTTCTTCAAATAATCACTCTAGCAACTCCAGATGATGCATTGCAGTTACAAAGATTGTTTTACTAATCCAAATAAGAAACGGTGAAAGCTGGAACAAAGATGGTGATGGGAAGATGGACATTAGATATTGATAAGACTTGATGAATCATTTAGAGAGATTTTGAAGCAAACGATATAAGAACAAACATCACAAACAAGCTTCCACAATATAGTGGGATTCACTTTCCCAGAAGCAAGTATGCTGTGTGTGAGGGCATCTGAACAAAATTATAAGTTTTCTAGAAATTGGAGAAGGGAAAGTGGATGTGCAGTAAGCAGTCAGCATTATTCAATACAGTCAGTAATTGTTCAGGTATGGGGAATTGGAAGGAAAATACCACTATAATTCTCAGGTTTACTGAACTGAGTGATTAGGTAGTTTCATCAGGATAAAAAATAAAGGAAGATAAACAGGTTTGGTCACATAAGTTTTGAACAGAATGCGGCACTTCCATGTGAAGATGTCAAATAGGCAGCTAAACATATGAGTTTGAAGCTAAGGAAAGGATTTGGGTTAAAGATATATATTTGGATGTTATCAGCATCTGGAGGTGATATAGCACACAGGTGCATGGTGAGGTCATTGTCGAATGAGATTACCCAAGAAAGTGTGTAGAGTGAGGAGAGACAAAGATAAGAATTCATCTCTGGAAAGGGCAAAGTATAAGGCTGGAATTAACTAAATGCATTTGCATATCAAAGAAGTGTTTCTTGAATTTGGATAGCTGTTGCAGTGAAATTTTTTACATAACTAAATGATTTCTAAGCTCCATTTGACAGCTCATTATTTTTAAAGCAACATTCCTCCCCAGCAAAAGTCACTTACACTAAAGAGTATGGGAAGGACTTTGGAGTTCGTAGCAATAAGATTTGACCTAAAGCAATAAATAAATACTTTATAGATTGTAAAATGTTTGGAATTCTTTTATGACACAAATATTCAGCTATAGTTAATAGGCTAGATGGCTTCTCTTGAAATGAAGAAATGTTTGGTGAATTTTTAGCTGATGACTTTGCTGTTAGCTGTAAGAAATTAAACTTGACAATCTTATAGAAAGGCTCTAGCAAAAGCTCAAAGAATATTATGTTCAAATCCAACTGAAAGTGTGGGGATCTCATTCTAATAAATTAAAAGTGAAAGGACAGACACATTGCAAGGAGAGAAATCATCTGTGTTTGCTAGGTATCTGGGAGCCATGAGGACTGTAAGGCTTGGCTCATGGTGCTGGGATGGAGACAGCCTCAGAAAGAAAAACCCTTCCTATTGTCAGAAGTTGACCAGCCTGAGAAAAGGGCAGGCCCAGCAAAACCTGAGTGAGAGAAACTTACATAGGCAGTCCCCACTGGTGAGTTTCTAGTTCCTTATTTAGTGGACATTTCCCAAATACATGGAAAGGATCTCATGGACTGTTTTTCTAAGCCAAGGGGGGAAGTTGTTTTAATGCTCAATAGAAGCAACTAAAGGGTTGGTCCTTAGATATGCTTTGGGAAATTCAGAAAATGTTTAAAGACAAGGCCTTTCTCCCTTCTCACTCAGCTGAAAAATAGAACCATTGCACGGTCCAAGAAAGAAGAGCAGTGGACATGAGGAGAGAGGAGCAAGACTCGGTGAGCTCCAGGCTTTGCTTTCCACCTTTGGAATTCTGTGCTCCTGTGTCCACAGGGACAAAGCTGTAAGATGGACTGGGAAGCCCAATGTCACTACACCTCAGCTGCTCCCTGACCACGTGGCCTTGCACTCCAACACATGGCCTTGGATTCACCTTATCCACTTGGAAACTAAGTGAGTGGGGTGATTCTCTGAGGGAGAGGCAGTGTAGTAGTTAAGGGCAAATTACCCACATTCACATCCTGGCTTAACCTCCTCTGTGTCTTAGGTGGGAATGAGTTAACCTTCCTGTGCTTTATGTTCCACACCTGTACAAAGAATTTAGGGACTTCAGGGTGCTCAGAATAGTGCCTGGTCCATAGTGAGCATCATGGAAAAGGTTGATTTTAGTCCAGCTCTAATTTTATGTAAATCTGTAACTCTAGGCCCAGCACTAAGCATGATTCTTAGCCCATGTTAAGATAGCTAGGGAATTAAAAATACTTCTATAGACAGGAACTCATCTTGGGAACATCCCACAGCCAAGAGCTAGTTTTGTTAAACTGCCTTTTTATCACTTTTAAATATTTCTAAATCCTTTTGGGAAAGGTTGTTTTTCAAAATAAGGTAAAGAATTTCAATTAGGCTTTGCAATATCTTGTAAAACCATGCCCTAAAGGCTTTCTCTCCTTTGTATTAAATGAAGCTATATTAGAATTAATTACCAGGAGAGATAAATGAGAGTCCATTGGCTGCTTGATGAGAACTGTCACTGCCCCTGGCTAAGTAACCTCCACACCCTAGAATGGGGTCCACTCTAATTGCAGGGGGGGTGGTGGTGAAAAAGAGGCAGGGGGGTAGGGAGGGGGGTGATTCACTTGGAGGGAAAGAATACTACTTAAACATGTATACCAGAAAGAAAAGTGGCATTTCAGGTTTTATCATTCATTCATTCATGCTCATTCATTCAATTCTCTTCCATCATCCTTTAATAGCCCTTTAGTTATTAATTTAATAACCCTTGATATTAGGAGTCTTTATAAGAGTAACTATGGTTACTTGTTAAAACGTAGGTTCCTAGATTTTTATTCTGATTTAGTAGAGTTAGATGGGGGCAGCACTTTACATTTTTAACTAGTACAGTGGAAGATTTGGGCT
Organism: Myotis yumanensis; assembly: GCF_028538775.1. Lineage (NCBI taxonomy): Eukaryota > Metazoa > Chordata > Mammalia > Chiroptera > Vespertilionidae > Myotis > Myotis yumanensis. Next base: position 24,826,169 of record NW_027223754.1, on the reverse strand, counting down.
TTAGCTTGGAAAACACTTCTTTCTCCTGGGCATGGTCAAAATAACATTGGACAGATTTGTGGGCAATGTAAATGGAAAAGTGATTTCATGGCCCTCCAAATTCATCTTCTTTAAACATTTATTCAGCATCTATACTATGACATTTATTTGGTGATGTATTTATTTGGAAACTTATTCAATTAATATTTCTATTAAATATTCAGGAAAGATTTACCTAATAATTGCCTTATACTATCTGAAGCCAACTTCATGCTGTGAAGAAAGCTTAGCAAACAGGATTATAACATGCATTATCCTAATTTGGAATTTAGATTTGGAATGCCAATTTCAGAGGACTAACATCTGATTTATCTTAGATTTTCACTTGCAACATGCAAGTATTTAATTTATGATTTTTAATTTTAATTTACTTTTGAACACGCTCTGAAAGTCAGGACAAATTAACATTTCACCAGTTATATAATAAGTCCCCGTGGAAACCTGAATTAATTGACATCACAATTTCTATTTATTGCAGTGCTTTTTAAATGTCCTTTTCAGATTGGCATGATCAGTGGGTACTCATCCCTTCTTCCTTAATCTAATCTAAGTGGACTATTGAATATGAGCAGGAAAGAGGCTAAAAGAGGAAAGTTTGGGGTTTGGGCTAGGCTCTAGATTCCAGTCTCAGTGTCACAGGTAGCCAATGATCCATAATGGAACTGTTATATAGTATGTCCAAGGTGCTGGATGTGAAGACACTCCACAGGGCTCTCAGGAAAAGATAGTGGTGGTGGTTCAGTGTGGACTCCTCACTTGGAAAACAGTCTAGCTTGTATTAGAACTTGAAGGGAGCAAGATGCCCAATAGAGGCTCTTGCAAGAGTTAGGCAGGTATCCAGACTCCATCACTCAGCCCGAGTTCAAGGCAAAGCCCAGTACTGGAGTGACCAGCAGGTGCTCACATGCGGATGGAATGTATTAGGACCACAGAACCAATGGATACCATAGTATATAGGGTTCATCATGGGCCACAACCCACATTCAGAGCAGCTGACCAAAGTCCACTGTTGGTCCTGTTGGAGAGAAATTGCTTAACTTAAAATTCTTTTCAATGGGTTCAGAATGTCTCAGGATATAAGAAGAATTGTCTTAGAACTTAAACAACTGTTCCTATTCCCATGGATAAGAAGAGGATAAATGGATAATCCCCAAGAACAGGGCTTTATAAATTATTTAAACTCTTTGGAAGATATTTGCTGATCCCAGAAATAACTTCCAAAGGTCAAGTATCAAGGAAATGGTGTGACTTTAAGGTTTAGATATGATTACCTCATCTTTGGGAGCCTGGAAATGTGTACATGGTGAAATTTCAACTTCCACACTTGCAACATTTCTCCTCTGTATACTTCATAACATTTACTCTGATCCATGTACTCTGCTAGCTACAACATGTGTGTGCATGCACCTGCATATTTCTGACTTATTCCTCATGATAATCCTAGGCCTTAGCACAGTTACTTCATTTTATGGATGACCAAAATGAGTCTTAGAGAGGTTAACTTACCCAATCACAAAGCAAGTGAGTAGTGTGGCTGAGATCTAGACTATTTTAGTCCGCCTGTAGCTTCTACCCCTTAAGCAGATTGCTCTGCTATTGAAGTCTGTATTGTGAAAGGGCGAGGGCTATGCCCTCCATCTTGCCTGTATCCTCCATGTTGGGGCCACGTGCGGCCTTCTTCCTGGAAGCCCAGGCCTCTGCTGACCACGCCTGGGATTTTAAACTAACCAATGACAATCAAGGGAAGTGCGCGCCATAGAACAAGACCCGGCTTGCGCCTGGCCAATCGGCAAAGCACAGTCCTTTCTCCTCCCCTTACTCCAACCCCCCCTATATAACCAGACTCCAGGCGGGGTTCGCTCTCTCAGCCACTTGGTTTGCCGTTGTGTCGGTGAGTCTGGTGGACGGGAGCCGAGCTAGCTTGAAATACAGATTCTTATGCTTTTGCATCGATTGGCTGGCTCCCTGATGTGGTTTCTTGGGAATCTTGAAATCTGGGCATAACATATTGTACATAGAGCATGTAGTGAACTTTATATTGCGTGTGAGCACATAGTGCAGCTGAGGAAACAGGGGTGGGAGGAGAAGATCAGGCTCCATGTGGCAGATCTCTTTTCCAATAAACTTTTCCAATTCATTTATCTTTCATTTATTTAAAAAATATTTGTAGAATATCTTTTATCCCCCGAACACTATTTTAATGAACAAAACAGGCAAAGATATAAAGTATTATTATAAAAATTACAATTTGCAAAATAATATAAAAACAAACCTAATAGAAAGCAAACATTATATTGCTTGTTAAGAAGTGTAAGTCCTTTGAGGAGAAAAAGGTATAATGAAGGTACAGTGGTAATGTGGGAGGAGGCTGCTTGGTGATTGTAAATATGTTGATCAGGTTAGCCTCAGAGTTGTTGAGAAGGTGATATTTGATTTTAAAAACTTGAAGAAAGTGGAGGAGTTAATCAAACAAATATCAGAGGAGAAAATATCAGGCAGAGTATCTGGGCAGTGTAAAAGCCCTAAAAACTAGACCTTACCTGGGACATTTGAAGAATAACAGGTGCCAGAGTGGCTGGAGTGACTAGAGTAAAGTGATGTCAGAGAACAGTGGGCATTTGAGTTATGAAGGGCCTCTTAGACTGTTGTAGGGACTCAGCTCTTACTTGATGGAAAATGGGGAGCTAATGCAGCCTTTTGAGCAGAGGAGTGACACAACCTGACCTTACTTTTTAAAAGGATGACTCTGGCTGCCATGCTGAGAATAGACTGTAAAGAGGCAAGTGCAGAAGCAAAGAGACCCAATCACAGTATCCAAGTGAAAGAGAATGGTGGCCTGACATGAGGTAGGAGTCATTGGGGTGGGGAGAAAATTGTCCAGATTCTGTATTTAGTTTAAGGGATTCAAGAGAAGAGGAATCAAAGCTGATTCCAGGAATATGGAGATTAGCATCTTTAAGGATAGTGTTGTCTCAGCTGAGATGGCAAATCAATAAAATTAGTAGATTTGGGGTCAATATTAGGTGAGAACATGGAGACATGCTAAATTTGAAGTAACTAGGAGACATCCAAATGAGGTTTTGAAGTATACTACTTGGTATATGGACCTGGAGTTTAGGAGAGAAGCCTGAGCTAGAGGTCTAGATTCAGAAGTTATTAGAAAAGCTCCTGCAGGAAATTGTGACACATTCAAAGCTTTTTGCTAGGAAGGATTTAATAAAGGAGCTATTTACTGAGATGTTGGCAGGATTAAAGGGATTTACAAGGGGTGGTGGGAATCAAGGGAGCAGCAAAGATGGAAAGCCATTGCAACTGGTCCTGAAAGAGAAACAGGAAGGGAACAGTGTGCCTGAAACCAGTCAGAGTAGAGCTATGGAAAACTCCATCTCCTACAGTTACCTCCTATCAGCCAGAGTCAGAAGCCAGCCAGCAAGTGGACCTGGGGAATATAGACTGGAGGGGCCAGCCTCCTGGGACACAAAGCAAGACAAAGTCTGATGGAGAATGGTTCTGTGGTATGAGAGGAAGTGGAGAATCACTAGCAAAGATTATGTATAAAGCCCGAGGCTAGATAAGATCTTTAAGGAATGAGACTAAGTAGTGAGGAGCTAAGTACAGATAATTGAGCCCAAGGCTTACATCATTAAGAGGTTTGGGAAAAGAGGAAGGACTAGCAAAGAAGGCTACAAATAAATATACATAAAGAGGCAGGACAGCAGAAAGCATGGAATCCTGAAAGCCAAGAGAACAGCTATCAAGGGAGAGGGTGTGATCAACTGTGTCCAGTGCAGTTGATGTGTCAGGTGAGATGGGAGCTGAGAAAAGACCCTTAGATTTAGAAAAATGGAAGTTATTGGTAACTTCCATTCAATGGAATGGTAGGGACAAACACCTAATGGGAATGGCTCTCAAGGAGAACAGGATGAGGGAGATTTCTGACAGCATGATAAACAATTCTTTTTCAGAGTTTTATTGCAAAGAGGAGCATAACAATGGGAAAATAGAAAAGAAATAAAGGTCAAGAGAAATAATTTTTGATATGGATAAATAGCAGCATATTTCCATGGTGATGGGAAGGATTGAGTGGAGGGGAACAATAAATGACTGGAAAAAGTGGGGAGAATCCCTAGAGTGATTTCTTGTCTTGACTCATGTTTCTCCTTGACAATGGGGTCAGAATTTTCTTGTCATCTCTGAAGGGTCTTTTGGAGACTGAATGAGATAAGAGGAGACTGTGTGGCACCCTCCATCATGCAGTGCACCCTTCACTCAGCCTCAGCATTTCCAACCTCCCCAACTGGCTTTCAGAACCCCCAGAGTGAACATGAGCTAAGACTCTAGGTGTCCGCTCTCCAGGGCAGGAACAGCTAGTTACTTGGCACCTGCTAAACGCAGGCACTGTACTTTACAAACATTAACTCTAACCTTCACAACAATCCAGAGCTCTGTCTCTAATTTTCAGGATAAGGAGTGGCATGGCAATGTCTCTGGGAGCTTAAAGCACTTGTTATCAGACATAGCTTGCATGAGGCAGAACCAAGACACAAATCCTGGTCTTTATTACAAAGCTTTTATTCTAACCTAGCTTCCTAGCTAGCCTCCTATTCTATTTTTTGTCTTTCCCTGTATCATTTTTCTCTTCTCTCATGCTCTCTGCAATCATCACTATCTATTTCTCATTCTCCAAAATCTCTACCTTCTCACTTCTCATTAAAAATCAGCTCTGATAACATTAATACCTCAGAGAAACTAAGTGTATCAACCATGATGTACTATTTCTTTTCTAAAATGGGACCTTCCCGCAAAAATGGAGCCCACTCCCCTTCCCACAGTGAATCTCTAAAGGTGACTGTTCATGTCTGGCAGTTGTTGAAGGAAAGAACAGAGTTCCAGAAGCTCCTAATATCTATCTGTGAAGGCCAATATCTATGTCCCTGAAAGATTTTTCTGTCTCTTTATGCTGTTTATATAGACTACAATTACTCTTCAATTCAAGTTCTCAAAACTTTATGATCTCAACATCTTGGCAGGTTCACACTGATCAAGGCTGATCAATGCTTGGTCTACCTCATTTTAAATATGTCTCTCACTGCCAAAACCGGTTTGGCTCAGTGGATAGAGCGTCAGCCTGCGGACTGAAAGGTCCCAGGTTCGATTCCGGTCAAGGGCATGTACCTGGGTTGCGGGCACATCCCCAGTAGGAGATGTGCAGGAGGCAGCTGGTCGATGTTTCTCTCTCATCGATGTTTCTAATTCTCTATCTCTCTATCCCTTCCTCTCTGTAAAAAATCAATAAAATATATTTTAAAAAATAAATAAATAAATAAATATGTCTCTCACAAGTTCTTTCTCTTTCTCATACTCTCTCTGTTACACACACACACACACACTCACACACACAGTTATACACACCATACTTGCATAGAACTTAGAGAGAATTTGGAAGGATAGAGTGACCTGCCACTGTTGCTAATAGGTTGGATCAATATTGCCAAATGTGCCACATCCTTCTTCATTTTCTCATCATGCAGCAATCAATGGCCTCGCCTTGCCTGAAAACCTTCCTCAAAGGTTCACACTTTTTAACGCCCCCCCCCCCATTGTTTCCAAGGCTAAGCATGCTCTCTCCAAGACACTTGGGGCAGAAAAGGAGAAGGTGGTCCTAAATTTGTCAAGTGTGAGTGGCTTGTGCTCACTGCTGTGTCACCCCCATGGCATGTGCATGTTTACAGATGTACAAGTATGTATGAATGAGCATGTTTGTGTGTGCGTGTGCATGTACATGCATCTATTTCTTAAATGTAGTAAGATGAATAGCATCTACCTTCCTTTACCTTCATGGAACTTAACCTACCAGAGGAGGAGCAAAGTGCAGAAGCATTTCTTCTTCCTTACAAATGAATGTCATATGAAAAATCTCCTTTGCTCTAGTGACTTCCTGCAGCAGGCACTTGGAGCAGGCAAATGGCATGACCTGGTTCTCAATGATGCTGCTCAGCCCAGTTTATGGTGCTCATTCTGGACCCTAAAACTATATGCTGTGAAAAAGGTCTTGGGAGATGCATATCTGAATTCAGGCGGAACTAGCAAATGTCAGTATGTTGCTGTTTGAAGAGCTAGAACATTCTGTTTACCCCAAACATAAATGACACCTCCCCGGAGGGCTGGGGCCCACCATGATACCTCAAACATTCACATGATGGACTACGCAGGGCTAAGTATTGAAGGCAGCAGCTAAAAGCGAAGCACAGTGTTAGTGTGTGTGTGTGTGTGTGTGTGTGTGTGTGTGTCTTGGGGGAAGATATAAATCTCCATTCATTCCTGATCATGAGTTAGTATATCAAATTAATGTTAGGTGTCAAAAAAATCAGAGGGAATGGGGCCAAGAAGGGTGTGATATGCATAATAATGTCAGGCACCCCGAAAATGTTTATATCTGAATCCCTGACACTGTGCATATATGTTCATTTACATGGGAAAAGGCACTTTGCAGATGTCATAAAAATAAGGAACTTTAGTTGGGGAAATTTCCCTGGATTATTCAGTTGGACCCAGTGAAATCATGTAAGTCTTAAAAGTAGAGGAGGGAGGCAGAGAAGGAGATATGATGACCAAGCAAGGTAGGAACAATGTGAGGTGAGGAGGACTCCACCTGCCATTGCTGACTTGGCAGGGGCAGGGAGGCAGCCCTGAGCCAAGGGGTGTGGGTGTCTCTAGAAGCTGGAAAATGCAGGGAAGCAGAGTCTTCCCTGGAGCCTGCGGACAGTCACTCAGCCCTGCCGACGTTGCGATTTCAGCCAATGAAACTTGTGCTGGACTTCGAACCTACAGAACTGTGACATAATACATTGTGTTGTCTTTAGCTAAATTGGTGGTGATTTGTTGCTGTGCGTTGGGAAAGTAATACACATTTATAAAGAGAAGCAAGAGTCTAAAATGTGGGAAAGAAGCTGGGAGGGCAGCCTAGATAGATGAGTTGAGCTCTGGGAAGACAGATGTCAGGACTGAGAAACTTATGGGGAGAAGTAAGAGATGAGGCAGGTATGAGCCAAGACAAGTACAGCTCTAGTGAAGGCCTCTGGTCCATCATGTGTGTATCTGTGGGAGGCACGGCTGGGAGGGTGCCAGGCTGGAGGAAGCAGGACCTGGGGAAAACCTTGTAAAAGCTCATAGCCACCTGGCTGAGCACAGAGAGGGACGGGCTTCTCTTGCAAATCATCAGAGGCATTCTGGTTTCTGTTCCAGCAGCCACAGCGTTCGATCTGGAATCATCTGACCAGGGCTATCAGATATAGGCCAGGAAGGACCTTCTCTCAAACCAGGCAAGAGATCCAGCCATTCCGATGGTGAGATTCTGTGACACCTGTTGGGAGGCTTGTCAAATATATCTTCACAGACAAAACCCTATGAGACTGAAAGTAACCAGGGTGTAGGGTAGAACGACCTGTATTCTGCAACCTGGCTGACATGGGAAAAATATTAAGTGTCAGAAACATACCACAGCTTTCTTGAGGACAAAATGTGCTGGCATATAATTTCCAATGACAAAGGACTCACGACTTGTAGCTTCCCAGGAGAAACTTGACTTCTATTTGTGCCTGGGTTTTAAGTACTGTCTGCAGAGTAAACATCTGGTGTAAGGTGGTAGATAATAATGAACCAATTTAGAAATGTTGATTTTTCTAGAAATTCTCTCTTACACACCCAAACCCACTAAACTGGTTTGGAAATTATATTAAAAAGGGTGCATTTTATACAAGAGGTTTACAGTTGAAGCAAGAGGGACCTTTCTCTTCCCTTCCTCCTTAAACATTCAGGAAGCGTCTAACATCTGAATCAGTAACCGCGTGGCATGCATTTCTCTAGGTGATTGGTTTCATGGGCTATTACCAGGGAGTGTTCCTCACTCCTATCTCTGCACTCCTGAGACTATCTGCACTATGGACAAGCACTTTTACCACAATAAAATATTAAGAAGCGTAATGAAGAGAAAATGCTACCCCAAATGCCAAAAGTATAGGCTGCAAATAGAAACTGATAATTCCCAGTTAAATGTGGCTATGAAACCTATTTACCTTGCCCATCTCCCTGGATAACATAGTCCTTCTCAGATGGGCATTTGAAGCCCAGCAATGCACTGGCTTCAGTTTTCAGCTTGCCAACTCTCAGGGCCCCCAAGGGACTTAGCCCTCACTCACCTCCACCCTGCCACTGGGATACTAGCACCCTCCATCCCAGGCTTGCTGGATACCTAAGATGCCTTAAGTGTTATAACTAGTCGGGAAACCCTCTCAGCAAGCCATAGGGAGGTCCTATGCCTGCCACTGTTGAGAGTCTATAGACCATAGAGTGATCTCCAGTGCTTAGCTGATGCTGTTCCATGATGCTAAACACTTTTTATTCCCTCCCAGGAGTCTCTATTGTCCTTGCAGTTTCTCCTTACTGGAGAGATACTCCTAACCTCTGAGAGCCTACAGCCCCTGTCCTTTCAGTTTACAAATTATTTAACTCAGCTACCCAATTGTCCGTCTCTGCAGCCTGGGGTTGAAAACCTTTCTCCGGTGCCCAAAGAACTGAGAAATTCAGTGGGTTTGGGCAAAGTGCTTGGATTTTACATATCTAGAATCTATTGCACTGATCCAGTCAGTCAAATAGAGTGAGATGAAAAGTGGGGAACAGGAAAAGGAGGAAGAGGAGGAAGGGGAGGAGGAAGAAGAGAGAGAAAAGGAGGAGACAAAGCAGGGAGAGGGTAGGGTATGGATGTGGGAGGGAGAAGAGGGGGGTAAAGGAAGAAATAGGTAGAAAAGGAAGTGAAAGAGGACAGGGAGTTGCTGTTCTTAAACCATTAAGTTTTCAATCCGAAGAGGAAAAAATGTTTAGGAAGGATCATAACTAGTAACCAGATAGAACTGGAACCGGTCCTCTGTCCCACCACAGGCTGATAGAGCAAGCAGAGCATATGCCGAGCATCTGTTTACCATCAAGTCTAGGTTTCTGCCTTATGAAGGATCAGCTCCAAGGAACACGCAGGTCACCTTGCCACTCGCCGTAGCCACTGGCATCGAGAGGAGACGCTACACAGGTGCCAAGTATCCGAAGCCATCTGCAGGATCCTAACCTTCCCTGCCAGCCCAGGGCTGTGCTCTGTTCTTTCTGCAGGATGCTTGTCACAAGTCCATTTCCTTCATCTCACCCCACCTCTGTCTGCGCCCTTCCTCTGTTATAATTGGAGCCCAAGGCTGCGGAAAGCCCAAATATCATAATCGCACAGGCCTCCCAAGTCTATGGGGAACTGGTGGGTAAACGAACCACTATAGGAAAAGCCATAGAAAACCGACATTGATCTTAACTTGGAGATGAAGTGTGTGAATGGTGTGTAAATCGTCTGGATAATTGTAGGCACTGAAGTGGGACATTAGAGCTTCTATCCTCTCTTGTTTTTTTGAGCCACTTTAATCAACTTTCAGGTGGGAAATAGCACATTCTTCAGAGCCAGACAAGGCTGGATTCAGATCCTGCCTCTTAATACTCATTGCTGTGACTTTAGAATCATCACATTTTCCTCAAGTTCCAATTTCCTTATCTATAAAATGGAGATGATGGTGCTTCTTTGAGGCGTAGTAAGTAATAAGACTTAAATGAAGGAAGTGACAGAAAACACGTAGAGCAGGGTCCAGCATATACTAGGTATTTGTTCAATGTGGACTTCCTGGCACTCCTTGGATCCTGTATCTGAATTTCCAAATCTTTACCCTGTACGAACTACTAGTAAATGTGTCTTTTTGCCCCCCAAGCCTACTCTTCCTCCCTAACTCCTTATCCATATGAAAGCACTTGGGCTGGAGATCTTGAATTTCCTCCTTCTCTCTTTTCCACACTTTTCCTCTGTGCTGTCTATCAATGGATACTTGCCTGTAAGGATGACATCAACAGGCCCCCATGCACTTGGCAGCTGGCGGTGTCAATAGGGCTCCTGACAGGATATCAGAGGGAGGTGAGAGGGTGAGCTCAGGGTATGTGCTCCTTCCCTGGGAGGTTAGCTTGGGCTGATAGTATCCCTTCTCAGAAGCGCCATGTTCCTCTCAAGGTGTTCTGCTCCACAGGACTTGCCCTCTTGATTCTGATAATGGTTTGCTTCCCTGTCCCTTTGAACCTAGTCCCAAGACTGATGAGCAGAAAATCCTCTCAGGCATGCTTTGGGGAGGTCCTACTGCACAGTCTTCATGGTTTGCCTTACACCAGTGATGGCGAACCTTTTGAGCTCGGCGTGTCAGCATTTTGAAAAACCCTAACTTAACTCTGGTGCCGTGTCACATATAGAAATTTTTTGATATTTGCAACCATAGTAAAACAAAGACTTATGTTTTTGATATTTATTTTATATATTTAAATGCCATTTAACAAATAAAAATCAACCACAAAAATGAGTTCGCATGTACCTCTGACACGCGTGTCATAGGTTCGCCATCACTGCCTTACACCCTGCCAGTACCTTTGTAATTATACACTGTGTAGCAGCACACACACACACACACACCCTCCTCAAATGATCTTAATTCTATAGGTCAGCTGTTTCCTGTGTGAATTCTAACTAATTCAGGGCCAATATCTCTCCTGATCCTAAAATCAAGAATCGAGTAGTCATTTTAATCAACCCACTCTTGTGCCCCTAATTCCCTTCCTGTCAGATATGCTACCCAATATTTCAGGAAGTGGTAATTTCCTTTGTATTCCCGGTGATTGTCTTAATGATTGCTTGTTTGGGTTTCCTAGCTGCCTGCAAAATGGTTTCTCTGCCTCCCTCCTCTTCAGTGCATCTTCTATGCCTCCAACAGGATGGTACAGAGCAGAGCCTTCCCCAGGTCCCCACACCTTAAAAGACAATATCCAAAGCCATTGGCATGCAAGACGCAACACAAAATGGCACTTTCCTGAATCCCTTGCTCTGCAATGCTTCCTCTCCCCCTGCTCCCAGCTGCCAACCCTCAGGCCATGTGTGAACCCTGCAGTCCAGCCATTTGTGGTCACATCACAGGGAGATTTAGTGATACGGTCTTGGCATGATAGACACGGGAATAGCTAGAGGAAGCAATAACTTAAATGGATGGTGTTCCTATCTCCTGTTGTCCTGGATGAGCATTTGTCCTGAGACACACTGAGAGAGGGGAGCTATAAACCTGCTGCCCCCGCCCCCCCTTCTGCTCTTCACTCCTGGTCTCTTTCAGTGTGAGTGCAGCAAAGCCTACAGTTTGAACGTAAACACGTTTTGTTGAACATCACTCCAAAATTCAAGCCAACTTCTTCACCTGCTGCTTAAATGGAGAGACAGAGTCCTCTTTCAATATTGGGAAACAATCTCCTTTGGATTTAGTGGGAAATGATACATCAGTCTCCTAATGAGTTTCTAAGCGTAATTGCAATCTTCCCTCTACAATGCAGATGAGTTGTGTGTGGCTTTGGGATGTCCCACACTCCCTCACACCAAAGTGCTTTGTCATGGCCATGTTGCTCACCCTCCCAGAGCATCCAAAACACCCTTTTCTCACTTAATAAAACCTACTTGTTCTCCAAGACTCAGCATAAAGCGGTCAGGAACTCCTTCCTTTTATCCCTGAGAACCCTTAGCAGAAATTTTAATTCAGCCCTCATCTCATTGTGCTGTAACTGGCTCACTGCTGATCTCCCCACTGCACTGTAAGCACCTTGAGAGCGGAGGTGAGTTTGCTCCTCTATCCTCTGTGCACTTTGCTCTTTGTCACCTGCCATTGTATCTGATAGGGCTCCAACTATGGATCACCCCACCTCCCTAGAGTAATGTTAGCAGCAAGGCTGCAGAGCGGTGGCTATTTATTGAACAGGTCTGCTACTTCTGCTCCCTGGTCTGAGAGAGGCATGGATGCATCAGGGAGACACCAGGCAATTTGCTCCATCCTGTATCAGGAGAGACCTTTGTCATGATGTCAAGCCATGTTAACCTCTCAGAGACGCTGGAGTGGTCAATCACTCATCTCTTTGAAGGTCATTTATTTACAAGAAGCTCAGTTGGTAGCATCAGAGAGCTCCACTCAACTACTGAAGTGGAACTTAACTGGAATTTGTTTTTATGAGTGATCCGGAGGGCAAATCCCCAAAGTTGCAGATGACATTCAGCATTTCAGCATTTCCTGGATATAAAATATTAAGCAGACAGACACAGATACACTCTCCAAAGATCTCTATGCACATTGAGGAAAGAGGGGTCTTGAATTGAAGGCCAGATGGCTCTTTTCCAAGTTGTCTTACAGGGAGGTGTTAGGGTGGTGAATTCACAGTGCCCAGGAGATCCAAACTTAGTCATTGTCCCAGAGTCATATGGAAGCAGGGACACTGACTCACACTAACCAAATTTAAATCAAAGTGGATCAGGAGATTGAAAGTTTATTAGTGCACAATGGAAGTTATGTTGATCCAATGGAAGAAATTCTCATTTCTCCAGCTGGGAACAGCATAGTAAGTATAATATTAGAGCAAAAGGAGGTGGAGAGTTTGGGAGATTTTTATCCAGGTCATGGCATTATGAATCATTCTTGCCCTGTGTTACAGAACACCTCTCCAGTAATTAAATTAAGGTTGTCTTGCAGATTCAGTGTCTTCTTAGCTTGAACAATGCTGGAATTGTTTTTCTATTGAGCTATAATTTCTGTGATTCAAATTATCCCTTAATGTCCACACATTACAATATGATTAGGCTTTTGCTTACTAAATATTAACCACATTCTTGTCCTGCCTCTCTGAGACCCAGATCACCTTGTGTGGAATTGGGGGTCAGTGAAAATCCTCTGGTCACATATTTAAAGATTCAGAATTATTTACTCATTTAGAATTCTAAACATTGTGTGTGGATTTTATTAGTTGAACCCACGGAGGCTAATTTTATTTCTCTTACCTCCAAGGTCTTAGGGGACATCTCAGACCTCCTTCCCACACCAACAACATACTATTCTGCTAGAAGGCTGATAAACTTCAGTGTGAACAAGGGGATACGTTTTATGAAAAGAATTATCTTAAGTTATCTATAACATAGGTAGAGTACAGGGCATTGTTTGTAATTCTCTATAAGCAGAGGATATTTAGATTTTAAAGGTGGTTTCATTTAAAGAAAATGCTTCAATAATCTTTCTAATAAGGTAAAATTATAAAATCAATTCCCCAAGTAGATGATACATGTTAAAAATATAATTGGTACACAAATGTCTCAATCAACCTTTATAGATTATTAAAGGGAACAATGGAGTTTGGAGGTCAGCCCTAGCCTCCGAAGCTATTATTAGTAGAGGCTACTATCAAGCCCAGGGACTGCCATTAAATGGATGACTTGGACCAGGCAGCCTAAGGCCCAGAAAGGCATTTCTACTTTGCTTTCTCACAGGCAGTTGCAGGTCAGTTTTCCCCTGACTAAGACTCAGATTTGTGTGCGGAAGTTTTACTACAGAAATACTTTCATAAAATAAAATAAAATAAAGTAAAGTAAATAAAGTAAATATAAATAAATAAAGCAGATTGAGACGGAGGGAGAAGTTGGGCTGTGATTCAAATGCAACAGAGACGCTGGGAGAAGTCCTGCAAGAGATTCTGGAGCTGGGATGGTCCATTCCAGAAAAACTAATGAATTGTCTCCAGGGCCCATTTCCTATCCTCTTCTCTCCTCTAATGCCAGGTGCCCTTATTATAGCCTCTCCTTCACCTCCTTCTTATATTGAACCACTGTCAGGAAATGACATGACATTTATTGGCATTAAGGTATAGATGACTCATAATCATTGTTTCCTACTCCTATCCCCATGAAACATTTAGCTTAAGTCTTTTGGCAATCAGCTATATTGCAAATGAGACATTGGTCACACTCCTGGTAGCACAAGGCAGGGCACCGCAGATTTCTGGAGAATGTGGAAGAGACTGATATTCCTGCCCAATATTCTTTTTTCTCTTCCAATTTTATTTTGAGTGGTTATATGCTCAGCTAAAGGACTACATTTCCCAGGCTCCCATGCAGTGTAACAGATATGGTGACAGCACTGAAAGTGATATAACAGTCACTGGAAGAAACAAAGGAAAGAATTTCAAATCAAGCTGACTCAGCTGGTAGGCTTTAGTTTTTGCTCAGCACCCCTTCTCCCTTCTCCTTTCTCTTGCTTGGAATCTGAACATGATGGCTGGAGAGTCAGCAAACATTTTGGACAATGAGGTCATCTTGAGAATGATGGTAGGAGCAAACAAGTCCCTGGAAAACTGTAGAGCTACTACACCAATCCTAGACCACGTAGTTACTTCATGTGAGAGAGAAATGAACCTCTGATTGTTTAGATCACATGTTTTGGTTTTCTGCTATATGTGGTTGAAACAAATTCTAAATGATACAGATTTTGGTTCTTTGATTCTTAAAAGTAGGGCAATAAAGACTTATCTGAATGGAGGAAATGGAGAGGTAGATATTAAGGATTCAGATATTGTAATTGTCTTTGTTACTACAGTGGGGAAACATTTTGTCAATCTCTTGCCTACTGTACCTCGAAAATCAAATTACCTGCTGACCAAAATTGAAGTGTTAGAAAATGGTAGAAAAATTAAAATTTTTGGTATATGCTAGCCTCTTCTTGTTGTTCTCTGTAGAGTCCTACAGGAGAGAAAGAAGCTCAAATGAGAGCTAGCCACACTGTCTGCACAGATGTAGAGAAATATCAGTTTATAAAGGGGAGGGTGTATTCCTGCCTATACTCTGTAATCTTAGTTGAGTAGGAGTCTCATAATTTAGGCCTTGCAGGGTTGAAAAGCCAAATGCTTTTGTGCCTCAACCTGAATCAGTTATAAGTAGTGACGATAAATTGCTGTCCTTATAAGACTGATATTCTCTCATTGGATGTTAGGAACCTGCTGATAAATATAGGATTAAAGGCATTACATTTTTATCTGAGCACATTGTCTTAGATGAGTCCAGTAAGTGACCATTAATTTGAGAAAACAAGGCTAAGCAGAGCACAGGGGCCAGTAAATAAAAGATGAGGCCCTTTCTGCTTGGAAGATCTCTTTAACCTACTATTACTTTGCATAAGACAGACAGAAGCAAGAAGACTGGAAGAGTGGTACACTTTAGAGGAAACAAGATAATAATCATAATAAACCTAAACATGGCCATTAGCAGCCTAAGATTTTTCTACCTTCAAAGCAGTTCTTGGGCCCCAGAATTTCAGAGCAGCAAATGGATTATGAGAGATATGCAGGCCCCCCCAAGCAAATACTTTCCAGTATCTACTTCAGATGTGGTCATGACAGATAATGAGGATTGACAAGAGTTGTAGCCTTCAAGACAAAGGGCAACAGAAGGGAATGATGAAGAAGGGAGTTCCTCCCAGGGAACAGAACTTAGGCTGCCTGGTAAACTAACTCATTACATACTCCACTGTCATGGCTAAAAGTCCTTGCTGTTATTTTACAAAAGGATTTGATGATTGCTGTGAATCAGTGTTTCTCATTCTCCACTTTTACAAATGCAAAGAGATTTTTTTTTTTAATTTTAAGGAGGCCAATTTATTCATTATTAAATGAAGTCACCACATTAATTCTGCAACATTGGATTAAAGAGAGGAGGGAACATTTGATCTCTGAATGGGTGTTTTTGTTCCACACACATGGGAATGAAGCTGAAGAAGCTGGTACTATTATTATTATTATTACTACTATTATAGGTCCAGTGCACAAAATTTGTGCACTGGGGGGGGGGGGGTATCCCTCAGCCCAGTTTGCACCCTCTCGCAGTCCAGGACCCCTCAGGGAATGTCTGCCTGCCGGCTTAAGCCCGTTCCCTGAACAGACCTAAGCCTACAGTTGGAAATCCCTCTTGCAGTCCGGGACCCCTCGCTCCTTACTGCCTGCCTGCTCACTGTTCCTTACCACTCAGTTCACTGCTCCTTAGCGCTGCCATGGAGGCAGGAGAGGCTCCCGCCACTGCCACTGCACTCACCAGCCATGAGCCCTATCTTTCTGTGTAGTTGTCTGTGGGTCAACTGCTCTCTTCCTTCTCACTTAGGGTGAGCAGCATGTGAGGGCAGAGTGCACTGTCGTGGAACGCAGAGGGCTGCCTGGAGCTGAGGGGAGTGGCCAGGCCCACGGGGTGAGAGGTGGACACAGAGGACGCTATCTCACCCAATTGTGGGGCGGGCTGGCTGGCCTTCATCTGCCTGACCCCACCTAGGGAGGGACCAAGCAGGGTGTCCGCCTCTCCATTCTCCATCCTTCCATCTGTGACACCTGTCACCTTTACCAGGCCTCCCCCAAAGTGAGTTCAGTTCAATCCCTGAATGTAAAAGGGCACTGTGGCGGGGGGCACCTCCACTCCAGTGCCCCCTGATTCCCAGCAACAGGACCTGGTTGACTGGACCTGATCTCAGGACAGTGGCCACAGCTGGAGAACATAGATCTGTTTCAAGAAAAGTTGGGAATGCAGACTTTCCTATGAGGCCTTATTCCAAAAGGTGACAGTTTATTCACATTGTGGCATAGACACTTTCAAGAGTAACATAAGTGGGTAAAGTCAGGGCCAATCCAGGCCATTTCCTCACCTAATCTCTCTGAGTCGCGTGGACAGAACCAAGTCTCAGCTCTTCACAGGACACTTCTGGAGTTTTTTTTTTAAGCCTAAAGGACAGTAGTCTGTCTCCATTCTTGTTCTTTGGGAAGTTTTCATCATCAAAGGATATGTACATTGGGGTAATCCTCTCGAGATACACTGTTCCAGTTGCACCCATGTAACGATGAGAGCACCCCTCAGAGGAAGGGTGCCAACAGATGGGGAGCAGGGAATTCTGAAAACCAAAGCAATGACAGAGATGCTAAGCCTTTCCTTCACGTGTCTGACACCCCCCTTCAGGTGGCCTGCAGGCCGGGCGTCTGCCGGACCTTTACCACTTGATGTCCTGGCAGGCTGCCCTGGGCCCTGCTAGGCAATGTGCAGGGCTGCCTGGGCCCAGGGGGAGTCGCCTCCCAGCCCCAGCCACTCCTGGTACAGCTCCTGCACATGGGCTCTGGTCTCCAGGGGGCCACACTGGGATGGCAGCGTAGATGCCTTCCATCTGCCACAACAGTGCCCTTCTGCATGCCTGTCATCCGCTTGGGCCTGGCCCCTGTCACTTAAGCATGACCAGCGCAGGCCAGAACCTCCACAAAGTGACAGGAGAACTTGCCCCTTTACAGCTTCAGGACTACTTCTGGATGTTCTGAAAGCCATAGCAGCCTCAAAGCATAGCAGAACCTCTCCGTCCCTTTCAAGGGTGACCTCCTGGGAGCCTTTGTTCCTTAGGGTGTGGTAGGTGAGCACTCCCACATCCTCGTTGAACAGCTCCTTGGCCATGTGCCCAAAGATGTGTACCAGGTACCCGTTGGAGCTGGCACCCTAGTAGAGCCTCACCTCCTTCTCCTTCATGTCTCCAAACAGAGTGTCCATGGTGGCATCATTCGAGGCGAGGTCACTTTGCTCCATTATCTGGACAATTTCACCTGAGGTTAACAAGCAGTCAGCACCCTGGGAACTATGTAAAGCTGTGGGAACATCTTCTCAAAGGGCCTCCAGTTTCTTGTCGTAACATGGGGCCACAATGACGTGGAAAATCTTGTCTGGGGACAGGTTCTGCCGTCTGGTGAAGTAATCCTTCACCAGAGAGCCCATGATCTGCTTGGGAGACTTGGCCATTCAGAGTTGGGAGTGATGGGGTGACCCAGCACATGCTCTGTATATCGGTCCCAGCAGGTGGAAGATAGCATGGATAGCTGGGGCTCTTCCTCATGGTGCTGGCATTACCAACGCACAAATTCCTTCTGACTCTCCAGGATGCTGAAGTCCGCAGCTATCTTCATGTCAAAGACAGTGCTCCTCAAGGCATTTGAGAAAGCCTCAGAGCCTTCTGGATGCATCAGTGACACTGAGGCTGAGTTTAGCAGCAAAATAAGGCAGAGACTAAGGACACATGGACGCTGCCAGCACCTTGTGCTGTGAGGTATCACATTTCTTATTAAGGTTCAGAGCACAGAAGAAGTCCTTGGTGTTCTGTTGAGAAACTTGGACTCCTTCCTCTGCAGTCACACAACTGTCACACGCCAGGCAGTCACTCAGAAATATCTTGGCATCGGCCAACTTATGGATTTCTCCCTTCTCTCCGTTCTCCTGAGCCAGACTCCAGATATTGACTGCAGCATTCTCTTGGTCATCTGTTTTTGTTTTTTTAATACATTCCTTCCGTGTGCAGTGATCACACTTCATTTGGAGTGGGGCAGGAGAGGGCAGGCTCGAGGGACCTGGAGGAAGCACAGGGAGAGCAGTCAGTCACTGCTGGTTGCCCCTGGAGCTGCTGGCAGTATCCTTTCTTCCTTGTGGAGCATCTAGGGAGGGGAAGCGGCCACAGTGCCCGAGGCCAAGTTCCAGGAGGCCGGTAGCGGTAGCGCTGTCGGGATCTTGCCAGAGGCGCTGGTCCATTGGTGCCTGGCCTGTCCTCTGGAGATTGAGCCTACAGGACTACTAAGGAAGCCAGTCTCCAGTTCTGCCCCGCCTCTGCCACCGATTGATTGGAGTATGAGGGCCACGAGAGGGACCAAGAGGCCTGCCTTTCACTGCTAGCCAGTCCTCACGCCACTCACTCTGGTTCCCTGTTAACCATCCCCTGATCAATGGGAGCCTGTGGGCCAGAAGAGGGACCAAGTGGTCCCCCTTTTATCTGCTCACCAGTTGCTGCTGCCACGGAGCCTGAGGGCTGGGGGATGGACGGGTCATCCATTCGGTTGTTACAGACGCTGGGTTTTTATATATATATTAGGACTTGCCCAGTGCATGGATTCCAGCACATTGAAAGGAAATTAATTAGAAGGAATATTTTAATATCACTATTTGCCCTTTCTCTATAATAGAAGTATCAGAGATGAAAGAAAATTAGTAAAATATATATGAAAATAATATATAAGTTGATTAATAATTAAACAATAACAGGATGATATAACAACAATAAAGACATGATATAATAACAACAAAAACATGATATGAAAACAACAAAAACATGATCTAAAAACAACATTGATAAAAACTGACTGATAAATTGATTAAACTTATTCTAATATCTCCCTGTTTTTTTGTGTGTTTGCTTTTATTGCAGTTATCCCATTTCTTCTCCATCATGGTTCTTTTGGAGAAGATAACTTGCTTTTGAGTTTGCGTTTCAAAGGAAGAAACATCGAATATGATAGAACTTCACATCACTCAGATGTCCTGAAAATTGAGCTGGACACAATAATTTGCTAAGAATTTGTAATAAACTCTTTTAGGGAGGTGGTATTCTATACATAGTTCTCACAGTCATTGGGTAGTGAAGGGGCAAACTATTGCCTAATCAATATCCATTCTACCCTTCTTTTTTTCTAATATGACTGGAAGGAACTAGAATGTTCTTCTTTGAGAAAATATTCCTCTCAAAAAACAAAAACAAACAAAGAGATTACTTTTACTAAATTCCCTTAAAGCTAGGTAGGGGTGAGTAATAAAATATAAAGTGGTGACCCTGGGGGCCTTTCAGAAAAGCTCATTAAAGGGAGATGATTCTGCTGGGAAGTGTGCTTTTTTCCATTCCCTATTTTTCCTTCTTCCTGCCAAAAACATGGAGATAATGGCTGGACCTCTGCCAATCAGCTTGGACAACAAATCAACCTTGATCATGAAGCCATGCTCTAGATTGTGAAGCAGAAATACAGACGGAGGCTTTCTCCCTCCTAATCATACTACATCAGTCTTCCTTATCCGGTGTCAGTTTTTATTATTATTATTATTATTATTATTATTATTTTGCTTAAAATAGAAATTCATTCATTTATTTAAGCCACTTGTGTTTTCTATTATCTTCAGATTAGTTAAATCCTCTCCAGTACCAGGGATGAGCCCACTTATCATGCTTCAAAAGTTGTTGCTTTCTTATATTGCCTATCCATAAAGCAGACCTACGTAGTCACAGAATTTCCAGCTGTGGGAAGTCCTTGAGCTCTAAAAGGAGAGATTCTAAAAGCCTAGGTTTAGAAGAAACTAGGAAACAAATCCCTGAAACAAAGCAGGCCCTCTAGTACCTGCTGTGCAACAGAATTGTTGAAAGCCTGAGTTCAAGTACACATGAGACAGACATTTGAAAAAATTGAGTTTGAGCTAGCTTGCTAACTCTAGAGAGCTCAGATGCTTGGTTCCTTAATTTTCTGTCTTAGCAAAAGCACAGTATCAGTTTTAGTGACTAAGTGTAAGTACTGTTGCCTAGCAGAGAGAACATTTATGGGCTTCTCCAGTTTCAGTTATGACCATATGAGAATATAAACTATGGCCTGTTGCCTAATTTCATTTTTCCAAAGGTTCTAGGGATTCTATTACTGCTATAACAAATTGCCACAATTAGTGGTTATAAACAATATAAATTTCTTCTCCTGCAGTTCTGAAAGTCAAAAGTCCTAAAATAGGTCAGCAGGGCTATGTTCTTTCTAACCCTAGGGAGGAATCTATTTCCTTTTCCAGCTTTTTAGAGGCTTCCTGAATTTCTTGGCTTGTGGCCCCATTCTTCATCTTCAAAACCAGGAGTGTGGCATATTCCAATCTCTCTGTGTTCCTTTACATCCATTGTCACATTGCCTTCTGTCTGACTCTAACTTTACAATCTTCTTCTTAGAAAGATCCTTGTGATTACATTGGACCAACCAGGAAAATCTAAAAATCTCCCCATCTTCAGATTCTTATCTTAACCACAACTGCAAAGTCCCCTTTTGCCATATCAGGTGACATATTCACATGTCCCAGAGATTAAAACAGAGACATCTCTGAGAGGTCATCATTCAGCATACAAGGATCAAAGTCAACTTGATGTCCTCTTGGGTGTTCTTTGATAAGAACACCTATGTTTCATGTTTCCAAGATCCCCCAGTGGTCGGCAAACTGCGGCTCGCGAGCCACATGCGGCTCTTTGGCCCCTTGAGTGTGGCTCTTCCACAAAATACCATGTGTGGGTGCGCATGTACAGTGCGATTGAAACTTCATGGCCCATGCACAGAAGTCGGTATTTTGTGGAAGAGCCACACTCAAGGGGCCAAAGAGCCGCATGTGGCTCGCGAGCCGCAGTTTGCTGACCACTGCCCTAGACTTACAAGCAATTATATGATCTCATTTTTTGCTATTAAAACTTTTAATAGCCCTTTATTATAACAAATATACTAATTGCAGTGTTACTGTACAACGCACATAGATTTTCTTCAGATTCCCTGTCAAACTGCAAGTGCCTCAGAATGAGGAGAAATTGGCTCTAGATAATTAAATTTTATAATGGAAGAAATTGACATGAGGAATTGTATTGCTATTGAGAGCCTGCATGTGGCACTGCTGTATAGGCCCTAAGTGAGGGGTGTCATCAAGAGTCACTGCATAACAGTGAGTAGTGAGAGCATTTAAGGGCAGTGCTCAGGAAGACAAAGAGGGTATCAAATGGAAGTAGTCAGAAAGAAGAATCTTCTTTTAAGAGAGTCTAGGGATGGTACTGCTGTAAATAGCTAATATTAAGTAAACTTTTAATATATGCCAATGCAATAGACTAACTTATTGTTTGAAATTCTTCATACTCTCTCTCATTCAAATCCATGTCCTTAGCCATCTAACTGTGCAGTCTCTCCAACAAAGACAGAATATAGGGAAGCAAGATGGCGGCGATATAGGCAGACGCGTCCCAGGTCTTGTCCCGGAGCAAACGGAGTAAGCAGCTGAAACTAATAACACCCACCCCGAATTGGCAAATTTACTCAGCTGGTGAGACGGCTTGCAGCCTGGAAGGGCAGACCTCCCCTGGAAAGGTTAAAAACCAGGGATCTGGGCAGGAAAGTTTGCCAGACCTGAGCCCAGAGGGTCGGAGGGAGACCGCATGGCAGACAGCCGCGTCTCTTGGGACAGACACAGACCCTGACCAGGGTAAGGAGTTCCGCGGGTTTGCTGGCGCCAGGAGATTTGCGATTTGGATTTTGTGATTGCGGAGAACTGAGACTAAAGGGGGCATCCTGAGGAACTGATCAGACCGTGCAGTGCCCATAAGAGAGGAGCGTTTCCCAGACCATGCAGTGCTGGTAAGAGGAGCGTTTCCCAGACCGGTAAGAGGAGCGTTTCCGCGGCCGGCCGGCGTTTGTCTGTTTCTTTGTTTTCACTGAACCCTGCTCATAGGACAGTTCGGATACAGACACTCACCTGTGCTGAAGAGAGGGTGAAGGTGCAGACGAGGGGAATCTGGGGAGAGGCTGAGGAAAGAGGGGGAGCCGGAGGAGGTGGCAGCGAATTGAGTGCTGAGACCCCCCTGGGCCCAGGACTGGGGCAGCCATTCCTCCAGAGGGTGGAATTCCTCCCCCCAGCCCCCCAGGCAAGGAGCACAGCCACACCCAGATTCCACCCTGTATGAGATAAAGGACTAAAACAAGCTGATTAGTCCCTGGGAGTTACCAGGGTCTGGCCTATAGAGGGATTTTCAGTCCCACCAACAACACAGAGCAGGGTAAGGATTAAAAAAGGATAGAGAAGCTGTATAGCCTCAGAGGCCAACCCAAAAACACTGCCACCCAGAGGTTGAGCCATAAACTGACTCTTAGGGGAATACAAATTAAGGCAGACTGGATCACAAATACGGCCTGCTTTAAAATCAGGACTGTGATTTACAACACGGAGGAACAGTGTAATGCAGGCAACACTCTCCTAAATACCTGGCAGGACCAAGGCGAACCAGGCTGAAGAGTAGAAGAACCGAAAGACCATCACTACTGCAAATTTTTTCTTTTTCTTTTTCTTTTTAATTTTTTCACCTTTTTACTAAGAAACCAATTTTTTTTTCTCTTTTTCTTCTTTTTCCATCACCTGATTTTACCCTTTCAATTACCACATTTTTATTTTTAACCAGTATTATTACTCCTACCATTTTACCATTTTTTAAAGTGCCATTTTATTTTCTCTTTATTTTCTTTTGGGATTAGTGTTCTCCATTCTATTTTCATCGTTCCTTTAGCATTAATTTTCCCTATCTCAATTCCACCTCTTTGCTAAAACCCTCTTCCTTACTTTTCCCCTTTTGGTGTCCTGTTTCTCTTACCCTATTCCTGCTCCAGACCTTCCCAATTCCCTCTTTTTACCCCCTGTCTAATTCCACCCTACTTATATATCCTATTTCCAATCTACTGCTCTAAATCCTTATACACCTATTCTTTATCCTTCTTCACTTTCCAACCATTTTTTTTTCTCTCTTATCTTTCTATTGTTTTCTTGATTGTAGAATATATTGGGCTTTTTTTTTTTTTTTTTTTTTTTTTTTTAAATTTGTTTGTTTGTTTTGTTTTGTGTTTTTTCTTCTTTTTTAGGACTGGTTGTAAGGTTGTTTTTCTTTTTCTTTTTCTTTTTCTTTTTTTTTTTCTGCTGGTTTTTCCCTTCCCTCCCCCACCCCACCCCAGCTATTTTTGTGCTTCTGTTTTCCCTTACCCCTCTGGATATTATTGGTGGTTTGTAGTTTGCATTCATCTCCAGGGATCTGTTGCTGGAATTTGTTGAGATTAGTGGCAGTTCTATTGGAGTTTGCTCCTCATACGGGGAGTCTCTTCCCCACTTCTACTTCATTCTCTTTTTTCGCTCTCTTTTTTCCCCCCTCTTTTTTCCCAATTCTATTTTTGCACTCCTTTTTTGTTTGTTTTTTTCTTATTTTTCTTTTCTGTTCTCTCTTTTATCTTCTTCTCTTCTTTCTCCCTTATCCCCTAATTCTCTTAATTCGGTTGGTCACCTTCATTTGGAGTTATTAATATTGTGAATATACTTGTGTTCAGTGCCTGGTACGTTGTGCCTTGCTCTGTTGTATTTTGTGCCTTTAAATCAACGCAGCAGATCCAAGCAACAGCAGCCCCCTGATCACCGCAGCCTCCTGATCACCACAGCCTCCTGATCACCACACCCTCTGTCTGTGGAACAGCAACTGTACGTGAAGCCTCCCCCCACCAGCCAGAAGAGCCAACACAGCTGTGAACAACACCCACCAGAGGAGCTGCTGCCAACTGGAAAGCAGCTGCTACCGCAACCGTCTGAGCAGCAACCACAACCCAAGGAGCCCCTGCCACCCAGGGAGCAGCCACTGAACACCTCAACATCTACATATGTCAGCGAGATCAAACATGGGTAGGCAAAGAAACCCCCAAAGGAAAGAAAAGGAGGACTCGCCAGAAAAGCAGCTAAGTGAGACAGAGATATGCAACATGACGGAAAAAGAATTCAGAATAAGGTTCCTAGAGTACATGCACCACATGTTCAAGAAGCAAGAAGAAACAGATGAAAAACTCAACTACTTATGCAAGAAGCTAGAAGAAACAGATGAAAAAATCAACAACTTAAGTAAGTCCCAAGAAGAAATGAAGAGTGACATAGCTTCAATAAAAAACTCCATTGAAAGTATCAACAGTAGACTGGGAGAAGCGGAGGACCGAATTAGTGAATTAGAAGACAAGGAAGCAAAACACACTCAAACTGTACGGCAAATGGAGAAAAAAATTAAAAGACAGGAGGAGAGCCTAAGGGAGCTTTGGGACAACATGAAACGAAACAACATACAAATAATAGGGGTGCCAGAACAACAGAAAGATGAACATGGATTAGAAAACCTATTCGAAGAAATAATATCAGAAAACTTCCCTGAGGTGGGGAAGAAAAAAGTCACACAAGCCCAGAGAGTCCCAAACAAGGTGAACCCGAAAAGACCCACACCAAGACACATCATAATTACCATGGCAAATGTTCAGGATAAAGAGAGAATCTTACAGGCTGCAAGAGAGAGACGGAAAGTAACATACAAGGGATCTCCCATTCGATTATCAAATGATTTCTCAACAGAAACACATCAGGCCAGAAAAGAATGGACGGAAATCTACAAAGTGATGCAAAGCAAAGGACTGAATCCAAGAATACTCTATCCAGCAAGGCTATCATTCAAAATTGAAGGGGAAATAAGAAGCTTCACAGACAAAAAAGGGCTAAGGGAGTTTATCACCACCAAGCCAGCCATGCAAGAAATGCTAAAGGGACTGGTGTAAAAAGAAGAAATATCAAGCTCAGAAAGAAAACAGCCACACACACACACACAAAAAGAAATGGCTACAAACAAATACCTTTCAATAATAACTTTAAATGTAAATGGACTAAATGCTCCAACCAAAAGACATCGAGTGGCTGAATGGATAAAAAAACATGACCCATACATCTGCTGTCTACAAGAGACCCACCTCATTAGAAGGGACTCACACAGACTGAAAGTGAAGGGATGGAAAAATATCTTTCACGCAAATGGAAAGGAAAAGAAAGCTGGGGTAGCAATACTTATATCTGACAAAGTACATCTCAAAGTGAAGGCCATAACCAGAGATAAGGAAGGCCATTTCATAATACTAAAGGGATCAATACAACAAGAAGATATAACCCTGGTAAACATATATGCACCCAATGCAGGAGCACCCACATACATAAGAAAACTTCTGGAAGATATCAGGGGAGAGATCGACAACAATACAATCATAGTAGGGGACTTTAATACACCACTGACATCACTGGATAAATCCGCTAGACAAAAACTCAGCAAAGAAACAGCAATCCTAAATGACTCACTAGATCAGATGGACTTAATTGACATCTTCAGAACACTTCACCCCACAGCTGCGGAATATACATTCCTCTCAGGTGCTCATGGGACATATTCAAAAATAGACCACATATTGGGTCACAAGCAAAGTCTCCACAAATTCAAGAAGATTGAAATCATAAAAAGCTTCTTCACAGACCACGATGGCATAATGTTAGAAATAAACTACAATAAAAACAACCCAAAATACTCAAACACTTGGAAGCTGAATAGCATGTTATTAAATATTGATTGGGTTACCGATGACATCAAAGAAGAAATTAAAAACATCCTGGACACTAATGACAATGAAAACACAACAATCCAAAACCTCTGGGACACAATGAAAGCAGTCCTGAGAGGGAAGTTTATAGCTCTACAGGCCTATCTCAAAAAACAAGAAAAAATGGTAGTCAATCATCTAACTCTACAACTCAAAGAATTAGAAAGAGAGCAACAAGAAAACCCCAGAGTGAGCAGAAGGAAGGAGATAATAAAGATTAGAGCAGAAATCAATGAAATAGAGACCAAAAAAACAATACAGAAAATCAATGAAACCAAGAGCTGGTTCTTTGAAAGGATAAACAAGATTGACAAACCCCTAGCCAGGCTCACCAAGAAGCAAAGAGAGAGGTCCCAAATAAACCAAATCAGAAATGATAGAGGCGAAATAACAACAGACCCCACAGAAATACAAATGATTGTTAAACAATACTACGAGCAACTCTACTCCAACAAACTGGACAACCTGGAGGAAATGGACAAATTCCTAGAAAAATACAACATTCCAAAACTCAATCAGGAAGAATCTAAAAACCTCAATAGGCCAATAACTATGGAAGAAATTGAAGCAGTCATCAGAAAGCTTCCAGCAAACAAAAGCCCAGGGCCAGACGGCTTCACAGGGGAGTTCTACCAAACATTCAAGGAAGAACTAAAACCTACCCTCCTCAGACTACTACAAAAAATTCAAGAGGAAGGAACGCTTCCAAGCTCATTCTATGAAGCCAGCATCACCCTAATACCAAAACCAGGTAAAGACATCACAATGAAAGAGAATTACAGGCCAATATCCCTCATGAACATAGATGCCAAAATCCTCAACAAAATCTTAGCAAATCGGATCCAGCAGTACATCAGAAGGATCATACACCATGACCAAGTAGGATTCATCCCAGAGATGCAAGGATGGTACAACATCCGTAAATCAATAAATGTGATACATCACATAAACAAATTGAAAGAAAAAAACCACATGGTCATATCAATTGATGCAGAAAAAGCATTCGACAAAATCCAACACCCATTTTTGATAAAAACTCTCAGAAAGGTGGGAATAGAAGGATCATACCTCAACATAATAAAAGCCATATATGACAGGCCCACTGCCAACATCATACTCAATGGACAAAAACTAACACCATTTCCCCTAAGAACAGGAACAAGACAGGGATGCCCACTCTCACCACTCCTGTTCAACATAGTACTGGAAGTATTAGCCATTGCAATTAGGCAAGAAGAAGGAATAAAAGGCATCCAAATTGGAAAAGAGGAAGTAAAACTGTCCTTATTTGCAGATGACATGATATTATACATACAAAACCCTAGAGACTCCATCCAAAAGCTACTAGACTTAATACATGAATTTGGCAATGTAGCAGGATACAAAATTAACCCCAAGAAATCTGAGGCATTTCTATACACCAACAGTGAACTTTCAGAAAGGGAGATCAGAAAAACAATCCCATTTACCATCGCACCAAAAAAATTAAGATACCTAGGAATAAACTTAACTAAAGAGGTTAAAGACCTCTACTCAGAAAACTACAGGACGTTGAAAAAAGAGATAGAGGAAGACATAAACAGATGGAAGAACATACCATGTTCTTGGATTGGTAGAATCAACATCATTAAAATGTCCATACTACCCAAAGCAATCTATACATTCAACGCACTTCCCATTAAAATACCAATGGCCTTCTTCAAAGATCTAGAACGAACTCTCCAAAAATTCATCTGGAATAAAAAAAGACCCCGAATAGCTGCAACGATCCTGAGAAAGAACAAAGTAGGTGGGATCTCAATGCCAGATATCAAGCTGTATTACAAAGCCACTGTTCTCAAAACTGCCTGGTACTGGCACAAGAACAGACATATAGATCAGT
Organism: Myotis yumanensis; assembly: GCF_028538775.1. Taxonomy (NCBI): domain Eukaryota; kingdom Metazoa; phylum Chordata; class Mammalia; order Chiroptera; family Vespertilionidae; genus Myotis; species Myotis yumanensis. The sequence continues at coordinate 24,798,253 of NW_027223754.1, read as the reverse complement.
GGAATAGAATAGAGAGTCCAGAAATTAGCCCGAACCAATATGCTCAATTAATTTTTGACAAAGGAGGCATGAACATACAATGGAGCCAAGATAGTCTCTTCAATAAATGGTGTTGGGAAAATTGGACAGTCATATGCAAGAAAATGAAACTAGACCACCAACTTACACCATACACAAGAATAAACTCAAAATGGATAAAGGACTTAAATGTACGACAGGAAACCATAAAAATTCTAGAAGAATACAAAGGCAACAAAATCTCAGACATATGCCAAAACAATTTCTTCACTGATACAGCTCCTAGGGCAGTTGAAACTAAAGAGAAACTGAACAAATGGGACTACATCAAAATAAAAAGCTTCTGCACAGCAAAAGAAACCATCAACAAAACAACAAGAAAACCCACCTCGTGGGAAAACATATTTGCCAACGTCATATCGGATAAGGGCTTAATCTCCAAAATTTATAGGGAACTCATACAACTTAACAAAAAGAAGATAAACAATCCAATCAAAAAATGGGCAAAGGATCTAAATAGACACCTTTCAAAAGAGGACATTCAGAAAGCCAAGAGACATATGAAAACATGCTCAAAGTCACTAATTATCCGAGAGATGCAAATCAAAACAACAATGAGGTACCATCTCACACCTGTCAGAATGGCCATCATCAACAAATCAACAAACGACAAGTGCTGGAGAGGATGTGGAGAAAAAGGAACACTTGTGCACTGCTGGTGGGAATGCAGACTGGTGCAGCCACTATGGAAGGCAGTATGGAGGTTCCTCAAAAAATTGGAAATGGAACTCCCATTTGACCCTGTGATCCCACTACTAGGAATATATCCCAAGAAACCAGAAACACCTATCAGAAAGGATATATGCACCCAGATGTTCATAGCAGCACAATTCACCATAGCTAAGATCTGGAAACAGCCTAAGTGCCCATCAGTAGATGAATGGATTAGAAAACTGTGGTACATCTACACGATGGAATACTATGCTGCTGTTAAAAAGAAGGAACTCCTACCATTCGCAACATCATGGATGGAACTGGAGAGCATTATGCTAAGTGAAACAAGCCAGTCAATGAAGGAAAAATACCACATGATCTCACTCATTCATGGATAATAAAGACCATTACAAACTTTTGAACAATAATAGATACAGAGGCAGAGCTGCCTCAAACTGATTGTCAAACTGCAGTGGGAAGGCCAGAGAGAGTTGGGGGGCAGGAGGGAGGGGAGTAAGAGATCAACCGAAGGACTTGTATGCATGCATATAAGCATAACTAATGGACATAAGACACTGGGGGGTAAGGGAGGGTAGTGGTTTGTCAAGGGCGGGGGGGGGGGGGAAAAGGATACTTATGTAATACCCTTTGCAATACTTTAAGAGGAAAATAAAAATAAAAAAAAAAAAAAAAAAAAAAAAAAAAAAAAAAAAAAAAGACAGAATATAATTCAGTGGTCCTTGATGTTAGGCTTATCTGCATGACTTATGTGGCCAACAAGACGTCACTAAATGAGAAAGACACAAGGGTTAAATGCGCTTGCTAGTTTGTACTTGACCTCTGGTGTTTCTTGCCGGGGTGTTTCTCAGCATCTAGAAAGGTTCAGGAATCTGGAGAAGCGCTGCATGTAAATTAATACAAAGACTAGAAATATAAATTTGGAATACATGGGGGAGCCAGAAGAGACCTAGCTTCAGTAACCAAGTTCTTTCCTGTCTCCAGACCGGGGCTCTTTTTTCCCACATTTTGGCTTATAGCAAAGCAGATATACATATCAAAAGGTAAAGTTTGGTATACAGTAGGCATTGTCAGGTTGGGAGAAATGCCTTCGGCTGTTCAGCTGTTTGGCCAGCAGGAGATAATAACATGTAGATTTTCAGGCTTGGGGAAATGCTTTCAGCTATTTCAGCAGCAGGTAATATGATTTTTCAGCCCTGCTGAAGCCTTAATTTCCATCAACCTTTTGATGAAACTTCTTGCATTTATGACATGCTAGAATTAGCCTCCAGCAGTTTCTGCCATAGAAACAGAAGAATATCCTTGCCTAACTCACTGGTCCAAGGAAGATGAGGGGAATATGGAGTAGCACCCCAATGAAACTTCTAGCTTAGAGTTTGCCCAGTTGGTCCTCAGATATCTGAGAAATTGATTCTTATTATTGCATGCCACTGAAATTTCTGTGATTATTTATGTCAGGTTGCTTATTTCCTGAGTCAGTCAGGAATCTTTCTAAGTTTTTAAATGTATTAATTCATCTAACCATCCTCTGAATCTTATAAAGTAGTTACTGTTCTCCCTATTTAGCATTTAAGGAAACTAGGCATAGGCTATTAACAAACTTGCTCTAAGTCATACAATTAATAAGAATTGGAGCTACAATTTGAATTTAGGTCACATGTCCACTTAGTTCTTAACTATATGATCATATTTGGGCCACAGCCACAGGTATAAGTTTCCTTTCTGACTATCCTCTACTCCTTATAATTCATTTTAAATCATTTCTAAAATATTGAGGTTTAAAAATTTTTTGTGAGTATGCTGAATAAGAAATCCACTGGAATGAGTCTGGATTCTGAACCCACTATCAATAAGAGATGCAAGATTGCCCAGATATGAACAAATATTTCCTTTGACAATTCATTACCCACATTTCCAAGGTCTGATCTGGTAAAACCAAGGAAATGTGCCTAGAAATCAACCATGGTGTGACTCAGCTGACAGCCAGTTTCAGAAGACTAGCCATATTTGAGATTTTTTGCAAATAATATCTTCATTCCTAGCCTCAAACTCCTGTAAAGGAAAATTTTATTCTTTTTGGAAACTTTTGGAAGCTGAGTTCACAGGAAAAGGATAGAGGCCTAGGGGGTAAGAGGTCATCTACAGGATGAGACTTAAGGAATCCCAGACATGAACCTAAACATAAGCACTGGAGAGTGTGATTTTCCTGAGGCAAAGAATTAACAGAGACTAGAATGAGAACCTGGAGATTCTGATGTTTCTAGATAAAAATAGAAGGCCAAGAAGTTTACTTAGACCCAAAAGTAATAAATGATTCAGGAATAATTACCCATGGACAATGAGAATGAGGATTCTTAAAATATGACATATATGACACCTGCTATCTTTTGTCTGATAGTGATTGGGAGGAAAAACCATAAAAACAAGCTAATAATGTTATTGTGGGAGGTATTAAAGGAGTGGAAAGCCAGGAAGACCATTTCTGCTACTCAGCCAATGATGATTATAATGATGATAAGGATGAGGATGACATCAGACATCATTTATTGAACATGTAATTATATTAATTTTTAATAGAACTTCTCAATTTAATTTTTTAAAGCAACCCTATAAGGGATACACTAACATTATATCTCTTTATCGATGTAGGATTTGAGACTTAGAAAGCTTGCATTATTCTGTGAAGTCACAGGGTAGTCAAAGGTGAAACTGTTATGCAAATACAGAAAGTCTAACATATTGTCTCTTAACAAATAAATAAATCAACACAAAATTCTGAAAACAGAGGAAGTGGTCACCATTTTAAAAATGGTGACAGATTCACTTGGAATTTCTGTGGACAGATGAAGGGGCACATATGTTTCTGGCCAATGAGAAAATCTGTGATATGTGTGAAAAGAGGTACCATGTTAAGCTCTTGACCACCACATTTCCCCGACTGGCCTAGGATGAGTTTATTAGGAAGCTCATTCATCCTGGCCCCTACCAAATATATCCAGTCTCTCCAACAGAAACTCTATCCTATCCCTGTTTGACACATTGCTTCTCTGCTTTTCAGAATGCACCCTCATACAGGGTGAAGGCTGCCATGGCAGGCAGAGGAAATGCATTAGAGCAGGGGTGGAGGGAACATTCTATAAGCCCAGGAGCCAGAGAAGGGAGTTCTTCCCAAGACAGTAAGAGACGACTAAGTCAGAGCAGTAGAGAAAAAGAGTCTGGAGGTGGATAGAGAAATAGCCAGAGGTGGATATAATAGCCTAATCTTTGGAATCAGAACATGAAGACTATGAAAAATAGGTTAGGGACAAATTGGGTAGGTAGGCAACCTGGGTGGCAGCTTACTGTTTGAAACTGGCTTTTCTGAACCTGGAGGTGATGATGTTTGAATGTGTTGGTTCTGCGTAAAGTACCAGGCTAGAGGTTGCATTGTTGGGACAGGGGTCAAGGCTTAAGTCTTGTTCTGATTGATGGGGGCCTAAACCCTGGGCTCACAGCTAACCAATTCCTCCCTCAGGAAGCCTGCTCCTTAAGCCACTAGCTGCTTTGATCCCTAAAATAAGCTGGCCTTCAGGAACCACAGTGCAGCCATAATGTCTAATCATAAGGATCTCCTTTAATTGTCATTTCTGGTGCAGCCTCTTTTCAATCAATACCACCAGTGTTTATTCTCAGACATGGACACGTATCCACGTGACTCCGGCTCTTCCCTATGCTCACCCATTCCTACACCCAGGTCTGCAGTCACATCTGTTTTCCCTGGTTTCATTCTGTCACCTCCAGTCATAGGCATGCCTAAATGCAGAAGGAAATCTTCCTAGGACAATGGAGACTTCATTAAGAGTGATAGAAATTGACAGTGAAGTGCTGTCCACAGTACTTTTTTTTTTTTTTTTTGCCTATTTCCCTCAAATTAATTCACCGCATTTTCTACTCTGGCTTGTATTACAAGAAGCTGACCCATATAAACTTTATTTCCAAGGCTCTCTTGCTAATAGGTTGAATACAGATAATAGGAGTCATTGGCAGGAGACTGGAGAGTAGACAGAAGGGAGAGGCGAGGGAATTTCTCTTCCCCAGCCCCTCAGCTTTGAGCTGTATCTCTGGAAATGACTGTCTCCTGCATGGTACCAGCGCCCGTCAAACACTCCCCTCTGTGGACCCACCTTCCATGTGCAGCCTCTGACACGGGTCCAGTGTCCACTGGATAGCAAGAGCTCCTAAGATCTGCTAACACCATCCATCTCCTCCCGGTTTCTCCAGCTCCAGAGGTGACAGCAGTTCCCTGCCCAACTCCTCTTTGAACTTGCAGCTCCTCCAGTATCTTGTAACTATTTCCTGTACTAAAATGTTTCTATTGACTGGAACCGGCCTGATACACATGGAAAGGCACATGCAAGCAGCATCGGGAAAGGAAAAAGTGAGAGTGTGGAGAAAAAAAAGATTGCAGGGCAATGAAGCTGAGTTTGAAATCGTACATTTTGTCCGGAGGTTGACTCTAATGCAGGAGACTGAATGGGACCATTGAGGCTGCAAATGTAGTGGTCACTGACTTGTAGAAGTTGCCTAGAATTGCTTATTGCCGTGGAGATCAGACCTTCCCTGCCCCGATTTGTCCAAGAGGGTATTGGTCTGGGCCACCTTCCTTCTGTATATGTGGTCTAGACATGACTTGTTTTCAGGAAAATTTTTGTTGAGATTCAAATACTGTCAGAAAATATCTTCATCACAATAAAAATGCAAAGTACAAAGTTGCCGTTCTGCACCACATCACAGAAGGATGCGGGGACATTATTCAAATGTGTTCAGGGCAATTGCTGCACGTGCACTTGCAGGCTGACGGGGACTTAAAAATAGCACTTTCTACTGACAGGAAAAAAAGAAAGACTCTTTGGTAACAAAATAAGGGACTGTTCTTTTTGTTTCATTTTTACACAGACACCAGCCCCCTCGCCAGACTCTTTGCAGAGTTGCAGTTTTCCAGGAAATATAAGGGACACGCAGGAGTTATGATAAGAGGGCTCCAGGGAGGAAGACACAAAGCCAGGGACAGAAGAGCTTAGGACCACTATCTCCCTCTTGCTGCCAGCTGTCTCCCAGCCATCGGTACTACTCACCAGCCATTGTAGAGTACCTAAGCCTACTGGCGCCACCTGGGACTGTCTATAGAAATGTTGCAAGTTGTGGTTTGGGAAGGAAAGAAATAATTTGTAGAAAGTTCGTGTTGTCATTGATTTAGAGATTTGCTTTTCACTTATCAATTTATATTGCGAACGGAAAACCCAGACACAGAAGAGCTAAGTGAGTTATCCCAAGTCCCTTAGCTTGCTAGGGGCAGAGCAAGAAAGTGGGATCCCAAACCGGTGTTGTTGTTTTTTGTTTTTGTTTTTCATTAAAAAAAAATTTGACAGTATGTTAATTAAAAATGTGAACAGTTAGACAAAGGAAGGGCTATTGTAGAAGAAGCAACAGGAGAGAGCCTGCTTTGGCTCACTGAGAAATTAAAGTCACAGTGACAGAAGTAAGCTCACTGGGCAGTCAGAGAAAAGGGGGTCCTTGGAGACAGGTCCAGGGGGCAAGCCTGGGATAAGCTGCCACTGCCTGCTGCTCCCTGGCTGCAAGTCTCGTGGGGACCCATAAACTTTAGGAGCAAGAGCAGAGATACACTGTAGGTCCTTTATCTTGAGGCTTTTTTATCTCTCTTTGGCCAGGAGGAATCCTAGAGGTGGTCTCAGGGGAGGGTCTTAACAGAATATTCATTAGTTTTTCAGGTGTGTCCTTTAACATGTTGATTCATCAAAATGTGCATGTCAAGGGTTATTTTCTGGTTAGCTTCATTTTTTATTGTTGACAGTATTACCGATATCCCCTGTTCCTCCCCAATGTTTTTCTACTCTAACTAGAGGCCCAGTGCATGAAATTCATGCATGGGGGAGGGGGGAGGGGCGGTGCACGGGCATCCCTCAGCCAGGCCTGCACCCTTTCCAATCCAGGATCCCTCAGGGGATGCCTGACTGTCTCTCACAATCCAGGATCACTGGCTCCTAACCACTGGCCTGCCTGCTTGCTTGCCTGCCTGATTGCCCCTAACCCCTCTGCCTGCCTGCCTAATTTCCCTAACCACCTCTGACTCGCCCCATACCCAGGACCCAGGATTCCCTCCTCTGGCTGGTCACAGGCACCCAGGACCTGGTGGAGGATGCACAGAGGATCAGATTAACATTGAGGAATTTTAGTTCAAGTCCCTCCTGGCTACTTCTAGATGATGGAACTGGGGCATGTGGCCTCTCTGAGCTTCATTTTTTCTCATCAACAAATAGGGCATAAAGTCACAAACCATAACTGCTTCATAGAGTGTTATGCTGATAAGATAAATTGAAGTATAGAAAAAAATGTAAAAAATATGACAAGTTTGTTAGAACAAAACAAGGGTCCATGGATTTTTTTCTGAAGCACCAGATAGTCAATATTTTAGGTTTTCAGACCAAATTTAGTTTTTGTTGCAACTACTCTGCCATTGTGGTGTAAAAGCAGCCATGGACAATAGCCAAATGAATAAATGTGGCTGTGTTCCAATAAAACTTTACTTACAAACAGGCAGAGGTGTGAATTTAGCCTGTGGGCCATCGGTTGCCAATCCCGGGGAGAAAGTCCTCCCACTATGTTCAGTGCATCTTTGCTAAAATAACCTCCTTGCCTCCTCCTCCACCACATCCCTTCCCTAGCCCAGGGCTTGATGACTCAGCCCAAGCCTTATTTTTGGATCACCAGCTTTTTAAGGCAAAACATAGCTCACTAGAGGGTTTAAAAACACAGTCATCTGCAGCAAGGAGAAAAAAAATAGCTAAAAGCACATTTATAACCACAATCACAGCCATCTTTCTTTATGAATATGTTTATGTCTGCTTTTGGACACACAGCCACATATATAAAGTGATATATAAAAAGGCTGTATCTGTGGATAGAAAAATATATCAGTGGATTTCATTGAAGCTGTAGGACTAGATTTAAGCATAAACAACAACGCTTGATATTTATATCCCCGTTCTCACTTTTTAAAAGCACATTTACATTTACTTTCACTCTCACTATGAAATTATGAGGGACTTTTGACAGATTTGAGAGGAAACAGATACTTAGAATCACAATCTGACTGGTTTGCTAGCTTGGGGTCAATCATGTTTAGAGGCTCTGTCTTATGAACCCAATTGAATGTTTATTCCTCAGACCAAGACCTGTGTTTGGCCACAGAGTGATGCTTTAGCTACAGTCATGCTTCTGTTTTATTTAACTTTATTAAATTTATTGGGGTGACATTGGTTAATAAGATTTGGTCACACGTCTTATGAATTCCCTGCTAGAGCCTCCTGAAGTTTATCTTCTTTGAGGAAATCACCTTCACCCCCTTTGATCAAAATGATCTCTGTTAATTCATAATAAAGAGTATTTAAAATGCTCTGGGGTGGGTGGAAATCTATCTAATTGAATCCTCTAAAGGAACTGAGGACTGATCATTCTTGGGCTAGGGGTGAGCTAATCACGTGTGGGTGAGCTGGAATTAGAAATGACCTTCAGGCTAAATGCATGACATGTCTCTGATTTTCCTGAAATCCCTGCTGGGGAGTCTCCAGTCTTGAAACAGAGGAGGTAGGCATCTGCAGAAGGATAAGGGATGCAGCCCAGATGCTGACTTCACCTAAGGAGACTAGTGAAGAAGCTTCATGGTGGCGTTGGAACAACTGAGTCAGGCAGCTGATGAATATAATTTAGATATCTAACTAGGACACCAACAGAGAGAGTACTCTTCAATGGCTGGGCCACACAGCTCAGCCAGAGGAAAATAAATAGCCTATAATGCAAGTGCAGGATGGTATCAACCTAGAGCACAGGGACACATAAAACAGTACCTTCTTTTCTAAGGGAACCTGATGTTGAGGAACTATCTTGGGACCTGGAAAGGTCTGAAATGAGCCAAAAAGTCCTCACAATTAACATATCATCCATATCTATATGAAGTTGTAGTCATATACCTTTTCCTGACATCCACCTGAAACCGGCCTTGGTTGAAGTCTGAGCGAGAATCATGGAGATGGGAGGACAGGCTAAGCCCAATTTATAATGACATATGGTCAATAAGAATTTATTGGAATAAATTGAATTTGAATACAAAATTTGTCAAGCATTACTTGTGCTTTAAATCTTTAAAAACAAACAAACAAAACAAAAATAAGAACTTCCAAATTTAGAAAGCTAGTCATTTTCCCTTAGGGACATTAAGAGAAAATTGTAATATATTACAATTCTAAAAAATTTTATTTTATTTTAAAAAAATTATTCTATTAATAAAAGGGTAATATGCAAATTGATCCTAACAGTGGAACGACCAGAACAACTGGTCGCTATGACGTGCACGGACCATCAGGGGGTAGACGCTCAATGCAGGAGCTGCCCTCTGGTGGTCAGTGTGCTCACACAGGGGGAGCTCTGCTCAACCACAAGCTGACGGCTGGGAGCTCAGCGGTGGTGGCGGGAACCTCTCCCACCTCCTTGGCAGCACAGAAGATGTCTGACTGCAGCTTAGGCCCACTCCCTGTGGGAAGGGGGCCTAAGCCATCAGTCAGACATTCCCCTAGGGTTCCCAGGCTGCCAGAGGGATGTTTGACTGCTAGCTTAGGCCCAATCCCCTTGGGGAGCAGGCCTAAGCCGGCAAGACATCCCCCGAGGGGTCCTAGACTGTGAGAGGGTGCAGGCCTGGCTGAGGGACCCCCCACCCCCGAGTGCACAAATTTTCATGCACCAGGTCTCTAGTTTATTTCTATTTGAGAGAGAGAGAGGAAGGAAAAGAGAAAATTTTTTTTTTAAAGCATCAATTTGTTTTTCTACTTATTTATGCATTCGCTGTTTGGTTCTTGCATATACACTGACAAGGATCAAACCTACAGCCTTCACATATAAGGACAGCTCGTTAACCAAATGAGCTACCCAGCTAGGACTGTTACAATTCTTAAAGAACATTGTATTCAAGAACCTGTGGGCTAAATAGGCCTTTGTGATTTGGGCAAGCCAGCTGACCATGCTGTGGAGCAAGAATTATTTCTCTGAAAACTTGTTCCAAATAAATGGCTGCCATCTCAGAGGTTCATTTTTAAGTTTAGGACTGCTGGGTGTGTGTGTGTGTGTGTGTGTGTGTGTGTGTGTGTTTATTCAACACCTCCCAATCCCCTTGCTGTCCCACAAAATGAATACCCACTCTTTCAGAAGCATAATCCTCCAATCATTATTTTTTTAAAACCCTCATGTGAATATATTCACTTATTTCCATTGCTTCCTATCCTTTATCAAATGAAAAATTGTTTGCCAGAAATAAATGCTTCCAGCAGCACCTTCTACTCGCAGCCCATTATATTCCCTGAAGAAATCTGCTGTGCTGCCCATGGGCTTTATCTCTATTGTGTGGAGTAAATAGAATCACTGAAGCTATATTTCTTTTCTTTCTTAAACAGCAACAAAAAAGAAATAAGGAAGAAGAGGGCCCATGATGTTATTTCCTGATTATACTCACAATTAGGGGGATAAAAACCACACCAGGGAAGCTAGAGAAGGACCTCAGTGCATGTCCACATACCATGAACCTCCTAACTCATCAATTGGCCAATGCAGTGAGGAAAATACCCCAGTAGAATCTGAGGTCTCCAAATTTATATCTTCAAAGAGATTCAAGGGGAGGCTTGAAGAAGGGAATGCTGTTAAAAATGCACATGTTAAAATATACCACATCATTAAAACTAAGAACGAAAGGAAAAGGAAGTTCAGCTCCTCTCCTCTACTTATAAATGAGTCCCTCAAGGAGATAGATGGCAAGAATGTATTCCTTGCTACCTACCCTCTTTGGTCTCATTGTGTGTGTGCAGAATCACTTTTGCCATCTCCAACTCTATTTCTTGTACAAATCAGGGCCCACAGCTCCTCAGAGCTCCTGAGGCTAAATTCATTTTCACACAAGGCCCCATGGAATACAAGAATATTAGTATACAAAGACTGGTGACACTAGGAAGTTTCACTTCTTATGTTAAAAAGAAACAAACAAACAAAAAAAGTGAGTGTGATTTGCAAAGGTATCCAGCTCAGAGATGGACAAAGAGACTTAGTGGATATTTCCACTGGGGCCAAAATGAAGTGGTGATTCATGCTGATTTGCTGAGAAAGGGGATGATTATATATTTGCTTGAGAGGCCAGGGCTGGGAAGAGGAGCTGAACAGTCAAGATTGCCCATGCATATAGTTCACTGTACCTGTGGTATATTAGAAAGTATATGGAACTGTAAGTGAGAAAACCTGGGCGTGCACTCCAGCTGCAGTAATAGCCCATGATAACTGTATGACTTTGGAATGACATTCAAACTACCTAAAGCTCAGTTTCTTTCCTTATATGTACATCGGGGACAAGTGTTTTCATTAGTTTCAAATTACTTTATGATAATCAAATGAGAAAATGCATTAAAAACATTGTGGAAACTATTAAGTGGTTGTAAGCATTTTCACAGTTTATAAGGGGCTCAAGCAATCCAGGTGTTACTAAGGCACTGGTTTCCAGTCTTTCAAAAATTATTTCTAAATATGATTGTTATTAAAACTTGGCTAACATATAGGTAGTTGCTGTAGCTATATAATGAACTTATTATTTTGGACTATTTCTGTTCATTAGTTACATTCCATAGAGTTACTTTTTGGGTACTTAGCATATAAATTGATAAATGAACCATTGTTCTAATTTAATTAGATTTGGGACAATATTTTTAGCACATAATGACTTTCTAATTTATAAATTTACATTCGGGCTTTTTGAATTGGTTTGGGTGAGTAATAATAATCCTTCATAGTTATATGGCATTTTATAGTTTACCCAAAACACTTTCACATAATTTTAACTCATTTTATTCTCCTAAAAACTCTATGGAGTATGGAGAGCATGGATTATTATTTATGTTTTGCATATGATAAAGCTAAGATTTGCAGAGTCTATATGACTTTCTCAATGTCATACAGTAAGTGACCAGATACAGGCCAGGAACCCATAAGGGCAAGAACTCTTCCCATTACCTAATAGAACTTGTCCCTAATCCCAACCCTAATTCTAAGCTCCTAATACTACCACCTGACATTCCCACACATCTGAAAGCTTTGGGGTACTTGTGGCCAGTTCAATAATTGGTAAGTTTGTAAATTAATTAATTTGTTGTATTCCTGCCACTCAGATAATGATAAAAGCCATCTCTCTTTTTGGAAAAGGGGAAATATTGTGAGAATAGCTGTCAGGCACCTGGATTTCTATTTTGTTCCATCTGGATAAATATTGGTTCTTAGGGGGTCCCTCACCAGCAGGCTCCCTGGGTGGCTTTTCAAAAAAAAAAAAGTGCCTTTACAACACTTTCCCTGGGGTCAAGACTCTCTCACACTTGCATTATAGGTAATTTATTTTTTCTCTTGGTGATTCTTATGGTCCATGAGAAAGAACAACCAAAATGGAAGCCACTGTGACTTTTATTATGAAATCTTCGAAGGGACATACCATTCATTTTGTTGTGTTCTATGGGTTGCACAGACCAACCTTGGTCTGTGAGCTGAGTACCAGGAGACAGAGATTATGGGACCATCTCAGAATTTGGTGGGGAAGGGGTAGTAGTAGCTTCACAGATGTTGCTCAAGCCATCGGAAGCTAAAAGCTGTTAAAGGAGAAATGACCATGAGAAAGCAGCAAGCATTGCAGCACCCCTCCTGCCACTAGAGTGAGGAAAAATGAGAAAACCTCTACAAATACAGTCCCACATGCCCATTGGGGACTGTGGAATCATTGCCCATGTGTCTGAGTCAGGCAATGCTAGAATTCTGAGAAGCAGAGGGCCCCAGGCAATCTCACGGTTGTGGTGAGAGAATATAGCAACAGATGGTGTGAAGATTACTCATTTTTAAAAATTTGTCTTTTTTATTGGAAGTATTACAGATGTCCCCCCCCCCCCCCTGCTCTCTTTTGAGCCCCTCCTCCCCACTCCCACCTCTTCCTAGGCCTTCGAACTCTTGTCTGTGTCCATGCTGGCTGCCAGGTACAGACCGGGTATTGTGATCCTCCTAAAGCCAGTTTGGGGTTTTTCCAGTAGATGATAGTCACCAAAAAGTTTGAGCTGAGTAACAGCTAGCTGTATTCTGCTATGAGATTATAGTAAAAACAAGTGATTCAGACATTTACTAAATACACATTTGTTAGCAAGTAGGCATAAAGCAGTATGCTGAATTCCAGCTTCCTGTCCTGAAATCACACCAAACCAATCCTGGGTTAAAAGCTCACTTACCGCAGGTGGAACAATATTTGAAAGAAGGGATTCTGATCAGTAGAGTATCATAACCAGAGTCCTCAGATCCTAAAGCTGGTTATGGGACCATGTAGAGATCAAGCCTCCGGTGTTATTCTTTAGAAAAGAACTTGCCATGCTGGTTAGATGTTCAAGTGAAAATGAGGGTGTCTCTACAAGATTCTAGCCACACCACACACTTTGAATAGCACTACCCTTATCTATGACAACCCATCATGCTAATTCCTAAAGTCTCTGATATTGATGGCAGATAAAGTTAGCTGGAGTATCTATATTTATTATTCATGTGTTAAAATAACTTAGTGTTTTCAAAGTATGCAGCCTGGCATAAAGTCAACACTATGCGTTTTTTTCAGTTTAAACAAAAGAAAAAAAAATAGCTACCCTATAATGTAGTTTTAATTAACACACAAATTACATCACACTGTTTAGGCTGATGTAATTTTAAGTAAATTACAGAATGTGTGGAGTTGCTAATAGTCTAAACAAAATTTACAGGTGACCAAAGATTAGATGTAGTGAGTTGCATCTCAGTAGATGCTATAGTGGAAGACAGAGGATAGGTACAGACTGGCTCCTCCCCCTGCCGGATGCCACGGAGTTTCCCCTAAAAGTCTGCAGAGAAAGATGGTCCTGACATGATAAAGATTGCTTGAAAGTGACTAGACTAAGTTGTCTGTTCCACAGGTTTAAAACAATGCAATAATTGCTCTAGCACGTAAACTTCTGTCTCAAGCCCTTTCAGATTCTACAGTGGTGTCAGTCATTACCTTAGGGGCGTGCTCAACACTGTGGGATTCTCAGTGTTTGACATTCCAATCTTCCTGAAGCTAAAAGCTATGCATTTTATCAGATTTTAATTTCCACTCCATCACCCCAAATCTGATGCTGTTATCGCTTTATTGAGTTATGGGTGGAAAATGACTATTTACGTTCTTTATGCCCTTGAAATGTTCTCCTCAAATAAATCCTCATTGCCCCATCTCTATGGTAATCAGCAAGTCTCTCCCTCAGCAATGGCAGCTGTGTCTAAACCACCCATCTGGTCACATGTCAGCAGAATGGATATTCCCATGGGTTCAAGAGTTTGCACAGAGCCTATTTTATTTCTTTCAAGGTAAAATTTGAATAACATAAAATTAACTATTTAAAAACTTAAGATTTAGTAATATTTCTAACATTAATGTTGTGCAACCACCATCTTTATTTAGTTACAAAATGTTTTCATCAACTCCAAATGGCACTCCATACTCATTAAACAATCAAGTCTCATTGCTCCCTCCCCAGAGCACCCAGCAACCAGCACTCTGAACTCTGTTTCTATGGATTTACCTATCCTATAGTTTATATAAATGGAATTATACAATATGTCGCCTTCTGTGTCCAACCTCTTGCACTGAACATAGTGTTTTCAAATTGTATCCATGTGGCAATAGGTATGGGGACTTCATTTCTCTTTATGGCTGGATAATATTCCATTTTGTGCATGTAGCATATTTTGTTTATCTACTCATCCACTTATGGACATTTGGGTTATTACCACCTTTTGACTATTGTGAGTTATGATGCTTTGAATATCCACATAGAAATATTTGCTTGAGTGCTTGTATTCCACTTAGGGGGGTATATACCAAGGTGGATCATTGCTGGGTCAAACAGTAGTTTTATGCTTAACTTTTTAAAATACTGCCAAATTTTATCCACAGCAGCTTCACCTTTTTACATTCCCACCACCAATGTATAAGGGATGTAAGGGTTCCTGTTTCTCTATTCCCTTGCTAAAACTTATTTTCTTTTTAACTTTTCAATGACAGCTATTCTACAGGTTGTAAAGTCGTATCTCGTTGTGTTTTTAATTTGCTGTATGGACTGCAAGTTTGGTTCCCCTCAAATTCCTCTAATTCCCAATGTGATGATATTTGGAGGTGGGACTTCGGGAGGTAATTGGGTCATGAGATGGAGCCTTTTTTTTTTTTTTTTTTTTTTTTTTTTTTATAATAATTTTTATTTCTTAAAGTATTACAAAGAGTGTTACATATGTCTCCTTTTTCCCCCCCATGACATTCCCTCGGCCCCTACCCCCCGCCCCCCCCCGTCCCGTGTCTTGTGTCCATTGGTTAATCTTATATGCATGCATATAGGTCCTTCAGTTGGTCTCTTAATCCCCCCCCCAACCCTCCCCAGGCTCCCCATTGTAGTTTAACATTCTGTTCAATGTTGCTCTGCTTCTGTATCTACACCTGTTCATCAGTCCATACTGGTCCCCTTTATTTGTCCCAGCCTCACTGGAGCAGTCTCAACCTCACCAGGGCCGTCTGAGCCTCACCAGGGCCGTTTCAACCTCACCGGGGTCGTCCCTACCTCACGGGGGCCGTTTCAACCTGACCGGGGTTGTCCCTACCACGCCGGGGCCGTTTCGACCTGACTGGGGTCGTCCCTACCTCACGGGGGCCGTTTCAACCTCACCGGGGTTGTCCCTACCACACCGGGGCTGTTACAACCTGACTGGAGTTGTCCCTACCACACCGGGGCCGTTTCAACCTGACCGGGGTCGTCCCTACCTCACGGGGGCCGTTTCAACCTGACTGGGGTTGTCCCTACCACGCCGGGGCCGTTTCGACCTGACTGGGGTCGTCCCTACCTCACGGGGGCCGTTTCAACCTCACCGGGGTCGTCCCTACCACACCGGGGCCGTTTCGACCTGACTGGGGTCGTCCCTACCTCACGGGGGCCGTTTCAACCTCACCGGGGTCGTCCCTACCACGCCGGGGCCGTTTCGACCTGACTGGGGTCGTCCCTACCTCACGGGGGCTGTTTCAACCTCACCGGGGTCGTCCCTACCACGCCGGGGCCGTTTCGACCTGACTGGGGTCGTCCCTACCTCACGGGGGCTGTTTCAACCTCACCGGGGTTGTCCCTACCACACCGGGGCTGTTTCAACCTGACTGGGGTTGTCCCTACCACACCGGGGCCGTTTCAACCTGACTGGGGTTGTCCCTACCACGCCGGGGCCGTTTCGACCTGACTGGGGTCGTCCCTACCTCACGGGGGCCGTTTCAACCTGACTGGGGTCGTCCCTACCTCACGGGGGCTGTTTCGACCTGACTGGGGTCGTCCCTACCTCACGGGGGCTGTTTCAACCTCACCGGGGTCGTCCCTACCACACCGGGGCCGTTTCGACCTGACTGGGGTCGTCCCTACCTCACGGGGGCTGTTTCAACCTCACCGGGGTTGTCCCTACCACACCGGGGCCGTTTCAACCTGACTGGGGTTGTCCCTACCACGCCGGGGCCGTTTCGACCTGACTGGGGTCGTCCCTACCTCACGGGGGCCGTTTCAACCTCACCGGGGTCGTCCCTACCTCACGGGGGCTGTTTCAACCTGACTGGGGTTGTCCCTACCACGCCGGGGCCGTTTCGACCTGACTGGGGTCGTCCCTACCTCACGGGGGCCGTTTCAACCTCACCGGGGTTGTCCCTACCACACCGGGGCTGTTTCGACCTGACTGGGGTCGTCCCTACCTCACGGGGGCTGTTTCAACCTCACCGGGGCCATCCCAGCCTTACCGGGGAAACAGGAAGTTTGGCCTTCTGTCCCCTGCCGGCGGCTCCCCACTAGACAAAATCTCCAGGCGTTCCTGGTGGTTGCACATCCAGCGCTCCTGCCCTCCACCAAGTGCACAGACTGCTTGTCTGCTGTCCCGCAGCGCCCCACCAGAGACTGGGACCAGTGGGCATGTTTGTGCGCTTGCTGGTACAGCAGTTCCACAGTGCCGGCCGAGTCAAGCCCAGCCCTGGCCGGCCCCGGACCCGACTCTGCCCCCCGATTGCGTCCCTCCCAGATGCAAGGAGCTGAAATCTGCAGCCTGCTGGGATGGGCTCTGTACTTGGTGCCTCTGCACATCCTACTCAGTCTCTATGCGCTTCTTTCTATGCGAGGAGTTGAAATCTGCAGTTTGTTGGGTTGGGCTCTGTACTTGGTGTCACATCCTACTCAGTCTCAATGTTCTTTCTCTCCTTCCAGTTGTAGAGCTTCCACTGGGCCAAGTTTCCCATGGTTCTGTATGATAGGTGTTTGTCTGATATTTGGTAGTTTCGATGTTGTTGTGTGAGGTAGCACGCACAGGTCTCTTCCTTATGCCGCCATCCTGGTTCTCCTGGGTCTGCTTCTTGAGTGTGTCTCTCATGGCTGCGAGCAGTTGAAGTCTGCAATTTGTTGGGATAGGCTGCAAAAGCGCAGGTGGGTCTTTTTGTGCACCTGGCACAGCTTGGATGGGGATGTAAATTGATTAGGGCTGAGTCTCAGGGAGTCGCCATGGCGGAGCAAATAGCACTGGCTGAGTCGAGATGGAGCCTTTATACCACTAGTGGACACATTAAGAAGATGGCTGTCTGGAAACGGGGAGGAGTCTTTCACCAGAACCTGATCAGGCAGGCTCTCTGCTCTCCGTCTTCCCAGCCTCGTTGCTCTTAAGAGTGAGAGAGACTAGAGTCTCTTGGAGGAGCAGGTGATTTTAAGGTATTTATAACTGTTGGATGAGGATGTAGACTTTTTTCCTTGGGTTCTGAGAACTCTATTACGACGTTGCCAGGAGCCAGAGTGCTGGACCTTCTCAGGGAGAGAGTAGCAGCAGAGAAAGATGTTTAATATCTGGGATATTTTTGAGCAGGTGAGTGGCTTGATTTTCTGATAGAGGACATAGTGAAATTGTGGTGCCACAGACCTCTAAACTCAGATGGAATTGTAACCTCCCTCTAGTGACTGAAAGTGATGCAGAGAACTGTTTCTTATGAGATTTGCAGGGACAGAGAACTTGCAATTTCCTTACTTTCTATTGCTAAACAGATTACGCCATTTGTTTTTCTTGACTCTTAATTAAATTCTTTTTTCCGGCATAGTGGCTAGAGTATTTAGAGGTTAAGGAATAACAAGCTTGGAGTAGATGGAGCAGATGTGCTGTTTTTAGGTAGGGGCTTGCTCCAACCATAGAAACCAAGGATAAATTGCTATTATGTTGTTACCTGTTTCTTCTTTTTACAGAAGCCCAGAATGGAGGTGACATAAAACAGCCATCCGGCCCCTCTTTCCCACTGTAGCTAATGCGAGGCAGCAGTGCTGAGTGCAGACAATATCCTATGGGGATGTCATATACATTTAAAAAAAAGACATTGTGTGCAGAAGCCAAATCCCAGATGCATTTACAAATCTTTCCAATAAACTGAGGCTAAAGTGCTAGTCTTCCTTGAAGAGTTTAAAGAGAAAAAAAAATCTCACGGGAGAGAAAAATGAGGGGCCCTAAAATATCTTCCTTTTACATGAGAGTGAGAAATTGGTTCATACCTTGAAGCAAAGATTTTACATTTCCCAGGTCCCTGTACCCACTGTTCGAAAACAAACATGGAACAGCCAGAAACAAAGGCAAAGGAGAAGACACATCTTGTTGCTCATCTAAAAAGAACGAGAGAATGACCCGTAGTGATGCTAAATTATGTAATTAGAAAGAGGGAGAGCAAACACCCTTAATTTGAAGGCTACACATTTTGTTTACCCCCTACTGATACCAGGCCTCATTTTTGTTGAACTCATCTGTCTGCCACTCTTAAGCCATGAAATTATTTGTCATTTCTCTCTAGTGAACTGGTAATGGGGAGCACTAAAATTCAATTTGAAAGTGGGTGTTACTACATAATACCATTGTTGATGATGGATTATGGGATTTAAAGGAATGTCCACATCGTAACTTTTTAAAGGCTATAAACTACCAGAAAAAATGGCCTCTGTAATGCCCTCATGCAGAGGAAGCCTACCAAGTTCTTGAGAAAGTAGCTATTTATGAGACTTTAGCATCATCTCATGGACAAAATAAGCTGAAGTTCTGTCATCTGATTTAAACGCCCCCCAGCCTCCCCACTACCACTACCAAGGAAGGACACACTGGATCTAGATGGCTAAAAAAATGATCACATCTCAGGTTGGCATATTCACAGCCAGGCCTCTGTAGCATAGATGCCCGATGTTACCAAACCAGTTCCTCTCCCTTCTGGGCCATAAACAGATTACATTTCTGAGATTCCTCCTTTGCCCTGTATGGTTGAGTGATTAGATGCTAAGACATGGTGTGTGATTAAAAGTAATGTCCACTATTTCCAAGTCCTATCCATAAATATCTTTAATTCAATTTCCTCTCCCCATACTCTTCTCCTTGGAAATTATAAGTAAATAGATATGAGCTAGAAGATAGAAGGATCAAGGTCTCTGAATGATTGGATAGATGTCCACTTATCAGATAGATACATCCTTTTGATTGTTTCATGACTGAGAAATAATTTCCTATTGGGGTATGCCAATGAGATTCTGGAATTTATCTAGTATATTAGTGGTGAACAGTACTTTCATTTCTTTGGCTTGACAAGGAGTTTTGAAAAGTGATCAAGAACTTGGGCTTTGGTGTTCTATAGATGTGAGTTTGAATCCCTGCTCTGCCAATCTTGGTCAAGTTTCTTAATCAGGTTCTCTGAGTCTCAGTTCTCTCATCTGTAAGGGAAGATGACAATGCCCACTATGGGTTCTAGTCCCAATTCCATTGTCTGTAGGGTTTCTTTGCCCATTCCACTAATTCTCAGACACCAGCTGGTGTCCTACAATTCAAATCAATTCTGACATTATATACCTGGAGATGGCATAAGATCCCACAGGTTAAAGGCTCAGTCCCACCAGACTGCCTCTTCCCCCTCCCCACCCTCACCCTTCCAGACTTCAATTGCAAGTCCAGGTTGCACCTGTGCTTCTACCCAACTGGCCAGAAATCAGAGCTTGTTCCTTCTTTGGGTTCAATTAATTTGCTAGAATGATTCACAGAAGTCAGGAAACCTCTTTACTCACTAAATTACTGATTTTTTTATTACAAAGGATAGTAAAAGATATGAATCAACAGCCAGATGAAGAGAATGGATGGGCAAGATATGTGAAAAAGGTTTGAAGCTTCTGTGCCCTCTTTGGTTGCACAGCTTTTCTAACATCGCCACGTATTCATCAACACAAAAGCTGTCTGAACTCTGTTCTTTTTAGCCTCTAATGGAGGCTTCATTATATAAACATTATTTATTAAATCTTTGGCTATTGGTGATTGAATTAATTCTCCAACTCCTCTTTCTTCCCCAAAGTCGGGGTAGGGTAGAATACTGAAAATTCCAACCCTCTAATCACATGTATGGTTTTCTTGGCAGCAAGCCCCCATCTTTGGGTGCTTTCCAAAAGTCACCTCATTAACATAACAAGACACCTTTGTGTCTTTCAACACTTAGGAAATTCCAAAGGTTTTATGAGTTCTGTGACAGAAAAAAGATGAACACCAAATATATATATATATTTTTTTATTATAAAAAACAATCTCACACTACTCTTTACATTATTGTGAAAAAGTAGTAAAATTATATTTTTCAAGTGTCAGCACAGTAATAGCACCTAACAGGTGCTTGCTTTCATCTTTCCCTTGCCAATTTATTGCATTCAAGATCTAGGTGCAGCCCTGGCTCAAGCCAACTGTGCCAAGGATAAGGGACCCATAACTTGGGAATTATTACATAAAATTGTACACCTAATGTAGGCTTCTCTAATTCAGAGATCATAAACTAGAGGGCTAGAGCCTGAATTCAGTCCTCAGCCATATTTTTTGGTGAGTGTACAGTGGTATAGGCTTTTAAATTAAGTTCCAATATTTAAAATCACAATGAAATCCAATTTCTCACTTTTCTTAAATGATGGAATCATCTAGAACATTGGGTCCACATTCCTACCTCGACTGTTCTAAGCATTTTGCCTATAATGGAATGCAATCCTTACAACAAATTTATGACAGAGGTACTCTTATCAGTCCTTTTATTTAGAAAAGAAAATTGAGGCCTGAGAAGACTAAATAACTTACCCAAGGTCATGGCAATTAGAAGTGGCAGAGATGGGATTCAAACCCAGGCAGTCTAGCTGCAGATCTATACTCTAAAACTGCTAACATATCACCTCTCACATTAACCCAACTGTTTTGGGAGCTGGAAACATAAGGCGCATGCGCAATACTCCCTTTTGCTAAGTCCTCTTGGTGGGCAACTTGCAGGAAAATCCTAGATGGAGATTCATTTTTAAATTAATTTCTGAGGAAATACTGCAGAGGACTTCAGTGAGTTAGTAGATGGAGGTTAATTACCCGTGACTGGTCAGGTAGAGACAATGCCAAATGAAATGGAGAGAAAGCCAGATTTGGACAAAAGAAAATATCTGCCAATTGCTTCAGTCTTTCAGCCCCAGAGGAGAAAACAAACTGCTTTGCAACAAAAATCTAGATCCTTCTATCTTGGTAATACAGAGACAGTTTCTGAACTAATTTATTTATGGTTCCCTCATTTTTTCAATGATGCCTCTAGATAATATCCCAACAGTAAAATAAATAAATAAATAAATAAATAAATAAATAAATAAATAAATATCAAGTGCCCATGTAACAGCCTTGCTTGATGTAGTGAGTATTCTAAAATCTGGCAGATGACACAGCAATATCTATGTTGGTACTGTAAGCCTCTAAGTACCAGAAGGTTAAATGACTCCTCTAGGCTCACAGCTGGCCCCTACCCAATGCACTAGCACTGTCTCTCCAGGATTCCAATGATAAAAATCCCTAAATTAATATGCTGACTATGGAATTGTGTGTGTTTTTAAACTGGTAAGCATTTTTATTTGATTTTGAATCTCATAACAACTTTATTGCATAAGTAAAACCAATTTATCCATTCTTTCTAATGACAAAATCTGACCCTAAGAGATATCACTAATTTGCCTCTGGTCACAAAGCAGAAAGTAATAGAGAAATAACCCAACATGGTCTGACTCCAACTCCAAAGAAAATTCTGTTATATAAACTTGCCATGGACTACTTTCTTCTTACAGTTTAAATTCCTGGGGCTGTATCAGAGGACTGAACACAAAGAAGGTTTATCAGAAAGTATATCAAAGTCAGTAAAAGGTGGGCACAAGATCAGGGTATCTGGAAGTAAGAAGCAGGAAAGGAGTTTTGTCAAAGGCTGGAGAAACCCAGTTCCAAACATAAGACATTAGAGCAGAAGAAAATCAGGAAGATTATATAAACAACCAGCACAAAGCAAGCAGAATAGGATAAAAATGCTAAAGATTGCATGTTGCATGTGACAGAGTCACCCAATCATGGTGACTCTTCCAAATATGAATTTATTTTTCTTATGTAGCAAGTAATTTGGAAATTGGAAGTCCATAGCAGGTCCTGTGAACATGTAAATGCCTCAAGGCTTCCAGATTCAATTTTCTGCTCCTCCATCCCTAGTATGTGGCTTTCATATTTATAATCAAAATGTGGGCATGGCATCCACTGTCCATGAAGGAAGAAGGTAAGTAAAGGGCTAAAGAAACAGAGAGGCAACCAAACCATCCCTTATTAAAAACAAAGAAAGAAAGAAACAAACAAACAAATAAAACATTTCCAGAAGTCTCCCACCCCCTCCCAACTTTTAGTTGCTTCTCATTGGTCTCAGGTATGTCACATGATCCCTCCTGGCTGCAAGGGAGTCAGGTCAGCTGATTTTTTGGTTTGGGTTTTAAGATGATCACATTGCTATCCTGGACAGAATACATCTCCGTAGGTGTATCAGTCAGCATCCAATAATAGATGACATTTTTAAATAAAAATATTAAGACTATAAACAGATTGCACGCATGCTCTGGCTAGGTGTACAGCATCTTCAAGTATTGGCACAGTAACCTGGGACTAGTTACAGACCACCTTAGGCTAAAGGGATGAAGAGAGAGTGATGCAAGAACCAGGAAGAGCTGAAACAGGTAGAGAATGGCACCTTTAAAAGAGCAGTGACTTGATTTTTAACCAACTATAAGAATAATGCAATGCTAAGAAATCACATGCCCTCTGAGATCAGTTCTTTCCCATTGAATAGGATCAGATGGCCACACAGCCCAGCTAACCTAACTCAAAAGTGCTGCCTTGTAGGACTGTGCTCCTCCATGAGAAATCTGACTTGGGATTAAGAATCTACTTTCAAACCAAACTGTCAACATCTTGCAGTTTTGTTTTGTAATTGCATATTGACCTTAATGCAGTGAATGTCAGGGTGCCTCTTCCTAGCTGCCTGCTACTGGGGACTTTCTTCCCGGGGTCTGACCCAATTGATCAAGGGTTTCTACATCCTTCTTCTAAACATACCCAAACAGTTTGTTTCCATCAAGTTGTTTAGTGGAGGAAAGGGTATTATTTTCTAGGAATGTTTACATAAAGAAGCTCTCCAGTGTTAGGAAAGATAGCTTTGGTAATATTTCTACTTATCCTATATAATAAAACTCTAATATGCAAATTGACCATATGGCAGAACAACTGGTCACTTTGATGTGCACTGACCACCAGGGGGTAGACACTCAACGCAGGAGCTGCCCTGTGGTGGTCAGTGTACTCCCACAGGGGGAGCACTGCTCAGCCAGAAGCTGGGCTCATGGCTGGCGAGCACAACAGTGGTGGCAGGAGCTAGGTGTCCCAGACTGTGAGAGGGATGTCTGACTGCCAGCTTAAGCCCTGGGGGGATTGGGCCTAAGTTGGCAGGTGGACATCCCCCAAAGGGTCCCAGACTGTGAGAGGGTGCAGGCCAGGCTGAGGGACTCCTCTTGCCCCCAGTGCATGAATGTCATGCACCGGGTCTCTAGCCTATAATAATAAAAATGTAATATGCTAATTAGACTGGAAGTCCTTCTGGATGAAGCCCAGGTGGCAAGGGAAGCCTGGGTCCTGGGTGCCATAAAGAAGAAGGTGCCAGCAGCCACAGGAAGGAAGGCCTACTCTTGCATGAATTTCGTGCATTGGACCTCTAGTTGAAAAGTAAGAAGCAAGTTCCAAATTCCAGAGTATATGGCAATAAAATATAGTGGTGTCTGAGTTTTAACACACTCTAATATTCACAAATCCCAAATCACTGACTAGGTATACACTGAATTCTTTGTCAAATAACTGGAAGGAGTCTAGTTATAAAACCCCCATTTTGCAGTTAATTAAAGTCTGTAGGTTGGGATTTGTCCATAGCTATGATTATACAGTAAGGTAGTGTCAGAGTGTATAGTAAATACAGGCCTCAGAACTCCTGCTCCAGAATGATTTCCTCAGCTCTCAAATACTCTGAACTGCTTAACAGTATATCACCCCTACTACATTTAAAATGATTTTAATTACAGAAATTCGGATGCAAAGAGAACTTATTTGAAACTCAATCTGTGAGGCATGCCTCTCACATAAACTACACATATTGTTAGTTAGCCTGAGGATTGGGACATTATAGAGAATTCACATCCTGCTTAGAAGCCATAAAAAAAAGAAAGAAAGAAAGAAAAGAAAACCAGTCCTTTAAGTAAGTTAAGTTATTGCATTTCTTCCACTAATTTTCACTCCTCCTTCCTCTGAATCTAGTCCTGTTTTGTGTGTGATCTGTTCTGTGTACAGATTAAACAAATAGGGAGATAAAATGCACACTTTTCTGAAAACTTTGCCTATAGGAAACCATTCCCTCTCTCCTGATAGTGGCTTTCTGTCCACAATGCAGGTTACTCATCAGGACAATCAAGTGCTGAGGCATGCCCATTTCTTTCGGAGCAGCCCATAGCTTTTCAAGGTCAGTAAAGTAGAAAGCTTTATTGTGGTCTATAAAACATAGACTAACCTTCTGAAATTCTTTGTAGTAGCCTAGTATCCAACGAATGTTTGCAGTCAGATCTCAAGTGCCTCTTCATCTCCAGTTCAAACACCCTACATTTATTTCTTGCTCCATAGAAGTTAAAACTGTTGTATCACCTCGAGCATTAAGGAACTTGCATGGGAAATTAGAAAAATGGTCCTATAATTACTGTGCTCCTTGGCTTCTCCTTTCTTGACAATTGGGATGTTTATTGAAAGTTTCTAGTCAGTAGGCCACCCCCCCCATATTTGGTGACATATTCTCTTTTTTTAAAAATATATTTAATTGATTTTTCACAGAGAGGAAGGGAGAGAGATAGAGAGCTAGAAACATCAATGAGAGAGAAACATCGATCAGCCGCCTCCTGCACATCTCCTACTGGGGATGTGCCCGCAACCCAGGTACATGCCCTTGACCGGAATCGAACCTAGGACCTCTCAGTCCGCAGGCCGACGCTCTATCCACTGAGCCAAACCGGTTTCGGCTGGTGACATATTCTTGTCAGGATTAAAATAATTCTATCAGCATTCCACCTACCCTGGTGGTTTATTTCTTCCCCATACTTTTAGTTTACTTTCTAGAATTGCAAATTTTTCTCAGGGATCTTCTTTAAAGGTATCTGTCATCCTTTTGTCTCTTCTGTATGGCTTTTCAGTATTCTGTTTCCACCTTCCTTTTATGGCCTTCTAATTAGATAATGTGCTCCTTTGTTGGTTGTTCAGCATTCCTGGTCTAGATTTGAATTTGCCTTTATTTTTTTCTTCCCTAGGGTTTTATTTGTTTGTTTTAATTTTATTTTGTCCAGTTACAGTTTATATTCAACATTATTTTATATTAGTGTCAGGTGCACAGCATAGTGATTAGACAATCATATACTTTATACAGTGTTCCCCCCAATATTTCAAGTATTCACCTGGCACCATACATAGTTATTACAATATTGTTGACTATATTCCATATGCTGTACTTTACATCCCCCTGGCTATTTTGCAACTACTAGTTTGTACTTCTTAATCCCTTCACCTTTTTCACCCAGCCTTCAAACTCCCTCCCATCAGGAATTCATCAGTCTGTTCTCTATAATTCTGTTTCTGTTTTGTATGTTCATTTATTTTGTTCTTTAGATATTTCTCAAATCTTCTGGTAGATAGAGATATCTTGTTTTCCCTTTTTGTTGTTCGCTCCTATCTCCTAACATTGACTATTGCAATAACTCTGTCTTTATGTGATTGTTGCTGAAAAACTGCTTTTAGGATTCTAGCCCTGTCTTTGTCACCTTTTGCCTCTTGTTTAACAATGCTTAGTGTTTCTTCTATCATCCATCTCAATTTTTCTTCCTTTTTATTTCCAGCATTGTCTTTTCACATTCTGCCCTAATTATATATCTAGTTTCATCCACAGTTCTCCTAGTTCTCGGTCAATTAAGTTTAACAGTGCAAATCTGTGTTTTATGTAGACTTTAAACCCATCAGGAATGTTATTTACGTTATATTTTGGCACTACACATTTTCAGTGGTCTTTATCAGTTTTACTCTTAATGTTTGATATTAATAGTTCATAGTCAGCACCACAATCTGCTCCTGGTCTGCTTTTGGCAGAAATAATACAGCTTCTCCATCTCTTGCTTTGCCACCTGGTGGTGTCCAAGGTCGGTTGTTTAAAGCATGTGTTTGTGATGGACAAATTGTTGGCCTTGCAGAAATACATGAGCTGATTTCCTACTTCGCTCCTGACACCTAGTCCAAAGTTCTGATGACATCTGATTCTTCTTTGTTTCCTACTTTTGTGAACCAGTCCCCTATAATTATCAACACATCTTGTTTGGGTATGTGATCAATTCTTCTTGGATACTTGCATAAAAGCTTTCAACTTCAGCTGTAGATGGAGGATAGACTTTAATGATGGTTATTGATTATGTTTTCCCAGAAGTCTGACCTTGTTATTATTCAGTCAGACCTTGCAACACAGCCCCTACTGCCTGTGTCAAATCTTGCCTCAGTATCAAAGCCACTCCATTTCTTCTGAGTTTGTCATTTCCAGAGTAGAACACTTTGTAGAGCCTAACTGTAAATGTCTCATTCCAGTTCATTTTAGTTTGCTAACACCAAGCACTGCAATGTTTAGGTGTTTCATTTCTTACTTTACAACTTTCAATTTACTTTGGTTCATGCTTCTTAAGTTCCATGTTCAACTGAACGTGTTGTGTAACATTGTACTTTCCTTTTACCTTTGTGCAACTCTGATGCTAGACCTCCTTTCAGCTTGGCCTACCTGTGCCATTAGCATCAGCATTATTTGTATGTGTTCTCTGCTCTTCCCCAGCAATTATTTAATTAATTCAATCTTAGGTAGAATTTACTAGTGATGCCTTCTAGGCTTGAGTTTTTCTTTGTTGGGTGCTTTTTAATAGGTAATTTGATATTTTAATTTTTATAGGTCTATTTCTTCTTTAATCAATTTTGGTAGTTTGTGTCTTTCTAAGATTTTATTAACTACTTTAAGGTACCTAGTTTATTAGCATACTATTGAAGTATTCATTAAAATAGTTTTTATTCTTGTAATGTTGGTACTGATTTCTCCTGTTTCATTCCTAACCTGCAATTTGAGCCTTCTCCCTTTTTTTCTTGGTCAGTCTAGCTAAAGGTTTATCAATTTTGTCATCTCAAAGCACCAATTTTTGTTTTTGTTGATTTTATGTATTGCCTTTCTGCATCCACAAATGGTGATGTTGTGTTTCCATTATCATCTTATTCAAAATAGTTATCAAGTTTTTTTTGAGATTTATTCTTTAATGCAAGGGTTGTTCCAAAATGAGTTATTGCCAAGTATTTTGGTTTCCTATGATATCTTACTGTCATCAATTTTCTAATTTAATTCCTTTGTGAACATAAAATATATTTTATAATATTGTAATTTCTCTAAATTTACTGGGTCTTGTTTTATTTATAAGTAAATATTCCATGTAAACTTGAAAAGAATCTGTGTTCTGCAGTTCTCAGGTATAGTATTTCATAGTCTTTACTTGACTTACCTATCAGGTGAAGAATTTCTCTTAATATTTTTTTGTAGTGCACACTTGGGGTAACAACTTCTCTTAGCTTTTGATTTTCTCATATTATCTATATATACTTGAAAATAATATGTACTCTTCAGTTCTTGTGAGTGTAGTGTTCTAGAATTGTGAAATTAACTGTCAAGTGAAAGTTTTCTTTCAATAGTTCTTGTAATACAGGTTAGTAGTAATAAGTTTTCTCAACTTCTGTCTGAAATCATTTTAATTTCAGGTTGATTTTGATGGCTAATTTATCTAAGTAAAGAATTTCAAGTTGATGGAACTTTTGAAAAAGTATTATTTTACTACTTTAATGATATCTCATAATCCATCTGCTTGTATCGTTTATAATGAAAAGTAAGTAGATATTCTTATTCTTATTTCCCTTATATCCATTTTCTCTGAAGCTCTTAAAATTTATTCTTTGTCATTTGTTTTCAGCCATTTTGAGTATGATATGCCCTTTTAGTAATTTTTCTTTGTGTTAATGCTTCTTGGGTTTCCTGGATCTATTGGATTATTATAATTTTTTTGTCAAATTTGGGAGTTTTGTGGCTATTAGTGCTTCACACATTTTTCTTTCTGTTCCAATCACTTTCCTTTCCTTCTGGGATTTAATTACACATACGTTTTTCTGCTTGATGAATCACAGGTAGCTGATGCTTTGTTAATAGTTTTTCCGTATTTTTTTTTCTGTGTATGCTTCACTAAGATTATTTCTATTCCTCTGGCTTAATTTCCATTTATCTATTGAGATAGCTCATCTCTTCTCTATTGTGATGATATTTTCCATTAAACCCTTAAGTATATAGTAGCTATTGTAAACTCCTTGCTTCTTTAATGCTATCATGTCTATTAGCATGTGTATCATCTCTGGATCTGTTTCTATTAATGTATTTTTCTTCTGCTTCTTTGCATGTATAGTATTTTTCATTTGAACGTTAGAATTGTGAAAAACAATTATTGAATGTTAGAATTTTGTGTCTTCCTTTGTTGAGTGTTTTGTTAAGGTCCATTTTGGTTGTTATAATTTTTTTCAAGTTTTGTTAAGGAGAATCTAGCCCTATTTCCAGGGGTGTGACCTCTCTCAAGTATCTACTAAATGAGTAATTCAGTAAAATCTCTCCACTCAGGCCAGTCAGAACTCCAACATATTCTAGTTCTGCATGAGTCCCAGAAATCCTATTTGGCTTATAGCTCCCCAATACTTACTCTTTGTCAGGATCATAAAATCTTGCCCTAGCCCTAGCCAGTTTGGTTCAGTGGATAGAGCATAGGCCTGTGGACTGAAGGGTCCCAGGTTCAATTCCTGTCAAGAGCACATGCCTAGGTTGCAGGCTCGATCCCCAGTAGGAGGCATGTTGGAGGCAGCAGATCAATGATTCTCTCTCATCATTAATGTTTCTATCTTTCTCTCCCTCTCCCTTCCTCTCTGAACTCAACAAAAATATATTTTTCAAAAAATCTTGCCCTACACAGGAGCAGTTTAATATCACCCATGACACAAGGGGACTCTTATGCCGTTTTCCTCAGCCTCTTCTCTGAAAGTTCGCTCCTCTCTAATTCTTATAAATTCCATTTATATCAACCACCCCAAACTTTGATTTATTTGTTCTCAGCCTTGCAATACCACCATAGTCTGCATGATTCCTTTTATATGGAGTTGTATGGAATTCGAATTTGTACGAACTCCAAATTCCTGAGCTGCTATTTAGAAAAAACACCCAGACAGAAAACCAGGACAATTATTTGGTTCCCTTCATTGTTTTCCTTTCTTTCTAGGATAATAGTCGCATGCTGTTTTCTAAAATCTGCAAGTAGCTGTTTCATATATTTGGTTCATTTTTATAGAGCTTATGGTGGGGCTAGTCTAGTGCCAATTACCCTATAATAATCAGAAGCAGAAGCCCAATGTATTAAAAATAACTAATATAATTTCCTCTTATTTTTCCTTTTATTCTTTTAAATTCAAAACTCTTTAGAGATTTCGTAGCTTATTCAGTAGAAAAGTGTAAGTCCTTTTCAAGGCCCTTTTAAGGTACCTGGATCCTGTGCCCATATTTCCCTGACTTCACATCTCAAACTAGTCCTCATTCTCTCAAAACCAGACGTGTTGGCCTTCTTGATCTTTCTCAAATACACTAACCCATTTCTTAAGACGTTTACTTATAGTTACCTCTAAATAAATGTCTTTTTCCTTGTTATCTACATAATTGATATCCTCATTTATTCTAGGTATCTGCTCCTAGATATAGCTTTTCCTCATGATTCCATATACAATATATATCTCCTCCCATCACTTCCTGCCTCCCTTCCCATGCTTTATTTTCTCCAGAAAACTTAGCAATGCTTAACACACTACAAAACTACCCAGGCCTGCATAAGCTTTGGAACCTTTATTTGACTCACAACTCTCCTATAGTTATTCTGTGCCCAGGATCATGGAGTTTTCCCTTATACATTAGCAGCTTAGTTCATCCAAGGTGCAAGGCAACTCTTTAGCAGTTTTTTTTTTAATTTGTTTATTTTTCTGTTTCCATTCTCAGTCCTAGATTCTAAGAACACAATTTTTTTATTTTATCCTTGCTACCTGGAACAGTCACTGATAATACTAAATGTTTAATTCATAGTTGCTGACTTTCTGCAATAAAATTGCTTGTGTAGTTGGAGGAAAATGTCATCTAATTTATAATTATGCATTAAAGCAGGACATTGAGACAAATAATAAATGTTTGAGCTTACTATTATAGGGAATGTAAGAAAGCCAACTAGAAATGTTTAAGAGCATTTCTGAAGAACATTGAGAATCTTTTTGCAAATAAAATCATAAATTTGGAATGGGCCCTATTAATATAGCTAAATATATTTTCCCATCAAGATTTAGTTCATTGCCCTAACCGGTTTGGCTCAGTGGATAGAGTGTCAGCCTTCAGACTCAAGGGTCCCAGGTTCGATTCCGGTCAAGGAATGTACCTTGTACATGTCCAAGGGCATGAACCTTGGTTGCGGGCACATCCCCAGTAGGGTGTGTGCAGGAGGCAGCTGATCGATGTTTCTCTCTCATCGATGTTTCTAACTCTCTATCCTTCTCCCTTCCTCTCTGTAAAAAATCAATAAAATATATTTTTTAAAAAAGATTTAGTTCACAGGAATGAGACTAAGTTGGTCAAACAATAATAATTGGCAAAGTTGGTGAAGCTGAAGGACAAGGGATAGGGAGCTGAGAATACTAATGAGCAGTTGAGGCTGGTCCGGAAGGTAAGAGAGGTTAGGAGAGGAATGAAATCCTTAAATAATGAGAATTGATCAAACACTGAAGGTCATGAGAGGACAAAGAGCATGCAAGGTGGGAATGACGATTAAATCCAGGTGGAAGATACTGTATAAATTTTAAATTTCTCTGGTTTAGTTTTGAAGGGCAAAGAAGATCTTAGGAAAAGCTTGGCCTAAGTTAATCATTTTATCAATGAGGAATTAGGTTCCAAAGAGATGAAATAACCTCCAAGGTCTTTCAGTTGAAAAGAATATAGCCCAAGTGCCCAATAGCCAATGAAGAACAAGTCTGCCACCGGTCAGCTTTTCCCATCCATCTGCCCCTTCAAATGGATCCCAGGTATATTCTCTCATTCCCCTCAATTTCAAAACTTCAAAATTCTCCATGACAAAAGAAGGAAATATCTAAACTTGAGCCCTGTACTGATTTCTCTGCAGTTCAACAAGTTTTGGGTTTTAGAGCATATGGAAGTTTGTTTTTGACACAAGTGAAAATGTAACTGCCTCCAAGCATTTGGCTTGCCAGCAGGGTGCCTGTCTAGCTGGCAGGACTGGCTGCCTTGTGTTGTTTGGGTTTCTAACCTGGTTGTCTGACAGCAGGATACTTTTCAGTTTGATCAAGGACAATGGGCTCTAATATCAGCACGCACCATTTATTAAGTTTCTCTCCTGCACTCGGAAAACCTCACAGCTATATTGGCTCTTGCTGCAGCTGGGACTAGGAGAGAGGCAAACATGACTCATCTGGGTTATGAGTTACATAGGAGTCTTCTGGATTCAGTGTGTGGGATGGTGGAAAGAGGTCTGTGTGGTGAGTCAGGAGATCTGAAGTCCAGTCCTCCTCCACTATCTACTTGGTACATGTTGTAAAGAAAGTCATTTCACCCCAGTAAGTCTTCTTAATCATTCCCAAAGGGAAGAAGGAAAAGAAATAAACTTTAGAGTTTATTCTTGTTCAAAAATCTGGAATTGCATGGAAACAGGAATAATTTCCTGTGAGGTCCTAAGGGATTAAATACGAATGAACTGAAGTCCCCTAACACAGTGGTCGGCAAACTGCAGCCCCTTGAGTGTGGTTCTTCCACAAAATACCACGTGCGGGTGCGCACGTACAGTGCGATTGAAACTTCGTGGCCACACTCAAGGGGCCAAAGAGCCGCATGT
The DNA here is from genome assembly GCF_028538775.1 of Myotis yumanensis. Classification (NCBI taxonomy): domain Eukaryota; kingdom Metazoa; phylum Chordata; class Mammalia; order Chiroptera; family Vespertilionidae; genus Myotis; species Myotis yumanensis. Next base: position 24,765,902 of record NW_027223754.1, on the reverse strand, counting down.
GGCTCGCAAGCAGCAGTTTGCCGACCATTGCCCTAAGAAATCCCTTCTACTGCTTTACTGCTGATTAATAGTCATCATGCAAGATGAGCTACAGATGAACCAATGACAGTTAAAACCAAGATTCCAGCTCTTGCATGGGAGTCTGAGAGATCCTAGCATCCTGGTCAGGAAGAGGTTTAGCCCCTTCTGATGAAGCAAAGAGGAGTAGGAGGCCTGAGTCTGGGCAGTTGGTAAGCAGGTAAAATAAGGTGCAGTTCTAGGAAAGAGGCTGATTGCTCTGTTTTATATTGGAGATGGATGACTCTGGATTCTCAGATGCTAATTGTAGCCAGAAAAAGGCCAGGACACTGCAATAGTGTACCATATTGGAAAAAACACATGGTTTGGAATTGAGCAAACTTGGAGTCAAATTCAGGTTTGTACTAATTATTCATCCTTTCTGAATCCAAATCCTGTCATTAGTAACTTGGAGATGATTATATCTTGAATGTATTTTATGAGGATTAGAGATAATATATGCAAAATGTTTGACTCCTGGTAAACATTTGCTAAATAGTATCCAGTTTTATCAACGAGACACAAGGAAAGGGACCAAATTTAACCCAAAAAGCAACATATATACATTGCAATTTTGCCAAACTTGGCATACCAATGTATACTCCCAAGATCCACACATGATATGTAGAGACATTTTTGACACGACCATATGAGGAGCAGTGTTCTTGGGACCCAGGGTAGTGACTGTGGAAAGATGAGCATGTCTCAGAGCTTCTGTCTGGGCACTGCAGAGCACAGTGATTCCAGAATTTCTATAGAAGAACCTTCAGGGTAGTCATTTAGTTGGAATTGAAGCCCTAATGACTTGCCTTGGAATAAGTTTGCATATACGTTTACAAATGATTGAAAAAATGACAATTGTGCATATCAAGGAATGGAAGATTTATAGAATGGAGTGAGGATCAGGAGCCAAAGTCCCCTCTACACCACATTTATTCATGCCCCCTACTGTTATAGAAAACAAAGTTTAAAAGCAGAATTTCAACATGTTCAGTTGCATGCTAGTTGTGACATTACAAACAATTTTAGCCACATGCCTTTCTTTATGTTTAAAAACAACAGTTATTATAAAAAAGAAAAACTATTGACCAAATGCTAATCAGGATAAAAAATAAATATCTATAACATATGATGATTTGGCTCCAAAATCCCTCTACCCCCACACATATGCATGTGCACACACACACACACACACACACACACACACACACACACATACACAGACTCATTAGAGACAGAACTGATAACCAGAAGCCAACAGGATTTCCATTGAGTCTCCACTCATATACTATTCATTTAATCAACATGATGACAAAGAGTCTCTCCTGAACCAAATTATAATTGGGCTCCTCTGAGCACTTTTTAACTATGCCCTGTGCTTGGGGATGTCCTCAAGAGCCCAATTTTAGCAACAATCCTGACAGGTTGTTTTAGTCATAATCTCCCCCCCTCAATCTGATTACTCTGGATATCTGACCAAATTCCTCATTCTCCACCACCTTCCCCCAGGTGATGTCTGATCACTTGGGCCTGCCTTCAGCAAGAATCCTGTTAGGTCGGTTTAGCAGAATTACCTTATCCTCTTAGTAATTTTCCATCTACAGACTCCCTCCACCTCCCACCAATTCCCCCATCCCCTGTCCAATTCTTCACCTTGGCCATAAATTTTCATTTTTCCTTGTCATACTGAGTTGAGCCTAATCTCTTTTCTCTACTGCAAAACCCCATTACCTATCACAGTAGTCAGAATAAAGTCTGCCTTACTCTTAACAAAAGCCAAAATAACTTTTTTCCCTAACAATGAATATAGGAGAAGAAATAAGCTAGACTTTAAGCAAATATGGCCAAAGAATAGAAAGCAGCCTTTCTAAATACAGATAACTGTAGTGGCCATAAGAATTATGTTAAATGTGACAGACAGATTAGATAAGTGAAATATTACTAATTGTTTTTGTGGAGATTCAGAGATAAAAGTTACTCTCAATGAGCTCAAGTCCAATATACAACTTTACTATATACTTTTATAGTGGTTTGATGCCAATAATGCTACTTCGGGAATGGAAGGAGTGTATAATACAGCTACATTGTTCTAGCTACTTAGTAGGTAAATGACATTGAGCACCTAGAAAGGTGCTCTGAGGCTTGGAATCTTTATAATAGAAAGGTGCTCTGAGGCTTGGAATCTTTATAATAGAAAGGTGATAATACGCCCACCATTAGATTGCCAGCAATATGCAGTAGGATACTCTGTCATGATGCTGGGCAGCAGCAAGCAGCCACAGCTCCCAGTTAGCCACGTAATCACAAAATACACAATGATACTCTACTGTGTGCTATGTTGCCAGAGTTATTTTGGGCATTGTGTCATGAGCATGTTGAAGGTAGGCTAGGCTAAGCTATGATCTTCAATGGGTTAAGTGTATTAACTGCATTTTCAATTTATAAGATTTTCAACTTACAATGAATTCATCAGAATGTAACTCCATTGTAAGTCCAGGAGCATCTGATTATATGAGGATATGTAAAGAGCAACAGTTTTGGGCTACTGAAGATATGCAAAGAGCAATATTTTTGGGTTTTCAAAGTCACTTGTTATTGTCTTATGTGAACATTTATGTTGATTTATTTATTCAGCAAATATAAATATTGGGCCATTGTAGATTTCTGAAAAAAAGTACTGAGCAAATGCAGAGAAGAGTGATATAACACGTGAGTGTTGATCCTAAGGAACATATTATCTAATAGAAAGTTCTTAGCACAGTGTCCAGCACCAAATTGATAATATATGCATAAGCAACAATAACAATGGTGGTAATAATAATCTCTATATATGAGAGCCTAAGCAACTGTTAGGAAGGGTCAACTGAATGACCGGTTGCTATGATGTGCACTGACCACCAGGGGGCAGACACTCAATGCAGGAGCTGCCCCCTGGTGGTCAGTACGCTCTCCTGCGGCCGGCCAACCTCCCACGGTCCCTTCCCACAGCCCACCGGCCCTGATAGGCCATGATTGGGACTGGACGAGATGGCCTTGATCGGCCCCAATCATTGGCCAGGCCAAGGGATCCCCACCCGTGCACAAATTTGTGCACCAGGCCTATAATAATAATAATAATAATAATAATAATAGACAGCAAGTCTAATGTCACAAGGCAAGTTGATAAGTATCTTATGAGTGACATGGAAGTATGACTTAGATTCTTATTCTTAAGGTCTTTGGCCCTGCAGCATTGGCAAATTCTGGAAGACTGTTTGGAATTCAGGAGCTCAGGCTCCCTTCCAGATGCATTGCATATGCATCTGAATTTTATTTAACATTCTCCCCAGGTTACCTGCATGCACATTAAAGTGTAAGAAGCATTGTGCTAGAAGATATCAGAGGGAGAGTGACCAATGTGTGCTGAATGTGAACAAAGCCTCCAGGATAAGACAGGTTTGACCATATCTTAAGTTTTCAAATTTTTTTTGTTTCAAAACACCTTTGCAGTCTTAAAAATTATTGAGGACTCAGAGACCTTCATTTATGTGTTTTGTTTATCTGTTTAATGTCTAACAATTAAAGACAGCTGGATTCTCATATCTGCGTCTACATTCACTCTGTTGTGTCATGTTATTTTGGTTGAAGTACATAAAGAACATTTGGCTTCACATAAATGTGTAGTTTGAAAAGGCAATGGTATTTCATTACCCTTTTCAGATAACTGGGTATTTTCTCTTGTTATTGAACTTATAATACATAAGTGGTATTTCTTAGTTTGTGGCATCTCGAATGTAATGAGTCAACATTTGGAAGACTTGGACAACCCAGTCAATTAATATTTTCCAAACGATCAACTCATGTTGTTACAAACATCAAAACAAGGGGAAAAGTTCCATTTAAAGTAGACTAGTGGATTTTAACATAACAGTGCAAATCTTTCAGACGAGTGGATTTTAATGGACCAGTACAAAAGTTCATCGCACAAGTGATTTTCCTTGAGGCGGCCATCACACATACTCTGGTATGCAGCAGAAATGCTTTTTGTGTACTTCCTATTTCCTCACATGGAATAATAAAAAGAAAGATACTTAAAGGTCAGAATTAATACAATTAATAGTTTTTACTGTTTCATCCAGGGCATTCTTAAGTGAAACTGAATGCATGATGGCGAGGAATGCAGTTTGGGATCACTGCCTTAATGCTATGCATTGGCTCTTTTACCCACCATTGCTTTTGCACCACCTGTGCAAATTTTAACACTGAAAAAAAAAAGCAAATAAGATCTTAGTATTATTATAAAAATAGTTTTGACTTTTCAGATAGCTTTGCAAGGATCTTTTGTAGTATAGGAATCTTTAGACTCTTATTTGAGAACCACAGAATAGAATATTGGAAGACAGGGGTTCGATAAGAGGCCAGGAAAAGTGAAGGGGCATGCCAGATAAATAGAATCATACCAGTGGAGGTCTGGAAATAGGGGTAATCCAAGGGGGTTCTTCCAATCTACATGGTACAGAAACAGCTACTTGACCTGCTTCGTTCTGACCTAAAATAGAGGCATACGCAGAAAGGACACTTTCCTTTTAGTTTGTTTATTGACTCAGCCTCAGTGAAGCAGCCGCAACTTCAATTGGTCCACATTATGCTACTTGAACTTGAAAATCTGGGCAAGTGATTAAAGATCAAAATTCAAAGGGAAGACAAACATAATGAATCTCTTTTGTCATTGTGCCTAACTTAAGAAATTTCATTCTCCTTTTTTAAAAAGGAGGGAGCCCTAGCTGGTTTGGCTCAGTGGATAGAGCGTTGGCCTGCGGACTGGAAGGTCCCAGGTTCGATTCCAGTCAAGGGCATGTACCTTGGTTGCAGGCACATCCCCAGTAGGAGGTGTGCAGGAGGCAGCTGATTGATGTTTCTCTCTCATCGATGTTTCTAACTCTCTATCTCTCTCCTTTTCTCTCTGTAAAAAATAAATAAAATATATTTTTAAAAATAATAATAAAAAATAAAAAGGAGGGAGATATTATTTATGAATTACACTCCACCCCAACACCCCAGGGATTTGGAATACTATTACTAACTTTTATTTTACATACTTTGGAGAGAATATTTGTAACTTAGAAAACCAAAGATATGCCATTTGAGATTGCAGGTCGCCTTGAATTCTAAATGTATAACTGCTATCCTCATGTATTTGGGGGTTTACATTATTGATCCTGGGGAACATAATAGTAGAAGACTAGCACAAAACTCCCAGTGCCTTGGTTTGTTTGTTTTTTGTCCCTAAATATCACCCTCAAATAGGAAGATACTGTAAAATAGCAACAAATTGAAAGCTAGCTCTTAAAGGGACACGTGTTACCTTGAAGATACTAGTATCTGGGAGGTCTATATTTCAGACTATCAAGCAAATAAATACATAAAAGCTCTAGGATCTAAGAATCCCTGGGAACCTCTCCCCCTCCTGTCATGGCCACCTCTGATATTCGCATAGCCTTCAATCTGGACCCTGCAGGGACCAGATATAGTACATCTTGATCATTCTACATCCTTTACCACCCAAACTCTGCAACTCATACTCACACTATCCTCTAATTTACCTGTGACTATCAAGGGCCCTCTGCTTGATAGCTCCTCGAGAGTGTGTGTAACTCAATGAACCACACTGAGGCTCCTTCCATCCCAATGAGGCTTTCACAGCTCGTGCCTGGGGCCACTCTCATTTTCTCTGAAATAGACTTCAAGAGATGCTTGGCTGCTTAAAATCATTAGTGAAATAACTCACAGGACGACTTGAGCTAACATAGCCGAACGTGCCCTTACAGTCCTGTTCAAACCCTGCGCTGTGTGCTTTTTATTTCCTAACCTGATTCAGGTACATTCGAAGGAATGTAAAAAAGAATCTCTTTTTCAGAATGTAAAATGGATGCTTATCTATTTTTAGATATTTTGTAAAATTACTAAAAAAGAAAAAGAAAACAAAATTACCTATTTTCTTATTAATAGAAATAATTTAAACTGGGAAATGAGATATAAATGTGGGTGGCCTGTCCCTTCAATATCATATGAGAGCAAAGGCACACCCAAAGATTATCTGGAACATATAATGTGAAAACATAGTACTGACTACTAGTTTTCAAATTTCTAATAAGCATAGTAAAAACATAAAAATAAAAGGGTATATTTAATTTTTTATAATATACTTGACTTAACCCAATGTATTCAAAATATTATCAAATTAATATAAGAAATTGTTAATGAGGTATTTTATTCATCTTATTGTGCTAATTTTTCAAAATATGGCATGTATTTTATATTTAGAATTCATCTCGATTTGGGCTAGCTATATTTCAGATGTTCAAAAGCCACCTGGGACTAGTGGCTACAACATTGGACAGTATAGATGTAGGGAAAGGCACTTTGCTCAACTCACTGTTTACTTTTGATTAAAGGGTTCTGTGTTAGTGAAGTCACAAGTTAAGTTGTAGGATTTTGTCCACTAGAGATCCAAAGAATTACTGTTCAATAGGAAAGATAACATCAATAATCATTTGTGCTGTAGGAAATTAACCAGGTTTGTATGTAGCCCAGCAATCACATCCTAGCATTCTCTTGTTAAATTTCCTATGTATAGCTCCTTAAACATTCTTTGAACCAGTCTTAATATCTTACTGGTTCCCTCATCTACAATAATAAAAGCATAATATGCTAATTAGACCAGACAGCCCAACGACCTTCCAGATGTCATTCCTGATGTCCTTCCTGACGAATCTGTGGCAGTGAGGGCTGAGACAGATGTGGTTAGGGGCAATCAGGCAGGCAGGTGAGTGGTTAAGGGAGATCAGGCAGGCAGGCAATTCATTAGGGGTGATCAGGCAGGCAGGCAGAGGCGGTTAGGAGTGATCAGGCAGGCAGGCAGGCGAGTGGTTAGGGGTGATCAGGCAGGCAGATTGGTTAGGGGTGATAAGGTAGGCAGGAGAGCGGTTAGGAGCCAGCAGTCCCAGATTGCAAGAGGGATGTCTGACTTCCGGTTTAGGCCCGATCCCACACCGGCAGTCAGACATCCCCCGAGGGGTCCCAGATTGCAAGAGGATGCAGGCCAGGCTGAGGGACCCTGCCCCCCGCATGAATTTTGTGCACGGGCCTCTAGTTACTTAATACATTAAATAATATATTGGTTATGTGCTCATTTTATATTTTCCTGAGTCATGGATTCCACCTTGTTGAAAGTCTACTTTAGCAATTCTACAACCCAGAGCCTTATTAAGTTGTTGTCTTTTTTCCTTTATAGCTTGATCTTTGTAATATATATTTCAGATACATAGCACTATCATCTCAAGTTCTGCCAATATAAATCCTAAAAGCAATGCATTAAGTGAACATATATATTTTCTTTGTCTAAAATGAAAGAATTTTATATATACAACAAAGATTTTTTATAGCCCTTACCCAATTGTCCTTCTGAATTGTGTTAGCACATTTGTATTACCAGATTATAAAAGTACCTGATTCCTAGCTGTCTAAAAACTCTTCCCAAGAATTGATAATATCGTACTCTTGCTCAATCTAGATTTATTTACAATGACTAAAATGTTCAGAACAGTAAGTAAAATGTCCATAATAATAAAAGTGGTAGCAAAAGAAGCTTTCATTGTTTTATGTCTGACTTACTGACAATGCCATTAGTAGTCTTACCATGAGGTGAGATACCTATTATTGTTGTTGTTTTTAAAATCATATTAAAAACATTTTCTCTACTATTTTAGTCATTTTTTAAAAATTTGAAATAAAATTTGCATTCTATCAAATACATCCTTTTTTCCTTTGATCTACTAACATTATAAATTATGTTATATAGGTATTCTAATAATAAACCATGTGTTTTTAGATTAAACCTTATTGAACAAAGTACATCCTTCTTCTAATATACTAATACTAGTGACCTGGTGCACGAAATTCTTGCACATTAAATGAGAATTAATTAGAGGAAATATTTTAATATTGCTATTTCCCCTTTCTCTATAATAGAAGTTTCAGAGATGAAAGAAAATTACTAAAATGTATATGAAAATCTTCCTCCTGTCAGAGTCTGGGGTGCGCCATGGGAACCAGAGTCAAGTCCCTGCCCACCCATGTGCGCCTCAAAATTGCATGAGACCCAGACCCGACTGGCCTCATCCACATTGGGCTAGATCCAGTCCTGGCTGGCCCCACCCCTGTCAAGCCCCACCGGGTGCACCTTGAGGTCCCCTGGCCCGGGCCAGGGGTGCGACCTGAGGTCTCCCATCAAGCCCCGCCAGGTGGTGGGGTGCAGCCTTAGGTCCCCCAGCCCAGGGTGCATGGCCTGAGGTCCCTGGCCCAGGGTCAGGGCAGGGGGCATGCCTTAAGGTTCCCTTCAAGCCCCATCAGGCAGGGGGCATGGCCTCAGGTCCCCCGGCCCAGGCTGGGGTGGGGGGTGCACCTTGATGTTCCCTGTCAAGCTCTGCGGGCAGAAAACATGGCCTGAAGTCCCTCATCAATCCCTGTTGGGCAGGGGGTGCGCCCTGAGGTCCCCAATCAAAGCCCGCTGGGCTGGGGGCATGGCCTGAGGTCCCCTGTCAAGCCCCACCAGGTGGGGGACGCAGCCTCAGATCCCCTGCCCTGGCCCAGGGCCATGCAGCCTCAGGTCCCTGCTGATTGCTCGTTAAGGCTCGTTAGGGTAACTTGGCCTCCACTATGGACGCAGCCACCTTGTATTACAGAATCCCTGCCTCGCCTGTGGGCGTAGCCATCTTGACCATTATAGAGTAACGGTCAATTTGCATATTCCCTCTTTATTAGATAAGATACCCTAAAATGCTGATGAAATTGATTGGCTGTTAATTTTTGGTATATTTGACATCTATATTAATGAGTGATGCAAATCTAAATGTTTTATTTTTAAAACCATTTAATGAGATTTTAATGTCAGAGTCATACTAACTAAAATATAATTTAAAGGTTTTCACTTCTTTTGAATCCTTAGGAACTCTTTAAATGGTAACTGATAATGGTAAAGATTATCTATTTTTTGAACATTTGAAGTAACTTTCCTGTAAAGCCCGCTGACATCTTTCCTAGAGGTTATTCTTTTACACACTTCTAAAATTTCTTTCATTTTTTGGTCTATTCCAATATTATTCTTGTATCTGGGTCATTTAAAAAGTCTTAAATATAGTTAGATTTTATTGCAATTTCTAATTTGAGTATGAGATTAGACATATATTTAAATATGTGTATATGTGTAACTATATATGTATCTGTGTACATATGAAAACATCCTTTGCATACTAGTAATATATTTATAATAATTCTATTTTTGTATCTTCTTTCATATTTTTATTAATTAAATTAGCCAGAGATTTGTCATTTTCACTTGTGAGAGTATCTACTTTTAATTGGAATTGATCAATTTTTTTATTTTGATCAATTGAAATAAATCTTTTTGATTTTTTTTCCTTCTGAGGTTAATAAGCAGCCACCGAAGAGGTTGAAGCAGGGGAGTGGCCTGAGAGGTTTGTACTTTGAAAGCTCATTCTGCCAACTCTGGGATCATGGGGTGGGGGGAAAGGCAAAGGCAGGCTGGCTCTCAGTCCCATTGCAAAATCCAGGGCCCAAGCTGTTAGAAAACAGAGAGCCAGATTGGAAGGGGGGAAGGGGGGCAAGCTATCATACATTTCTGCCCCCTGTCGGGGGTTGAAGTTGAGGAACAGCAACATTTTCCAGACTCAGGCCACACTAAATATCCTGGAAATGTACAACTCACTGTCACCTTTCTGAACAAGATGAAACAAACATCATGATTTGTTGAAATAGGAGTTTAGACAAGATCTGGGATTAAAGGACATAACCCCCCACCCACCTTAGGGATGTTGGAATTTGATAACAGGACTGTCATCTAAGCTCATACAGTCTGCGCATGACAACTCCAAGGAGCCTGATTCACACAAAGGGCTGTCCTTGAAGTGTGCAGTGCTATGGGCACCACCAGAATGGGAATCTGAATAGGACCCTAGTCACATTAGAGCAGCTAAAGACAGAAGGGGGACCTAAGGCAGAAACTTGTACATATTTATGCGGACAACTTGATGAACACATGGGAGGAATTGCAGTTCAAATGGTGCTAGGAAGTCCTGGGTTCAGCCCAAGAATATGATCCTACAAAATTGACTCTAATTCCAGACTTCAGCTGCAATGAAAATGAGATTTCTATTACACTCCAAGTCCTAGAATAGACCAGGAAATTAACCTGGCTGAAAAAGCCCGGAGTGATTGCAGTTGAGAGGGAGGATAAGAGATCTTCCCTTGCCAGGATTCATCCTCCCACAACTCTACAGACCACATGCCTTTTTTCCTTTCCTCCTTTCCCCAGGTCTCTGCTTCCTTTCTTCACATCTCCTCTCCCACTCATCCTTCTCCTCTGACCACGTCTTCATCTAATGTCTGATGTCCCAAACTCGGTGGTTGTCTCTCAGTTCTGACAAGGTCCTTCAGCCCTGGTTACCACCCCCTGAGAAGGAACGCCAAGCTGGCATGCCTCCTTCCTCACGCCTGGACTGCCCAGACACTTGTTTCAAGACATTTATCTGCCACGGAACAATGCCATCTGCTGCTGAGAAGAAATTAAAGCTACTGCTAAGTAGAGCGGCACAGCACATAATGGTCTTGTTGAATAGGGAGGATGTGTGATGGTGAGGGCTGGGAAGCTAAGACTGATAAGGTCTTAACCCATATTGTTTGCAATCCCAAAGCAGCTGGCTGTGCAGCTGCTGTGGAGTCTGGCACCCTCTACAAGGCCGGACGCTGCCAAAGAGCAGACTCAGGTGTTGGGGGAAATGCAGTGAGGCAGGAAACAGCTTGACCAGGGAGAGCTCTCCCTGCATATCAAAGTGGGGCTGCTAAAAGGAAAATCTGAAAAGGGATAGTATTGAGGGCAAATTTAACTAAATTTGCTGCAGTGAGATCAAAACCAGGATATGAATAGGATGTGACAACCTTTCCCATTAAAACAGGACCCTTGTCAAGTAAAATAACACTCATGAATTGGCTGAAAACCCCACAGCAGGGCAACTGACCTCTTGGTCATTTGGCAGTCACAGAAGCAAAAAAAAAAAAAAAACCCAAAGAAACAAAAACATACAAACAAAAAAGCAACAAAAAAGAGAGCTCCAATTAGACTTTTTAAAAAGATAAAAAGCATTGTGAATAACAAACATTATTATTTCTCGGAGGCAAAGGCTTATGTTTTCCCTTCAATGACCTTGGAACAAGGAGTTGCTGAGCTCCCTCTGTAGAGGATAAACTGTGGAACTTCAAACGCCTCTGACACTGCTCTCCTCCCGGCAGGCCTCAGCAAGGACTGAAAAGGCTGTGAGGTTCTTTGGCACAGGCACCAGGCTGTGGTGTGGGAGGAGGGGCACTAACCTGAGTTTGAATATTAATTTCCCCACATATTAGCTACATGACTGGTCTAATCACTTAATCTCCCCGAGATAGTTTTATTTATTTAAAAAGTAATAAAAATGATATATGTCTCAAAAGGTTTATGCAAAGGTTAATTGAAAAAAATTGTGTGACTGTACTAAGCACATTGTTCTATTTCAGGGAGTAAGCCAACATTTTATTTTTCTTTTATTTTCCCTATTTAAAATCTCCATATTCCCAGAAATTAACACAACATTTGGAATACATACAGTATGGATTCAATACATAAATGTCTAGCGTGGTATACTGGGTAGCATGAGCAGTACTCTGACAAACCATGGTAGTTTCTGGATGTATTGTGATTATTAGTCCCACTAGGAAAACAAGAGCGCACAATTGAAGTTCATTTATTCACTCAAACAAATCTGAGTTGTCTACTTCGCCTTATGTACTTGCAAGGCCATGGGAATACATAAGTGAAAAAGATAAAAATGGTCCTGACCTGGGTCACTCAAGATGCTTCTGGTTCCATGGAAGAAAATGCACAGCTCAAAGTGACTTGAAGAATAAAAAGGGATTATTCCCTTACATAATTATAAAAGCCAAAGGCAAAACCTGCTTTAAGGATGGCTTATTCATCAACTGATTGAGGTCACCAGGGACTCTGTTTCTTTCCATGTCTTCTGTGTCTTCCACAGCATCTGTCACATAATAAGGCTGGTTATTGTCAAGGCTGTAAGATGGTCACCAAGGTTACATGCTTCCTCTTCCATATGGAGACATTTCCATGTTCTGGAAGCTCCCAGTAAATCTCTCTTTGTGTCTCTTTGGCCTTAATGGAGTCATATCCAACCTGAATATACAATGGATGGGATTGTGGTGATTAGTTGAGGCCAAAGCCACATGCTCTATTCTATAGCTTGGTGTAGTCACATAAAGATAATACCTGTGAGCTGGGGGCAAGGGCCAGAGACATCCAATAGGCCTGAGATAGATAGAAAGAGAAGAGGGGTGTCCCTGGGAGGTAAGGGCCACAGAGTCACATTGGTGTCCTCAGAGAGCTTCCAGGCAGGTTTGGCAACTTTACACGGTAAACTTTTTAAGAGCAAAAGGTAAAATTCTGTGCCACTATCCTGGGCAGAAATGTGTATCAAGAGTGAATAATGACACTTCACATTTAATTATGGAATCATTTAATATATTGCCCAGCCAATATATTAAATGAATTGTTCTAGGCACCATAAGACCTACAGAAAAAGTGCAGGAGAGCGACTAGCATTAAGAAGCCAATGGTCCAATAGACAAAGATATTTTATTTACTGATGAAGTGACAAATACAGTAGTAACATGAGGTCATGTAGTAAATGTCTAGTGAGTGGAACAGACGTTCATTTTTGTAGGAGTGGGTTGCAAACTTTGATGTGCCTAAGAATAAACTGGAGTGCTTGTTTAAAATGCAGATTTTTAACCCAGAAATTCTGAGTCAGTGGTTTGAGATGGAGCCCAGGCACTTGTTTGTTTATTTATTTATTTTACCCAGCACTTTGATGATTGCAGTGCAAAACAGGGAGAGACTGACTGGGGCTGCTTTGGTCAGACAGAGCTCCATGAAGGAAGCAACAGAGGTTATAGAATACTTTTGTGCATGGGAATGTCAACAAAGTTCTCAGGAGTCAGTGAGGAGAACGTAATAGAGAAACCAAGACCTTATGCATGGCAGATCATCTTTTAGGACAGTGCCTCCTCCAGGTGAGATACTTGCAATAGAATGGAATGAATTCGTTTATTGAGGGTATTTTTCTGGTTGGGGTGAAGTGGAGAGTTAGCAGAAGTAGGGGATTTGCTCATTGTAATAGGCTTTGAACAAAATGATATGAAATTGGCCTGGAGAGCATCAGAAGAAAGGAAGAAATTGCTTTTCAAAAACCCTTAAAGGAACACTAGGGATACACAGCAGATAATTTACACTGCATATAGAGAAGTTGGCAGAATGTTTTAATTATTTAAAGAGAGTGTGAATGGGTGAAAGAAAAAAAAAATCTAGGCTCTTCCATTAGAATGTTACCATATTTCACTCTGTGTTGATTTAAATGAGAGAAAAGAGAATTAGACTGGGAGACACAAGCCATGAGTTCCAGCACCAGCTCTGCTTCTCAGTAGCTGTGCAATGTTTGGGAAATCCCTTCCTTCTCTGGAGCAATTTCTTCATTTGTAAAAAGAAGTGTTGCAGAACTTACCAGGCAACCGGAAAATACACAATGAGTACCCAGAGATTCAGGAAAAACCCTTTATTTAAAGCAGCAAGCGCTGCTGGCTCAGTAAATTCGAAGATCCAAAGCCTGAACACTAATACAATGAGATCACCCCTTATATATTCCTAAGTTTCTTTATTTCCTATCTGTTTCTTAACTACCAGTCTTTTGTGGCGGGCTTTCACATCCCCTCTGAGTCAGTTAGAATGGGGATGCTAGATTGTATCTAAATGCCTGGCCTGGGTGGCACTAGCGACACCCCCTCCAGCCAAGCTGCCAAATTCCCAGCCTGGCCCATGGTTCCTGCAAACTGGGAGCACTCAGGAAAACAGACTATTGCCTAAGGAAGGAGAGTGACTTAATTATAAGCTAACAAGAATGTGTACTAGGACACTCGTCACTGGCACAGATTCAGATTGCTAGCTCCCCTGCCCTTCCGCAGGTTGCCCCCTATATTCCTCCTCAGAAGAGGTTGACTCAGATAATCTCCAGTGTTCTTTGTTTCTATGAAGGAATATTACTGCATGCAATTTGGTGAGAACTGTATTATACATTTAACTCACTCTTTAAACTGTTAAAATAAGTATGGCTAAAAATAAAATGCATGTTGTATTCGATATAGGAGTAATGGTGTGCTAATTATCTGCCCAAGCAATATAACTATAGTTAAGTTTATAATGAGAACAGCACATCCTTCGGGCTGATCAGGTTGTGGCAAATTGAAATTTACAGCTTCCCTTTATATTGATTTAAAGGCAGCCCTCTGACACCAGCAACACAAGTCTTATCAGAATACAAATGAGGTGCATTAACACAACAAAAGTTGTATCACAGAATGTCAAAGTCCTGTGCTAGACATCTAGTCTTATAAACATTGCACTTGTATCTAAGGAGAAATTCATGTTTATTATCTCTGTCACCAGACCAGCTTCCCCTCTATCTGTAAGTTAATTCAAAGGGACAGAGTAAAAAGGCAGGAAAATATTCCTTCTCTTTTATGAGGACCATAGGTAACCATTGCTGGCATGGGTGTCTTATACCCCAGTCAAGGCCAACCTAATATTTAAATATCTAGACCATTCTACTGGTCATTTGAAGATCATAACTTCCTTACAGAAAGATTGTTTTCTTTTAAAAAATATTAACAAAAGATTTTATTATAGGCAAATTCCTAAGTGCATTTTAACAATGGTTCAACATCAGAAACTTCACGCCCAAAATTTCAGATGGTATTACTTAAAAACAATAAAAGCTAACTTTTTGAGCCCCTACAAATTGACAGGACCCATGCTAATAGCATTACACTTCCTCATTCTTCAAATTAACTTGAAAGGTAAGTATCATCTCCTATCTGTAGCTAAAGTTCAAGAAGTCACTTGCCCAAGGTAAAACATTTAAGAAGAAAGAAAGTTCACAGTGTCACCATTATAATTAGCTAGTTATTAATAGTAGGAAAGAGGCCAAGGGAAGGCCTTGACATTATAAGCATGGTCATTTGGGAAGCTTCACCAGGAAGCTGCAACTTTGCACTCCACAATCCATCCCCTGCAGATCACTGGAGGAAGAGGAAGATGGATGCATGCACAGTAGAGGTGGGGTGATGTAGAAAAAAAAATACTTGCCTGTCAGTCTAGCCTGGAACAAAGATCACAAGTTAGAGGAGTGGAGCCAATGCAAACCTTCAAAAATTTGGGAATACATAATCCCCAGACAAAGGAAATCTCTTGCTACTCTCTCTTGTTCCCCTGGTTTGGCTCTTGCTTCCTTGTACTCACCTGTGTTCCCTCCATGGCCATGTGGCCCTAGAAGACCTCAGGTGCAATGGACTACAGCTGGGAACACAAACTGAGCTAGCCTTCTGCTGGTCTGGACTGTGTAAATATGTAACAAAAATTCTGGGTAATGGCTTTAACCCTAGCTCTGCTGAAGACACAGCTGGACTTCTTCCATGATGGGATGAAGGGAGAGGGGACCGTGGAAACTCAGGATTTAATTCCATAGAAATACCTCACTCTCCCATGTGAGTCTCAGAAAATTCCTTTTTTCTTGACATTGCAAGAAGCCCACTTCCACCAGCAGCAGGTGGGGGCACAGAGAACTTCCCGCAGATGACAATAGTACTCTTTATGAGAACACAATCCCCTGAATCATTCATTCCCCTAATTGTAAATGAGATAAGTAGCTTCCATTGCTTCCAGGTCTAGTGTATATTTTCTTTGTTTTCACTAGGAATCGCTATAGTTAGTAATGTACATTTTTGAACTGCAACTAAAGGTATGATATCCTGGAAAATGTCAAGACAAAGAGTTGTAGTTATTCCAATAACATTTTTTATAATTAAATATTTTTGTATATTTTTAAAAATTTTATTTATTAATTTTAGGGAGAGTGAGGAGAGAAAGAGAGAGAGAGAGAGAGAGAGAGAGAGGGAGGGAGAGAGAGAGAGAGAGAAACATTAATTTGTTGTTCCACTTATTGACGTCTTCACTGGTTGATTCTTGTATGTGTCCTGACTGGGGATCTAATCTACAATCTTGATGTATTGGGATGACATTCTAACAAACTGAGCTACCAAGCCAGGGCAAATATTTTTGTATGTTGAATGTTTTTATAATGCTGAATAAAACAATTAAAATTTATTAATTCAATGTAATAACTTTAAATTATTTCTAATATCTATGCAATAAAACAATTCTATATAAAACTACAGCAGACTCTACATTGGAACTAGACTTTACATTTTCTAAGTGATTTGGATTAAAACAAGTGGTGCAGTTCAGTGGTTGGGCATTAACCTATGAACCTAGAGTCACACTTCAATTCCCATTCAGGGCACATGCCCGGGTTGTGGGCTATATCCCTAATGTGGGCATTACAGGAAGCAGCCAATCAATGATTCTCTCTCATCATTGATGTTTCTATCTCTCCCTTGCCCTTCCTCTCTGAAATCAGGAAAAAATATATTTTTTAAAAAGCCAAAAACAAATAGTGCAGTAACCCAGCTGTGAATTTACATACAAGTAAAAAAAAATAAGAAAATATGAATAGTAGTGACCTACAATAACTTCTTCACAATCCCCAAGTCCAAAGAGTCCTTAAAATTTATTTTAGGTTAAAAAATTAAAAAAATTAAAAAGCTAGTGAGAATATTCATATGTTTTGCAGAAGAAATTTTAATGGATTTGAGGATGAGTGCTTCTCCCAGATCCTTTTTTCAAAAAATGTATTTTTATTGATTTCAGAGATGAAAGGAGAGGGAGATAGAGAGAGAAACATCAATGATGAATCATTGACTGGCTGCCTCCTGCACACTCTACACTGGGGATTGAGCCCACAACCCAGGCGTGTGCCCTGGCTGGGAATCAAACCATGACCTCCTGGTTCATAGGTCAATGCTCAATCACTGAGCTATGTTGGCCAGGGCCTTTGGGGGTTTTTATGAGATATATAATATATATACAAGGTGACTTTCTAAAAACTACATTCAATAGGGATGACCTATGTAATCACTAGGACATTACAGAAATGATGGTTGTGACTTCTAAGACAATGTTTCTAAGTAATAAGAAACATTGCTGTTCTGCATTTCTCTTTCTTGAATTCCTCTCTCAGTGGAAAGCCAGTTGTCTTTTCATCAGACACACAAGTCACTTTATCAGAGGTCCAAGTGGCAAGGAACTGAGGCCTCCTATTAACTGTCATGGGAGTGAGACATTTTAGAAATGGATCCTCCAACCTCAGCCAAGCCATCAAATGATTGTAGCCCCAGCTGACATCTTGATTGCAATCTCATGAAAAATCTGGAGCCAAAAACACCTAGTTGAGCCCTAGCCAATTTGGCTCAGTGGATAGAGCATTGGCCTGCGGACTCAAGGGTCCCAGGTTCAATTCCAGTCAAGGGCACATGCCCAGGTTGTGGGCTCAATATCCAACAGGGGTCTTGCATGAGGCAGCTAATCATTGATCCTCTCTCATCATTGATGTTTCTATCTTTCCCTCTTCCTACCTCTCTGAAATCAATACAAATATAAAAAACAAAACAAACAAACAAACACATAGTTGAGTTGCTACCAAATTTCTTACCTATTATGTGAAATAATCAACTTTTATTGATATTTAAGCTACTAAATTTTGGATAGCTAGCAAGTACAAAGATAACAAGTATACCTGTGTGTTTTTTCAAGTTGCTACAAATTACCTGATTCCATGATTAAAGAACAGAAATAGGAATGAGTACATTAATTGGGCTATTTACAGAATAAAATACTTAGAATATAAAGTTTGGGAAGTAACTGCCACATTTTGTGTTATATAGAATAACTGTGGTGGACCAATCAGGAAGAGGATAGGATTCATTTGCTCTAATAACTTCTTATTGGCATAAGCAAGACTTCTCTGTATGCATCCAGGTCTTCACTAGACTTCATAGATTTTTCTTTTCTTTTTTTCTTTTTTGCTGTAGATGCCTCATTTTCCACAAATGAGGGATAAAATTAGAGATAATTAGGTTATTCTGTCCAAAGCAGGAAACATACCATAATTAAAATGGAGAAAATATATATTTTTTTTAATTTAAGCAAATCTTAACTGTTCAGATAAAGCCAAACCACTAAGCAGTGCCTTCCATTTTTTTTTCTGGATAACTACAAAAAATACCTATTTCAGAAAAGAAACAAAAAAATAAAAGGAAATAAACTTTCTTGAATTAAACTTTAGTCACATGTAATTTACTATAATGAGTCTAATTTTCTGCTATTACAGAGTTCTGTTTAAATATAATATTGACAGCTTTTTCTACTTTACAACAAGCTGGCAAAACACATGAAGGTAAAAATATATGTGACATTCTTTAAACTAAAATAAATTCACATTTCTTTGTAGCACCATGTGACATAAAAGGTGACATCTAAAAATCTTGTTCAAAAATGCCATACCAAATTTGGTCATTCCCTGAGTAAATCAAATGAATCATTATCCTGCCCGATATTTTTTGGAACAATGAAGAATATATGCATTTATATAAATCTACATAATTTTATATTTTAACACAAAATACATATTTCAAAATTTTTATTAGTTAACCAGTGCTGTGTAAAAAATCGCCTGAAAACTTAGCAACTTAATACAACATTTATACTCTCACCATTTTTGTGGTCAGGAGTTTAGGAGCCATTTAACTGGGTGGCTCTGGCTCAGCTACTCTCATGAAGTTGACATCAAGACCTCAGCTTGGGCTCCAATCATCTGCAGACTCAACTGGAACTTTAAGATTTGCTTTCAAGATGGATCACTCACATGGCCGTTGGCAGGAGGCCTCTGTTCCTTGATCCTCAACTTCTCAGTAGACTGTTTGAGTGCCCTCCTCACACGTAACTGGTTTTCTTCAGAGCAAGTGATCCAAGAACATAGCAAGCAGGGGCTGCAATGTCTGTTATGACTTCTTCTCAGAAGTCACACATTTGATGATGAGCAAAGTAGAGCTAAGTGTGTTCAACAGATCAGAGGCTTGTCTTAATAGGTCATTTTCTGATGAAGATGTTGTGGGAACCCTAATCAAAGTATGTGGGATCTTGAAGACCAATTTGAGTGTAGGGGTCCTGTCCATAGTACACCAGATGCTCAAGGGCAATTTGTCATATGCAGGTGCAAAAGGAAGGGCACAGTGATTGTACTGTATGCACTGTGGAGGCATGCCTCTCTGTAGCCCAAGCATTGATGTCACTATATGGCAAGAAGCCTCTTTTGTCTAAGTTGGTGTAAAGATGTGTTACTGACCAGCTGGTGCGTGGCTGCTTGGTATGGCTCCATAGTAGCAATAGCTATCTTGGTTGCAATAAAGCTTCTCCTATATGTCTATGAGTTCTCATATCTTCTCCATCTAATATCAGTATCCATGCAGGTCCAGTTCCTGGCAGAGGTCCTGTGCCACCACAGTTGGCATAGTTGAGCAGGATCAAGGAAGAACTTACTCCAACAATTGACACAGCAAGCAGGGTCCAGGAGAGTGCAGAGGGTTCAGGAGTAAGTACTCCAACACTTGGCATCTCAAACACGGTCCAGGGGTAAGTGCCCATCTGCCCTGTTGGAAGTCATAATGCCTTGAACCCCAGAGACTTGGGAACAGGACATGGTTGTGCCAGTTGGGCCGGAGAAGATGCTGGAGTAATGCATGGATCAGATGCCCAAAGAGCAGTGGGGAGCATTGTGGCTTGAAAGACACCGAGCTTCTGGGAGCCAGGCAGAGGTCAAAGGTGGAGCCGAGCTCCACAGTAGCAGTGGCCTAGCCCTGGCGATCCAGCATTCTCACAGTCCCCGTGGGCAAAAGATGGCAGGGGGACCTGCCACCCAAGCCATGGCAAGTAATGAAAGTTTTGCAATGTGCATGAAGATTTGATTCTCACTGCAGCCCCCAGGCAGCTGCTGGTGGAGCAGCGATCCCAGAAAGTGCAGAGGGAAGGCAATTCTCCTGGGCCAGAGCACCTCCAGGACTTCTAGACTTGACTTTCCAGGAGAGAAAGAGTCTTATCTCCTAGAATGAGGAACAGGCCGATACCCCAGTTGGGCGGGCTGGGGGGGAGTGGACGGAGGCCCAAGTTGAACCCACTGATGCTGACTACAGTTGGCTCTGTAGTAGCCAGCATAGATGTGCTGGCCCAGTTGCTCATGTAGATGGGTGTAGAATTGAGCTGTCTGTGTGAGGCAGGCAACTCTCTCCCGTACCAGAGTGACTCCCCCGCTACACTTCATGGTGCCAGAATGCATAGATTGCCTTGCACTGGCATTGGAGCAATGCCCTACGTGATGGACTTGGATGGTGCCTTCTTCTCTATGGACATGACTCCAGAGAGTCAAGGACAGTTTGCTTTTGCATGGGAGGGTCAACAGTGGACTTTGGTTGCCCTCTCTCAGGGATGTTTGCATAGCCCTACTGTTTGTCATTGTTTGATGGCACAGGATTTGGCTGCCTGGGGTGGCCCTGGGCCAATGTTTCATTGTGTTCATTATGTTATGCTAACCTCTGATTCTTTTGTGGATTTGAATGCAGCTGCCAGCAGTTGTTGCAGACCTATGTTGGTCTACAGACCTGTTAGTCTTTTGGGGTATTGGCGAGTGTCCAGTCCCCACTTGGCACCATTGTTACTTATGGCCGTATGTCAGTTGTCCCAGAAAGGGGCGACATGGGGTTGCACCCCAGGAGTAGAGAAAGATGCCCAGCTGCCAAGAGGGCAGTCGCCCAAGTGGGTGGAGAAGGGTACCCATCAGGTTTTAGTCCCAGTTATGGAAGGAAACTGGAAGCCAATACTCTCTTGTTGAGAGACAGTTGGCAGTCATGTGTGCTGCCTTGTAAGCCCGTGTAACCATGACCATGTTGGAGGTGGCACAAACCCCAACTTTAGCAAAGCGGGGGGCCTATTTGGAACAGAGGGCAGCGGTGAGTACTAGCCCTCTGTCACAGGAATTGCAAATCCTGTTTGTTCCTGTGAAATATAAGACCTGTCAAGTGATGAAACTCCTGTGGAGGAGGTACTCCCTAGTCCGTTCTGAGAGGGTATGCTACCCTTCCTGGAGACCATGTGGTGTACGGATAAGACAAGTAGGAAAGAAACCTACTACATGGACAGCTATGGCTGTCTGTTCTGATACTGATGAACTATGTAGTTCGATTCAGATGCTGGGCAAAGTAGCCCTTTGGCCATTAGACCAGATAGCTGAGCTGTCTTTGTGGTTTCCACGATGGCACAAACAGCAGTGGCTAGTAGGCCATCACCCCATGTGGGGACAGGAAATGTGAGCTCCACCTAGGGGTGGACCCACCTAGCCTAAAAGATTAGACTAGACGAGTATATACGGAGGTATCCTCAGACACTGCATGTGCAGGTAAAAGCAACAGATGAATCATTGCGACCCAAGGCCTTCCCCCTTGAGAGAGAGGAAACAGGGAATGTAGACCTGGCCATGGTCTGTTACTAGAGAAGGGCCATGGGTAGCCCTCCTATCCCTTTAGGGAAGTAGGTATGACTATAAGTTACAGTTTCACCCCTTGACCCAGCCCTGGCAATATAATCATGTCCTACAAAAGATGAACAGTGACGTGCAAGCCATACAAGCCCTATCCCATAATCACCTCTAAGATTGGTAGGATAGACTGTCAGGGACAATGCCATTAGGAATTCTTAAGTTTTGCTATTAGGGCTGGAATACTGGTCCTAACATGCTACAGTTTGTATTATTGTTATAGACTCTGTGTTCAAGGAGCTGGCAAATAGGGTACCCCTAGAAGACCATCGGCTTAAGGGATGGAGTGAGAGAACCCTAATCAAAGAACATTGGATGTTCAAGGCAATTTGAGTGTGGGGGCTCTGTCCACAGTACACCGGATGCTCAAGACTATTTTGTCATATGCAGGTGCAAAAGCGAGGGCAAAGCGATTGTACTGTACACACTGTGCAGGCATGCCTGTCTGTAGCCCAAGTATTGATGTCACTATTTGGCAAGAAGCTTCTTCTGTCTAAATTGTTATAAAGATATATTACTGACCAGCTGGTGCATGGCTGCTTGGTATGGTTCCTTAGTAGCAATGGTTACTTGGGCTGCAATAAAGCTTCTCCTATAGGCCTATGACTTCTCCATCTAATACCTGGCATCCATGAAGGTTCAGTTTCTGGCAGGGGAACTGAGGTCCTACAGTTGGTATAGTCGAGCAGGATCAAGCAGTAAGTCCTCCCACAGATGGCATGCCCAAGACTAGGGGATACTTGGCTAAATATCCACCTGAACATGGGATAGGATACAAAGCTGCTCCTGTTTTGTTTTGTTTTGTTTTGGTCTCAAAACACTTCTCCTTATCAACCAATTTTAAAGCCTAATATGCCACATTTGGAGACTCATTATTTTGACTAAAGAAAATGATCTTTAACATAGATTAACATCTTCATGTGGATATATCTACATAGGTCTTATTCTGCCTAATAACTAGATGAAAGGAAAGGTACAGCACAAATATATTTGATGAGGAAGTGGATTCAATTGAGGAGACAATGTGGGTCTGTGGGGCAGTTTAGGAAGAGCATTCAAGCCCTTTGGCCTCCTAGGATGGAAGGTATAAAAAGGGAAAATGGAACAGAGAGTGCTACAGTGATTTTCCAACTTTAAATGTGCTTTGATGATGAAAAAGAGGTGTGAGGGAACCCTGTGTGAAGAATGGGTGTGAGGAAACTTGGGGCACCATTGAAACACTAGATGCCATTTTGGTCCAGAGAGTCAGCTAGGTCATCCCCTTGCCCTTTTTGATATCCACTAGGCTTGAAAGAATGGGATTTGTGACTATAATGCTGACAGACTATGCCTTCAAAGACTGCCTTCTCTATTTAGCTAAGACCACTCAGTAACTTGTATGCCTGAACTATAAGATTATATATATTTTTTCTAGACTGTGACTGCCAGAGCTCTTCCCTGTTCACTGATTCAGCAGTGTTTAAGTATGTTTATTCCAGTGATGATGGGAGAAGATGAGGAAAGAGGCGGATGGCAAAGAGAAACAAGTTATATCTAAAGAACACTTCTGTAAAATTTATATACATTACCCCAAATCAGTGCCCTTTCAAATAACCTTTAGATTGGACTATCCCAAAAAATTCTTGCTTGTTTTTGAGACATTGCATAGAACCCTTCATGCTCCCACCTCTGTCCAAATATTTGGACACAGGCTCTGATGAGACCAGTGCCTGCAACATGGTAGCAGGTTAAGGAGAGAACAAGCCAACAGAGAAGCTAATGGACAGACACACTAGCCCAACTCTAGGATGCTTAACACTAAGCTTATTTTTTATTAATATGTATCATGTGCTATTGCTAAGTCTTTAATAAAACTGTATTCAATGATAAAGGAAGTTAAAAGAGGGGGATCATTTTTATGGTTAGAATAGCAACAAAGGGGTTGAGACCTTCTTCTGAGGCCAGTGTAGCCATACCAGCATTTTCAAAGGTTCATGGTAGTCTCAGAGGAACAGACCAACATGACAGTGGTGATGGGTAACTCTTCTACTTGCTCTTTCCCCATATTAGGAGGAAGGAAATCTTGAAAGGAGAAAGCTATATGTTGCTGGGAAAAGCTATGCAGCCAGCATCTATCTGGGCAATGTCCTTGTGCTGTAAATTTTCCAAAAGTATGGATGGCCTAGAAATAGTTAAAAAGCAAGATCAATCCATGACCAACCAATGAGAGAAAGGTATTTTTGTTGGTACACATAAATCTAATGAGTTGTCAGGAAAATCCCAATCAATGTTTAAGTCTGGAAGTTGCATCTTCTCTGCTGGTTAAAAAGTTAATTCATACATGCCCCTTTCATTTCATTATTCATGCAACACAAATTAAATGGCTTAGCTGTTTCAATAGAGATTAATTACATTAGGCACGAAGCACATTTCCAGTTCAGGCCATGGTTTCTACTTCATTTAATTCATTATCCCATGTGCAATCCAGTGGCATCCTGAAGATAACAGCTAATTTCCATTGCATATGTCTCTTTCAGCGCTCTCTTTTCTTACTTTCAGGCATCTCTAAGAAAATTGCTAGCTAGAATAAAAGGAATATATATATATATATATATATATATGCCAAAGAAATGTTATTCTAAAGGGATTTTTCTTCTCTTATTGTTTGTGTTTGCTTTTTGTTTTCAGTGAGATGACTTAGGAAGGCATCACCTGGCCTCCTGAGGGAAGATGCTGCCTCTGCTCTGTGCTTGGGATGCACCTGGGGGAGAAACTGGGTGTCCAGTTAAGGTTGCCAAAGGGTATGTGTGGAGGACACTGCCTGTGACTCTGGATGAGAGGAGGAATTTAGGGCCTATGCAGGTCTGTTTACCTTGGCCTACTCCTTGCTGGGTATTGATTGATTGAGTTTTAGAGAGAAAGAAAGGGAGAGGGAGAGGGAGAAACATAGACTGCCTCCTGCACACCCTCTACTGAGGATCCAGTGTGCTACAAGAGCATATGCCTGGCCCAGGAATCAAATGGGCAACTTTTAGGTGCATGGGACCACACTCAATCAAGCCAAACCAGCCAGAACTTTGCTGGGTATTTTTTACCCAACAAAAAGGTCAGATGCATGCTTCTGTATGCTTGTTTTTCCACTAAGTTCTTTCAAATGATAACTCTTTAAAAATTAACTACCAAAAATGCTGAAATTTCTTTCTCGGCAGCTGTGAGCACAGGTTCATAGCACAAAGAGCCTGAATCTAGAATTATAATGTTTACATATACCCAAAGTTCTTGTGGAAATAGAATTAAGACCCTAGACACAGGGAATTTTCTTACCAAAAGCAACTTGAAAATCATTTTCTAGATTTAAGCCACATTGAAAAATCCTATATAATCGAGGTAATATGCAAATTGACCATCACACCCTCATGTCACAAGATGGTTGCCCCCATGTTGTCACAAGATGGCCACCCCCCACGTCATTACAAGATGGCCAGCAGGGGAGGGCAGTTGGGGGACCAGGCCTGCAGGGGAGGGCAGTTGGGAGCAATCGGATCGGCAGGGGAACAATTAGGTGTCAATCAGGCTGGCAGGGGAGCAATTAGGGGGTTATTAGGCTGTCAGGCAGGTGAGTGTTTAGGAGCCAGCAGTCCCGGGTTGTGAGGGGGGTGTCCGATTTCCAGCAGTCGGACATACCCTGAGAGGTCCCAGATTGGAGCAGGTGCAGGCTGGGCTGAGGGACACCCCCCACCCCCAGTGCACGAATTTCATGCACTGGGCCTCTAATAAATAAATAAAAGGCTGTTCTGTGACTTAACTCTTCAGAGAGCTGGCAAGGACAGAAAAAACACAATATTCTGTAACCCCTAAAAGGTAGCCTGTATAGGAAAGCCAAGAGAATGGGAGCTTTATTTGTACTTAGCTTTGTGAAGAAAAATAAAATTAAATATTATTTTTCTCTGAGCCTTATCTTTTAATCTAAATAATCCTTTATGAACATTTATTTCCTTGGCTGAATTCTAGTTTAAGGTATTTGAACACGAGAGTGCAAAGTTGATACCACTCAGGAAGTTATAATGAATTTCTGGACAATTTTTTTTTTTCTATATGAGTGGCAGGTAACTTTTCCTCACTGATTCACTGCTTTCCCACCTGCTCCTGCATTTTCTACTATATATTCCTAAGGAAGGCTATAAGAACCCGAACCCTCAGGCTGCTTGGTTTGCAAATCCAGAGACTCTTGGATGATTTAGGTGTCTGATGTTTGGGCTTTGGTTGCTTTTTGTAACATCTGACAACACATCACAAGAAAAAGGAAAAGATAATAAGAAACCATCTAAAGGCAATCAAACAACCATTAATCCCCTCCTCTTTCTACACACAATAAACATTAGCTGTGGCTCAATTAAACTCTACAGTTCACAGATGTTTGCAATAATGACTGCCCCGCAATAGCATTCTTCTCATTAAGGTGTTTTGGAATCGCGCATACGCCAACTCCTTCCCATCAGGGAATGGGGGAATGGGAAAAAACGCAGGTAACAGGCATACCTCGCATACCAAGCAGAAGACAGCTGCCTGCTCTTGCTAGAAAAGGTGCATCAGCAGGATTTATCATCATGTTTTTTTGCCAACACACCGCCCCCTGACCCCCTTTGAGTCATTAACAGTGAAAATACAGGAGAACTTGACAGAGGCAGAGACCAAAAATGGGTCCCTGGAGCCTGGAACCATCTGGAAGAAACACAAGTTTTCCCTTTGCCTGGGTGCTGCCTGAACAGAAGCCAGCTTGGATTTTGCATTGAATGTGTTTTTTGTTTTTTTTTACCTTGTTTCTTAAGATGCCCCAGACACTTCAAACTATGTTTCCTTTGGGGAAATGAGTTGCATAACGGAGGTATGAAAGGTACTGGAGACGAATTTTAAATAGTTCATTAGATGTGAAGTGTCAGTAGTAAATGGTACCCCTTTCCTTGAAAAGCAAAGGAAAAATCAGCTCAGTGAGAAGGATGCTTACATCTCAGAAACTGGGTGTTCCACTTTCCCACCAATCAGACCTGAGCCTGTGGACACCCACCTGCAACGCCCCATCTCCAGCTGCTGGGGTACAGGGCACTCATAGGCACAGGCATGGCACCACCTATGCAACACATGCTAAGATCCTCTGCTCTGGGGATGAGACTGTAGTTATAACCTCAGAATAGGTTTTTCATTTGTCTGGCTTTCATGCTAACAGAGGTCTCTCTCTGAAGCCTTTGGCCAAGCATCTTTGGCTTTTAAAGAAGTAACAAAGTCATTGCAAGCCCAAGAGCCTCAGCGGTAACAATCCCAGGATTTCCCAGCTGGACCATATCCTCGTTTAGAAGGATATATTTCTTGGAAAATAACGTTGTGGCTGCAAAGGGACATGTTTGGAACAGGAACTTTGAACCAGGTAGTCTCAGTGCACCTGAGACCTGGTCTCCTTGAGGTCAGTCATGACAGCATTTCTGTGACTAACAGGCAGGACTCTTCTGAGGAACAAGAATATTCCTGAAGGAGTGAGCTACTGTGATCGGGCTCCCTGGCATTTTATCAGAGACTATTACTCAGTGCAGGGGAGTGGAAACCCTCCAGATTCTGTAAGGCCAGATTTGAAAACCCAAGACAGGAACTACATCGAGGGAAGAGGAAATATGAGTGCTGAATCAGTTTCCTTAAATTTGGGATTAACCTTGTCTTCAGTAGAGAAAACTCAACCCAATTATTTACCAAAGCGACATGTTTTAGAACATAAGAATTTCAACGGTAGAAGAAAATCTAAATGCGGTTCTTGGACCAGTTTTGCTAAATCCTTATTTTGGTAGTTTCATTGTTTTAGCAATTGTCCCAATTGCCTCCCAAGTAACTGGGACTTGGAAAAGTTATAAGCATTGCTCTACTCTACATATAGCGTTTCTCACCAAGGCTAGTGTTAGGCAAAGCTTGACTTCTAGCATCTCTCTCCAACGTCTGTACTCCAGTTATGTGCACCCCATGCCCAGGACACACACACTGACATACACATTTAAAGTAGACTTCTTGCCCTAGCCAGTTTGACTCAGTGGATAAAGCATCAGCCTGTAGACTGAAGGGTCCCCGGTTCAATTCTGGTCTCAGTTGCTGGCTCCTCTCTGGCCCAGCCCTGGTCGGGGCACATACAGAAGGCAACCAATCGATATGTTTCTCTCACATCAATATTTCTCTCTCTGTCTTTCCCTGTCTCTTCCACTCTCTCTAAAAATCAAGGGAAAAATATCCTCGGGTGAGGATTAAAAAAAAGTCTAAAGTAGAGTTATTTCTGGGATGGTTGATACTTGGATCTGCTTCCTTTGCCTTCTAGATTTTTGTGTTTTATTCTCTCTCTTTCTTATGTCAAAATATGACTCTCTCTTGAATCTTACACTGGAGCTTCTGTAGATTCCAAGGTCTTGATGACAGTCATGTTTCACATACTCTATACTTTATTTAATTGTTAGCTAATGGTGGGGTGGGTGAAACTAACCACACACTGCCTAGAGTAGAAGAAAGTCACAAAAGGGGGCCCTTCAGACCCAGCAGTGTGTGTAGACAGAGGACAAGAGTACTGCAGCACTGTCCATGTGACTTTGGGGCTCAGGGACTTTTTAAAAATATTTTTATTGATTTCAGGGAGGAAGAGAGAGATAGAAACATCAATGATGAGAGGGAATCATTGATTGGCTGCCTCCTGCAGGTTGGACCAAGCCCACAATCCAGGCATGTGCCCTTGACCGGAATCGAACCTGGGACCCTTCAGTCTGCAGGCTGACGCTCTATCCACTGAGCCAAACCTGCTAGAGCTCAGGGACAGTTTTAAGGGTCTGGAGAGGTTCTAAATATTCATGGATAAAAGAAACATTATAGCTGCAAGATAGATCACTGGATTTTAATGTAACAGAGAGGAAAAAGTACTTTAGTTATTTCAGGTTGCACAGCCAGTGGCCACTTACTTTTTAAAAATTAGATTTATTGGGGTGACATTGGCTAATAACATTATACAGGGGTTGGAAAAAGTAGGTTTACCATTGTTCATGTGGAAAATAATATAATGATCTACACTAATAGAAGAGAAAGAGGCAAATTGACCGTCCCTCCACGATGCCCACCAGCCAATCAGGATGTGAGTATGCAAATTAACCCAACAAAGATGGTGGGTTAATTTGCATATGCAGGTGCTGAGTGGCCGGGGGCGGGGTGGCCACTTGCACATGCACCAGCGCCAAGCAGCCTGGGTCCTGGGGACGGGCATCCTCGGGACCCAGGCCACTCTAAGCCTGTAGGTCTGCATGTAGTCCCAGAGAAGCTGGGGTCCCAGAATGCCCCCAGCCACTCTGGGCCTACGCTAGCAGGTGCCGAGTGGCTGGGGGTGGGGCAGGAACATCCCCAGGACCTAGTTGCTCCAAGCAAGTGTGCAAACAAGCAGCCTGGGGCGGGGCGGGAACATCCCTCACAGCGAGCAGAAAGCAGGGCCCTGCTTGTCACTGGCCATGGCAGCAAGGGGCAAGCAGTCCCCCACCGGACCCCCACAGAGAGCAGACACCAGGGCCTGCGGTGGCATCAAACAGGCAGGTATGCAGAGAGCAGAGATCCATGGGGAGCAGGCCTAAGCCGTCAGTAGGACATCGCCAGAGGGCTCCCAGATTGGAGAGGGTGCAGGTTGGGTTGAGGGAGCCTCCCACCCCCCGTGCATGAATTTTGTGCACCAGGCCCCTAGTTCATAAATAATAACACAAGAATAAACTCTGTTTCATATATTCACAACTATAAACCTATTTTGCCCACCCTGTATAAGTTTCTGGAATACATCTTCTATATATTGCATTGTGTGCTCATCACCCAAAATTTAGTCTCCCTCCATTGTCAATATACACTGAGTAGCCAGGGTGCTATCAGTACTTCATCGGGCCACCTTTTGCCTTCAATACTGTGGTGATTCTTCTTGGCATTGATGCCACAAGATGTTGAAAGGTGATGCGAGGAATCTGACACCATGCCTGAAGAATAGCACTATCCAGTTCTGTGAGATTTGATGGTTGTGGCATCAGCTGCCTGATGGCTCTTTTAACTTCATCCCAGAAATGCTCAATTGGATTGAGATCTGGTGATTGTGGGGGCCACCTAAGCAAGGTGAAGTCTCCCTCATGTTCTTCAAACCACTCCTGCACAATACGAGCACCGTGGCATGGCGCATTGTCTTGTTGGAAGAAGCCATCTCCATTGGGATATGCCATCAACATGATAGGATGAATTTGGTCAGTAATGATACTTAGGTATGTTGTGCTATTCAGACGTTGTTCCACATGAATTAAAGGGCCCAAATCATGCTGGGAAAACATGTCCCAAACCATAACACTTCCCCCACCAGCTTGAAGGGTTGTACTCATGCATGTGGGGTGCATGCTTCCATGCTGTTTCTGCCAAATTCTCACTCTGCCATCTGCATGATGCAACTGGAAATGTGATTCATTGGACCACATGACTTTTTTTCAATGCTCGACTGTCCAATCCTTGTGTTGCTGTGTGAATTGGAGACGTTTTATCCTGGTAACTGCAGACAGCAAAGGTGTTTGAACAGGCCTTAGGCTTCCATATCCCATATGATGCAGTGTACAGCTAATTTGCCTACAAACATCAGGTGGTCATAATAATCTGGCCACTCAGTGTACATTTGATTCCTTTTAAACTACCACTTGTCAAGTTTTGGATGTAATATGAAAGAATATTCACAGTTATCTGAAAATAGTACTAATATACTCCTCCCTTTTTAAACTATATGTATGTCAGTGTGAGATTGGATTTTCTTCACAATCTTCAACCAAAACAACATAAAAGAACAGATTGAATGCAGAGGCAGATATGAACACCCAGCTGTCTCCTATTAAGACAGACATTAAAGAGATTAGCAAGAGTAGAAAACAGTGCAATTTTCTCACTATTTTTGAATATAGTGACTTTAAAAAAAGACATATTATTGATGTTAGCATGTAACAAATTTAATATTGTTACATTAAATGAATTAGTAAAATACATTTTTTAAATTTCTGTTTTAATTTCCAATATGGTAAATATTGATATAGTTCATATTAAAAAAAATTTTTCTGGACTCTCAATCATTTCAAAGAGCATAAAAGTGTCCTAAAACCAAAACGTTTAAGACCCACACAGTTCAAGATTATCTCCAACCATTGCATCTCAGTAATTAAAACATTGGGCCTAAAATATCGTTCCCCTAATTTGCTATCCCAAGGGTTATCTTTGGCCTCACCTATTATTTTTTTGAGTTCTACCTTGAGAAGAACTCATTTCTGTTTGCAGGCTCTATGGCAGTTAATGCTGTATGCGATCTCCAAGCTAGGTTCTGCAACTTCCTAAAATTGCATGAAAAAAATATCTGTATGATTGCTTACTTTTTAAGGAAAACTTTCCTAGCTTACCTAAGCTTCAAAGGGCTTAGTGACCCACCAAGATCAGCAGCCACAGCTCTAAGAAGAGACCCAAGCCCTGCCTCTGCCTCCAGCAATGCCTTGAACATACACCCCAAGTGCTGTTCAGAGGTTTAGTTCTAAACTTTTAGACATCTAGTTTCCATCAAAATTTATCTTATATGTGGTTAAGGGATGCTGGGAAGGGGAGAGGGGGAATATGAAGTTTTACAAACATTTGAATGGAACAGTATAAGGCTATTTTCATAAGAATAAAGATTAAAATGGAATATACCAAAAAAGAAAAACTGGCTTTGACAAGTTTGGAAAATTATGCTTTCCTCATCCTCAAAATTTATATTAAAAATGTTTTTATGTTGCTTTTACTATTAAAGAGTGAAAATATGAATGCTGAGCATGACATTGTGATTCTCCTTCTGTGACTTCTGGAAGCTTCGAACAATATTTAATATTCAACATTTTTAAAAATATGTTTTTATTGATTTCAGAAAGAGAGAGGGAGAGGAAGAGAGAGAGAGAGATATATTGATGAGAGAGAAACATTGATTGGTTCTCCCCCACATGCCTCCCAATAGAGATTGAGCCTGCAGCTCAGACATGTGTCCTGACCAGAAATCTAACTGTGACCTCCTGGTTCATGGGTCAAAACTCAACTACTGAGCTACACCGGTCAGGCAATACTAAACTTTTTTAATTCAGTAACTCTATTAGCCTACACATATTTATTTTTCTCTTCTTCATTTATAATTTTCATTATTATATGATGGTTGCAGTTTCTACACTTTCATTGTAAGTCATATTGGATTCTCTTTGAAAGCAAACTTTTCAGACAAATTTGATGAATTAATCCTTCTTGATGTACTGATTCTTATGAAGATGGCAAGAGTTCCCTGCCACTGAGAGCCCATGGCTGCTGTGCATCGTCACAACCTGCCTGGCCCAGTGCACCTCCTCAGACAAGTGTTCCAGCCTGAAGACAGAAATTGGGAGGACAATGGAAAGGAGGATCTATGAACCTGTTTGCTTTAACTGTGTTCCCATTTGAACCATGTTCCCTTATACAAACTGGCACGATACTAGTTCTCAATGTCTTGAAAAATCTTGAAAATGCCTTGAAAGAGTGCACTTGGCATGAGGACCACTTAGCCAGGCCAGACCCATGTCTGGATCGAGCCCATGCAGTTCAGTGAGGAATCCTTGAACTCAATTTGGCTCTCCAGCTTTTGACCTGTCACGTGTCCACTGCTGAGAACCATATATTCTTCAAGCAAGAACTTCGAAAAGGGCCTCTGAGGAGATCCAGGTCCCACAACGATGGCTCATCTCAGGCTAAGTTAAAAGTGTTGGCAGTTCTAGTTGCTGTTTTTAACACAGTTCTTCCTCTTTGTTTGGGAAAATAAAACAATAGTTATAAATATTTGCATTTGAAACCAAAACATTTTGACAACAATTGCAGCTGCTCAATGATTTATGAAACTTGTGAAATCAAATAGAGAAAGATAGAAGGCAAACATGTCGCTGCTGAGAAGGAAGGTCTCCCTGACATGGATGTAGATGATGCTGGTTTCCTAGACTGTAATTATATAGTCATACTTCTTCAGGGAGTTTGGTTTAAAAATATGAAGCACTTAATTGCCATTTGATTATTAGCATTTTTCTGTCATTAATTACCTATTTAGGAGACAAATTACCTAGTTAGGAGAGATATATGTCAAATTAAACTATTAGAGGGATCATGTACTCTATGAATTTCTGTCAAAAGCCAGATCCATGATAAAAACACAACCCTGGGACTCAGGAGGAACTATCTCAGTAATGCTTGTTTTCCAAAATACATAGGTAATTCTCAAATAATTAAATGTGCTAATCAACAGTAAAACACCTCTTTTTGGTAGATTTTAACATTATTAGTCAAAGTATACAGGTAATTGGGTACCCTCTGTTCAACATTGACTCTCCATCCAGTGGACTTAAACATTTTGAGAACAATTGCAGCTGCTAAATGATTTGTAAACGGGGAATCATGCACTTATGTCTTCCCGAGGAACTTGCTCCTCCGTCGGAAATAAGTGTATCAGAACAGAAATGGCAAGCATACTTCAGAGTTATTAGACTTGAGTTTGAGTATCTTCTTTGATTCTTATTAAATAAGTGGCCCAGCCAAGTTAATTAATTTCTCTGAGTCTGTTTTCTCACATATAGAATAGAAAAAAAAATAATATCTGCCCCATGGTAATGCTGTAAGTATTTAATGAGATAATTTAAGCAAAGAACCTGGCAGCTTAATAGAGCTGGGTAAATAGTAACTAATTGCTGTAAGGATTTTGAAAGAGCTTTGAAATGATTGACCTCAACTTATATTTATTGAGTCTGCCACACACAGGGACTTACACAGAAATAAGTTTGTCCACGCACCCCTTCCAGCTAAAGGGTGGGTGTCCAACTCTGGGCCACAGAAACAGGGGTGGATCTACAAACCCAGGAGGGAGGAAATCCGGCAGAGCAGGAGGGATACCTTAGAAAAGAAACTGCCCCCAAAAGAGAAGGAAAGATGGGAGTGGAAGAAACTCACACCGCTCAGTCTAGCACAGTAGGCACCAGGGTATTCCAGGAGAGGAGTAGGACAGGACCCCAGCAGTGCCTCAGAAGCCGAGGCAAGGAAGAGCAGTGATGCTCAGAGAGAATCAGAGTTGCAAACCAACCTAGAAAAGGCCCCAGGTGGGCCATGGACCTGGTGTGCCCTGCCTACCCAAAGATGTAAAACTACCAGTATGGCCAGGAGCTGTGACAGAGCAGGGACTATAAGGATGGCCTGCTGCCCAGTGTGTGTGTGTGTGTGTGTGTGTGTGTGTGTGCGCGCGTGCGTGCGCATGTGCTAGCTGTCCAGTAAGAAGACAAAGAAAAAGGGAGCCTGCTTACCCAGAGCAGCAAATATAGGCTGGACTTTAATATAATAGTAATAAAGAGGTAACAGTGAAGGTTAAACAACAACAACAATTTACAAAGAATGACCAGCTACAAAGGCCCTGTTGATGAAACCCCAGCCCACCCTGTTTGGCTTCTGTGAGAGTTAAAAGCATCCAGTCCCCATCCTGGTAACTGAGGAGCTGAAAGCGAGCCCTTGCTGTGAAGAAGGTATCCGCCAAGAATTACTGAATCCATTCTTCTTCCTCAGGTTGGTGGCCCAGAAAATGCTTTTGATAAACAAATGATGAATAAAAATGCAAGATGATCTGTGATGTAGGTCACTTAGGCTGTCAATTAAATCAAGGTGAAGGAGAAATCATCTTGGGCCGCTGAGGTCCAAGATGAGCTTCATTTCAAACTGAGTCCTGAAGATGAATTACATTAAGATTTTCATTTTAAAAAGTTAGACATGAAAGCATGAGCAAAAAGGTAAGGGCTAAAACATACTTGCCATATTCAGAAGTCAGCAATGGTGCTTGCTATTAGAGCCAGGCTTATAGGCTGGAAAGGTGGGGATAGTTACGAATACAGTCGGGGCATTTGACCCAAAACCAGAGAAGTATGCAAATGTTGACTTCAACTGCCCCCTAAACTCTATTATACACAAGAAAATTTTCTAAATATATTATTTTTTCAAAGTGTTGATATTTTCAAAATCACCAAATACTGATTGTAAAAAAATGAAAAGTAGAAAATAATAGTTGTTAAAATCTATTTCTATTAAGATTACCATTGCTGGTTCCTCCCTAAAGGCTGTCAGTACACAGAGAAAGATACTGTTAGTGTTTAGTATCTGTTGCGGTCACCTTGGCGTAATAAAGTGAGCACAGACTTTAATGGCAATTTAATTAGATTTGCCATGGGGGAGATGCCACATAGGAGACTCAGTGGTCCTATATTTAGAAACGTGTATGATGACACAAATAAATAAAAACACAAAAAATAAGACATAGTGAAGATCATGGCAGGTATTTCTTTTTCTTTTCTCCCTGCAGTTTAAATACACTTTTGGTTGTTCTCTGTACTGTGTCTAAATACTGTACCTTTAAACAAATTTTTATATGTTTTTATTGATTTCAGCGAGAATGGAGAGGGAGAGATAGAAATATCAATGATAAGAGATAATTATTGATCGGCTACCTCCTGCCCACCCCACACTGGGCATTGAGCCCACAACCCTGGCATGTGCCCTGACTGGGAATGGAACCATGATCTCCTAGTTCATAGGTCAACACTCAACCTCTGAGACATACCACCGGGCAGTACTGTATCTTTAACGCTTATGGAAGTTGATGGCATATGGAGAGGAGGACGTATGTCCTGTTTTATATTTTATGAGCAGGTGGCATATTTCTAACCAACATTTTCAATCAACTTGACTTTTTTGTTGAATGAGAAGAGAAGGCAGTTTATCTCTATGATGAAAAATATGTATAGAAGTTCCACCAGAAACTCAAGACATAGCAGATGGTCTCAATGACCAATGGAGCCAATGATAAAGAATATACACTGAGTGTCCAGATTATTATGACCACCTGACATTTGGAGGCAAATTAGCTATAATTTCGCACTGAAGTTGCTAGAGGGCCAGACCATTATAAATAGGGAAGCAGGTTGTTTACCACGGCAGTAGAAGTGATTTTTTTTCTGAAGATATGGGTAAACAACGCGATTTAACAGCCAAAGAAATGTCCACTTTGATTATTACCGTTTTTACTGAGTTAGCTCTCTAAGTTGATCAGAAGTGGTGACAGAACATGGGAGATATATATATGTGTGTGTATATATATATAATATATTAGTACACTATTTCCCCCAGCTCTATAGATACTGAAAACT
The DNA here is from genome assembly GCF_028538775.1 of Myotis yumanensis. Taxonomy (NCBI): domain Eukaryota; kingdom Metazoa; phylum Chordata; class Mammalia; order Chiroptera; family Vespertilionidae; genus Myotis; species Myotis yumanensis. Next base: position 24,729,898 of record NW_027223754.1, on the reverse strand, counting down.
CAAGAGACATAAGCATGTTTTTCCTTTTCCTTTACTTGTTGCCATCGAAAGAAGTGAAAACCTTCTTTAAGTGAGGCAGGGATAAAGGAGAGCATGTGGAAGGAATATTTTCTGAGTCATTTTTATAGTTCTCACATAAAAATATGTCTACACACTTGGCAAGCGTGTCTGCACCTGCAGTGGGAGTGAAGCACCAAGTTAGAGCATCCAGGTGGTTTCTGTAGGACTGAGTCATGCCGGCGCCCAAATCCAGCAGGTGGCAAAGCTCTGGTTGGAAGATCCTGCAAAGTTGTTGACTCCTCCTGAGCACTCTGGAAGAAGACACATGGATTCTGAAGTGATAGCTTAAGTATTCCACTGGGAATCTTCCAGAAAAGTTAGGCAGAACTAGGAACTGCCCACACATAAGGTAAAGGTTTTCTTAAAATCGCTTTTTAAAAAAGCTTTAAAAGTACAGAGAGTTCTCAACACTTCCATGCACTGAGAAAATGGCCCTGGCTTGGTAGCTCAGTCCCAAGAAAATCAAATTTAGTAACAGTTCAATAAGCCCAGTGAGTCTGTTGCCAGGCCCTAAGCTAAATGCTGAAGCTGTGCTTCTCCTGGGTGCTCTGTGGACCACCTTTATGAGAATTGGGGGTGGACAATGCTGTCTATAATACAAGCTCCTGGATCCACCCAAGTCTACAATAATGATCTCTTAAGAATAGAAAAAGAATTTGTTATCTGCATTTAGCAACCCTTCCCCCTGGTGATTCTCATTTATGTAAAGCTAGAGAAAACTCCAAGAGAAATCTGGAAATTCAATAAAAAGAAATAGGAGAGACTATCAAGGTGTCCTGTTCTCAGGATTTCAGTGACCTTTTCTTGGAGGGACAAAGAAATGTCCACTTTGATTATTACCGTTTTTACTGAGTTAGCTCTCTAAGTTGATCAGAAGTGGTGACGGAATGAGAAGGGCATGGATCACTGACTCATTGCCAACATTTGAAAGAACTTACTACAAGCTGGGCACTGCTCTAAATCCTCTCCATGTATTATCTCATTTTTGATTCTTACAGCAACCTTATCTGTTAAGTACAGAAGATCCCCCCCTTATACATGGTTTTGCTTCCCATGGTTATAGTTACCTGCAGTCCTAAAATATTAAACAGAAAATTACAAAAATAAACAATCCATAAGTTGTAAATTGAATGTTGTTCTGAGTAGCATGATGGAACCTTGCTCTATCCCACTTCATTCTGCCTTGGATTTTAATCACCCCTTTATCCAGTGTATCCACACTAGATAGATTACCAGCCCTTTAGTCACTTTGCCATCTCAGCTATCTAATCGACTGTATATAGTAGTGCTTGTGTTCAAGTAATCCTTATTTTACTTAATAATGTCTCATTCACCTCACTTCGTCTCATCACATAGGCACTTTATCATCTCCCATCAACCACAAGAAGAAGGGTGAGTATAGTACAATAAGATTGATCAAGAGAGATCACATTCACATAATTTGTATTAGAGTATATTACTATAATTATTATATTTTATTATTAGTTGTTGTTAATCTCTTACTGTGCCTACATGACAAATTAAACCTCATTATAGCATAAGAAAAACAGTATATATAGGGCTCAGTGCTATTCTCGGTTTCATGTCCACTAGGAGTCTTGAAACATACCCCCCATAGGTAAGAGGAGGGCTCTTGTAGATGCTTTTATTATACTCAATTTACAGATAGGAAATTAGATGAAATTAGATTAGTAGTCAATTCTTGTCCCATGTAAGGGGCGGTCGGGAAGAAGACAAATCAGGGAGGAAGCAAAAGACCTTTGTGCCTTGTCCAAACCAATATGTCTAGCTAATTTCATTCTGAGTAGAGAAATTAATGAAATGGGGAAATGGAACTGGAACGTGCGATGTTCCTCTGGGCAGGATGATCCCTAGATTCTTGTCCAGGTGGAGTCGAAGAATGAGACCACGGATGAAAGGTAGTATAGTAAAAGGTGAAAATTTACTGAGAAACAAGCACAGACTACCACGTGGGGAGGGGGAAAGAGTCTCACTAAGTCCCTTTTCCCCACAGTTTATAAAGGCTGCAGTTCTTTATGTCTTGACATCCCCTCTGATTGGTTACTATCACCTCTGATTTGGTCACTATCGCAACTCCAGTGCTCAAACTTCACATGTGGTACATGAGGTTCTCCTCTTCTTCTCCCTTATTGTTTTCCTATTCCCTTTGGGCTTTTCTCTTCCCTCTCTGAATGAGGGACTTCCTTCTCTTTATTCTGTAAATGTATATTTTCTGCAGCTCCCAGCTCCCTTATTCTATGGAAATGTACCTTCTGCAGCTCTGTAGCCCTTTGCTTCTTCCATGGACCCCTTAATTCCTAAGAATTCCTAAACCTGCCTATTTCACCCCTAAAAACTCCTTTCATTAACAATACAAACTTTAAATATATATATATTTAAAAAGAAATCAGAGTGCCCTTCAAGTTCTAGAAACAAAGGTAACTCCATCCAAATCTAATAAAGAGCTAATAGTCTCTGACTGTTTTTCTTTAATTTTTATGTATTTAGGAATGTGAGTTAGTGGAAGGTGGTTAAGCTGCTTTTAGTTACTGGTGTCTGTGTATAGAACAAAACACCAGAACAGTTCCATAAAATCCATGACACTACTCTCCATGGATTTATTAAAAAGACCCCCAGAGAAGAGAATTATAAAATTTGATCAAGTCAGCAGTTCCAGCTGTGTAATTGATATCCATTATTTTCTATTGACTGCTGTGCAGAACTTCAATTTCTGTAGCATAAACAGAATTCCCATTTCTTTTGCAAGGAGACTGCCATGGGGTATAGCTGAAAATAAGCTTCATCAGTAAAATCATTTCATAAATTCCTAGAGACTTTCGGGAAAACTCCTCAGAGAATGGTTTCCTATAAAAGTACTTCTTCTCTGTAAATCATTTTTATATTTTACATCATTACATTTGTTCTACATGATTCTTTTCAATGTATAACATATAACATGGACAGAATACAAACCTCAAGAAGAATCAGGGAGCAGCTAAAAATAATGTTGGAAAATATCCAAGGCTCTTTTTTTTCCTTCTTCTGTTCTTTAGATTCATGGAAGTAAGAAGATACTTTACTTTGAAAAAAAAAAGCCACCCCCTTTCCCCTGCAAGAAACAATAATACAAAGATCCCAGGCTTCATAATTAGTATTGCTTCTATAACCCTAAAACATAATTTCACATTTTATCTTGGAAGTGAAGGGGAGCAGCATATGTCACTCTAGCATCTACCTCTTTGGCATAAGGATTACTACTATTTTGAGTTGATTAACTTAAGAAAGAGCAGATATAAGAAAAGCTCTGAAAACAGTAGTAGAAGTTACTCTTTTGTGAGTGAAATTTACATTTACAAAAGAAATCTCATTTGTAAGGCCCCCTCTTCACCAGTAAGAGAATGATTGTATTATTAGAGAATCTTATCCAGGGAAAATACACTGACTTAAATCTATGTAACTAAGTTTGTCATTGTTTACCATGCTTTTCCTGGTGATCTCCCATGAGTATCCCTCTCCCCACCACTTCTCATTCCTCACCCCAGCCATACTTTTCTTACTTTTTGCCTTTAGTTAAAGATGGTATTTAAGGTGGTGTCTTAGGTCACCTAAGAGGGTTACTAATTTTCCTTCATTACCTTTCATGTGTACAGAGGGTATACATGTTGTTTGGTTCAGGTAGGCATATTATGCTCAGAGACTGAGATTATCTGTAGGGAGCAGCTAGAGGGTCAAGCCTTGGATTGACCTGTGGCAGGGCCACAAACAACTTCCAGCTTGGAGGGCAGAGCCCTCTTAGCATAATTAAGCTTAACCTTATAGTCCTCCCTTGCTCCTTCCTAGGTAGCTAATGGGCTGTGGGAGGTGCAGCAAGTGCTGCCAAAACAAGATGAAACTCACAGGAACATTGTAAACATGTTGACCACTATCCTTGTTTTGATCTCACTATAAAATAAAGCCTCGGCTTGCAGCCCATCCAGGCACGGGAGATCCACCAAGCCCCAGCTGTATTCTCTTGTCTGTCTTTTCTTTAATCCTTCATTGCCTCTCCTCAGGCTCACCGACCCCTTGGCTGTGCTGGCAAGGCACATGTGGTGCCCAACGTGGGGCCCAGGTACAGGGACACTACAATTGCAAGGTGAAAGGACACTCCAGGGAAGCATGTGTAGAAAGCAAAAAGGGAGGTAAGGAGTGCAGTTTAGTAATAGCCAGACATAAAACATGGGGAATTAAGACTGTCCAAATCTGAGGACTCTAAAGAAAAAATAGACCTTCCAGAAGGAAATCCGACAGCACCAGCCTCACATTGACAACATCTTTGCATCGACAGCATCTTCGAGAGGAGCCAGAGCATCATCACCAACAGCAGCAGCCTGAATGCCGAGACCATCCCACAGAGGCTTGCTGACCTGCAGCAGCTGTGGGGCCTCCTCATTGAGGAGAGGGAGAAGCAGCACCAGTGCTGGAGGAGGTACGGGGACCCAGAGAATCTCCTTGTCCCTTTGTTCAAAAGACTGAGAGTTGCCCCGATGATAGTGATGCAGAAGAAGAAAATGAAGGCTACGCAAAGGACCAAGCTGCTGACTAGCTTTGGTGAGCTGCCAGTTTTCTGTAAAGTCCATGGCCAGGACTCTGAGTAGATAGCTTTCATTTTGTAGCTGAAACTTTCATTTTGTAGCTGAAAGTGTTAACATGTCTGTAGTTTGGTTTCTCTCTTATTGCTTTGTTGCATTGGCATTGTTTTGTTATTGTTTTCTGTAGTTTGGTTTTTGCATTAGCATTATTTTGTTATTGTTTTATCATAGTAGCTTAAAAACAAAAAAAAGGGGGAGACATAGGGAGTAGCTATAGGGTCAAGTCTTAGATTGACCTCTGGCAGGGCCACAAACAAGTCCCAGCTTGGAGGGCAGAGCCCTCTTAGCATAATTAAGCTTAACCTTATAGCCCTCCATAATTCTGTCCTAGGTAGCTAATGGGCTGTGGGAGGTGGAGCAAGTGCTGCCCAAACAAGGTGAAACTCACAAGAACATTGTAAACATGTTGACCACTATCCTTGTTTTGATCTTACTATAAAATAAAGCCTTGGCTTGCAGGCTGGGTCTTTTTGTGTCCTCATCCAAGCATGAGAGATCCTCAAAGCCCCAGATGTATTCTCTTATCTGTCTTTTCTTTAATCCTTCATCACCCCTCCTCAGGATCACCAAACCCTTGGCTGTGCTGGCACAGCACAATTATCTAGGCCAATAATTTATTTAACAGTTTCACTGTGGGAATGATAGCAATTTCAAAAGTCAGTCACATATAGGATAATGTTTCTTAATAAGCCAATAAAGAAATAACATACTCCAAACCGATGATAAATTAATTTTACTAATGTTCTAGGCAAGGGGTAGATGCAAGACCTAAGATCTAAATTTAGTTTGGGACATACCTTTCTATGAATTGGCTCTTGAGAGAGTCCACTGAGTCAACCAAGAGCTGAGGTCTAGCTGTCAGCATGAAATTCAAGTTCCTTCTTGCTAGAGCACGTTGCTAGTGAACCTAGGCACTGGCATTCATGGCCTAGATAATCTTCCTGGGGCCAATGCATGTTTTTCACCTCTGCTGGTAGGTAAAGAGTGGCTTTAATCAGGTAAAAGTTAGTGCCCCAAGGTCTTTGGGAAGCTATTTAGATCAGCAGAGTTGCCTTGCCCAGATGGAACTCTTTTGGATATTCCTCACAAACTCTCAGTATTTATAGTCAAAGTGTCCCCTAAGCATAGTTGCTTCTCCACATGTTCTCATCAGTAAGCCTCCAGGTGTGCCCCTCCCAGATGAGCTACTGAGTTTTTATTGTAACCACAGATGTCAGTGACAGCATCGTGACACAACAACTTCACTCTTATATCAAAACAACTGTACTTATAAAATTAATGTTTAGTCATAAACAAGTGGATTTGAAATCAAACAACCCATGGGCATAAACTTCTATTTGTTTTTCTCTTACTAATTTCTCTTTTATTAAGTCCCCAGTCAAGAACTCAGAAAGGTAGAAGGAAATTATTTTTCCTCCCAACAGAAGGAAAGTGAGTAAAAATCTCCCTGATAATACTTGTAATGCTCAAGAAACACGTCCTAGTACAACCTGTCCTTCCCCATGTTAATCCATTTCAAAGGACAGTCACTGTGGTACAAACAAAAGGCTTCAAGCTTTAAAGAGGTAACAATGGGTTTTATGAATCCCTCTGAGTCACCAAGATTAGTTAACCCCAGCTGTGACCTATAACCCTTTGTGTCCTTATATTTGCATTTCTATGGCTTTATATTAGAAGTTTTATTAGGCAGAATAGAAGATGCTTCAGTCCACCATTCAGATCCTTTGTGCTCTTATTTTTCTTCTGAAGCCATTTGCCTAGTGTACTAGTAATTTTAGTTTCCTGGAAGTGTTAGTGGAACTACTTCCGTAAGGCTTCTTTTTTGGGGGGGCGGCGGGGGGGGGGACAGGGAAAGTTCACAGAGTAAAATTCAAGTAAAGATATTTTTCAATCCTTTTGACTGATCCTGCTCATGATCACTGTTTCTGCTTGAGCAGAAACTATTACACAGTGATTAGTTTCTGCAGCTAAGTGTCTTCAGCCGCATTGCCCTTTGGGACTGCAGTTGGGTTAGTTGCTGCCAAGTGGATGGGATGAGTTCCCAGGCATGTTAATGTTTGGTTTGTTTGTTTGTTTCTCTTAAAGATGTCTGAGGTGTCTGAAGAGAGCATTTTGGATTCCAGTCATAGAATTCATAAAGCCTTGCTCCCAGGTAAAATATAAAATAGGAAGTGGCAACATTTGCCTATGTTTTTGATACTTTCTCATCTTTTACTTTTTTTTCTCTCTTAAGCTCCTTGCTATTCAATCAATGGTTCTTTTCTCAGAGAACTGCAATCTTGCCTACTCATCTCAGTGGTGCCAGATAACCATGTCCTCTGCCACCCTACCTGGCCTTACATCCTCTACCCCATGTGCTCCATCGCAGTCCTCCATCCCATTTCCTCCCAGTGCAGATGCCCCACCCCAGAACCCCTACCTCACATCCTGCCCATCCCACATTACCCACTCAATATACTTACCCACACATCTTTCCGTTTGGCACCACTCCCAGTATGTAAGGTTAAAAGATAAACTGATTCATATTAATTTTTTTTAATTTTTAGTTAAGCAAAAATCTATGTGAATCAGGCAGCATCCAATTTAGTGGATTGAAAGGAGCTCCAATGAGCTTTACAGAATGAAAAACTTTGATAGGCATAAAAGAACTGGAACAAGGAAGTCACACAGGGCAGGAAAGTAGGTTGGTTATTTCTTTTTTAAAAAATTTTATTTTATTGTTTAAAGTATTACAAATAGTAATACATATGTCTCCCTTTTTCCCCCATTGACCTTCCCCCGGCCTCCTCTACCCCCTGGCACATGCCATTACCCCCCTGCCCCAGTGTCTTGTGTCCGTTGGTTATGCTTATATGCATGCATACAAGTCCTTCAGTTGATCTCTTACCATCCCCATCACTCCCCAGCCTTCCCGCTGTAATTTGACAGTCTGTTCGATGCTTCTTTGCCTCTGTATCTATCTTTTTGTTCATCAGGTTATAATGTTCTTTATTATCAATAAATTAGTGAGATCATGTGGTATTTTTTTTCACTGCCTGGCTTATTTCATTTAGCATAATGCTCTCCAGTTCCATCCATGCTGCTGCAAATGGTAAGAATTCCTTCTTTTTTATAGCAGTGTAGTATTCCATTGTGTAGATGTACCATAGTTTTCTAATCCACTCATCTGATGATGGGTATTTAGGCTGTTTCCAGATCTTAGCTATGGTAAATTGTGCTGCTATGAACAAAGGGGTACATCTAACCTTTCTGACTGGTGTTTCTGTTTTCTTGGGATATATTCCTAGAAGTGGTATTACTGGGTCAAATGGCAGTTCCATTTTTAAAAATTTGAGGAAACACCATACTGTTTTCTACAATGGCTGCACCAGTCTGCATTCCCACCAGCAGTGAAGGAGAGTTCCTTTTTCTCCACATCCTCTCCAGCACTTGTCATTTGTTGATTTGTTGATGATAGCCATTCTGACAGGTGTGAGGTGGTACCTCATTGTCGTTTTGATTTGCATCTCTCGGATGATTAGTGACTTTGAGCATGTTTTCATGTATCTCTTGGCTTTCTGAATGTCCTCTTTCGCAAAGTGTCTATTTAGGTCCTTTGCCCATTTTTTGATTGGATTGTTTATCTTCCTTTTGTTCAGTTGTATGAGTTCTCTGTAAAAAGTAGGTCGGTTATTGCACAGTTACTTTCCTTTTGGGGATGGCAGGAGCCTATCAGGCAGATTAGCTCACTAGTGTTGATCAGGTGATTCCTGGTTGGCTGCTTTAAAATTCCATTATTGGTAGAACAAAAACTGTAAGTTAAGTCTCAGACTGGTGACGTGGGCCTCTGCATAAGTGACTCCATTTTGTCCTGTTGTCTTGTTTTTAACAACAGTTTAATAAAACTCTGAATATAGTACCAGGCTTACTGTAGGCACTCCATAAATGCTACCAAGGTCTTTCCTCCCTCCTTTTCTTTTCCCATTTCTCCAGGGCTCTCGAGATTCCAAAAGAGTATACATATGCTGGGAGGGCAATCACCAATACATAAAAAGTTACCCAAAGATTCCATGTCAGCCACAGGAAGACCTGGATTTTGATGATGGAGAGAAGAAGGTTTTATTAAAATCTGAGATTTGTGACTTAAAAAATAAGGCTTTAGTATTTTTTTTTATTTGAGTGAAAAATTATGTGTACTTTTACTTTTTAGTTTTCTTCATTATATTGACATTTCAGGAACCTTCCGTTTCTTACACAGTGTCATCCAGGGCACCTATCTGTGCACCTAGAAGGAAGCCAGACCTCCTCTGAGCCTCTCCTCACATTGCAGGAACACTAGCAAAAGGGTATTTTTATATGGGTGGTGCATTTTCCATTTACCCCACACTTTGCATAGTCTTTCCCAAGAAATGTTTTATATGCATTTTCATATAATTTCTCTCCTTTCTAGGCGACCAGCTTTTCGGCAAAAGAGCCACTCTTAAGGTCTGATGAGAGGTATAAATGGTCCTTGTTGCTCTAAAAAAAAAAGGAAGAAGTGTAATTACCCACTTCACTTACTCAACTGCTGTTATAGGATTTCAAAGGCTTTTCTGAAGTGGGTGAAGAGAGGACAGGGCAGGAGGATGAAGGTGTTTCTGTGATGAGACAGTGGTTACAGTCAGAGGACACAGGCAGGACTCAGCCACTGCAATTTGCTTACATAATTCCCTTCTCTTACATTCGGCTCCTAAAAGGGAGCAAAGATACTGAGTTGGTTAAAATTCCAGTAAAGTTCTGGAGAAACAGAAGGAAACGGCAAGAACAATGAGCTTTTAAAGTCTCCAGACTTTTCCTACCCTGCCTGATTCTAGTCTGTGTTCCTGTTTTTGCCTGAACTGTTTTCATTAGTTAAGATTTCAGTTGCCTGAAGTTACAGTATGGCTGAAACAAATCAGGGTGAAGAAGGCAGTCGATAGCTTTGGTTTACCTGTTTAGTGATAACTATCAGGGCCCCAAACTCAAACTGTTTTTAATTTTTTGTTTCATTTTTGTAAAATCACCTTTATCACCCTCTGTTTCCCTTCAGAGATAATGTCACCTTTTGTCATCAAGCTCATCCCTTCGTAAATGATAGATGGCTGTTGGCTACTTCAAACGTTGCATCCGCGTTCAAGGAAAGAAAAACAGACACAGGAGGGATGCCTATGCACCTTTGCAATATTGATTAGAAAAGCAAAAATCAATTCCAGAAAAGTTATTCTTTTACCTGATTGATCAGAACAGTGTCACAGGATCACTCCCACTATGAAGTGAATTGCCAAGGGGACCGGCCAAGTGTTAGCTTTCCTCCTCTTTATTGCAGAATCAGGCAAGGGAAGGACTGCCACCACATTATACAGAATTATGATCTGATTTTGAAACCTGGGTCCTTGTCAGAGGGAAAAATATTCTCTTTCTCTACTCTCTTAAGTTCTGTGATAGGGGACGGCAAGTTAAACTGGCAAAAGATATAAGAGCAAAAGAAAAGATAGAGCTTTATTCACAGATGTGTACATGAGAGTTCACAGAATAATGTGATGGAAGGAGGTGGTTAGAATGTGGGGCTTATTGCCATCTTAATAGGGGGTGGGAAGAAGAAGTGAGGCATTTCTGGAAGATAAAATGAATTTTTAGAAGAAAGGGGGAGAAAGGGTACTTATAGAAAAACAAATGATTGTTGTTAGGAAGAAAGGAAGGAAGGAAGGAAGGAAGGAAGGAAGGAAGGAAGGAAGGAAGGAAGGAAGGAAGGAAGGAAAGAAGGAAAGAAGGAAAGAAGGAAAGAAGGAAAGAAGGAAAGAAGGAAAGAAGGAAAGAAGAAAAGAAGGAAGGAAGAGAAAGAAGAAAATCCCTTAGGAGAATAGATGGAAGCCATGGCAGTTTAGTGACAGTGTTTGTTTGAGGGCAGTGCCCACTGTTCATCTCTCAGAAGACAAGATTAGAGTTGTTCACAGGGAGGAGATTTATGACAACTGAGTTCTTTTGGGAGGCTCTGTGTTTGGGGCAGGTAAGGAATTTTAGGAACTCAAATAGTTTCAGCTCATTTTTTTTTTAATGCCACAGTAGCTTATTCTGGACTAATTCATCCTCAATTCTAATTTAGTTTCTCATTTCAGAAAACCCATAGCAGCTTTGCCTAGTAACTAAACATTCCTTTTTTTAGAAAATCCTCACCCAAGGACATGCTTAGAAAGAGGAAGGGAGAGAGAGAGAGAGAGAGAGAAAGAGAGAGAGAGAGAGAGAAACATCAATTGATTGTCTTCTGCATATGCCCCCAACCAGGGATCAAACCCACAACACAGGCATGTGTCCTGTCTGAGAATCAAACCAGCAACCTTTTAGTGCACAAGACAACACTCAACCAATTGAGACACTCCAGCCGGGCATGACTCAACATTTTTAATCCTGAATTGTTCTAAGACTCCATCAAATCCCATAATAGTGTATCTTCAAGAAGGACCTGAACCCCTCTTCCAACACAGCAGGCCATTTGGATTAAAATAACTGGTCATATAGTTATTAAATTAAAAACTTATTTTGGTGAGCACATAAAAAAAATCAAGGTTACCTCCTACACTGAAGGGCAATCACACATTAAAGATGGATTCATTTCTGTATTACTATTTCTTCCCCTTGCCAATATTAAATTATCCATGGACAAACTGTAAGAAAAAATAAGATCATTTGTCACTACAGGAATGAACCTGATTTCTGCTTCACCTTGTCCTCTGCTGAATTCTGCCTCCTGTTTCTGATTTTGTTTACCTTTGTTCCTTAAGTATCATCGTCATGAGCCTGAAGGGAGGAATGCTTCCCTAAGCCTTTGGTTATTAATGCCCACCTAGAGAAAGAGTCAATTCCTCTAGGAAAAAATTCCTGACAATTATTTTCAAGTAATTGTTCAATTTGGTGACACTTTACTCTTCTCTCATAAGCACACAGGGTGCTTTATTAGCCAGTCTTTCCAGTCCAGCTTTTAGAGAATATTTTACAGCAAAGCCATTATTACATAAACTAGAATACAAGTAAAACTTATGCTTCTGTTTCAAGGTGGAGCAAAGGTGATTTCCCTTAAATGTATTATCCACTGTTTATCTAAAATTAATCATAACTTAAGGTCACAGATGAAACAACCTATGTCCATGGTCCAGAATCTTCTAGCAGCCAAAAACTGTAAGGTTTATATTTTAATTTTATGACTCTTATAAACTCACTGCTGCTTCCATTCTATGGATCTGCCCACAAAGAATTTATGAATCAGCTTCCAAATAGTTTGTGGCAGCGGGAAGCCAGATGGTGATAGTGCACTATTACAGTCTTTCAACTAGTTCCTCAAAAAAAATTAAGCCCTAATATCCAAGGCATCCACTGCATGTTATGAATTAATTTCTCCATTATTACTCTAGAATGGTACTAGCTATGTACCATCCTTGGGAGAACTGATTATATAGTCACATACATTATTTTATGCTTTCTATGATTTAGATGAGTCTCAGTTGAATCAGTTGCAGCTGAGCCTGTGAGTAACTTCCTGCATGACTTTTAATTTGATTGCCTTAGTGTCCTTATCTAAAAAATAAAAATAAAAAATGAATTGATTGCTCAGATTAATTCCAAGATGCCTTCTAGCTATGATAGAAAATCTGCACTCTAAAAGGTTGTTCTAGAAAAGTTTGGGATCTTAGGAAACCAAATTCAACACTGTGTATAGTCACATGGCCTTCTTTTTGCATTCTACCAAAAATAAAGTGAGATAAAATTTTTAAAAAATATGTTTTCTGTGTAATTCCTCTCTTTCCACCCTGTCTTCATTAAACCTCTACCTTGCCCCTCATTTCTTCTTAGAAATCATAGATGCTGAGGGAACAAAGCCTTCATACAATTAAGTAATCTTTGTTCTTTACAAATTATGAAGGGTTAAGCTCTTTATGCTGGCTAGGTTGAGAACAAATTTGGCACCTAGTCTTCTACATCCATGGCTCACCTGTTTTTCTCCCCAATTCTGTTTCTCTCTCTCTACACTTGCCTAGATTTGAAAATATGGAACTGTCAGTCTCCTGATACCTCCTAATGTACAAATAGATGCCTGAAGATATGAGTTATGCCAGCAGTTTTGGCACACATATACATATATATTTATTTTATATGCCTTTTTAACCAAAGTGTTCCATTAACCCCTCACAACTAAAATGAAAAAGGAAGGAACAAATTAAGAAAGAAAATAATAAGTCCTATCTTTTGTCCAATATTCTCTGCGTATTGCCTCTCTGTTTTGTTTGTTTGTTTGTTTGTTTGTTTGTTTTTAGTTGCTTTGTTTTCTCCTTTATATTTTCAGGGTAAGCAGAGACAGGTTAATAAGAATAGTAAATAGTGAGAAATTTCATTATAAGCAACATTTCCATGGATTTCTGTGCTGTTCTAAGTTAGTACCTGTCCTTTGGTAAATGAAAATAAACATTGAGGAAGGAAGGGGACTTCAGACTAATCAGGTAGTTACAGAAGTCAACATCACAACCCACTTGCCTAGCCAGTGGAGATAAATGTATATGAGGCTGACAGTAGTTGAGAGGTCTAAGATGTTCACAAAACTTTACAATCTTCATTCTAGAGATAAACTGTTAGGAATAAAATAGAAACGTGGGAAATGTGTTCTGAGAAGCACACTAAGCTGAATATGAGCTCTGTGGGAAAATGTCATGGCTGCTTATTGATATCTGCAATGGCTCAGGTTAAGAGAAAAGCAGCCTGAGTCTTTCATGGCCTTGTAGATTCCCTAACTGACTACTATAAATTAGATTTCGCTTACAAAGCAGAATTAATCAAATCCTGATAATGCATAACCTTCCTTGTATACAACTGTCTTAGATTTCGCATTCTGAATCCTAAGAATTACTATTATATTACTAGAATTTTTGAATAAGATACTACTATTAGCTAAAATGGGTGGACAAATAACCTTCAGCTAGAAATTCTATGATTCAATGAAATATTGGTTTTTCTATCAGTAACTTCTTTTTGTCTCCCTGTTTTTATCTTAACACATTTTTTTAATGCAAGCCACAAGTGTAATTTTATTTTTAGTTGCATTTATTGGAGTGATATTGGTTCACTAAACCACACAGGTTTCAAGTGTACAACTCAATAAAACATCATCTGCACACTGCATTGTGTGCCCACTGCCCCAAGCAAAGTCTCTTTCCATCTCATTTTCCCCTCCTTTGCCCACCTCCACCTAGCCCCCAACCCCTTTCCCTCTGGCTATTACTACACTGTTGTCTATGTCTATGGGTTATGCATATATGCCCTTTGGTTAATTCTTCTGTCCTTTCATCAGTATCCCCACCCCTTTTTCTTCTGACAGCTGTCAGTCTGTTCCATGTTTCCATGCCTATTTATATTTTGTTTGCCAGTTTATTTTGTTCATTAGATTCTATATATAAGTGAGATCATATAGAATATCACATGACCCCTCAAAAAAGAAGAATATCTTACCTTTTGCAACAGCATGAATGGACCTGGAGATTATTATGGTAAGTGAAATAAACCATTCAGAGACAGTCAAATATCTTAACACATTTTCACAGGAAAGTGTGTCTGAAGTGTATCAGTAAAAAATATTACCTACTTAATAAGATTACTTAGCTGATTTCTCATCATAAAGACCAGACATGTCATATTTAAAGCTGTAAACAGCGGTTCTCAACCTGTGGGTCACAAACAATGAGAATACATACTGCATATCAGATATTTACATTATGATTCATAACAGTAGCAAAATTACAGTTATGAAGTAGCAATGAGAATAATTTTATGGTTGGGGGTTACCACAACATGAGGAACTGTATTAAAGGGTCGTGGCATTAGGAAGGTTGAGAACCACTGCAAAGGGAAAAAAAACACCCTTAATTAAAAATTTTATATCCAGCAAAACTATCTTTCAGAAATGAAGGTAAAATTAAGACATTCCCAGATGAACAAAAGCTAAGGGAATTTATAGTTACTAGACTTGTCCTATAAAAAATGCTAAAAAGAGTTCTTCAGGCTGAATTGGTAGGACACTAGAAAGTATACCAAGAAAAGTAACAACATAGTTTACCAGAATTTAAAAAATAATGGGAAAATTATCTAAAAGTAGTTTTCCTTTGAAATATAGATTGTTAACCTGTTGATTCAATTATGGCAAAAATTTTAATGAGAAGAAATCTATAATTTTTATTTTATTACTTTAAAAATATTTTTATTATTTTCTTTTAGAAAGAGAGGAAGGGAGAGTGGTAGAGAGATAGAAACATCAATGAGAGAGAAAGATCAAACAGCTGCCTCTTGTACATCCTCTACTGGGGATTGAGCCCATACCCAGGCATGTGCCCTGATATGTGACCTCTTGGTTCATAGGTCGATGCTCAACTACTGAGCCATAACAGCTGGGCAAGAATTCTATAAATTTAAGAGAAACGGTACAAATGTGCTAACATTTAAAATAATTTTATTAAAAAAATTCAATTTAAAAACAATTATAAGAAATTACTGTATAAAATATAGAAAATATTTATTTTATCACATTGTTTAACTTCTATGTTTGTTTATAATTTAGAAATGAATAGATTCCGAATCTGTGTTTCTTAGAAAGTGTAACTTTCTGTTGCTGTGTCTTGTCAATCTGCTGCTATTCTTTACACAAAAGCACAAAATTCAGTGACCCTCCAGGGGGCAGCAGAGTACCAGCCATCAACCAAGAGCTTAGGCGAAGAAATGAGGGAGAGAAGCGCTGAGGACTAAGAGAGTTATTCTTACTTTTACTGAGCTCTTGGGAATAAACACAAGGACAAATTTGTTTGGCAATAATAACCTTTATCGTGTTATATAAACAGCAAATATATGATAAAATGTCATTACATCAATCTGTCAATCTGCAAATCTTTCCTATGAGTCAACAATACACAAAGTGAGAGGCTCAATATTGTGATGAATATAAGAGGCATCAGGCAAAGATCCAACTTTTAAGAAATGTATACTTTGGGGAGAATTCATAACTAGCAAAACAAAGCATATATAAAAATTCAAAGTAAGTATTCTATCATATAATACTACAGTTCTCATATCATTATATATAAATTAAGAGTAATTTTTTATAAGGATCAATATAGCCTAAATTTAGAGTCAGAATCTCTTGGATTCTAAGCCTGTTCCAAACATTTATTAGTTATGTGACTTTGGCATTTAATTTCTGTGAATAATATTTTCCTTGTTTGAAATGGAACCAGCAGTGTCTCCCTCATAGAATTACTGTAAAGATAAATCATATTGTATATGTATACTAATCAGGTTCAACTGAAATAATGCTTCATAACAAATAACTCTAAAATCCCAGTCACTTTTGTTCTTCTCACATTGTACAGGTGGGCTTGGCTCAGCCAAGTTGGGTTGGGTTGGGTTCAAATGTGCTCCATGCATCTCATTGTGATTCCAGAATAAAGAAGCCAGAATTAGCTAGAGTTTGTTTATCTCATGCAAATGATAGTACTACAAAAGGGCAAGCAGAAATAGGTAATGCCTTTAGAAACCCTGACTCAGAACTGGAAAATATTACATGGGTCAAAGTAAATCACATGGCCAAGGCCAAAGTCAAGGGCTAAGGAAGTATATACTGACCCCTGGGAAACCATGGCAAAGCTGAAGAAAGGAATGTCGTTTTATGAACAAATAAGACACTTTGATGATCACACCCCCTTAAATATTTCCTTTTACTGCTGTTATCAGTACTCTCTGCCATTATTATATAGTTTTTCACCAATATGCTTGCACAACTCTATATACTAATTATAAAATTATCTACAGGCATATCTTGGATATATTATGGGTTCAGTTCCAGACCACTGTAATGAAGCGAATATCACCATAAAGCTAGTCATGCAAATTGTTTGACTTCCCAGTGCATATAAAGTTATATTTACACTTAAATGTAGTCTATGAAGTATATAATAAGATTATGTCTAAAAAATATGATTATATATAATTAAAAATACTTATATTGCTAAAAAATGCTAAACATCACCTGAGCCCTCAACAAGTCATAATATCTTTTCTGGTGGAGGGTCTTACCTTAGTAACATCAAGTATCATTGATCATAGATAACTATCCTATCTAATAAAGACAAAATATGCAAATTGACCGTCACTCCACAACAAAGATGGGGGCACCCACAGCCAATAAGGAGGGAATATGCAAATTGATGTGACAAAGATGGAGGTGGCCAGGCCAAGACACTTGCATCATTGCCATGGTGACAACGCAGGCTTTCTGTCCTGCTCTGGCCGCTCTGGGCCTCTGGGTAGCTTGCGAAGGCGGAAAGGGGAAAGGCGGCTCTGGCCCGGAGAGAAGGCAGTGTCAGCAGTCAGGGGAAGGAAGGCCTATTCTTGCACAAATCTTCATGCATCGGGCCTCTAGTAACAAATGTAAATTAATAAAAATGTTTGAACTATTGTGAGAATTACCAAAATGTGATGCTGAGACATAAAGTGAGCAAATGCTGTTGGAAAAATTGGTCAATACAGACTGCCACAAACTTTCAACTTGTAAAAAATGCATCATCTGTGAAGTGCAATAAGGCAAAGCACAATAAAACAAGTTATGCCTGTTTTACAAAACAAGGGTGGACTGCTATATAGACCACTTGTTTGGGTGTGCTGCTCCAAAGAATTCAGGATTCTCAGAAGTAGAATTTCCCTTCCTACATTATAGACATCTTGTGCAGTTCTTCTTCAGCCTCCCTCTGTTAAGCTTCCTTTTTTTAAAAAAGAAAAAATATTTTTATTGATTTATTGATTTCAGAGAGGGAGAGATAGATATAAACATCAATGATGAGAGAGAATCATTGATGAGCTGCCTCCTGCATGCCCCCCACTAGGGATCAAGCTTGCAACCCAGGCATGTGACCTGACAGGGGATTGAACTGTGACCTCCTGGTTCATAGATCAACACTCTATCATTGAGCCATGCTGGCTGAGCTGTTAAGCTAGCTTTGATCACGGAAGTTGAGAAATACATTTCTTTTCTTTTTCTCCACAGCGGCATTGTCCAATAGAAATATAATGTTCATCACATATGTGATGTAATATTTTCTAGTAGTCACATTAGAAAATTTAAAATTTTAACAAAATTGTCCAAAGTATTATCCTTTCAACATGTAATCTATATAAAAATTGAGAAAATTATTGCATGACTTAACATTTTTTCTTTATACTAAGTCTTCAAAATCTAGTGTGTACTTTATATTATAACACATCTTGATTTAAATTCTCTATATTTCAAGTGCCCAATAGTCACATGAAGCTTTCGGCTACCCTATTGAAGACTGCAGCTCTACATTATCTCTTTCCTTTGTCACTTATTATTGAGTGGCTGACTTTCTTAATACCATTAGAATGAATGCCTTTTACTTTTGTCTCTCCCCCAGTACCTCTGATGTTTTTTTGAATATTAATCTTTATCCAGGTTTGACCAGGCCTGAGATAAATACACCATTTAGAGTAAGAGTTAAAGAAATAAACACAGGTTAAGTAATTTTCAGACTAAACCTCAAGTTTTGTCTGAAGATGTATAATTGTACCTTGGACTTCCTCAGAGCATCCTAGATAAAATTTAGAAGATAGAGTTTCTTAGAATGTAATACATATTCAAATGGTTTTCTTAACTCATTCATTTGACTGACCTATGAAGCCAAAAGTTCTCTCTATCATAAGATAGGTGAGGCTTACAGAAGCAACTCAGCACAACTTATTTTTTTATAGATACTACTTAACTGAAATGTCTGCAGGAATGTTATGTGTCTATAAATACATCCATAAGAAGCAACAGTGCATGTAAGGCAGTAAATTGTGGGAAGAGTCAGTGTAGTAGCCAGTGAGACTGGATATGAAAAAGGGAGGGCAGCTCATGATCTATAGCAGTGATGGCGAACCTATAACACGCATGTCAGAGGTGACACGCGAACTCATTTTTTGGTTGATTTTTCTTTGTTAAATGGCATTTAAATATATAAAATAAATATCAAAAATATCAATCTTTGTTTTACTCTGGTTGCAAATATCAAAAAATTTCTATATGTGACACTGCACCAGAGGTAAGTTAGGGTTTTTCAAAATGCTGACATGCCAAGCTCAAAAGGTTCACCATCACTGATCTATAGATTAGAATATATTAGGTATCAATGATAAATGGTTGTCTATAGCCATTCAGGTTCTGACAGTCATGATCTTAAAGTCCTTCTATCTCTACTAAACTGCTGAAAAATATTTTGTGAAAGGCTGGTTAGTCATGCTATGAGTGCTATGGGACACAGAGGAGAATAATAAAAATAAAAATAGTATATTTCCCATGTCTGTTTTCTAAGCTGAAATTTTGTTATAAATTTATCTCATGGGCGAAACACAACAATTTAATACTAGATATTTTGAAATAATTTTAAGACTTCTTTTAAAAAATACACATAAATCTGCTCATGAACCAAAAGAATTTCCCAATCTTAGGATCTGTGTGAGCATTCTATGTGGACATATATATGTGTTAACTATTGTTATTTATGATTTTAAGAGGACAAAAATATATTTGGCTATTTTTTAAAAGTCTGCAAAATCTTTTGATTTATACCTGTAAAACAGAATAGAATACCTACTGCAGTGAAAAGCTGGACAAGATGCCGGAACAAATAGCTTTCTTCATGCCTTATTTTGCCTTGCTTTTTTAAACTTCTTCTTAAATTGACATTTTTATGAAGAAATAAGGCCCTAATAGGCACATTTCAATTGACACTTTAAACACTTTGAAACTGACTGAGCATTATTATTTATCATTTATCTTTTGGTTTAAAAATTGAAAGAAGCAGAACAAAACAGATGGCGATGGACATTTGCAATCATCCCTCATCTGTGTTCTTAATGCCTCATCTATGGCAGCGACTTCTGACTTCCACATCTTAGAATTGTTTCTCAATTATACCAGAGTCATTATTTTGTTGTAAACTATCAATTGTGTGAAAGATATAAATGATGATTGTACCAGCTTATACATCTCAAATAACATCTCAGATCATAAGGGACCAAGAAAGTTGGTCTTACAAGGCAATTAACTGTTTTATCCTTCATGAATTAACAATCTAGTTCTCAACATATCCAGTCTAGTTGATTATTTCTATTTGCAGCCTAATACTTTGTCCTCAGACTACTGTCTTGTAAAGGATAATTGAAGACATTTACACATATCTTGCTAGCAAGAACATTGCTCTTATTGTTATGGAAAAATTCCAATCCAATGTGATTTATATTGAATAATATCATGTAGCCATATCAAAAGCACTTTGCTTGAAAATAGAGGAAAATTATTGCAGTTGGAGTTTATGGAAGGAAAAGGTCATGGATAATCACTGTCAAAGAGAGCAGTTAGCTTATTTTATGTTTGCTCCAACCAAATTAAGCCTGTTTTCTCTTGGAAGTGGTTAACACACAATGAAAGCAACTCTGTCAAATATGTGTTGCGTGGCCTTATTCAGACACCAATTGGCTTCTTAACTCAGGGTTCCACTTTCCACCTTGTTGGATGTAATGCCAAAGAAAAAGGGCATTTTGAAATTCAATTTTGCTTTCTCTACCTCCTGTGAATCAAAAGTCAACCAAAACAAGACATAAAATTTTATACAAAGGGAGGACAAGTTTCCACAGGAAAGTAAAAATAAAATTTATAATCATCATTTATTCAAATTATAGTTTTTGAACACCTATATGCCCCAGTTTAAAATCATCTTCATGAACTTTGTGATTCAATTATAATTATTTGGATAATTCTGACATCAGCCTTACAAATTAAAAAAGTATTTCAAGTCACTATTTTATTTCCATTTTAAACATTCAGGTGCAAAATTTTAATATTTAGAATTAGGCAGCTGGACTCAATTTAGATGATCCCAATTTTGTTGGCAACATCCAAAGCATCATAGTCAGGAGCCAGTTGAACATATGCCTTCTTCTCTCCATCAGGCCTGATCAGGAGACCTTGGCCACATCAATGTCATAGAGCTTCTACACACCCTGTTTGATCTGGTGCTTGTTGGCCTCAACATCACAATGAACACAAGTGAATTGTTGTCTTCTCCCTTCTTCATGGCTGACTCGGCAGTCAGGGGGAATTTGATGATGGCATAGTGGTCAAGCTTGCTTCTCCTGGGTATGCTCTTTGAGGATATTTAGGCTGCCTTGGCAGCCTTAGTGTCTTTGGCCATTGGAAGGTGGGTGATGTGCAGATCTTCTTTATTTTGTGGCTGTGGACGCCTTTCAACACTGCTCTCTTTGCCTTCAAAGCCTTTGCTTTGGCTTTAGCTGTGGGAGGGGCCGGGGCTTCCTTCTTAGCTGTCGGCACCATCTTCGTAAAAAGCTAAAATGTATCTTTATTGTTGAAAGATGACCCATTTTTTTGTCCCCCATTGACCCTCTCTACCCACAGGGGTCCCTTCCCCCTAGGCCTTCACCACACTATTATCCGTGTCCATGGGTTATGCATATAAGTTCCAAAGATGTTCAAGATAATTCTGAAGAGAAATGTTTGTATTTTCCAAACATTGTGCTGAAACAATTGGGTATTCATATCAAAAATGATGAATGTTGGCCCAGACCTAACATTATCTTAAGAAAACTAAGTTAAGCCCAGCTTGCATGGCTCAGTAGTTGAACATTGACCTATGGACCAAGGGGTCACAGTTTGATTCCTGGTCAGGGCACATGCCCAGGTTGTGGCTAGATCCCCAGTGTGGGGCATTCAGGAGGCGGCCAATCAGTGATTGTATCTCATAACTGATGCTCCTTTCTCTCTCTCCCTCTCCTTTCTTCTCTAAAATTAATAAAAAATATATTTTTTAAAAATTAAGTCAAAATGATTAATAGACTTTTAGGTCTTAGAAGACCTATGTTTTAGAAGGAAACATTAAAAAGCTCTTTGCAAATTGAGATAGGCAACTATATCTTAGGTAAAACACAGAAAATAAAACTATAAAAGAAAAAATTAGATAAATTGGACTTGAGCAAAATTTTTAAAATATGCTTTTAAAAAGACACTATTAAAAATAATGACATGCACAGATTAGGGAAAAATATTTTTAAAACTCATATTTGAGAAAGGGCTGGTCTGCAGAGTATACAAATAGTTCTTTCACAACTCAGCAATAAGAAAACAAACAATCCAGTAAAAATGGGCAGAGATTTGTACAGACACTTCACCAGAAAAGATAAATGGATAAATGGATCTTCATTCATTGCAGCACATGAATAAAAAAGCTGAAAATCATTAGTCATTAGGGTGATGGGAGAACCAAATTATAATCACAATAAGTTATTACTAAGCACCTGTTAGAATAAACTCAATTAAAGAAAAATAAATGGCAATAACAAGTGTCTACAAATGTATATGCAAGCCAACTGGTATTCTCGTATATTGCCAATGGGGATGCAGAATTGATGTAGCCACTTAGGGAAACAGTTTGGCAACTTCTTCTGAAGTTAAATATTTACTTATATTATTCAGCAATCTCACTCTTAGGTATTTACCCAAGTGAAATAGAAACATATGTTCACAGAAAAGGCATACACATTTTTTTCTAGTGGCTTTATTACCAAAATTGGAAATAAACCAACTTTTCATCAAGTGAAGAATGGATAAATAAACTGTGGTACATCTGTAAGCTGAAACACTAATAAAAAATCATACCTAGTAAAGGAGCTACTGATAGTAATTCCACATTGATGAATCTAATAATGCTATGTGAAAAAATTCAGGATCAAACAGCTATTTACTATATGGTTCTATTTATATGATATTCTGGAAATATCAAAACAGTAGGGACTGAAAACATATCAGAGTTTGCCAGGAGCTGTGGCTGAGAGTAGGGGATTGGCTCCAAATAAACATGGACAATTTTTGGTGTGAAGAAAATATTCTGTATCTTCATCATAGTGGTTATGTAACTGTACGTATTTATCAATATTCATAAAATTGTACACAGAAAAAGGTAATTTTTACTGTTTGTAAATTATAATTCAATAAACTTAGCTTTAAAAAGAAAAGAGGATGGCCCAGCCTGTGAGGCTCAGTGGTTGAGTGTCGACCTATGAACCAGGAGGTCACGGTTCAATTCCTGGTCAGGGCACATTTCTGGGTTTGGGAATTGATCTCCAGTAGGGGGCGTACAGGAGGCAGCAGATCGATCATAAATGATTCTCTCTCATCACTGATGTTTCTATCTCTCCCTCTCCCTTCCTCTCTGAAATCAATAAAAATATATTAAAAAGTATATATATATCTTATATAATAAAAGACTAATATGGCCGCTTCCTTATCAAGTAATCTTGGGATTAAGACCATTTAATAAATTATTGAGAAAATAAAATATTTGTAAGGAAAAGAGACAAATAAAAACTGAAGGAGTATTCAGTTTAGATGATTAAACTGAGGTAGCAAGTGAACTAAAATACCAGTAAAATATATGAGACATAAGAAATTCTTTTGTCATAGAAGAGTAATACACAAAAACCATTAAAACTCAGGTGTGAAGTCAAAGACTTAGGAAGCTGATATTACCAAGAGTTCAGAACTGCTTTGTTATGGGAGACATAACTGAAGGTCATATCCTTGAGATTAAATGTGTGAAAGATAGTTCTTTCCAGGGAAAAGGTAATGCCAACTAACATGAGATCAATCAATGTGTTACAGTAATTTTATAAATAGAATTACTATGTAAATATATGACAACATAGAGCTACAGAAAAATTGTATTTTAGCACAGGAAAACCAGAACCATCAGAGAAGGAAGGGAAAATCAGCAAATATTTGATAGTTTACATTAGGGAGGTTCCAGGTTTTTGGGGGGGGTCCTAATGCTTATACAATTAGGGGACACTTCAAAAAACAACATTACAAATGAAAAATTTGATACAAAAGTGAATATGTATTTAGAATGAGAGAAGGAATCTCATCAAATTACAAATTCATGTAATGTTACAAATATTACAAAATCCTAAAAGAAAAACCAATAATAATTAATATGCTGACATATTCCTATAATGACTTCTGCAATTTTGTCTTTCATATGATTTGATTGCCTTTTCCTATAACAAATATTATCTTATAATATCTTTCCCTTGAAAGGTAATGGGGTTTTTTTCTCTAACATCATTGGTCAAGACATTTTTGTTGTCTATAATTTAGAAAAGTCTTTCTGTTTCATAACTTAGTGTTGGCAATGTCATGTAAATTATTAGGATTGTTGTCAAATTTGTGACTCTTCTCCCAAGTTTATTTCAGATATGAGCTGTCACAAATGAAGTTGATGTTTGTAGTACTGCTACAGATTTAAGCCTTTCAAATAAGAATTGGGATAAATTCTGTTTTGCACAATTTCCATCAAAAAGAAAAAAAATGTGATACTTTTATAATTATATATGCTGCTTATGAATACATTCTTGACACAAGACAACTTTTTTTTACTAGATGTTGTGAAACAGAATCTTCTGCTTATAATTTTATTCAGGAAATGATTAGAAAAAAAATTCCCACAGGATAGCTGTAGTTTATATATTTCATACTCTTTCTCTTTCACTATCCACATACTTCCATAGTAGACACTCTCATATTATGATACCAATATTCATACCATAATACAAACTATGACTACAGATGACTAACAATTTAACTCTACCCAGAAGTAAACCTATCCACAGTAAGCCCAATGTAACTCAATTCAACTGTGACAAGGCACAGCTACTCCAATTCAGCCCAACAGACACAAGGGAAGGTGTGAAGTAAGTCAATCTTTATAGATTACAGATATGTTAGGTTTTCAAATTTTACAAAAACATATAACCATGTGAACAAATTGCTAGGACACCACCAGGGCCAAGCAAGCAATGGCTCCTGAAGCTTAATGGTTAAATATTCATTTATTTAGAAAAACACTATTTAGTAAATGACACTATTCAGCTTTCCCATTTTGTGGAATGTATGTAAAACTTGCAGAAAAAAAATCCCATTTTTAAAACTGTAAAATTGAACATATGTCAGGGAAGTACATGTATTAGTCTCTCAAAGTAGCCAAAACAAAATACCACAGTCTGGGTAGCTTGCACAGCAGAATTTAATTTCCTCACAGTTCTGGAGGCTGGAAGGTCAAGATCAAGGAGCTGGCAAGGCTGATGTCTCCTTATACTTCTCTCCTTGGCTTGTGGGTGCTTCCCTTCCTGCTGTGTCTCACGGGGTCTTTCCCTGTGAGCATGCATCCCTGGTGTCTCTTCCCATAAGGAAGGACACCAGTGTTACTGGATTAAGGCCACACCCTATGACCTCATTTAAGTTTAATTATATCCTTAAACGCCCTATCTCCAAAGATAGAGCTTGGACATATGAATGAGAGGGGTAATGAATTTCAGTTCATAATTATGCAGAAAACATATATGCAAATGATCATAACGCAAACATATCTATAAACATCATCCAAGTCAAAAAGCAAAACATTGCTATTATTGAAACACTTTTCTCATACCCATAGCCCACGAATCCTTCCCTGATCATAATATCCTTCCTCACACCAGAAGTAACCATTCTTTCTGACTTACAGTTATTTTCTTTATAGTTTTACCTCCTTTGCACGCAACTTTAAGCGATATGTGTACAGTTTGGTCTACTTTTGAAATTTGCATAATGGATTTGGGCTCATATGTATCATTTTGGGTCGTGCACTTTTTGTACAACATATTTCTTGTGAGATTCATCATAATACATTTAGTTTGCTCACTTTTCTTAAAGGAAAAAATATTAAGTATTTAGGCTTGAGGGCCATGTGGTCTCTGTCACAGTTATCTTAGTTAGTTCTGCCATTGTATTATGAAAACAATATAGACAATATATAAATGAATGGTTGGGTTTTAGTAAAAATTTACAAAAATAGTCAGCAAACTTGCAGACCATAGTTTGCTAACATCTGGTCTATAGCATCTTCTATACATGATAGCTATTTATACCTTCTTTCTGTTTTCCATGATGAATCTCAAAAAGTTAATAGTAATTGAAAATAAAATTGACTTTTGAATTGGTTGATTCTCTGGGCATAGATTTTTCAGATTTGAATGATTTTCTTTTAGCGAATTAGATACTATTACATTGTCTTCTGACTCCCATTGTTGCTGTTGAGAAGTCAGTGATAAATCTAATTTTGCGCTTTAGAAGATGATCTCTTATTTTTAGAGGTAAGCTTGAGATTTTTCTCTTTGTCTTTGGTGTTTTTGGTGTTATTGCAATGTCTTTATACGGGGAAATTTTAAGGAACAATTATTTGCTGGAGATTCATTGAAAGTTTATGTTTGGAAATTTCCCACTCATTGTCTTCACAAATTGCCTCTGCCCTTTTCTGTCCTTTCCATCAAGAACTCCAATCATAATGTCTTATTTTATCTTTCATATCTCTTAAATTCTCTTCTGTGAATCCATATTTTTACTTGTCTGCTCTGCTTTTTGTGTACAATTTCCTCTGACTGATTTTCCAGGTCACTTATTTCCTCTTCATTACGGTCTGTTTGCTTTTAAATCCATCTACTAAATTATTGCATTTCAAAATTGTAAGTAAGCTTTATTTCCAGAATTTCTATTTGAAACTTTTTCTAATATGCTAGATTACTTTTTATATCTTCTTGATAGGTACTGCAGGTTTTTTTTTTCATAATATATTTTTGTAATCTGTTTTATAAGCTATGACTGATTCTACTATAAGAAGTGTTTGTAGATCTGTTTGTGTATTTGTTTTTGATGATTCTTACTCATATTTTCTTTTTCTTATGTGCTTACTTATATTGAAAAAAATATTTAGGCCTAAAGTAAAGGATAAAAATCCATTTCTCTATAGGGTGCCTAAAAGAATGATTCTCAATTGCTTTAAACTAAATTCATGATTCTAAAGGGTTTTTGTTGTTGTTTTTGGTCACTTGGATGATGTGAATTTGGTTCAAATCTAAAAAATGTTTAGCTTCTTGTTTATAGGTTCTCAGGGACAGTATTTCTCTATCCCTTACTTAGGATGAAAACTTTCCTAGAAACCCTTTGAAATTTGAGGGTAGAAGTAGGTTTACTTTTAGCTTATCCTGAATATGAGAGTGGTTCTTTGGGGCTCCAGCTTACTATATGATAGTCACCTATTAAGCTCCCTAACTAGGGAATTCTTGGCTTTGGTGTCCTTCCCCTTGGAATATGAGACCATCTAGCAGAAAGTTCAAATGTACTTGGGTACACAAATGCTTCCACAACACAAATGGCTTTTGTCCTCTCTTACTTCTCCAGATACTTTTTTTCCCTTTGATTTTATTCTGACAATTCCTTTTTACACTCATGTCTTTAATACTTTTAAGAATAAAAAAAAATTAATCCATCCTTTAGTAGTTCTCAGTTGGAAAATTAGTCCAAATAATCTAGACCACATTAGCAGAAAGGAGAGTTTGAAAAATCTTTGGTAGATACTTTAGTATTTCCTCCTTTACTTTGTATTTAGGAGTTTTAGTAGAAATGAGCCTTAAATTTTTTCCCCTTGTGCTTAATTAGTAACCTATTGTGAATGGAGACTGCAAATGTTTAAATTAGTAACGTATCTGTTAGAAATTAGGTTCTACTTTCAAAACTTAGCATCTAAAGCTAAAACACAGGGAGACTTTATATTGTTTGTGTTGCTATTTTTGACCTGCAGCACTGAACCGGAGCTAATAATAATAGTAGTAAATGTTCTGAGACCTGAATGTAGCCTGCATTGGTAAACTCCTGTAGTCCCATTTGCCATCATATGACCCTGCCTCTTGTACTGTGTCCAATACAAGTCCATTGGTGAAGCAGTTCTCTGTGTTCCCCCATCAAAAAAATACCTGCAACTGTCTGATTCCAGATCTAAGAGGTAAGCTGGTCCTGCCATGCTTCTCTAAACTATAAGAGCAACAGATGGCAGCATTATATACTTGACACCAAAAACCAATAAACAATAGAGCTCAGACTTTTTCCCCAGGCCTAGGCTGTCAGTTGGACATCCCCCGAGAGCTCCAGGACTACGAGAGGGCACAGGCCGGGTTGAGAGACCCTCTCCCCCAAGTGCACAAATTCCATGCACCAGGCCTCTAGTAAGGTAAATAAGAGTTGTTTAGTAAGGCTTGTTTTGCAGTCTCAGGTGATGAGTTATCTCTGGAGACACAGAGGAGAGGAGGACACTGACAAATGGAAAGTTCCTTTACAAATGTAAATCTTCTTTACAAAAGGGAAATTTATGTCCTGCTTGGAGGCAGAAAGGGAAGGACAGAGAGCTCTTCTTGTGTTTGCTGTTTCTTAATTGCCTTCAGCACAAAGTAATCCTTATGCAAATAGTTCTTTACCAAAATAATCCCTTCGCAAATGCCATATTTTGGGGTGGCTATTCTGATGCCCTTTGTAATCAGTAGTATTCTCCAAATTAATACAATGGATTGCCACAGCCACTTACAAATTAAAAAAAATAGTAACAGAAATTATCGAATACCTGTGTGTAATAAGTCAAATTGTTTTGTGAAACCAATGTGCTTGTATACTGGGTTATATGTAAAATGTGAAATATATTTCTAAGAGAGGGTCTGTTAAAATGTTTGATTACAGTTGTTTTCACGAAATAACTCATATACATAGGCATCTTCAGCTACAGCAAAGACAACCTTTATATTGTGTTTCTTCACAACAATTCAGCTTTTTTGAGCTAAGGCTTCTCAGGCATCCATCTCTGAGAATCCCCACAGCATATTTGCATAACTAACGGTATTCAAATCAAATGATTTTCCTGAAATGAGGAACTCCCATAGGAGTATTAGTCTCCATTTCTAGTTGAAAAACCATCGTATACCAATTTTAAATCATCTTTCTCCTCCAGCTTCTACCTATCAATATTTCAAAAACAAATATGTGAATCAAATTTAATTTGGAGACCATAAATACATTATTTTATCCTGTTTTTTCACATATATTTTATGGGTTTATACCTTGATCCCCAATTAACATAAACTTCTTGAGAATAGATACTCCAGTTATGTTTAATTTGAGATTTTCCTTAAAAAGGTACTTACTAAATATAATATAAAATATATCATATAATAATATAAAGCAATTATATTTGCATAATATAACAAAATATATAATATTTAATTATATAATGTATACTATATAGCATATAATTACATGAAAAATCAACAAACTATACAATTATATACTATATAACACATATATTAATATATACATATTAATAAATGTAATAAATATTAATTATAATTAATACATATAATAATATAATGTATTAAGTCCATATTATAATGTTCCAGAAATAAAATGCAGCTTAGCATCATTGAGACATTAATGAAATGCATGAGCCAGTTCAGCTAAAAAGCTGCAGTACCAGGGGTCCATACCTGTTATCCAATCTGTCCTTGTCCAGGTAGTGTTTGGTGCCATCCAGTGGCTATCTGCTCCATTTTAAATATTGCTGGGGACAATTCTGGGTGCTGTGACTGACTGAAGATCACCCTGACTGACTGGAGATCAATTTATATGATTACAGAAGGGATTTAAAGAATCTCCAGGTCAGCTGGCACATGCTTTACTGGGTGCTTCTAATGCCCTTGTAATAATCTGGTTATTATTTAATAGGAAAGAAGTGAAAGGGGAGACCCGATGATGTAGGCATGCCATTTATATAGCTTTGCCAAAAAACTGCATTTATATTTCTCCAAGTCTATTCCCTACTAATTGATGGGGGAAGGGACTAGACAAAGGCAGTTTAGACGCAGGCCCAGTACAGGTCTGAGTGATGTGGGAAAGTGCTTGCCTGTCAATCACATCTAAAAGCGGGTCCGTGGCAAGGATGGACGTGAAGCTCTCTCTCTCTCTTCTCTCTTTGGGACTCCTGTGAAACCAATTCGTCAAATTTTGAGAAAGCATTTGCATCTAGGGTTGCAGAAATATTGATTTTTGCTCTTCTTATTTTATTTGTATCCTGTTTGCCTTCTTTGCTTCCTCTCTCTCTCTTTTTAGGTTGCTATACAAGCAAAACTCTTGGAATTTACTTTTAAAATGTTTTTTTTGCTATAAAAGTAGAAAGCTTCCTGCTTATTAGTAATGAGATTTTAACTAATAGCAGAAATAAGGTCAGGAAGAAATGAAAGAGAATAATTTTGAGAGCACATGTCTGTTTATGAGCCAGTCCATGGCTCAGGCTAATTGAGCAAATTAATAGAAAAAGGAAGCATTGAGCTCATATTAAAATGAGAATTTAAATCCTGAATTAATGAAAATGACATAAGGCAGTAGTCGGCAAACTCATTAGTCAACAGAGACAAATATCAACAGTACAATGATTGAAATTTCTTTTGAGAACCAAATTTTTTAAACTTAAACTATATAGGTAGGTACATTGTTAGTAACTTAATTAGGGTACTCCTAAAGCTTAGGAAGACCCATACTTAAGGGGCCAAAGAGCCGCATGTGGCTCGTGAGCCACAGTTTGCCGGCCATGGATAAGGTAATGGATAAGTTCTTTTCTATCTCCCAAATTTTGTGTGTATGTGTGCAGAGTATGAAAAGCCTATTCCATATAGTAAGAACCCTGTGATGATATAAACGGAGTCATATGAGATTGCAGCAAGGGAGAATAAATACCACACAGACAATTCTAAAATAACATTTTTTTTAGAAAAAGTCAGTGCATGGTTTTCACTGCTTATTGGTTAGGCTAAAAAGTCCTTAGGGTGGGCCCTGGCTAGGTAACTCAGTAGGTTAGAGTGTTGTCCCCATATGCCAATATTCGGGTTCAATCCCCAGTCAGGCCACATATAAGAATTAACCAATGAATCTATAATAATAAAAGCATAATATGCTAATTAGACCAGACAGCGGAATGACCTTCCGAACGTCCTTCCAGATGACCTTCCGGACGAAGCCAGGGCTGTGAGGGCCGAGCCCTTTGCACAAATTTCGTGCATCGAGCCTCTAGTGTATAAATAAGTGGAACAACAAAACAATCTCTCTCTCTCTCTCTCTCTCTCTCTCTCTCTTACTCTCTTTAATTTTAAAAAGTCCTTGGGGTGGAATATCAGGAGCATTGATTGATTTCTTAAGGTCAGAGTGAAGTCAAGTGAAGAAGAAAGCATTTTGCAAGTCACAAGGTGTTTGCCAGTTATAATTATTAAACTACAAAGAGGTATTTGTTCAGATTCTCAAAGGTTATAATATATATACTACTTTGAAATATAAGGATTAGGTCCAGGGTCCATTTCAATATGGACATCACCCTTTTGAATTTTGTTCATCAACAAGTACATCAGACTGGTATTAATGCAGTTAGAAAATACCTTTATTTTACTCCTTATTGTATGTAGCACACCTAAATGGTTAAGTAGTGAAATATGATGATACAGTAAGATGAACTGCCTTTTTTCTGGATCACCAATAAAACAGTCAATGGAATAAAAAGCATAGAGGAAAAACAACAACAACTAAAAAAACACTAGTGAAGGATTCTGCTGAGATGTCAGAATCTTTGAGAAATTTCGAGATAGAATGCTGATGGAAAGAAATTGAGGCAGTTCAGTGAAGGTTGACTTCCAGCAACCTCTCTGAATAAAAATAAATGTCAGTAGGAAGCATGTAGAGCAGCTCTTGAAAAAAATCCCCCTTAAAGCTTTTGATTTACAGAGCCTGGGACCAGGGGTGAAGACTGGCTATCAGACCATTGGGAAAAGTGCTTGTTAGATATTTATTTCTTAGAGCAAAGGAGCAGCACATGAAAACTGTGGTTCACTGAGAGGCTAAAGCAAACAGAAAAAACAACTGAATATTGGAAGCTTAACCCCGTCAGCACAGGGAGCAGTCTAGGAAGCTGTGGTTCTTAAACATCAGAAACCAACTCAGAACTAAAAATTAAGCAAAGGGTAAAGTTAGTTAGATATTAGGTTGCTCATAGAACATTGGGGGTGCTGAAAAACTGGGATTATAAAACAGGCAGGAGACAGGTTGGCACTCAACTCTGGACACAGTTTGTGCCAACAGCTACAGGCACTAAAGGCCACTCACTGTGAGTTCTGCTGCTTCTGTGCTTTCTCGAAACAATGATTCTGTGTTTTTAACACTGTGAGACAGTATTTCTCACAGTCCTTGCTTCTTTGCATCTTTGGCTAATGTTTCAGGGGCCTCGATAAGTACATTTCATTGTCCAAGTCCGTGCTAGGGAGGAAAAGAAAACAACTAACCAAATGAACATTATGTTGCTTTGCAAAACCAGCCTTGCATCTAGAAAAAAACAAGAGTTTCAGATACACTTTTACTGAACAAGTGATTCATCAAACTTAAACATTCATGAATGGCAAATCCATGACATAAAAGAACTAGAGCTGAAAATCAAAACTAGTTAAATATAACATTAATCATAAATATTTTTAAGTGTGCAGCAATATGGAAGGTACAAATAATTTTCCACATGTGACATACAAAATATAAACAATCAGCTATAATAGTGACTTGGTATCCCAATTTCTGGAAAAAGATTGGAAAGTTGGTGGGGTGAAAGAAAATAAAGGTATGCTAATTTCTTTATATATTATAAACTCTTTATATAATGAAGTGTGGCATGCTGTTTCATTATTGCTGTTAATAATTAGAAACATTGCTCAGCTGTTGTGGCTCAGTCGACCTATGAATCAGGAGGTCACAGTTCCATTCCTGGTCAGGGCACATACCTGGGTTGCGGGCTCAATTCTTAGAAGGGGATGTGCAGGAGGCAGCCAATCAATGATTCTCTCTCATCACGGATGTTTCTATCTCTCTCTCTCCCTCTATCTTCCTCTCTGAAATCAATAAAAATATATTTAAAAATAAATTAAAAATATATGTATTAAAAATAAATTTGAAAAACAAAAAAATATATATTAATTTTATTGTGCCCTTGACTTGAATCAAACCCGGGACCCTTCAGTCTGCAGGCCAATGCTCTATCCACTGAGCCAAACCAGCTAGGATAAATAAATACATTTTTAAAAAAGAAATGCATAGGGTCTCCTTTTTTAAAAAGTTAGAAACATAGATTAATTTTTATTTGAAATAAACTTTTAAAAATAGTAACAATATATATAGCTTTTAATTTTATAGAGAAAATACTGAAGATAATATAATAAAGTCTATAAAGTAAATGGTAGAACACTGCCTATAAGAAACAGCAAAGAAAAAAATACTAAACTGAAAAGAAAATACATTAACTTTGACAATAAATTAGAATTAATATACTTTTCTACTTAAAGCCAAAGTCTTTATTTATCTTTAAATTTTTTAAATTGATTTTATAGAAGAGAAAGAGAGAGAAACATTGCTTTGTTGTTCCACTTATTTATGCATTCATTGGTTGCTTCTTGTATGTATCCTGACTGGGATTGAACCTTCAGCCTTGGCATATGGGGTCAATGCTCTAACCAACTGAACACGTGGCAAGGGCAAAACCAAAGTCTTTTAAATTAAGAATATATAGTAGACATTTGATGGCATTCCTAATATTTATTCACACTCTCCTTCCTAACAGAACTCAGATTTTATAAGAAATCCACATTATTCTCTCTCCTTCGAGGATAGCCCTCCATAGTTTAAGCTACTCAGTGCACAGAGTTGCTCTCCAAGCTCTTGTTAGCCCATGAATGGATACATAGTCTAAATTGGCCCTAATCCATTGAAAGGAAGACATCAGTCTTTTCTGTAGACCATGTTGAAACTATAAGGAGAATTAGGTTTCGGGTGAAGTCACTGCAAAGATGGAATACTGGGGAGGTGGAAAGGTCAGGGGTCCTTAATTATATAATAGAGCCACTGATTACATCACCTAGGTTTCCAAATATGTGAGATTACACAGTTTCTTATCTCTAATGTCAGAGATTTCTGTTACTTTGGGCCAAGAACAAATCTCAAACTAGAAGTGTAGTTTGCTCTCCATAGTTAAATAATCAAACTCCATCTTATGCTAGCTACAAAGTATACATATTCATAATAGTACTTGGTAAATTTATGGGACATATATAGTAGAAGAGTATATAGCTACTTAAAACAATGATATAGACTTATGGAAGGAAATTCAAGTCAAGTGATAGGCAAGGTAAATAAAAATATATGTATTTTGATAGTATTTCTGTCAAATTACATGTATGATGCTTTCTTTTTTCTATACTTATAGAATATCTCTGGAAAGATTCACTAGAAGCTATTAAGGGGTGATGCATGACTGGGGCAGAGGTAAAAGGAAGTTTACTTTTTACCATGCACTGTTCTCTTCCCTTTGAATTTTGTATCTCATACTTGCACCAGCTAATCAGCACATAAACAAAAGTAAAAAGGAGATAGATAAAGATTAAAACCAAAATGATGGGGAAAATAAATGGAACAAATGGGTTCACAAAGTGAATTGTAAATTTTAGAGAATGAAGCACTAATAAAAAAATTAAGTAAATAATGGAAATAATCAGCAATAGTAGTAGAAAGGTCAAAAACATTGATGTGCCAACTAACAAATTAAATGTACAAGAATCAGGTAAAAAAATTTAAAAAGAAATATAGGGAGATATTTAAGAAATGAAAATTCATGGCAGACTTTAAGATTTCTGCTCATTTAACTGATTAATATAGGTAAAAGTGAATAATAAAACTATAAAACTATACTATTTCTAATATTGATTTAATAGCTATGTAAATATTATGTTAATATTTTGAGTATTATAGGCAATATTTTTTAAATGCCCATGAAACATTTATAAAGAATCATCATATGTTAGGTCTGTATTAGTATAGAATAACTTCAAGTAGCCTAAAATGTGCCTGTAGAGGTTCAAAAATGTTTTTTGTTTGGTTGGTTTGTTTGTTTTTCTCTCACATAGCAAAAAGTCCAGTTGACAAAGTAATTGATGCTGGTTCAAAAGCTCACGGTTTTACATTAGATTTCTTCTGTGATTTTCTCAGCCTTTCCTTCAGGGTTTTAATATGTCTGCTGTTGCTATTGGCAGCATAACATCTATGTTCAAGGCAAATGGAAAGAAAAACGATGGATGGGTTTTTTCATGAAAGTAAAAATTCTTACCAGGAAATACAACAGATTGCCACTTTGGGAACATGTCATATGGTCCCCTGCAGCTGGAATACAGCAAGAGAAGGAGCTAGAAATTGGGTCAGCCAACCAATATTGTTCACTAACCATAAGATCACGAAAAAGACCTCATTAAGTTTTGAAAAGCAGTAATTATGTAAACCACATTTTTGAAATAGAATATCATCAAAGTATAATTTAATATGAAATGTCAAAAGAAAGAAAATTTCCCAGATATTGAAAATTAAAAACACTATCCTAATTAACTCTATGGCCAAAGAGGAAATCAACTGTTCAATTTTAGAAAAGTATTACACTGAAGTCTTAAATATGTTACTAATAAACAAGAATAGTTATAAAAATAACTCATCTATTTTAAACTTAGGGTTAATTTTATTGTTATATTTCTAAGAAAAGCAAGAGATAATAGAAATTACAAATCAGAAAAGAGAAAAAACAATCAAATGGATAAATACACAAAATATTTCTTTTAAAAGTTAATATAATGGGCAAACTTCTGACATTATTACTGTCATAATCTAAATTTTTATTTATTTAAATTTAAATAATTTTTATTTCTCAATTCCAGTATACATACAATATTATATTAGTTTCAGGTGTAGAACATTAAAATTTTAAAAGAGAGAAAAGCATAACAAAATTTATACTAAAAATCAATATAGACATTTGGTTATGTCTATCAAATTAAGAACCTATTGCCTTTGCCCTAACCGGTCTGGCTCAGTGGATAGAGCGTCAGCCTGCGGACCGAAGGGTCCCAGGTTCGATTCCGGTCAAGGGCATGTACCTTGGTTGCGGGCACATCCCCAGTAGGGGGTGTGCAGGAGGCAGCTGATGGATGTTTCTCTCTCATCGATGTTTCTGACTTTCTATCCCTCTCCCTTCCTCTCTGTAAAAAATCAATAAAATATATATTAAAAAAAAAAAAGAACCTATTGCCTCTAATTTCTTTGAGCTTCTACTAAAATTTTAGTAAAGTAATGAAAAGATTATTAATCTACAAAGAAAAAGAGAACAGGAATGGAAAAAAATAGAATATTATTGGTGCCAACCATTATTTGGAAATTAGGAAGCATCTAGTAAAAAAAAAAATCTGAGCAAATAATAAAAAGCCAAGAGATAAAAAAAAAAAAAAAAAATGAGAGAAAGGGTAAGAATTAGAGATAATTTGTCAGAATGCACAACATCAGATACGTGAATGTTCCAGAAATGATAAGCAAAGAAAATGGAGAAGAGAAAATTATAAAGGATTAGTTTAGAAATATTCCCAACAACTGAAGGATTACAGTCTAAAAGGTCAACTAATTGTCCAGATTGATGATTGAAAAGGCTCTTCATTATAAAGAAATAAGCCAAAGATCATTGTATTTTCAAAAGCAACTCTGGAAGTGGTGGGACAATAGAACATTGACTTGAAAATTCTGGAGGATATGGTTTTAGTCTGTCATTGTATACACAGCAATCTAACAATCAAACACAAAGATGTCATGAAAACATTTTTAGGCATTTAAGTTCTCAAAAAGAATAAGGAAGGAAGTTAAGGGATGGAGAGACTGTATTGAAGCCATCTATGTCTACCCAGTTTAATGATCAAACTAAGAAATGAGACACTCCCCCGCCCCCCACCCCATCAAAATAACTTTTTTTTTTTTTGCCTAGAAAGATAAGATAGAAAACAAATAATGTCACTACCAGCGTCTAGAAATTCCTGGAAATCAATTTGTCTATGCAAATATATTTTTTTCACCTGGAAAATTAATTTTTCAATTAAAAAAAAAGAGCGCGCCGAAACCGGTTTGGCTCAGTGGATAGAGCGTTGGCCTGCGGACTGAAAGGTCCCAGGTTCGATTCCGGTCAAGGGCATGTACCTGGGTTGCAGGCACATCCCCAGTAGGAGATGTGCAAGAAGCAGCTGATCGATGTTTCTAACTATCTATCTCTCTCCCTTCCTCTCTGTAAAAAATCAATAAAATATATTTAAAAAAAAAAAAAAAAAAAAGAGCAAAAACCACTAATGAATCAACAATATAGTTACCTGGACCCACTTCAAAAAGCACTCTCTTGTCCTAATTAATTTTTCACTAATATTGCTTAACCCCAGTAAATTCCTAACTTTAAATCATTCAAATCCAAATCAAAAGCCCTATAAATATTGCCCTCTATGTTTTCTTTTCTGATATATTATGACACTGGTAAGGCTATCTGTGTTCTTTATAAACAGCAGGATAATCTTTGCTTGGTTAACAAGTTATTCTGGTAAAGTGTGTGTGTGTAAGGTTTAGGCAAACTCAAGCTGGCAGAAGAAAGAAATTGGCAGATTATCTGTTTAATTTGATCATGCAGAAATAATATTGAGAAAACTTGATAGATGTGTTAAAGTAAATCTTGTAAAATGTTATGTATATAATATATATGATATATTATACATATAATATTATGTTATTCCTTTATAGTATATTATACATATAAAATTATACATATAGTATTTTATGTACATAATTTATAAAATATATCATATAAAATAAATGATAGAAAATATTAGAGAATTAGTCACTCAGAAAAATTTAAAATATAATATTTAAACAATAATTATAATGCATTCATTGGGTTAGTAGTAAATAACATTTATTGTCATAAGGTAAAAACTAAATTGAGATTTATTTGAAAATTTTATATAATAAAAGCCTAATATGCAAATTGACTAAATGGCAGAACGACAGGCGGAATGACCGATCACTAGATGCACACTGACCACGAGGGGGAAGATGCTTAATGCAGGAGCTGCCCCCAGCCTGCAGGGCCCAGGCTAGCCAAGGTGGGTGCAAGCAGGGGCCCCCTGATCATCTCTCTGGTTGCCCCACAGAGGGAGGTGACCAGTGGGGGGCGGAGTTGGCAAGCGGGTGGCATCAGACCCGCCAAGGCAGGTGCCAGCAGGGGTCCCCCAATCGTCCCGCCAGTCACCCTGCAGAGGGAGGCTACCGGCAGCGGGAGGCAGGGCCAGTGAGCAGGCGGCGCCAGGCCGGCCAACGCGGGTGCTAGCAGGGGCCCCTTGATTACCTTGCCGGTCACATCACAGATTGGCCCTGATTGCTGGCCAGGCTACGGAACCTACCCATGCACAAATTTCATGCACCAGGCCTCTAGTTGTGATATAAGTGTGCAGGGAACGGGACCAAGATTATGAGAAAGAGATGGATTAAAAATTCTAAATCCTCCTCAACTATGATAAGTAATTGATAAGAGTATATAGCACATATAGGAACGCAAATAACAGCAACAAAAGTAAAAAATTTAGAAGCTTTGCCAAATCGACTGAACTCAAGTCCTTAGAATAGTGCTCTAACCTTCAAGTGAGCTGAGGCTGCCGGAGGTTATATTGGGTAATCCAGGGATCAGAGGTAGCAAGTGAAACAGGGCCTCCTCTGTATAAAATATATATATAGTAATAACTCATTTAAGTAAAAATAATACAATTTGAATAAATTCCAACAATAACAACAGGAAAGGAAACCTCCATACAAAAAAATAAACAAAATAGCACACCTTTGGCTAGTACTCAGATGCATTGCCCTGCAGAGCTGCAGGACAAGCTGAGAAAAGAAGCCTTGCTGGTGTGCAGGCAGCAGAGAACATGGATGTGGGGAACAGCTGGTCACACTCTAGTGCAGTTTCTTGCAGTAACAGAACACAACCATAATCAGATGACATTTAGCATGTTGCAGCTAGACCTGTGCCTCTCTTTCACTGCTGTACTGCAGGGATCATAAATAGCTCTGATTGATTATCTGACATAGTAGACTTCATGAAAGTGTCAAGTTCTCTAAAGAAAAGCTGGTCAAACCTACAGGATCTCTGGAGACCCTTTAGTTTTATCTTAATATTAAAAATTTGGCAAAGCTGCTGAAACTATTGTAATCATTTTATTAAATTATTCCAAGCCATTCTCACTTATTTTTAACTAGAGGCCCAGTGCACGAAATTCATGCAGGGGTAGGGTCCCTAGCAGCTGCTGGCTGCCAGCCGGGGCCTTCTTTTGTTCTGTGCTGCCCCCTGGTGGTCAGCGCACATCATAGCGAGCGAGCGAATTCCCGGTCTCCTGGTTGAACTCCTGAGGGGACACTTTGAATAGTAAGCTTTTATATATATAGATAGCTGTATGTTGCTCTCCCCTCACTCAATAATTACGTATACTGCTACCAGTTGTGATGAAACTCTAGAGCCTCTGTAGAATTTACCTTTATGAGACTCCCGAGCATCATTAGAAGAAACAAATGGAAGGACTTCAGTTTGAATGGTTTCAGGCAAAGCTGTTACCACCAAAATACTTTGTAATTTTCAACTGGTGCTAAATATGATCAATGAAACATTTCTATGAGATTGATTTTATACAGGATCTTGGGAAATTAAACCTCTCAACAGATCATCCTTTCCTGGCTGCCAACAGAATATGATAGATTATTTACCTTGTCTATGTGATTCATTGTCATTGAAGGTGAGGAACATCAATGCGCTCCTACTGGGCATGGAAAGAGGAAGGCAGGTGGGGAAGATGCAGTGCTTGAGAATTTTCAAGATTGTTTTCCTCCCATAATCATCAATCACAGTGCATCTTTTTCTCATCTTTTTTTGACATATACAGACACAGAGCTATGATTGTGTGGTCATGGGTGATCATTTCTGCTCACTACCCTCTTCTTTCTACTATCTCTTGTCTTCTTAAGGATCATTAGTTCACTGAGGGCTGTTAAATATTGACACAGTTTACAGCATCACTGTTAGCACCTTGACCCTCACCCTACCCCAGGGACATGGGGATTCCACTTTGACAATATTTTTACTGGTGAAAAAATATCAATTTATAATAAGCCTAATTACTTCTGCACCTAAGCATTACTGCTAAAAAAAAAGTCTTTATTCAGGTGACTCAGGTTAGCAATGTTGTGACACGGAAGTCAGACTCTCCTGAGAACACTCTGTCTGGTACATTTATGTGTTTTGCAAGGGCTATTCCAATCCTCTGGCAGTTTTTAGGGAAATGGTGTACTTTATTACATAAGAGTACATACTCTGGTATCAGATTATCTGAGTTGGGATCTGCGAGTTACTAGCAGGGTGACCTTGCACAAGTTATGTAATCTCTCTCTGTCTCAGGTTCTTTATTTGTAGAATCAGGCCATTATAAAAATATTTACTTCAGAAGTTTGTTGAAAGTACTAAATGAAAAGCTTCTGCCAAACCTTGCCACATTTAAGTGTCAGTGATGATGAGAAAGAAATTCTAATTCCAATTTAGCACCTGGTTTATTTCCATTGGTAAATATCTACTATCCTTTTTTTCCCATTGTTTCCAATAACTAAAGAATTGGACTAAAACTTTTTTTTTCAAATTATTTACTTGCTATATTAAACAAGGTGTCTACTGAGATTCACTTAGCATAGTGAACCAAAGTCTATGTATAGAACAGTTTAAATGTGAGGCATTAGACTTCACTAACTAAGAACATAAACTCTTTAGAAATCAAAGTCATGATTCATATTCTTGCTCCATTTGCTATCTGTGAATGTCGGGCCAGTTACTTAATCATTCTGGGGCCCACCTTCCCTAATTTAGAATGGCGAAAATAATAGTACACTATTTATAGGGTTGACCTAAACTCTGTAAATATTATTTATATAAACTCTTAATCCTATAATTTGAAGCTGGAACTTTCCTGAAAAGTTTGAGATATATATATACCATTGTTAATAATCTTTAAATATCTGAGAGAATTTCCTACATCAGAAATTTGATAAGCTTCATTTTTTTCTTCACTTAAACATTTATGTATTAACTGCTCTGTCCTGGGTACTGTGATAGGTATGCTGACAGGATGTATAAAGCATGGCTAGTCCAGTGAGCAAGCTTCCAATTAGTAATGTAAAACATAGGAAAAGCTGGGAAAATTGAGATATAATTTTGTTTCAGCATAATTTAGGATATGTCATTTCACCTTGATCAGATGATTTTATTTCACTTTATTTTGGTAGATGTTTATCTCATTGTGGGTCCTGATCTTCAGACTGCTCTTCTTAAAATTTTAAGAACATCTACCTCAATGACTTCAAGCTCATACTGTTACTTCATTTTTTTAAAATATATTTTATTGATTTTTTTACAGAGAGGAAGGGAGAGGGATAGAGAGTTAGAAACATCGATGAGAGAGAAACATAGATCAGCTGCCTCCTGCACACTCCCTACTGGAGATGTGCCTGCAACCAAGGTACATGCCCTTGACCAGAATCGAACCTGGGACCCTTGAGTCCACAGGCCAATGCTCTATCCACTGAGCCAAACCAGTTAGGGCTGTTACTTCATTTTATTTCCTCTAACCCTCCCCTCTTTTTTGTCTCCTTTCCTCCCTTCTTTCCATACCTTTTTTTTTAAAAAAATAAGAATATGTCCAACATATTATTTAAAAAGCTATCAGAAAATTCCAAACTAGTATAATTTAGGTGGATCAAAGTTTCACTTCAGCTGAGAAATAGCAGATGTTGAGGAAATCATAATTTATCCTGAAGCAAGAGGGGAGAAAGGTGTAACCTGGAGCTGATGTTTTTAGTTAAGAGTCAGGGTTGTGCAGGCATCTTCTCACCTCTCTTCCTTTACATTTAATATAAAGCTTATAAGATGACCATATGTGAAAGAAACCAGGCCTCATAAATTCTAAACACCAACATCCCCCCCCCCATGCTGCAATGTTCCATATAACTCACCTGCCCTCCATCTCCAATGTTCCATACACCTCATCTGCCCTCCACCCTGAAGTTGGTAAGTAGTGAAACAAGAAAATAGATAAACACATCTTATGTGCTCTTTGATCAAAACCTTCTCTCATGCCAGCCTACTTATTAAGCTATTTCCTTTTGTAAAAGTCATCAGAAAATCCAGTTTTATTGCTCTTTTTAAATTCTTCTAAACTATTAACCCTCTATATTCTTTACTTCCATCCTTACATAGTTTAGATTCCATAGTTCAACATTTAATAACACTTTTGCCAATACCACAGATTCTCTTGTTTTCCTGTGATGTTGTCACACCTATCTGACAACACACCCACTCAAGATGAAGCTGAAAATATTTTTTCCTCTATCTTATATCCAAGTATATAATTGTAACTGCAGAAATTCACAAATTATGATATAATGGTATGATTAACAACCTCAATTAGAAAATCTATAACGCCTAACAACTCTTGGACATTAATTGGGTTTATTTTTTTATCTCACAAATATTTTAGACATAAACTTCACACATACCTTGCCATCTACTTTTCAGGGAAAATTGAAGTCACTTAGAAATAATTTATTCCAATTTCTGCTCTTAATCTTACAGATTCAACCACATTTTCCATCATATCTTATTAGGATATTATCTTCCTTTTGTTGTTACCCATCTCCATCTTTTTAGTATTCTTACACTATCAGTTAATTCATCTTTCTCCTCTCTATTGAACTGCTGCCTTCCAATAAATCCAACCCATTAACTATTGAACATGTTCATATTTAAGATACCACTATTTTAAATGCAAGAATTTTCTCCACTATCACCTTACATTTCTCCTCCCGCTTATAGCCAATCTTCTTTAAGATTTTTGTTGTACAGTCTCCAATTCTTTGCTTTTTATTGTTTTGTCAAGTCATCCCAATCATTCTTAGCAACTGTTGTTAGTTACCCAATTATCATTATGCTACTAAATCCAAGGGACTTCTTAATCATTCATCTTTTAACTGACTTATGAGCAGAGACTATTGGCTACTTTATTGTCCATATTTTTTGGAGGGAGGGGGCATTTTGTTTCCTTTGCTTCTGAGAGCTCATTCTTTTCTATCTGTTGTCCTATTTGTAAGCTCAAGCTAAAATACTTAGTAATAATGTGTTTCCCATTTTAAATGTTTGCTCTTCTATTGTGTACTTTTTTTAGGCACCTTTACCATGTCCATGGGTTCAATTATCATTTACAGTCTAATGACTCTTAAATTTACATCTCAGGTCAAAACCTCTCTTTTTATTTCCACACTAGAGGCCCAATGCACGACATTTGTGCACAGGGCGGGGAGAGGTCCCTCAGCCTGACCTGCACCCTCTTGCAATCCAGGACCCCTCGCTCCTAACCACCTGCCTGCTCACTCCTTACCACTTGGCCCGCCACTCCTTAGTGCTGCAGCAGAGGCAGGAGAGGCTCCCACCACCACCGCTGCACTTGCCAGCCATGAGCCCAGCTTTTGGCTGAGCAGTACTCCAGCTGTGGGAGCTCACTGACCACCAGGGGGCAGCTCCTGGTGGTCAGTGCGGGTCATAGGGACTTATTGTTTCACCAGTCATTCTGCCATTCAGGTGATTTGCATATTAGGCTTTTATTATATAGGATATGTTCATCTACTTACCAAGCATCTCTGCTCCAATGTCACAAAGACAACTTACCCAAGAGAGATCTTTCCTTTCATTCTAATTTCCATCCAGTGCACTCTGCCTCAAAAAATGGAGTCACTATTTATTTTCTTGCTTAATATAGAAATCTTGAAGTCACTCAACACTGTCCTTTTCTCCAAACCTCCATAATATTCAAATCCAATATCAAGTAC
Organism: Myotis yumanensis; assembly: GCF_028538775.1. Classification (NCBI taxonomy): domain Eukaryota; kingdom Metazoa; phylum Chordata; class Mammalia; order Chiroptera; family Vespertilionidae; genus Myotis; species Myotis yumanensis. Next base: position 24,686,377 of record NW_027223754.1, on the reverse strand, counting down.
ATTTTTATTGAATGGAGCATCTGTTAATTTTCTTGTGGTGATGTTTAACATTTTTATCTCCTTACCGTATTCCATCAACCTGTATTAATTTTAACTCATACATATCTTTGGAAGAAAATGTTATCTCTAACTGTCTTCTCAAGGCCACTCTGGCACCAATCAAATCCATCTTCCAAATTTCAGCTAGAATGATTTTTCCCCTAAACATAGTTTTAATCATACATTCTCAAGCATAAATCCCTTAAGTGGATGCTCACTTGATTTATGATAAAAACAAAATACGTACCACAGGTTCTACATGATTAGATATATAACTCTCTTCAACCTGACTCTTGTTCTCTGTACCTCAGTCACACAGGCCTCTTTTCAGTGTTTCAAATGTGCCATTTTTTCTTCTGGATCAGATCATATATACATGTAATTGCTTGTGTCCAGAATGCTCTTCTACTTCTTCATTTGATTACATCCTACTCTTTCTTCAGATTTCATGTTATGGTACGTGAAGCCTTTCCCATCTACAGTTTGGGTCAACTATATTTTATGCACTCTTGCAGATTCAATTTCCTTAACTTTGAAACATAATATTATATAACAACTAGAGGCCTGATGTTTGTGCATGGATGAGGTCCTTAGGCATGGCCAGCGATCAGGGCCAGCCAGGGCCTTCCTGCCAGGTGCCGGCTGCCAGTGGGGCTTTCCAGAATGGGGGGAACGGAGGAGGGATCACAGGAAGTTGGCCGGCTGCGGAGAGGGACCAGGGGAGGTTAGCCGGTCACAGAAGGTTGGCTGTGGGAGCACACTGACCACTTGGGGGCAACTCCTGCATTGAGCATCTGCCTCTTGGTGGTCAGTGTGTGTCATAGAGACTGGTCATTCCAGTCATTCCAGCGTTCTGGTCACTTAGGCTTTTATATATATAGATATGCACATTATTTTAATTATTTGGTTTTTCTCATGACAATGTCAACTTCATGATTTTAGGGAGCATATATATTTTTCTTTCCATTATACCCCCAGTATAAAGTACACTGCCTTCAATGTAGAAGTTTCATATTAAACAAAATCTACTATTTAATATTACACTTGTGATATTTTTGCTTCTGTTCTAGAATAAGTGCTATCAGCATCATACCCTTGAGAGGATTACTCACTATTGAAGTATGAAAGGTTCTGTGGTGGGTGAGAAATAGAATTTGCTTCCTATGTTTCAGAGATCTACTTCCTTCCCATCACACAAAAACTACCCTTTCCCCAGCTAGCATGGGTCAGTGGTTAATCATTTACCTATGAACCAGGAGGTCATGGTTTGATTCCAAGTCAGTGCATATGCCTGGGTTGCAGGACTCAATCCCCAGTGTAGGGTGTGCAGGAGGCAGCCAATCAATGATTCTCTCTCATCATTGATATTTCTATCTCTCTTTCCCTCTCCTTTCCTCTCTGAAATCAATAAAAACATATATTTTAAAAACTATCCTTTGAGAAACTGGCTCTACTGTCTAAGAGGAGGTTAAAGATCCTTTTGTATTAAAGATCAAAAAGTGGAAGCTGTCAAGTTGATACCTGCTCCCTGTAGGAGACAATCAATCAATAGACCTCTACTTTTGTTTCAAAGTCTGTGCCTCATTGGAACTGCTCAATAGAAGGGGAGTTTACAGCTCATTTATATTTTGAGAATTGGAAAGATGTGAATATGTTCATTGTAAAATAATCCAGGTTAGAAAAGAAAAAAGGGTTGAGAGTTCTGTAATGAACAAAACTTTTGAGCTAATCAAGACAACGGTGCTCTAGGGCAGCACCAGATAGTTATGTGAACAAAAAGATGGAACATTAAGAAAAGCCGGCAAAGTAGTACTAATGAAATGAAGCCATCCTCCTTTTGAAGGCTTTGTTATACTAAGCTGAGCTAGGCAAATTGTGCTGCTAGGTCCATTAGGAGAGAATAAATAACATTCCCATCAATACCATGTGTCAGCAATGACTACCTGATTCTTTTTTTTTAAATATATTTTTATTGATTTCAGAGAGGAAGAAGGAGAGAGAGAGAGAGAGAGAGAGAGAGAGAGAGAGAGAGAGAGAGAAACATCCATAATGAGAGAGAATCATGGATTGGCTGCCTACTGCAAGTCCCCCACTGGGGATCGAGCCCACAACTTGGGCATGTGCCCTTGACCGGAATTGAAACTGGGACCTTTCAGTTCACAGGCCGATGCTCTATCCACTGAGCCAAACCGGCTACGGCGACTACCTGATTCTTAAAAGGGAATTAGAACATTATCTTTGGAAATCTCTTCAAAAGCTGGGTAGCTCTTTTCTCTCTATCTTTGAAAAATGCAGGCTTCATCCGCTGTTGTTGATGTTTTAGTGATTCTCTAAAGGTGATGCCACAGTCACGCTCAATGAATCAGGAAAATACCTGACTGAAGAAACAAAATTCTCAGGTTTATTAGGGATGTCTCAGAGGCCCATTATGATGAGAGATTCACAGGGATGCACTCAGTCCCAAGCCCAGAGAATTGCTAATGTTTTTGTGTCTCATTTTTCAAACAAACTTGGGCTGTGTGGCAGATTAAAGATGACATCAAATTCTTTGACATTCTTTTTTTTCAAGAGGTGGGTTTTATATCACCTCCCCTTGACAACTTTGACTAATAGGCAGTGGAAGTGATATTCTATCAAGTTGAGGGCTACCTTTTAAAAGGATTAGCCTCGCTCTCTAGGAAATTCTGATCCATGACGTAAAAAGTCTGATTGCTTTGCAGGAGAAACCACATGAAGAAACCCTGAGTCTTCATAGAAAGACAGAGTGATACAGCAGAAGCTTCTAGTCATCTGACAAAGGAACTAAGCATTTAATAATGACATTGTGGACCACCCATACCAGACCAACCACTAGCTGAATAACACTCCATGTGGCACAGAAGTATGTATAGCCCAGCTGATTTCTGACTGAATTTCTGGCCCACAAAGTTGTAATATTAATAAAATGCCTCTTGTTTTATGCCACTTTATTGAGTACAGTTTGTAAAAAAGCAATACTTTAACAAAACTATCTAGGAGGACAGTTGAGGATAGATGATGATCCAAGCACCAAAGTGCTCATGAAAATCACCTGCTATTTTTATTTTCTGCCTATATCTTTTCACTGAGAAATTCCTTGTAAGGGTGACTCAATCAGATTTTGAGGATACACATTTTAGACACTCATCACTACAGGTGTCGGAGTTTTCTGGCCTAGTATGAACTGTCATGGCCTGAGATTCTAGCCCAGCATCCAGCTGTTACTGTGTGTGGTAGACCTCATATATTGATGTAAATTTAAAACATACCATAGATTAATTAAATAAAATGCTAAATCAATTTGATAAACTGTATAAGAGGAGGTCAACTTCTGAAATAGCAGAATGAGAGCCTTGGTGACCTTACTCTCCCTTTAAATTAAAAAACAAAAATACAGGCAAAACAACTACACCTAACCATTTAAAAATTTTGTTGAAAAGGAACTACTAAACTTCAGTTAGAGGGAAAGGAGGAAGGTAGGTCTGTCAATTTTAACTTGAGGCCCTCTTCCACTCCAGCTGAGTGGCATGGTCTTCAAAAGACAGCAGCATTGCAGACAACAAAGAGATTTGACCTATTTTAGAGTTTCTTTAAAAGCAGCATCCCCAGAATGCAGCCAATGTTTTATCCAAACTTTCAGCTCCTTGGAAATCTCCATTCCCAGAGCATAGTGGCTATGTGATTTGATTTAGAGCTCAGCTCAGTGGAAGTAGGGAGGAGGAGGAAGCCTACTCCCAGGTTGTTACCAAAACAATAGCAATTCTAGAAACAATTTGGCTGCCTAAGGCTGTGATTTCAGTTGAGACCAATAAGAGGTTGGCTGGGAATTTAAAAGGAAATACAAAGATCTAGACAGCAGCCATAAGGAACTTTGAAAAATTTCAACATATTGAAAAAAATGTCAATATATTCCTATAGGGGGCCTAAAAGACTGTGAGAAAGCCCAGGAAAAACATGGGAAAGTAGAAGGGCTAACTTCGAGGCCCTATATAAGCAGGAAGTGAAAGCTAAGGCTGTCTTCTAAACTACCTGAAGTATGAAGACTTGTCTTCTCATATACACTGTTGTGGCAAATATAGAGATTAAGGCAAGGCATTTAAGAAAATCTAACCCATCATTGGCTGACCATTACATTATATTGACCCTGGTTGTGACCCATAAGAAACCAGATTTACAAGCAAAAACAGTAACTTAAAAAAATAAAAACTAGCAGAGGACTCAATTCAGAAGCCATGCACAGTAGAGAACACAGAATCTACAGAGTTAGTTCAGGAAAAATACTACACAAACAAGCACCAATAAGAAAACAACAGCAGCGACAACATACCAACAACAACAAACTATGGGGGACAGAGGAATCTGATACAAGAATTGAAAGAATATATTATCTAAATATCTAGCTTTCCACAAAAACTATGAGAAATTCAAGGAAACAGGATAATAAAGCACACACACAGGAAATAAAAAAAGAGCCTGCAGAAAATGTTCCTGAGATACTCAAGAGTATGGGCTTAGTAGACAAAGACTTTAGATCAGCAATTATAAACAGAATAGATTCAAAGAACTAAAGAAACAACATCTAAAGGGAAGTATGACATAGATGTCTGATCAAAGAACATCAATATAGGGACAGAAATGTATTTTAGAAAATAAAAATGCTGTAGTTGAAAAAAGCACATTAACTGAAATGAATATTTATTAGAAGGGCTCAATCAAATGATTGAACTGGCAATCCTGGTTAGGTGATTCAGTTGGTTAGGGCATTGTCTCATGTATTGAAAGGTTTGATTCCTGGTCAGGAAAACATACCTAGGTAGCAGTCAGATTTGGGGCAGGTATGTGAGGCAACCAATTTATGTTTCTATCTCACATCAATGCTTCTCTCTTTCTCTCTCTCTCTCTCTCTTTGTCTCTCTCTCTCTCTCTTCTTCTCTTCCTCTCTTTCTAAAATAAATACAAAACATATCCTTGGCTGAGGATAAAAAAAGATTGAGCTGGCAAACAGTGAGTGAGTGAACTTGAAGATAAATCAATAGATATTATCTAGGCTTAGGAGCAGAAAGCAAAAAAAATTAAAAACAAACAACAGAACCTTTGACTTGTTGGAAAACATCAAGTGTACCAACATATATATAATGGGAGCCCCAGAAGAAGAAATAGCAATAATATTTTTCTTCCATCTTCACTTTGTGTACTGTCCATCTTTTTTTTCTTCTATGTTTTGCACTTCTGCTCTTCAACATTAATAGCACCAATTCCAACACTACCTTCAAAAACTCATGTGTCTTGCAGTATTTCTCCTGAACTCACTCATGCTTTCAGCTCCCATTTTAATTGTAGAGATTCTACTATGTGTTCCTTGTACTTGTCAGCTTTAATAGGATCCTTTCAGCAGTGCCAAACTAAACTAGGATAGAAAAACAAGATTTAAGCCTTTACTGTAGCCTTGATTTGATTATTTGTTCTGATAGTTTTTTTTGGTGTGTGTGTGTGTGTGTGTGTTGTTGTTGTTGTTTTTTAATCCTCTCTGGCAGTTGTCATCTCATAGCTTTGTTCTATAGATTTATTGATAAATGAATGAAGATAATAAAAATGAAAAGAAATGGTTATAGAGGTCACTCAGAATATAGAAAAGATATCCTTTTAAAAGATTTTGAGGCTTTGGCCCTGAACTTAAGTGAGAACCATGAATTTCCTAATATGTGTAGGAACTGTGACCAGAGCCCAGATCACTTTATTGGATAAGGATTTTACTGAATTGAAAGTGTCTTTTTTTCTGATAGCATCCAAATGAATAAGTCAGTATATTTACAAAAATTAAAGAAATCTTAATATATCATCATAAAAAGCCACATGGCTGTGAGTTGGAATTGATTTTCCATGAACTGAGCGTGTTCCTAGATGGTCATGGATGGATGCAACTCTTCCATTTTATATTGGGTTATTTCAGAAATAGCAAGCCCAGAATCTGATTTGATTTGAAAGAGACAAAATTATATTTCTCTGCTGATTCTCCAGGTGTTGGAAGTCGATGAGGAGTTTTCTTTTCTTTTTTCATTTTTCACCAGTCCTCCCTAAGTTAATTTGACAGAAATGGCTTTTACAAGAAGACAACATGTGATAGGAATTGCATCGAGAATAATGAACATGTCAGACAAATGGCAAAGCATAATTGGAGTAGCTTGTTTTCTTCTCTCTGAAATTATAGTACATTTGAAAAACTGAGATGTTGTGTCTGTATGAAAACATCACTAGGGCAATTCTCTGATAAGACTAGCTAGTTGATACTTATTAATAACAACAGAAAAATATTCTAAGCAAAGTTTCTTTGTAACATAGAAAAAAGTGTATGAACAAGGCTAAAATCAATATTTTTATTTATCTCAGGATAAGAAAGTAAGATTTGTATTGAAGATATATTAAATATAATTGAAAACATAAGGTTTCTGTTTGGTTCTGTAGCAATTGACTATGTCACCTTAAGCAAGTTACTTTTTAATCATTTTTTCACATATTCTTTCAGTAATTTGTTGTATTGGTATGCCCGGCCTTTTTCTAAATCCTGGTTAGATACTATTTAGGCATTTCTTAAGAAGTTCAACACTTGGTTGTAGGAGCCCAAAGTTTTGAGGGGTTTAAAGGAATTGACATAATGATACCAACACATTCAAAACAAAGACCTAATGACTGAATGGCTTGAAAGAAAAATCAAAATATTTTATTACTCTCTCATGTACAAGTTTCAACATGATCTGTCCAGGCCAATGGGGAACTGGGTTCCTTAAAGTTTATCAGGGACCCAGTTACTGCTTCCCCATGCCCCTGTGACCTTGTTGTTATCTAGTAGTGGGAGCTGGGCTCCTGTCACAGGAAGAGCATGTGGATCATCAATAACGATAGATCGAGTGTTGGGAGTGGTAGGCATCACACTCCTAGTCCAAGGCACACAGCCATAGTCACATAGCCATGTCCCAAAGCAAGGGAGTCTAGAAAATTTAGTCTAGCTGAGCAGCCATAATGGCCAAGAAAAAGGGAGATGAGATTTTCCGGGCAACTAGCTCTCTCTGAGAAAGAAAGGAAATTTGGAAAGCACAGTAATTGCTGTTTTTCTGGTCTACAAAATAAAATATTGAATTTAAGTTAATTTGATTTCAGCCTTTGAAGTCTCTTTGACACAAAGTGATCTTTAATGTACTCACTTTGCATAAGAGCAACAACATTTAAAATAAAAAAAAGATTGCAAGTTCGAAAGAACAATAGAAATACATTGAAAATGTGATGCTCTACAAATTTTAAAGCCAAAAATAATTAAACTGTGGACCAAGAGATGCCCTCTGTGGCTAATTACTTTTTTCTAATTACTATTGTCAAGAATACTATCAAATAATGAGTTAAGTTTATAGCATTTTAGGTACATTAGCTATCATAAAATATTCTTTCCTGGCAAATTTAAAAAGTTTAACCTTTCTAATGTGGTTCTATCTTGATTAGCCCCAACCCCATAATGTTCCTAAGGTTTGAAGTCACTATAGATCTTTTAAAATTATTTCTTGGTCCCTTTCCTTTCAAAGAGATTCTACATGTAGAAATAGAGTTTAGTGGTTTGATTGGCTTTATTACCTCTTAAAGGCCTGAGATATTGGTTCAGCAGTGCTCTATAGACCCCAAGGGCTGCATTTCTTATAAATTCAAAAGCCTGGTTGAGAATCACTATTATTATGACCTCAGCAGTAGAAAAGAGTAAATGATTATTTTTTCTAGGTCTGAGATGTTCTAAAAGTCTTCAAAGGCTGTGCTAGCTTTGGCAGCACATATACTAAAAGTCTTCAAAGGCCTAAAGTGATTGGACACAGAGTATTAGAAGTAAAAGTTGGAGAGAGAGAAAATGGAGCTAAGAGAATACCTGCCACAGGCTGATCATGAGTTTCCGTTTGCCTCTATGCCCCATGCAACGCAGCACCTGGTGCCGTTCCCCCTGCTTGCAAGTTTCTATTTTGAATCAGGTTTGGGAAATTTCTTTTCCCAAGAATCATTTTTATGTGTTGAACTATTTCAGCTAGATTGACACTATTGCTCTGAAAGAAGTCCCAAAGTTTCAGGGGAAGATTTGACACCTCAGTGTTGAGGTCAGCACTACCTAAAATTAGCAAAGTGAAATAGAGAAAAAAATCTGGCTCCCCATGCCTCTCTTTGAGCTCTTTCAGGAGATAGTACAGGAAGACAGTTCTTCCCATCTTTCAGAACTTGTCAGTGTCGCCCAATAAACAAATAATCTCAGAGGGATATTTAGTTTCACCAACATCTATACCCAGAACTCAAAAATCTATATCATGTTAGTTGAAGTTATTATTTGCCATAATTTTAAATACTTTATTCATTACTCATGGTATGAAGACATTTAAATTCTTGAACCAAGTAATGATCCTGTTTTATTTTGTAGACCCAAGTCTTGAATGGATGTAATGATACAGAGCAGAGATGTAGTGTGGTTACAAGGAATAAAAAGAATGGTCAAAAAGTCAGAATTTAGCTTTATACTCCCTCATTCTTCCCCATCTCTCTCCTCTCTTCCTTTATCCTCTGTCTCCCTCCTTCTCTCACCCTCTAAGTTCTTTTGGAACATCTATAACCTAGGCATTTTTTCACTAGATTGTGTTGGGACTTAATACCAGTGGGATAATTTCCATCCAGCAAGCCTTGCTTAAGGTGTTCAGTTGCTTAAGTAGGGACAGTGTTCGTTTGCTTTTATAAGAATCTATTCTACTGTGAAAGATGGTTACCATATTTACTCATATAATTTCATCTTTAGTCTATTCTTAGAAAGGAAGATTTTAAAGTTCCAATAATGATGAGTATACTGTTGTTCACATGGGAAAGAACCCTACTTATCTTTTGAGATTCAGTTAAATATCTTATGTGATGATATATTCTGTTAAAAACTCTCACTTTCTACTCTCAGGAGAAGTCTCCCCCATTGTGAAATATTTTGGCATTCTTTTATTACATAACCAAACTTATTTGCATCTATTCAGCTGCAAGCCAGGTTTGAAATTTTTGGACTAATTGAATAAATAACAAAATGAATATACATTAAAGTAGATGCCACCATCCTTTTTTATTTTTTTCTTAAACTTGATTTAATTATGTACAGTTATTACCTAGTCTTCTATATTTCAGGACTAAAGTACATACATACCAGTAAATAAATTCCCTATTCCATCTCCTGGGCCTTGGAGAAGCAAATAGAAAATAGGTTGAAGATAAAGACAGTAAACCTAAAAAGCAGAATCATTTAAGAAAAACAATAAAGGATAGCATTCTATTACACTTTTAATCCATTGCTTAATTTGACATTGACAACAACTCTTAGAGGGTAGTATGTTAAGTATTATTTCACCTTGCTATAAAGAGGGAGGTTAGGGATATGAAGGGACTCATCCAGGTTACAGTGCAAATAGTAGAACCAGAACTGATCTAATTTCAGATTCCTAGTGCAGTATTCATTTCACTACATTTCAGGGTAGATACCAGCTGTGAGGGCTTAGCTAGTATACTTAATGAAAGAAATGGTAAAAATGTTTCCTCCCTTCAATCCAGAATGTGTTTGTTCATTTTGTTTTATTGTATATCTATAACTATGTGTTTTAAGTGATCTGGATTTCAACTGCCCATTTGGGGGTCCCATTCACTTCACAAGTTTTTAGATGGATTCTTGAGCCAAATGGAGAAATCTATTTATTTGCAGTTCTCCCTGAAAGTCCAACAACAGAATGAAAACAGAATACCTTTTTTAATTTTCTTAAAATATGTTTTATTGATTTGAGAGAGAGAGGGAGAGGAAGAGATAGAAACATCAATGAGAGAGAAACATCTGATCAGCTGCCTCCTGCATGCCCCTTACTAGGAATCAAGCCTGCAAACCTGGGCAAGTGCCCTGACCAGGAATCAAACCAGCAACCTCTTTGTGCATGGGACAACACTCAACTCACTGAGCAACACCAGCCAGGGCAGAATACCTCTTTTTTCTTTCCTGTTTTTGTTTTACATTCATCAACTTATCATTCACGTAGTCCCACCTTCTCTCAGACCACACGTGAAGGCTGCTGCTCTTCTCTGCCAGGACTATTTGCAAAGTAACAAATCTAAAAATGCAAACAGTAGTTTGAAAAGTTGCTCTTCTCTTCAGTCCCCTCTTCTCCGCCCCCCCCCCCGCCCCCCCCAGGTTTAAAAGCTATCTTCTAACATTTGGAGAGTTTCATTTAGCAATTGTCTCTGCTGAATTACCTGACATAAATTATACTGCTGAGCCTCTCCCTTTCTATCATCTACCTCTTTGTGGTGTCTTATTAAGATAAATATCAAGAATAGCCTCCAAGGGGAAAATCAACAGAGAAGGTCACATCAGAGGCTAGCAGGCCCGATGGGGAATTGTGGAAGGGGTGAAACCCTGTGGCAAAGCATGGATTAAAAGTATAATGCTACCCTTTATTGTTTTTCTTAAATGATTTCAGCTCCATTCATATTACTTTGATGACTTCACAGGGCTGTGTGAGTGAAGTTGTTAAGGTGGTGGCAGCGAGATCACAAGGTAGGGGAGATGACGGCATATTAATACCAATGGTCAGCATTACATGCTTGTTCTCAGACCTCCTGCCTCCTTATGTCACACAGCAATTCCAGTGACTCGGGGTTCATGGCAATATAGACACTTACTCCAATTTACCAGTTCCTTGAGACACATTCATGCTGAGGAGAATCTGAGCTCTTGATTGGCTTTTTAAAAAAAGTATAGGTTTTCTGATGCAATTAATAAAGCTCAGAACACCTGTACTGCCAGCTAGCTTTTTGTCTACAACTGTCTGGTCATTATAGGAAATAGCTTAAACACAGGAAATCATTTCATGTTCCAGGTGATCTCCCAGACTTATTTGCCATAAAATGTCACCTTCTCAAGTGAGAGAACAGAATTTGTCACAATTAAAGAAAGTGTCAACATGTGGCTTTAGGTGGTTAAAGAGTCTCCTTTAACTTGAGATCTCTGCACCATTTGTTAGATGTGCACATGTGCATGGAAAACATATTAAGACTTAAATGTTACATGTTCTTCAAGAATAATTACGTAATTTTTATTGCTTTCAGAAATGTCTGTGGCAAGAGAACTTTCTTGTCTTTGAGAAACTAACGAACCATGTTTATGATCTACAAATGTGTATTGAGTAGTGAGGTAATACTCACTGACCTGCAGGGAACTCATTTTCCACCTTGTGCTATGTTACTACACAAATGAGCAAAACAAATTAGGATAATTATTAGAGAGAGAGGTACATGATGCTTCCAAGTATAATTTTTCTCCAACCAATTGACAAGGTGTGAAGACATTAACATCTAATTAGAATAGATCAGAAATGAACCACAATTTAAGTCCCTGTACAGCCTTCTTAATCTGGGATTGTTATGTCAACTTCCAGCAAACTTTGATAGCAGATATTTTGACCTCTGTAGCCATCAGCTGTAGAATTTGATTCTTGATTGTGCTAGCTTTTGTTGATTGGGAGATGCTGGTGACATCCCTCTTCTCTTTTGTATCCAGGAACATTAAGAAACGTTCAGGAGGCAAACAGGAGTCAACTATGGCATTAATTTATCAATGGCTTAATAGTTCTCAAAGTATAGGGCTTCCTAGTTGTGTTGAATTAGAGAAAGTATCCTGGCTTGTTATAACTCACTCCTCCAACTGACCTCCTCCAATGAAGCTGGAGCAATGTGAAACAAGCTTGAAGGGAGGCATTCTTTCCCAGTGAGCTTTGTGTGTGAAAACAAGAAGCAGAGGAGAGTGTGAGTCATTCACAAGGAACCAAGCAACTAGCCTCTATGCTATTGCAATGGAATGGCCCCAGTTCCTACTTAATATTGCCCAGTGAAAGTCAGTACTTCACCTGTCTGCTCTACAGGGAAGATTGAGTAATGCGATAAGAAAAAACGGGATAAGATCCGCTACTGCACATGTGGGTCCCTCCTTCCTGTAGAAGAGAAGATAATAATTTTATTTATTAATTCTCTTCCAAATGGTTAACTCTTAAGCACCCAGGACTATTGTTTAGAAGTCCATGAAGTTTGAGTCAGTCTAAGAACAAATTGGCAAACAGCAAAACTCTGGGAAACTTCCAATCTAATCATATGGGTAAGCTTTTCTTTTTGCCCTTGGAAATTAGAAGTCATCAGATCTTATTCCTTTAGCATGAATAAAATCACTGTCCCTAAGAAACAGTCCCAACCCAAGGCAGAGCCAACTGAAGTGGGAGTTTGTGTCGGTGAATCAGAGTAGAAGTCCTTCTCCCCTGATTTTCACAACTAAATGCAAAACACTGGTGTTCGCTATTTCCTTGAAACATATTGTTGCTGAATAATATCCCATATGATAGTGTAACTTTAAACAAATTGTTTTAGTCCAAGAGTAAAAGAAAATAATAACACAAACCAAGGTCTTATTTTCACATTTTCAATAATAAGCCTTCAAGCATAGTGGGAACACTTTGAAATATGATTCAGGAGAACTGAGTCTTTCACTACCTCTGTCTAAATGCATGACCTTGGGCAAGTTACTAAAACTAAAGCCCTTTGTCACCATCTCAATGCACTTCAACATAGAGATTTATAAAATGTTAGAGCTGGAAGAAAATTAATGTATAACCTATTCAAATCTCCCCCCCCCCCCCCCCCCCCGCGCCCCGTGGATAAAGAAACTTAGGACAAAGTTTAGGGATCTTTCTCAAGGTGAGATCAATTAAAGAAAAAAAAAACCCACAAGAATAAGATCAGAGTCTTGCTTTATAATGCCTTTTCTTTTCATGCAAATCTGGTGCAAGGATAACCTGAGAATGTGTTATGTCAGAGAATGACATTGCATAAAATCTAAAAGAGCATTACTATCATTTGCCTGCATATCATTGGAGGAAAATTATTAAGATTAAATTTTCTATATTGGACAGAAAGGAACCTGAGAATTGAGTTTACAATAAAAAGAAAATGGGTAAACTGTAAAAATTTATTTTAGTATTTAGGAAACAAAATAGCCCCTTGAAATGTTTAAAACCATAATCAACAATTTCTTTCCATTTAACGTTGTTATAAATAGTTTTTCTTCTGCATTCATTCTGTTTTGTTGTATTAATTCAAACTCCTTTGGTCTCTGTCATTTTATTCTTATTATTTTTTTTTTAGCTAACATGATTATGAGTTGTTATTTTTTTATTTTTTCTTTATTGATTACATATATGTCCTTATTGTCCCATTGCTCCCCACCTCCCCACTTATGCCCTCACCCCCCTGGTGTCTGTGCCCATTGGTTATGCTTATATGCATGCATACAAGTCCTTTGGTTGATCTCCTCCCTTACCCCCACCCTCCCCTACCTTCCCTTTGAGGTTTGATGGTCTGATTGATGTTTCTCTGTCTCTGGATCTGTTTTTGTTTATCAGTTTATGTTGTTCATTATATTCCATAAATGAGTGAGATCATGTGATATTTATCTTTCTCTGACTGGCTTATTTTGCTTAGCATAATGCTTTCCAGTTCCATCCATGCTGTTGCAAATGGTAAGAATTCCTTCTTTTTTACTGCAGTGTAGCATTCCATTGTGTAGATGTACCACAGTTTTTTAATCCACTCATCTGCTGATGGGCACTTAGGCTGTTTCCAAATAGCTATGGTAAATTGTGCTGCTATGAACATAGGGGTGAATATATCCTTTCCGATTGGTGTTTCTAGTTTCTTGGGATATATTCTTAGAAGTGGGATCATTGGGTCAAATTGGAGTTCCATTTTTAGTTTTTTGAGGAAACTCCATATTGTTCTCCACAGCAGTGCATGAGGGTTCCTTTTTCTCCACATCTTCTCCAGCACTTGTCATTTGTTGATTTGTTGACGATAGCCATTCTGACAGGTGTGAGATGGTACCTCATTGTCGTTTTGATTTGCATCTCTTGGATGATTAGTGACTTTGAGCATCTTACCTAATAATAGACAAACATGCAAATTGGTGTCACTCTGCTACCCCACCAGCCAATCAGAGCTACTATGCAAATTAACCCAACAAAGTTGGAGGTTAATTTGCATATGTAGGTGCCCAGTGGCCTGGGTCCTGGGAACATCATGGGCACCCAGGTCACTCCGAGGTAGGCCCCATGTGGGCTCTGAGCAGCCTAGGAAGGGCCTGAGCCAGGGGGCTCCTGGGCAGGGCTAAGCCTGTGATCAGAGCCAAGGGGTCCCCTGCCCAAGCCAAAAGCCTCGGCCAGAGGCTTCAGGCCTGGGCAGGGGTGGAGCTGGTAGTCGGAAGGAGCTGGGGTCCCCCTGCCCAGGCCTGAAGCCTTGTCCAGAGGCTTCAGGCCTGGGCAGGGGCCGAGCCAGCGATCGGTGTGAACTACAGAGGAAACACCTTTTCTGACTGCTCATTGGGTAAGCTCCCTGTATGCCACTGGTAATATTTTTAGTAACTTGGGTAATAAAAATTCAAAAAGGTGATCTAGGGTTTTCCCACCTCACTCCTGGAGAAAAAAACGAAGGTCCACTGCTGGAGGGCTAAGAAATGTCATATCCTGCCCTAGCTGGTTTGGCTCAGTGGATAATGCCCTGGCCTGCCAACTGCAGGGTCTGGGTTCAATTCTGACCAAGGGCATGTACCTAGGTTGCAGGCTCCTCCCTGGCTGGGGCCCAGGTCAGGGCTCATGCAGGAGGCAACCAATCAAAGTGTTCCTCTCACTTTGATGTTTCTCTCTGTCTTTCCCTTTCTCTTCCACATTCTCTAAAAATCAATAGAAACATATCCTCAGGTGAGGATAAAAATAAAAAGAAAGAAAGAAATGTCATATCCTATGAAAGACACATCTTGAAAATGCCTAAAGAAAGTTGTCATTTTTTCATGGTGAAGGGACTGGAGTCCATGTTGATGAAAACACCTTGGTGGCTGTGGTGACTGGCAGTGGCTGCAGCAGTGGGGTGATGGGGCTGGTGCCTTCCCCTGATCAGCCCAGTCGCCTCCCACAAAGGGAGGCCAGACTGCAGCTTAGGCCAGCTCCCCAAGGGGAGCAGGGAGCCGGCCTAAGCCATTAGTAGGACATCCCCTGAGGGCTCCCAGTATGTGAGAAGGGGCAGGTTGGGCTGAGGAACGCCCCCCCCCCCCCCCCCCGCTGCAGTGCACGAATTTTGTGCACCGGGCCCCTAGTGTTTTCATATTTCTCTTGGCCTTCCTTATGTCTTCTTTTGAAAAGTATCTATTTAGATCCATTGCCCATTTTGTGATTGGGTTATCTTCCTTTTGTTAAGTTGTATGAGTTCCCTGTAAATGTTGGAGATTAAACCCTTATCTGTGATAACATTGGCAAATATGTTCTGCCATGCAGTGGGCTTTCTTGTTGTTTTATTGATGGTTTCTTTTGTTATGCAAAAGCTTTTTATTTTTATGTAGTCCCATTTGTTTATTTTCTCTTTAGTTTCCATTGCCCTAGAAGCTGTATCGGTGAAGAATTGCTTTGGCATATGTCTGAGATTTTGCTGCCTGTGGATTCCTCTAGTATTTTTATGATTTCCCATTACACCATACACACACACACACAAAATGAAATTAGACCACCAACTTACATCATACACAAAAATAAACTCAAAATGGATAAAGGACTTAAACATAAGACGGTCTCTGCCATTTTAGCTGGACATACAATGAGCAGGGGGAGAGTTCATAACTCTTGGCCAGCGGATAATTTGCCATGGAAAATAAAAATTTAATAATATTTTATGGAGAATATTGCAATGATCACATTGGCCAGGCATCAGACATTGTTCCTGTGACCTTCAGTTTCCTTAAGGCTGCCCTTGTAAATGTCCTTCATGGGGATGATCAACTTCTGTCTCTCCTCTGAACCACATTGACATGTGTCAGCTGTTCTCATTTAATTAAATGGTGTCCAACCTTTGGTAATCTTGCTCTTCTCTCAGTTTTGTTCTCTAAGCCAGTCTGGATGCAATGCCCACTGATGTTTAAAAAGTGATTCCAGCGCAGGTGTTCTCAGTTCCTGGGAGGTCTTTGTTACCTGATCTATGTCTCCAGAAATTGTGTATGGATGACATTCTAGTAAATTAAATCACATCTTAAATAAGGTAGAACTCACTTTTTACAAAAATTCCATAGTGAATCCCTTCCCCACCATCTCTCAAGTCCTTAATTTACTTGAATTACAACTCTAGATTCTTATTTGTTCAGTATACTTAAAAATGAGGACAACTGGTGTGGAATATTGAGAAAAATATAATATATTAAAACCAGCTTTTATATTTATAAAGGTTTATAGCCAGTGCCTGACATTGTTTCTGTACTATAGTTAACCAAATAACTAGTAATAGATGGATAAATGAAATTCTAAAATAAATCTGTAAAATTTATCGTATAAAAGCAGATAATCAAATAACTTTCAAAACAGGAATGCCATCTTATGTCATTTCATTTAAACAATAATAAATTTATATTTTGCAAATGAACTTAATTTGCTTTTAAGAGTATTTTGTTTCATTTAACTGTGACAGTAGTGAAAGGTTAGAGACTTTGCAGAACATTTCATTATATTTGGCATTTTTTCACTTGATCGAACAAATCTTTTGCCAACAGTTTGAGGACATGAGGACTTTGAAGGTAAACTCTAAATTTGTTCAGTCCGAATTGTTTGCTTAGTGTTATTTGAACTTAAAGGAATAGTTCATTTTATGTGCCATAATGAGTTCTCTATCAACAGAAATGTTAAAAGAGATTGGCTAAGAAAATGTCTACATTTCAAGAAAGTTGTTTCCTGATTAATGGTTTGCAACCTTTGCTGGACTTTGGAATGACAAGTAGAGTTAAAATAAATAAATAAATAAATAAATAAATAAATAAGAGCCTGGTAATTAATTGTATTGTTTGTGATTGGGTCTGAGCATTAGTATTGTTAAAAAGCCTCCCCAGTGATTCTAATGTGCACATAGGATTAAGAAACTTTCCTCTACACAACTTCTCTATTTCCTTCAACCTCTTAAGAGTTTGCTAATCCAAGGATGTGTTGTACTTTTACTAGCTTAAAAAATACAAAACACATTGTGTATTTTAGTTTTGCAACTAAAAATAGAAATCAGAATATAATAATTTATCTATGACCTAAGCAACCTGAAATGAATTTTAATGAAACAAAATCTACTTTTTATACAAAGGTCTACTATGTTCTAGGCATGGTTTAAGTACTTTACATATATTAATTCACTGAACTTAGAGAATAACGATATGAGGATGGCATTAGCAATATCTTCATCATCATCATTATCATCCCATTACAGGTAAACTGATGGAGAGATTAAAAAACATGCCTATCTGCTAATAAGTGGAAAAACTGAAACCCAGGCAGTTTGGCTTCAGAAGACACAAACTTGGCCAAACTATTGCACTGACTCTCCTGGTTTTACAAATAGGACCTGACACAGCTTGAACACCCAAATAGTTCTTCCAACCGAATGGCCTCCTTTAGGACATTACAAGGCACACGGGACACGCTTGATTTGTTTTGAATGAATGAGTGCAGAATCCAGCCCTGTGTGAAAGAATGAGCTTTAGACTCCAATATCTTCTAGGCTTTCCATTAGAAACATATCAAAGGCAGATGGAAATTCATCCTTGTGAAATACTCAGAAAATGATGTGGCATGCTATCCCAGAGGTAATGCATTTTAATACTCAACCTCCTTCCTTCTGAAAGTTTCTTCTTCGATCTAATCCAAATCTCTCACACTCAAATTTAGAGTGTTTTATTTTATTATATTCTCTTCTGTCTTCAGAGAAGCTGGGGGAAAAAATGGTTTGGTAAAGGGCTGTGTCCCTCAGCGAATAGATGGAATATAGGTGGAGCTTTGTACTCCATTCCTATCAGGCAGCTAAAGGCACTACTCCAGGGGTTGTCAACCCTGAATGGTCAGGAGCATCACCTAGGGAGCTTTTAAAAAATGACTCATACCCAGATCTCACACCAATTCCATGCTGTGGTCATCTTCCCATGCCAAAATAGCTATCCACTTCTTAACTGCCAGGTCTTACATCATTTGTAGAGCTGGCACTTTTAATAGATTTTGGGTTTCTTTGCAACAAGGATTTGCCAGTCTGTAATAAGTTCCATAGATAGTTGCTCCCTTAACCCCCGACACAGCCAGTTCACCGGGTGAGGATGATCTCTTGTCCAAGAACCAGAGAGGCACATAACCCACGGTGGGCATGAGGTTAAGTCCAGCCATGGCTGATCCACAAAACACCAGACGCATGTTTTCAATTCCTCAGCCCTGTCGTGAACCTAGGTGGTTGTGTCAGTTGTGCTGTGGTGAAGGATTCCGGAAGCACCAGGGTGAATGGCTGGTTCTTTGCTGCCCCATGTAGTATTCTACCTCGAAAGCTGAGGCCCGTGATGTAACAGCTGGGCTATTGAAATGAAGCCCTCATCCCGGTGGCAGAACTCAACTACAGTATCAGCTATGAACAAGTAGCGCTGATGAAACAAAGAGTATGAACAAAAAATAAATCTCTGTGCTTTGATTTAGTTCAAGTTCCACTTCATCACGTAAATGACTTATGTTTATCCCCCAAATGGCAGCTGAATCCAGTCCTCTCTGTGTTGGGCTAAAAGGAAGCAGAGAAATTCTCCCTACCTTTTTGCACAGCATCCCCTTAAATAAAAGGCAGATTCTCTTTGTCTGCAAAATTTCCCCAAGGGATTGATTGTAAACATATTCCCACACCGTATACACAAACAGCATTTGACATGTGCTGTAAAGTGAACAGGTTGGCAGGCTGCTAGATGCGTCGTTGTTTTCTTATATACTAAGTAGCAGGACTTTTGAAAACTGGAGACTATTATATAATTGTGCAAAGCAACAGTAAATCCACATGTGATATAATAAAAGCTATTTTGAAAAGTAAAAAAAAAATAATCTTCACAGAACAATGGACTGAGAGCAACTGCTTGGTATTTCAAACAATAGATCTGTTTGCTGTCATTATTGATTTAAATCCAAATGATTCTGAGCTATAAAATAGCAAGCAAACTAAAACACCCACACCTGTTCCCGTGAAAGCAAAACAACAAGAACACAGAATCAAACAAAATAAACAGCACCAGCATCAATAACAATTGCAGCAACACCGCATCAGTCTCAGAGCCAGGGAAGCCGCACAGCCCCTGGCAGGCAGCTGAGGCCTGCACAGCTGTGTACAGGCCAGAATGAGATGAGGAGAAAGGTGTCCGCGTCTAATTTTTACCTCTGCTTTTTTTTCATAAGAGCTGCCAGGCTTCTCCTTGGTGATTTATTACTTTCGCTTCAAAGGGGAAATTTAATATTTGGTTTAGGAAAATGGCATGAAATTAAAGGATGCTGAGAAATGCTCTGGGCAGCTCTAGGAAGGACAGAAAACAATTTGTGGACGGCGGTTTCCTTTGTTAAAGGGTGGCAAATTGTTATAAAACCCGCTTTTGAGTTTCAAAGTTCCCTTTTCTGTTCTTAAAGGAAGAACAGTGTCCCTGGACTCCATCAGGAATCTTGGGGCCTTTGTGAAACAAGCATGAGGGGCTAGTGCTGTCCCACCTTCTGCACAACAAGGAGCCCATTTGGAGGCCAAGGTTGCTTGTAGGGTGATGCTGGTCCTCTCAGCCAGCATCTCTGGAAGGGCTTAATGTCTGTTCCATTTTGTCAGAGGTGCAGGCAGCAGGCTTGGCATCCTCCTGATGTCTATGCTGGAGGGATGGAGGGCCAGAGATATGCAAACTGAATGTCTTTGCAGCCCCTGCCTCTCAGCCCCCGGGCCATCACGCCCCTAGCTTTTTCCTGTGTCCTCATCAGGATAAACCTGCATATAGGCTTTCAGTAGTAGGAGCTAAGAAATCTGGATTCAGATATTTTTTATTTACTGTAAGCAAACCAACATTTCTACACGCCTCCAATTTCTTACCTATAAGCCATGGATGTGGATGGGTATAAGTGAAATAAATCCAACCCTAGCATTGCATGATTAGTGGGTTAGTGTCTTTTCACACACACACACACCACACACACACACACACACACACATATATTTTTCCACAGTTTGAGATATCATGATGTCAAAAGCAAAAGTGTTAAGAGCTATAGTTTTTTCACCCACAGGGAAACTGAGCTGACTCAAACAGAGGAAATTTTCTATTTTCATGTACAGCCTCTGGGATAGCTTCTCCTGTACCTGTAGCAAGAGTACAGGCAGCAAGTTGCTAATATTGTTTTCAGCCATTAGTTATGGATTCCTTTTGCATATCTCATATATGCTCAGATGAGACAAAAATAATTAATTCTGAAGTGTCCCCAGCCTTCCAACCACTCCCAATTCCATCCAGACTTTGATGTCTGTCTCTCAGCTTTTTTCCCATTCTCACAAAGCTTCTCTCCTCTTTCTGAGTTCTGCAAGACTTAGCGTTGAAAGAGAATTCAAGATGCTAGAGGAAAAGGAGAACTTAGAACATATCCATTGAATTAAATAATAGAATTGAAAGAGAGGAGAGAGCAAAGCTATCCGTGCTGGAGTAGAAAATCATTTTGTCCAGGGGCTTTTAAGAGAGGAGCATCTTGGCAGTTGCAACATGTAATGGAAGAAAATAGGAAGGAAGGAGGGGTTTATAAGTTTGCCTTGGACTATGTATTTGGATCCTCTTCAGCTCTTTTTGTTTGTTTTATTGACTGTTCCATGACTCTGAGACTAAGCCACATAGTATCAGGTAGTACACGGTGTTGGTTTTTTTAAACTAAGTATTGAAATGGTAGCTCAGAAGATTAGAATTTTGTTTAGCTCGCAGTTCATGGCCCATGCCAGTTATGATAACATGTAAGCTCCCTCATCTCCCAAAGAAAACAAAAACAACTAGGATTCTTTAAATCTTGAGTTCAGATAATGTTCTCAATGCTCAAGGCATCTACTATCTTAACAGACATGGCCCCTTTGCTTCAACCACCATTTTCCCAGATAAGGTGATAATTATGATGGCGATAGGAAGCTAGTCTGTTATTCATGCTTTTGGCACAAGTGAATGACTATCATTATGCCAATAAATAACCCAAGGCAAATGATAATGAGAACAAGTCTGAACTTAGTCCAATATCACACAGTGCCTCCTGGGCTATGAAGCTTCAACATGGCATTTGTCATTTCAATATAATGACCAAAGGTTATCCTAAAATTCCCAATGTCTGATGGGGCTGTGGATATCATTACTGAGATAGAGGAAAGCAGTGTGACAAAGGAAGGGTTAGGAGTCCAGGTCTCCATTTGAAGGTATTGTCAAATCAGCTATCTAGAGGAGGTGGAGGGTCCTCTATTTCCTGAATTAATTATCTGTGAATGAATTCTGTGAATTCATATTTTGGGGGGAGAAAAAGCTGTTTTATATTAAAATATTCATTAATAAACTGATCACTTATAAAATTAGAACCAAGTCAACTATCCTTGCCTGATAAAATTGCAGAATAAAGCTACCCATTTCTCAAAAAGGCAGAATGACATGTATTTAACAAGAGTTTTTTTTGGAAAACTGCTGGAATCCCAAACACAGACACCGATGAATATGGATCTGGAAGGATTACTCCATGGGAAGACTAGAGAAAATGGAAGGGGATTTTGGCCTGATGGATTATTCAAAAGGGAATGGTTTGAACATCCAAAGATGAGAGAGACCCTTGAGAAAATTGATGAGCCCACTGAGTGTTTCTGAAAATTGATCTTCTAGGATTGTTGTGTTGAAGTTAAACCTGAGAGGATCAGCATTGTTTCTTGCTATCATGTAATATTTTTTAAAAACCATGCTTTTACAAAAAATCCACGTTTTGCTTATTCTAAGATTTGCTACAGAATGTAATTATATCCCACATCTCTCCAAATATAAAATAAAAACATATTTTCATGCTTGTAAAGTTTAATATATTTTCATGAAAATATCTAAAATGAATCACTCTAGGCATGTATTATGTATGTATGTATATGTATGTGCATGACTGTCTGCTCAGGTTAATTATTCCATGCTACTCCAGAATACATACCACCTCTCAGATCTGATAACTGGTTTTCCTGGTCACAGTCATGGACGTGGTAATTCTGAGGTGAGTATCAGGGAACTGGTACCACTTCCTATTTTCATTCTCCTCACCACTGAAATTGAACCCAAATTGTTGCTTAAGGGCTGGATCTTTTAGAGTCTTAGCTGCAGCTTCCCCATCAGCACTCATGAATCCTCCACCGTGCGGCACTGTGCAGTGTCAGCCATTAGAGGGCACCGCTGTTGCACAATGTGTTAGGCTTGCTGTTTCCAGGCAGCTGGAGTCCTTGCCAGGCGGCAATTTTTGGCAGCAGTTTTCAGAAAGGAAACAGGTTGCTGTTGATGGTGGCAGGTAATAACCAATATTGATAACCAGGAAACTAAAATCATAAATTATTATAGTTATAAATTACCATAATTTTGGTAGAATGAGAAAATAACTATGTTGAAGATATTGTTAAAGAATAACACTTCAAGGAAGTTGTGAACTCAGATTTTAAACCAGAGTTTCATCCCAGTGGGACTCAGATGGAACTAAGCCAGAGATTAGGAGGCGACATTTTTTTTTTTTTTTTTGTCTTGGTGCTCACATAGAAATGTTCCATTTAGTTAAGGTGAAATAATGTACTTAGCTGAGAGCTAAATGTGTGATGTCCATTAGCAATAGTGGATCATTCCCTTTGCAGATTGTTCACAAAAAACCTTTAGTACCAGACAGTCTGATACATTAATAAAGGAGAGCACATTAATTTTAATATGGTTCTGAAAAAAAATAAATTGGGAAGAATGAATTTTCTTCTTCAAGTTCCCATTATAATGAATTGCAAGACTAAAAGAAATGACAATTGGATTATCTCTTCCACAATTCTGTTTCCTTAATGCAGATAACTGGTATTTGAATGTAATTTGGAAATGTCACTTGAAAAAAGTAACAGCCAAGCGGAATTAAGAGCAGATAAATCAATAGACGAGCCATTAGGCTCTCCATTCAAAATGTCACGGTGGAGCGTTACAGTCCATGTGTTTGTGAATCACTGTCTTTTTTATTGTCATTTCATTTTTCTGGTCCTGTTAGTGCAGCTGATTAGAAGAGCATGATGCTGAACATAAAACCAAGGTCATGGGTTTGATTCTTATACACTCAGGATGCTAAGATTGGTCAGGCCTCATGTTTCATTGTTGTAGCCTCCTTGCAGCCTATCCTTTTATCTATGAGTGGCTTCTCTATACATGCTTTTATTCCAGTGAGTCCAGAATTGATTCCATTTTCCATTCCACCTTTTTCTTGTGCATGGTTTTCTTCCCCAAACCCTATCTAACTGTTGAAAGTCTATTCATTATTCCAGGCCCAGGTGTCATGCACATTATATGTAAAGGCTTCCCTGAGCCTAAGCAAGAATCTTCCTGCTCTGAACCCTCATGGCATTCTGTGTGTCACTTTATGAAAGTTGTCTTATTTCACTTGTGATCATATAGTTTATCTTCTAACATAGGATAAGTTCCTTGAAGGCAGGCATAGTTTCTTTTCTTATATTCCCCACATAATAACAAGTTAATTTGTGAGAATTAGAGGCTCCAAAGGGATTTATTAATTGGATTAATGCATTAACTAAGTTAATAAATTAATTGGCAATGGTACATTAAAAAATAGAGCGAGGTTGGCCCAGTACAGCTACTGAAAATCCAATTAAATAACACATTCAAGTAGCAGTAAGTGTAAGCGTAAAAGAAAGTACTCTCCTTTTTTCTTAAATTATAATTGTACTGTGTACTCTGGACTGGGAGGTAATGAATCACCATGCTGAATACAGTGAACAAAGACAGGAATAAATATGAAGACTCACTCTTCATACTTACTCTTTGATTTATCCTCGGTATATGCAGCATGCAAAGAGATGAGTGACAGAAGGGATATTTAATGTTTCAGACTCCAGTTTCCTCTCTCTGAAGAGAAACAAAGTGAATCCTTTAAAAGCTTTAAAAGCTGGGGGGGGGGGGGGGGCGGGGGGCGGGGTGGCGAGGGCAGTTTCTCAGGCAGAAGAATCTAAGACACTGACGGAACACAAGAGGGAGCCCTTTCCTACCCAGTCAGAGAAAAGAAGCACGCCCTTGCTTTTAGAGATGTTCCCGAACCCTTAAAAAAGGCATCTAATACTTTCTTCTCTTTTTGCCTTTTTAAATTTCAAACTCATATAAAGTTTAAAAATTATAAGATGAAATATATTGGGTTATCAAAAAGTATGTTGAGATTGTAGTCTGCTAAAGGTTTAGTCTTTCATTTTTTATACTAAACAGACTGAATTAATTTTATATAGCAGTAAAGATATATCTTGCCTTATATGTATATGTGTAAACTATGCATGCTTTTTAGCATTTAATGTGTTTTGTTGTAGACCCCATGATTTATGGGAGAGTATGCTGGTCTAGAATTCAAGGAATCTGAATTTCATCCCATTTCTCCCATTGTATGACTTTAGATAAGATAATCAATTACTTTTTTCTTCCTTTTTTTTTTTTTTTTTGAATCAGAGGTTTGAATCAGATGGTTTTTAAGGTCTTTTCCAGGTTAAATAGTTTCCTGGGTCTAAGAACTAGGATGGTTTTATTAAGTCTTTGATAAATATTTGGGATATGGATATCAAACATATATGTCATAGATATCTGCCTTTGAGGTCTCTTATAAAAGAATCAGTATAAATTGAATAAATTGAAGACACAATGTTTTAGAAACCAGGCTGGAGTACTTAAACTTTGAGGTCAAAATATTTCTGTGAATTTTCTACACAGTGTATTACTCATATGGTCTTGAAGTGACTCAGTGTTGGTGACTAGTTAGTTCTATAAATACATGAAGACATTACTTGATCTTTTTGATTAGTGGTTGGTTTAACTGAACCAAAGAAAAGGTTTTATTTGTCGGAAGCAGGGGCTGAAGGTTGTGAGGGCTAGTTTATGTGGTTTTTTCTTAAGCGGTATATTTTCAGTGTCTGTATTTAGAGGAGTAAATAAAACTTCAGTAGATTAAAGATATCATTTAAAGGGAGAACATAATAACTATCTTAATTAGGGGGAGGGCAGCATTATCACTATAATAGTGAACTAAATTACTTCTATCCTGTCCTCAGCCCATGGATGTAGTTATCATGCTAGCTCTTGGTACTCATTCTCCACCTCATTTTGTGTGGGACATTCTTCTTTCTGCCACCAACTTCCTCATCTTGCTCTCTTTCTCTCCTGAGTTACACGGATCTTGCATATCTCTAGCAAGCCTTAGAAATCTTTGATAAGTATGGCCTGATTAACCCTGTGAAAGAACAAGAGAGGATGAGAGTCCAAGAGGTTATTTTCTGGGAGAAATCAATGGCTCAATGGTTTGGGGATAAAGAGGATGACACATGTGAAAAACAATGTAAAATATTTCATCATAATGTAAAAGAAATCCAGAGCAGATAGATATTCTAAAGCTTAGGAATGCGCTTTCTTCCTCATCACATCATTCCTTCTCTCAGTAAACATTGAGCATCTTCTGTGTGTCAGGCACTGTGCCAGGCACTCGGTTATCCAGTTAAATTAGATGTGTTCTATGGTTTCAAGACTATTGGATTCTAAGCAGGAATGTGAACAGGTAAATAAGAATGGAAAAGAATAAGCAGATACCAACAGAGTGATGGCACGAAGGAGGAGTAAAGATTCTGCTTCTCTAGAACATAGAAGCTTCACAGAGGAGGATTTGGTGGTGTTGAGTATAAGATTACTAGTTTTCCAGGTGGCTTTAGGGAGGATCAGCAATGCAAGCAGAAGAAAACGTTTTGCAACTGCACAGGGATAACAATGACACGGTGTGTTCAGGGAACTAGGAGTTGTTTGGTGTGGTGGGAGACCAAATTCAAGGGAAGGGGTGGAGGGAGGTGAGGCTGCTAAATCAGGTATGAGTCAACCCTGGGTTGTGAGCCATGTGAAAAATGTAAGCTAGTTTACCTTAAAGGTGATGCATTTTATGTGGGGAAAAGGGTCATAAAATGAATATTTTAGAGAGATCACTACAGAAGTTCTTAAAGATGCATTTGAGTGGTATAAGAATGGAGGCTGTAGGCAATATTTGAGGTTGATTGAGAATAAGGTTTATATAAGAGCAAACTTCATCTTGCCTACGCTTTCTGTTTTTTGGTTTTATGTAAGTACACCCCTCTTCACAGTGGTCTCGTCTATTTAGGTTTAAGAGTGTTTTATAGTTTTAAAAGCTTCTCCTTCCTTCTATTATCCTATTCTATGAAAAATATGTCAAAAGGGCATCATTAACCTCATTTTATGTATGGAAAAACTAGATAGAGAGTCCACAGTAAAGTTAGAATTAGAACTTGTACTCCTAAGTTTTGTCTTTTTGCCTTTCCTTATTTCTTTCCATTTTTCTCCCTCACTCTCTCTCCTTTTTCTTCCTCCCTTTCCCCTCTCTCTTTCTTCTTCAATTAAGGAAGACTCCCTACTAAGTTGCTAAAAAAAATAATAATAAAAGGCATTATGTAGAAATGGGGCTCTGCCCAAAATGCAATCAATATGGTTGCTGAAAGACCAAACAATGATTCATGGGGTGCATTTAAATGAGTGAAAAGTTCAGTCGCCAAACACACATTGTGCATACATATGTGTGTAAATATGCACGTGTGTGTGTACATAGGTTGTATGTATGCTTTCTGATATAGGTGAATTTGGGTGCACATGGTCAAACTTTGTTCTTGGTTTGCTGTGTATATGGGCTAGGGAAAAACTGGAAAACAAATTCAGAGGCAGCAGGTCCCCTGGAGATAGAGGTTTTCTTAGGTGCTGTTCAAAGGAGACTCGCTGAACAGGAGCTGCCATGCCAACCGTGTGTTTCTCTGCTGCTGATTTACAGAGTCTACCCGTAACCTTATGATCCAGAGAGAACAAATTTCTTTAAAGGCCAGATTTCTCCATGAGAATTCTTTCTAGCATTTTTTTTTTCATATGAAATGAAATGTACTCCACAAGAAACAAGTTTGCTCATGGTAGCACCTGGCTCCAATTATGAGGGTTTTTTCCTTATTAATAGCTATAAAGAGGCAGGTTGTGTAACCAGGCATAATTTTCACAGCTAAAAATAACCTAATCTCTGTTACCAGGTCTTTGGGCAAAACACAAGGAAAATTTCCCCATGTTAGCACTCATTCTGTGAGTTCCTTTTGGACTTATTTGCAGTCATGCCCCTTGAAAGGCAATTAGTCATAAGGGTTCTGGCACTGCGTGTTAGCAAAAGCTGTAACCACACATGACAAGGAATGAAATTCTCTGGAAAAACAAATAAGTACCTTAAGAATTCCCCAGATGCCTCAATAGTATTATGTCTTAACTGGCACAGGCGTTGTTGCCCTTCTACCGGACTAGGCCAGTGGTCGGCAAACTGCGGCTCTTTGGCCCCTTGAGTGTGGCTCTTCCACAAAATACCACGTGCAGGCGCGCACATACAGTGCGATTGAAACTTCGTGGCCCATGCGCAGAAGTCAGTATTTTGTGGAAAAGCCACACTCAAGGGGCCAAAGAGCCGCATGTGGCTCGCAAGCCGCAGTTTGCCGACCACTGGTAGGCTGTTGAGCCCTAGATAATGTATATTAGTATCATTTCAGGAGTGGTGCAGAAAGAAGCAAGGATTCTCGAGGCATGCTGAGCAGAAAGATCCTTTCATCCTCCCTTCATTATAATTGCAGTCAGCTCCAAAATAGTTGGTTTATCTGATGAAGGTGGACGGCTTAGAGACCAATGCTGTGCTGGCATTGTGGGAGGTCTGGTTTCTCTAGAGATGAAAATATGCAGGGAAGCACAGCTGTGAAGCACAGGACAAAGATGAAGGAAGGGGTTGTCCTTCCTGGGCTCCTGTTCTCCTGTGTAGGCTTTCAGCACCCCAAACCGTTAGGGTGTTACATGGAATCGGATAATAGAGCTGCTTGCTTGGGCTCGATTATAGAGCACTCACCTGAGAAACTGTAAGGAGCAGGACTATAAATCTTATCCTCAAATATTGAATTATCTCTAATTTATTTACTTAGGGAATTGAGAACCCTGAGTTCTGCAATAAAATGTATAAAGATTTATTATGGAAGGCCAATATGAAGAGCAGGAAGAACAACCTGCTTAGTTCTTCTGTGGTAGAAACATTTCTAAATAGCAGGATTGTTAGAAGCCAAACCTCATTTAGAAAGCAAGGACAGAGTTGCCCCCTTGTGCCCAGCACTGGGCACAAAGAGGCAAGGTCACCTTCAAAAGTAATTGCCCAACACTCTCTTGCTATCAGTCAAAAATGAAATGCAAACATGAATATATTTTCCCCTCATAAGTAGAAACAAAATGAAGTTGGGCAGAGAGTGCAGTAGTATTTGTTTTCCCTCTGTACTTCCTTAAGGGAGCACAGATATTATCCCAGGGAAGACTTTTCCTCCCCACCTGTTTTATCATCTTCCAATACACAATTCTCACAACTCTGTATTTGCTCCTCCTGTTTTTTTTTTAAAGGTGCAGAATTATGGAGAAGGTTGCATTGGATTTGGCAGAAGACCAACGATTATAGAATCTGAGGTATTCCACATATGCTCCACCACAAATTTTATTACTTTAACACCTTGAATTAAAAAGTGAGACTAGCCTAGCCAGTGTGGATCAGTGGTTGAGTATTGACCTATGAACCAGGAGGTCACTGTGTGACCTTGTTCAAATGAGTTTATCTCCCTGTGTCTCATTTTCTTAAATATTTAGAATGTCAGCTGTCTCTTTACGTGCCTAATTTCTATAAGCTATTGTCCAATTTTCTTTGATTTTGAAAACTTTGATACTGGTGGATTTGTTTAAGAAAATTTTTATTTTCTGTTGTATTGCCATTTTCCCCTGAGTTAAAAAGGAAATTGGTGTCTTAAGACCAATATCCTTATTCTGTTCTGGCTCTATTCAGTACTGATATTTAAATAGTTTTGAATTGTCTATGAATTATTACTATTCCTTTGGGTTCCTCCCTTACAATTAGTTCAACCAAGCCTGCTCCATCCAAATACGTGTTTTCGACTTGTTCACTTCTTTTTTAGGTTTAAAAATGTGCTTGAAGTGCTCCATGTAAGGAGGCACAAATAATTTAGCTGTAAGACTAAGAAAATTTTCTGTTTTTGAGCAGGTTTTTTTTTTTTTTAAACATTCGGTGGTTACAAATCTTGCCTACTTTTTTCCAGATTTACCCTACTGTTCAAGTTTCAAACATGAATAATCCTCTCAACTGGATTTCTTCACCCAAAATAGTTCTCTGGTGAATAACTTTATATCAGAAGTTAGTTTTAGTTTGTGTGTTTGGGTCAAGAACAAAAGAATTGCTACTTTGACCTAGGCCAAGAATTTATCCTGCTAAAGTCCACCTCTGACAAGGCACCAAGGAATTCAAGGTGGAGAGAGCTATATGGCAATAATGGGGATGGGAACGTGGGACAAGGCAGGGGAAGTGATAACACCCATCATTCCTAACAACCATCATGTTGATGATGTTTCCAGTTTTAGATTTTCTACACAGGATGAATTTACCTATCTATATTCCTATGATCATCACCTATCCCTATTGAGCCCTTATCATATCATGAGGTTTAAGCAGAATTATAGGCAGTTATGAATGGAAAGCACCTTAGGGATAGTCTTCTATGTGGGTAAAAGAGAGGGCAAAAAATGCTTATAATAGCGAATTATAAATGGGATTAAGCCTTGGCAACAAGGTTGGGAAATTCTAGTTGCAATTTCATTTTTTTTTCTTTATTTTTATTGTTGACACTATTACAGAAGTTTTCATTTATTACCTTTTGCCCCCCTCCACCCAGCCTCTGCCACACCTCTTCCCTCTGGCCTCACCACACCATTGTCTGTGTCCATGGATACTTAAGTAATTAATTTTCTTTTTAACAAAGTAATACAAGCACCTAAATAAAAAATGAAAGGCTTTTAATGCAAATAGCTTCCCCTGACCCTTCCTACCCTCTCCTGTCACATTTCTCAGAGCCAAATACTTCACCTTCTCTGCTGTTTCTTTTGGTATTTGCCTTTGTAATTCTAAATGAAATGCTTATGTAATAATTTCCTGATTTCTTTTTATGGACATAATCTGTTGCTTGCTGGTAATGTTAACTCGATTATGGGACAATACAGGGTAAAAGTTAAAAGCAAGAACAGTGGAGCTGGAAGACCTGGGCTTAAAATCTTGGAGCCACCAATTCCCAGCTGTATGACCTTGAATGAGTTACTTTATCCTGTACCTCAAGTGTCTTGTATGTGTAATTGACATAAGACTGTACTTTCTCATTGGGTGGTTGTGAGAGTTAAATGGGTGAGAACATGTAAAAACATCTAGAACAGTCTCAGCACACAGTACTATTTTTCGATGAGTATTAGCAGTTAAATGGCATTCCCTACCCCCCTTTCTCAATACTATGTTTAGAGGTAAATCTCTAGTGAGGAAATACATGATTATGATCCAGAACTACTTTTGAACACTGAGCTATGTGACTCTTCCAAGGTCCTTTGTAACCAAATTTTTTCTTTCCAGAAAATACTTTTCTCCCAGAAATTAATAGCAACTTCATTTATTTTTCATTTTTGTCCTTTTCATGATCTTTATTTGAAAGATGCCCACAGAAAATCTGTGTTTCCAAGGGACTGTGTCCTAACCAATGACCCTTTCTAAAAAAAAAAACACCGAAGTTTGACCTCTTCCCTCTGGATAGGTTATGCTCCAGTCTTGCTGTATGATCATATAGGATTCCCTGTTTTGTGAATCCCATGTCTTCCTTTTTCTTTTACATTTTCTCATTGTAGAAGCATATTTTCCAGTACCTTCCACAGAAAGTGTTCATGGAATATCCATTTTTAACACCTTGCTTGTATGGAACTGCCTTTCTTCGGTCAATCATACTTGATTGACATATTGGGCTATCTATAGAATTCTGGGTTGAGCATTATTACCTTGGGAATATTTAGGGTGTTGTTTTCTAGCTTTTGAGAAGTTCACTACTCTTCTGATTACAAACTCTTTTGACTCTTCTGAAATCTTGCAAGATCTCTATCCTCAATGACTTTTCGTAATAGTGTGACCTCTTATTATTTGCTTGGTTTTTAGTTTGTTGTGTTTGATATTTAAATTTAGAAATTCATGTTCTTCAGTTCTAGAGAGTATTCTTAAATTATTCATATCATAATTTTTTCTCCCATCCTCTTTGTGGAACCCCTATTAGTTAGATAATGGGCATTGTGAATTGATGTTCCAATTTTTTCATTTTTTTCTGTCCTACTTTCTACTGCATTTTCAATGCTGCTTCCAGAGAAAT
This sequence comes from Myotis yumanensis, assembly GCF_028538775.1. Classification (NCBI taxonomy): domain Eukaryota; kingdom Metazoa; phylum Chordata; class Mammalia; order Chiroptera; family Vespertilionidae; genus Myotis; species Myotis yumanensis. Next base: position 24,654,853 of record NW_027223754.1, on the reverse strand, counting down.
TTACTCAAGTTTAGGTTCTAATTTTTCCATAAGTTTATCTCAGTTTTGCAATCAGGTATTTCAAGAATTCTTACCAATTTGCTGATAGTGAGTTTTTTACTTAGCATCCTATTTTTATTTCATGGCCTTAGGAATGAATAAGGAGGGATTCTTTGAGGTTTCAATCAAGCTTATATATCCACTATTCTTTATACCATGGTGATCACAGTCATGTATTCAATCCTCAGACATATAAATTTAGGGGTAAACAAGGTTGTAAGAGACAAAGTCTCAAGAACAAAGTACATAAGAAATTAATTTATGGATGACAAGAGAATTGAGATATGTTAACTAAGGCTCTTTACCAGTACCAAGAATCTTAGAAATGTTATCTCTAAGTTTGATAAGAATGGAATTTTTGAGCAAAAGTGTTGTGTGGCATGAACTAATAATAATTTTATTTACCCATGAAAATATTAAAATATGACTTTACTTTTTATGTTTATTCTTGTTCTAGCCACATTGACCTACTTTTCTGCTATATCCTCAGACTTGAAAACAACCAAATTGGTGAAACATAACCTAGCTAGGCTTTAGAATGACCTTGTAAACTAGTTAAAAAACGAGTGTGTGTGTGTGTGTGTGTGTGTGTGTGTGTGTGTCAGAGCCAAATTCCAAACTTTCTGGGTCAGATACATTGGACCCAGCATCTCTTTTAAGCACACCCCTATGATTCTGTTCACATATACTTGGAAAATCACTGAAATAAATGTTCAGACTCGTCTTCATCTAATGCTTGTGTCAGGTACAAGAGTTTACTCAGAGAAAGGTTCTCAGGAAGCTTTCCTTATAGCAATGAATCTACTTAACTCTGAGCTACCAGTCACACTGACTTAATTGTCAGACACAAGATGGAATTTTATTGCATTTCTGCCCAGATGTATGATCTTTGCTAAGTTATTTAACCTCTATGAACCTGAATTTACCCATCTGTAAATTGAAGGAAACAATAAGCTGCAATACGGTAGAAAAAAATGTTTAATACATGGTCAAGTGTCAAATTTTTTTTTAATGTCCTCCTTTTGATGGAAATGTCATCAAAATGTCATTTTTTAATGACACTTGGGTGAGTGCTTCCTGATGAGGTAGGATGCCATAAACTTGCTGATAACGCATCTCTGGCTACTGGATGTGATGACTTGCTCTCGGTAGATCTCTTGTACATAGTGATTCCCATCCAAGGGGTGTGGGTCTTCCTTAGATTCAGTCCCGGGCAGTGTCACTTCCTGATCTTAGCACCTTATCCTTTTCCTGACTTTGTGATTTCCTGACCTCGTGCATCTTGAGAGGCAGCCATGACAGAGGGGAAATAGCACTAGGATTTGGAGATCATCCTGGCTTTTTCACCTACTAACGGCATAAACTCAGAAGTTTCAGAGAGGCATTCCTAGACCTTCTGATAGAAATAGCTTCCTTCTGGTTTATTTTTCCTGAGTACATTTTTTTCATGCCACTTATCATCTATATAATGTGATTGTTATATACATTTTAGAAATATATGATGTGATAATTGGCTTAATGTCTGCCTATTCTTCTGAACTCAGAGCTCCATGTCTATTTTGCTCACTATCATATGCCCAGCACAGTTTGCACAATGTTGATCACCTAATAGCATCTGAACATGTATATGTGTTGAATGAATGATAAAATAAATGACTACATAAATAATACTGAGATAAAAATCACTTTCTCAAATGATAATTATACAGATCAAATGAGGTAAGGTATATGCAATGCTTTGTAAGCTATAGTAATAGAAGTGTAAATTTTCTTAATTTGGTTAATCTATTCTTCTCTACAATTGTGTTGACAAAAAACATTTGGCCTACAGCAGTACTGCTCAAAGTAGTACTGGTCCAAAAGCTAGAAGCAACAGCAACATGTGGCATTTGTTAAAAGTGCAAATTTATAGACATGACCGGTGTGGCTCAGTTTGTTGAATTTTCTTCCATGCACCCAAAGGTCTCTGGTTAGATTCCCAGTCAGGGCATATACCCAAGGTTGTGGGTTTGATCACTGATCAGGATGTATATGGGAGGCAACTGATTGATGTTTCTCTCTTTCTCCCTCTCTCTCTCTCCCTCTCCTTTACTCTCTCTAAGATAAATAGAAACATATTTAAAAATGCAAATTTAGCTTGGCAGGCAGGGCTCAGTGGTTGAGCTCTGACCTATGAACCAGTAGGTCACAGTTTGATTCCAGGTCAGGGCACATGCTCAGTTTGAGAGCTCCATCCTGAGTGTGGGGTGTGCTGGAGGCAGCTGATCAATGATTCTTTCTCATCATTGATGTTTCTATCTCTCTCTCCCTCTCCTTTCCTCTCTGAAAGCAATAAATATATATGTTTTTTAAACATGAAAATTTATAGGCCCAATCCAAGACCTACTAAAATAGAACCTCTAAAGGTGGAGTCCAGGAATTTGTTTTAAGGAGTCCTGTAGAAGGTGATTCAGACTCATGCTAAAGCTTAAGAATTGCCACCCTACAGAACACTCTTAATAGAGTTTTTAGAATTACATAAACATATGATTTATCTTTAAAATTGTTCTTTTACTTACCTAAGCGATTCCTTAGAATCTCAGCTTCCTCTGATCATTTAGATCTCAGAAAGGCCAAATCATGAGAAAGACCTTCCCTGGACACTCACTCTTAACATTAGTCTCTTATTTATCAACTCCATAGATCATAATTTATATCTGCTTCATTGCTTACTTGCTTCTTATCTATCTTCCCAAAAAGATAAGTGTTCCATAAGAAGGGCTAAAGTTTATCTTAACCAACAACTGTGTCAACCCCAGTTTTTAACATGGTGTTCATAATAGAGTTCAGTAAACATTTGCTAATTGGACAATGTATCTATTAGTAAAGCGTGTTTATGGATTGAAGTGCAGGATTCATACCAAGGGTCATGTTTGGTTCATATTAAAATTCATACCTGCTTCCAGGTTCCTGAGAATAAATAAAGATTTGATAAATTCTTAAATTTTCTAAATTTTAGTTTTTCTTTCTTCTTTATAAAAAAAAAGTTGAGCTTTCATCAGTGGTAAGCACTGAATTGCACACATGTCCCATTGCCAACATTATTTAATTATTTTTGCAATTACTTGAAGATTTTTCACACAGTGTTTTCTAGATAGTTAATTTTTGGTTATCTATGGGTAAATTATTTATTATCTTGTCAAATCTTGCTTTCAGTCCTTGATAAAATTGTATAGAGTTACTTTTTATTTCCTCAGTCAGTCCAAGCAGAATTCGCCCTAGCTTGGTATCTTTTAAAATAAATAACCACCTCTTCTAGGAAAGAAATATATCATAATAAATTAAGTGCCTTTTGACACTTTCTTAGCTGTTTTGGTTTTTTTGGTTTTGTTTTTTTTTAGATGGGGGGTAAATATGAGCATATGAGGCATTCAGAGTTATACTATGAACTCTTCACATTAATACAAAAGTCAAGAGCTTGGAAGAAAGTTCTGGCTGGAAATATGAGGTTGTTTCCAGTCATGTCCTTACCCATACTTGGACAAACATCTCTATACACTAAAAGTTCAGCCAAACCAATGAGCATGAACTTGGCATTAGCAGCAATCTAAGCAAAGGCAGTATTCTCAGATGATCTGAGCTCAGTGGTTCACTGGCTGCACACATAGCCCTCTTTGGAATATTTTTTCTAAGCTGTAGCTCAGATTTGGCAACTGTCCTGGGTGATGATAGCACAGTGTGAGTCCTATAACCCCACTTTCTCCTCATTCTCTACATGTCCATATTGATTGATAAATCTATCCACTTGAGAGATTCATTCCATCCATCACAAATCTGCTGTCTCTAAAGATATAAATCTGAAGCTTCTCAGTATCCATCTGGTAATATTATGTAATGATTCACCACAGAGAGTACAAATAAAATAATAATAATTGCAACATGGGAATTTTCACTTGCAGGACAATGGCCAGTCTTGTTAAAGACCTAAAGTCATATATCCTTAAGTTTTTTAAAAAATCTTCTTTTAAAGGATGACAAAAAGAACCATCTGAGAAGTTAACCATCCCTTAATATTCCATAACTACAAGAGCTATAACCCAGATTACCTTTACTTATCCCTCTGGTTATATAGGCTACACAGATTACTGTATAGCATTGAACAAGAGCAGAAAAACAAACCTGGGTTCAAATCTATCCCATAATCTAAGGCAAGTTATTTAAGTCCTGTGACAAAGGTTGCCCACTACACAAATGGAGTACATCATCCCCTTTCTTTGTTGCATAGAATGCCATTTTTTCTTAGTTGCTGAGGTGGCAAATTGGAAAAAAAAAATTTACCTACAGGAGAGAAACAGCTCTTCTTCTGCTAATAATTGTCTTATCTAGATGTGATTTCTAAAATGTGGCAATCATCCTGTGATCATGAAAGGAATGAGCCTAGGATAGGCTTAAATACCAAGGATACACAACAGAAATATGAAAAGAATCCAGATTCTTGGCACATCTTTGATCCATTAAGTTAACCACCACTGGAGTTGTGCTATATTTAGATTAACTACTATGTAAAACAGTACTTGTTTCTATTGTTTAAATCATTTGGTGAGGGGGGTGTTCCGTTTCTTCCTGTTGAAAGCATCCAACTACATGATTCGTTTAGCATACCATTCTAAATGATAAACTTTGAAAATTTGATTCCATGCTTTATTAAAGAACGATCATAATAGCTATATCATTGAGTTGTTACAACATGTTAATGACATAATGTTTACAAATTATTTAGCATGATGTTAGGTGTAGAGTTCCATAGATGATAGCTAGTGTCACCCTAGACCAGTGTTCCTTTTATTAAATCATTCTGCCTTCCAGACAATTCAGAAGTGTAAATACATGTTAAATTGAAAATTATATTTGAACTACCAAAATGTAATGGATATAATATTCTAAGGTAACATACCAACATATAGAATTTCAAGGAGTTTAGTTGTTGTTTATTTAAAGCAGACTTATGACTCTTAAATCACTTGCCTACATGTATAGTGAAAAGCTTGAGGAAGGAATGATCAGGAGGATTTCCTTAGAGAGAGCTGTGATACTAATTCTCTTGGCAATTGAGACACACAAACACTCAGGTGGGGGAAACTGTCTTCTACCATCTCAAGTCTAGAGAGGAACTTCAAGAACACTCATGAGAGCACTAAGTATATGTGGCTTGCAGTGTATAGGTCTGAGAAATACAAGGGATGAAATAAAAACTGGCTACTTCCTGCTGATAGGTAAGCTGAAGAGAAGTTATTATGGATTTGACCTTCTTTGGGGCAAAATACAATGAATATATCTAGTGAACCAGATGTGGGCCATCCATAAAAAAGAACATCTGGCCCTAACAGGTTTGGCTCAGTGGATAGAGGATCAGCCTACGGACTCCAGAGTCCCAGTTTCGAATCTGGTCAGGGGCATGTACCTTGGTTGCTGGCACATACCCAGTAGGGAGTGTGCAGGAGGCAGCTGATTGATGTTTCTCTCTCATCGATGTTTCTAACTCTCTATCCCTCTCCCTTCCTCTCTGTAAAAAATCAATAATTTTTAAAAAAAGAACATCTGGAACTTTCCAACAGAGCCACCAGGAAGGGCCAACTGGCTTCAGCAGAGAGAAGCCGAGGTGTTGCTGTATTTCTAGAGGCTAAGGAAGGAGAAAAGACGAGCCAGAAAAGTGTAAATTATTCATGTCAAGAACTATAGTCATCCAGTGAAGTGGGAGAGAAGGTTTCTAAAGAACCTACAAGTCAACCTTGAAAGAAGAGGTGCGTAAACCCCTGCCAATCCCAGGGAGCACAGGGCCATCCCATGGCGGCACTGTAAGAACTCTCTGGCTCCCCCTGGGGCCCTCTCTCCCCAAGCCCTGAATGTTCCTGGCCTACTACAGGGCTTGGGTGGGAGAGAAGACTATTTTCAATGAAGACAGCACCTTTCCTTATTTTATAGCTTTGCCATTCTATATACTGAGTTGTGACTATTTTGTGACATAAAGAAACTCTAGGATATTTAGTTTCTTGAGGCCTATCCAAGTTTCTATCTAGGTTTATGGAAAATAAAATTACTACAATGAACAGGTTTAAAGGAGAAATAAAAATCCAAACAAAATTGCGTATATGTTTATATCCCATGAGTTCAGCTCTTTCAATGCACCAATTACACAGCTTCCTATTATATACTCATTATGTGCTCTGCACTCAGATACGTGTTTCAATGATGAATAAAATCAGACACAATCACCATTTCACTAAATTGAATACTGCAAGGGGTGTAGAGACTGGCTCTTATATATTATTGCAGTCATTATAATAGTACAAGCCCTCTTTCTAAAACTTTGCAAACTATCAATGGAGGTGGAAATGGCAATCATAAAATAATTATAAGATCTGAATTCTAGTTAAAGTTTTGCTGCTGATAAATAGTGAAACATGGCCTATTTTGCCTAACTTTTCTGGTGCTTCTTTAGCATATCTGTTAATTGAGAGGGAAGGGGCTCAATATGACACTTTCTAGGTTTAAAATTCTATGGAAATATTATTCATAGTAACCCCAAACTGGAAACTATCCAAATGTCCATTAAGTGATGAATGGATAAATAAAATGTAGTGTATCCATACAGTGGAATATTATTGGCAATAAAAAAAATAAAGTAGTGATGCATGCTACAGCATGGATTGACCTTGAAAACATTATGCTAAGTGCAAGAAGACAGACACAAAAGACCATATATATATTTCTGTTCATATGGAAGTCCAGAAAAGGGATATCTATAGATAGAGAAAGTAGATTAATGATTGACAAATGCTAAGGAAATAGGATGGGGTGGGAAAAGGAAGCAAGTGATAAAGGGTATGATGTAGTTCTTTTATAAGTGATGAAACTGTCCTAAAATTCATTATGGTGATGGTTGCACAACTCTGTGAATATATTAAAAACTCATCGAATGTACACTTTAAATCAGTGATGGCGAACCTTTTGAGCTCGGCGTATCAGCATTTTGAAAAACCCTAACTTAACTCTGGTGCCGTGTCACATACAGAAATTTTTTGATATTTGCAAACATAGTAAAACAAAGACTTATATTTTTGATATTTATTTTATATATTTAAATGCCATTTAACAAAGAAAAATCAACCAAAAAAATGTCATAGGTTCGCCATCACTTCTTTAAATCAATGACTTATTTGGTATGTGAATTATATTTCAATAAAACTGTTTTTTAAGTACTGTTTTTGTGTATAAATTAGAGTAAAAATTCAGCAAACACATTGAGTTAAATAGTGTAGTAATAGCTCAGAGAAATGAAATGAGATTAACTTTTTCTCTTAACATCACATCCATTAAAAGGGAGGATACCTTTGTTAATATTTTTATTTGTTGTATTTTAGTAATAAACCTTATGTGGATTTAGGTATAATTTATCAAAAGATTAAAGAAAAAAATAAATAAAACCTTTTAGGGCCATAAGACTAAATGTTACCATTTTCCCCTTTGAACTCTTAAGTCCTTATAGTAAAATTGTTCTCATCATTGATGGTATACATTATTGATGGATGAAACATAGGTAATTCTTAAATGCAGGTATATTTTTTTAAGGTGAAAATTATTTCACTTCAATCTTCTAGTAAGAAGAAAGAAAAAAGACATGGGTACTGGGCTCCTACTATGCAATAGGTCCTGTAACAACTGAATTTACACATATAATCTGATTTCCTCCTTATAGCAATGCTTAACTAAAGTAAAGTTATCCCAATATCACAGAAGAATAAATTGATGTTTAGAAAGGGTACAGTATTTTTACAAAAGTACTCAGTAAATTTGGATTTAATTTTAAGTCATTAAACTTTAAAAAAATAGATACAAAAATTGACTTGAATTTTCACCTTGTATTTATCTCTACAATGACTCTCGGAACAGCTGGTCAGATTCAGTATAAACTCACCAGCCTAGTACTTGATGTCTTTGCTAATCTAGCCTTATTATTATTTCTCAGGACTTCAATCATGAATTCTCAAACACATCATGGTATTTTTCTTACTGTTCATCAGCCAGAATTTCCTTTTCATTTAAATAAGTTCTATATTTCCTTTGTGGAAGATAGTAGTTTGAAGTTAAGTTGATATTCTGATTTGTCTGAACTTGATTGCTAAATGATGGGCAAGGCCTTTAGGGGTTAATGTTCATTTGGGGCTGGAAGAGAGAAAAAAACATAGTAGGTGGGCCTTCTGGCCCCATGGACTGGTATTGAGCTTTATGAAGAAAAGGCTGTAGGCAGGGGCAATAAACAGCTCTTTTCTTGAGAACCACAGCACAATACATCACTTGCGCACTGAATTAGACAACTAAAATTCAGTGCCCAAGTGATGAATTATTAGATGGAGCAAGGTAGAGGCATGTTCTTCTCAAAACTATGCAGAACACAGCAACACTTTCACCTGGAGAAGCTGACATTTGAAATATGGGGAGAAAACCCCAGACAAAGATATGAACATGAGTGTTCTCACACCAAACAGCAATGTCAATAGAAGTAATGAATAACCTCCCTTACAGTTGGCCAGCATCAGTAAGAAGTATGAACTTATAGCCCTGACAACAGGGAGAACACATGAAACAGCCTGGGTGAGATTTTTGCATGGACTGAGTTCCTATAATGTGAGAAGGCATAAGTCAGTCAAATTGAATTTGTTATTTTCAATGTGACCCATTAGCATGAATGAGCTATAGATATGTGAAAATTGGATTACAATTTTAATTCTATTTACTTTACCAAATGTATCTGTGCTCTACTCCATGTTTATCTCTTCTCCACCTTGCACTGTTCTCTTCTTTCTGTGCAATTTTTAAATAACAAATATAAATTTAGCAGGGCTAGTAGTCATGTATGATGCTTCCTTTATATTGGTCAAAATCCTGCTTCAGGATTATTTACTCCAACCTTCTCCGTTTATGGTCACAACTCATGGCAGTTAAGTCACTTGCCCAAGTTAAATTATGTAGCTAAAGTTAGATAGAACACCTGACTGGTATTCAAGTTCTCCTAATTATGAATTTTTTTCATTATTTCACATTCTCTACCTATTAATTCGTCCTGACCATATGCAGGTGGAAGTTAAGCAGCAAAATGGCCACCAAGCAACTGGTCTAATGAAAAGGAAAAGTCACATTGGGTACGTGTGTACTATGTGTAAGGAAATGTTCTTAGTAATTTGTCTATTTAATTTCCTTAGTATTTATAACAACTTGTATTACAGGTGTTAATATTGCTATTTTATAATTCAGGGTCTCTAGTTAAAATTTCTGGCTGAAGAAGCCACAAAGCACACCATGTATCTTTGAATAATCAGGTGGCACCAGGAACATAAAACTTTCTTGTGTTTCAAAGAATGATAGATATTATCAAAGAAGTTTAAGTAGCAAAAATCTGTCAAGAATCTCTCTAAAGTGCATATTTCCTAAAAATAAACCTAATAGCTATTAAGATTTGACTGGAGATTTTGCTAAGAAATTGGGATGAACCCAAAAAAGACAGCGTAAAGAATTCTTAAATTCCTTTCACATGTGTATAATTTCTCTGCTAGCAAGGAAGCAGCTTTGATCTAACAATCAGATAACCTAGGAAATAATTTAGAATTCTTCTGAATATCTATACCATCCTCAGGGCAAGGCACAAGGGCATATCTATTATTTTGATTCACATGAAAAGAGCAGCCTGGGCTTTAGGCAGTATTGAGTTGGTTCTTCAGCTTCCAATTTGAACAGGGCAGGAAGTAGCTTAAAGATTAACAAAGTAAGCAAACTTGTTTGCTGTGTAAACTATGGGTAAGTTTGAGGCTAACTGCAGGAATCCTGAACCCTGGGGCTGGGCTGTGTGGTTTCCATAACAACTAATGACAGAAAATGAGGCAAACCAGCCTGACTCATAAGAAATGTTTCTATCAAGTTCCCAAAGGCCAAATTTGGTCACTGGGAGACCTTTAAAGAATAGAGTCATTTCTGTCTTACTAATCACATTCAAAGGGCAGAGTGTTCCTCAGTAAGAGCAGCTCTCTCCATGAGCAACCAAGGAGGCATAGTCATTCATCTGTGAGGAACAATGTGGTGTTCCTACTATTTACACATGGCTGCTCCTTCCAAAGGCTCCACTGTTAAGGGGTATATCTCCGGGCATTGGAGAACACCAGAGTGTTACTGCTTGACCATATTGTACACAGTGACTGATTGGGGTCAGGTCCACAGGGAATTGGACAGCAATTTTGGGGATGGGATTAGCATTGTTGCATGAGCCAGACTCATTCCTAATGGATCAGAGTGGCAGTGGGTGTAAGGAAGAGAATGAAGGGAACTGTTCTAGATCTTAAAAGAAATTCTGAGGCCCACAATCAATCTGCAAATCACCTCCTCACCACCCTTATCCTCAACTGCTGCAAGTCATTACTGAGGCTGATCTCTGGCTTCATACCCTGCTGACCTTCTTTGCTCTATCCCAGTGATGGCGAACCTATAACACGCGTGTCAGAGGTGACACGTGAACTCATTTTTTTGGTTGATTTGTCTTTGTTAAATGGGATTTAAATATATAAAATAAATATCAAAAATATAAGTCTTTGTTTTACTATGGTTGCAAATATCAAAAAATTTCTATATGTGACACGGCACCAGAGTTAAGTTAGGGTTTTTCAAAATGCTGACACGCCGAGCTCAAAAGGTTCACCATCACTGCTCTATCCCAAGGATTTTGTGCACAGCTTCTCTTTGACAGTTTTCCTCCCATTCTGCACTTTTAGCCACTACTTCCATTTTTTTTTGGTCTTTTCTACATCATTGTTTAAAGCTTTCCTTAATGCTCATTGCCACATTTTCATTATTTTCCCCATGTTCATTCTTGTCTCTTAACCTATCTACTTCCACACAACAACCACAGTGAGCTTTATAAAATACTAGAGGCCTCAATGGGGAAAAAAAGGAGACATATGTACTACTATTTGTAATACTTTAAACAATAAAATAAAACTTAAAAAAAAATACTAGAGGCCTAGCACACACAAAATCATGCACAAGTAGCTCACTTCCACTTGCCTCAGCTGGCCACCCCGCCCATCGCCACTCCTAGCTCATGCCCCGCCCTCTGCCACTCCTCGCTCTCTGACGCTAGTAGCTCATACCCTGCCCTGCCTGCCATGAGAGCCCCTGCTTGTTTGGTCATGATGGTGTTATGGCATGACAGCCACAGGCCTTTTATATAAGAGAAAGATCTACCAGAGGCCCAGTGCATGGAAATCATGCACTGGGGGTGGGGGGTCCCCTCAGCCCAGCCTGTGTCCTCTCGCAGTATGGGACCAGTTGGGGGATGTCCACCTGCTGGCTTAGGCCCACTCCCCACAGGGATCGGGTCTAAGCCGGCAGTCAGACATCCTTCTCACAGTCCAGGACCCCTCGCTCCTTATTGCTTGGGTAGCTGCTCCTTCCTTAGTGCTGCTGTGGAGGCAGGAGAGGCTCCCGCCACCGCCTCTGTGCTAGCTAGCCGTGATCCTGGCTTCTGGCTGAGTGGCATTTCCCCTGTGGGAGTGCCCTGACCACCAGGAGACAGCTCCTGTATTGAGCGTCTGCCCCCTGGTGGTTAGTGTGCAGCATCTGCCCCCTGGTGGACAGTGCGCATCATAGCAACCGGTCATTCTAGTTGTTCCACCTTAACCATCACTTAGGCTTTTATTATATAGACTTGCCACCCTTTTCTTTGAATAGCTCACTGACTTTACATTGTTCTAGGAGTAAAGTTCAAATAGCATGGGCTTCACCCCAGACACCAGGCTTGCCTTCAACTCCTCTAAGTTGACAAGCTAACTCTTTTGTCTCAGCGCCTTTGCACATCCAGACCCTTCTTCCTCTTTTTTTCATTCTTCATCTTCCTGAAACATCCTTTACATTTCCCTTTGAAAGTCCCATTCTCAGTAAAGGTCAATGTGGATTAGGTCTTCTCTGATAATCTCACTCATAGCAACCTGAAAAGATATATTTAATTTATATTTTTGACTAATATTTGTTTCTGCAAATGCAACTGCAAGGCGACACAATGACCTGGCTACATTCATGATAGTTAAATTGTATTTAATCCACCTTATTGAAGGCATGGAAAAGTGGAGTATTTACACTCCTAGGTACTGATTGTCCTCAGGTAGAGACTACAAAAGTACACCAGGCAAAAGATATCCCTTATTTCACAATTTTTGGATCTTGTTGAATCAGAGTAGGCTATTCAGAGAAGGTTTATGATGCAAACTCTTTATTACATTTTGCCCAGAGGAAGCGACCACACTTGTTTTGGCTAACCCCGCTCTTGAATCATTTCCCGTTAGCTCTGGAGGCGCCTTGAGTACAGCACCAGACTTGTTGGGAAGGATCTCAGGCTTTAGCAGGTCGGGTTGGCTCTCTGACGTCAGTCCTGCATTGCAGGGAGGACCTACATGATCCCAGTGCATTTCTCAGGAAAGGCCTGCAAGTTGGAATTAGTGAGTCAGTTAGAAAATGGCCAAAACAGTGTGCCAAAGACAGGGTCTCTGAAAATATTTCACATTATGATAAACTGCCTTATCTATTTCATTTTTTTAGAGCTATGGTCAAAATATAGAACAAAATACAGAAGAAATTTTCATCACAATAAAAGATGAAACTTGAAGTATTTGGAACCTGAAATATTGATTGTTTCTGTTCCAGTGTCTTCAAGTATAAGTCAGGATGAAGAGACTGGGAGCAGGAAGAGTAGAAATCACTGAACAATTACTCATTAATTCTTTATTGAAGAATGAGCCTCTGAGTTGGGTAAAATTCTCTCCATTCTTCAAATAAGGGCAATAAAGCTGAGAGGTTAAATGACTGGCTCAGTGTCACAGAGCCAGTGAGTGACAGAGCCTGGATGGAAACTCAGAGTGCAGGCTCATGCAGGGTCCAGTTCTGCTCTGGCACAGCGTTCACAGGGGAACACTGGCTTCCATTTAACCAAGAGAACTGTTTATTTTACATATTCAGTATGCTGAAAAATAATGTGGACATGTTTTGTTTTCCTTTCTAAAATATTAAGTTAAAATAATTGGGAATAAAGTGTGCCATTCTCTTTATTAGATAACAGGTTTTAGTCCAAATCACAAGAAATTGAGATTTTTGTAACCCAAAAGTGGTGGAATGTTGGCAATTTCAGAATATATTTGTCTTTGAATTGTCTTTCTCTCCTGACACCACTGTATTTTATCCCTATGTTTAGAACTTAGAACCTTGCCAATGATGTAGTAGAGACACAGTAAATGTTTATGGGAGGAATGAACAAAATAAAGTTGTATTGTATAAGATAGACATCCTTGCCGAAGCCGGTTTGGCTCAGTGAATAGAGCGTCGGCCTGCGGACTAGAGGGTCCCGGGTTTGATTCCGGTCAAGGGCATGTGCCTGGGTTGCGGGCACATCCCCAGTGGGAGATGTGCAGGAGGCAGCTGATCGATGTTTCTCTCTCATCGATGTTTCTGGCTCTCTGTCTCTCTCCCTTCCTCTCTGTAAAAAATCAATAAAATATATTTAAAAAAAAAAAAAAAGATAGACATCCTTGCATGTTACACTTTTTATACAGAGACATAACATTTTCATAAAATAAATGGTAGCTTTCTAAAGGCATCTTAGTGCAGAGGAAAATATGTGGGCTTTGGAGATTGGAAGATAAGTCCGATTTTCGCTCCAAATGCTCACTATGTGAGACCTTGGGCATGTCCTTTGTAAAATGAGAATGACGGTAGATACTGGCAAGGATTGCGATGAAGATCAAATGAGATTCCACTTCTACAGAACCAATCTTACAGTAGGTACCTGGCAAATGTTATTCTCAACTCATACATTGACTCTTAAATCACAATTCAAAAATAATTGTTACCACTTCATTATTTTTTTTAAATTTAAATTCTTTACTGTTGAAAGTACACAGATGTCTCCTGGTCCCCCTCATTTACTTCTTCCCAGCCACTTCAACCCCCTTGTACATGCCCTTAACACCCTACTGTCTGTGTCCATTGGTAATGCTTAGATGCATGCATACAAGTCCTAGACCACTTCATTCTTAAGAGGAAAACTTTGAGTCCTAAAAAGTTCATTGTAGCATTGGCTTCAGCTAAGCTATGGTCACTGTAATGCTTAATGAGCACTGGAAATTTCTGAATTATTTTAAAAATCATTATTCAAGTAAAAATATATAAGGAAGCAATACTTTCTAAGTATGAGGTACATAAATACCTTCACATACTAATATGGCATAGTGATATCAGCAAATTTAAGAAAATAAAAATTCTTGTTACTTTTCTTTGTGGAATGGTATTTTTGTAATAAGAAATTCTATTTTAATACTGTGAAGTGGTAAACTTCCTGTGTTCTAAGTTCATATCATTGCTCCGCCCTGTGAAGATGATAATGGTCAGCAAAACAGAGCTATTTTGGTACCAAGTAAGGCTGCACAATCTTCTTCATCAGCAAAATTGAAGGGAAAGGCAAGGAAAAAATCTTTTATGTTTGCAATTAAGCCTTGATATTTAATAGTAAAAAAACAAAACCTTTTGTTGATCTAAAACAATTTGGTATTTTAGGGAAAAATACTATACATATGGAAAATGTCTTAGATTTTCTTTTGCTGCTATGCATAAAGATACAATTAGTAAAAAATATCATTGTGTATTCACTATATAAGAAGATGCTTAGATTATTTGTGGCCCTTCATTTCTTAAGTGCAAATGTCCAGAATATTATTTGCTTTTACTTTATTCCAGAAAAAAATGATATTAATAAAGCTTTAATTACTTTATTGTCTAGAAGTTAACATTTGATTATCCACAGAATTGAAATTTAATACTGTTGTGCTTTGTTCATTTAGCATTCAACAAATATTTACTGATGATTCACTATGTGGAAGGCAGAGGAATAGGCTCTGAAGACCAGTGACCTATAAGAAAAAAAGTGTCTTGCCTTCATTAAGCTTATATTCTGTGTGACTGCTCCCACCATGATAACTATAAGCCATGCTTTATTATAATTCATGGGGACACTACTAATGACCTGGTTAGTTATTGTCTTATGATCTTGTCTATCTACATCAAATAGGTTATACACTCACACACACACATGCACGCATCCAAATATATCTATTGCACATGCAGTTATATTTTAAGTTAAATTCCAACTGAGCCAATGTTTGTTAAGGTTCAATTCTGTAACAGACATTATCCTGGATGAAATAGAGCAAGTCCTTCCCTCAATGAAAAACAACTGAGGAGTATTGGGGAAAAAAAGACTTGTAGCAAAATACCTCCCAGGGAGTGCAGACAGAACGCACTGGTGCACAATCTTGAAGTTTAAGAACTACCTTCATAGGACAGACATTTGACTTAGCCCATAACAAATGTAGAGGATTTGAGTAAAATGGGGCAGGTGTGTTTCAGGGAGGTAACAGTGATCTTGCTGCTCTAACTTGGGTTTGGAGACTGGCATCATTGGCATCATCTGGGAGCTTGCTGGTAAAGCAGAATCTCAGGCTCCACCTCCCAAGTCTCCTGCAATTTAAGAAGGTTCCCAGGTTATTTGTATGCACATTGAAGTTGAGAAGCCCAGGGCTGGAACACAGAGAATGAAGAGTCTGGGCCTTCTACTACCTGGGCCAATGTAGCTGGACAGAGTATAAGACAGTTGTAGTACAATTAATGACACTTTCTAAGAGCTCTAATGGTGGAAAACTCGAGGTCTTTGCTTTTAAGGTTAGGTCAGGTATTTATCTGAATAAATCTAACCTTTTGAGAAAAAAAAAAAGTTGGAGTGAAATTAGGGTAGTAATCTACCAAACTGGAACATGGCAAATTCTAGTCAGTCAATACTTCCCTACGCAGAATTAACCACTTCCCCTTCTGAGGTTATTGCTATCATGTATATCTTCCTTTTGTTGTACTTACTGCCTTATATTATAACTAGTGGCCTGGGGGGGTTCCCCTCAACCCAGCCTGCACCCTCTCTAATCGGGGGCCCCTTGGGGAATGTCTGACCACAATCTGGGACCACTGGCTCCTGCTCACCTGCCTGCCTACTTGATCGCCCCTAACCTCTCTGCCTGCATGCCTGATCAACCCTAACTGCCTCTGCCTGCCTGCCTGATCACC
Organism: Myotis yumanensis; assembly: GCF_028538775.1. Lineage (NCBI taxonomy): Eukaryota > Metazoa > Chordata > Mammalia > Chiroptera > Vespertilionidae > Myotis > Myotis yumanensis. The sequence continues at coordinate 24,638,632 of NW_027223754.1, read as the reverse complement.
CCTAACTGCCCTCCCCTGCCAGCCTGATCTTGCCCCTAACTGCCCTCCCATGCCAGCCTGATCTTGCCCCCAACTGCCCTCCCCTGCCAGCCTGATTTCACCACCAACTGCTGGTTTTATCACCCCTAATGGCCTCTGCCTTGGCCCCCACCACCATGGCTTTGTCCGGAAGGAAATCGGATATCTGGAAGATGGCCAGTTGCCCCAATCTAATTAGCATATTACCCTTTTAGTAGTATAGATAGATTATATAAAATAGGATTGCTATATAATCTATATAGGTAGATTATATAGCAATCCTATATATGGGGAGAAAAAGCCTTTTTCATCAGGAGGAGATTCTCTTGGAAGACAAAAATACATAATCCCTATATCTGGACTGATCTGCAGCCCCCTTGGCTGTCAGTGCTGGGTCTGGGCACCTGCAGCGGCGGCAGTCAGTGCTGGGTCTCCACGGCAACCCAGCACTGACTTCTGGTCAGTGGAGCCTTTGGACGTTTTGGATGTTATGGACCCTAGGTTTTTATATATTAGGATAGGATTACTTGTTTATGTGTCTGCCCTCCTTCCACCCTCCTTCAACCCCATCACTACTAAATAATTGAACTGAACTTTCTAAGTAACAGCTGTGCAATCATTAAGAGCTTATCCCAAATTACTTGTAGTTCAATATTGTAGTTAAAGAAAGTTGTCAGTCATTTATTATTCAATAATTATTTGCCAAATGTCAGGTATATTCTACCTCCCCTTTCTGGGGCCTGAGCATTTTCTCCTTCCACTGCTTCTCAGCATCTCCAGTCCCCAAGAGCATCCTATGCAGAGCACATGATCATTGATTACATCATCAGCAACAAACTCCATACTGAGTACCTTCTTGATACAAAGTAAGATTTCCACTTCCATTGACATATGCAGTGGTTACTAGCAATTGATGATAGAACATGAGCATAGGTGGTAGATACCATGGCTAGCTGTGTTTAGTATGACTCACCAAAAGCTTCTTAAGAAATTAGTTCTAATCCAGAATGAGGAAGAGCTGCATTTTTAAAAGCAGCGATAAGAGTGAGGGCATTCCATGAAGACAGACTGAATGAAAGTACAGTGAGAGAAATGCTTTATAACAAATTGCTGGTAGTAATTAATCTGGCCTGAAATGGATGAGAAAGAAATATTGTTTCTATTGAGTCCATGTTATGGGGATGAGGTAGATACATTAAGAGAGACCAAACCATAAAGCACTTTGAATGCCAGGCTAAGGAGGTTGGACTTAATACTGTAGGCACTGGGTAGACTTTGAAAATTTCAAGCAAAAAAGTTTGTCTACAGTGACTTTTTAGAAAGCTAAATCTAGCTATAATGCAGAGGACGCATTGAGGGGCAAGAGCTGAAGGCAATGAACTCCATCGACAGTAACAATACTCTAGTGGACGTGATAGAGGCCCAGGTAGGGTGACTGTGGACCTGGGGAAAATGACTGATTAGAAAAATAATGCAGAGGATTAAGCCAATGATCTCTAGTCTGTTGATAGTTCCTCCCAAATTATCTCTAAAATACAGCTACTTCTCTCCATCTCCACTTCCATGCACTCTAGTTTGGATAAGTACAATAGCCACCGAAAAGGTGAACACTTTTATGCTACTGCTACCCACTGGCCCTTCCCACAAAATATTGTTAGATAGACTTTTTCAAATCACAAACCATAATATTGCCATTCTCCAGGCTTTCAGCCCAAAAGTCTTCTTTGGCTCTATTTGCATCATAACAGAGTTCAAACTCTGTATCCACCACCACACCCCGCGCCGCCCCGCGCCCCCCCCCCCCCCCCCCCGCCCCGCCCCGGCTTGTGATTCAGCCCTACCTGTCTCCATTCCCAACATGTGCTCTTCTTTCTTCCCTTACTCTCTGGGGTCCACCAATATCAACTTGTTCCCATTTTCTTGAACAAGGTATACTTTTCCCAACACAGAATCTTGTCATAGAATAGTTCTAATCTCTGAAATTTTCTCCTCTCCATCATTCGGCAAAATAACTTCTACTCATCCTATACTAGTACATTGTGGCTTACATTGCAAGAGACCCCCTTCCATAGTCATTGGGCTTATGAAATCAGTAATATTTTGAAAGTCCCTAAGAATAATTTGGAAATTGAATAGTAACTCAAATGTTTTAATAAGGGGGAATGTTATGTTTTGTTGCAAAACCCATACCCCATTTCTAACTCCTCTTATTTTATTGTAGAAAAATATCCATCAGATGTAATTTACCATTTTAACCATTTTTAAGTGTAGCATAAAGTAGAGCCGCATTGTTGAGAAGCCATCACCACCATCCATCCATAAAACTTTTTTCATCTTCTCAAACTGAAAGTCTATACCTATTTATTAAACAATCTCCCCATTGTTCCCTCCCCTCAGCCTTAGTCTCTGTGAATGTGACTACTTTAGGTACCTCATAAAAGTGCAATCATACAGTATTTGTCTCTTTGTAGCTTATTTACTTAATATCTTCAAGGTTCATTCATGTGGTAGCATGTGTCAGAATTCCCTTCCCTTTTAAGAGTAATATCACATTTTGTTTATCCATTCATCCATTGATTGACATGTGAGTGTTTCTACCATTTAGCTATTGCAAAAAATAATATGATCATGGGCAAACAAATACATGTTAAAGTTCCAACTTGCAATATTTAGGGGTACATACCCAGAAGTGGAGTTGATGGATCATATGGTAATTTTATGTTTAGTTTTCCGAAGAAATGCCATATTGTTTTCCACAGTGACAGCACCATTTAATATATCCACTAGAAATGCACAAACAAGGATTCCAATTTCGCCACATCCTGGCCAATATTTGTTGTTTTCTGTTTCTGTTTTTGTTTGTTTTGTTTTGTTATGGTAGATATCTTAATAGGTGTAAAGTCCACATTTTATAACAGTTATAAGTTTAGAAATTAGAAGGGCTGTAGTCTCATTTTGTCTAGTTCCTTAATGTTATAAGAAGGATTAAACCCAACAAGTTAAGTTACTTTCCCATGGCACACATAAGAATGGGACTAGAACCAGGTCTCCCGCTTCCAATGTTTCATGAACACAAGAGTGGGGAATCAAAATTGTTAAGCACAAAGTAAGAAATACATCAAGACTGAAATCAAATCAAATATGAGGTAGTGGCTGATTTCTCATTTTGTACTTCCCTACATCCTTCTGAGTTTAGAGTAACATTGGAAAAGTTGGTGATCCTCCTGGAGCCTCAGTTTCTTATTCTATAAATTGGGGATAATAAAACTTGCCTTACAAAAATATTTTTAAAATTAGATGAAATTATTCAGCATCCTATGTAGTGCCTGACACTATACAGGCACTGAAAAAAATAGTAATTTTCCCTCCACTGCCAATACAGAACATAATTGTTACACATATTAGGTGCTAACCTAAAGTTTGATAATTTGACTTGCTTTTACAAGCAGCAGGGTCCAAAACTGCCTTAGGTTTAGTTTTATTCTGGTAATGTCTTTCCAATTTTGGGTGGGTTCTAACAAAAGGTCAGAGGAACAAGAAAAGCAGATGGCCTTCCTGAAGTGTGTGCCAAAGGGACTCTTGTGCCTTAAGGGTGATGTCTCCACCCTTCACGCAGCTTGGAGGCTCAAGGGCAGGTCCTCAACATTGTGCATGTCCCTTCCTGCGCACTCCCTGGTGCAGACTCCAAGTCTGACAAGGAAAATGTGCTGTGATCATCACAGGGGGAGAGAGCAGCTGCTCCAAGGTGGAGTCTATTGTCAAGGCTCTCCTTGTAACAAAAAGAGGAAAAGGCCTATCAAAGCATTTCCTGCTCTCAGGAGCCATGTGCTTCCATTAATTCTTTTCTCTGAGTCAGTCTGTCTCCCTCACGCTAATGTCTCTCAATATCCACCATCCCCGAGAACAGAACGGTCATTTTTAGTAGTTAAATTTACACTCTACCCAATAGTGTATTTTTTAATGAGAGGAACTAGCTCAAATGTTCAGTGACACATACTAATATATTTCCTAAGGAATAAAAGGTTGTGGTTAGGGTGGTTATAATTTTTCAGAATTTCAACTTATACCCATCTACTGGTGTTGGTACATGGAGATGATGGTGAAGTCTCTGCCCTTCCTTCACCATCAAGAGATTACAGAAAAAACAACAGTGAATGTTCTCTGAATATGACATTGGTTAAATTCACACCCTATGAAGGAAATTAGCTAGCCAGGGTAGTCAGTGAAAAAGGATTCCTAAATGAACAATTAGTTTTGTGAACGACAGTTCTAAATGAATGTCTGAATCTTGTGGACCGACCTAACCAGCCATGGAAGTAAGTAAAAAAATTATTCCTAAATGAATGATGGTGCTTTGTGAATTAATCTGAATTTGATCTCAAGGAAGAAGTCCTGGAGTGCAACTATCACTAATAAAGGGTAGTTTCTTATTCTATACCCTGTTCTGGAAAGGATAATGTTACAAAGAAGGTAGATGGTGAGCATAGCATATACACATAAGGGAGACAGAAAGGTAGAATTTGATAAATGCTTCTCTAGCATTTGTATGGTGAGAGTCCCTAAATACTAATATGGTAGATTGCAAAAAACAGTGGAGTGTAATCAAGATGTCCTGGTAAACAGCCTGCCAATCACCAGGCATGTGGTTAGCACCATCCTACATCATCTAGCTACCAGGGGGCATGACAGCTGACCCCAGGTGTATGAAAAAAACCAACAGAGTACAGCTGACGTGACCCAAGCCAGTAGAACCCTCAAGGTACCCCACAAAATCATGAGCTAAATAGAGCAGTTGTCATTTTACATTACTAAGTGTTGGGAGGGTTTGTTATGCAACAAAAGTTAAAATTGCAGTGGTCAACAGATAAGAACTTTCTGTTATGAGGCTAGTTCTTTAAACCTCACCAAAGCCAGGGTGTAATTGTCCTCAAGAAACTGCCTCCCCTTCGTTTTCACTTATAATTTGTCTTCATGCTTGGTAGTTAAATTGCTCCCATAAATAAATTAATTAGTGGTCCTTATTTATATTGCAGACTGTGAGTTTGATTAGAGTAAGTGAGTTTTTGTAAGTCTCTCAACCTTGATGCCCAGATTATTGAATTTCTGGCCTTTCTTAGCTAAGGAGCAAAGTTTTAAGTGGTAATGCCTCTAAAAGGTCCCTGTTTTGCCTAAGGAACCAGCTCTGTCTTACTTGTCTAGAAACTTTACAAACCTAACAGCAACACTGAGTTTTGAAAATTGAAAGAGAAAAACTGTTCAGTATCTTGTGTCAGTTTAAAAACAATAAGAAAACGCTACAAAAGAATAAAGGTTCACTGAAATAGTGTGAAATAGTGTAACCAATTGGATGTAGGAATCTCATCCTGACATCTTTTTAGGATAATGAAGAATCCACATGCCAGGCTAGAAAATCTTGGAAGAATCACAAGCCCATTTGACCCCATAAGAAAGGTGACGATGCGATATTTTCAACATCCAAATGTATGTGGAATAAAAAGACCACATTAGTCGATTCATACCTGTTTAATGTGATACGATCAATTTAAACTTCAAAATGAGAAGCTCAGATTGTTATTTTGCCTACATATTATCCTACTCTTGCTTGGCTGACGTATTTTAGTCAACTTATTTAATTAAATGATTATCCAACGTCACATTAATATGGCCTTGATTGTTGGTATGATACACATTTAGTTGTTTGTCTTTTCCGATTGAAATCAGAAAACAGGCAAAGGCATTTGCTTCCTAAGCACATGCTGGAAGGCTTTGTTCCACAAAGGCTCCCACGCTTCTCCATCACAGATTACGGGACTCTAAGCCTGTGCCATTCTTTCTGAAATTCTTGCTAGATGACATAAGATGTGTAGAATTGCTCTGGTGATCAGCACAGCCTTTCTTTTTCAGTTGTAATAGCACTTAGAGTTTTTAAACCTTCCCACAACCAGTCCCTCCCTTCTTCACATTCATCTGCATGAAAGCTCTGGCAGTGACTGGTTATACTATGACTCTGAAGCTGGAGGGAGAATGAAAGAAAACAATACTTTTCTGTCTTAGATCCATAACCAGAGATACAAGAATTATGTCAAGAACAACAAAATTAGAAGCTATCAGCAACTCTGCTCACAGATGTTCAGAGAACTTGTTCAATTCCACTGCACATGTTGCAGTCATTCGTGTGTAACGACAAACAAAGTGCTTAGTGGCAGAAATGCACTATGGCAGGACACCTTCCTGGTATGACTCTTCCAACAGGAACTGTGGCTCCTGCCTTGGTTTAGTCATTTAGCACTAATGGGCCACTGTCCACTGAGCCCTCCATTGAGATGCTGAGGAGACAAAAAAGATGCAGATGATCACATGTTGATTTCAGAGATTAATAAATTAATATATCAAAAATATATCTTATATTTATGAGAAGTGTGTGTGTTCATAGTCAAGAAACACCTACGAAGTGCCTACCCCACATTTAGCTCAGTGCTAGAGGCTTTGTAATGTTCTAGCATTAGCAAAGCAGCATCCCAGTCTTCAAGAATCTAAACCTTGTAGGTTCTTAACTTCGGATCTTTTCCAAAACATTACCTTATTTCAGGCTTACAACAATCAAGAGAAATAAGTGTGAAGATGTTATGAGCGGAATTGTACCCCCTCTAAATTCATATGCTAAAACCCTAACCCCCAGGGCCCTAGTATGTGACAGTATTTGGAGAAATAGCCTTCAGTGAAACAATTGAGGGAAAATAAGGTCATTAGGGTGGGCCCTAATCTAAAAGACTGGTGTCCTTATAAGACAAAGAGATTAAACGCAGAGAAAGAAGACCCTGTGAAATCACAGAGAAAATACAGTCTCCTTCAAGGCAAAGGAAGATGCTCCAGAAGAAACCAGCTTGCCGACATCTCGGGCTTTCACGTCTAGTCTCTAGAACTGTGAGCAAATACATTTCTGTGGATTAAGCCACCTAACCTAGCCTGTGGTAGTTTGTCATGGCAGTCCTAACAACTTAAGATAGGAGGCATGACTATCCTTATTTTATAGATGATAAAGGAAGACTGAAAGATATTATTTATTCAAAATGTGCACATTTACTAGTAAATGGCTGAGACAGGATTAATCCAGTTCTAATTCCCTCCACACTGCCCTGTTTATCCTTCTACCATCTACCACACAGCACAGCCAACTATGTAGCTACCTAACAGCCAAGACCAGTGCTAAGAAACCTGGAGGAGCAGATGTTTTTCCTCAGGCCACTACCACCTTCTTTGTTTTTGCCTTTACCCAATTCAAGTGCCCCCTTATCCTTGGTTTCAATCTTTCTGTTCTGCTTTAAAAGTAAAACCACATTTTCTCAGTGGAAGATATTTGCTGTTAGGAAGAAATTTGTTTTATTAAGTGCTAATTATATAAGTGATTATTTGTGATGAGTGCTAAGGCTTGCTTTTTAAAAGACTACCTCTGAAAGAATAACTTGTCTGGATTAATAAATGAATTATCCAGGATAGCAGGCAAGTGGTAGATATATTTAGTTGGAAGAAAGGCCTTCCATTTACTTGAAAAATATATTTAATTTGCTAAGACTATGTGGCTTATGGGAGTCAAGCTAATGTTGATCAGATAAGATTTCTTAGAACAGATACAATTTATGAGCAAAGTTAATATAATTATATTATTTGAATGAGAGATAATAGGAATAACACGTTCCAGGATGAGGTGCTAATTGCATCTTGGGTTAACATTTTGTTTAGTCAAAAATGTATTGTGAGGCCTGCGATGTGCCTGAGGAAGCATGAGTGGGTTAAACAGAGCCATGTCCTCACACTGGTCACAGTTTGTGACTTTGATTCTAGGTCACTGGTTCTCAATCTGACTTTACAGCAAAATCACCTGAGGAGTGGTTATAGAACAGAGGTGGCAGGTGACCAGCCCCAGAAATTCTGAATAATTAAGTGCAGGGATTAATCTCCTCATACTATAATTATTAAAATACAAGAAAAATTATACTCTCCTCAAAATATGACCTTTTGGGGATATGATTTTCAATTAATGTCAGAATTAATATGGTAAGAAAAACTCTAGCTAATGGCACAAAATCAAAATCTTTTTAGTCTCATATTGAGTACCATCAACAGAAGGTACAACTGTAACATAAGGAATGGTTCCCAATATCCAGTGCTCTTCACAGTTAACTGTGCAGCTTTGTAAAAACACCCATTACATAGCCCAATGTTCAAAGAGTTTGGAACCAGGAGTCTATAATTTTATTATTTTAAAAAGATATTTATTTATGTATTTAATTTTAAAATTATTCAATATTGTATTAGTTTCACATGTATGGCGTAGTGGTTAGACATTTACGTAACGTATGAAGTGATCCCCTCATACGTCTTGCACCCTTCTGATACTATATACAGTTATTACAATATTATTGACTATATTCCTTAAGCTGTACTTTACATCTCTATGACTATTTTGTAGCTATCAATTTGTACTTCTAATCCCTTCTCCTTTTTCATCCAGCCCCTTAATACCCTTCCTATCTGGCAAGCATCAATTTGTTTTCTGTATCTATGAGTTTGTTTCTGTTTTGTATGTTTGTTTATTTTGTTTTTCAGATTTAGCATATAAGTGAAATCTTATTGTTTTGGGTATATATGAAGCACATGGTAACCACAAACCAAAAATCTACAAGAGATATACAAGAAATACATAGAAAGGAAAGGAATCCAAACATGAAACAGAAAGTCACAACCTATAAGATAAGAGAGCAAGGGAATAAGAAGGGAACACAGAAAGGAAAACAATCAAAGCAATTAATAAAATGGCAATAATTACTTACCAATAAATACAAATTAGTTTAAGTGTAGGTAGATTGAATGCTCCAATAAAAAAAACGAATAGATAAAGAAAAGGTGGTATAAAGCTATACAAAGGAATATTATTTGGCCCTTAAAAAAGAGTGAAATCTTACCACTTGTGACAATGTGGATGAACATAGAGGGTATTATACTAAGTGGAATAAGTCAGACAGAGAAAGGAATCAGCATCTTTAAAAATGCCACAGGCGATTATGGTTTTCACTCACAGTGGAGATTTTCTCAGTGACAGTCATTGCTTGCATGTGAAAGAGGTAGTTAGGTTAACAGGTGGCCTTACCATGGGCACACACCAAAACAGATGCAGGCTATTAAAAATCATAGGTGGATCCACAGAAAGTCATTCCCTTACATTCTGCCTTCAGCAACCATAATTAGTAATCAAAACTTTTAAGTTAGGCTTTTGTTTTATTCAAGAGAAATTCCTGTCACATGGAAGGGTAGTTGGGGAACCCTGGAAGACCACACAATTGCTTAACCATGGCCTGATCATTTGTTTATTAGTAAGGCTAGCCAAGGGCACATCAATTGCATCCTTGATTGCCCTCTGATAGTGGGAAAAATAGTAGGCAGACATGGTCCTGGGCCCCTTACCCAGTAATTCCCATCTATTGGAGATTCCTACAGATGCAAACCCTCCTTTTCTGTGGACCAGGGAGGTAAACTGAGGAGGCAAACATTGAGTGAAATAAAATAATGAATCTATAGTTTCTGATTTCTCCCAATGAGCAAACGGAGACCCACAGCCTTTGACTGATCACTGGAAGCGAACTTAGATGGGGTCTTCTGCTCCAAGGTATTAACCCAGGTTTTATTTTCACTGCAGACTTGAAAGGGTTACAAGGGTTTAACATAGAAGAAACCCTTGATATAATTGAAATGACTAAACTCAGAAACTTCCCCCCCTGTAACACAAGTGACAAAAAACAGACAAGCAGACACAGATCAGATGAAAGTGATTTTCTCATAGGCCATGGCCTTCCTGTCTTTCTGTCTTACTAGCATATAAGTAATTGTCATTTTCAAAGGAAAAAGAGAAGCATAGTTTCTCCTAGAGAAGCAGTCTAAACCAGTGGCTAGGAGTCCAGGCTTTGGAGCAAGCCTTCCTGGATTTGAGTCCTGGCCTCATTAGCTGTGTGCTGTTCAGCATGTTACGTCATCTCTCTGTGCTTCAGGTTCATTACACCTTATACATTTGCACATGCATGCACACACCTGCCTTTAAGGCATGATACTAATCAATGATTTAATGCATGCAAACAACTTGGGAAATTGTCTGATAAATTGTAAGCACTCAATAAAAGTTGTTATTATGATCCTAATGATACAAATGTTATTAATGAGCCATGTCATCTTTGCTGCTTATATTTCTTCTATTACAATGAGATACCTTGAGATATATTTGGCCATCCCTGTGCCATAGAAGGGTTTCTAAACGGAATTAATCCTACCTGTTCTAGTGATGTTTACTTTGGCCTCCTGTTAAATGATAAAAATATTATGCAGTTAAAAACCTTCCTTGTGCAATCACATTGATTCCAACCTATGTTCAGCATGAAGGAACAGACAGCATGTTTGTGTAATAACCTCCCGGAACAGTTATTATTATCCACAATATTGTGGGTCATATCCCAGTTGCTTTTTAATTCAGTTACCATGTGATGGCTTTGCGATCAGAAAATAATGATGGTAGACAGCAAGAAAAGTAAGTTAGTACATGCTCATATGAAAAGTGGTAAGATTTATATTGCACTCTATTGAAAATGGGCAGAGTACATAGTTATGAGTATGTAAAATAAATGAAACTTTGCACTATGTTCAGCGTCTAAGATGTGTTTAAAGTCTTTGAAAAAAAAAGGTTAAACAGTTTCACTGGAAGCATGGAGTATAATAGGTATTCTGGAGGAGAAAGTTGCTAAGATTTCTTCCCTGGTGATTTATCAGTGTCTTTTGGGGATCCCATGGATAGAGAAAATGTGTCATGGAGAGGCCCTAATCAGAAGTGGGAAGTTTATTCTTGGCACCTGAGAAGAAGACTTAGGGTGAGATCATTAAACGAGCTCTGTTAGCAAAAATGGGGACAGAGGGTCATAGAGCAGCCTTCATTTTGATACTCCCAAGACACCATCACCAGCTGAGACTCCCATCTTTGAAAGCTCTTCCTCTTTTTTTCTTAATTTATTTTGGGACCATGGATGTCTTTGAAAATCTGATAGAAATTAGAAATATTCCTCCCAGAAAATGTGTGTACGCGAGCGCACACACACACACACACACATACACACACACTGCTGTATATTAATTTGTGCTTTTCATAGATGTTCTCATGTAAAGCATTTCCTTCTTAACTGAGTGATTTTATATTATCTTCAGTGAACAAATCAATTAACTTTTGAAAATAGATTTGACCACTTAGTCTCCTTTTAAAAAATGTGTTGTTTAAAATCCTGACTTGTAACGCTCTCAAAAGATTTTAGAGCATTCAGTTGTTGTGTTGTTTTTGTTTTTTTTTTGTATGATCAGCAGTTTCAAACATCTTTATAGATGTTCCTGAAACACTTAATTTCTGAGGAATTTTTATTTCTGTCTGATAGGAAAGTGCAGTAGGCATGGATGTATGTCTTCTTAGAAGTATTTTATTATAATTTTATGAGGAACTAAAAAAAAGACTGTAATGTTATTCCCATATTGGTTTATATTAAATAAACATTGATATCCCACAGAGTCTTCATCATAATTCAGACTCTAACCTCAAAATATACTGTTTTGGGAGAAATAAATGTACAAATGTACTGAGTTACTGTAGCCACAGAGGAGAAATTTTAAAAAATATGGGAGAGAAAAGCCTTTTAGAACTCATGCTCAATGGAGACATAAACAGCAATATTAATAAGTTCATCCATACATTTCTATGTCTGTACCTTATATTTTAAAGTGGGCAAGAAACTTTCTGAATATTTGATGTAAGAATTTGGCTTGAAAAAATTTGGCAACAAATGTAAAGCTAGCCTAATAGCTCCTTTTAATTCTTAAGAGTAAAATCCTTAGAAAAGTTGATAATAGTTTCTAGAAGATTGTAGTAATAATTTACCATCTTATTTTGTATTTTGATTCCAATCAACACAGACCAAGGGCAGTCAAGTTTATAATAATTTATTATGGTTGCATATCATTTGTCATATATAATAAATTATAGAAACTATAGCATCTTTATAAACTATTTAGTATACCATATTCACTTCCTAATGCTCAATGCAGTAACTGTAAGACATTTAATTAGATTATAGTTTAGCATTAGTTAGAAGATAAAAAAAATATACATTTTTTCACAGTACTTGGAATTTCTGAAGGGCCCATTATTCCAACTTTTGTGCAACCACTCTGAAATGCATAAAAACTTCTATAAACCAGAAGGTGGCGTATGGTTTTGCTGAGCTGCTGAAGGTACTGCAGCTCCTTGACTTTGCACTTACACCCATGTGGCGTACTTTTCAGGCACTGTAATAAATGCAAATAAATAATCACTTACTGATCTCTAAAAATCTATACCAATAGACCACATTGAAGTTTGGAAACATCTTGAGAATTCAAATAAAAAATTCAGTGAACAATTGTAGCATGAAACTCTCTCTCTCCCTATTCTCCCTCCCCCCGCCCCTCCTCTTCCCCCTTCCCCAGTTTGCTTAAGGAAACAAACAAACAAAAAGTTCAGGTGGAATTTAAGTCCTAGGGCCTGACAAAGAGACCCTGGCTGCAGTTCTTGCTCAGCCATCTGTTTTCTTCAGTTTCATCTCTCCTTACATCTGTCCAGACCTCTCCTGACACCAGCATCAGTCCTTTCGGGCCAGGAGAGTTTTCCAGTCCTTGCTGAAGGCAGCTCGTTCTCCACTGTCACAGCACAGGCGTGAAAGTGGTTGGAGTCCTGTCACCAGTTTGCTCTGTTCCTTTCCAGCCTCCGGAGTCCTGGCGGAGGCGAAGCTTGCAAGGAGCAACACAGCGCTGCGTGTTAGCGTCTCACAAACTCACTTGGTCTTTAAATGTCCATTCGTGGATAACGTCCTTATCCATTCTCTGCTCCTCAGTGGACTTTGATGGAATATTTCCGCAGTTTCAGAAACTGGAAAAGCTTGTCTTTCGTCCTCTTCTTCAGGGCCATCAGGGCCCGGGTTTTCTCCTCCAGATCTTGATCTATGGCCAAAATGATCTTGGCTCTCTCCTCTGCTTTCTTGTCCCCAGAGTTTTTGAAGAGCCTCTGTAGTGATTCTTGGTCGATGTTTTCAAAGATGTTGCCCACGGCTTTCTTGCGTGAGGCTGTGTCGAAGTGGTAGCCGTGGATGGACGGGCTGACTCGCAGCGAGGAGGACATGCTGCCGGCTTGGTTGCTTGGCTTTGCTCTCATAGATGGGAGGATCTTCGGGAACCCAGAGCCCAGGCTCTCCAGAGAGTCTGTAGCAAACTCATACCAGCACTGCTATTTAAAGCATGAACAAAAGCTCCAGGCTCAAATTACACTGGTGACATCAGAGTGATCTCAAGGAAGAATAATCACAGGCAGGTTTAACAGTTGAGTTGCCAATATCCCGTTCTTGTGCAAAATGTTTCCGAAAGCTGTGTTCCCCGGATGGGGCGTGGAAGTGGGGATGTTTTGTTGTTGTTTTCTTGCCTCATCTGTGTCAATAGGATTATAGAGATGTGGGCTCTTCTTTTAAAAAAAAAAAGAAAAACTGCTGAAACCAGGAAAGTGCAAAGATAAGACGCAAACCTGGGTGCCTTAAGCTCTCAAAATCTTTCCTAACAACCGAAACAGAAGTTCTGCTAACACAGGAAAGTGTTAGCAGAAGAATTCCCAGAGACGTTATGAAAGTGTACTCCAAACATCTGTGCCCTTTGGACACCTCTATCCAGGGCCACTCCTAAGCTGCTCAAAGATAGCTTAACAATTAAGGACATCCGTTTGGAATAAATAGGTCCGATTGCAGAATGGGAGTTTACCTACAAAGCGCTGACAGGACACTTGCCTGGAGCTGTGACCTTTCAGAGACTGTACTCACTGAAGAAAAGTGTAAATTAGTAATAATAGACAATATCCCTTAGGTTTGTGTATATATCAACAATACGTCTACTTTAAACAAGTGGGAAAGGTAACAGGTGCTTTATGTATATAGTACTCAAAAGGAATGATTTGACTTTTTTTTAATATGTATTTTGGCATCACCCAGACATAAAACGACACCTTCTTTGGAAGAATTTGAATTTGTTCTTTTCACCTTCCACAATATTCAGCCAGCCAGTGTCCCCACAGATGTATGGAGCACTTACATTCAGCCAACTGCTTTCCTCAACCTCAAAGGGCCCCAGAAACTTCTCTTTACGGACCTTCTGCCTGGTCCATGTTCTAATACTCCAAGAAGATGGGCTGGTTTTCATTTTCCTCTCATCTAGTCAAATCAGATCTAGTGTAGGGAAGGTGCCACCCTTCATATATATTCATTCAATCATTAATTCATACACTCACTCATTTATTCAATCAATATCTATTAAAGGTCTACCTTTACCTACAACTTTTCTAGGCATTGGGAATATAACACTAAACCAAACTAAACCAAATAAATAAAATGAAACAGCAAAAAAATCCCTACCTTGCCTGAATGGAGTTTAAAATCTACCTAAATAGATAATAGAAAGATGTATGTTTATAATATAGATGATGTCAGGAAGTAACAAATGAGTAGATTTGTATAGGAGAGGAAGGGAGGGGTTGAGATTTGCATAGGATATTTAGAGCCAGCTTCTCAATGGGATATTGTGCAAGAATTCGAAAGAGGTAAGGGAGTGAGCTGTGTAGGCATCTGGAGGAAGGGTGTTGGAGGTAGAGGAAACAGCAAGTGCAGAGGTCTGAAGATAAGAGTGTCCTGGAATATATGCAGAACATCCAGGAGACCAGTGTGGTTGGGCCAGAGAAGAGTGGGTGGAGGAGAGGAGGGGGTGAGAAGGCAGAGGCAAGTGTATAAGCTCGTAGGCTTTTTCATGAATTTAGCATTTATTTACTCTGTAAGAGATAGGCAGCCTTTGGAGAACTTGGAGCAGAGAAATTACAGGATTTTAATTATAATTAAAAAAAATAACTGACTTTTCTTTGTGGAGAGTGGATTTGTAGGAAGACAATAAGGA
Organism: Myotis yumanensis; assembly: GCF_028538775.1. Classification (NCBI taxonomy): domain Eukaryota; kingdom Metazoa; phylum Chordata; class Mammalia; order Chiroptera; family Vespertilionidae; genus Myotis; species Myotis yumanensis. Next base: position 24,623,575 of record NW_027223754.1, on the reverse strand, counting down.
CACGGGGAGCAAAAGGACTAGTTGGGACACTTCCCAAAATGAGCCAGGCAAGAGATGATGAAGGCCTCCACTGGGGAAGTCCTTGTGCAGGCAGTGATAACTGATGAAGGTTAAGTCAGAAGGGTTGCTGAAGACTCCAGTGTGAAGAATGAAACACAGACACGAGCCCAGGACGATCTCTTCCTGAAGGATGCTTCCCTGAAGGACATTTCCAGGTGGGCTTATATTCATCTCATCAACCATGGCAGCTGATGCTTGTTCCAGGCTTTCCATGGACCAACCCTATGTTCTGCTGCCTCTGACTGTAGGTTTATTGGCATATGAAGCACACCTCTCCATCACTGAATACAAAAAGTACTTTTATGGTAATAAGGATTTTTACTGTTTTTAGTAAGTGCCAAGAAATTTACATAACCCATCTGAATTGTTGCCATACTCAAGGCTTCATCAAACTTCTCATGCTCTGCTCTTTCTTGAGCTGATTCTTAGTTTTTTATCTCCTACTAGAGGCCCAGTGCATGAAATTTGTGCACTCAGGGGGTGTCCATCTGCCTGGCCTGTACCCTCTCCAATCTGGGACCCCTTGGGGGAAGTTTGACTGCTGGTTTAGGCCCAATACCACAGGGGTCGGGCTCCTAACCGCTCGCCTGCCTGCCAGCCTGATCCCCCCCTAACCATTCCCCTGCTGGCCTGATTGACGCCTAACTGCTCCCCTGCCAGCATGATTTCCCCCAATTGCCCTCCCCTGCTGACCTGATCGCACCCAACTGCCCTCACCTGCAGGCCTGGTCGCCCCCAACTGCCCTCCTCTGCAGGGCTAGTCGCCCCTAACTGTCCACCCCTGCTGGCCTGGTTGCCCTTATCTGCCCCCCCCCAAATTGGCCTGGTTGCCCCCAACTGTCCCCCCTGCCGGCCTGCTCACCCCATACAGCTTGCTGTTTGGTCATTACTGTTACTGTGATGGCGTCCCTGACAATTTGCATATTCCTCTATTATTACTATAGACATATTGATTACTCTGAAATTTTAAATTCCAGCCTAGTTCTTTTATCTGTGGTATGGACTCACTTATATATCTAATCTATACAGATATATACAAATATGATACTAATATCTGTTTAGTTATAAAAGGCAGAAGAGCAGCCATAATCTTTAATATCTCCTTTTATTTCTTCCCTTATCTAGATCTATCCTCCATACATATCTATCACTAAGGTCAGTCAATTCTACCCACAAAATATTTCTTAAATCTATTTACTTTCCATTTTCCCTGACACAATTTAGGCACGTCTCCATATGGTGGATGCTGGGATGCACAACCAAGGACTCCCTGTAAGATTTCCCCAGATGTTTGGCTGTTAGCTCCCATCATGGGTTGCCACCACTGAACAAAGTCACCCCCTGCTTTTGGTGCAGCTGTATCTAGTGACTGATGGATAAGAGGGCACCAAAGCCTTCACCCCTTCTCCAACTCAGAGTGATCATCTACATTTCAGAGCATTCTTTGGAATCAGCTGAGACCTCCCTATTCCCAATCCTGCATCTTTCCCTTCTGCAGACATGAATCCTAAGAGCTCTCCATAATGAATGACCTTCTTGGTGATCTCCATTTTGGAGTTTGCATCCTGGAGATCCCAGTCTATGACATCCCAACTTCTTTCACCTGGACTAAGACCATTCTGTACACAGCATCCAGAGCAAAGGTTTTTAATAATCAATCTGATCAGACTAATCATGCTATTATGTTTAGGATAAGCTCCAAAATCTTAACATAGCCTTTTTTTTTAAATCCTCACCTGAGGATATTTTCCCATTGATTTTTAAAGAGAGTGAAAGAGAGAAGGAAAGACAGAGAGAAATATCAATGTGAGAGAGAAACATCCATTGGTTGCCTCCTGCATGAGCCCCAGCCCCAGACCAAGGCCCAGGCCAGGGAGGAGCCTGCAGTGCAGGTACATGCCCTTGACCAGAATTGAACCCAGGACCAGCTAGGGCTTAACATAACCTTTTTGAGCATGACACTGCTCTGGTCACTGACTACTTCTGTAGCATCCTAATTTGCCACTCTTTCTCCATACCTATATGTCTTCCATTTCCTTGAATGTACCATGATCATTCCTCTCCTGGGTCTTTGCATATATTTTTCTTTTTCTGGAATGTTCTCTACTTCTTATCTCAGCTAGGTAACTTTTATTTACTCATAAAATGTCAACTAAAAGCTACTTGCTCAGAGGACTTCCCTGATCCTTCTAGACTAGATCGAGTCTCCTTGCCAACATACCATTTACTAGGTCTTAGTAGCACTTATTACAGATTTCAAACATACATTTCTATTTATGATTACTTAAAATCTATCTCCACCAAGAGTAGGTATCAGATCTACTTTTCTCATAAATGTGTCTAAAGCTCTGAATCACTTAAATGTTTCATAATAGTGTTAAGTAGCAATGTATATAATTCTATTTAATTCTCATAGCAACCTCTAAGGTTGGAACTCCTATAATCCTCATGTTACAGATAAGAAATTTGAAGCAATGACAGTTTACTCCCTAAAATGTCCATTTTTCTAATGCCTGGAATAAACCTATAAAATAGGCAAGAAGGAACCTTATACTGCAAAAGGAACTTATGGGGAAAAGGAATTTTACAGGTGTAAATAAGTTAAAAATATGAGATGCGAAGATTATCTTGGCTTATCTGGTTTGGCCCATATAACATAAGAGTCCTTATAAGAGGAAGGCAGGAAGTCAGCAGGGAAAGAGGGTGCTCAACTGCTGGATTTAAAAATGAAGGAAGAAGCCAAAAGCCAAGGAATAAAGGCAACCTAGAGGCTAGAAAAGGCAAAGAAACAAATTCTCCCATTGATCCTTCAGAAGAAACATATCGCTGCAGACCCTTTTATACATCTGGCTTCCTGAACTGTAAGATAATGAATTGTGTTGTTTTAAGCCACTAAGTTTGTGGCCATTTGCTACACCTCCAATAAGAACCTAAAGCACTCTGCAAATCCTCCAGCTACAGTAAGACAACTTGAGCCAAGGACTATCTGATTCCAAAGCCCATTGTTTTAAACTCTATGCTGTATTGCTCTCAAATCAACTGCAAGCTCTATTTTTCAAAAAATCTGAATAATCCTTCTACATGTCATTGAGCAGCTCTCCGTGAGTACTGCCTAAATGACTTCAGATGAATTAGAGAGATTATGGAACTTCAAAATTGTTTAGAGGGCAAGACCACCCACAGGAAAAGAATGTTTGTTTCTGTTTCAAAGAAATGCAACATAAACCCTAAGGTTATGATTTGCGGATGCTCTTTGCCAAAGGTGACGCCACATGTGCTTGAAAAGCATTTAATTGCTGTCACTCTATTCTTTCCCTTCTTTGTACACATATTTCCAGTGAAGAATGTGGACAACAGGATCTAAAAGACTTCTAGAAAGAATTCACAAATTGCATGTAGACAGGATCATATAAAAAAAAAGGCACCTTATAGAGTTTTTGCTTTTCTGTAGTAAAGACAGAAAATAATGAAGGCTGTTCAAAAGAGGCAGCTTCTGGGTATTTTCTTCTGGGCACTGGTTTTCAAAAAGTATTGTTTCATTACACAAAGAGGTTGACTGTCTTCTAGTAGTAAATGTGCTTGGTTAGGTTTGTGTCTGATGAATAGATTTGAGAAAACAAAGGGAAGGAAGAGAACAAACATTTATTAACTGACTTGTAAACTTAATTTTCCTCATCAACTATCTAAATTACTCTCACAACTATACTGGAGATAGATAACATTGATCTCAATTTTGACCATAAACAAAGAATTGGTCTAAACAACCTGCCCAAGATAAGTGGTGAAAAATGAATTCATTTTTAATTTTTTTAAATCTCTCAAATCATCCCTGGGAAGATTTTTCTGACCTTTGATGAGTTACTTGGTTCTCCTGTTTGCATCACCAAGACTCTAGGTTTTACTGTTTTAGATGAAAAATTATGACATTTCTATTTATATCTTTAATGTTTGGGAAGAATTTGGGAGAAAGGTCAAGAATTAAGTTGTACACAAAGATCTGAAATGGCTGGTACATAGAGTATATCGACTGAAAATTTATTGAATTATTACAGGAATAATTGAAAGAAAGGAGGCATAGAGAAAGTAACTCAATGCTACCTTTCTGTATCAATTTATCTCTCTGTTAACTTCCTGAATATGAAGAGTATAGAAGCCAGCACTAGAAATTTATGCCTCCACCTCAACTGAATTATTCCTGAACATTTTTGTTTTAACAACAAAAATTTCATGCTGCATTATAATTGCAAATTGTTTTCAGATATATTGTGGTTTTGTTTGTTGTTTTCTTTGACTTTCACAATATCACTGGTATTCTCTCAGATGAGAAAACTGAGTATTACAGAAGGTAAATAAATTTCCCAAAATCTTGGAGCTAATTAAGTGACAGAGCAGGCCCAGGAACTCATTTTCTGACCCTTAACCCTGTGCTTTCCCCCCTTCCCCCCTAACATTGCATAGCTTCCTGATTTTATTATTTACTGATCTCCAGTAGTTTGAAAATTCTACCATGACAGTCTTTCCTTTTTCTTTACATGTATGTAGGCAGTGGCTTATAGATTCCTCCACAGAGAAAGTGTTGAATGCTTACTACGTGCCAGGTACGATAATATTTGCTTGAGGAAGACCTTGAGGAAAATGCCACGGTCCCTGTGTTTGTGGGACATGACATCTGGAAAAGAAAAGCAACATTAGGCATAGAAGTACACATATAGACATATGGAGAAGAGTTTTACATGTGCTGGAAAATGAAAGGCATCAGGTGATATAAAGGAGGAAACAAGGTGAGGCTCCATTTACATTGTTCAAGTCATAAAAAAAGCCTTTCTGAGAAAGAGACATTTAAACGGAGCCTGGAAATAAATGTTGAAATTAATCAGGAGCCTAGCAGAGCCTTGGCTACATTAAAAAAAAAAATACTATGCAAAGGTCCTGAGGTGAGAATGAGTTTAAAGGGCAAGAAAACAGACACAAAGACAACATAGGTGGGAACAGAAACCAATGAGGAGAGAGTGATGATGCTAGATTGGGAGGCAGGGGCCAAATGATGCAGAGTCTTGAGGACCATGTTAAAGACTTAAAAATTTTATCCTAAGAGCAATGGGCAATCGGCAATCAGCATGGAAGGAAACTGCTGGGGTTTTATTTTAGTTTTTTAAAAAAATTTACTTTGGTTGTTGTGCCATCAAAGGCAACACCTAAAGAAAGCAGTTGTGGTTTCAGGTAGCAAGCAGATTATTCCAAATGCATTTTGGAAGTAAACTCAAAGGAACTTGGTGATAAGTTGGATAGGGGATGGGGTAGGGTTAAGGGTGCTCCCAGTTTAAGTCTTGAGGTCCCTGGTGTGGAAGGCTGAGTTGGGGAAGTGAAAATGCAGAGAATCTGGGAGAAAGGTTAAGAGTTCAGTTGTACAGAAAGATCTGAAATGCCTAGGAAACAGCCCAGAAGAGAGTGAAATAGAAGAATTTAGAGTGGTTCTCAAACTTCTGGCCCTTTAAATACAGTTCCTCATGTTGTGACCCAACCATAAAATTATTTTCGTTGCTACTTCATAACTGTAATGTTGCTACTGTTATGAATTGTAATGTAAATATCTAGTACGCAGGATGGTCTTAGGCGACCCCTGTGAAAGGGTCGTTCGACCACCAAAGGGGTCGCGACCCACAGGTTAACAGCTGGTAGAGGAAAAGTCTGAAATGTAATTTTCATTCTTTATCCTTTCTCAGTAATAATTGTCAATAAATCAACACTGCACACAGCTTTTTTCACTCTACTTATGCATAAATCCAGCACCCAGAACAAAGCCTGGTGCAAAGTAGATTCTAAATAAGTAATTTTAGAATTATTTTACATAAGATAAATACTGCAGGCTAGCAACAGTTAAGTAACATACAAAGAAAAAACAGCTTGTCAGTGGAAACACTGTTTCTTTTCATCTGGTGTTGAAATCTTCTGCTTTTCTCTATATGCCACAACTGAAATGGCAAACATTCTCTTCAGTACTTGTTTTCAAGGCCTTTTTTATATTCCACATTTATACAAATCCTATTCTAGATTTCTGTTCCTTCTATTCTTCTGGTGGTTAATCTCTTCTTAAAACTAATCAGCAAACATTTTCATTTTAGTAAAATTTTATTAAATGTATTTTCATTCTTAAATATTGCTGATGAGAAAGAATGGCATTTTACTTAGAGGCTTTGATTCTGACATTTATTTTTTATCATCGAGAGGAACTAATTATAAACTCTGAAGCAATACGAATTTCAAAAAAAAAAAATAGAGGAAATGCATTTTCAAAGCCTTTTAGTCAAAATATGGGGGAAATCCACAACTTTCTTGAAATAAATTTTAGACAAGACCATTTTTAAAAAGTGTGGAGTTTTTTTTTTTCTTTTAATCATGTTTCTGCACGTGAAATGAAACAGCTGTCTTTGCTTAAGCCGTCAGTCTATATTTACAATGTTTCCTAAAAATGGAACTGAAGATAAGCTTTTCTTTTTTTTAATATTAATTAGCTGCTCAAATTCAGATATTGAGCCCCTGTTATTTATAGCTGTTTTAAAAAGAAAACAATTGTGAACATAAACTAACATGCGTTTCTCAGGAAATGAGCATGAGATATTTATATGTATTTATAGTAGCATGTGTGTTTCTATAATCTATGACTAAAATAAGTCTTGATGAAACATTGCCTCCCACTCCTTAGCTCTCACCCACTCAGTGCATGCTTCTGGCTGAGTGGTGACGTTGGCATATTTCAGTCATTCTCAAAGTGGAGCTACTAGGAAAAGCGGGGATTTCTAGTGTGTGCTTCCCAGCTTGTGTTTAAGGAGTGTTGCAAATGATACATGTGGCCTTAACCCCTAAAATGACTCCTCCATTTTCTTTTTCTGAGCAGGGCGCAGGCACATCTGGCAACTCTCTCTGCAGACTGACCAAATTATTTATCACTTTCCAAGGACTATATACAGTCCAGACGTGGGCCATAGAGAGGCCTGGTCAGTGAAGGTTCTTAAAGCCACTGGGGGACACTTGCAGCCTTGAAATTCTTCATAAGGTGAAGCAATTAGTAGGGACAACACAGCTCAGTTTGAATATTAATTGAAGAGTTAGTATGTGGAGGAAAAATTAGGCTTGTCTGAAAAGGGCCCAGAGGTAGAAATAAAGACAATGCAATAAAGAAGTTCCAGGAAGATGGATTTTGACTCAGTACAATTGAAGGCATTTTTTAATGAGTGAGTAAACAATGAGAATGCTCAAGTATACTCAGGCCGATGGTTTAGGAAATACACAGTAGAGGCCTATAAGCAGTGTGATAAACCAGTGCTTATTTTTATTTATTTGATTTTTTCCCCCTTTCCGCTATAGCCTGAATCACCAAGTTACACTTCACGTTATAGAAGTGTGCAATGTTTTTTTGTTTCAGTTACTAAAGTTTTTTGTTTCAGTTATTATACATAAAAACATATAACCTTATATAAAAAATGTACATATATAACTACAACACATATTTCAAAAATAGTTAAATCTACTAGCTTTATGCTCTGTGTTTTCCATTCTATTGTATTCTACCCTCTCATCTTTTAAAAATGGCTGGTCACAACCCATGAAACCGATTTCCTAACTCCAGTTTGGAAACCATTGGATTGGACCATTTTAATGACCCTTTGAATGCTGAGCAGGGGAGACATGCTTTTATGCAGTAGATGTTTACATAACTGGTTGTTGCTTTGGTTTTCCCACAGGCACTGTCACCTGGAATGAAACATCTGCTCTGCTGTCCTCATTATAATCATTTGGGGAATTATTATTTTTTTAAATGTCTCTAGAACTAGATTGCAGAATGACTTAAAAATATCTCATTTTTTAGACTGCATAGGCATTTACTCATTCATTTACTTGTTCATTTATGCAATGAAATATAATTCTATTTTATTTTGAAAGCCTCCATCCACTTTGCTATGTCCTAATGAAACAAATACTATCTATGCTTATTAGTACTATTTGCCACTCCTCCCAAGATCCCTAAGTGTTCCCTTTCCATTTATACAGGAGTTGGAAGACCAAGGTAGTAAGAAGGGAGCATGATAGAGGGCAATGATGGTGATATTAGATATGGGAGGGAAGACATGAATAGCTTTGGGTGAAAGGTGACAAAGTGGATCCAAACAGACTCCCAAGATACTCAACAGGATCAGTTTTCAATTCGTGGTATGAAAACTGAACTTCAGCTGATTTATTATTTGTTGACATGAATATGCGTCCCTAAAACGTTGGGGAAATTGCACAAATGCTTTAAAATCTAAGCTTTATCTCTATAGATAAACCTATTTTTCTATTTAAGCATGTCACATCTAAGTTTTTAGACTTGTTGAAAAGGAAGGGAAAGTAGCATTTAACATATTCATCCATTTCAGGATCATTCAGTGATTAGCCCTCAATAAGAATTTATTATGAATTTTATGTCTCAAATGCAGAGGAAATGGATCATGGTCCCTAAGTCCGTCTGTTTTTATTTTAAACACTGACAAATTGGTCCATGGTCATTGGACAATAGTGACTAAACGTTTACTGAGCCCTTGAGAGTTCATTAACGTTCCTATGATTTTTCTTTTTAAAAAGTTTCTGACATCAATTTACTATATTGTCCTTTGTCAAGGTATGGTATTCTACAAATGCTCTCAAATATTGTTAAATGTTATTTTTAATTAATTATGTTCTAAGTTTTACTGTGCATCGAGTAATTCCTCTAGTGATAAAAAAATGAATTCAATTGAAATGTTGATGGAACCAGGCCAGCTGTCCTATAGATTTTGTGGCCAGAATGGCACCACCCGACCTATTTAATAGAGTAGACCAGCCATGGGCAAACTACGGCCCTCGGGCCAGATCCGGCCTGTTTGAAATGAATAAAACTAAAAAAAAAAAAAAAGACCGTACCCTTTTATGTGATGATGTTTACTTTGAATTTATATTAGTTCACACAAACACTCCATCCATGCTTTTGTTCCGGCCCTCCGGTCCAGTTTAAGAACCCATTGTGGCCCTCGAGTCAAAAAGTTTGCCCACCCCTGGATTAGACTCAGGAAGGTGAGGCCTGGGCTGCTTTTCGTGGCTCAGCAAGAGTTAAAACAAACCAATGGCTAATCTCCTGCAAAAGTGGGTAGTAGGCCAGGTTTGTTTTGAGTGTCTCAAACTTTCTTTTGCTTCTTTCCAGGTAACAAATATGTCCCCTTCCATTTTCAAACTTACTCTTCAACAGAATTGAGAATCAGCACTCCACAAATTTAAGGCAGAAAAGAACAACTTTCTGTGGTGCCTTTTGAAGTATTTGCTTTTGAGCTGGATCTCTCGACCGCAGACTTTGAGCTTCCTGTAGTCAATGAAAACACACGCTGGCCTTCCTGGTCATAATTTCTACCCAGTTGCTTAATTATTGATCTTTGTATGACCAACAGTAGTTATTAATAAATTACATAGTATATGTTGAGGGCCTAAGCGTCTAGCATGCTGCCCACTTGTTTTTGAGTTTCAAAAGCAATATGCAGAGCTTCAGGGTAAGTTAGGCTCCGTTGACCTTGGTGATTCTCTGCCTCCAACCCCAGCTCATTTCCAGCATTCTGTTTGTCTAACCTTAAAGACACTGCAGAACGCCAAGTTCCTGGACTTTCCTCTGCTCCAATCAGGCTCCGTGTCCCGGGAGTGTACTGCAGTTCTTGGCATGTTCGCTCACTCAGCTCCTAATCCAGAAGGAAGTAGAGAAGCACAGCCAGGGACTGCACCCTGAGCAGCTGCGAGGTTACGCACTCCCTGGCCCTCCCTGCTTCTCAGCGTCCCAACTCCCTGGGGTGGCAGCAAAGGTTCAGGCTGTGCAAAAAAGGAATCTGACTGTTCTGGCGTCCTCACCTTCCTTCCTCTGTGTACTCCTGGTAGGAAGTCACTGATATAAGATGACACTTAAAAAAAAAAGAAAAAGAAAAAAAAAAGAAGGATAGAATGCTGCCTAAATCCCAAATTCAGTTCACAGTTTTCTAATTGTCTAGAAGCCAGTGAGACTGAATGACGACATCAGATCACATCGTCCATTTAACAGGTATTTTGAGAATGATTTTGCTACTGAACACCTTACACTAAAACCAAATACCATAGTTACTGCTAGAACTGAGAGGAGCTGCAGAGACTATTAGAGAAGAGACGTGAAATAACGCAGAGACTGGGCTGCAGGGCACAATCACCCTCTTTCTGCAAGCCTGCTATTGTTTCTGTGCGGTTGGTGTGGCAGCAGTTGCATGCATCGGAGGCCCAGGGCAGGCCACCCAAGATATCCCACAATAATATGTGGATTAATTAGAATTAAAATAATTTGAGAAGCAGCACGAGCCAAAGGAGCTCTCTGATCTCTCTAAATGCAGGAAATAAATCATGTCATAAGTGCCCTGCCTGCTCCCGAGGGCTGGGAGACAACCTTATCACAAGAGTTAAAAACAAATATCCAGCATCAAACAAGCCTGTACAAACAAACCTTTTAATGCCTTTGCTAATGTACCACCTCAGCCAAAAACTGGCTTACAGTCCTTTCTAATGAGCACCAACTTTCTTTGCCCTGTCAACTTTTCTCAAATGTATTGCTTCTTTGGCTACAAAGTATAAAAAGGTGCCTGGTTTGATTATTTCTGTGAGCTTCTTTTCATGATCTGATTGTGATTTTTCCCATGCACACATATTAAGTATTTTTTTTCCTCTTGTTAATCTAGCCTTGTGTCAATTTAAACATTTTAGTGCTAATCCTTTCAAAAGAACTAAAAAATGTTGGAGTGGGAATTCTCCCCCTCCCCAACAGACCCGAGACTAAGTTTTTCAGAGACTCCCTGAACTGCAGGGGACAACAAGGAGACATCTGACTGTCCGTCTCCTGCCTCTGGCTTAGATCATGCAGTTACCATTTATTACTATTTAAAGCCGGCAGAGTGGAAGTTCCCCTAACTCTGATCCTATACTCCAGGCTTTGCTTATCACGTATTTTCAGTTTGGTGAAAGTGACCGGGGGAGGAGGGGGCGGGGGGGGGGGGGCGCTGGAGAGGGGAATGAGTTTCTCTTCTAGAATAATTCAAGAGAAAGCTAAAGTTTTAAAAATGCCTGTCTGGAATTTAACACCAGATAGATTATGACCATAAATAATCAGCTGCCTGGCAAGCAGGGCTCCAAGTCTGGGCAGAGGAAAGAGGGAAGGGAAGCCATTGATCAGGAGTTCCCTCTGTTCCAGGCACCATTCATACACTTTACATATTGTCACTGGAGTCCTATAGGTAGGTAGCTGGGTATTTGTGGAAACAGAAGTTCAGTTAATAACTGAATGCACAGGCTCTTTTTTTTTCCTGTGGGACTAGCTGAATCCAAAGCCACAGAGAGCATTTTCACCAACTGCTACCTTCACTGTTTTCTCCTGTATTGGCATTCATGGTATGCTGTACCCACAGTGTCATATTTTACACACACACACATACACACACACACACACACACACACGTGATATATATAATCTATACTAATGAAAGGATAATATGCTAATTAGACTAGACATCCTTCCGGATGTCCTTCTGGCCAGAGCCACAGTGGTGGGGGCGAAGGCAGAGGTGGTTAGAGGTGATCAGGCTGGCAGGGGAGAGCAGTTAGGGGCAATCAGGCAGACAGGCAGAGTGGTTAGGGGTGATCAGGCAGGCAGGCAGGTGAGCGGTTAGGAGCCAGTGGTCCTGTATTGCAACAGAGATGTCTGACTGCCGGTTTAGGCCCGATCCCTCAGGGGTCCTGAATTGGAGAGGGTGCAGGCTGGGCTGAGGGACTCACCCCGCCACACACACCTGCTGTACATAAATTTCATGCACCAGGCCTCTAGTGTAAAATAATCCTCATAGCAAGTCATTGAATGGATGAGAAAACTAAGGCTGAGGAAGTTAAATGTTACACAGAACTTTAAGTAGCTGAGATGGAATGGCTATCCCAGTTCTGTGTGACTCCAGGTCCCTGCTTTTTTCTTTTACCACAGCCCCACTCCATTTGTATGGGACATCTGAAAGAGGGTTTTGTGCATGTCAATAACTGTAGCTGTATTAGATCAAGAGAACAGAGAGGGAAGACCTCTGTGATGGGGAAGACATATGAATGAAGTAAAAAAGGAGAGCCATGCATTAGATGCATCTAGCAGCCAAAGCATGCCAGGGATGGCCAGCAACTACCAGAACCTAGAAAAGATGAGGACAGCCCTTCCCTAGAGTCAGCAGAGACAGCCTGGCCCTGGAACATCTTGATTTCAAACTTCTAGACTCCAGAACTGTTAGAGAACACACTTCTGTTGTTTTACTAGTACACAATTCAGCTTTTATCATGTGTATGGCAACCCTTGAAAGCAATACAGAATTCAATCAAAAGTTCCCTCAACTATTGCATTACTATTTTATTTTACCCATAGCATTTATTATTATTTTCTGAAATTATGATTATGTTTTTATAAATGTAATTAATAGATAAACTTATTATATATATGCCTACATGTTTACAATGTTTTATATTTATAATATGTGGCTATTTGAAAGTACAACATGTACCTATCCGGCTCACCCCACACCTAGAAGATTGCCGATGTGTAATAAAGCTATATAAATACCTGCTCAATGAATGTGTGAACTTTGTGAACACAATAAATAGAACTACACTCAGATAATCTCTGAACAGAAGCCTTTATTATAAATGCTGCAACCTCTTCCCTCACTGAAGGACAGGTTATCTCAAATGCAAACTATTATTTCAATATTTGATTTGATAAATCTAATTCTGTGAGCTCTGAACTCAAATTCTGTCCCATTTATTCAAACTCCCAGAGAGATGAAGATCATTGTAAAGACATGATTTTTGCATCAGTTAAGGGATATATGTGCAATTTCTACAACAAAGATTAGGATTGGAAGCAATAACAGTAACTAGTTAATAAAAAAAATAGAGAAGACATATTAAATCAAATATATCAATTGGAAGGTTCAAATTAATTTACTTGTAGCTGCCACCATTATTTAAGAACTGAAACAAGAGATTCACAAGCAATTATGATTTTTCCTATAAATTGTCAAAAATAAATTTATTTTTGAATCTGAGTTTAAGTTTGGCTGTTTGAGTGTGGCTTTTTATGCTCTAACTCATCATGTAATCTGCTTAAAGTTTGTGCTGATGTCACTTTCTGTTTCCTAAGTATGAGGCCTTGCAGAGATATGTTGAGTATCTAAGATGAGTCCTAATGTAGAAAAATCAAGCTTGTTTAGTGGCAAAGCTCAGGATTCAAGAATCAAAGCCCTCTGATTTCTATCATGATACATCATATAATCACAGGTAAATAACCTAAAGTTTCTGAGCATGACATGTTATTTTTAATCTCATTTGTTTTCCTTTAAAAATCATCATAAAAGTAAGAGAGGCTTATAACAACAATTTAGAAAATACAAACAATATAAGCCCAAGAATAGAAATCAGTCTTACGAGCCTTAAATAACTTCAAATAGCTGTTAACATGTTAGTTTATTTTGTTCCCAGTTGTTTTTGTGCAAACATATTACATATGCTAGAAGCCTGGAGCACGAAATTCATGCATGGGGAGGGGGTGGTTTCCCTCAGTCCGGCCTGCACCCTCTTCAATCTGGGACACCTCAGGGGATGCCCGACTATCGGTTTAAGCCCAATCTCACAGGGGCCTAAACCGGCAGTCGGACATCCCTCTTACAATCCGGGACTGCTGGCTCCTAACCACTCACCTGCCTGCCTGCCTGATTGCCCCTAACTGTTTCTACTTGCCAGCCTGATCACCCCCTAACCACTCCCCTGCCAGCCTGATTGCCCCCAACTGCCCTCTCCTGCCAGCCTGGTCACCCCCAACTGCCCTCCCTTGTAGGTCTGGTTGCCCCCAACTGCCCTCCCCTGCCAGCCATCTTGTGATGGCCATCTTGTGGTGGCCATCTTGTGATGATGTGGCATGTGACACCACCTAGGCTTTTATTACATACGATACTAGAGGCCCAGTGCATGAAATTTGTGCACGGGAGTGAGGGGTTCCTCAGCCCGGCCTGCACCCTCTCCAATCCGGGACCCCTTGAGGGATGTACGACTGCTTCTCACAATCCGGGATTGCTGGCTCCTAACCACTCACCTGCCTGCCTGCCTGATTGCCCCTAACTACCTCTGTCTTGCCCCTCACCTGGGACCCAGGATTCTCTTCTCTGGCCAATTGCAGGCTCCCAGAACCCAAGCTTCCCTTCCTCTGGCTGGCCACGGGCACCCAGGACCCAGGCTGGCTTCACCCTGGCTGGCTTCTCCCAGGCCAGCCGCAGCCGCAGGGGACCGTGGGCTGGCAGCTTTGCCTGGGCTGTAGTCGCAGGTGCCCAGGACCATGGGATGGGTGGCTTGTTCCTCTCCCGGGCTGCAGGTGTAGGCACAGCTGCTGGTGCTCGGGACCACGGGGTGTGTAGCTTGTCCCTCTCCTGGGCTGCAGCCTGGCTGGTCCTCATTCCTCTCTCCCTAGTGTTGAGTGTCTGAGCTGTTATGGTGTTATAGCATGAAGACATGACCACCATTTGCATATTAGCTCTTTATTATATAGATGTGTTTCCACAGAATTGAGAAAATATGGTATACAATATACAGTTTTCATATACTGCTTTCATTTAGGGCTGTATAAATATGGGTTTCTTTTATTCACATACTTTATGATATGATATCCTGGAAAAGGCAAAACATAGATACTGTAAAAAGATCAGTGGTGGCAAGGGGTTGGACAGAGAGAGGAGGGGTGAATAGGTAAAGCACAGAAATTTTAGGGCAGCAAAAATACTCTGTATGCAACTATAATGATAGGTATATATCATTATACATGGGTCCAAACCCATAGAATGTACAACACCAAGAGTGAGTCATGATATAAACTATGAACTTTGGATGATTGCAATGTCAGCATGGGTTCATCCATTGTAACAAATGCACCACTGTGATGAGGGATGTTGATAATAGAGGAGACTATCTGGGAATTCTCCAAAAAATAAAGTTTTAATTTTTCAAAAAACCTATAATCAAGTTTCTCAATCTTTTTTTAATTGTTTTCTTTAATTTATATGATGGAAAGAAAATCCTTACCATGAAATGGTTCAGAATATTTCTATTGAACACCTACTACATTGCAGACCCTGACTGGGCACTGGGTTTGTAAAAAGGGTAGATATTCTCACTGAGTTTACAACCTAGTGGTATGAGATTCACAGCACAGACAGTTAACTAAGTAAATGACTGGTTAGTTTGTGATAAGTTCAAAGTTCTGTTTGCAAACATACATACTACTTTATTTTAGCTTATCTCTCCTTACTGACACCTTATATATGTGACTAAAATAAATTAATTTGAATTTTCTAATTTCTGACTAGAAATCTCTTTAGCCAAACTCTACTTCCTTAAATATATTTTCTATTTTCCATATTACTGCAGACAATAACGTTTTCAACATTTCTGCCATTATGTAATACAAATTTCTTTTTCTTCAGCATTCAATAACAATTTTTTTCACTGTCTTTCAGGCTCACAGTCACAAAGAACATTCTACTTATTTGCCTACAACGTGGTCTCAAAGACAATGACACAGGTTTTACCTTTAATTTTTTTAAAAATTTGTATTTATTGATAAGAGAGAGAGAGAGAGAGAGAGAGAGAGAGAGAGAGAGAGAGAGAGATTTGTTGTTCCATTTATGTATGCATTCATTGGTTGATTCTTGTATGTACCCCGACCAGAGATGGAACCCAAAACCTTGGTGTATCCGGATGATGCTCTAACCAAATGAGCTACCCAGCCAGGTATCCCAATTGCAGTCACCATTTTAGGTATCAGGTAGGGATGTTCAGGCAAACAAAACTAAAAATGACACGGCCTAAGGAATGCATTATAGAAATTAGACCATATTCATTTATGGGAGCTGGTGAAGAAGTCTATGGAAGCCTGTTACTCTGACTCTGGTAATGGGAATGAGGTTCCTGTAGGTCAGTAAGACCACCAGTCAGGAAGAAAAACTACAAGTGACTTGGAAATAGTAAAGACAAACTGGAACATATGGTAACAAATTGGAATCCACAAGAATAAACTGGAACCCATATCTCTCACGAGTTCTGACTTTGTCGACACCAGTGACCAGCAATAGAAACTAGTGTCCTTTGCCACAGAGCTACACACATACACCTCATTAGGACTCAAAGAAGCTGAAAAACAAGATCCAGTGGAATATAGATGAGCTGGAGAAGCTGCCAGGCAGGTTGCTACCCAGAACCACAAGTTAAGTTAGCAGACAGGTAAGGACTGTGAGATGCCCTGGGTCCTGGCCCCCTACACTATAGACTGTAATGCCCTGTGTCTTCCAAAAATAATGTTTAAACCAAAGGTGCTCTTACTCTGTTCACACAGCTGAAAGCAGCAGGAGGACACGCATTGGTTTAAATCTGATTTCTGTAATCACTATTCACCCAATGCACGTTTTATTATGGGACCAAAGCCTAAGAGGAAGTGGGAGCTCTTAATGCAATGATTTTCTCTCCACTAATACGATAATGAAGGATTTGCATTTTATGGACTTTCAACTTTAGCTTAGGCTGCAGGAAGCACAGAGCTAAATTGGGACATTCAGTTTTCTTTGTTATCTTTGGTCAGTTTTTTTCTGGCTTAATAATGGCTTTCCCTTTATTATCATTTTTAAAAATTTGGATCATTATTTTAATGTTTTAATATCTAATTTTGTAGGGCATCCACATAACTTCTGGAAGTAGGTTGAGTGCAAATATAATGTATTACTTGTGGTAGCTTACAGTTGCTGCCAAGGCTTTTTTAATTCTCTCTCCCATCTGATAGACTCTCTCTGTCTCCCTGTCTAATAGCTGGTGAACTCTTTTCTGTTCTTTCTCTCTTTCTCTCCCCTGTGAAATCTTACTTTTTAGAATTGGTAAGGAAATCTTGAATTAAATGCAGGTGTGTTGTTCAATGATTTTTCAAGGAAACAAGCTCTAAGGGCTTATTTTCATTGCACAGTTTCACATACAATGAGGAAGACGGGGTGGGGCTTGGGGAGGAACTCAGAAGAAACAGGACTCATCCAGTGAATAGCACAAACCAGGGGCTTCAGTCTTGCCAACCAGCCCTCAGCCTCTCCTTATCATATACAAGCATAAGCTAATCACATTATGCAAAACCAGGAAGAAAAGAATATAATGAATTTTAGATTCTCATGGAGAGTTAATAGTCTGATACTTCCCATAAATTCAGTGCCAGCTCTTGAGTTCCTAATAGTGCAGTACATGACAAGATAAATTGCTAGTGACTTTAAGCAAATTACAGAGTTTTACCAACCTTAGAAGCAAAGCTGAAACTTGTGACATTTTAAAAGTATTCACAAGGCAACATGAAAAAACTCCCAATTACAGCTGAAGAAAACGGCAATTGTGAACCTTCATACAGTTCTTGCCTTATATATGCAAACACACACCCCTCTCTTTTGTCATTTTGCACACATTTCTGCCTCACAGGCCTTTAGCTTTATGTAGCCAAGAAGCAATAATGTAAAGAGGGTCAAGAATAAGCACATAGCACTGTCTATTCTTTTGATTATATCCCTAAGTTGCCTGAGGACCTATCTGAATCTCAGTCGTCTACTTATTTATCACAATTATTTACAAAGTCCACAATAAATACTAGATACATGCTTATTAAATGAATTAATGATATTGAATAGAAATCCTCTTAAATGGACAGACCCTGTGTGTGTCTGTCTTTGTGTGATAAAGAAAGAAGACATTTACTATGGTTATCTGCTTCAAGGGATACCATCAGCTAAAACTATTGGGAGTCCTTGACCAACAGAGTGCATCTAAGCATGCTATTAGACAATGACTTGGGTTTTCTCTGAAAATCAGTTCCATGTAGATAATGGTTGGAAAACTGAAGCAATGAAAAATATATAGTGTCCAAGACTCAGTAGTGGGGCACAAAATTACATACTTTCACTACTTTTTCTTCTTATTCAAAAAAGAGAGATTGGAAAAAGATCTCTCTTTTTTTAATTTTATTTTCTCAGCTCCCTTTCTATAACCGAGAATAATGACCTTGAGAGTTCAACAACATGTAAACCATGGAGATAGGGAAACAAGAACTATAAAGGCCTAAAAACTCTGGTTTTGCTGTGGAGAGAAAGATCCACCATAAGGGTCAGTTGGAACAGAACACAGTTGATTCTCATTGCCTGTGGTAGTTGTGTTCTGTGAAGTCACCGTGAACTCGGAGTTAGTGACTACTGAACCATCACTCCAGGGAGAAATACATTGTCAGGTTCCTGAGGGCCTCTGCTCACAACATTTTCATCAACCAATCAACACATACCTTGTTTTTTGTGTGTTTATACTCAAAGACATCTTGTTTAATATGCATTGTTGATCATTAACATTGAACTCACGGCCAACAGTACTGTAACTCATGCCTGGACAAAACTTATCTAGCACATGTTTTCTTCCCAAGGGAAATCGTACTGGATAACACTCAGCGCTACATCTGGAAGCCATTTTAAACAGCAAAATCACCAAAAAAGCACCAAAAATGTGGCACTAAATGAAACACACAAAAGTACACTTTTTTATAATTCGAGGGCTGGAATAAAAAGGCAGAGGTGTCTTCTTGTTCCACCCCAGCTAGGTACATATGTGTCTGGAGAAACACAACACATGTCTGCAAATGGCTATGAAATTGGCATCAATACTGATTTTGTAAGTTGGCAAATTCACAAATACAGAATCCATGAATAATGTGGATTAACTGTTCATGTATCAAGGGATAAAAATGTTCCATGTCTATAATTGAGTCTATTATGCATCAGTGTAAGTTCAAGAGGAAAAGGGGAAAAAAAATAGTTTCTAAGACATTTCCTAGTGAGTTTTCCCATTAAGTGCATGATGAGTGAGAGGCATAACTATTTTGCAAAGCAATGAGAATTATGAAAAAATAGTCTCTATTGTTTGAAACCCAATGACATAAATGGAGAATATAAAATGGTGACTTGACAAGTAAAACAGCAATGAAGTCTCTTGAGGAACATCATGCTCCAATGCTATTTTAGTGATGATTGAAGTGTCCCTGGGCTAATGTGAACTGCAGATGCCACTTCTGAAAGAAAAATAATGATCACCTAACTGGGTAATACTACAGGGAATCTGGATCTTGCCTTTGGGTAAGGCCTAAAGAATCCGAAGAGATAGAACTGTCTCCAGAGGAACATCTTGAAGAATCCTAGTAAGTTTCAGTGCAGAACTTCCTTTGAAGGAGCTCATTATAGCGAGGCCAAGCAATTTGTAATCAAATGCTGCTGAAAATCCTAAAGAAAGCAGTAGAAAACAATGAACTCAAAACAACCGAGAAACACACTGTAATGCAGATTTGTATACTTACTGGATACTAAAAGAATTTTGTTGTTGAAAGGATTATTAAGGTGTTACATAAATGAAGACTTATTAAAAAACTTAATAATAAGACCCATAAAGTAGTATATGATATTCAATACTAACATTTTCACCCCAGTTTTGACATAAGCAGTAATCAATGGGGAAACAGAGGACTTTTTAAGACTACTTTGTCTAGGCAGGCATCTGACCAATTGCAGGCGTTGCAGTGGCACTTTCCCTTGTAGTAGAGACTATTTAACCTGCAAAATACATATTCTCCCTGCTTCCTTCCAAGCTAAAATAGCACACTCTAAGCTTTGTTTGTAGTAAAATGTGACAAAGTGACTGAGTTCTGGCAAATTAGGGCTAAGTGAAAGTGACTAAGTGGGACTTTTGGGAAAGCTCTTTAAAGGGAACTGATATAGCCCTAGCTGGTTTGGCTCAGTGGATAGAGCATCTGTGGCCTGAAGGCTCCAGGGTTCGATTCCAGTCAAAGGCACATGCCCATATTGTGGGTTTGATCCCCAATAGGGGACTTGCAGGAAGCAGCTGATTAGTGATTCTCTTTCATCATTGATGCTTCTATCTCTCTCTCCCCTCTCCCTTCCTCTCTGAAATCAGTAAAAATATAGTTTAAAAAAATGTAAACATAAAAAATAAATAAGTAAAGGGAACTAATACAGCTGGCATAGTGTTTTCCTTCCCATCTTCCCTACATGATGGTGCTGGGGACAGTGAGAGAGTGTGGGGAGAAGGGTTACACCCTAAGAAAGGAAGAGCACCAAGCTAAAGGGAGACTGATTCCCTGTTGAAATTGTGAAGGCTGGACTGCCTGCTTCCAGTGAAAAAATAAATAAGCACTAAGTTGTTCAAGCATTGAGTTTGAGGTTTCTGTTCCTACCAGCCAAATTCAATTCCTAACTGACAGACCAAGATCATACCCCTAACTGGAGCTCAGGAGTATCTGGTAGGTCCCTGTGGAATATAGTCAAGACTTTCAACCTTAGGAAATACTGGGTGTACCAGTTGATAATGTGGAATTTTTTTCAATAGATGGAGTTACACAGATGTTGATATATATGCGATTTGATATGTATGATATCTTGTTGTATTGACAACAAGCTTCAAAACTTTATATGTCAAATTTTCTGAAGGTGTTAACATCATAGATATTTTTACTCTTAAAAATATCAAATTTTGTGCCAAAAAAAGAGCAATTGTAGGAAGTTTTAATTCATTACTTTATTTTGAAGAGAAGTGCTGCTGAAAGTTATTGTATAATTCAGGAAGCTTATGGTGAACATGCTCCATCCATCTCAAGATACTTGTGAACGCTGGTTTAAATGCTTTAAAAGTGATAATTTCAATGTGAAAGACAAAGAATGTCCAGGTCCACCAAAAAAGTTTGAAGACCAACAACCACAATCATTATTGGATGAAGATGTATGTCAAACTCAAAAACAATTTGCAGAAAGATTAAATGTTGTTCAGCAAACAATTTTTGATTGTTTACAAGCAATGGGAAAGATTTTAAAGGAAGGAAAATGGGTGCCACATCAACTGAACGAAAGACAAATGGAAAGCCAAAAAGTCATCAGTAAAATGTTGCTTCAATGGCACGAAAGAAAGTCTTTTTGCATCAAATTGTGACTGGCGATGGAAACGCCAAAATCATGGGTTGATCTAAGTCAACCATCAACATCGACTGCAAGGCCAAATCGCTTCAGAAAGAGGATAATGCTCTGTGTTTGGTGGGATCAGGAAGGTGTGGTGTATTAGGGGCTTCTAAAACCAGGTGAAACTGTTAATACTGATCGCTACCAACAACAAATAATCAATTTGAACCACGCTTTGATCATGAAATGACCAGAATGGGCCAGAAGACAAGGCAAAGTAATTTTGCTTCATGATGCCACACCATCACACACTTCAAAACCAGTTAAAGACACATTAAAAGATCTTGCCTGGGAAGTGTTAACCCACCCTTGCTCCTTCAGATTACCACTTGTTTCGATCCATGACACATGCACTTTCTGAGCAGCACTTCAAAACTAACAAAGAAGTGGAAAATTGCGTCTCTGAATGTCTGCCTCAAAACAAGAAAAGATCTATTGCAACGGTATCCACAAATTACCTGAAAGATGGGAGAAATGTGTAGCTCGCAATGAACATTACTTTGAATAAAGCACTTTTGATGTTTCTCTTGAAATTATTATGCTTCCTTTGATTACAAAATTTGTATTTTTAACTGGTAATAGTTAATCCGTATTATTAACCGGTTAACAGTCAATCCGAATTTTGAACCAGTTAATGTCAATCCGTATTATTAACTGGTACAGCTAGTAAAAGTGCCAGGTTATAACATAGGGTGTAGGACTTTACACTGCTCTCATTTGTGGAATTATATAATCATTCTGGGGCTAATGGCATCTAGTCAATAGAAGGATGCATTCAAGAAACAGCTTTCTTTTGTATTTCATGTTTAACATAGAACAATTAATGCTGAAAACTATGGCATGGCACACTTTCTTTTTTAGACGACTGAGTTTCCAAGTTTAGAGTAAGATACTTGATTCTTAATAATTTTGTCTATGCCTTTTGTAAATAGAATTTAAGTGATCCAGGGCCTGGTTGGTCTCCTGATAATATTTAAATCATTTAGGAAAAATGAATTAGTCTCTCCTCCAGGTATTAGTTTACATATCCCCAATGATTCTACCCATCTTCTGAAAGACCAGCCTGACTTAAAACTGTTGGCCTCTCTGCCTTAATTTTGGTAACAGCAGACCCTTACCCAATTACTGAAAAGAATGTGCAGATTTCCTGTTTAACAAATGATGGTGAAGAGGAGCCGAGGGTGAAGCGTCAGGGATCCTACCCATGAAAATGTGGCAGAAGCTTTGCTAAAAAAGGATAAAGATGAAAGATCTCTAAGTTGCTGTGTATCCATCCATTGTTTAGTGCAGGCGACGCTGACTCACTGTCCTGACGGCAAGGGGAAATCCTGTATTTCCCTCTCTGGGGCTTAAGGGAGGCAGGCGCTTTATTGTTCTGCTGGAGCCTTGGTGCCACTCTCCCAGACACACGTGTGCCAAGTTTCAGGTGGCCTCTATAAATCATGTCATTGGAACTTGGGGACATAACTCTTTCCTCTTCTATTGTTTGGACACTGGGTAGCATTTTGTTTGTATGCATGTGCGCATCTTTTGCTCCAATTGGGACAATGCAGCCAGGTTGTCATGGGAACATCTCCCAAGTTCACCTTTATTCTCAAGAAGACTTGGTCTCAGCATTTGCACCATAATGGAAAAACCCTATGTTAATTGTCAATTATTTATTTCATCATATTAACAATATAAATTGTCAATCATTTATATTATCATGTATTCAGTACTATTCTCATCGATTTACATGGGGTGGGGGAAGGGCAAAAAAAGGTTAGGACATGGTGTCTGCCTTAAAGGGATGAAAACAGTAAGACAATCAATTTGAGAATAACATGGCTTAGAATGAACATATTTCCTCACATCTTCCCAGATGGAGTTGAACAAAACCACAGGAGATGCAATGAGAAGTTGCATGGTCTATAGTCAGTAAAGAATTTGCTCAGAAGGTGATAAGTGACTTTAGGGTTTAAAATGTTTGTAGATTTTAAATTAGGAAGGGAAAAAAAGCAATTCCAGTAAGAATAAGGGTATGCAAAAGCTTAGAATCAAAACTAAATACATGTTGGCAAGGAAGAGTAAATTAAAAACTTGACTGGAAAAAAGAGGATTTGCAAAGAGAGCTAGTGGCTTTTTATTTTATTTTATTTTTTTAAATAATTTTTATTTCTTGAAGTATTACAAAGAGTATTACATATGTCTCCTTTTTTCCCTCCCTTGACATTCCCCCGCCCCCTACCCCCTAGTGTCTTGTGTCCATTGGTTATTCTTATATGCATGCATATAAGTCCTTCGGTTGATCTCTTAACCGCCCCCCCAAAACCCTCCCCAAGCTTCCCACTGTAGTTTGACAGTCTGTTCAATGCTGCCCTGCCTCTGCATCTACCCCTGTTCATCAGTCTATACTGGTCCTCATTATCTGTCCCAACCTCACTGGGGCCGTGCCGACCTCACTGGGGCTTTTAAATCTTTATTGTCGCATTGATCCCTTCTAGCCAGCCCCTACCCCTCACCCCAGTCCTTCACAACCCTATTTCTGTATCCATGGGTTATGCATATATACATACAAGGAGGACTAGTGGCCTTTTAAATCAGTTATTTAGGTGATGCTACACTAAGAGAGGTGTTCGAGCTTGATCAACTAGGAAACAGAGATGCTCAGGGGCATGATGAAACAATATCTAAGAAGAAAACTTGGCAAATCTTCATTAGTTATTAACATAATGTTTGCAAAGCAAATAAATAAGGAAATTAGAATTTAATGTAGAAATGCCTGCAATTACTTAAAAGGATAAGCTGTTTACTTACATTGTAGAATCTATTTATGGGCAACAAAGATGCTATGTCCAAATTAAAGAATGATGAAATGGGTCGGACAAAAAATAGAAATTAATGTTTTCAATCCTATAACATTTCTGATGAAGAATTTCTCAGCTAGAGAGCATACGGTATGCTCTCTATCATGCTATAGTATGCTTAAAACAAAACAAATACACACAAAAATCAAAAACCAAAAAACCCATACACTAGCATAGGTAGTCTGATGCAGGTTACACAGTTTACTTTAACAATTCTGTAATTTAAACTTAAGCTAGGATTTTCTACTAGTTGTTCTGAATTTGTGAGACCTATAACTGTTATAGTAAGCACACACTGGTTTAATTCTCTAGGGCATAGTTTACTTGGTAAAGCTGTAGTATAGGGATATCACACAGCAAGCAACTGAGTTTGTTGCTCATGTTCATCAGTTTTTCATTGCATAATTTGTTTTCCAACTCAGCTGTTCCAAACAGCAATTTGCACTTGGCAATTATTTTTGCTGAAAGTCAAGTTATTTGATAACTTTAAATTTACTTAAGTTACTATTTCCCTTTTCACCAAGTTATATTTTTGTTTAGTATGCTCTTGTTTATTTCTTCAGGTTCAATGAGCTAACCTTTAAATCTTGTAAAAGTTGATGGATTTAATCTCTTTTTTTTTGGTATCTTGGTTATTTTTTGTGATACTACTTCTGAGTGAAATTTGACTCTCATCTGTCATTTTGAGATCAGTCAGCTCTTATGAAATCTTC
This sequence comes from Myotis yumanensis, assembly GCF_028538775.1. NCBI lineage: Eukaryota > Metazoa > Chordata > Mammalia > Chiroptera > Vespertilionidae > Myotis > Myotis yumanensis. The sequence goes on along the minus strand of NW_027223754.1, from coordinate 24,598,792 downwards.
CACTGTCCCTCTGATGGGTCTTGTGGATGAAGTCAGAGTTATCTGTCAGAGCTCCTTGAAGGCAACAAGAATCACCAGCAAGCTCAATTATAATAATTTTCAATCATTTTCTTTATTTCATTACAAAATGCCTTTATTCAAGGACTTTAAATGTAAAACACAGTCATCTGAATAATAACCAGGTCAAATCTCAGGATACAACTTCTCTCAACCTAGAAACAAAATGGTGATTTCATTTTTAATGTAGAGAATGTTTTGGCAGTATGTGACCTTTTCGTTTCCAATTTTTCAATTTGCATGTTCTCTTTATCATTTACGTATAATTTATAGATCACAGAGTCTTGTTCTCACATCAAAGTAAGTTTTAAGATTAAAAGGTTTCATTGGAAAATGGTTTCATGGTCACTAAGTTTCTCCTGCTGACATGACTTGAGTTGGCAATGCTAAGACAGAGGGGGTCTCAGCTCAGGAAAAAGGATCAGGCAACAAAGACAAAGGTGATTTTTTCCTTGCTGAAAAAAATTAGAACTTCTCTTATTTTAAACTTTTTAACATACTTTTTTATCTTCTTGAATTATCAGAGAAATTTCTCTGTGGTAGTTCTCCATGAGTTCTGATTTGATTTTGATTCCACCCATCAGGAAGTGCCATCAAGCTTTGATGACTAGAGTTTTATTGCCTTTTATTATGAATGCAAAACTGATTGAATCATTGGCCTTGCGATTCAAATCAATCTCTTTATCCCCTTCTCTCCTCAGAAGTCTGGAGGTCAGGCGGACCTAATATGGCTCAAAACTTCAACCCTCTAATCACAAGATTGAGTTTTCCAGCCTAGCCAGGCCCCATATTGAAATTATTTAGGGCTTCCCCCCCCCCCCCCCCCCGCCTCCCCGCAGTCACCTCATTAGCATAAAATCACTTGTGATCCCAGGGGTTAACTATGAATAATAACAAAGATACTTCCATCACTTTAAAACTTTCAAAGACTTAGTGTCTCTGCCTATGGAACCAGGGATAAAGACACGTCAAATTCTTTATTATACAATAGGGTTCAATAAATTTAACTACATTTATTGATGTTATTTTAGCATTGTGTATCAGAATAACTGTGAGGCGGGGAGAGCTTTTCACATAAATTTTCACACTGCTTTTTACAGATGAGAAAAGTGAAGATGTGAAGGTGTGTTCATTTCAAAATAAAACTTTTGAGACTCATTAGGAAACCAAATAATTTAGGAAAGTAAAGAAGAATGCTAGGCATATTACATATTTTTCAATTTTCAGATTTATAAGCAAAAGAGTAAAGGGGCTAACTCTAACATATTTCTATACATTAAGTCAAAGTTTAAAATGTGTACTTGAATTCTGTGTTAGTTATGTATAACAGCTATTAAGAAGTAACTTCTATGGGAAAACTGGTTAACTCATTTTTTTTGGAAGAAAAAAATGAAGATGGAAGGTAAGCCAGACACTCCAGATGTTTAGCATATGCTGTTTACAGTCAGTATCATTGGTGCCAACCAAGGAAAATGAACTCCTGTCAACATGTCTTAGATTTGCCTGTATCACTATAGGTTCAATTTACCTCATTTTCCTCCCAGAAAAGCAATAACAGACTTAAAAGATTACATTAGCATTTTTATCCCTTTGTCACAGTGGGTTAGATGATGGTTTTGCATCCTATTAAGTAAAAATAAAGATATTTGAAAAGTGTTCTGCTGCAATTATAAGATGTAAGGAGTGTTATGGTTCATTTATTTACCCTAGCTGGAGTCTGACTCAGCAGATGAGTGACACAAAAATGGGACTTGCTTTACCATAGATGGGTACAAATGGGGAGGGTTAATTTAATTGGCCTTTGAGAAGGAATCTCAACAGAGTTTCTCTTCTGGCCTCCTTCCTTAGGGCAGACAATTCAGTAACATTTTACACCTGAAACAATTAAGGCCAAAAACTAGGTAATTGGATCTGGGATCTTCTTTAAATAAGAATGCTATAAAAACAAGGTAAGCCCCCAAATCCATGAGTTTGAAATGTTTCTCAGCAATCCATTAACACCCACGATATAAGTTAAGTTTGACAAAGCAACCCATTACACTCAAGTAGAGTTGAATGCATGTGCAACACACACACACACACACACACATACGAAACAAAAACTTCAATCACTCACAAAAACTTAGTAACCTTATCACCTACTGATACTGCTAGTCTGTTTCATTAAAAAAAGAGTTGGGCTCTCAGGCCAGTATGGCTCAGTGGTTGAGTGTCAACCCATGCACCAAGAGGTTACCAGTTTGATTTCTGGTCAGGGCACATGCCCAGATTTCAGGCTTGATCCCCAGCAGGAGGCTTGCAGGTGGCAGCAGATTGATGTAGGTGTTTCTTTCTCATCAATGTTTCTATTTCTCTCTCCATCTCCCTTCCTTTCTAAAAATAAATAAAAACTTTTTTATGTCTCCTTTTACCCCCCGATTAACACTATCCCAGCCACTCCTGCCCCCCAGGAAAGCCGCCACTGCTCCAGTGTCCCTGTCCATTGATTATGCTAATATGCATGCATACTAGTCCTTTAGTTCATCTTTTACCTCCCCCACCCCTGACTTCTCTCTGAGGTTCAGTGTTTCTTTGTCTCTGGATCTATTTTCGTTCATCAGTTTATGTTGTTCATTATATCCCACATATGAGTGAGATCATGTGATATTTATCTTTCTCCGACTGGCTTATTTCACTTAGTATAATTAAAAACACCTTTTAAAAAGAGTTGGGTATAATAGCATAGAACTTTACATTTTAATTTTTTCTATAAGAAAAATTTTTAAAATCTTTATTTTTGAAAGTATTACATATGTCCCCCTTCCTCCCCCATTGACCTCTTCTAGCCCATCCCCCCACCCAAGAACTTCTTGCATATATGCATAACCCATGGACACAGACAATAGGGTGGTGAAGAACTTTACATTTTAAAAGGAGCTCTACATATCATGAATACACAAAAACTTGAAATAAATAGCAGATAAAGAGGAAAGATCCAGAATCTCCAAAGTGGGGTAAACTCATTGAAGTGAGTAAAAGAAATGTTTGAAGTTTTATTCATATTTATTTATTAGAGGCCTGGTGCAAGGATTTGTGCACTGGTGAGGTCCTTCTGCTTGGGTTATGGAGATTGGGCCAAAACCCTCTCTGACATCCCCCAAATTGTCCCAAATTGCGAGAGGGCAGCTCTCAGGTAATGCACCTGGGAATCCGGCTCCCTCCTCTCTGGTACCGGGTGCCCTACCTGAGAACCGCAACTGCCAAGTCACCACAGCTCGGCAGCTCCTTCATTGAGCGTCTGCCCCCTGGTAGTCATTGTGTGTCATAGTTACCGGTTGGACAGTCAAATGGTCAGATGGTCAAACAGTTGGATGGTTGCTTAGGCTTTTATATGTATAGATAGATTATTTTAATTTCCATTTATCTGACATAATTACATATATGACTACTGCACATGCATATAATATATAAGTAAAGACAGACTGAAGAAACTGGAGAATTTTGCTCTATTTTTTTTTTCCTTTATAGGGCTCTGTGATAAAAAAAAAGTTTGGAGAACAAGGTATGGTTTATATGTACAAAAAGAGTTGAAAGGAGAATAAATGTCTGGGAGCATCTTATTAGGGAAGTTGACCAGAAAATAATATTATTTTATTTGAACCTTGAAAAATAAATTATATTTGACCAAGTATATGTGTAAAAGTTGTCATGTAGAAGTTTGGTGTTCAAAGGCTCCAATTACAGAACAATGTTCATAGGGGACCTTTGAGAATTCCCAAAGAGATGGCAATCAAATCTTAAATTAAGACAAACCTCACAGGAAAATAAGTGTGGAGAAGAGATCAGAAAGTCCTTTGTCCTCTTAAAGACACTAGGGCTAGGGCACCATGGATGTTTTCTGAAGCTCTCTGGTCCTGGGGCCATGGGAGCTGTGGTGGATGCCATCATTTACTCATGCAGATATATTCCCTCTTATCTCCACATGCTTAATGGCCCAAGAGGTCTATTCATAATTTCATGAATGGATTCCTTTACTCCATTTCCTCCTTGGATTCTTCATTGTGGTGACGAGTGGGCATCAGAAGGTCGGAGGAAAAAGGGAGGGTGAATTGGAGTATGTACTCCCATGGGTCTCTGCATGTGGCTACACACCATTTCAGGCTGCCTCATGCTCTTTAATTCTGAGCTCCAGAAACTACTCTTCTCCAGCAGCTTCAGACCTGGAGTTCGAGGGTTCTCCTCTGTTGCTATTGATTTTTCTAAATCCTGCTTCTTCTTTTGCAAAAATAAAAAAAATATTCTGCCAATTTGAGTGTGTTATCTACATCCTGGAATCCTAACTGATGGGTGCAAAACAGGTGGGGTTGGATCTCTAAAAGGCAGATTGTGAACTATTTACTCTGAGCACATAGGGGGTGGGCAGTGCAGGAATAGAGATGCAGGTTAGTTGGGGATGCAAATAAAAGGTTTATCAGGCCATTTTAAAGTAATCATATGGAGAAGGGTCCTGAGGAAGCAAATGCACTCACTCTAAGGTATCATATCCCAGCTCAGAAGAATGAAGGAGAAGGACCCAAGGGGACTTCTAAGGTTCTGGCAGTATTTAATTTCTTGATCTGGTGGTTGATTCATAGACATTTATTTTATTGTTTATTCTTTTTTTTTATTGTTGACTCTATTACCAATGTTCCTCATTTCCTCTCCACTTGCCTCCCTCCACCCTGCTCACCCCCACGAGGCCTTTATTTTTATAAGCATACATAAATATTTTATAGACTCTTTTGTATGTTTTATCCTATATAATAAAAGGCTAATATGCAAAAATCTACCTAAGGGTGGAATGACCATTTGCTATGACACACACTGACCACTAGGGGTCAGATGTTCAATGCAGGAGCTGCCCCTAGTGGTCAGTGGCCGCTGAGCCAGAAGCCAGGCTCACAGCTGGTGAGTACAGCGGTGGTGGCAGGAGCCTCTCCCACCTCTGCAGCAGCATGAAGGATGTCTGACTGCCAGCTTAGTCCCGCTCCCGAATTTCGTGCACTGGGCCTCTAGCGTATTTCATAATTAAATACCTGGGGAAGGTGAAGAGTGGATAAGGGTATGGTGGACAATATTACCCATGATTCTGTCAATTTAATATTTGAATGTTCTATATGCTATTTTCTGCTATGCAATCTTCATTCTAGGATTATGAGGTAGAAATGTTTATACTTTCAGATGTTCTCAGGATTGTGGAAAAGTGGTGTATGTTAGCTGGCAATATTTTATGAAACAATTTAACTAGGAAAGAAAATTGTGAAAGATTGCCAAGGCTATGGTGCTTCACTTTGCAAAACATTCTTACTTACCATCTCAGATGAATTTGTGAGTCAAAAGTGTTCTTAATAAGTAATTATTATCTTCTAAAAAGAGACTTTAATCATTTACAGGAAATTTTAAAGTTCAATGAATGCAATTTCAAAACTATTGGCAACTTATGAAATAACCTTAATATGTCTAGCTTTAAAATATTTACCATATTTTTATCAGTCTTGCTTTCCAAAGCTAAGTAAGTTTTCAATTTTTCCTCAGTTATTACAATAATGTAGAATGCTTATAAAAAACTTAAGCAGGCTACTAAAGTTTGGCATTATATTTGGTTACTAAACACAAAGTTCCCCTGTACATATGTGCATAAAGTCCCCTTGAGATTGAACTAGTAATGGAGAATAGTTTCAAGGATACTAACAGAAAAAAATGTTTATTATACTCGTTCCCTACTGAGAATATAAATGAGTTAGGACATTATTATTAAACCCCTTTGAATTGGATCCCCCTGCCCCCAACAACTCACATTTACTACTGTTAGTTTCATTTTAAAGTCAATGTGAATTCAGATGTGAGGAAGGAAATGCTTTATTCATATGAAATTTCTGCAGTGATTTATACATGAGTGCTTCAGGCAAAAAGATGAAAGCACTTTATTTCCCCTTAAAATTCTTTTCCACAGTTCAAAAGTAAAATTCCTTCCCATTGTGGTTATTGAGTTTAAAGACACTTAAAGCCCTGAAAAAAATCATGGAAAAGGTAGTCTCTGTTTGGACTCAGTCCTTCCTACTACAGAAGGTGCCCCCAGCTTTGGTCACCAAGCTTTTGGACCTCATGGACCACTAGTGGTCCACGGACCACCGGTTGCCAACTGCTGGGAGTTTCAGAAGCAAAAAGGGATAGAGGAAACTAACCAAAAAGATTGGATCACTTTGATGTCAGTGGTGGGGTAGTGGTTTAGAAGAAGAAAAATTGGACAGAATTGAATTTTGGAGAGTCTTAAAAACTAGACTGAAAATGTAGCATTTTCACTTATCAATAGCAAATCATTAGTATGTTCTTGAGAAATGGAATAATCCAATATATGTAGTACTTCAAGATATGTATTTTAATAGCAGTGTACCCATTGAATTGTGTGTTTAGGCACATTTGGAGTAACACAACACAGCAGTAACCTACACACAGGAGTAACCTACACACAGCCAGGAGGCCATAACATACTGTTTAAAGAGTGATGTGCAGGGAAATAAACTTGAAAGGTAATTCAGAATTAAAAAAAAAAAAAAAAAAGGACAACTTTTCCAGAAATTTGAACATACTAGAGGCCCAGTGCACAAAATTTGTGCACTGGGGGTGGGGGTGTCCCTCAGCCCAGCCTGAACCCTGTCCAATCTGGGACCTCTTAGGGGATGTCCAACTGCCGGTTTAGGCCCGATCCCTATGGGCAGTCAGACATCTCTCTCACAATCTGGGACTGCTGGCTCCCAACTGCTCGCCTGCCTGCCTGCCTGCCTGCCTGCTTGATTGCCCCCTAACCACTTCTGCCTGCCAGCCTGATCGTCCCCTAACCACTCCTTTACCAGCCTGATTGATACCTAATTGCTCCCCTGCCAGCCCTATTGCCCCCAACTGCCCTCCCCTGCTGGCCTGATCACCCCCAACTACCTTCCCCTACTGGCCCAATAGCCCCCAACTGCCCTCCCCTGCCAGCCTGGTTGTCTCCAACTGCTCTCCCCTGCCAGCCTGGTCATCCCTAACTGACCTCCCCTTCAGGCCTGCTCCCTCCCAACTACCCTCACCTGCTGGCCTGTTCGCCCTCAGCTGCTCTCCCTTGCCGGCCATCTTGTGGTGGCCATCTTGTGACCACATGGAGTGGCCGTCTTGTGTGAGGGTGTGACAAGCAATTTGCATAATACCTCTCTATTATATAGGATGAGGAAATGGAATAATAGAGCATAATTGCAAAGCTTCCAGCCTCCAAGATTGAGACTATGTTGGACAGAGAAAGACCATTGGGAATGTGTTTGTCATTTGCATTTAGATTTGGAGGAGAAAGACCAGTCTGATTTGAACCTGTGAAGTTCATGATGACCATGGGACATTCAACTAGAATTATTTAGTAGGTAGTATTAGAGATAAAGGTTGTCACTATGTAAAAATGTTAATAGTGACTAATTATCCAAGGGAACCAGATTGAGAGAAGAGCAGAGGGAACAAGAAAGATTTTTAGTGAAAGAGAAAAATGTGTCATGAAAGCAGTGTGAAGGTACAGGAAGAGAAGTAGAAGAAACAGAACATGAAATGCTATGAAAACAGAGATAGAAGAGTTTTAAGAAGTAGCTGGATACTAAACTCAGACCTTTCACTGATGTCAAGAACATGAAATTTGAGAATAAGTTCCCTTGATGGAGCATTTCAATGGAGTGTAGGGTGAAAGTCAGAATATAGCAGTTAAAGGTAGAGCAGAGGACATGTAAATGAAGGTGCTGGATATAGATCACAGTAAGAAATGAGCAGAGACAAGAATAAACTAGAAGATGTGAAATAGATCACATATACAGAAACAGTAGGCTCACCAGCAAGGGTTTATTTTAGGACGGGATTCTCAGGCATAGAAAAACTTTTGAATCTGAGGTTGAGAGGCTGTATGTTTTGATAAATGATCTTGTAGGGTGCCTGATAATAGCTCCAATGCTGTAATCTAATTTCTGGCTTTATGTTTGTGGATTAAAATGATAAGTTTAAAAATAAGCTTACAATAATGAGAGGGAGAATGAAGAAATGCTAAAATAGTCTCTGCACTCATTGTAGAAGACAGTCTCACAACCCCCTTCTAACTGGTTAGTAAACCAGCATCTTATTTCCTGCTCAGACTGTGAGGTTAGACGCAAACCAGATGTGTTGTGACCTTATCAAAACCTACACACAGCCAGGAGGCCATAACATACTGTTTAAATACAGCCCACGTGTCGCTAATCCAAGCTCTCATTTTCCATGATGCACCTAAGGGGCTGGGGCCCAGCCAGCTGCAAAGGCCTCAGGATAGGATTTTACAATGAACAAGTTTGCCTGAGAGAAAAGTCTGTGCTGTGGGAAGATAAGTCACAGAGTGGTCACTCTTCAACACTGAGATGTTTCACCTTAACGTAAGCCACCAGGAGAAGTCTGACATATACTTTTTACCTTTTTCCATTTTCTCATAATGAAAAGAAGAAATGGAGATGGGACCCTGAAAGGTCAACTTTCAGAAACTGGAAAAGACAAACAGAATAGTGTTTGTTTTTTTCAACATGACTCAAGTAATAGACTCCTGCCACTTCCCTTGTGGTTCAGTTCCTCCATCCAGTGCATCTTTCATTGGAAATGTTATATTTTTAATATTTGGCTTTGACATTTTTCTTAATTTGTTTCCATGGCTTCTTTTAGACCACCCTGGAAATATTTTTGTCTTACACACACACGTGAACGCGCCCGCACACACACATGCACACCACTTTCTCTCTCTCTCTCTCTGATTTTAAGGAACTTAGACTTCAAGCCATGGTCCAACAAACATAAACACCAACTGTGCACTTATAAGCCATTTATTCTTGATTTTTCCGGAAAGCAATATAATGGCTTTCAGAGAAAAATCATAAAATTTAAGAGGGGATATTTACATTGAAAATATAAAGAAAAAAAGTAAGAAAAAATGTCATATTCCACCATTCATATACAACTAATATTAACCATCCATTAGCTACCTCTTCATGCATATTTATAAATATATGTGTTTATATTTTTTCAAAATAGAATCATACATATTTTCTGTAAGTGCCTTCTTTCAGTCAGTATGCCATGAATATCTTTCCTAGTCAAAATGTATCAGTACATTATAATTTGTAATAGTTGCATCATATTACATAATAATAATATACATACACTGCAATTTTCCTAACTAGCCTCCCAGTGGTGGTAATCGATGTTATTATATTTACTTTTTTTCAAACTTCAAGAAGCAAATATATATATAGTTTTTCATTTCTTTATCTTAGTAGGATGGCAATTCTTTGACCTTAATGCATTGTCTTTCTACTCCAGATTGGCTTAAGAGACCTTGAGAGTAAGTGGTCTTTAATATGAAGAGACTTTATGAAAGCCATATTTTATGTTCTGTTCTAGGCAGATAATAAAGGATCAAAGGATGGGAATTGCATGTGGGCAGATTATGGTGCAACACTCAGACATGTGTCTAGAAATAACTGAAATAACTATTAAATAAATTAGAGAATATAGATCTAAAAGTGTGCAGCCATTGACATAGCCCAATAGTTGTTAAAAACAAATATAGTTATTATGATGTGATTATGGAAGGAATTGCTTCATTAAGTGGTGAATTCCTAGGTCTTAACTATGTTTGTGCTAAAGCTAGATGAATAATTGTCAGCAATTACAAGACAAAGTGTTCTTAGATAGATGTTTGAGCAAGCTAACCTCTTATATATGTCACTCTCCTATAATTTTATGAACAGTGTAATTTTGGCAGGTTCTTGGCAGGTAGACAGAGCGGGATATTTGGAGTCAGGGAAGTCTTTCAGAGTGCCTATTTAAATCACAGCTTTCCTAATATATATTTACTAGAGGCCCGGTGCACAAAAATTTGTGCACTCGGGGGGGGGGGGGGGGTGTCCCGTAGCCCGGCCTGTGCCCTCTTACAGTCTGGGACCCCTCGGGAGGTAATGACCTGCTGGCTTAGGCCTGCTCCCGGGTGGCAGAGGGCAGGCCCAATCCCTAAGTGCAGCCCCTGGTCAGGCTCAGAGCAGGGCCGATTGGGGAGTTGGGGCGCCACCCCGTCATGCACAGAGCAGGGCGGATCGGGAGATTGCAATGCCACCCTCAGTCACTTTCAGGGTAGACTGATTGGGGGGTTGGGCACCGCCCCCTGTTACACTCAAGGCAGGGTCGATGGGGAGGTTGCGGCGCCACCCCTGTCACGCACAGAGCAGGGCCAATCAGGGGGTTGGGGTGCTGCCCCCTGTCACTCACAGAGTAGGGCCGATCAGAGGGTTGGGGCGCTGCTCCCTGTCACTCACAGAGCAGGGCCGATCAGGGGTTGGGGCGCTGCTCCCTGTCACTCACAGAGCAGGGCCGATCAGGGGGTTGGGGCGCTGGCCCCTGTCACTCACAGAGCAGGTCCAATCAGGTGTTTGGGGCGCTGCCCCCTGTCACACACAGATTAGGGAAGATCAGGGGGTTGGGGCGCTGCACCCTGTCACACTCAGGGCAGGGCCAATGGGGAGGTTATGGCTCTACCCTGTCACACACAGAGCAAGGCCTGTGGAGGGGGGTTGGGGCGCCACCCTCTATCACCCACAGAGCAGGGCCGATCAGGGGGTTGGGGCACCGCCACTGTCACACTCAGGGCAGGGCCGATGGAGAGGTTATGGCTCTACCCTGTCACACACAGAGCAGGGCCGATCAGGGGGTTGGTGCGCTGCACCCTGTCACACACAGAGCCGCAGGGCAATCGGGGTATTGGGGAGCTCCCCCCCATCAGGCACAGAGCAGGGCTGATCAGGGGGTTTGGGCGCTGCCCCCTGTCACGCTGATCCCGGTGCCGGGAGGCATATTACCCTTTTTCCTATATAGGATAGAGGCCTGCTGCACGGGTGGGGGCTGGCTGGTTTGCCCTGAAGGGTGTCCTGGATCAGGGTGGGGGTCCCCACTGGGGTGCCTGGCCAGGCTGGGTGAGGGGCTGAGGGCTGTTTTCCGGCTGGCAGTTGACTAAAAGCTTCCAACCGCTCCTTGTTTTCTTTTTTTTTTTTATTCTGGGCCAGCTTTAGCTCTAAGGCCTCGCTGCTGAAAACATCAATACAATGTTGTGGTCCGGGGCTGACTGAAAGCCAGTTTTGTTTAGCTTCTTATTTGCAACATAGTAATAGTTGCTTAGAGTTGCAGTTGAGAGGCCGGCAAGTGAGGCGGGGAACGTTGGAGCCTGCAGTCCCTGGAGGAAGCAAGCCTCCCTGCTCGCTTCAGTGCATGGCTGCCGGCCGCCATCTTGGCTGACAGTTAATTTGCATAAGGATACGCTGATTAGCCAATGGGAAGGGTAGCGGTCGTACGCTAATTACCATGTTTCTCTTTTATTAGTGTAGATTAGTTTCCAACTTACATTTCATGGGTCCCAAATGGGATGAATTAGCCCCCATTATGACCACCACATAGACTCATATCCAGAGTTTCAACCTGTAAAATTTTCTGGTTTGGAAGGTCAATGGATGGATAAAGAAACAATAGCAATAGGAAGAAACATGCACATTCTGCAATATTCCATTATATCCCCAATTACAAATCTTGAAAAGATAGGCTATATTAGACACCAGGACACATGTAATTAGAGGATGTCAAACACAAGCAGGGGGGGCGGGGGAGGCAACATAGATGCCTTGTTTTAATAGTGAATTTCTCACAACAGCTTCCAGAACAGCTGTCCTTTTCAGAAAGCATCTCTGTCCACCTGCTAGGGACCAGGACCTGCCAGCATGCATGCATAGAGTCTCAGCTACAATGTTCTTAGCCTTGCTCATACAAATAAATTCATGGAAAGTACTCCTATTCCACCAAGAAAGTAAAGCTGCATTATTGCAGAATGAAGATTTGTACTTGAAAAATTTAATATTTCCCAAAGTAGAAAGTTTCTCAAATAAACTTTTGATTTTTTAATGAAAGAAATAGTGTCCTCAAATAAGAAGGAAAACACATATACTTTTCCAGAGGCCAACGCTTTGTAGCCCATTATTGGCCTCTGAGCCAATCTTGGAAGAATTTGCTGAAATAAAAAAGAAACAATGTATGTGCAAGTTCTTTGAAAAGATTATCTTTAATGATGATAGCAATGGATGGTCTTCAACATTTCTGTTCTCAGGTGTGAGGAAGAGTTCAGGAAAAGAAAAGTTCCCCTAAAAGTTAAAGAGTTTGCATTTGCCTGCAGCTCTTGTCTCATTTTAAAATTATGCCATGCCATACCTTGAAATAAGGTGATTCTCTCTCTCTCTTTTACCCTCCAGAATATTTGCAATGATTTTTCATGGCACATGGCTAGTGCTTTTTAGTTGGCATACTCTTACGTTGAGGGTTATTTTTAAGTGTGAAGTTCTTAAAGATCTAAGATAAACCATTTGCTTACAAACTGGATTTTCTGGAATTTTGATAAAAGAAAGTCAGAATTGTTATAATCATGAAAATAGACATTATGGAGTAGAATGGGACATTGATATACATGATTGTATTTGTAAAATTATCCATATAAGTTATATAATTTCAAAACTTTCCCTTTGCAGTCAAATGAGAATAGGAGCAGCGACATATTCTTGCCAGCCTGTGGAAAATTTTGAGAGGCAGTAACCTCAGAGTAGAGCACATACTTTCAGCTGGTATTTAAAATCCTTCATAATGTGGCCTCAATATTCCTCTTTTTCCACTAGTTTTCTATCTGAAATCTGAATACCAGCTGGCATGTCCACCCCCTCATCATCCCTCAGGCATGCCAAGCCCTACACAACACCTTACCCAGTCTCTCTCCGAAGGTGTTCCTTACCTCTACTTCTCCCTTACCTCTGGTTTTCAATGTTCAGCTCCAGGATACTCTTCTGTCACCAAATCCCTTGATAATTCTTCTTTTCTCACTACCACATCTATATTTTCTTTCATGTTATTTTCCTTTCCATTAGAGGAAAAATACATAGTTTGGTTAAAAAATCATACAGCTTCTTATTTGAATTGTATTTATTGTCTTCCCAACTTCATGATTCATGACACAATGTCAAGCCATTAGTAACACAGATTGTGATACTTGGTCAACATATTAGAGATCATTGAATCTGAATTTCTCATTTTAAAGATAAGGAAGTAGAGACCAAAGGTAGAAAAATGACCACTGAATGAATGAATGAATGAATGAGAGAGAAAAAAATGTCAAAGCCTAAAGGATAACACAAGAATGATTTCATTGAGTCTTTCTCCTTTTAGTTTTGGTAAGAGAGCAGTTCTACATAAAGCCCTCTAGCAGATAAGAGAGAAATAGAGAGACAGACAGAGTGACTATCATTACACCCTGTGGTACATAGATTAGGTCAGAAATATGGAATTTTGTCTAATGGAAAGGATTGTTTCATTGGTTTCATTCTGGCCACTGGGACTCTTTAATGTTAATCTGAAGGATGTATGGTATTTCCTGAAAGCAGAAGGCATTATATTCTTGTGATTTCCCTCATCTACACTGAGCACTAGTCTGGCTTTCATTTTTAGCATGGATTTATTTTTGGAGTGTTACCCATTTACACGCAAATCCGTAGGTCCCACAACAATCCTTTGAAGTTTTCGTTACAATCTTCTCCACAGTTCTTAGATAGCCACTGAATTTGTTTGTTCAGGTGTGTCAAACCTCCTTGATTTAGTGTGATGTCATTTGAGAGGTTGGTGGAGGGTGAGAATAAAAAAAAATAGGAATGTTAGAGGTGGGGAATAAGATGTGTCTACTAGGGCATAACTTGAGAAGGCAAATGAAATTGGGGGACATTTTTATTCATCCATTATTCTCTTTAGAAGAATAGCATTGGTCTATGCAACTTTATTCATTGACTCTGAATCTCATAATTCTATAATTTGTATAACATTATAATCAGAAACCAGAGCTCAGAAAGGTTATAACTTGCTCAAGTAAGTCAGCTTAATAGGTATCAGTACCAGTATTTGAACCCAGAAAGTCCAGATCCAGAGCCATACTTCTATCTACTACACTATAGTGCATCTCAATAGAGAGATTTAAATTAGAGTTAAATTAATTTAGAACTAAGTTTATGACATAAGAGAAGTTCAAGTCCTTGAAGCATAAAGTGGTAGACTCATACTCTTATCACTGATTTAAATTATTTATGAGATATGGATTGGTCATGTGTATATACACAACTTTAGAGAACTTCTGGACAAGTTTAGATGTCAAAGCAATTCAGAGTTCAAACATTTGAAAAGCTCAAAATTCAAATACTCCTTTCTTGTCTAAGTAGACAGTATAAGAACTTCATGGAAAAATATAATATTCAATAATGAAAGAGGCCTCAGATGCGCACTTATGGGTGAAACACCACCTATGTTGAAATATCAAATATACTATCTACTATTTAGGTGATTCAGACTGACACACATTTTAGCTTCACCTTTCCTATGAGAGAGAGTTCTTGAGCAAGGAAGTGTAGGTAATGTGATGAAAGTTATATTTTCAGGGACCTAAAGAATGAGTAGGAGATGATTGAGGGCAACTAGTGAGAAAGGGAGAAGCCTATTAGAAGAATATGCCATTAGTACTTCAGGGATGAGTTGGTTGGCAGAGTAAATGCCAAAACATTTTTGTACAAAATTGATCATAAATCTATGACCAGAAGTGAAAGTTGAAGAAGAAATGGAAAATGAGTACAAAATTTGCACTCATTTTAGGAAGGTCTCAGTGACAGAAATGAGCTGGCTTGGGGTGTAGTACAATGTGAGACCTAGGAGGGCAGGAACTATAGCAAATTCATCTTCGTACCCCCCAGTGCCTGTCACCTAATAAGTTCTCAGTAAATACTGACTCTATGAAGGAAACAATGAGCTTGAGATTTTCATTTTTTGGAAAGAAGAATCACTTTTAGGCAAGGTGATGTACTAATTTTAAAAAAAGGAAAGTGTTAAGTATTATTCTGTTTGGGCTGCCAAAACAAAGAACAGCAACAGAAATTTATTTTCTCACAGTCTGGAAAGTATAAGGCCAAGATCAAGGTATTGACAGCATTGTTTATTTTAAAGCCTCTCTTCTTGGCTTGCAGCAAGCAGATGGCCCTCTTCTCCGGATGTCTTCACGTTGTCTTCCCGTTGTATCTGTGCCTTAATTTCTTCTTTTAATAAGGACACCAGTCACACTATATTAGAATCCACCTATATGAAGATTTTATTTTATCTTAATTACCACTTTAAATGTCCTATCTCAAAATGCAATCACATTCTGAATGTATTTGGTGTTAGGATTTAAACATATAAACATAGAGAGAGGCACGATTCAGCCTATAAAAGATGATTATCCAACTGCATATCTCACAGGCAACTGGAAAATTAAGATTATAACACGAGAAAGAGGATCAAGTTGAAAAGAGTTATTTGAAGGACTTAAAGCAAATGAAACCATGAGACATATAGTCTTGCATAGTAACTTGCTCCAGATAGGGAGAAGAGGACCAACATGGGAGTTTCCCAGGTAAGATTTGGGGAGTGACTCTAGGTGAGTCCAGGAAAAACTAAAAAGAAGGGAGCTTAGTCATTTTATACTTGAATCACAATCCAAACATTGCCTATCAAAGGAGTTCCCAACCTTCACCCCCATGAGTGGAATTTAGGACACTTACTCAACTGGGCTGCATCATTGTGCTCCAGGCAAAGACTCATCTGGCAAACAGATTTGGTGAGTTTTACGACTACAAGAGAGCTTTTTTTTAGGTTTGTGATTGTAAACCTATTTATTGCTGGTACAAGATTGACACTACTTTCTCCAAAGAAAAATATATCTTACAGCTTGATATACTGTTAACATCAAAGGAAGCTCATTGTCTCTTCAATTCTGCCATATTTTACTTTTCTCGCTAATACTGAATTGGTATGGTTGGGTCCACATGGTATAATTATACCAGCAGTGTCCTTTTGTGCCAAATGATGCCTATAGTGATGCTAATGTTACAAAGGTAAATCCAGTAAGCCTTAAATTGGCTTAGTGAAATGGAAGGCAAAGCACCAATAGTTGCACATTGCTATCATGAGAAGCCATACTATTGATTCTCCTGTTTGAAGCAGTGCTGTTCACTGGTAAGGGCCTCAGGAAGGCATATTCAGAAATAAAGTCTGGGAATGAAATATAAAATTATTACCCTATAAAAGCTTCTCCTTACACTTAAACACAAGCCTTCAAATATGACTTTTTTTGTATAACCTGTCTGTGCTGGCCTTTCCTGGACAAGCCTAGTTATTAGCACTCTCCAGTGATTCTTCCCTTGTTATCAACCTCCCCGCCCCCACCCCACCCCAACATCCCATCTCACTGACTGCTACCTTTCTGGAGATCTCAGCTCAAATATGATTCCACCATTGAAATTCACACAAAGTTGGGTCCTATCAATTATATCCTTTTAGAACCCCTTTCTTGTTTTTCCTTCATAGCACTTTTTAAATATGTCTATTTGATTACCAGCTAGCAACTTCACAAGACTAGAAGCTCCACAGGGGGAGACATTTCTATACCCAGTATCTAGAACAGTGCCAGATCTAAGCAACCCTGGAATAAACTTATATGTTTAATTAATGAATATGTTTCTTAATAAGTCAAGGTATTTGACTTATCATTTTAGCACCTCAAGTTTGTTTGTATGTTTGTTTTTAACATAAAAACAAGTAGCATGGTATGGTAGAAAGATCACGGGTTGTGGAATTAGATATACCTGAACTTAAACCAAGCTGTTACATTTTATCAGTCTAGATTCAGAAGGAAGAGATCACTAACTAACGTTCAGTTATCATCTTCTTTGACTTTTCAATCAAGCACTCACTTTTACTTGAAAGTGTCCATCCTTGGCTTGTGGTGTTACTCTCTTATGATCCTTCTAAATCTCTAAATATTTCCTCAGTTTTCTTTCCTTTGTTCCCAGAGTTCTATTCTGCATCCCTCTCAGTCCACCCACAGGACTTCTTGAGTTTAATACAGTACTCTTCAATAAGATGCTTAGACAACTTCTTAAGGCAATGAAATCCATATGAGGGAGGATATATACTCTATAAGTAATTCCAAAAGAAAGTTCGGATGGTAGGATAAGAAATATGTCATCCAGACAAATTTCTGTGTTAAGGAAGGCATCCCCAAACTAAAACCATCTGAAATGGAATGGCCTTCCTTAATGGGGCAGATAAAGATTTGACTGATAATGATCCCACAAATATCAAACCTGCCAATCAAAGAGAAATAATTTTTCTTTGTATTTAAATAGCCTCTGCTAAGTTATGGCATTTTATTTGATAAAAAATGTATTAGTTACATTCTGAGCATCACATTATGATCTTCTGAGTGATCCACAGGTTATTGATAAATATGATAAAAATTTTTAAGGTAATTCTGCAACCCTAGAGAGTAAAAAAAAAATAATAATAATCAGGCCTCAGCTATGGCAGGTACAAAGCAGATAGACCTTAGGCATTGAGACTTGTTCTCCAAGATACTTGCCCCCCCAAAATTCTCATGTCACCTCTGAAATCATTAGCTACTTGGAGACACTAGAGACTAGGTGAATAAGAAGATAAAAAGTTTCATTGTAGCTCTTCAAAACACCTACCCACTCTAATGTCATAACACAAACATATATTACAAAAGCAGTTGTCTTTCATCATAATATATTCCATAAATCTATGTGTAACCTGCAAGTCTTATTTTACCGAATTTTATTTCTTATGATTTTTTAGTAAGAAAGTTAACATAAGATGCACCCTCTTAGCAGATGTTTAAGTTTACAGTGCAGTATCTTTAACTACAGGCTCTATGCAGCACAGTGCATCCCCAAGACTTCCTCTTGTATAAATACACCTTTGTATCCTTTGTCTAATGTCTCTCTACTAATACAGACCTCCAGCCTGGCAATCACCATTCCAGGCTCTGCTTCAATAAGTTTTGCAATTTTAGATTCCTCTTCCAAGTGGTATTTGTCCTCTTGTCTGGCTTATTTCACTTAGCATAATGTCTTTCAGGTTCATCCATATTGTCACAAATGGCAGCACTTCCTTCTGTTGGTGGTTCAATAATATCCCTCTGCTGTATATACTAAGAGTCTTCCCCTAACCAGTTTGGCTCAGTGGATAGACCGTCAGCCTGTGGACTGAAGGGTCCCAGGTTCAATTCCAGTCAAGGGCATGTACCTTGGTTGTAGGCACATCCCCAGTAGGGGTGTGCAGGAAGCAGCTGATCAATGTTTCTCTCTCATTGATGTTTCTAACTCTCTATCCCTCTACCTTCCTCTCGGTAAAAAAATCAATAAAATATATATTTTTAAAAAGCAGTTGTCTTTAAAATTTAAGCTTAACTTATTTTATAATAAAAAAAGATGGTAAAAAAGAAATACTGAAAACATTTTCCACATCAACACTATCCCAAAACAGAAATCAGTTGTCCAACAGGTTTAGATACCCAGAACTTGGACGCAAAGCCTCTAAGTAACTAATGATATGTTCAATGAAATTTACTAGCAGTCATTTGACATGTAAACAAATGCTTGAGGAATTTATTTTAGCCACTTATGGTTACTTTATGATATCAGCTTAAAATATAAAAATTAAAATGTAGAAATAGGCAAGCCTTAAATTCAGCAATGATATAGATAATTTGAACCTATTTGAAAGACAGAGGAAAGAAAACTAAGAAAATCAGTAACATCTCAAGGAGCAGAGAATGTTATGAGGAAAAATAGATCCTGGGGAAACAATGTAAAAAAAAACAACCTGCTGATTCTAAGACACCAAGAAAATGCAAATTTAGAATCTTCTGTTAGGAGAGTGTAAATTTTTATTTTTAAATATTAAAATATATAAAATTCACATTTTGGTATTTAAGAAGTCTTCAGCTACTCATGCATTTTACTGGGTCATTTCCAAGCCCATCCTCTGTCCTTTGGTACATGACGCTGGGGCTTGAGTCTTCCTTATCTTGCTTCTGATTACTATCAGACAATGGAAGACCCTGAGAGTGTATGAGAGACAGATGGAGAAAGGAAGGAAGAAGGCACTACTTCATGGTTTCCAGTGCCTGTCAGCTTTTCTCAAGCAGCAACAGTTGGTTCCAGGCAATCCCTTCTCTTAACATGTCCTACTCTTGCCTCAGCTGAGTTCCTCAATAACCAATACACAAAATAGTGAGCACAATTAAATGTCTATTGCTTTCTAACACTAAGTTAAGGATAACTTCTTGTGCAGCAGTGATAACCAGAACATGAGCCTTTTTATGTTCTTGTAGTAGGTATTCAAATAACATTTAATAAATAAAAGAATAAATGCAGGGGAACTCAATGGAGAAGGTGGTGGCAGGACACCAATGGCATAACCCACTTACTCCCTAAAGTTTCATCCCATTGTTTCTTCCAATGAAGAAACAATCCAGAAACAGTTCAGAAAGCAAATCCCATTATGCAATGTAGTTTTTTATTTTTCCTTTAATGAGGAGGAAGTTGTTTTTTTTTCACATAGTAATTAAGGAAGCCAGTTTGTTGTATATTGACACAAAACAACGATTCCCACATTTCCCATACTACCACTTCAAATTTCCTTTTATTGTCACCCATTTCTGAAACTAGACTAAGTTTTCATGCTATTTTAAGAATTCTAGGAATTAATGTTAATGAAGTGCTTATAATATCTCATAGTCCCAGAATTAGTAGACTTGTGAAGAGTGATTATTCAATAATTTTTCATTTTTAACAGGTTAGTATAGACATTCCAGATGAAACTCAGATTTTTTAAAATTTAAAATCTTTATTGTTGAAAGTATCACATGCATCTCCTTTTCCTTCATTGACTTCTCCCTGTTCGCTCCTGCCCCCCAGCACATGCCCTTGCCCCCACCCGCACTCCATCTGTGTCCATTAGTTATGCTTATCTGCATGCATACAAGTTCTTTGGTTGATCACTTACCCCTCCCCCACACCCTCCCCTGCCTTCCCTCTGAGGTTTGACAGTCTGTTCAATGCTTCTATGTCTTTGTGTCTACTTTTGTTCATCAGTTTATGTTGTTCATTATATTCCACAAATGAGTGAGTGAAACTCATATTTTAAATGTTTATACATGAACACTACAGTAGTGACAGCCACACCTAGCAACAGATCTTGGTTTCTAATATCTTTCACCAATAAAAAGCAACAACGACAATAAAAACAGGGCTCCTTGGAGAAATGGCTGATTCCTGGATTAGGACAGGAAATATGCAACATGAGCTGGATCATCTTGTATTTCCAGAAAGTACAGGACTTCTCAAAAACAAGTAAACAAACAAACAAAAACAAAACAAAAAATACACAGATGGAGGGATAGAGAAGCCAAATAAAAGAACTCCCAATAGTCAAAGCTAGAACAATTTGAGCAACACAATACAGTAATACTGAATTAAAATCCAAAGTATAAAATAAATATTCTTGAATAAATACATATAATATAAGTGATTACATAAATAAATGAATAAATAAAGTGAGACAATGAATCAATTTTCCCTGCGGAAGAATTACCAATAATTTATGCAGATGCTTTACTCTTAAGGAAATGTACCCATAAGTCCCTACTTCCTATTGCACAGAATGACTTCTTTCTAAGGAGTACAGTATAGAAGCTGTGGGGGAGAAGAGTAACTTGACACTGATGAAATAAATACAAGAAAATACAAATAAATGAAAAGGTATCCTGTATTCATGGATTGGAAGAATTAATATTGCTAAAATGTCAAACTACCAAAAGCTATCTCTGGGGTCAGTGCATACTTATCAATATTTCAATGACACTTTTGCAGATTTAGGAAAAAATATTTCTAAAATTTATCTGGAACCACAAAAGACCCTGAATAGCCAATGAAATTCTCAAAAAGAAGAACAAAGTAGAAGGCATCGACACTTCTTGATATTAAGCTATACTATAATGTCATGGTCCTGGCATAAAACAATGAAACAAAATAGAGATCTCAAAAATAAATGCAGGCATATATGGTCAACTAATATTTGACAAAAGAGCCAAGAATATGCAATAGAGAAAAGCCAGTATCTTCAATAAGTGGTGCTTCAAAATTATTCATATGTAAATTAATGAATCTTAACCCCTACCTTACAACCCTCACAAAAATTTACTCAAAATGTAAATGCATTTAAGTCTTTAAATGTAAGACCTGCAACCCTGAAACATTTTAGAAGAAAACAGAAAATAGCAATTTGGCCTGGGTCTTGGTAATGATTTTTTTTTTTGAAATCACAGCTGAAAATATAAAATACACAAATGATATTATGTCAAACTATAATGCTTCTGCACAGCAAAAGAAACCCCATCAATGAAATGTGTAGAGCAGGAATTGGAAGTAAGTGGTCAAAAGGCATAAACTATAAGATAAATAAGTACTAGGGATATAATGTACAAAATGATGACTAGAATTAACATAGCTGTATAGAAAGTTGTTAAGAGAGTGGATCCTAAGAGTTCTCATCACAAGAATATTTTTTCCTTTTCATTGTATCTATATGAGATGATGGATGTTAACTGAACCTATTATAGTAATCATTTATGTAAATCAAATAGTTATGCTATACACCTTAAACTTTATATAGTGATGTATGGCAATCATTTCCTAATAAAACTGGGGGGGGGGGGGAGAGTAACTTTATAATAGAGAAACTGACAAACACCACTTCAAGTCAGAGAACCAAGATTAACATCAATGGTCATGTGATACCTTTTAATGTGGGTAACCTTGATCTGATGTGACGAGAAGGGCACTTTACCTCTGTGTTCTTTCTTCAAAAAACACAGTATCCCAGTCCAGTCATGAGAAAAGCACCAAATTCCAGTGGAGAAACATTCCACAAAACACCTATCCAGAATGCCTTAAAACTGCCAAGGTCATGAAAAACAGTAAAGTTGTATAGACTGTCATAACCAAATGGAGCCTAAGGAGATATGGCTACTCAATACAATGTGGTGACTTGGATGGGATCCTGGAACAGGAAAAGATATTATAGAAAAACTGAGGAAATCTGAATTAAGCATTTAGTGAATAATATCTCACTATTGGTTCACTAATTGTGACAAAAGAACTATACTAATAAAACATCTTAATAATGACAGTATGGGGAAGTGGTTGGAATATTTGGGATCTTTCTGTACTACCTTCCCAATAATACTGTAAATCTAAGAGTGTTCAAAAATTTAAAGTTTTATTTTAAAAATGTTTGCACCTGCTGAGTTTTGTCAACATTATGTTTTTGTCAACATTTTGTTAATGTTGACAAAAACTAAACAAAGTAGCTTCACGGTGTGCGTGATTGCCTTGTTGACTGCTCTCTCAATGACTAGGCTTACAAGTTTGAGTTAAACCTATACATGTGGGTACTCATAAAGGGAAACATTAAAATCCTGCCAAGTTTGGTGATTAATAGGCTGGATGCTGCCACAATAAGGCTGTTCCAAGTATTTAGAAAAAGCAGCTTAGTCATCTGCCCACTCTCTTCTTCATTAAGTCTAATTTATGGACTATGGATTTCAGTGTAATGAAATCTTGCAAAGAATAGAAAATTATTCCACAGAAATGGATAGCATGGGGGCTGAGGCCCACAGTTCTCAGAAACAAAGGGGAGATACAATTATGGAAAGAAAATAATGGTTTCACATTGTTGACAAGTCCCAGAACTGAATAACTACACCTAACTTTGTCCCGATCCTTTCCCACTTAGCCCAGCCCCAAAGAGTCATGAATAATTCACTTTAAGTGTTCCATGGGTACTAGATTTTAACTATTGCCTTAAACTTT
Organism: Myotis yumanensis; assembly: GCF_028538775.1. Lineage (NCBI taxonomy): Eukaryota > Metazoa > Chordata > Mammalia > Chiroptera > Vespertilionidae > Myotis > Myotis yumanensis. The sequence continues at coordinate 24,575,858 of NW_027223754.1, read as the reverse complement.
GCAAAAAAATTAAAAATGTAATTAAAAATTAGAGCAGAAATATATTTCAATCTTATTTGTGTATTTGCCAGAATTTAAATTATTTTTCAATTGTAATATTTTAAATAAACTCTTAAAATATGTGGTGCTAAAAGGAAAAGTCCAGGCAATCCTTCTAAAAATTACATTAAAGACAACCCCTTTCAGAAGCCCTGCCTTGCATTTGCTTCTGTTTTTTTTTTTTTTTTTTATGGTAATAGGGGGCTTTCCTTTAAACACTGGCATAAAGAGAGCTGTGTCATATAGTGTTAGACCCTGTGTAAGTGTAACATTTCTGATAACCTCTTGGACTTAGGTAGGTACAGAATTGAGAGCAGGACTCAAATTCACACAAAAAAAGACATGACTAAAAAGCATAAAAAGAAATAATACCCATCCTATATAATAAAAGCCTAATATACTAAGTGTCCAGTCATCTGCTCAACCAATCACAGTGTAATAGGCTAATGATATGCTAAGGCTGCTCAGCCGCTCATTATGATGTGCACTGACCACAAGGGGGAAAATGCTCTGACCAGTAGTTTAGCTTGCTGCTGGGGTCCGGCCAATTGGGACTGACTGAGATGGGCCTGACATGCCTTGGAGCCCTCCCACGGTCCCTCCCCAGCTGGCCAACCTCCTGCATCCCTCCCCAGCCTGATGTCAGTCAGATATTCCTCAAGGGCTCCCAGACTATGAGAGGGTGCAGGCTGGGCCGAGGGACACACTCAAGTGCACAAATTTTATGCACCAGGCCTCTAGTTTACATATAAAATGGCAAGAATAAGCCCTGGTCAGTGTGGTTCAGTTGGTTGCAGTTGGATTCTGGGTCAAGGACATATGCCTGGTTTAGGAGCTTGATCCCTAGTGGGGGGCATGTGAGAGGCAGCTGATCAATGTTGCTTTCACATCAATGTTTCTCTCTTTTTGTCTTTTAAAAAGTGGCAAGAATAAGAACAAGGAATATAGATGTCAGTGCTGCGTAGGAGCTGAAAAACACACAAAAATTCTCAACAATTTGGCAAATGAAATTCTTTTTAAAATCAATATATTGGCAAATGCTTTTTTGTTTTTTGCAAATTGACCTACTTCTCTTGCATACAATCCTATTTTTTTCCCTTATGAGTTTACCATGTGCCTTGATTCAGAGCCCAGAACTGTCTGAGTTTTAATATTTCTCTCTATTTAAGGGATGAGAGAAAAGGGAGTGAGGAAGTTCTTTTAAATTTTGAATTAAATAACCTTATGCATAACTAGTGCCTGCTATCTTGCTTGAAATAAGCCCACCATAGCCCCAAAAACCTCTTTAAAAGAATAATGGAATCCTCCTATTTTATAAGATCATTTAGGAACCAATAAAGACAATGGAGGGTATGCTAGTGATCTCCTAAATAGTGTAGGCTAAATTCCTACATCCTCAGAATAATGATATAAATTCCTGAATAATATTGTGTTCTATTCTGAAATCTATTGGAAAAAGAGAGTGAATGGAGGAAAGGAGAGAAGAGAGGAGAGGATGCTGTGTTGAACTCTTGATATAACCAACATGAAGCTCAGTGTGGTGGAGATTACAAAATAAACATTTTCTCACTTTTTTTCACATTAGTCTCTCCCAAAACAACCTTGTCACTGTTCCCTGGGCACACTGTACTTAAGCTGACTTTCTCACCATGATTTCCTTTTTTTTCTGACTCTTGAATTCCACCTATTTGTCAGGATACCGTTTAATGGCCTTTCCTCTATGACTTTCCTATCCACTCTGGTCTCTTTCTACTATCCCTCCTGTAAGTTTATAGTAGGTTTATAAACTCCTTTGAGTTTTGGCCCCTTTTAGTTTGCATAATTTACTTAGGAATTAATGAGATACAAATGAACAGAACATTATTATTTCTTGTGTGTATTGTGTAATATGGATATGAGCAGGCCCACTAAAATATAATGTATTGCATTTTTTTCCCTTCAGTGTTTATAAAGGAGTGGTCCTATTTTGTGAACATATAGGTTGATAACTAAATGAACAAGTGAGTGAGTGCACTGACCTAACAGTTGCAGACATAATTGGAAGAAGCATGAGGAAAAGCCCAAGCAATAGAACAAAGAGTCAGCTCAGAGCAAAGTATTGGCTCAGCACTCCCTCTTTCCCATAGAGCTCTGAGATTTCTTTAGAGATTGAAACTCAGTTGTTTCAAAATAGTCATGGCAAAGAAAGCAAGATAACATCAAAAGAAAAATGCATGATTTCATAAACATGAATCCCTTCATTAATAGCCCTTTATGGACAATAAAAAGTCTGTAAGAGGCAAGCTAAAATAAGTTCCCTTTCCAGAACCTAAGAAAAAAAAAATCATCGAACATCTTTCTTCAATCAAGTCTACATTTTCAGTAATAAGGAAGCTCAAATAACTCCATTTCCTGTTTATGCAAAACATTTTGTCACTGGATTCAGGGAAAATATTCATCTTCATGGCCTTCCCATAAAGGTAGCACCCACTCCCCAATGCCCTATTCTTTCAGAATGCAATTCATTAATGTCACTGCCACTAAACTGAAGGTCATATTGAGGCAAAACTCATGTTTCCTTTGTGTCCTGTAGTTCCATAAGAAAAGATATTACACTTGCCTAATATTTCATTTTGTTCCATGCCCAAGGCTCTGGAAAGCATACTTTTAAGTCCAACATGGGGTCTGCCTGGGTTGATGCCTTTTAGAGATCTCTTTTGTTGTAAACTGAAGCAAGATGCATAACTGTTTACATGGCATTTGTTTATTGCCTGTCTTCAGCTTGGCAAATGCCAGAATCATGCATTTGTTCAAACTCTATCCTTGTTCTGCCAACACAGTGTAGAGATAGCATCACTGAAAGCTGGCCATTGTTACTGCTGACTCTATCATTCAGAAGAAGGGGACAGCATGTAGTTCTGCTTCTGGAAATGCCTTTGTGGCAGGACTTTTATAGTCTGCATACTTTTATTTACTGGGCCCAGATGTTGCATGATAATTTCTCAATAATGCATATTTTAAAGAGTTTCTCTTAACTATTTGTTTTGAAATAATGTTATACTCACACTATGTCTTATTCTCTCTCTCTCTCTCTCTCTCTCTCTCTCTCTCTTTCTCTCTCTCTCTCTCTCTCCAGTGTATGTACATTTTTCTCTAAATCATTTGAGAGTAAATAGCAAAGATGATGCGCCTTATCTTAGTGTGTATTTCCTAAAAACAAGGGCATTTTTTCATAATTTTCCAAATCAGGAAATTTGCATGAGTATAGCTCTATTATCTAATCTACAGATTTTAGTCAAGCTTTATCTTTTTTTTTTTCACTAAATTCTTTTTTTAAAATATATTTTATTGATTTTTTTTACAGAGAGGAAGGGAGAGAGATAGAGAGTTAGAAACATCGATGGGAGAGAAACATCGATCAGCTGCCTCCTGCACATCTCCTACTGGGGATGTGCCCGCAACCAAGGTACATGCCCTTGACTGGAATCAAACCTGGGACCTTTCAGTCCTCAGGTCGACGCTCTATCCACTGAGCCAAACCGGTTTCGGCTTCACTAAATTCTTTATAAGAATTTCTTTTCTGGTCCAGGATCCCATCCACAATTAATGTTGCATTTGTTTTCATGGGTTTTTATTCTCCATTAATTCAAAATAGTTCTTCAGCCTTTCTTTGTTTTTCATGACTAATAATTTTTAAAAAGTAGTGGCCATTTATTTTGTAGTATAACTCTCAGTTAAAAATTTTCTGGAACTTCGTTATGGTTATGCTGATGAAATACATTTTTGGCAGGAACACCCCAGAAGCAGTATTGTTATTCTCAGTGCACCCCATCAGGAAGCTTTTGTTAACTATATATCTCATTAATGGTGATACTAACTTTGTTCACTTTGTTAAGGTTTCTCATAAAATTTTTGCCCATTGATTTTACTATCTATTGATTACTACAGTGGTTGTCAAATGGTGATTTTTTCTGAGTATATTTATGCCATCTACATTTATTATTTGCCATTCTGCTATGAAAAACATTCCTCTCTTATCTGTTTGTTTATTTATTATTCATGTGCTTATGTTCTATATTCATATTCAATATGGATTTGGATTAAATGTGTGTATACAAATGTACACACACACAAATTTACATAGCTGAATTCTGGTATCCTGGAGTCCAAGCCAAGATACAAATTCTCAAAATTAAAGTCCTGCTGAACCTCAAGAAAGATAAATAAAAACAAAATTTTTTAAAATCCCACTCAATCCACATTTAGAAACATTTCATCACAACAAATATAAAGAGAAAATCTAAAATTGGATTTAATAGAATACTTGAAAAAAATAAGACTCTAATTGAACTGAAAAACATGAAGCTTTTGAAAAACATCTTTGGGTTTATGACTATATACCAGAAAAATATGTATTTTCTTAAGGTTTATAATATGAATAAATCTTTGGCAACTGTGACCAAGTCATGAATAAAAGAGGAATTTTTCATGGAACTTGATAAGCTATTTCTAAAATTCAAGTGAAAAAGACATGTGTAAGAATAACTAAGCTTTTAAAAGGAAAAAAAAAAAGAGGGAACTTTTGTCCTAACAAATACCAAGACATATAAACTTTTAAATATCAAAGCAATGTGCAAATAGAAGAAATAAATACAAATAGGCTAATAGAACAGACCAGAAAGTTGAGAAGCAGAACTTATTAGATAAGGAAATTTCTTACAAGTAGTGTCTTTATATTAAGGAGAAATTCTAACACATTAAAAGGTATTGGAAAAACTAACCATACTTTAGGAAAATATTAAATTAATCAATAGTTTTCAACAGCGGTGATATATTTTTAAATAGAAATGCAGTTAAATGTTATTTTTATATGTAGCTACATTTTTTTATAAAAGTAAGGGCAGATCAGAAAGATGTCTATGAGAATTAAAATTAAAGAAGAAATGCAGATGATCCTTCTCTGTGAGAGACTTGTCTAGAGAGGGAACCAGAGATATGGGATTTAGCCCAAGTTGCTTTGTGAAATTTTCATGTTCATCCAAAAATAACTAATTTAGCCCTCAGTACAGGAGGTCATGTGCAAAAGGGAACTTCTTATAACCCACTGAGCTTGGGAGATGGGAAAACAAAACACTAGTCAAATCTCAAAATAACAAGGTTTAGCTTCTTGGACTTTTTCTGACTTGATAGCTCTTTGTGGTTAATAATTAGAACTAAAAAAAATGGATATGTTCTCTTTCCTTACTATCAGCAAAAACTTCTGGGAGATAGGAATGAATAAGTCTTGTTTATCTTTACATCTTTTGTCTTTGAATGTCAATAAAAATTATTAAACTGAAAATAAATAAGAAAGGATGGATAATTGAAGGAAAAGTGTATTAACTCCTATTTCTATACAGGTTATTTTTCTGGCACCTTAAGACAAAGTTACCCATAAATTTTTGCCCAACATTCTCATACAAAATTTAGTATAAGATAGTTATTTGTTGCACATGTCTTTCTTTGAGTGGACTATGAGTTATTGAAAGTTAGGTAATGTATCTTATTGAGCTTTTCATTTTCTTTTTGGAAATCATTGCTGAACATAGTGGCAGGCAAGACAACAAATGCTTAGTAAAAGAAAAGTGGGAAAAGTGGGAAAGCAAAAGGTTGTCCACAGTGAAAGGAGGAGCGGGAGACAGAGAGAGAGAGAGAAAAAAGTGTATACACAATTTCAAAACAGAAATGTTAAAAACACTGTAACACTATGTGTTTTATAGGGATACTGTGTATTTCCAAAAGAAAAAAAAATAAGTAATAGAGATTAGAAATGACAACAGGAAAGGAAGTTATAGAGTCATTGAAAACTGAAGTTTTTGGGCATTTTTTATTTAGTTTGTTTTTATAAATACTTCACAAACATCACAGCCTTCATGGTTGCCACTGCAAAGGGATAGTGGCAATACAATGAGCCAAAAAGAAGAATGTAAAATTCAGAGTACCAAAGACTTGCAGAGAAAAATAATAAATTGACTCTGAACAAATACTAATTTGGATCAAAACATAAATCAAGAGAATAATTCGCCCCTGGGCAGTGGGGCTCACTGGTTAGAGCATGACCCTTACAGCAAAGGGTCTTGGGTTTGATTCCCAGTCAAGGACAAGTAGCTGTGCTTTGGGTTCCCTCCCTGCCAGGGGTCAGATACATGCAGGAGGCAACTAGTTGATGTGTCTCTCTCACATCAATGTTTCTCTCTCTCTTTCTCTCCTTCCTTCTTTGCACTCTCTCTGAAGAGCAAGGGAAAAAATATCCTTGGGTAAGGATTTAAAAAACAAAGAGAATAATTTAGAGAACATTAGGATAACATTAGAAGCCTCTCAGAAACTTCAAGAACTTCAGCCATGGATTATTTTTATAACAGGAAAGACTTTCAAACATCTAAGAGCCAGGCTGAAAGGAATATATTAATTAATATGAATGGGTGTCATCACAGTGCAAATAAGTGCCAAAGCTAACCTGACTTTGAAAGCTAGGGTGGCAGTACTCGCCACACAATTTGCTGAAAAACCGCTGTACCATCAACAGCAAAGCCTGAATCACCTACCGCTTCCACACAATCTAGTTCTAGGAAATCAGCCATATGTGATAGAAACTGTGAACATTGAGTGGCATCTAAAATCCAAGTCTTTCCGACCTAGTCCCATTGTAAAGAATCATGAATATAAATGTCAAAGAAGAGGAGCAGGAAGAATTCTCCTTTGTTTTGTGCAGTCTCGGCTGGGGGGTGGGGGTGGGGTGGGGTAGGGTGCCTGCGGAAAGCAAATGAAAACATCATGAGGATGAGAAAACTACTCTAAATGATGGGAATAATTTCAGAGGCACCGGGTTGTGCTTGAAATAAAAATTGAGCTTCGTGGAATCCTAAATGGGGAGAAAGAGCACACAAGGTTAGCCAAAGCTGGCTGAGGAGAGATGTTAGTTCTCTGTGAGCAGGGAGAGAAATGCTCACAAACATCCCAGAATTTCCAAGGAAGTTTATTTTAAAGCACAATTTGCACAAAGCTTTCTAATCAGTTTTGCTACTGAAAGTAGTGAAATCAGGGCCACCAGCTTCTCTTTCCTAACATTATGCAGAGGTAATCAATTTTGTACCAAAGGAATACCTCTTAGGCATTTTCTGAATTAGTATAGTTTAATTTGGTTTATTACAGTTTAATACCATAATAAATCAACAAGTATTTACTGAGGAACTGTAGTGCACAAGGCAGTAGATGCCTCATGTGATGACTAGAGTATGGTATGCATGTTTGAGAATGGACTGTTGTGGGTAATTTTATCACATTTGTGTGCACATTAGTGATATATATCCAAAGAAAATCAAAACACTAATTTGAACGGTTATATGCACCTCTATGTTCATTGCAGTGTCATTTACAATAGCCAACATATGAAAGCAACTGAATGGCCTATTAATAGATGATAAAAAAAGCTGTGGTACATATACATAATGGAATAGTTCTCAGCCTTAAAAAAGAATGTAATCCTATCATTTGAAACAGCATGGATGAACCTAGAGGGCATTATGCTAAGTGAAATAAGTCAGACAGAGAAAGACAAATGCCATGGGATTTCACTTATATGTGGAATCTAAAGAACAAAATGAACAAACAAGTTGAAACAGACTCATAAACATAGGGAACACTCTGATGGTTGCCAGAGGGGAGGGGTCTGGGGCCTGGATGAAAAAGGTGAAGAGATTAAGGAGTGTGAATTGGTAGTTACAAAATAGTCACAGGAATGTAAACTATAGCATAGAGAACATAGTCAATAATATTGTAAAAACTATAGTGTCAGGTGAGTACTTAAAATATAGGGGGAAACACTTTGTAAAATATATGATTGTCTAATCACTATGCTGTACACCTGAAACTAATATAAAATAATATTAAAATTAAACTGTTGTTGAAAAGTTAAAAAAAAGTCATTAAAAGTTGAAGAAGAAAAAAAGAAGATTCTATACTCACTGACTTCATTTCATTTCTAATTTAATTTTTAAAATTTACTTTGTGTCTGCTTTTTTTTAATGCAAATATTTAGCCCTAGCTGGTTTGGCTCAGTAGATAGAGCATCAGCCTGCAGACCAAAGAGTCTCAGGTTCAATTCCAGTCAAGGGCACATACCTCGGTTGCAAGCTCCCCCCAGCTGGACCCTGGTTGAGGCAAGAGGCAACCAATTGATGCATTTCTCTCACGTCGATATTTCTCTCTCTCTTTCCCTCTGTCTTCCACTCTATCTAAAAATCAATGGAAAAATATCCTTGGGTGAGGATTAAAAAAATAAAAATGCAAATAATAATAAAATGCTAAATATATAGAGAATAAACTGGCATATGCATACCCACCAATCAGATTTAACAAATATCATTTTTCCATATCTGCCATAGATTATTGTTAAACATACACACACACAAAATATCACAGAAACACTTAAAATCTCCCACAGCTACCCCACCCTTCCTCCTCCCATCTAATATATAACTATTATTTTGAGGTTGTTAAATGACCTTGCTTATGGTTATAAATTTAGTAAATATGTGTGTAGAATTTTTTTCTAACCTAGCATCATCTGTCCTAAAATTGATTCTTTGTGTTTTAAGGTTTGTTTTCACTGTTAGGACCTTGACTCATGGGGAATTAATCTTCCTCACAATACAGTAGCCTGTGACAGGTAAGAGCAAGGGCTTTGGAGCATGACTAGCCCTGAACAAAGCAGGATTCTGCCTCTGACACTTAAGTGCTGTGTAACTGTGAGCACGTTCTGCCTCTTTCTGAGACTGGACTTATTTATCTGTATAATATCTCATTGGCATGTAGAAGGGACTCAATGAGTTAACTCATGTACAGCATCTATCAGACCTGTAAGGTGTCCTATAAAGAACACTCAACAAATGTTAATTATTATTGCAATTGTTGCTGTTGCTACTGTTATTATCACATAAAGTAGAAATTTAATTTAATTTGTTATAAATAGATAATTACTCCAACACTATTTATTATGCAGTAATTTTTCCTCCCACCAGTGGTTTCTAAAAGTATCTCATAGCAAGTTTCTAAGTATGCAAGTATCTGTTCTGGTCTCTCTGCTGTTCAATTGCTCTGATAACCTATTCCTGCATCTATTCCACACTGCCCTAATTATAGTAGCCTTATAATAAATTTTGTATCTGAGATGGCTACTAGTACATCCTCCTCTTCTTATTTTGTACTAGGGGCCCAGTGCATGAATTCGTGCACCTTGAAAGGAACTGTGAGCAGTGAGGCTGCGGTGGGCACAGGGGTGGGTCTGTGGCCTCAGTCCCCTGTCTGCCCACAGCCCTGCTCCTGCTGCTGCCACTCCCACACACTGATGGTGCGGGCATCGCTCGCACCTGCTGATGGCATGCAGCCAGCAGCAGGTGTGAGCGGGGCCAGCACTGGCAGCAGATGTGAGAAGTGGCTGATGGCCCTGATTGCCCCTCAGGAGCAGGGGAATGCAGAGAAACCCTCAGGGCAGCCACCACTCACACCTGCTGATGGCACCAAGCAATTGGGGCTGGCACTGGATGCTGGCAGTGGGTGCGAGTGGTGGCTCCAGCGCCAGCAGTGGGTGGGAGCAGGGCCGGCATCAACAGGAGTTGTGAGTGCCAGGCAAGACTGTGGCATGCGGGAACAAAGAATTTTCAGTAACCACCAGAGGGATGATGACAGCAACTGCAACCCTGCCTTGTTCTAGCTCCCCGGCTCACCTGCTCCACCATCTTACTGCTGCCGATTCTAGCCATGTTCCACACATGCCCCCTGGTCTTCAATGCACATCACAGCGACTGGTTGTTCGGTTGTTCAATTGTTCAGTTGTTCTGCCATTTGGTCTATTTGCATATTAGCCTTTTATTACATAGGACTAGTGGCCCAGTGCATGACATTCATGCATGGAGGGGGGGTTCTCTCAGCCTAGCCTGCACCCTCTACAATCGGGGACCCCTTGGGGGATGTCCGACTGCTGGTTTAGGCCCAATCCCTCTCACAATCTGGGACCGCTGGCTCCTAACCGCTTACCTGCCTGATCGCCCCTAACTGCCTTCCCCTGCGGGCCTGATTGCCCCCAACTGCCCTTCTCTGCCGGCGAATTTGGTTCTGATTACTCGGTTTCTACGCCAGTCAGCATCTCTGGGCCTATCAACAGGGCCTGATCAGAAAGGTGGGGCTAATCAGCAACCCTGGTGGAGGCCTGGAGAGAAATGGAAGCTCGGCTGCTGGCCATACTAGGAGAGAAAGAGAGAGGCAAGTGCTGATAAAAAGCTGCCACAGAGGCAATGGCTCAATCCCTGCTTCTCTCTTAAGGCCTCTTTCTGGCCCTGATTCGCAGCCCCCTCTGTAGTCAGTGCTGGGGCACCTCGCCTGCAGCACTGCAGGACTGACTTCCTGTTGGTCAAGCCTCAGTCATTACAGGTCGTGACGACCCAAGGTTTTTATAAATTACGATGATTTTGGCAATTCTTTGCCCTTCATTCTCCCATGTTAATTTTAGAATCCATTAGTTGAATTCTTATAAAAAACAACAAACAAACAAAAATCCACTGTGGTGAAGTGGTTAGAATTAGTTACTGAGTGTTCCTATTCATGAACATGAGTTCTAGCACCAGTTATTTTGACTTTTTACCATATCTTTCAATAAAGTTTTAATATTTTCCATAAAGTTCATTCCCTACTTTGCATAAATATATTCCTATATACTCTTGATGCTATTATGAATAAGATTTCTAACTTTTTGTTGTCAGCAAAAAACATTACTGTTATATCCAGCAACACTGATGCACTTTTATCAATTCTAACAGTTTATGCAATTTCTTTCTTTTCTGTGTAGATAACCAAGTAATCTTTGAATAATGTTCATTTAGTTTCTTCCAAATTGCACATCATTTACATTTTCTTATCTTATTGGTCTGGTTAAACTGAAGGTACAATTCTGAAGAAACTTGCTGATAGCAGGTGTCCTTATCTTTTTCTTTGCTTTGGGGAAGTGCTTTAATGTTTTAACATTAAATACAATATTCAATTTCAGATCTTAATTGACAAAGTAATAAAAGTTGATACCATTTTTATGTCTAGTTTGCTAAGAGATTTTAGAAAAATCATTAACATTTAATTTTAACACATGCATTTTTGTACTTATTAAGATAATCTCATAGTTTATCTCCTTTAATCATAATCGTTAAGGTAATGAATTATAGTTTTATATTTTCTAATGTTAAACTATCTATGAATTACTGAGCTCCACCTTGCTTGTCTGCTGAAAAATGACTGGATTCAAAAGACTTTAACAATATTTTATTTAAGGCTATTACATCTGTGTTCCTATGTAAGATTGCCCAACAATTCTTCCTTTTCATGCTTTCTTGGCACAATTTTAGAACTGAAGTTCTATTGGCCTCATAAAGTGATTTGGAGAACTGTTTCTCTTTGCCTATTTCCTGGAATATATTGCATATTAAGACTAATTTAACTTACTTTCTAGGTATGATTTTTTTTAGGGGAAAAATAAGGCCTAGGTAGATATTTGACCATCAGTTGAATAATTTTAATGTCATAATTTCTAACCAGGATTCTCTCTATCTCTCTTTCTCTCAGATTTGCCTATATCATTAATCTTTCAAAGAACCGAATTTAATTTTTGTTAATCCTCATTGTTTTCCTTGATCTTGTCTTTCTCTTCCTTGCTATTCATTTCTCCTTTCTTTTCATTCACTCTATTAGTCTTGTTATACTTTGAAAATGAATACCTACCTCACTAAATTTTAAAATCTGTATTTATTTGTACCTTTACAACTCTAATCTTTATTAATTTAGTCGCATCTCATAAATTTTGATATGTGGTTTTACAGTTCTCTAGACATGGTAATATCCATTCCAAATTCTTCTTTGACTGATGAACTACTCAAATATTCTAATTTTTATTTTTTAAACAAGTTATTTGGCTACTTGCAATTTGTTTTTAATGTTTGTCCATACCATGACATATTCTGGCATAGCTTTAGACATGATCAATCATGGATTATCTTAATTTTGGGGTACAGGGTTTTATATAACAACTTAAGCAAATTTGTTAGATGTGCTCTTTGATATTTTTCACTTTTTTTCTACTTTTTCTAATTGCCCTGCTTCTGACAAGTGACAAGTAAAATCTTCTGCTATGAGTTTATTTTATCAGTTTTCCTCATGATTCTATTTTTAGTTTTATATATTTCAAAACTGAGGTTATATTGTTAGAGATGGATGGCTTTAGTATTGCTTTATTTGCCTAGGGAATTGTTTATTCTGCAATCTCTATGATTATCTTTATTACCAATATTTCTTTATACCTTTAAATCTAATTGGCTGACATTAATTTTGGTATACAATTTAACATTTGTTTAGATTAGCATTTGCCTAATATATCTTTTCCCATTTTTTGTTAGTATCCTGTCTGAATCATGCCTGTAAATTATATAAAACTTCACTTTTTGTTTATCTAATTACAGGGCCTTTATCTTTTAACTGATGAGCATCTTCTATATTTATTGGGATTATGAATATGCTTAGAATTATTTGTACAATTATTTCTTATGTTTTCATACTATTTTTTATTTTATTTTACTTTACTTTTCTCAATCATCTTTCTGTTGGATGATTAGAATTTCTTTCTGCTTTTTTCTCCTCTACTAAATTAAAAGTTATTCTAATTATATATTTTGTCTGATAGTATGATGTAATGTTAATGCATACCAGAATTAACTGTTTCTCCTCATGAATAATAAAGGACTATGGAATGGCCACATCTTCTATATTATTGTTGTGTAGTATGTTAGTAACATTCTATATTATCCCTCCTTCCTAATTAGGCACTATTTAAGTATAGTCATTAACTTTTACAATAAACCTTATTTAGATTTACTCATATTTTCCTAACCATTCATTTTTCCTTCCTTAGGTTTTATTTTCATCTTTAGTAATACTTTCAGCAGAATATCTGCATGGTAAAGTTAATATTTGTGTAAACATCTTTCTATTTTACATTGCTTTTGAAAGAGAAATTTAACTGGGCAAAAGAGTCTAAATTCACATTATAGTTCTTAACAACTTTAATATTATTTAATTTTATCCTTCTATTTTTATTGGTGGCTCATCTAATTGACTAATTGATCCCTTTTTTTGCAGGTAAAATGTCTTTTTTATCTGATTTCTTCTAAGAAATTTTGCTTTTTCTTTCCTCTGAAGTTCCACTGTGATACATCTCAATGAATATTTATTTTTATTTATCCAGTTTGGGAATTCATGTGATTCTTTTTAATGAAGATTCACTGTTTTTTAATCAGATCTGAAAAATTTTAGCTACTTATTTTGTACATAGTTTTGCCCAACTTTCCCCGTATTCTCTCCTTCTGGAGCTCTTATTAGGCACACATCAGACATCTTTATTCTATTTGCCATGATGCTCAATCTTTACATTTTCCATCCCTTTATCTCACTGGGTTATTATGTCCTAAAGGAATTGTCACAGATGAATCTTTCAGTTCACTAATTCTTTTTCAGTTGTTCAAAATTATTTTTTCAATTATGTTCAGTATGATATTTAACTAAAACTTTGAGTATTTAATTTCAATGATTTTATTTTTATTTTAAAAATTATTTTTGTTTTTCCCCAAAATATGATTTGTAAAATGTTGCCTTTTATCCTAATTTTATTATATATTTTAGTTCTTTAACAATTTAAAGCACATTTTGTGATTTATCTATTCATTTTAATTCTTTTCTACTGTTTGTTATTAACAGATTCTTCCTTGGGATATATTATTTTCTAATGTGGTTTGTAATTTTTTTGTGTGCCTTTTTATTTAGCTGGGATATATGTGTGCATGTGTGTGTGTGTGTGCTGCACAAAAAACTTCCTAGAAAAAAAGGAAGATGGCAGCATAGGTAAATGCCTATACTCGCCTCCTTTCACAAACACATCAAAATTACAACTAAAATCCATAACAACTATCATCCAGAATCACTGGAAATCTGGCTGAATGGAAGTCCTACAACTAAAGAAGAAAGCACACTGAGACTGGTAGGAGGTGCGGAGGGGCGGAACAGACTGGTCTGGCATCCATATGGGCCACTTTTTTAATTAGGAGAGAAATCGTCTCTGCAGAGGTTGCCCAGAGGAGCAAGGGGCCCCAACCCCACACCAGACGCCTGGCCCAGGGTCCCAGACTGGGAAAAGAAGTCCCTGAGGGCAGTAAGAACTACGGGCTGTAAAAATCAGTGCGAATTGGGGCTCAGTGACACAGAGGCTTCTGGAGACCCAGCTGTCCCTCTTAAAAGGTCAGCAGTACAAACTGAGCTTACAAGGTCCCGTTTCCTCTGAGCTCCAGCACTGGGTGAGGCTCTGGGGAACACAGACACATAGAAGGAACTGGATTGTCTGGCATCAGGGCAAGAACTTGGGGGCTACTTTCTCCCAGATGGAGGTATCTCAGAGATCATTGTTCCTATGCTGGGACCTCCTGGATCACAAGGCTGACGGGCAGCCATTTCTGTTTGTTCCACCCTGATGATTTCTTAAGACCCCGCCTCATCTAATTTACAAGCTGTGTGCAGTTGCTTTTGCATATGAATGGCCTGTCCTTGCTCAGGCTAAAAGCTCTCAATCAAGCTGAAGCTGGATCATGGAGCCCCAAACCTATCAATAAAAGGCCTGTGACCTGGCACCAGCACCAGCCTGCCTTGCTTCACAGGTGGGCCTCATCTGGGCACTTCCAAACCCAATACAAAGAAGAGGAATCTGAAGATCTCTCTGTAGCTCATGCTGGCCCCAGGAAGTGGCTAACTTTGTATCTCGTTGAAGACTCAAGAGTCAGTATACCCAGTGGTTAGTGTCAGGCCATATCAGATTACAACTCTACATATCCATAAGCAACACACTCAAAGGGCAGATTCAGTGAACACCAAAGCCCCATTGAAGCAAGTCCTGCTCCATAGGGGTGTCTCCTGCACAGCAGCTCTCCAACCATAGTCGCAGCTGGTCCTCACAGCCAATTGGCCTGGAGGTCAATTCCTCCTAGTAACACCAACAGCAATCAAGTGTCAACAACAAAACTGTGCTCACAGCCCTCAAAGGGGTACACCTAGAGCTCCCAGCTCAGATGACTGGGGAGGTTCAGCCACAGGTCCCTATAGAACACCTACTACACAAGGCCACTCTACCAACTCAAGAAGACATAGCAGCTCTACCCAATACATAGAAACAAACGCAGGAAAGCAGCCAAAATGCAGATACAAAGAAACATGTAACAAATGAAAGAAATGTAACAAAGCAAACTTTATTAGAGTTTAAAACCACAATTATGAGGTTACTCAAGAATCTTCTAGACCCTCCAAAAAAAAAAAAAAATAGGAAAAGGACCAATCAGAAATTAAGTATACACTGACTGAAATAAAAAATAATATACAGGGATTCAACAGTAGAGTAGAGGATTCTGAGAATCAAATCAACAATTTGAAATATGAGGAAGCAAAAAACACCCAACCAGAAGAGCAAAAGGAAAAAGAATTTAAAAATATGAATATAGCATAAGGGGTCTCTGGGACAACTTCAAGTGAACCAACATTCGCATTATGGGGTGCCAGAAGAAGAGAGATAGCAAGATATTGAAAACCTATTTGAAGAAATAATGACAGAAAACTTCCTTTACCTGGTGAAAAAAAATAGACTTACAAGTCCAGGAAGCACAGAAAGTCCCAAACAAGAAGAACCCAAAGAGGACCACACCAAGACACATCATAATTCAAATGACAAGGGCTAAAGACAAAGAGAGAACTGTCCAGCTGGGCTAAAGACAAAGAGAGAACTGTCCAGCTGGCATGGCTCAGTGGTTGAGCATAGACCTGTGAACCAGGAGGTCATGGGTTCGATTCCCAGTCAGGGCACATGCCTGGGTTGTGGGCTCAATGCCCAGTATGGGGGCATGCTGGAGGCAGCTGATCAGTGTCTCTCTTTCATAGTTGATGTTTCTCTCTCTCTCTCTCTCCCTTCTCCTCTGAAGTCAATAATATATATATATATATATATATATATATATTTTTTTTTTAAAAGACAAAAAGAGAATCTTAAAAGCAGCAAAAAAACCCCAATTGTTTTGTTTCCTTATGTCATAATCTCAGCATATCTTTAATCTCAGACCAATATTTATGGCAGATTTTTCACTCTATTTGGCATAGACTGGGATTCCATTTCCCAATAAATATATTTTCCCCCACTTATACAGGGTGTCCCCCAAAATGTATGAACACTTGAAATAATTATAAAGGCAGTGTTTATTAAAGTACATTTCACTTTTAAAATGTAATAAAATCAGCTGTTAAAGTGTATCTACATTTTTTGACATTCCCTATATTTCCAGGAAGAAATCAGAATTTTTGTCTCTTCTTTGCAGTAGTGAAAGGATATATTTTTGTTTTTCTTTGATTCAGTGAGCAATTCTCCCCAGTTCTGCACTTTATGCAGGAGTCTGGGTGACATGTTGCTTTTACAAATGTGCCTGAAGTGATGAAACCCACCACTTCCTCTCAGGCACCATCATCTTGGCCCCAGAGATTAAGGCCTATATTGGAATTCAGTTCCCTCCTGAGTTACCATGGCATCACTCAGGAGCTTTCCTCTCTGACTTTAAGATATTTCTTTGTTTCTGGCATCTAATAATTTTACCTTGTTTCTTTTTATGTCAAATATATATTAAAATATGTGTTTAGATGTTATTAAAAATTATATGTATTTGCCACATATCTCAGTATGCCATATTGTGAAAACCAAAGGTCCAACTTATTCTTTAAAAAAATCATTGTAAAATAAATATATACCAATATTGGGGTGTGTGTGTGTGTGTGTGTGTGTGTGTGTGTGTGTGTGCACATAAAGTGAACTCCAAACTCCTACAGGTCAAGAAACAAAACTTCAATACCAGTGCCTGAAGTTCCTTTGTACCTCTCCCCATGATAACACTCTTCTTCCCACATGATAATTACAATCTGACTTTTGTGATAGACATTTTCTGGGGCCTTGTTATAGTTTTACTACTTACATTAATCATAAAACAGAAGAGTTTACTTTGCCTGGATTTTGAACTTTTTTTGATTGGAATAGTTTTCTATTCATTCTTAAGTCCTACTTCTTTTGATCAAGAGTGTGCTTTAACATCTATGTCAGGCATTGGCAAACCTTTTCTGTAAAAGGCCCAATAGTAAATATTTTAGTCTTTTCAAACTATGTACATTCTCTGACATATATTATTTTGTGTTTGTTTTTCTCTTTGTGCTACAAGCCATAGGAATGTAAAAACATCCTTAGCTTGTAGGCTATGAAAAAATAGGTCACAGTGGATTTGTTTGGGCCCATGGGCTGTAGTTTGCTGACATTTGATCTATGTTATTGCAGGCAACTATTGTTATTTATTTGTATTACTATACAGCAGTCTACACTTATTCATCCTAATGTTGATGTGCATTGGAGTTTTTTTTTTCAGATTTTCAGCTATTATTATTCTTCTAGGAACATTCGTGAACATATTTCTTGGTGTACATTTCCATGAGTTTATACTTAGGGTAGGATTGCTTAATATGCATATATTCGGCTTTTGAAAATATTGTCAAAAATTTATAGTCTAATTATATATAGCAATTTATACTCGCACCAAATAATGTAACATTTCCTCTTGCTTTATATCCATGCCAACATTACTATAAAATGCCAGATTTTAGCCATTTTGATACATAAGAGTATCTCATTGTGGTTCCAGTTAATGTTTTCCTGTTTATAAATGAGATTCATTTTCAAATGTCTTTTGGCTGTTTTGATTTTATAAAATAGAAAATGTTCACATATTTTTTTCATTTTAAAAATTGGAATACTTTGTTTACTTCCTGATGTATGTTTTTTTTGTTGTTATAACTGGAGTTTTTTTTTTTTTAATATATTTTACATGGTAGTTCTTGACCAGTTATATGGGTTTGAAATATTTCTTATACTCTGTGGCTTTCCTTTTCTCTCTTTAAAAGCTGTCTTTTGGTAACAGAAGTACTTAATTTCAAAGTAGCTCAATTTTTCAATAACTTCTTTTTGATGTCTCATTTAATAACTATTTCCCTATTGCAGGTCATAAATATATTCTTTTATACATAAAATGTTTATATTTTTCCTTAACATTTATATTGTTGACTCACCTAGAGCTGAGTTAACCTAGAGAGATAGAAACATCAATGTTATGCAGTTTATCAATGTTTTGTGTATGGTATGCAGTAATGTTCAAATATCTTTTATCCACGTGGGAAACCCAATTGTTCTAAAACCACATAGTCAAAAAATGATAATTCTGTCATTTATTAAATATTCACATGTTTGTTCATGGCCCACTACCAATGTCCTCTATTTTATTCCATTGCACTACCCCAGTGCAAATACAAATCTTTTAAAATTATTATAGTTTTACTAGAGGCCTGGTGCATAAATTTGTGCACTGGTGGGGTCCCTCAGCCTGGCCGGTGATCGAGACCTATTGGGGGGCCAGCCGGCTGGGGGGAGGGACTGCTGGAAGTTGGCTGACAGGCTCCCCCAATCGGGGCCAATGGGGGCGCCGACCGGAGAAGGGGCTGAGGGAGGTTGGCTATGGGAGCGCACTGACCAACAGGGGGCAGCTCCTGCATTGAGCATCTGCCCCCTGATGGTCAGTGCGTATCATAGCAACTGGTCGACTGGTCATTCTGGTGGTTCATTCGTTCAGTCATTCGGTCATAAAGGTCGCTTAGGCTTTTATATATATATAGATAATGACTTAAAATTGGCAAACTCTTCTGAATAAGTTTTTCTTCCTTAAAATGTTGTTGTTTTGTCCAGCTGGCATGGCTCAGTGGTTGAGTGTTGACCTATGAACCAGGAGGTCACAGTTTGATTCTGGGTTAGGGCACATGCCCAGGTTGTGGGCTCGATCCCCAGTGTGGGGTATGTAGGAGGCAGCCAATCAATGATTCCCTCTCATCATGGATGTTTCTATCTCTCTCTACCTCTCCCTTCCTCTCTGAAATCAATAAAAATATATTTTTTAAATGTCATTGTTTTATTTGACAATTGTATTTCTATGTTATTTTTACAATAAACTCATCATATTAAAAAATACCAAGAACAATTGCTGGGTTGTTGATTGCATTGAATCCTTTGATATTGGACCTTCCAAGTAGTTAATAGGATCTATTAATTTTTCTACTTATATTTTCTTCTTTAATGCTCTCAAAAACATTTAATGTTTCACAATTTCTCAGAAGTCTTTCATACATTTTGTTATATGTTTCTTATATGCTTCATATTATTTGATGTTATATAAGCAATATATATATTTCAAAATTTTATAACTTCTAATTTCTACATGTTTATATTTTTGCTAATATAGAAGTAAAATGGTTTGTTTTATATTGTGTCAATATCCAACTACCATTAAAACTGGTAATTTTAATAATTTATCTATAGTTTTTTATATATATAAATATATTATCTTTGTATAACTGCTTTTTACTTTCTTTCATTATTATCTTATAATGCTTACTATTTTATTTTGCTTTATTCTCTCAATAGAAGCAGTGATAACACACCTATCTTATTTCAGCTTTCAGAGGATAAGGTCTTTCTATTTCACTAACTATTGTTGCTATAGTTTTTATGTAAATTTCTCTCATATCAAAGAGTTATTCTTCTACTCCTAGTTTGGGGGTTATATCATGAATGAATGTCATATTTCATCAAATCTTTTTTCTAAGTGTTTTGAGAAAAGCCAACAAATTTTCATTTTAATCTGTTAATATTGGAAATGAGGTAAATTAGAAGATAAAAATCTAGTAATCATTGGTATATATGTTAGAACCAAAAGCATTCATAAGGTCATATTGAAAAAGTGTAAAAACAGATGATAAGAAGTCAAGGACTGAACTTTAAGTAAATTCAGGTTTGTAAAGTAGAGGGAGCTGGGAAATAATATTGAGAAAGAATATTTGGTGAAGCAGAAGTAAAAACAGAGAATCAAACAGTCTAATAAGATATCTACTGGTTGTCAATATAGAGGTCTTTAAGTACCTTCTACAATAAATATCTTAAAAGAGTGGTAGGGGGTCATGGGGTTGGTATGGAGTAACAAAATTAGAAAGAATCTGCACTGTATTCTGAAAAAAAAAAAATGGTTTTTGAGATTAGGGCTCCCAATGAAAGCAGCTTCAAATCTAGACTTAAATATTATAAAAATCTCTTTAAAAAGCACTGAGTTCACCAAATAGTGCAAACTTCCTTGAAAAGTTATGAAGGAAAGCTAGAACCCAGAGATTTAAGCATAATAAGGATAATCAAGCCAGTTTTCTCTGAGAGTATTTTGAGTGTAGTAATTAAGGGCAAAAGATGCCATGTGAGAATCAAGGGCAAAAGTTGCCATTGACCCACTACTATCTTTAGACCCCGACAAGAAAGATCCACATCCTGAAACCATGCTTCAGATTTCCCTCATACAATAAACCTAAAAACAACAACAACATTACAATTATTAACCCGCCCCAGGCAACTCTGTCCTTTTGGATCCCACATCCAATGTTGGCAGAGCACTACTTGTAACTGCCAGCATTTTCTCTGACTAATACCACCCAAGGAAACTCTTTCAGATCTCCTATTTTATATACTGGAAAGAGTGGGCAATTTTGTTCAAATTCTTTACAGATTTGAGAGTTGTATTGCTGCTGACATCAGTGAAGAGCACTGTTGTGAATTGCCCAGTGGATTTGAGAAGGAGAAGTGTTTAGATACATTATCTAACCTGTCAAACTCTACTTCTTAGATAGCATGAATGCAATGATTTCCCAGAAGTGTGCACTGTCCATTTTTTTGTTTCTCTTTGCTTCCAATTTGGTTCTTGAGTTATTTATAAACAAACACAGAGTATGGTACTAGCATAAATTGCACATAGTGTCTGAGGAACATTATGCCATATAAGACAATTCATATTGCTCTTAACTTTGTGTCTATGTTAGACTAGAAATAAAATGCATGAAGTGATGCCTTTTATTGATCCTTGCAATGAAATGGATCTTAAATGTTTGTTAAAACTTTAAATAGTTTTACTTTTGCAATATTATTTAATAAAGCTTACTTATATTTAAAAAAACATGAAAAATTACCTTTTTAAGTATTTTGATTTTGTAGAGTTTCATATTTAGACATATGGTATGAATATACTTTTGGCCTAGTCTCACAAAAGTTAGAGATAAGATACTGCATGGGTTACATCAATATGGCCTGTAGGTCATAGCAGACAGATTGATTTTATTCTTTATGTGATAGGAAACCATGAGAGTATTTTAAAGCAGAAGAGTGATGTTAGCTGACTTTTAAAAAATGGAATGCTTATCATATTATGTAGAATTTTTTTCTTTAGGAGAAAAAGAGTAAATGAAGGAGAATAAGTTAGTGGATTATGGCAATCTAGGCAGAGTGAAATGATGGTTAGGGTCCTAGTCTCTGGAGACAGGCTTCTCAAGTTTGAAATCCCTTTCTGGGCACAAGCTATCTCTATAGCATTATGAAATGACAACCTCTGTTTTTTTGTTTCCTCATCTTCCTAATGAGTAAAAATCAGTGAAGTAGAGGTAAAAATAACCTAGTTTATTAATTTTTGTAAAGATTATATTAGTTATGCAAAGCACTTGCAACTGTGCCTAGTACTCAGTAAATGCTCTTATAGGTGTGAACTATTATTACTGAATGTGGAAAGAGAAAGGGTAAAATTGAGGACAATTTTAATGATTTTGGTTCAAGCAACAGGGTAAATGATAGCAGCACTTACTGAGATAAGAAACAATAGGAGATTAGCAGGTTTTGGGGAAGAGAAAGGAATCAAGAATTCAGTGTTGGATTTTCTGAATTTGCAATTTCCAGTAGATATTTAATTGGATATTGGACGTTGAGTAGACAGTTGGATAAATGTCTTTGACAGTTAATTTATGTAAACTTAGGAACCAACAGTGCATTGGTTATAATTACCTAAGGGGTGATTATAGATTTAAAAGAAAAAAGAGAGTTGAGGAAAGGACCTTGGGACATTGCAAGATTTAATAGTGGGGAAGAAGAGAGAGCCCAGCAAAAGACAGTAAGGAAGAGCAGCCTGTGTAGTATAAGGAGAACCAGAACTAAATGGTGGTACAGATGTAATGTTTTTCAAAAGGCTTTTAAGAATGGGTGAGTGATCATTTGTGTAATACCCTCCTGAGAGGTCAGAGGAGATAATGGAGGATTGACCATTAGATTTGATCTTGTGGAGGTCATATTGACCTTGATGACAATGATTTCCAAGGAGTGATGAAGAGGTAAATGTATCCAGTAGATTGAAGACAGAAAGGAAAGAGGGAAAGTCAAGACTGAATGTAAACAAACGTTTGAGTTCGTGTCTGCCAGGATTTTTCATTGTAAAATTATTATTTTCCTGCTTAAAGTGAATAAATTGTATGTAGTTACCTTGATAGTATATAAACATTCCATTTCAAATTAAATATTCAATTAATTCATGCTAAAATAAGATTCATGATTTCCTTTGGTATTCAGTGGGTTATAATCTGTTACTATAATTATTCACTTTAATGCCCAAATTGTTCTTTGTTTGGCCATTCAATCTGGCTTCTATGTCCTTTTGAGATGCATTCCTTCTTTAGCCTGTTTGGCTAATGCCAGGCTTGCCTTTTGCATGGATGTCCTCTACCCTTCTTGGGACATTACACCCTGTTTACACCTTGAACTTTAATGATGGTCTGAGATGTGTGCACCAGAAATAAGTTTTATTCTTGTCTTATCCTGACATACTTTATCCCAGAGACAACCTCCAGAGGAGCCTTCTGGATGATTTTCTGATTCTAGGACTTTACTGCTGATGAGGTGTGAACCACATTACAAAACTGAAAAGAGCTCTCTAGGGCAAAATCACAATGAACTCTACTTTAGATCAGCCAGTCCAGGGAGGTAGGGCTGCCACTACTGCTACAACTAATAATAATGTTTTTATGTATTGGATATCTCCTATATATCAGGCCTTTCACACCTAATTTATTCATTCATTTCATCTTATTCATTTATTTCAGCTAATTATGAGGTAAATACTAGGGTGGATGTTTTTGCTTTCAATATCAGTGTCTAAAAAAAAGAATAAGACAGTTGGATAATGTAATATTTACGTCCAGATGAGAAAACAGAGCATCACAGTAGTAGATTTCATGGAGGGATTTGAATCCACAATACTGTTACTCAAGAAAGCGTAACTCTTGACTTGAGGGCACTCTTCAGTATTCTAGTTTCAGGTTCTTCCCCAGCTGCCCACACATCCACACAAAGTATACACATAATAAGCATCACAAAAAAGCTAAAACATAAGGAGAAATAATAACCCCTATGTCATATGATTTGCTATATCTTTTGTAAAAAAAAAGCCTCAATCCAGAATTATGGAAGGGAAAGGATAATTTTTAAATCTTAATACCCCTAGTCTTCTCCACCTTTCCCCTTCTCTAGGTCTGAAATTACAGTGTTGCGCAAAAGTGGGCTTACATTTGTGCTTGTGCAAAACACAGAGTTTATTCTTGTATTATTATTTATTACTTACTAGTGGCCCAGTGCATGCATGGATGGGGTCTGATCGAGGTCGGGGGGCTGCTCAGGGGTGGGGCCAGCTGGGGGGGAGGGGCTCCAGGTGGTTGGCGGGCCAGCCCCGCCCCTGGTCGAACACCTGGTGGAGGGGACAATTTGCATATTACCTTTTTATTATGTAGGATTGCATTAGTTATTTGTATTATAACTGTCAACCTACTTTTGCCCACCCTTATATTACCTTACCGCAGCTACACCTCTTGAAGAAGCATATTACCAATCTGTACTCACAAAAGGGGACCTTAATGGAATGGGCATTTGTCTATTTGGGTGTATTAAGGAAGATATCTGATGTCCATTCTTCCTTATTAAGTGCCTCCACTCAAGTCTGAGACCTAGTGTCACCAATTCAGTTGGAGCGAAAGGCACACCTTTGTGAGGAGTCAACAGGTTGAGTCACCTGATGATTAGCACTTTCTAAAAGGAAGTGTATATAAAGTGCTTTTGTATGTACAATCCATTCGTGTTTGTTTTGGCGACCATTTGCCCTAGAAACTTTGGAGAAAATACACCTTGGAGTAAAAGAAATACTCTTAATGACCTGTTATAGTCCCTGGTAGACTGACTTGGATTTGGGGGCTGTGGTTTTGATTTCTTTTTTTAGGTTGAAATCTGAGTAATGAAGTAGCCAACTGTTTCTGTCTTATGAAGTTATTTCTCATGAGTGGTACAATGCCCCTCTCAAGTTGCTACTTACCTGAGAGACTGAGATTTGGTAACCTTACAAGAAGTTTTATCATCTACAATTTTAGTTGCATTACAGCGATTTCTAGTCTAATCAAACATTAAAAGAAATTAGAGTAATATTTCTTAGAGCCTGGAAGTATTTTTGACGAATAGTATTGGCTTTGCAGGATGTCAATCTCTAATTAAAACGATACATTTAATAATTCTGGCATCTAAGCACCATGGTATTAGTACTTGTATTATGTCTCATTTCGCAAAAGAATTGAGTCAGCTTGCAAAATGTCAAGGGAAAATTTTTGACTATAATATAAGATTAAGTTTTAGGGGAGAGGCAGTGAAGAATCTCCTGGATTATGGGACTGGAAATGTGTCTTGGTTGAAAAAACAAGGCAACATGCCTGAGAAAAACTCCTTCCCAGGGCCTGCTGGATTGTGAGTAGGTTTCGCCTTTCTTATATTTTCCTCTCCATCCCGGTTCCATATCCAGAGCAAATGAGTTGACATTGATGACCTGTGTGGAAAGGCACCATGTAGGTCCTGAGTCACCCAAAGCTGGGGTAGCACTGTAGTATGATAGGGTAGGAGATCCCCTCTCAATATTGTTTTCTCTGCCTCAGCTCAGGGGATCACAGGAGTCAGGATGCCCCCAATTAGTTCAGACCTGGCATTCAAACAACTCCACTCATTCCCTCACTGGTTCACAAACTTATGAATCCAAAATAGCTTAGTAAGTGCCCACAAGATTAATAATCACTATTTTTAAAAGATCATTTTTAATGTTCTGCGTTCCTAAACTACTTTGGTTATATAATATAGCATATAATTACTATTGTGTATAGTCATCTATTCAATTAATTATATTCTCCTCATTTTAGAGAAGAGTGAGCTGAACCTTAAAGAAGTAAAGGAATTTGCTCAGCTTTATTCAGCTAGTAAGTTGGAAGTTTTAGAATTGAAACCAAGGTTTAGTTTTAGAGTCTACACTCTCCATTATTCTACATTTCTTGTGAGGAACACAGTAGACAGGGACTTTGATAAATGTCTCCGAACAGAAGAATGGCCTGCAACGTTCCATATATTCACTAATAAAGAAGAAAAGATGTGCAAATCTGAAACTGGTCCAAAACCAACATGTGGTAATAGATTAAAGGTGTCAGAATTGAAAGCAAGGACTTGAAGATATGTTTGTACATCCATGTTCAGAGCAGCATTCTTCTCACCAAAAGGAAAAGGCAACTCAAATGGTCATGAATGGATACACAAGGTGTGGTACATACATACAATGGAATATTATTCAGTCTTAAAAGGAAAGAAAATTTTGACACATGTTTTGATTCATATAACTCACATGAATCTTGACATGACACTAAGTGAAATTTGTCAGCCACAAAAGAACAAATACCGTATGATTCCACTTACATTAGATACTTAGAGTAGTTAAATCCATAGAGACAGAAGGTTGCCTGGGACTAAGGGGAAGGAGGGATGGAGTGTTATGGTTTAATGGGTACTGAGTTATAGTTTTGTAAGATGAAAAGAGTTCTGTGGATGGATGGTGATGATGGTAGAAGAACCATATGACCTCATCTCTTCTTTTTAAGAAGAATTCCATTGATTCCCTATTGCTTACCAGATAAAAGTCAGAACGTTTCAATGTAACTCCAAGGCCTTTTGTATATCTAAACTTGGGGATCTCTAAGGCCCTTCCTCTCTCCTGCCTTTTCCACTCCTCACTTCTTAAGCTCCAGTCCTACTAAATTGTTCTCATATTATTATACACATTATAAATTTTGGGGGGTCTAGGTCCTCCAAAAGACAATAAGCTCAGTAAGAACAAGAACTTCATTGGTCTTGTATACTGTCATATCTTTAATGCTTAGCATAGTGCCTAATATAGAGTGGGAAGGCGTTCAATAATATTGGTTAAATAAATAAATTTAGTGTATAATAATGTTTAGTTTTATATCTACAAAAACACTTTCTCATTTGATCCTCTTAAAAATTCTGCCAGCAAGATTAAATAGATCTTATAACTTTCATTTCACAGATGTAGAATTTGAGGTCTAAAAAAAATTAAGGCAATAATGTAGGGTTATGCAGATAGAAGGAGGTGGAGTGACTCTTGTTAGAGCTTTTGTTTATATCACCATACCTCATGCCTTGACTTCCTATTTTTTCTTATAAAAATGAGTTTTTCTCTCTAGGTAGCTCTTTCTTTCTTTCTCTCCCAAATTTAAATTTTGTGTGTCTGCTGACTGTAGCAGACACCATCGATGCTCCCTAATATCCCCACAGTCTACATCTGAGTTCACTTATGGTGGTGATAGATAGTTTCCAGAATGTTTCCACATTAAGCACCTGCATTTCTCTCTCTGCGTGAGGGTTTTCTTCCATACCACTGAGCTTGCCCTCTGCATTCCAGTGCAACCCAGAAGTATGTGTAGGTGATTAATGTCCTTTGGAGCAAACCACAACTCATGGAATGGGAGTCACTGGGAAAACCATGAAGCCTCCACACTCCCTGGTGGGACAGTTCTGAGTTGTGCTCCCTTGTCATGGTGCCTTGCAGTGTCTTCATTACATTTGAGACCCAGTTGCCTGCAGAGCTTAGCCCACTCAATAACATGCTTTAGTGGATTTTCTTCCTCTCTGAATCACTATCATCACTCTCTCACTTGCGATATTAGAGATTACTTCTAAATAAATTACTGGCATCCAAGTCTTTGTCTCAGGGTTTTCTTTTGTAGAAAACCAATCCACGATATTGATAAATCTATAATAAGAAGGGTCTGGAAAATAACATAGCTTTGTCTCCACTGCTAAGTGTCTTTGGGAGACACTCTCCCGCCATGTTCCTCACCTGCCTCTTCATCAGATAATGTTTCAGTGCTCCATTCCTCTCTGAGAGGCCACTCATTCTCTTCAAGGGTGTACCTGTTCGCCAAATGCCAACCTCGGTGATAATTCTTCTTCCCTATGTTGTGTTCCTATAGCTGCACAGGCTCCCTCGGGACATTGACCCGTGGCAGACTAGTAACTGGCACAGAGCAAGCAATTTCCAACCTCTGTGCCAGTTCTTTCTGTCCTTTGTTTATCAGAACTGGCTGGAATTACTAACTGGAATCCCTAAGGGGAGGACAGAAGTTGCAAATAACCATGGCTAGCTACACTCCATTAGCTGAAGCAGACAGAACCAGAAGCACAATAGAGCATTAACTTCCAGACATGCACATTAAGTTTTAGACAGTCCATGAAGAAGGGTGGGGAGCGCACAGACTAAAACATACTCATGCAGCAAAATGCAAACAAGAAGCACACCGAATGCCCTTGGTCAACTATTACACAACAGGTTTCTGAAACCAGTTTCCCCAGAGTTGCTGAAGTGATTGTTTGTTCAAGGAACATTTCTTTAAATTCTAAAGGTCAATGCAGTTGGTTCGTGTCATGCCACCTCCACCATAAAATATGCACTTCTGACTTGCGTCCTTTCACCTCATATTTCTGGGGATAATGGTGGCTACCTGCTTAGCAGGACCTGGACATCAACATACTGTTTTCTTCACCCCTAAATATTTAACCTGATGACTGCTCCACAACACATTACCCTGGCAGAAAGAAATCACAGGTGCAAGGAGGCAAATGTGTTTCATAGGCAGGAGATAACACTTGATCAAACCTTGGGCACCTCGGGAACTTTTTTCTTATTTATCTTCATATTCCATTCCTAAGTCGAGTGTCTGGCATTTAATACATGCTCATTAAATAGATGTTGAATACTTGGATGAGTGCATCAGTGAATTAATGAGTATATGCATAATTCTTCTAGCTTGAAAGATTTTTGGCTAACGTGATGATTCTGTTTCCTGAGTCATTCGCTCTGTGCATAGTGGGTATTCAATAAATGTGAATTAATGAATTAGTAATGTGCTTAAAAGTGCTTTGCAGAGAATAAGTCACTATGGAGGCTTGTGACTCACCTTGCTGCTGGTAGTTTGGATGTTGTACCCACTGAGTTATTGCAGTCTCATATAAGTGACTCTTGTGATAACTTGCCCTGCTGAAAGTGGTTATGCATCTTTTAGTTGAGCTTTCTCTTTCAGTTGTGCGACTTTCCCATACCCTGTTTTGTGTTAGTCTGTTGAGGCATCTCAGCAGGGTTAAAGAGTGGGGAAAGACCAGGGCTAGAAATAGATTTCAGACAAGTTTCTTAATTGAATAAGAGTTTGTCTGTTGTCTTAAGTATAGGCAGTTAGTCCCTAAGGGGAAGTACAAGCAATGTTATCTATGTACACTATGGGCATGTAATCCATTTTATGAAGCCATAGTAGAGTAATAGTACAATCATTGATTGTTATCATTATCTGTCTAAAGCTGTTTCAGAGTGTTATATAAAATACAGCCTCTTTTTCCCCTCTTTATAATGATACTGTAGAATTGAGGTAATTTGTTTTTCTATTCTCATATAGCATTGAATGTTTCCAGAAAATTG
This sequence comes from Myotis yumanensis, assembly GCF_028538775.1. NCBI lineage: Eukaryota > Metazoa > Chordata > Mammalia > Chiroptera > Vespertilionidae > Myotis > Myotis yumanensis. Next base: position 24,546,912 of record NW_027223754.1, on the reverse strand, counting down.
TATACATAGTATACCTTGAGTCAGCATGTCTTATATTTAATAATAATGATAATAATTATAGTGATAGCAGTTCCCATTTTAAAGCATTTTACTGTGTGTTACACTCTATACTAAATGCTTTACATCAAGCATGTCAAACTCAAAGGCTAAATGGGCCAAATAAACAAGGTTTAAGTTTATGTGGGCTGAAAAAAAAAGCTTCAATTTTCATAGAAACGTAGGTTTATTTTAATAGGGACATGCTGAATACAAAGAGCTGAAATAAATGAGTAATCATTAACATAAAATAATAGAACATTTTAATAAAAATTGATATTTTTTCTTGAACATTAACTTACCAGACATTGAATAACTGCACAAATTAATAAGCATAATGCTTATTCTCTGAAAGTGAAATATTTTCTGTTGCACACACCAAACAAGTCAGTCCAAGACTAGTGACAATGTAATCAGCTGCTGAAATATTCGCTGCTAGTATTAGTGGAGAGAAATGGTACGCCTGCGCGCAAGGCGCGTAAGGGAAATAAATGCAACACGATTATAGTCATCAGTCATTAGCGAACCTTGTAGTTCATTATTAATGATTATATATAACAGGATATTGTAAAAATTAAGTTACGAAATTTTTACTAAAACATTTCTTACGTACCATTATATTGGCTGGGCTGCAAAAATATTTGTTTTGGGCCTCGAGTTTGATATGCTTGCTTTACATGCATAATTGTTTGGATTAAGCTTTTAAAGTATTTATCATTGTTTTCAGTTTACATATGAGGAAGTAGAAATTTAGAGAGGTAAATAACTTGATCAGTGTCATATTACTGGTTGAGGTCTGTCTGATTCAAAATCCTTTGCTCTTAATTACTATATATATATATATATATATATACCAGTATTTTAAGAAGGCTAAAATTCAGATTATCCATTGATAAATATTTTCTTTTATGGCCCTTAGATTTTGAATCAAGTAAAAAACCTTCATTTTGATATCATAAAGGGGAAAAAATAAGACTTAGAATAATAAGTTATCATCAGATGCTATTCTATGTGTATTATATAAGTTGTCTCATCTAATATTTAGGTTATGTACCTAAGAAACTCTATATTGTAACCGCTTGTACAGATGAGACAATTTGAGCTTCTATAGGTCATGCAATTTTCTATAGATGACCAACAACTAGGTAGAAGAGCTTGGACTTAAACAAGCTCTGTCTTACACTGAAGGCCTATTAGCAACCCCATAACACTTAACTGTGTCTAATAAGGTAGGAATTGCCAAAATATCCTTAACAGATATTTATCATTTTTGTCTGGATAGCATCCATTCCTCCTTCTTAGTGACATCTTGATTTTGCATTTTTTAGGGGAAAAGGGAGATTACTTCTCAATTATATGGAGTGCTGCCCAGTGAATCCCTGTTTCTACCTATTACTAAAGAAGTTGAAGGGAACCGCTTTTACCTTCTATCAACTCATGTGGACAAGATGTGGACAGATGATCTAAACTTGGATCAATTGGAATCCTTTTTTTTTCTTCAGGTACTTGAAACTTGATGATATAATGCAGGTAGTGAACACATGATTGGAATATATTAATCTCATTTCTTTTCCATCCAATTTTCCTGCTATGAGATTATTCTTGTGATTCCCACATCATTATAACCTCACTCAGGCTTAATCCTGAAGCACAATGGAGAAAGAAAATCATTCCATTAGCCAAATTCTAAAGAGCATATTTCAACAACTTTGTTTAGGAAAGCTGGAATGAGATAAGATTGTTACTTAACCATGAGCAGTAGCCAATTGTCTGGTCAGATGGTGAGGAATTTGGAAGGTGCTTGATTAGGAAATTGATGACAAGGAAGTTTTGAGGAGAATAGTGTGCGCATGAATCTTGAAGAATGAACCCTATATTATTTAGGATTTGTTTCAGATAACACCACAGAAACTCTACAAAATAATAACTGAACAATGTGAAAGGTTGTTCATTTGTTTTGATTTCTATTCTAACGTAATAGAAGTTGTAGGTGAATATCAAGGACTAACGTAACTGCTCTGTAGTCATCATGCTTACTTCATACTGTAAGACATCTGTTGGAACTCCAGCCAATCATGTTCTAAGCATTGGGAAGGAGGAGGGAGAGGAGAAAACCAAAAGAGGAGTGCCTCCATGCTGGGTCAGCTTCTTTTAAGTTATATTCTTGGAAATTCTATACAATATTTTCATTTACATCTCATTGGCCAGAATTTAGTTACATGGCTACACTTAGTAGATACCATGGCAGTAAAAAATATAGTTTTATTAGCCAGATGGTTTGATATTGTAAATAAAAAATCAACACTCTATTTCATGTAAATCATCACCAACAGTTTAGCACTACAAAAGGGAATCTTAATAATCAGATTGACAGACTTGTTTTGTATAAAGTTTCTTTACTGGTTACCCCAGAGTTTGCTCAATACACTCCGATCAAAGTAGCCATGTCGGTAGGCATGGCAACTTTGCACCAACTCAGCGACAAGGACATCCTGTCACCAAGACTGATATGCAACTGACTATTACTGAATATCTATTAGGCCTCCATTGCTGAGCACACTTTAGCAGCATTTACTGATAAAAGAATTCAGCACAATGACAATAGATTGTCCACATTAGACCCCTTCCATTATGAAGGAGACACAAATTAGCTTCTACTGGAACAAAAAAATTTTTTTTCTAGATTTGGATTTGTTTTCCATGTCTGTCATGCTTTGTCAGCATTCTAATCCACGAGTTTTTGGAAGTTCTTATACACCATCATGATATCTTAAACTTTATAACATCTAGGCTATTGCCTCAAAGCAGTAAGGCAATGACTCCATCCCAATGGTATTCACTGAATAATCTTCTGTATCTTTTCATCCTGAAGAAATGGCTTAACCATAGCTAAGAGACAAAACCTTACCATGTTGTACAGCTATCCTAAAGAGTGTAATTAATGCTATAGGGCAGTGGCCCAAAATATGCTGGTGTTTCACCCGCACCTATAATATGTGGTCCTTAGAACTAAAAGATGGAAACAGACTTGGTGCTTCACAAGGTTACATATCTACTTGCCATATACAACATTATTGTTTCCAGGAGTTCTCAGAACTTGAGGTCTAATTTACTTGAGAACTTGGGTTCTCCATGTCACTAGATGATGTTATGGTCAAAAAGGATGTCATGGCTTTAACTATAAGGAGAAATGAAATTATTCATATACATTTGGGCAGGAAAAAATATAGATGAGACCTAAGTTATTACCTTTGGAGCATTTCTGTACAAGTAGGCCTAGTAGTAAAGGTTTATGGAAGTCCTTAATAGAAAGGCTGCCAAGGTCTCAGTACCCCCAGTAAGACAAAGGTTTTGGTCACCATGTTAAGCAATCAATCCTCTGATGAACTCTTTGAAGGCAGATGGCCAGGAGAATATAGCACATGTATGGGAGAAAGGAAAAGAGGAATATTATTTATAGTCTTGAGATCACTTACAGATATGGAATCTATAACCCCTATCTTTAGGCATTTATTGTGTTATGTCTACACAATCCTACAAATAATTTTTATATGTCTGTTAAATTATCTTATTTCTTTTTCTGTTCTCTGTCATTGGCTGTTATGTTGTACTAGAGGCCTGATGCACGAAATTCATGCAAGAGTAGGCCTTCCTTCCCCTCGCTGCCGGCACCAGCTTCCCTCTGGCATCCAGGACCCAGACTTCCCTCCAGCCCCAGCTTCGTCTGGAAGGACATCTGGTCTAATTAGAATATTACTCTTTTATTATTATAGATAATGTAAAGATCAAATCACAGCAGAGCTAGTGGAGGAGAGATGCTCATTAAATAGAGTTTCTTGATTTGGATATGGGTATTTAATTTATAAGACTTCAGTTTACATAGTTTCTATTGTATGTTTATGAGTTGTATTATATTAATAGGATGGAATATTTTAGAAAGTGAATCCAAAGGGAAAATGTATGAATATTGGGCAGCAAAACAGATAATCTGCAGATCCCATTTGCTGGATATTGTGTGTGAGTGAGATCTTCCGAGTACTCATTTACTCTTCCCCAAAGCATCCTATTTTCCCTTTGGGAAAATTTGTGGTTGTTGTGGAACAAGAATTAAAGAAACCTAATTCAACAATGAAAGCTGTAAGGGCTGAAATGACTCACTTTTATGATGGGGTGAGCACATGTCCTAAGCTTGGATATATGATTTTTTTCTGTATTTAAATTTTAATAGTAGTAGATTATTCATCCTGATGCTGGCAACTTGACCAGCTTGACAAAGATCATTATTGGAATTCTTGTTCCTTAACTTCCAGCTGAGATGTTTGCTTCTTGCCTTTTTAAAGTCTAGTTTATAGGACTTTCAATTACAGAAAAATAAAAAAAAAACATAATCCCCGAATCCTCTCTCTTTAGTATAACTAAAATCCCTTTACATCATATGTAAAATAACCTAATAAGGCCCTGAAAAGTGGTGATTAAAATCAGGCAGATTAGGGATCTCAGGACCCAAGTAAGTAAGTGCACTAGGTTTGCTTTTTTGCCTCATCTATACCTGACTAGAAATTGGAGAAGCCAGCAACCCAGAAAGGCCAATGGGTACAGATAGTAAAAGCACCAACAAATGCCTGTTGTCTCTAGCCAAAGGGTCAGGAAAGGGGCAGCTGGCAAAACAGAAAACTTTGAGAAACTAGCCAGTCTACTCCAGCCAAATTACACAGAAAATCTGCTGCCCCACCCTCACGCCTGCCAACCAAGACCAATGGAGGAAAAGGTGCAGGGACACCTTGTTATTGCTCCTCAGTGAGGTCATGCTGAGGGGAAAGGCCTCTTCCACTGGGTACTGATTCTCCACTAGGCTCCTCTCATGTCCTGGCGCAGAGAAATGGAGGCACCTTATTACCATCAGGTGGTGGTGGAAATCCAGGCTCCCACATGGTCCCCACTGACACCATGTAAGGTGGGAAGGTTCATTAACGCCTGGTGGTGAGAAGTGTCCTGGGTCTTCACTATATCTTTACTAACAATACTTTGACAAAGGTATAGAGAAACATTTCACCCAAGAGGATTTATGGTGGGCGAATAAGAACTGAGAAGATGTTCAACATTACTTGCCATTACGGAAATGCAAATTAAGCCCACAAAGAGGTATCTCTATACCTATCAGAATGGCTAAAATTACAAATAGTGGCAATGCTAAATTCTGGCAAGGATGCAGAAAAGCTGGGTTTCTCATACATGGATAGTGGAAAGGTAAAATGATATAGTCACTCTGGAAAATAGTTTGGCAGTTTCTTAAAAAAACACACACACAAAACTAAACATCCATTTACCTTATGACCTAGCAATTACACTCCTGGGCATTTATCCCAGAGGATTGAAAAGAGGTCCATACAAAATCCTGTGCAATGATTGTTCCCAGCAGCTTTATTGGTAATAGCCAAGAACTGGGCACAGTTAACATGCCCCACAATAGGTGGATGATTAAACAAACTGTGCTCCATCAATGTCATGGAATCAGAAGAAATGAACTATTCATACATCAACAACTTTGATGGATCTCCAGGGCATAATGCTGAGTGAAAATAAGCCAATCTCAGAAGGTCACAGACTGTGTGATTACAATTATATAACAATTTTGAAAAGACACAATTATAGAGCTGGAGGACAGAAAAGTGGTTGCTGGGGTTAAGGATGTTGGGGAGGAGGGAAGGATTGTGACTCTAGAAATGTTTAAAAGGGATCCCTTTGTGGTGACTTAATTGTAGTGGTGGTTGCCTGGATCTACAGTTGATAAAACAAAGTAGAAATATACACACCCACACCAATGCTCAATGTCCATTTTCTATTTCAATATATTATGCTATAATTATATGAAATGTTACCAGTGAGGGAAACTGGCTGAAGGTTACATGGACCTTTTTAACACTATCTTTGCAATTTTTTGTGTATCTATAAGTTTATAAAAACATTTTTGAAAAAGCTGGAAATATAGCCTTCCTTCAGTTCCAAAATGCCTAATATCCTTTCAGTAACCCCGTCTTTTACTTAATATACCATGTTTTGTTTTCATTCCAATTATTCTAACTGATATGCAACATTTATATAAATGATTCATCTCATCCTTAGAAGAGTATGAAAAAGTTTCCTAGAAGATATGCATTGTAAAAGGGGACCAGAAACTAGAGTTACCTGTCTCTTTCTTCTCTTAGGTCTAAGTCAAGTTATGTTAAATTTGGCTTGGGTTCACCTTTCTGCTGAACACAATTACACATTTAAAACACACACCCTCACCTCCACTGCCACCCCACCTCTGCTTTAATCTATCGGGTCAATCAGAGCTAACCTTATATTTGATAAAGAAAGCACTACATTTTTATATCATTTATTAGATGTTTACCATTGGTTGCAAAGGGCTAAGAGTCACCTAGTTAGGTAAGCACCAGGAGCTGGGGTGGGGAAATATTAACTTCTTTCATGCAAGGGTTTGGGAAATGAGTTTTTTGTAGATATTCAAAATCAGGATCTTCAGGCTGTATTTTCTGAGTCACGGTGTTGATTCATGGACTTTCTCTGATGTCTTACAGTGTTCTTCCTTTAGTGTGAGTCAAATACTCAAAATGTAGGTGTTTCTCTCTCTTTTCTACTTTTATCTTCTTGACACTGGGTCTCAAGAGGACTGGGTGACACAGCACAAAACATGGCCCATTAGGTAGGCAGGACTGTAGACAGAGCAGATTTTCTTGTAAGGGAATGTGAACAGAGCAGGAAATGATCAATATCACTCAGTGTGGCTTTGCTTAATAAATGCTGGGAAAGCTTCAAACCACAGGGACCTCTGGCACTGCTTGAAATCTCACCTGCATTCCTTTGTAGTTAAAATGCCTTGGGTTTCCCAATGCAGAGGTACAGGTGAAGTAATAATATGGACATACTCCTGCAGTTAAGGTGTTTTCTTTCCAACCTCAGCTCTTCGTGTCATCTGTAGAATTGTTGTGTGCCCTCAGGCAAAGTGGGACTAGCAAAGAAAAGCTAGAAAGGGATTAGACAGAATGCAGAGAGTGTGGTGGGCTTAAATGGGGTGTGGTAGCTGGCAGATCAGGAGTGTGACACTAAAATTTAATTATACAGCCAAAACTGAGCCCGGGGCATGCCAGTTCAGCACCAGGGAGAATATAATGCCTTACCTGTAAATCTGCAAGTGTGAAATTCTGTTAAGAACTCTGAGGCCACATCTGCAGAGTTAAACAAGGAAGTCAGGTACAGATTCCAGGACAGGTGATTAGTGGGCAGTGAGAACAAATAGGTGTAGATAGCATTTCATTGTGTCCAGTTTTTTTTTTTTAAATTTAATATAATGTATTGGCTTAGGTAACTGGAAAGCCCAAGGGTAGAGCTGACAGTAGCTTGGAACATGTCTTCTAAGCTCGCTCTCTCCCTCCCTCCCTCTCTCTCTCTCTCTCTCTCTCTCTTCCTCTTTCTCTCTCCTTCTCCTTCAATCTCTTACTCCCTTTCTCCCGCCCTCTCTCTCCCCGTTTATTCTTCTTCCTCCCTTTCTCCCTCTTGACACTGGCTCCCTGTTTTTGTCAGTTTTGTCCTCAGACAGGCTTCTTCTATAGTCAGCCCCAAACCTACATTTTCATAAACTTCTCTAAGCACCCAGATGTCCAATGTCAGAGAAGAGTCTGATTGGGCCCGTTTGAGTCACATATGTAGTCCTGTGGTCAAGGTAATAGAATCCTATGTCCAAATATGACCAAGTCACCTACCCACACCTGTGGACAGCAGAATTGGAACTGGCCCCACTAGTAATACAGAAAATGGAGGGGAAAAAAGGCATTCTGACCTTGATCTTAAAGTACTAATGGGAGTGGAAGGGTGCTCTTACTGGTAAGATAGAGCCAGGCTTGTGGGAAGTGAGGAGTTGGGTATAAAAGCACAAGAATATTTGAGAGGATTGCAGAACAGGAAACAGGATGGAGGAGGGCACTGCAGACAAAAATAATTACTTCAGCATTTTTTTCAGGAGAGATAGGTATGGAGGAGGCAACACATAGAATAATTTTGACATAGATACCACATTAGGGGAGTTGTCAGAAGGTCAAAGGAGGAAAATAGGAGGTCTGAACTTCCCTACAACCACATTGCACTGTCTGCACACAACAGTTAACCCTAGGATTTGCTTATGTGGAAGTAAAGAGCTCCTGGCTCAGGAAAGACTGAAAAACAGATTGAGATTGGACAGACTGTGTATCTTCCTGAGCACCATCAGGGAAGAAACTGAAAAATCTGGATTTCGGCAGAGCTTTCAGCTGCCTTAAAACCACGAGTGAAATAGCACCAGAGTAAGCCAGGAATGTAGTCCGTAGTGCAAGTCCCATTAAAATGCTTACTATGCATGAAGTGACTGATGTTTTGAAACTTTTTACCTAGTAGTGACACCAAATATTAATGCATCATTTTATTCCTGAGGCTCATGGTATCTAAGTACCAAACAAGGCTCAGAGATAGTGCTGGTATCTGAAAGGCAGTGTGAACCTCACTAATTGTTTGACTTTCTGGGTGGACGAACAGCTCTGAGGACATGCCTTGAGACTACATACAGGATGGGCAAAAGTAGGTTTACAGTTGTTGATATGGAAAATAACGATAATTGATAAATAATAATACAAGACGAAACTGTGTTTTGCGTACTCACAACAGTAAACCTACTTTTGCCCCACCCTGTATATGTAAAAGTTGGTTTAGAAATGAATGTTCTGAGGATCTGGTATTTGAAGTATGTCCTTAGTTTGGAAGCATAAAATGAAGTCTCCATTGTTTTTACCTTTTTTATCACTTTAATTTAAATAATTAAAACCACTTAATCATTTTACTATGCCTTATGTTAAAGCTTCTGTGCTGAAGGTGCTCCAGCCCCTTCGCTGTAAATAAGACCCACATCCTGAGCTCTTTGACAGCATTGCTGAGAATCTCAGTCCAGGCTCTTCTATGCTTGAGACAGTCGAGCCTTCTGTATCCTTTGGACAGAACAGTCCTGGTGTATAGCTCTGAGGGTTTCAGTGATGGGCACCACAGAGGCCCCAAACCAAATCCTCTTCTTCTTTCTCCATCCAGGTCCTGCTAAAAGCTGGGGAGGATATTTCAATGCCACACCTGTGGAATTCCTCATCACTGTGATATATGGTAACTTCGGTCTCTGGGTTAATCTCAGAGCTAAGAGAGCAGATTGTAAATGCACTTTGTATTACTCCCTCTATCATTATGAGAAACGCTGGAGGTGACCACAAAGATGGAGATGGAAGAGGAGATACTATATTAATGGTAATTTCCACCGAGAGCAAAAAGGAACACCTGCTTTCATTTTCCTCTCTCTTTACACTCTGCAAGGGGACTCCTTGCATTGCTGTTGCCATTGCCTCTGGCTTTTAATTAAAGATTTTGGACGTTAGTGGAGCTGTTTATGAAGTATGAATTAAAGATTAGAGTTAAATAGCCTGACTCACGGGTGATTGAAGGGTGATTCACGATAGGGGAAATCTCTGCCCAAAGTCGTTAATGTAGATCTGCCAATTAGGACCATTGCTTTGGGATCCTGTGTGTCTGGGTTTCCGCTGCCAGATTGGCAGAGAAGTTCAGAGATGAAACACTGGGACAGGAAGAAAAGCTACCGAAGGCTGAGTCTAAAGGACTGAATCCTCTTTAAGCCACTTAGGAGGGACTGACACAGGTTGGCCTTCAACAAACTCCTCTCTCTCTCCACCAGGCAACATGCATGCAGTTCTGGAAATTGTTTCTCCTTTGATAAATACATTGTAAAAGAACAATATAGAGACCATTGCATTTGGGGACCAAAAAAATCTGGGTCACTTACTGTGCTCATGAGCTTGGGTGAGTCACCTAATTCCTTAGAGCATCATTTTCTTTACTAAACAAATAGGGTAAAAATCTGTCCTCAAAATTAAATGAAATCATATTTTTGAAAGCCTTTCATAAATTATACACATCATTATTATGATGGTAGTGTGTATGCCCTATATCTCTCCTTGTTTATAGCTGTGCTTGATATAAATAAAAATAATATGTTAGTAGTTAAAAGTAGCTTGTCCTAGGCTGCAGGTGCTATAGAGGCAAGTAGATTTCTGCTTCCTGGTAAGACTGTTGTTTCTCCCTGTAACTTAAGTTTAAATAGTGGTTATATTGATGACACAACCTCAAACCCGTTTCAGCTCTTCATACACCCTCTGAGCTTATTCATTCCTCATTCAAAGCATATTTACTGAGCACAACCTAGGCTTGGCGTAGGAATACAGAGGTGACTTCATGAAACGAATAGTTGAGTGAAGGAAACATTTAGAGAACAGATAATCACAACTACTGCATGAGACAAGTTCAATCATGACAGCAAGACCCAGGTGTTAGGCAGCATATAGGTGGGCAGGGAGTGGGGAAGCAGAGTGGCCTAGGAATGGCCTCCTGGAGCCAACATCTGAACTGAGTCTTTAGGGATGTGTAGGAAAAAAACAGAAGGGGAATGTGCTGAGAAAATTCCAAGCTTTCTGGGTAGATTGGAACGGAATAGATTGGCCAGCATCACAGGAGGTCACAGTTCAATTTCTGGCCAGGGCACATGTAGGGAGCAAGCAGCAGGCAGATTGACTTAGTTAACTATCATAAATTATGAAGAGGTTAAGATAACATGATTTAAAATCACAATCATCGCCCAAATGTGATATTGTTTGGAAAGAGCAGATGTCCATGGTATAATGAGGACTTGCTCAATGGAGCTAGTAGTTGGGAGCTGGATGTTTCAGGTAAGGAAGAAGGTAGGTTTCTCTAATAAATTTCATTGTTAAAGTATGATTAGTTGGGTTATTAATAGCACTAGAGGTCCAGTGCATGGATTTGCACACCAATGGGGTCCCTCGGCCTGGCCTGCACTCTCTCACAATCTGGGACCCCTGGGGGATGTTGGAGAGCCAGTTTCGGCCCAATCCCCACAGGCCAGGCTGAGGGCCTCTAGTATGCATATAAGATCTTTGGTTAATCTCTTCCTGACCTCCTCCCTCCCCCTCTTCCCTCTGAGATTCATCAGTCTGTACCATATTTCCATGCCTGTGGTTTCTGCTCCTGCGTTGACCATCTGCCCCCTGGTAGTCAATGCGCATCATAGCTACTGGCCGGTCAGCTGATCAACTGGTTGGCTGGTGGCTTAGGCTTTTATATATATAGATTCTTTTTGTCATAAACATTGCCTATGTTTAATGCAAGTAGGCAGAATCCAGCCTAAATGGCATTGAAGAAACTAGAGGTTAGAATAATTCCTGATTCATTTTACAAATAGAACTAACTCCCAGTGTACTCAGCATAGGACCAGGTCACTGAATCTTAGAAAAGAGAGTGACCTTAGAGATCATCCAGTCCAGCGCACTGACTTCACCATTGAAGGTGATGAGGCTTAGTGAGATGAGGCACTGTGCCTAAGGTGGGCAGGCTGAGAGGAGTAATATAATCATTTAGCTACACAGTGTATATTAATTTGCAGAAGAATCCTGGTATGTATTAAACATTTTCCAAGTCTGTCTATTCTCAATAACTTTCAAAGGAATATTTTATCCATTAATGCTAACTTCACTTAAAACACATGCCAAACTAGTTTCAGTTCAAGATTGAGAACCAATCTTCCCTCTGATAAAATCATAGTCAGCAATTGATTTGGAATTTTGCCATTTTGAGGAAACCATCCATCTTCTTTCTTGTGTCTTTTGGCTCAAGTTGTCTTGAATTTTATTCTGTCCTTTATTGACAATAGCATTGCCTTGTTCCTGAAACTTGATTTTGTTTTCCATTTCTGTTGAAACTTAATGGTGCAAAAGACGGATCAAAAGAAATACTCCCTTTGTAACATATGCAAACACTTTTCTGCATGTGTTTTGAGGGGTTGGTATGTGAGTCACCAAAACAACTTAGGTATTTTATGCTGCATATTCAGATGATTATAAAGAATGTAATATTTCCCCTTTCAGAAAGCAAAATTCTCTTTCATTAAGTGTGAAATGAGTTACAGGTAGTGGTGGATGGTGACTTTGATAACATGAGAAAGAAGAAAACAGCATAAACTAGTGGTTTTCCAACTTTAGCTTGCAATGCCATCACCTGGGAACTTGTTAGAAAAGCAAATTCTCACCTGAACAGCATCACAGGCAGTCACAGTTTGGATTCCTGGTCAGGACACATGTAGGCAAGCAAGAGGCAGCGGATAATGATTCTCTGTCATCATTGATGTTTCTATCTCTCTCTCCCTCTCCCTTCCTATCTGAAACCAATAAAAATATATCAAAAAATAAAGAAAAGAAAATTCTCAGGTTGAACCCCAAATCTACTGTGCTTTATCAATTTCCAGGAAATTCTGATGTAGGGCTAAAGTTTCAGATACAGACTGCTCTAAACTTATGGAATCCAATTCATTTAAAGAATTTCCTCCTCACTATGAGAACAGGTAAAATTTCTTCTCAAGTGAGAGCAGGTATGTTCACACAGCCAGAACTTTTCCCATACCAGTACAACTACAAGATAATGTTACAAATTTTAGTGCAAGCTGACTGGCCTATGGTGAAGTGTGAGTTGCCTGCGTGCTGTGATGGCATACTAGGTTCTATCAAACATTGCCTCTGCTCCTTTTATTCCTTTCTCCTTCCCTTGACATTTTATTAGCATTGACTATACTTAAAGGTTTAATGCTATTATTGTTCCTGTTCCTTAAGTAGAGTTAATACTTTCATCCTTTACCTTCTCTTATACAATGGAACGAGTGTTAGATTTCTTTCTGAGGAAAAGTTTTGAGAAACATAAAGGTTACTGAGAAAATTGTACTCACAAGGAAGTTGTAATACAAAAGCGTTTTATTGCCTACCTCAATATGCAGTCAGACTCTTTTTCCCTTTTTTGGACAGACCCCTATTTTTTGCTGGGTGTATGACTGTTCTATTAAAGGGCTACATCTCCCCATCTCCACTGCAGCTAGGAAGGCTATGGAGGTAAGATAGAGCCAATATAAAGCAAATGATATGTAGAGGACTTCTTGGAAGTCTTCTCATACAAGAACATTGTCCTTCTTTCCCCTTTTTCTTCCCATGACCTGGAAGGTAGATACAAAGGCTGGAGCTTCAGCAGCCATCTTAAACCATGAGGCGAAGCAACCTCCAGAGATATCAGGGCAGAGAGAGAGCAACTTGATTTATTAATGACTCTACGGAGCCACCGTTTCATCCCTGGGTAATTTAAAACATGAGGGAGAAACAAACTTCTATCCTTGGGGATGTTTTAATTATATAAAATTTAACAATCTCCTGATAGATGTCATCAAATGGGGGTTGTCAGCACAAAAAGGAGAAGTTAGAGGTGTGGAAGCTAAACTTCAGATATTTTACAGCTTAACCAATCCTGGCAGGCTGTAGCATATAACATCTCTTCTAGAAAATTAGCTCCCCCTGCCAACATGCTTATGAGTCTTTAGCTCTGCAAACCATAGTCCTGATTATTTTTTCAAAACTTATAGTATCTCCACTTTTCTCAAAGAGTATTATAAGGTCTCACAACACAAACATGCATTTAGTTTGATTTTAAAATGAGATGTTTCATGGCCTTTAGAATTTAGGAATAGGATTGGAGAAGTTGAGGCATCTTGAACATGACAGTAATCAAACAAAATCAGAAAAAAAAATGTTTCCCAAAAAAGAATTGAATGCTATACTGTAGAAATTTCTCAATGTTAACAAAGGCCTTCTTCTTGGTAGATCACAAATTTTCCCTTCCAGATGAAGCCCAAAAGAGCATAAATGAGCGGAACTCTCCCATGACTATGCCTTGGATTTAAGAAAGCAAGCTTTCCTTCCACACAGCACAACAGTGTGTTTAACAGTCCCTGACAATTAAGAATAGCAATACTAATCACAGTAAATAGTTATATAATATTTGCTATACATATACCTGGTCTAAATGGTTTACATATATTAACTATATATAATTATAATTACCTATAATGTAAATTTTCTTATTAGCCTAAAATGGACACACAAAGATGTCACAAATATGTTGGATGGAGGAACTGAAATTTGTACCCAGGCAAGTGATTAAAAAGAAGGAATGCTGTGAGTAGAAGATATATATGGTCTTCATATACTAATCCTAAATTTATGTTCGCTATGTGGCTGAGGGAGGTTGAGTAATATATAGTCTAGATTTGTTGTTTTCATTAGTTTCATATTAAAATTTTAAATTCTCTGTTCATTATGTTTATCAATCCTTGGAAATTAATGTACAAGGGAGAGGATAAGGACTCTTTAAATTTGTTTTTTTAATGCTTGCTTTATATTTTAAAATAAGGCTGAACTTGGTAGCAATGAGCAGATTAGTTAGATGTCACATTGCCTATTCCATTTGATATCTCAATCCAACCATAGTTTCCCTTCCAAGGACTGAATATAATTTTACTGATCATCACAATAGGAAGTTTTTAAGTGAACTATCTGTTTTCATGTGCAAACTACATAACTGGACTCTTATAATAGTAGGCATTTCACAGGAGTCACACACGGCTGAGTATCATAGAGTTGGCAGGGGTGTGAGGGGGGCAATGGGTAGAGAAATATTTAATCAGTGATGACATTTGTATTTTCTTGTAAACAAAACCCCAACTAATCTCTTTCTAAGCCCGGGGCAATTATTTGGCTTTTCCCGTTAGTAGTATTTATGTGATCTTTCTTTCCATGTTTAGTCCTGTTACTAATCTTCTTTTCACCATTTGGCAACATTTAAGCTTCCTTGACAGTAAAAATTCTCTGATAACACTGGTCACTGATGTAGAGTGAATTCCCCTCCCACTCTTAAAAACACATGAATTAGTGGTCTTCTTTCTCATAAAGAAAAATATAAAAAGAGGAATACAAATTATTTACCATTGTACCAACCAAATATCCCTATTGAAATGTATGGACAGATCTACCTGGGTTGACTTTGTGTGGTGCTATGAGGAGGCAGGGCTCTGGGTAATAACCTTTCAAGATTCCTCCCAGTCCTACTGTAGAGAAAGAGATACTAAAAAAAAAAAAAAAAAAAAAATAGGAAAGTATTTGGGTCTCAGATGAGTGGGGAATCCAGGCCTTGCTTGGAGTTTGGTGAAGTATATTGCAGGTCGCTATTGCCCTCTGCTGGTCAGAGGGCAGACTTACAAGCAAGGTTCATACTTTTCCGACGTGAGAGATAGGCAATCACCACCCCTGATGTTAGTCAGGGTCTGGGTAAAGTACAGATGAACATCCAAAAGCCATTTCTACACTTATCTAAAAGTTATAAATCAAGCTAGAACATTATTATATAAAAAGTGTTCTAGCATCTTACCTTTTAAAAAAAGATACTTTCATTATTACCTGAGAGTCCATATTCAAGTTAAAATTCTCAGACTCCTTAGAAGTCCATGGAGACGTGAAGACAGTCAGTCTCAGGTCTAGACTCACTCTTCCCAGCCCACTTCGGCACATACTTCCAGGGACTGCTCCATCATGCTTGCAGACATCCAGCCACGTGGCTAAGCCCCAACCACATACCTGCAAATAGCGCCCTCCCTACACACTTACTGTGAGCCCAGGCAAATCCATACCAAGCAGGAGTAAACACAGGAGAGAGGACGGTGCAGGTTCTAAAAACAGTCTTGGGATTCTGGAGTTCTGGGTAAGCAGAATATGCTCTAGAAAGCAGTGGTGGTGGAGGGGCTATGGGTTAACGGAGGGCAAAAAGGCTGAGTACCCTGGTTTGCCTAAATCTGTCCTGCTTTTGGCACTGAAAGTCCCCTGACCTTGGAAGTCCTTCATCAGGATGTTATAAGTCCCATTTCTGATCGTGCACCAAATGATTAAAGGAAAAGTGAAATATTCCCATGAAAGCCCCCCCCCCCTCCTCAAATAAGGGCTGAGATGAACACTCTTATTAGAGTCAAATATGGTGTAGATGACCCATCTTCCATATTCATTGTCAGTGGTGCTTCCCCTAATGGCTGATGTTGGCAGCTGTGATTTGCGGTTTGCAATAATGGATGTGACTAAATTGTGCAATTTAAGCGCATTGTAATCCTAAATGTTAACAGGCTGTCTGTGACTTTGTGGATTAACATTGTGCTTTGTATTGAGCTTGTTTTTCACATGGTGAGTATTGTGATCATGTTTTCTGAGTTCGTTTGAAAAGTTTAGATCACTAAAATAAGAACAATTACATATTGCTTAATCAGTCCTCCTACTTGTTATTACTAACTGCCACTGTGAACTAGCAAATTGTTTTGTTTAAATAATAACATTTATGTAACAAACGTAAGTAATGCTTAACAGAATATGATTTCAAGTAGATGCATATTTGCTTTTTCTTTTTCTCTTTCTTTGTGTGGCTGTGCTAAGATGCGCCTTCTCTAGGTTGTCCTCAATACCTCAATGCTTGGCACTGTCTTTGAAGAGGACCCTTTATTTTATTTATTTATTTTTAAATTGATTTTAGAGAGGAAGAGAGAGAGAGAGAGAGAGAGAGAGAGGCATCGATGTGAGAGAGAAACATCAATCAGTTGCCTCCCTCATGGGCCTGGAATTGAACCCAGCATTTTTTGGTGTATGGGCTAACACTCCAACCAAGTGAGCCACCGGGCCAAGGAACATACTTTCATGGTTTAATGATCAATTAATAATACCTTGTGTATCATTATTATTATCATTGTTGCTGCCATTATTTTGTCCAGTATGGCTGTGTCCCTGATCAATTTTCCAAAAAGTTGGTCATTCTAAAGCAGGGGCCCTCAAACTTTTTAAACAGGGGGCCAGTTCACTGTCCCTCAGACCGTTAGAGGGCCAGACTATAGTTTAAAAAAAAACTATGAACAAATTCCTATGCACACAGCGGAGGCAAAAACACCCGGCGGGCCAGATAAATGTTTTCGGTGGGCCGCATGTGGCCCGCGGGCCATAGTTTGAGGACCCCTGCTCTAAAGACAAATCCCATGGGCCCCAGCAGTCCTCGCCTAGTAAGGAGGTATATGGCCTGCTAAGGACCAGCATGGTGTCTAAGGGCTCCCAACACAGGCTTCAGGTCAAATCTCTGATTGAAACCTTTAGAGGGGGAAAAAAAAAGGAAACCTATTTATGGACCATTAAAGGCAGATACATAATTGAGTTTGGTTTGAAATCTATATAGCTGCCACAGAACCATGTGAGCCTAAAGATTTGTGAGTTTACAAAGGAAATTACTTTGCAAAAAAAATCATTTGTTTTGGTTGATGCTTACATTGAAGAACTCAGTTTTTCAATATCACTGGAAGCAGATGCTAAACTGCAAAAATTAACTAGAGATTGCATTTCAGAAAGCAATGATACCCGATTTCTATATTAAGTTTACTGTTAAGTGAACAAGGAAAGAGAAGAGCATTTCTTTCATTACCCAAGCAAATGTGTGCACAAGAAAATGCAAGAAAAAAATTTGGTGGGTGAAATTCACTGTTGTGGAAGGAATAAATGGTTTGTAGCTACTAAGCATTTTATATCCCACATCTTAAACTGGATCGGATCTCATAGGTTTTAAGCAAGTCTTTGTTGTTGTTGTTTGGTTTTAGTTTTATTTTAACCTTGTAATGAGACAGCAAAAAGAATTTCAGACTAATGGCAACAGGAGAACTTAGGTTCTGAGCCTCACTGGTCTTGACACAGTGAAGTGAGAGATCTTTGTGTCCAGGTTTGAGGGATCCTGACCTGCCGCAGGTAACCCAAAAATCACAATAGGGCCTGTGAGGCCCACAGAGCGAGCATTACATGTTAGTCATGACATTTAGCTGGTGTTCCTGGTATGTAATTTTGTTCATTTGCTTTTAAAATCATCGCTGAGTCTTTAATAAAGTCTCCTGAAAATTATCCAACTAATTCCAGCTGCACTGGACGTGAGCACAGGGTGGAAAGGAATCAGCGCTCCCTCGTCACCAGCAGTGGTAAGTGGTGGGGCAGCCGAAGTGAAGGCCAGTCTTGTGCACAAGGTTTCAGGTTCCAAGGCCCTTCCCTCTCCCCAGGTGAAGATTTGCCAGTTTTCATTCATATTATTTTACACTATTTTTGGGTGTACAGCATAGCGTTTAGACAATCATATACCTTACAAAGTGGTCCCCTTGATATTTCCAGTATCCTCCTGGCACCTACATAGTTATTACAATATTATTGACTGTATTCCCTATTATTTCCTATGCTCTACTTTACACCCCCATGACTATTTTATGACTAGAAATTTGTACTTCTTAATCTTTTCATTTTTTTAACCCAGCCCCCCAAACCCCCATCTCTCTGGCAATGATCAGCCTGTTCTCTGTGTCTATAAGTCTGTTTCTGCTCTGTTTGTTTGCTTATACAACATTGTTCTTTAGATTCCACTTATGAGTTATAAACTAAGTCAGGTTTTCCTTGATGGTACTCTCACTTCTCTCTGGTAGCTTCTATGCAACCCACTACTGCATCCCATCCAGGTATCTTATAGGCAGTAGTTATACTCTGTACCTTTCTTTTTTGCCTTCTCTCCATCATTACAAAGGAGGATTCCCCTGCTCTACTAGGGATTGTGTGCTAGATATCATAACTTACCCTATTCAGGCCCCTCTAAAGGAGGTTTGTAATAGCTAATGTTATATGTCACCTTAGTTGGACCACGATGTCCAGATATTTCATCAAACATTATTCTGGATGTTTCTGTGACGTGTTTTTGTTGTTGTTTGTTTGTTTTTAGATGAGATGAACGTTTAAATTGATGGACTTTGAGCAGATTGTTTTTCATAATGTGGGTGGGCCTCATCCAATCAGTTAAAGGTTTTATAGAACAAAGACTTACTTCCCCTAGGCAAAAAGGAATTCTGCCAACAGTTGGCCTTTAGACTTTAACCACAGCATTGGCTTGTCCCTGGGTCTCCAGCCTGCTGGTCTACCCTACAGATTTTGGAATTTCCAGTCTCCAATTCCTTAAAATAATAGCTCTTCTTTCTCCCTCCACCCAAAACACACACACACACACACACACACACACACACACACACACACCCTATTGGTTCTATTTATATGGAGAACCCAAACTAATATAAGTCACTAATTAAGAAAGCTCAAATAATTATCAGGCATTGACAAGGAATCTATGGGTCAGCATACATTTGGTGAACTTTCAAATTGAACATTTAAATGGTACATGATCCACCTATATGCAGAACCAGACCCCTACAATAATTGAAGACACACCTCTCTAAGCTGGGAAGAAAGTATGAATTTCCCTCCACCTCCACTTGGTCCCTGGCAGTAAGGCTGAGTATTCTGAAAGCAACTATTTTCTGAAGGCTAGAATTGGTAGACCACCTGCTGTCACACTTAATCAGGGTGTTTGATTTATTCTACAATCATTGTGAAACTACTGTGTGTTACACACAACTGATTTTGATTATATCCAGGTAAGTGCAAAATAGAATCCTGTCACAGCATCCTTCATGGTTCTTATCATTATAAAAAAAATTTACAAATCCTAGAGCTGGATGAACCTGTCCTGGAGTCTGATTCTGGGCTGGTTTGGCAATTTCTTTGTTTTCAGTCATAATTTGCATCTTACACGCATATACATAAACCAATTGTTCCACACGTGCTCCGAGAAAAGGGTTCCTGTAGACTTCTCGGTTACATGTATGTTGGATCTCCTCTCCATTCTCCTTGGAACCTAAAGAGTGGGAGAGAGCAAGTTTCCCACTCCCCTTACTGTTTCATTTGTCTACAGTTGTTTTCTTATCCAATTCCAGGGAGTAGTCTGGTAGCCAACAAATTTATATTAGCTTTACTTTTCATAAAAGCACTGCAAGGTAGACATTATTATCCTCATTTACACATGTGGTTATTATGACTCAAATGTTAAGCGAGATGAATGGCTTATGTTGTAAATAAACAGCAGAGTGAGAATTCAAACCTGCATTTGTCTGATTTCTAAGCTTATATTTTTGCCATTCCTTCAGACTTGCAATAGCATCCTCATATAATACCAGTAAAATAATTTCTACCTTCAGTAAGGTTTGTTTTTGTGTGTGTATGTGTTTTGTTTGTTTGTTTGTTACTGATATGGATACCTTTTGTCACTAGAAATTTTGAGAAAAATGTGTTTTCTTCTGTACTGGTATCTTTACTTGTACCATTATAGCATAAAACCAAAAATGGCATTCCCTAGCCCAAGAAATCAAGCCTTGACACATGAATTAAAAGTTAGTTCATTGGACCCTGGCCAGTGTCGCTCAGTTGGTTGAGCATCGTCCCATGCACCAAAAGGTCACCAGTTGATTCCTGTTCAGGCCACATGTAGGCTCCATCCCATGTAGGGGTGCATGTGGTAGGCAACCTATCAATGCTTCTCTCTCTCCCTTTATCCTTTCCTCTCTTTCTAAAAAATCAATAAAAACATGTTTTAAGTTAGTTCATTGGGAAATAAGATACTATTGTTTGCATTTGTATCATCATTGTGTAATAACAACAAACTATACATACCTGAAAATTTTGAAAGACAAAACTTTGTAAATGTCTTTTTCCACCCCATTTATTCTATCTGGTTTTCCATTGATTCAACATTTATAGGAAATCTGCTCTGAATTAGGCTCTGTGGTCTCTCTGAGTGGGGCTTGCATCTGTTGGAAGTATACAAACTGAGATGATTCTTTGCAGTCCTGTCCTTTGAGGGACAGATCAGGACCCCATTTGGTACAGATCTAGATTTAAAACCTTAAGTCCACATGTGCTCACATTATTTTAAGAAAATTCCAGGTTGTTTCTTGCTTTGTTTTCTTGTTTTAAGGTACTCTCCCCCCCCCCCTTTCTCTCTCTCTCTCTCTCTCTCTCTCTCTCTGTCATCAGTCTACATCTGTCGTCTATCAAGCATCTATCTATTCATCCATCATCATATTTGTAATAGAACAAGATGTTTTCTTGATCAGGGACAAGTTTTCAGTGGTGTTGGCGCTGTGAACTGGTGGGGTTTTGTTTTGCAGTGCAGGGCAAGGTGTATAATTTTAGTGAAATAGCCAGCTTGAGAACTCTCAGTTCCTCAGGTGAGCAGTCAGTACATAGATTGTCCCTGCATGTCCCTAAGAAACTTGCCATGAGTGTAGACATGCTCTTGCCCTGCTTCATGCCTATGTTCTCCACAAGGCCTGTCCTGAGCACAGGGACTGGTGTTAAGTGTGTGGAGGTGGGGACACCACCCCTACTTCATGCTTTGGGAGTTCTGTGACCCTGTGACCAGCTGCTGTGATGCTAAGGTCCTGTCACCAATCTCATGAATACACCTGTGACACACAGTTGGCAGACTAGCTCTTCATGGTATCACTTCTCAAACTCTGAAGAAAAGGCAGGTTGGATTGGAATATGCACAGCAAATCACATGTTTCTTATCTACAAAGATTTATGTAAATGAATTCTTCTTCCGTTGGATCTGATTACATGAAAATAGCTATGCTTGTGGTTTTGATATAAATATTTATTGGTGTGCTTAGAAAGAAAAATAATTTACCAAGGAGACTTTTTGTTCACAGGTTGAGAAAAATGAGGTTTTGATTTTATTGTTTGAATTCTGTATACAAACAACTGTACGAAGAGCAAGGTGTCTGTGCTTCTACTGATGTTTTATTATTTTTTAATATGAAAGTGATGGCTTCAAACAAAGTAGAATTCATCCTTAATGCTGAGATTTTTAAAACATAAAAGTATCATTTATATCACCAAACTTGTTATTCTATTGCTCCACACAGTAATTATGATGTCCCTTCTTTAACAAGAGCGTAAACCGTGGCTCTGAAAGATGAATCAATTTGTCATTGTACAATGTGACAAAGCTGGAACACAAACCCAGGTTTTTCAGCTCTTTAAGCCCACACTTTTGTCATGTTCTACTTTCCAGAAACCCCAATGATAAATATTAAATGGTTGTTTTATTGCTCTGCAGACTCTGTGAGTCCAAGAAGCTTGAGGAATACAGTGTGCTCTCCTGAAGCCCTGGGCCGCAACTCACAACCAAATAAACTTTTATTGCCTTTTTTCTCCTTTCCAAGAACTATCCCTTCTGTTACTTATATACACCCTGAGACCAATCTGATCATCTTGATTTCATAATAAATAGGAAGCTGAGGATTCATGATTTTCTGAAATTGATCAAAAGCCACATTGTTGTTAAAAATGGAGACATCAGAAATCAAACACAGGTCTTATTTTAAAGGTCATGGTCTTTTCACCTGAGGATGATATAGAAAAGGACCATGTCTTGAATCATTAACCAATGTGTTTCTCTCGTATTCCCCCACCTAGTCTAGTTGGTCTACCTCCTTGGACCATAGCATATACCCAGCCCAGGCAGTGAAGGCAGCCTGGGTTTATTGATGCCAAGGTAGAGCAGTTGGAAAATCAAACCAAAGAGAAATAAGCATATCCATGCTCATTTTCTAAGCTTCATAACAGACTTTTCAAACACAAGACTAAGAACATATGGAGAGAAAGGCTTTTTGAGTTATGAGAGCCTAGGTCTTTGAACTGAGATCCTGACCTAAGCAGTAGGCAGAAATGATGCTGTAAGACCCAGGGTTTTCCCTTGGCCCATTCAGACTAGAAGGTCTGGCTCCTATCATGCTCTACCTCCTTTTTTTTGCCAGACCAAGCCCTTGAAGGGTATGGGTCATTAGGAGCCCTCCTGGTACCCCAAGTGGAAGATGCTGGCTCATGGTTTCTTACCAAGGACCCTGAGAGTTAACAAAAGTCCAGAAGTCCTCTGTTCCTCCCCACAGACCACCATGACACTAGAGAATGAGTACTGGGCAGACACTTTGAGCTAACCTTCTAGTCTCTCAATACTCCTAGGGATATGGGAAGTAGTCAAATGTTTTCTCTAAGTAGCATGATCGGACCTTGAGGGCCAAGAATCTGAAAGGTCTCTTAGTATAAGACATGCTGTGAGTGACATTTGACCAGTGCCTACATGGAGAAGGGCACTGCTTAGCAGACACTAATTTGGACAGAACCCCCCACCTCCTGGTCAGGTACTTCTCACAGATGCCCCAATGCCAGATCAGAGCTGTGTACTTTACATACTATGCCAGCTATGTGTGTGTGCATAATGGGGAGCAAGTCTAAATTAGTGGAGTTTATCCTAAATAGACAAGATGAACATTTTCTAGCTTTGTATTGTCAAGTAGAATGAGACCTTGTAAACATGTGAATTTACTCTTTATTCCCACTTTGCTCATTTACTTTGAAAGGGTTAGTTATTTTAAAATTATTTTAAACTTTCAGTGTAAGGAGAAATAATCATTCTACTAAAAATAAAGAAGGAAACTAAAATAGAATTTGCATGTTGATGAACCATGTGGAAGAGTCTCATCCGTTCCCATGTCATTATTCATTTTCATACTGGTGATTTCCAAGTTTCGCTGTCAGCCTCCTCTCTCCTCTACATCTCCACCAAATCAACACATGAAGGGAGGCGAGGGCTGGAATGGAACTTACTACATTGTTAAGTGAATGAAGGAATGCATGAATATTTAATTTTTTTCCAAGAAATATACTGTGTGGTCTGTCCACAGGCAATTCTATTTAGTTTCTGAAATTTTGATTGATTTTCCATCACTTTGCAAATAGAATAGGGATACCCTTGCTCCTTTATGGGTTTCTGAATGAGGGAGCGTCCAAAGCTATTTGCTATCAACCAGTGATCATGTGGAAAAAAGAAAATTTATGGGCATGAAAATTCTCCTCTGTGAAGGCTAACAGGTTTCAACAAAGAAGAAGATGAAGTTCTATAGAACAGGAACATGAACAGGGCTCAGGTCGATTTTGGGTTATTCAAGACAGACCCTGACCTTCATTCTCCAGGCCCATCTGCCCTCCAGTAGGGCATTTGCTGGTCTGGCATCACCAAGAGAGGCCTTTCTTAACCACTTTGGGGGAGGATTGCCTCCAAGGTCTTATTCCTGACACTCTTTAGAAAGATCAGAACTGAAGTTCCTCCTGTGCCCCTGTCTTCTAAGGCCTGAGGTGGTCCTGGAAGATGGCTTAGCTTCCTGCCCTTTGCTTTGGCTGCAGATGTGATAAGGTATTTGGTCACCATGGTTATGTGATAGCTGCGCAGCTCTGCCAGGGCCTGCACACACTGGTTATAGGCTGCCAGGAGTGGGCCATTCCCAGAGGATAGGACATGGTCCCTCAGTGAAGGAGCTGACTGGATGGCTTCTATGAAGGCTTTATGAGAAGGTGGCATGTAGTCCCTCATGTTGAGCAGAAAGTCACCTGAAAGAAATAATCCAGACCAATGTCAAAGCTCCACATGGAAAGGTAAGCAAGCCGGGCTGCTTTTCCAGACATCAATGCAGCAAAAAGTGTTGTTAATCATCCTAACTGTCCCATCTACTTTGCGGGCTTCTTTGGTAGTGGACTTCAAACACACAAATGCACACTCCTGACTATTGATAGGTGATGGGGAAGGGGAAATGAAGTAAGCACAGCTCAGATAACTGAGTTGGAACCACTTCTATCAGCCAGTGTATACATTTTTATCATATACCAAATATGGGCATGTGAGCATAAACTCTTAAACTAAGTAGCTAGATAATCTGCTGAATTTTATTTCTTAAATGTTTTGTTTTGGAGGGGGTGCTAAGGAAAAAGAAAGTAAAAGTAATAGGGTTTATAAGATCAAAAAGATAAAGAATGAGCAACTGTTTTAATAACAACCTCTTGAAGTCAAATTGTTTAAAATCTAATCAATTGATATTTATAAGAAATGTAGACAGATAGATAATTTATAGGAAACCCATTCTGTGTTTAATATTATACATGGTACGACACCTACTATCATCACCAAGTCAAAATCCATGCATAGTTATAGTTATAGAGAACTGACTTCTGCAGATGAGACTGGACCCTCTGACACCAAATTCTAGCTTTGTTTTTCTAATTCAACTTGAAATCTCTGTACTATGAAGTGGTTTTGGCAGCTATTAAACATTTGGCTCAAGACTGACAGGTAAGGAAATGAGCAATTTCAAATTTCTACAATGGTTGGCTCTTCCCTCTTCTGATCTAAATAGAATTGGCTTGAAGTTGCACCGTTTTCATGGGGAAGGGCTTTCATGGAGGAGCTTAGAGCCATCATGGGCAAGACCTAGACTTAGCAACAAAATGCCAGACCCTCCAAACTCCAGAACTCTCCTTCATTTTAGAGTAAGGAAGCCATTGCCTAAAGATCCAAACAAAACTGCAGTGAACAGCTGGAAATATAGCAATGTTTTAAGAATTGGAAATGAAACTCAATTTCCTGCTGAGACCTGATATTAATTGACTTGACACAATAACATGTGGCAGGCACAGAGTTTCCCAGTTAATTTGGAAAAGTATAGACTTCGTGACATTTTAAGTTACACTTGGTTTTATCAATTTGTAAAAACACCTCTGTTCTTCTCCCTGTTAAGAAAGAAAAGAAAGAAAAGAAAAATGCCTGGCTTACCACTTTCCTTGCTATGGCGAATGCCCAAGAACTCATCAAAGGCATGAAGCACTGTGCTCTGAGCAGCACTCCCTCCGGAGTATTTCAGGGGCTCTGTGGAGACTCCTTCATATATCAATCCCACAGGCATTGCTGGGTTATCTTTCCATCTAAGCAAGAGTAAAAGTCAGAAAGAAGTAGGTGCTTGGAGTTAAGAATGTATTTTTCTGATATAGAACCAGAGAGTGAGCAATAAAGCAAATATGATTTGAATGGCAATTTTAGGGCAAAAGACTGGATATCTTTGTAGGATGTGTACTTAAGCATTATCTTGACCCCAATTTCGTAACAGGACATAGAATGCAGCCCTTTTCCTCCCTCATTTAAAGGAGTTTTTCAAAGAATAGAGAATTCCCGACTGGTGTGGCTCAGTGGTTGAGCATCGACCTATGAACCAGATCACAGTTGGATTCCCAGTCAGAGCACATGCCCAGGTTGCATGCTTGATGTCTAGTGTGGGTGTGCAGGAGGCAGCCAATCAATGATTCTCTCTCATCATTGATGTTTCTATCTCTCTCTCCCTTTCCCTTCCTCTCTGAAATCAATAAAATTATTTTTTAAATAAAGAATAGAGAAGAATCTCTCATCCAGTCATAAAGATGACATCAGTGCTTATCAACAAGAACAAACGAGGGGCTCCAGAACAATCTTCACTTCATCTGATAAAACAGCTTTGATGACTTGATAATTCCACTAGTAAAGATTTGAAAACACACACACACACACACACACACACACACACACACACACAGACTCACACACACACACACACACACACACTCACACATATAAATACATGCACACACATCACACATATCTTTGCCCTTCCCTGAAACAGTTATAACAGTTGTCACATTAAACTATCAGTTCTACCTGCTACCTGACTTTATGGAAATGCCTTTATCAAATGCTCTGTTGATGACTGTATGTATACTAAGCGTATGACTAAAAGAACATAATAAACCTGCAGAGTGCCAGAAGCGAAGTTTAAGGACACATGGAAGGACTGGAAGAGAGGCTCTCAGTCATGCTCAGATAAAGTGGGTTTTTCTCCCCCCTCTCCTCTCTTTTCTTCTCTCCTGTCTTCCCTTCAGTCTCCCTAATTCCATTTATATTTTTGTCTCTGGACCCCCCTCTTTCTACCTCCAACTATTATACTCATTTCTGTCTGCTTTTTTACAAAGTCTTAAATAGTCACAGAGTGTAAGTGGGTAGCTCCATAATGAGACAAAAACAATAGCACCAACAACACATATATTTGCACTCACAATGCTTTACAGTTTATAAAGCACCTTCACATTCACCTTTTCATTTGACCTCTTATGAGTAGATCAAGGCAAGTATTTTTAAGCCCATTTTGCAGATAAAGAAATAAAGACTCTAAGCAGTTCATTTTCCAGGGCCACATTGCTGGGGAACAGGAGAACCAGAACTTAAATCCCAAACTTGTAATTTTCTATTTTCATGTTCTCAGAACCTGCACATGTGGATTTCTCCTTTTTCTAAGAAACAGAATCTTTTTCTCTTATTACCGGGAACAAACTACCCTCCCAGTTGTTAACAGTTCAAATAACAGGCTTACGTGATGTCTCGCCTTCTTCCCGTAATTCTAAGAGTCATTGTGCTTGAGAGAAGGCAAACACATCTCATATACACGAAAGCCGAAGACAGGCCACGCAGCTTGCTGTTCATGACCTTTTTTGCATATTTCTCTGAGGCAGGAAATGCTACAAGAGGCTGGATTGTTTTCTTTGGGGATTGTTTTTGGTTGGCTGTCCTGTGGTTTTCACTGGAGGAATATCAATCAGAGTGGCCTTTGCAGGTGGGGCACTCTCACGCTTGAAAGGAATGGAGCACAGAAAGCAGTCGGGGAGACAAGCGGGAAAAGCAAAGGAAGGCGTCTGAGTGTATGATTGCAACATGCTGAGCCTGTTAGGAAAGAGGGCTCTGTTTTAGGCAGATATAGAATTTAATCTCAGCTGTGATGTTTATTAACTGTGAGCCTTGGCTTAGTTCAATCCTCTCTGAGCCCCGGCTTCCTCCTCCACAGACCACAAGTATCCACCTTTTTGGGTTTTTGTGAGAACTAATTAAAATAACACTTGCCCAATGCCTGTAATACATTATGAAACATTCAATACATTTTAAGCCATTTTAGAATGTTATTCAGAATGAGGTAGGATCCTTGTTCTCCCTTTCATTATTCTGTAACTTTGTACCAACCCTCTGAGTGTTCCTGCTCCTAATTTGTATCTACTTCCTAAAGCTGCTGGAAGAAAGGAATGGGTTTCAGAGAGGTCTCACGACTCGTCAGAGTTCAGAACACTGGTCGGATAAAATTTATAAACAACATATTCTCTGTGGAAGACATAGGGAAGATGACTGACACTCTGTAGTTAGTGGACCAAATACAAGGACCAGCCTGTTCAGGTTTCCTTCGTATTCCCGTCGATGACCTTGCCGAGGCGTTTTGGTCTCCTTCACTAGTTCCTTCCCATCATGACAACTCCCAAGTGTCAGGCTCTCTCAGGGCTCAGTCCTTGGCTTCTCACTACTCTCACTTCCCAAGGGATCTTTTCTAGCCTCATAGATTTGAAAACCTATTCTCACTGTCTACAAATTTGCACCTGCACCTGAACCTCTCCCCGCTATTCCAGACTCATATACTACCTGAATGCCTGCTAGACATCTCCACAGGAATGAACATGTTCTAAACCGATCTCCTGATTCCCCACCCTTTTGCCAAACTTGTCCTGGCTACCGTCTTCCCCAACAGAAAAGCTGGCAGTTACATCTTTTCAGCAGAGCTGGACCAAACCATGGAATCTTCTTTGATTGATCCCTTTCTCTTCCATTGCACGTGCACTCCAATAGCAGATCCTGTCAACGTTACCTTCAATCTGCATCCAGACCTGGCCATTCTCAATGCCTCTCCTGTTACCACCCTAGTTAAAGCTACCACCCTGAATTGTAGTAAAAGCTCCTTACATACTTTCCTGCCTCCCATTCTTGAGTTGAAATCATCCATTTTCCACTTAGAAGATAGAGTGATGATTCGAAACTTAAGACAGATCATGCCATTCCTCCCAGACTTGCCAGTGTTGCCCATCTCACTCAGGAAAGAAGCCTACAGGCCCCTGCAGGACCTGGTCTTCCACCAGCACATGCATCTTTCTCATTCTCCCCAATATTTACTTCATTCAAGCACTGCTGGCTTCCTTGCTGCTACTCCTCCATGACAAACATGCTCTCACTTCAGGGTCATTGTCATTTCTTTTCCTTTTGCTTGCAACGAGTATCTAGGTGGCTGACTCCTTACTTCTTTCGGGAATCTGCTTAAATATCACTTAGAGGTGTGGTGCTCCTAGATCGCAATAAATAAATAAAAAACTTTGGCCACCACAATCCATGATGCCCTGTATCTTACTTCACATTTTCTCATTTTGCTTATTGTTGTAATGTATCTTGTATGATACTTGATGTTATTATATTTATTTCTCCATCTGCCTCCCATCATTAAAATGTATGTAAGCTCCACAAAAATGAAGTTGCTGTTTTGTTTTATTGCTTCATTGCTAACACCGAGAACTGTGCCTGGAAGATGAGTCAGTGAATAAAACATATAGCATTTTATAATTATGTGTTATATCTAAAATATGTGGACCCAAGTATATTTCTTAAAAATACTATACCTGGCCAACCTAAAAGAGCCATCAAATGCTCGATCGAATGCTGAAGACACCAATCCCCTTTTTGTGCCCTAACCTGAAGAAGATACGTTGGAGCCACATAAATACCAGAAGAGAAAATACCAGTGTGAAAGTCAAAAAAGTAAGAGAAAGGCATCTAATTTTAAAACCCACATATTCTGTCTATGGTGACAGTAGTCTGAGGAAGGGAAATTGAGTTCCTGTGAAGAACCCAAGGATTGCTCCCATGCATTCTCAGGCCCAAACTGCTGTTTGTGAAGGAAAGGAATTATTTTTTTCCTTCAAATCTCTGTAGGCGAGATTATTTTTAGTCTTCTTGTAGCATATTTCTAGGAAACCCAATAGAAGCAGACATTTAAAAGGAAAAGAAAATGAGATGACATTAGTTTTCCACGGGGGCTATTAACCTCCTGAGAAATTTAATATGAGTGGGAAATAAGGATAAAATGTTTCATCTGCAGATGAAATCTTTCAACTCTCCTAAATAAAAATGCTTTAAAAAGCCAACAAAAGTAATAAATCAAACATGGGACAAATCAAGAACACAGGAGCAGAATTAGATTTTTCAGGACAACCCTATTGGGAATTATCAACAATCCAGATGTTCTTGGTCATCTGCACTTATCAATGTACTTAGGATTTGGGACTGGTCACTTAGTTTAGCTATATGGGAAAATTTTTTTGAGGATCAGAAACAGAGGGGAGACACTGATAAAATGCATCATTGACCCAGAAATTATTTTAATGAAAACAAAGTCACCTTGTGGTGTCTATTGAATCATGATAGGTAGAATTCAAAAATATATTGCCCCAAGATTCCCAGAACTGTTAATATTATGAGATTTCAAGCCTATAGATATGATATATTATATTGCAAAGGGACTTTGCAGATTCAATTAAGGTTACTAATCAGTTGATCTTAATATAGGGCAGTGATGGCGAACCTATGACACACGTGTCAGAGGTGACACGCGAACTCATTTTTTTTGGTTGATTTTTCTTTGTTAAATGGCATTTAAATATAAAAAATAAATATCAAAAATATAAATCTTTGTTTTACTCTGCTTGCAAATATCAAAAAATTTCTATATGTGACACGGCACCAGAGTTAAGTTAGGGTTTTTCAAAATGCTGACACGCCGAGCTCAAAAGGTTCGCCATCACTGATATAGGGAGTCATTCTAGATTATCTAGGTGAGCTGAATCCAATCAATAATTTCTTAAGAGCAGAGAGTTTTCTCTGGCTAGTGACAAAAAGGAGAAGTCAGAGAGATTTGAAGTACTAGGACAGGAAGTGTCATTGCTGAGACAGAGGAGACCATGTGACAAAGAATGCAGGAGGCCTCTGGAAGCTGAGAGCAGATCCTCTCTGACAGTCAGCAAGGGAACAAAGATCTCAGTTTCAAAACCACAAAGAATTAGATTCTACCTAAAACGTGAGTGAATTCTTCCCCAGGTTCTCAAGATAAGAACTCAGCCCAGCAGATAACGTGACTTGGCCTTTTGAGACCCTAAGCAGAGAACCAAGTTGAACTCACCCTGACTCCTGGCTTATAAAAATGTGAGATAATTAATGCGTGTACTTTCAAGTTGCTAAATTTGTGGTAGTTTGTTATTTAAAAGGAAAATAGATTCAAACTTAGAGAACCAAGTAAAGCACAAATAGATTTTTCAGAAATAGGTGCTTCCTAAATTCCTGTCTATTTAAAAACATTTTTAAATTACCCTTTTTTCTTTTGTCTAATCCTACCAAAGCATAGCTACATGTTTTGCTTAATATTTGTTGCTAGAGTCTTTTTTCTACAATCAGATCTTTTCTTGACCCTGACTACATGAAAAACATACAGAGAGTGAGAAGAATTCTAGATGATATTCTCTTTGGAGAGCATTTCAGGAGTGAAAGTCTAATTCTGAGAAATACTCCCAATTCCGTGTCTGTCACTCCCTATTTCTCCCTTTTTCCCACATAAACCAGGTGTTTATTACTCTCAAGTTATTCTGTGGAAATCATTCTGCTTTTATTCTCTACAGTGAGAATAAATGAGAAATCCCCACCCAGACAGCCCTCCCTTAGAGAGGGCGGTCACTTTCTCACATTCCAGACCTACCCAATCTATAGAAAATACTTAGTACATGTTGTCACTCTGTTCTTGCACCAATGCATTATACCACTAAATCAATAAATTTATTGATTTGGGTATTTGGCATGTTTCTTGTTATATCCAAGTACAGCTTCAGATTCTGTCAAAAGCCCTTCAGGCATCTCCTACTTATACATATGGCACACTAGATGATATTGACTTCACATTTTTTACCACATCCATCACTACTGCCACCTTTCACTTTCCACCATTAAAAACACACACACCCAAACAAACTCAACTTCTGAAAGTGAATAGGAAAATAATCTCATTAAAACATGGCAATGTATGACTAGTGTATTTAAAAAAAAGAACTGCATCTAAGAGTAGAGATCTATTTTTGGAGCGATTATAGGTCATGTGACAAAAAAAAGTACACAGAAATATGAGAAAATGGCTTGGTGTAGCCATCCTAGGAATGTTATAAGAAAGCTTTCAAGTTACTGTCTATATCTCCATCTGTTTTAATAACAAGGGGAGGGAATAAATATAAATGATTGAGCTTTGTGTGTGGCATATTGGGCTTTTTTTTTCCTTTCTGTCATCAAGGTGGAGTTCTAAGAAAGTGAATACAAATGAATCTAATATGGGAGCCTAAGGACAGTTACTCTAAACTTAAATATTCAACCTTTAATGTCATTTGCCATGCAGATGGTACCCCTCTTCTTTTATCCAAGAGTGGATCTAGGTGACTACCTAGCTAACTAACAATGGTTATTTGGTGTGTTTCTTATTCTAGGAAGCTTATGTCAGTTTCCACCCCCATAAATTTGGAAAATGCTACAGAGACCTCCTGCAGGAAAACAGCTGAACTATACTTACCCAGAGAGAAAGATCCGGATGACTGCATAAAATATGTCTGGATCTACATTATCTGGAGGAGCAATCAAAATGTGAACTTTACTACAGGCGAAAAAAGCAATTGGTTACATGTGCATGGGCCCTGCTGAGCTCCTGGGGCTGCTTCTCTATCTGATCTGCATGGAAACCTGGAATGAAAGCTACAAGCAAGAGGTGGATGGAATGTTCTCCTCTGTAATTGTTCTCATTGGCGCTTGCAGAACTTTTAAACTATTCCAAATGCTGCCCTTTTCTATTTGTGGTACTTCCCCTTTCTCTACTTAACAACAACAAAAAGAAAGATCAAGGCCGTCTTTTTAAAAATTAATAATCTGAACAGACATGATGTTTGAGAGAATATGGGAAGTGGAAAGGCGAAGGCAGAAAGGAAGAATCACCTCTCTCAGGGCTCTCACAAGAGAGGGAAACTAAAGCCATCTCTGCTCAAGTGGAGGTCTGTACTGCCCACAAAGGCCAGAGGAGTGGAGCGTCCCCTGTCCGGCTGGGGATTGCCACACCAGGTCAAATACAGATTCATTCAGCTCCACATTTAGCTGCATTCAGTAAGCCGTGCAGCTATTTTGAATCTAAGCCAATGCTTGTGGATAACTGATTTCACTAGATAATAAAACTATATATAAGGAAGCAAGTTTCCACA
This sequence comes from Myotis yumanensis, assembly GCF_028538775.1. NCBI lineage: Eukaryota > Metazoa > Chordata > Mammalia > Chiroptera > Vespertilionidae > Myotis > Myotis yumanensis. The sequence goes on along the minus strand of NW_027223754.1, from coordinate 24,513,925 downwards.
TTTGTAACAGATTTCTTATAATCAACTTTTGAGGATTGTTCTCTTTCTTCATCTAATGGGGCCCCTCTGTGACTAAGCATGCTCTCTTATGCATATCCCTGTCTATCTCTCTCATTGTTTCTGAGAGGGAAAAAACACACATCTCTTTTTATGGTACCTAAATAATGGCATCTCTACACCATCAGTTTTTCTTTTGCTACCATCACACCTACTCTCTGGTCTTCCATCTCTTGTTTTTTTCTGAAGCCCCATGACTCAGGTAACTAATGTCTTCCTTCAGCCTCAGGGTTTCCCAGTGCTCCTGATGGTGTTACAGTCTCTCGTTCTTCTGTGACAATCCTCTTCTGGACTTTTTTCCTGGGTGATATTTCTGGGTCTTATACATTTGGTGCGCTTTGCCTCCCTCTTCCAAATGCTAAATATTAGGTACACATTTTTCTAAATCAGTAATGACTGGCACTAATTTTTCACCCAACTTACCATATTTAATGAGGAAAAGTCAAACGATCATTTCAATAGATGTGAAATGATTTTTATGTAAAACATTTCAATATGTGTGAAAAAATCCATTCATGGTAAAAAATAAAGCAAAATGATTTAGCTAATTAGGAATAGTAGTACTCATTCTTGAATTGATAAAAGGAATCCATAAAAAGTCTCCAGTATACAGTATACTTAATGTTAAAATATAAAAAACAAGTATTTTAAAATGTGAAACAAAACAAGGATCAGCCTTTCCATTTAATACTGTATTGGGAGGCCTAGCAAGAAGAATGAGAAATAAAAATTAAACAGAAATACAAGCTATAAGTATTGTAAATGAAGATAAAGCGAATATTATTCTCAAATGACTTCTCTATAGAAAACCCAAATAATCTTCACATAATTATTACAATGAATAAGAGTGTTTACCAAGGTGCTATATTTAAGGTTAATATTCAAATATCAATTTTATTCTATAAATTAGCAACAGTCAAGGAAATGCAGGAGTGGCTACATTATCATAGTAGTGGAATAAGAGTTTCTACTGTCTTTTGCCAATGAATGCTGATTTACACAGTCACCCATGGACCAGAGAGTGTTTGTGGAAATCCAGGAGTCCAGCAAAGCCCCAGCACGCCACTACAGTAAAAAAAATAATAATAATTTGAGGATATTGGATGCACTAAAGGGAGTAAGAAGAGCATTTCACTTTACCTACATCACCCGTCCCACAAGGAGACATAGCTCAGGACCAAAAGAGACCTCATTGGCCTGTGACTTGTCCCACAAGGAAAAGTAAGAGCGTGTGAGTGAGTACCCAGCTTCCCCAGCTGCAAGGAATGCATCCAGAGACCCACTTCTTTCTCACCACAACCAGATTACTAAGGTGAGCTTCAGGACTGAGAAACTGGGTGGGTGGGGGAATGAGGAGCAGCTGTGAGAGTGCCAGATAGGGCTCTTGGAAGGTATTAAAGGGATGCAGATCTTACTGACCATCCAACAAGCACAGGAAAAGATGTTCAATATCACTACTTATTAGAGATTGTGAATTAAAACATGATGAGATATCACCTCACAACTGTTGGCACATTTCATTATCAAAAATATAAGAAACAAGTTGTTAGAAAGGATGTGTAGAAAAGGGAACTCTGATACACTGTTGGAAGGAATGTAAATTGGTGCAGCCACTGTAGAAACAGTGTGGAGAGTCCTCAAACATTTAAGAATAGAACTGCCATGTGATCCAGCTACTCCACGTCTGGGTATTAAAATAAAAAAATAAAATTATTGATTTGAAAAGATATATGCACTGCTATGTGCATATGGGAAGTGGAAAGGCGAAGGCAGAAAGAGAATATGGGAAGTGGAAAGGCGAAGGCAGAAAGGAAGAATCACCTCTATCAGGAATGCTATAATGCTTCCTGATAGAGGAAGTTGAAGAGCTGTCTTGACATTGGAAACTGAATGTAGTCTCCTGAGTGAAATGTAACTAACCACAGGACTGGTGAGCCACTGAATTGGCTCCACCTATGAAACCTCATCTCTGCACTAACCGCAGAAAAGGAGCCTAAAGCAGGTCAGTCATCCCAGGTTCCCCTTGAGAAAAAGGATAAAACGGGTGTAAGAGAGCATAAGGACAACACTGCAGTATCCTGACATTGCTGGATGGAATGTGTACAACCTTTGTTGTTGTTGTTTGCCTCACCCCCTCCTCCCAAACTTCATGCAAGATCTTAACATTCGAAGAAATATGCAGCCACCAAAGAGAGCAAACTACCCTAACCACAAGAGAATACTAAAAAAAGACAAAGCCACAGAAGATCTATGCAAACTGAGATCATTCTCCAATATTTAAAACAACAGTTACCATACAACATTACTTGGCTATAGCATTACTTATAATAGCCAAGATATGGAAACAACCTAACTGTCCACTGATGAATGAATTGATAAAGAGATGTGATATACACTGAGTGGCCAGTATATTATGACCACCTGACGTTTGTAGGCAAATTAGCTATAATTTCACGCTGAAGTTGCTAGAGGGCCAGACCATTATAAATAGGGAAGCAGGTTGTTTACCACGACAGTAAAAGTGATTTTTTTCTGAAGATATGGGTAAACAACACTATTTAACAGCCTTTGAACATGGGATATAGATTTATTCACTGAGCAGCCAAATTATTATGACCACCCCATCAGTACTTCGTTGGGCCACCTTTTGTCTTCAATACCGCAGTGATTCTTCTTGGCATTGACTCCACGAGATGTTGAAAAGTGATGCGAGGAATCTGACACCATGCCTGATGAATAGCACTGTCCAGTTCTGTGAGATTTGATGGTTGTGGAACCAGCTGCCTGATGGCTCTTTTAACTTCGTCCCACAAATGCTCAATTGGATTGAGACATGGTGATTGTGGGGGCCACCTAAGCAAGGTGAAGTCTCTCTCATGTTCTTGAAACCACTCCTGCACAATACGAGCACCGTGGCATGGCGCATTGTCTTGTTGGAAGAAGCCATCTCCATTGGGATACGCCATCAACATGATAGGATGAACCTGATCAGCAATGATACTGAGGTATGTTGTGCTATTCAGACATTGTTCCACACGAATTAAAGGGCCCAAATCATGCCAGGAAAACATGCCCCAAACCATAACACTGCCCCCACCAGCTTGAAGGGCTATACTCATACATGTGGGGTGCATGCTTTCATGCTGTTTCTGCCAAATTTTCACTCTGCCATCTGCATGATGCAACTGGAAACATGAGTCATTGGACCACATGACTTTTTTCCAATGCTCGACTGTCCAATCCTTGTGTTCCTGTGCGAATTGGAGATGTTTTATCTTGGTAACTGCAGACAGCAAAGGTGTTCGAACAGGCCTTTGGGTTCCATATCCCATACAATGCAGTGTATGGCTAATTTGCGTACAAACGTCAGGTGGTCATAATAATCTTGCCACTCACGTTCATATATGGCCCACATTCAAAGGCTGTTAAATGGCGTTGTTTACCCATATCTTCAGAAAAAAAATCACTTCTGCTGTCGTGGTAAACAACCTGCTTCCCTATTTATAATGGTCTGGCCCTCTAGCAACTTCAGCGCGAAATTATAGCTAATTTGCCTACAAACATCAGGTGGTCATAATAATCTGGCCACTCGGTATATATATACATATATATTCATATATATATATGAGTAAAATCTTGCCATTTGCAACATCATGAGGGTATCATGCTAAGTGAATAAGTCAGATGAAGAAAGACAAATACCATATGATTTCATACATATTGGTATCTAAACAAAACAAAACAAATGTACAAACAAAACCAAACAAACCCATAGATACAGACAACAGACTGGTGGTTAACAGAGGTTGGAGCTTGGGAGAACTGGGTGAAGGGAATCGGTTACATAGTGATGTACTAGTATATTAACTAGACTTTTGGTGCAGATCACTTTGTAGTATATACAGATGTGAAATTGTGATGTTATACACCTGAAATATATAATGTTATATACCAATTTTACTTAAAGAACAAAACACACACACACACACACTATACACTTTCAAGGTTCTCCTGATAGAGGAAGTTGAAGAGCTGTCTTGACATTGGAAACTGAATGTAGTCTCCTGAGTGAAATGTAACTAACCACAGGACTGGTGAGCCACTGAATTGGCTCCACCTATGAAACCTCATCTCTGCACTAACCGCAGAAAAGGAGCCTAAAGCAGGTCAGTCATCCCAGGTTCCCCTTGAGAAAAAGGATAAAACGGGTGTAAGAGAGCATAAGGACAACACTGCAGTATCCTGACATTGCTGGATGGAATGTGTACAACCTTTGTTGTTGTTGTTTGCCTCACCCCCTCCTCCCAAACTTCATGCAAGATCTTAACATGCGAAGAAATATGCAGCCACCAAAGAGAGCAAACTACCCTAACCACAAGAGAATACTAAAAAAAGACAAAACCACAGAAGATCTATGCAAACTGAGATCATTCTCCAATATTTAAAACAGCAGTTACCATACAACAAAGCTAATACACTAGCGCCATCTCGTGGATGTTGCCCAGCCCTGCCCCAAGCAGAACCCTCAACCCACAACAGCCCCATACCGTGCATTTGTCCTAAGGTTCTGGTGATGTCCTGAATGGAGAGTCTCAGGCGCTGCAGGGCTTCCAGCAGGGAGTCCTGGCTGGGCTGCAGCATGGCATTCACTGCTTGAACAAGTGCCTGGGGAGAAGGTTCATTCACTCAGTCCGTTAGCATTCACTTATGGCCCATTGAGGTGGAGTGAGCTGAGCATCAGAGCTATGGAAATCAGGAAGGGCACCCTTCTGACTGCTGGACTGTTTTCCCGTGCTCCCCTAAATTCAATTTGCTGTGAGGTCTGCCTGAGAGGATAACCTTTCTGGGCATCTCCCTTGGACACATTTTTCTAGATCTTTCCACTGATTGCTACTTGCTATAATGCTATCCTTTTTCTCCTTCCTTTTTTTTTTTTTTTTTTTTTGTATTTATCACACATTATAACAATGTCTACGTCTGTATCTTGAATTAGGAGACCCTCACCCCTGAGCTCTGTTTTCGTAAAATCAGGCAGATTCTATAGAGCCCATAGAGCCCCCAGCTCCAGAGGTCCTCGGTCGTGAAGCCTTCCTAGCAGTCTCTACCTTATCTGAGCTATATTTGAAAGACCAATATTTCATTTTGTATCTTTCAATGGACTAAACACACTGATGAGAAGTGAAGTAACTATATAGTTTCACTTTTGAGAATGTTATAATACTTATGCCAGGATTGGTGACACAGTATAGACTTAAAATATGCTCACCAGGGAAGGTGGTAAGGAAAGACATAAACCTAACTATCTTCAGGCAATGCATGAAGATAATAGCTGATCACCTACTGCTCCACTGTCTTTATATTTATATTTTAGAGAGGAAGGGAGAGGAAGAGAGAGATAGAAACATCAATGATGAGAGAGAATCATTGATTGGCTGCCTCCTGCATGCCCACCACTGGGGATCGAGCCTGCAACCCTGGCATGTGCCCTGACCAGGAATCGAACTGTGACCGCCGGGTTCATAGGTCAACACTCAACCACTGAGCCATGCTGGCCAGACTGTCTTTTTATTATTATTTATTATCTTTTTATTGATTTTAGAGACAGGGGGAAGGGAGAGGAATAGAAACATTGATCAGCTGCTTCTTATAGGCTCCCTAATGGGGATCCAGCCCACAACCAAGACATGTGGCCCTAACGTGAATCACACCAGTGGCCTCCTGCTTCATGGGTCTATGCTCAACACTGAGTCACTCCAGCTGAACTCCAGTCATTCGTCTTACAAAACTTGACTTTTCTGTAAGCTACCTGAACTCTGAAGGCTAGGTAATCTCAGTGATGGTTCTTTTCCTGAGCCTTTGCACAGCTGTTCTCTCTGCCAGAAATATGTCTGTGTGTCTATTTGCCTTATGTCTCTCTATTTGCCTTTATGTCTCTCTCTCTCTCTCTCTCTCTCTCTCTCTCTCTCTCTCCTTAATTCCTATATATATCACTGAGGTTTTAACTTTAGTTGTCATTTCCCCTGGGAAATTTTGCCTGACTCTTTAGGTCTGAATTAAGTTTTAGATGTCTTTTTATAAAACACTGCATTATTTTCTTATTACTCTATACATCAACCCATCTTTCTCCACTATATCAGGAGCTTCTCTGGGGGTCAGAACCATGTCAGTCTTGTTCTCCCATATATTTCATTGTCTAGAACAGTGGTTCCCAAACTTATTTGGCCTACCGCCCCCTTTCCAGAAAAAATATTACTCAGCCCCCGGAAATTAATTTTTTTAAAATTTTAATAGCAGTTACTCATTGCCCCCAAATGCACCTGTGGCCATCACCGCCCCCCTGGATCGCTGCAGCGCCCACCGGGGGGTGGTAGCGCCCACTTTGGGAATCACTGGTCTAGAACAGTGGTTCTCAACCTTGGCTGCACATTAGAATCACCTGGGAATCTTTTTAAAATCCTGATTTCTGGGCCTCATCCTCCAGAAATTCTGTTTCTCTGCTACTAATGTTGTGGCCCCACCCCATAACAAAGAAACAGAATTTCTGGAAGATGAGGCCCAGAAACCAGGATTTTAAAAAGATTCCCAGGTGATTCTAATGTGCAGCCAAGGTTGAGAAGCACTGGTCTAGAACAATGCTTGTTGTTAAATGGACAAATGGTCAATTCCATGTTTTGTAGGATTTGGGAGAAGTGAGTATCTATAGGGGCTAGAACATGACCTCTTTCCTCAGATATAAAACAGCAGGTCAAGGCCTATGCTCATCTATATTGATTAATTCACCAAAGTGAAGCTCAGACTGATTTCTTATTGGGAAAGACAAAACAAATCAAAACAAAACATGCTGAGGGTGGAAAATACCTTAATCCCAGGCACTGCTGCTTTCTCTACCAAAACAGTCACCAGTACAAAACCACGCAGGCTTTCTCCCCCAGGAAAAGAGAAAATGGTGTCCAAGTTCCTTGGGAAGGAGATGACCACATGGTTAGAGAGGCTTGGACAGCATGAGTGTGTACAGCCCACAGGTCCCCTCAGAGTTAGACAACTGTAAGCGCAGAGCAGAATTGGTGAACACTTCTCTCTATAGGGAAGCCCCAGGGATGAGCATCTCCCTTCAGCAACATTCAGGAAGGGAAGAGAACAGATCTACTCAAGCCCAAGTTCATCTTCTCTGAGGACTCTCAGAGTCCAGCATGGCCCTGATGGTCCCAGACCATCCTCCCAATGGAACAGCTGAAGCCTGAGTGGGCAGGTCATTCTGATTCTTCCCAGGACCAATCTATGGCCCATCACACCATTCCTGTCAGGAGCACAGAGTCTTAGAGCTACAGTGACCACAGGCAACAGCTAATGCCTTGCTCCTTGTTTTTGTTGTTATTGTTGTTTTTATAGATATGACCCAAAGAAGCAAATACCTTGCTCAAGGTCACATTGCCGGTTAGTCACAGGACCAGGTGGGGAATAGTTCCATAACTCACGCTAGTGATCTTTCTACTCAATCATTGTTGTGTTGCTTTGTATGATAGGGTGAGAGCTAGAGGACTGTACAGAAGAATCACTTTTAAATGACCTGTGACTATATGGATTCCAATATCCCAGATATAGAGCCAATCTACAAAACTTAGAAACTTTACTTCATAAACCACTCGTGCTTCTAATAGTTTAAGCACGAGAAGAAAGGAAAACAAACACAAAATAAAACAGTCAAGAATACCATTGTTCCAGCAGTTACATTAGTGTAAGAAACGGTGTCTCCACCCCTCCATTCCTCAATTTCCTGAGCTACAGCTTTTATACCAAACCCCTTTATTGAACTGAGGCTTGGTGATGGGAGAGGCAATGACATTCAAGTTAGAGGCCGATTCTGCTCTCTGGAGAAAGAATAGCCTAAGGATGTCTGGGCCAGACCTGCCTCAAGAGTTGCAGTCCAGGTGACATAATATTTCAAAGGAATTCTTCTGTAGCTGTGGCAGTTACTGCCTATAATTTACCCGTCATAAAAGTTATGGTGAAATGAGAGATCTTTTCCAGATCATTAAAGAATTGGTAAAGTTTTTCCTTGCATTGCACTTTACTTGTTTTATTATATACAGATTGGAAAATCCAGTTAAAAAAAAAATTAATCCCCTAATCCCATATAAGAGGCAACCACTGATAAATTCTGGCCCCTTTCCTTTTAGCCTTATTTTTGCATGCATTTATATATAGCTTATATACTATACATACAATTTGATATGCTTCTTTCTTGTTTTGCTGTAATCTTTTAAAGTTAGCATAAATTCTCAAGTGATTGAAAGATTTCTGAGAACTTACCTGATGTCCAGGGGCCTCGTAAAATTTCAGTTATTGACAATCACAAACAACAAAATAAAATAAAAGAATAAATCAGTTTGTAAACAGACATCCTTCTAGGGTCACATGTATACAGGCATACACACTGATGTGCAAATGCACACACACTTACACAGGCTATGACTAGACAACAAAAAGCGAGCCAAATCTCAACTCTTGTATCAGCCCCAGAACATTTAACTTGTAGTAGTGTGATAAATCATTTTGCTCCCTTTATATTTTTGCAATTATCACAAACCCAATTTTTGTTATAGATATGCTATTCCAACTCACCTTTTAATATCTACTTTAGATCAAGTTCCAACCTCTCGCCAAGTTTTTCCCTGATTTTTATAAGTCTGCAATGATGTAATGTCTTTGAAATTCTGAAGGGTTTACTGTTTGTGTCACTCTGACATTTCTCATATACTGTTTTGATTTGTTATTTAACCACTTTGGGCTGTACTTTGCTTTCATCTCTTTATTGTACTTTGTGTTGTGTGAGGCATATTAAGAGACACCAAAAAAATAATTGCCAAGAAGAATCACCACTGAACCCGGGATTGTCTCTGCCTCTCTGGGATTAAACTAACCCTGCATTCTTGCCCACTGAGAAATTAGCTTTTTGTTGTTGTTTTCTTGACTTTAACATCCTGGCCTAGCCATTTTTTTTCCCTTTAACTTTCCCTACTCCTCTTTTTCTCTTTGAATCAGAGATTTGGTTTATTATTAAATATTCAATGTCTTGAACATAATAATTTCTTCACATCTATTTTTTTTTCTTTCTGTTCAAATTCTAAGCCAGATTCATCACCTTCCCATGGGAATATTGGTCACCAATTTTTGTTATTAAAGCAGAATTTGTCAAAGACTGTAATTAACAATTGTAAAAAAATTCCAGGGCTCAGAAGTCCTTACACAGATGAGATGGCCCATATAAATTAGTCTTAAAAGTTATGTTGTTGTTTTTTTATTAAGCTACTAGTGTCCCAGGGCACAGATCCGTGCACACTGTAAGAAAATTAATTAGAAGAAAGATTCATGCTGTAATTACATTACTGCAAAACATTACATGTCAAAATAGTATATATAATATAGTATTATAAAATTAAAACACACGTGCGATTGGCGCCAGCGAGAGCTTTATATGTATCGCACATGTGCAAGTCAATGTTTATGTTTTAAGTTGCCAGTGCCAGTGGCTGGTTGGTCAATCAGTCAGACAGATGGACAGTTGGTCACTTAGCCTTTTATATATATAGATGTTCTTTATTTAATCATTTAAAATATTTTTAATTGATTTTTAGAGAGAGAGGGATGTAGAGATATTGATTTTTTGTTACACTGATTTATGCATTCATTGATTCAAAGATCAAACCTGCAATCTGGGCATATTAAGATGATGCTCTAATCAACTGAGCTAATTAAGGGCTCATAAGCACTTAATTCTTTAAAACAGATTCCCATCATGTCTGGCAATCCTGTATTTACCCATACCTTTATACTAAGGAAGTCTTCCTCACATCTAACTTAAATGTCCCTTTAGCCATTTTCATAAGTCACAAAAGTGCTGTTTCTTGCATCTATGGCCTGAAATAAATTTGGCTGTAAAAATAAATTCAAAGGGACACTTATATAAATAACCATGGACACAGACAATAGTGCGGTGAAGGCCTAGAGTGGGGGCCAGGAGCAGACTAGAAGGGGTCAATGGGGAACAAAGGGAGCATATGTAATAATTTCAACAATAAATATTATTAAAAAATACTTCACCACTTCCACCCCATTCTATTTAGTGGAATTTCTTGTTTTTAAAAACTCCTTCTACTTTTCTTTAGATAAATGCCAATATCCTCAACCTAAACTGTTGAAAGAATGATGCTAGTTGGTGGGGATAGACAGCATTATTAATCAAATAAATATGTTTTTTAAATATGTTTTTAGAGTTAGATCATGAGAGAGAATCATTGATCGGCTGCCTCCTGCTGATTGAGCCCTCAACCCAGGCATATACCCTGACCAGGAATCAAACCATGACCTCTTGGTTCATAGGTCAGTGCTCAACCTCTGAGCCACACTGGCTGGGCAATCAAATTTTTAATCTGACATACTTAGAGTACCTACTCTCAATTCATACATAATCATTCATTTGTAATCACTATATAAAGAACACTTACTGCATTCCTGGTCCTAAATTGTCTTGAATGGAGGACATATTAGAGAATGATTGAAATCTGAATATGCAGGAGCTTTAAGGTTGGGTTGAGAACTGCAAATTAGATATGGCAGCAAACAAATGAAAGTGGTCTGCACCAATGCAGTCAATGTGGGTTGAGAGGAAATTTCTGGGACCTCTGATTTTTGAACATGTATTCAAGTTCATCCCTTTTTTGCAACCTTATGGCTGACAATAAATATGAACATCTTTAATTACAAAATAGATGAACGAGCCAGGAGCTTTCTAGCAGGTCACAAGACTGTCCATTACTCTGTGTCCATCTGTTCAAATCCAAAGCACTCTCTCCTTTCTTACCTTTCAGAATTCCTTGTAGTCCAATTTGTCAACACCAAATCTGCATGGACCAGGATGGGAGGGAGCCCCAAGTCCCTGGAGACTTCCACAAAGGGAAGGGCAAGGTTTCTTGGCAGAACCTATCAGATATAAATCCTGACAATGAGCACATCCTAGAAAGAGTGCAGCAGGAGAGGTAATTATGGCTCTTTTATTTCAGCAATCTTGTGATAGAGAAACGACTTGGGGATAAACTGGGGTTATCTGAGTTATCTCTACATGCACACCTCACTCTCAAGTTTTTTCTATTAACAATTTAGTGAATATATTGTTTATGAGCACAATCTGAAATGTATGTGGAAAAGTATAAAATTGGCATGCACACATATACATATATTATAAAATAATATCTGAATATTAATTATGCATAAAAGGGCTTTACCAAGTGTTTAAGCATAAATTGGAGCTGAAGAAATGAGCAGTAGCATAAAATCTATATGAATCTATCAATTTATCTAGCTATCTATTTATATGTATAGATATGTAGATATATGTACATTTGTGTGTATAAAACTAAAAGCATATATATGTACTAGAGGCCCAGTGGATGGATTTGTGCACTGGTGGGGTCCCTTGGCCTGGCCTGCACCCTCTTGCAATTCAGGACCTCTCGGGTGGTGTCAGATAGCTGGTTTTGGCCTGATCCCCACAGGCCCGATCCAGATAGGAGGGAGCCCGATCCTGTGCATTGAGCGTCTGTCCCCTAGTGGTCAGTGCACATCATAGCGACCAGTTGTTCAGTCTTCCGGTCACTTAGGCTTTTATATATTTGTATGTGTGCACACATATATGTATATGTGTGTTTATGTGTGGTCACTGATTCCATTAGTCACTTCATAAGTCAAACCCAATAACAACTTCAAATAAGTGACCTCAAAACAGTTCCCATTCGACCCCTGAATTACCTGAGGAACACTCTGCCCCCCAAATCCAGGAAAGCAACTCAGATCTATCTGTGGACAAGGCTAGTCTAGATCCAAAAGAACATCCTTTGGGTTCCTTGCTCCCACTTCCATTTTTATTTACCTTTAAAATAGAAATATCTACTTAGAAGCCTTACTTCTGCCTTTGTTTTTCCCTATAATATTTATAAATAGACTTGGGATAGAACTGTTTCTTAGGTAAAAGCAACAAAGAGCTTTAAAGACTTTTAAAATGCAAACGTAGGTCAGCTTCCCTCAGGAGGTAGGAGATGAGGAGGACAGTGCAGAAGAGAGGTGTCTACTTAGCTGAAAAGTCAGAGAAGATACAAAAAAAAGTAAGATAGGATTTGAGGCTGGAGAGTAGGGGGCTCATGGGGCCTGAAAAGACATGGACCCTCCTCAAAGCTGGAGACTCCATCACCTGTCACCCTTCTCTACCCCTTCTCTGATGTAATATTATGGTTTGGAGAACAGGCAAGGGAGGGAAACCTAATTGGGATGTTCTATTGTGGGCCTAGATATCAAACTTTCTAACAATAGACACATACTTTTTTAAAAGCTATATGTACTAATATTTATTTGACTTTTATTAACATTTATTTTATGCTAAATTATTCCTGGGCCATAAGTTTTGTCTCTTCCATTTCTTCTGGGATGTACTTTTATTCTGTGCAGCCTCCTCTTCTGGTTTAGGAACAGTCTTCCCTTTTTCAGTAAGAATCCTTCCCATGTGGCAGGGAGAGCTTTGATGGGGGTTCCTCACCCAGGAGCTCTGTGGGTTCTGTGCTGCATCTTGGGAGCTCTGTTCACCTAGATTTTCTCAATGACCAGAGAATCTACATCTACACCCTCAAATTCAGCATTTAGCCACAGACCCTGCGATTAGCCCCACTGTCTGGCCTGAGCACATCTGCCAACTCCACCATTGTAAGGATGGAATGGTACATGTTGCTTCTGTAAAGTGACAGATACTTGGTGGCTTTTGGATATGCATACCCTTGATGGCCTGGGCAGTTTCACAAGTGTGCTTAAAGTGAACATGAAGATTTGAATCTCTTGATTGGCATGACTTTGTGGGATTTTCTGGGTCAAGTGAACAGCAAACCATTTTCAGAGGTCACCTCAGGCTACTGCTTATGGGAAGTTATACTGACACTTAAAAAATCTGGAGCAACCTTAGCAGGTTTGGCTCAGTGGATAGAGGATTTGCCTGCAGACTGAAGGGTCCCAGGTTTGTTTCCGGTCAAGGGAAAATGCTTGGTCAAGGGCAAATGCCAGGCTTGCAGGCTCAATCCCCAGCAAGGGGTGTGGAGGAGGCAGCCTATCAATGATTCTCTCTCATCATTGATGTTTCTATCTCTCTCTCCCTCTCCCTTCCTCTCTGAAATCAATAAAAAATATATATTTTAAAAAAATCTAAAGCAGCTTTATACTTTGCTTTGTCACTTTCCTTTTTATATGCTCATAGGGAGTCTCAGGCACCTACTTGAAAGATAAGAGGTAGAATTAACCAGACAAACAAAACAGGTATAGGCTATTCCCTTGACCATGGAACGCTGGAACATGAGCAGCTCCCTGATTTCTGGAAAAGATGCATTTATATAAAACAAAAAGCAGTCATCTTTTATACTATAATTAGTGGAGCTCAGAGATTTCATGTCTCAAGTTTCAGGCTGAAACTGTAAAATGTTATGCAAAGATTCAGAAGAGATTTACATGAATTGTTAAGAGTCAATCCAATAATTGGTAGAGAGCAAGCAGTTGTGTTGTAGATGTCAACCTGTACCTCTGGAGGAAGGAGTGGACATTAGTGAAATTAGACAGTTTGGAGTCTGGCCTTGGACTTTCCATAAACTGGCCATCTGACCTTGGACTTTCATGGTCCTCAGCTGTCTGTAAATTGGACACAGCTTAGATCTATCTACCTTATGAGACTGTGAAAACTGACCAAGACAATTGATATATTAGCAGTACAAAATGCTGTCAGATGTGAGCTATCAGTAAGTTTTTATGAGATTTCAAACTTGCTTTCAAATGCAACTTTTCAAACATTCTTGGAAGTGGGTGACAGAAAAAAAATAGATTCAAAATGTAATAAAAGGGCTACCAGTTCTAAAAAAAAAAAAAAAAAAATTAATCTCTGTCAGGAGGAAGCCATCTTTCATTTAAATGGGCTCTTTGCCCCTTCTTCAACTGACACCCAAAGAAAAGAACAAGAAGGGACCCATTTTCCAGAAAAACACTGTGGTGCCAAGCAGACAGCATGTTCTAGGTGCAGCAGACCTACCCCATGACCAGCCAGGCATCAATTTATCCCTTACCTCTGCAGGCTGTGCCTCTCCCTCCTGCCAGACATATCCCATGGTGATGAAGCTCAGGACCAGGTGAGCTAGGCGCCGTTCCCTGTGGCCCTTGAGAAACTGGCAGTTCAGGAGGGGCATCTGTTCAAGAGAAGTTCCAGAGATGGTCAGTTGCAGGGGATGGGATGAGCACAGGGGTTCTGTGGCTTGAAGGGTTCTTTGGGTACAAGGAATGGGTTCTACTTCAATGCAAGAACCATGCACACCCATTTCTCCCCTGATCCCAGGACACTGCAGGATAGGAGGAGGCAGTCCAAATGATATTGTTCTGCAAGTACCTAACAGCCCCACCCAAGTCCCTGAATTGTGCCCATGGTGGTGCCGGACACTGGTCTCCATCACTGAGATGACCACTTGGTTACCTAAAATAATTAAATTGACTAAGATCATTTATTACATGGGACTCCTCAATGGCAACGTTTTGAAAAATATATTTAATTGATTTTAGAGAGAGAAAAGAAGAGAGAGAGAGAGTAAAACACTGATCAGTGCCTCTATTACACACCCCTTCTGGGGACCAAACCTGAATCTTAGGCATGTGCCTTGACCAGGAATCATCCCTCCACCTTTTGGTGAACTGGATGATGCTCATCCAACTCAGCCACACTGGCCAGGGCTGCAGTGGCAGCTTTTACGAGTACAATCACATCATTTACAAACCAGGCACCTCTGCTAGTATGGAAGCATAGCACAGACTGACAGATCTCAGAGGGAAGGGGAGAGGGGGTTAGGCAGAGAATAACCAAATAATTAAAATGCATATGTGCATAATCCATGGATACAAACAATAGTGTGTTGAAGACCTAGGGTGGGGTGGGAACTGGGCGGGGGGGGGGGACCTTGGAAAAATGGGGGATACCTGTAATATTCTCAACCATACTTTTTTTAAATAGATACTGAAAAATATTTTATCTGAAGTGGAAGGAACAACTCAACCCTCTTTTTTGCTAAGATTTACTAGTATTTTATTAGCAAAATTTATTTTATACCGAGAGAATGAATTGTGTATCTAATTGTCATTCCTATGTAATTTATGGAGTATTCGAATAATAAGGTTTTATCTTATTATTTATTCAAATAATTGGGTTGTATCTCTCCCAAGTAAAAGCTTAAATCATAAATAAAAAAATTAATGAATAGCCATAACCGGTTTGGCTCAGTGGATAGAGCGTCGGCCTGCGGACTGAAAGGTCCCAGGTTCGATTCCGGTCAAGGGCATGTACCTTGGTTGCAGGCACATCCCCAGTGAGGGGTGTGCAGGAGGCAGCTGATCAGTGTTTCTCATCGATGTTTCTATCTCTCTATCCCTCTCCCTTTCTCTCTGTGAAAATTCAATAAAATACATCTTTTTAAAAATTAATGAATAAAAGCACCTGTGCTTACTTGGTATCTTTAGCCCTAAAACAGCCCTGCGCTGTGGACAGCAAGGTTTTCCCCGGCCTGTTGAGCTGGTGGACCTATGTTAGTTGCTCCTGGGGTGATGGCAAGGCTATTTACCTGCTTAGTCAGAGGTCAGATCCTATTTGTTCTCTCTTTCCTGGCTGAGATCTAACCAGCTGGGTATCCTAACAAAAAGAGGCCCTGTGGACTTCGGAATTTGACCACATTCCTAGAGGGAGGTAGCTAAGCTGGGCCAAATGGTTGTCCAGCCCTTGTTTCCACACTCCCGGTGACCCTAGCTAGGTCTCTGAACCTCTCCCTGCCTGTTTCCTTCCCGGGTCACACAGGTGGTGTCCTCATCGAAGCAACACCCTGTACAGAAGTTAGTTATCACTATCAGCAATGCCCAAACAGATATCGCCAGTTTATTAGTTTTGCCTGGGCCGGCCCCGCCTGCCTTGGCTGACACCGAGGACCCTGAGCTCCACTTCCAGGCACAGCGCCCGCAGCTTGCCTCCTTCTTCCATCCCCTCCCCAACCCTAGACACAGCCTGTCTAGATCTTCTCTGATGCCCCTCTCCGGGGTCCGAAGAAACCCCCTGAAGGAGCAGCGGCGAGTGTCTAGGGTTTCCTTTCAAGTTACAGACACCCCAAGTGAGCTGGGACCCACCCAGGCCCAGGGGCAGCTCGCGCATAGGGCTCTCCGACGGAATCCTTCTCTCTCTATCCACTAGGGGGCAGCCTTTCCTAACCTGTCTGCGCGTTTCTTTCTCTTAGAGATAAAATTGCCTACTTAAGGTGCGCGTGTGCGTGTGTGTGTGTGTGTGTGTGTGTGTGTGTGTGTGTTTGGGGGGGGCGTGCTGATATGTTGCATTTTAACTGGAACCAGCCTGAGAATTATAATGGCATTCATTTATTAAGTATTTATTCTAAGACTCTTACTAAAGAGCGTTGAAGGCACAATGCTAAAAACTTCTGATGCAGGGTGGTTCCCTTTCCCCAAACCCACAGAGTCAGAGAGGATAAGGTTATGACAGAGCCTGCGGGCACTGAGCCAGGGTGCTATTCCCCTTCTTCTGACCGCAGCCCGGCTCTCTCAAGTTAGTACTGTCTGCCTCCACAAATAGGGAAGCCACAGTGTGCAATTTTGATTTTTCTAAAAGCCACATTTTTAAAATAGTAAAAAGAAACAGGTGAAATTTAATAAAAAATATTTTTGTCTCTGTCAATATATTTACAATATTATAAATGCAATGTCAATAGAAAAATAATAATATATTTAATAGTCCCTTTTTTCTAGTAAGTCTTCAATATCCAGTATTTTACATCTCAATTTGTTTTAGCCACATTTTGGTTCTGTTTCTTGGACGAACCCTGACTAATACACCTCCCAAGGGTCCCACCTCCTAATCACATTGGAGTTTTGACATATGAATTTGGAAGCAACACAAACATTTAGTCCATTTCACTCAGTTTAACTATTCCCCTGTTGAGGTACATCTTGGTTGTTTCCAATTTGGGTGATTATTAATAAAATTGTTATAAACGTTTACACACAAGGTTTTCCACGAACATAAGTTTTCAGTTTAGTTGGCTAAATACTGGGTAGTGTGATTGCTGGGTCAGGCAGTAAATCTATGTTTAACTTTATAAGAATTTGCCAGCTGTCTTCCAAAGTAGCTGTACCATGTTGCATTCCCACCAGCAACATGAATGAGAGTCTCTTTC
This sequence comes from Myotis yumanensis, assembly GCF_028538775.1. NCBI lineage: Eukaryota > Metazoa > Chordata > Mammalia > Chiroptera > Vespertilionidae > Myotis > Myotis yumanensis. Next base: position 24,496,577 of record NW_027223754.1, on the reverse strand, counting down.
AGTACATATCCTCAGTAGTAGTTAGTATTGCCAGATTTTTTTTTAATTATAACAATTCAAATAGATGTTAAATTGTCTTTTAATACTATTATAAAGAGTCTTATGTTATTCTGTAAGTAACCCAGTTTTATTATTTCATGATTAAAATTTGCAAATTTTCCTTTGTAATCTAGAAAATAAGAAATTTCACCAGCATGTCTGGGTGCCCTCTTACCCCCATTGTCTTTCTAATAGAATTAATTAATTGAGATTTTTAAAAATGTTATTCTTATATGCTTAAAGCTTCCCTTTCCCCCCACCTACACTACTTTGTGAGAGCTCTATTTTAGAAATTTGAATCATTCATTTCTCTTTTTCACATATTTTTATTTTTCTGATGACTGGCATTTCTTTCATTTTTGCTTTATGCTTTATACAATTTTTCAAGGAATTCCCTAAATTACCATTTTTTTCTAATTTATTCTGGTTTTCACTATTGTTTTTTTGTTTGTTTTCCAATAGTTTATTTTATGTAGCAACTTCACTTATTTTTATGAAGTAAATGTAATTACTTAGACATCAATTAATTCTTAATTAATGATTTTCAATTAATTAGATTCAAATTTTAAAAGCATTGATTTCATATTTTGTTTTGGATTGGAGGTCATTGGCTCTAAATGTCCAGTTCCTTCCTCCTGCTCTTTGACTCACTCATTCTCTGCATATCTTTTGATAATTTGGGCTTATTTATTTGTGTTCAGGAATGGAGGTGAGTTTTATTAGCATTAGTAGCTGATATAGCTTCCCTAATAATGTTTCCAGTGTCCTAGCTTCCTGTGAGCAAGTCAGTTGACTGTAGTGTTTTATGGCAGGAGGGTGTGGAGAGCAAATTTTCCTGGAAGAAGATTATTATCATTATTATTATTATTACTAGTGGCCCAGTGCACAAAATTTGTGCACGGGGGAGGGGGGAGGGTGTCCCTCAGCCCAGCCTGCACCCTCTCCAATCTGCGACCCCTGAGGGGATGTCCAACTGCTGGTTTAGGCTCAAACCCTGTGGGACCGGGCCTAAGCTGGCAGTCAGACATCCCTCTCACAATATGGGACTGCTGGCTCCTAACCATTTGCCTACCTGCCTGCCTGATCGCTCCCAACCACTCCCCTGCCAGCCTGATTGATGCCTAACTGCTCCCCTGCCTGCCTGATCGCCCCCAACTGCCCTTCCCTGACAGCCCAATCGCCCCCAACTGCCCTCTCCTGCCAGCCTGATCGCCCCCAACTGCCCTCCCTTGACAGCCCAATCACCCCCAACTGCCCTCTCCTGCCAGTCTGATTGTCCCCAACTGCCCTCCCCTGCTGCGGCCTGCCTCCTCCTCTGGGACTGGCCTCTTCCATGCCATGTGGAGCCACAGGACCCCCAGGCCTCACTGGGCAGAGCAGCCACCTGACCTCACCTCTGCTGTGCGTGAGGCCATCTTGTGGCGGCCATCTTGTGATGATGTCATATGTGAGGACCACTGAGGCTTTTATTAGTACAGATTATTATTATTAGACACAGATTTCTAAGAATAAGTAGTTGGCCTTAAAGTACTGTGAGATCCAAACAGGAAATTCACTTATTATGTTGTCTGTGCCAAGTAAAGGACACAAGAGGACAAATATTTGAGTATGTAGCTTCATGTGTGGTCCCGGAGCCATTACATTTGCTCCTCATGACTGATTTCCAAATTATTTAGTCTCTTAAAAGTGGTCTTATCTAATTAGATGTTTTGTGAGTAATTAGAAGTATAGAGACTGCCAAGAGTGTCTCCAACGGCTGCCTTAACAAATGCACACAAATTGGGAAGCTAAAACAGCAAAAATTGATTCTCCCACAATTAGGAATCTGAAATTTAGGTGTTTGTAAGGTTGGTTCCTCTGGAGGCTTGGAGGCGGGGGCGGGGGGGGTAGGACCTGCTCCATTGTTTATCTCCTAGTCTCTGGTGATTGTCAGCAACTCAGTGTGTCTTGTAGATGCCAACTCCAATCTACGCCTCTGTCTTCATGTGGTGTTCTTCCTTGTGTATCTGTGTTCAAATTCCCTTCTTCTTCTAACGACACCAGTCTTAGTGGATTTAGCGTGCACCCTAATGCAATATGATCTTGTCTACATCTGTAAAGACCTTATGTCCAAATAAGCTCACATTCACAGATTTTGAGGAAACATGATTTTTGAAGTGACACTATTCAGCCCAGTGGAAGTGTCAGGGGATTAATTTCACTTTTGTGCTGAAGCTGTTTCCCCAATTCCCACGTTTTCAATGGACAAAAGTTAGCAGGACACTCTTGGCCTTTTCTCATTGACATTTAATGTATAAGGAGCACCAATTGAGTAAGTCCTTCATTTTACTTATGGCAGTTTAATCAATTAAAAGCCTGAGGAAAGCCTGGTACAAAGGACTGTGCAGTTCACAAGCTGAACTTGAATTTTTCTTCCTGCAGACTGTTCTGGACTCCCTCTTGATTTTGTGCCCTAGTACTGAGATGGGAGAGAGAGGCACCCAGAGGTGAGGTGGGAGGGGGTCTTCTTATTGCTTTGGTTGAATGCTTGGCATGGGTACTATACACTCATTTGTAGATCACTATGATTTGTTTAATATGGTATGTACATTCTTAAAATTTTATCTTAATTTTATCTTGTTTTCCTGCACTACAGATATTTTCTTACATTTTTCTTCTTTTTGTATTCTTTTGGTCATGTTAATGGGCCCTTTATGTGGCAGGAAAATAAATTCTTTGGTTTGGTTTGCCATTTTTATAGGCACCAGAGACAGTGTCTCACATTTCTTTAATAATGTCTCTAATCTTGTGACTTGCCCTTAGCAGACATTCAATGAGTCTTTTTAAATGAATTTTTAATTATGGACATTAAGTATGTAATAGTCAGTGAAGGAGAATTTTGGAGAGTAGAAATTATTTCTTGTTCCTTTGAAATGACATGGCACTTTGAATTGTGAGACTAAGACAGATGCAAAGGGACTAGTGGGAAATACAAATATATATTGAACACTATTGTGAGACAGGAAATCCGAAAAGCTATTCCAAAATAATTTAGTCTTCACAACAATTCAATCAGACCAGCATGTTTTCCCATTTTATAAACAAGGAAGCAGAAGCACAGGGATTAAGTCACTTGTTCAAAGTTATGTAGCAACTAACTGATAAAAACCAGGATTCAAACTGAGGTGTTCCGGAATCAAAATCTATGTTCTTCCTATTACACTTTCTTGTCATTCTTTCACTGTTTATTCCTTATATACTTTTGGCAAATATTTCTCATTTTATTCCATATGTATGTACAGATTTATCAATCATCCCTCCAGAATCTGACAACACTGACCTTGTAACTCAGAAATTCTCTTGACTCAACTATTCTGTGAGGACCCTCTGGTACATTCAAGGCAGACTCACTCAGAGGTAGGGGAGCACTGACCACGTGACATAGGGTGAGCATTTCTATGCTGGGCCTTTCCCAGCTAAATCTTACCCAGCAACTTGCCTACAGATCCCAACCAGATTGTCTTCATTTAAAAAAAATTTTTTTTATTGATTTCAGAGAGAAAGGGAGTGGGAGAAAGAGAGCTGGAAACATCAATGATGAGAGAGAATTATTGAGAGGCTGTCTCCTGCATGCCCCTTACTGGGAATACAGCCTGGAACCCCAAGCATGTGCCCTGACTGGGAATCGAATTATAACCTTCCGGTTCATAGGTCAACTGCTGAGCTACACAAGCTGGACTTATTTTTTTAATATGTTCCAGGAATTGTTTTATGCAGGTTCTGGAAATTTTAGGGAAACACATGTGTCAAAACAGAAACAAATCACTCAGCTCTTCAGCAAGGGTGAGAAAATTGGGTCAGTAAACTCAATGGCAATGATTGGTGTCCTTAAGTGAACTCACCTAGTTCCACAATGCTGAGAAGAAAAAGTGGCATGGGGATTTTAATAGGGTGGTGAGAAGGGGTTGAAAAGTAAAATAACTACTTATATATACCTCGCTCACTTGAGCTCGAAGCTGGTGACTCTCAATCAACTCAGGAAGTTTGTTGGCAATTTCCATCCAAGGCCTGTAATGATCTGGAAGTTCTTTCTGCATTCAAAATAGAATCATGTCAGTATTTTAGACCTCTCTGAGAAGCAGCTTCTGGGAGTAGCTGTTGTCAGATTTCACTATAACCTGGGCCCTGTGCTAAGCACTGCAGACACACAGATGACTAATATATAATCCTTGTGCTTAAGGAACATATGATCTACTAACAGAAAAAAATGTAATCAGATATATCTAAAAATAATATACTTAATTACCAATGTGTGTATAAGCTTAAGAACTTGCAAAGAGGAAAATGTGCTTAATTCTATCAGCTGTTGTGGGCAATTAAAGGGAAATATATGCAGAAATAGGACAGTTGGGGCCATTTGTAGAATTTGAAAGTGACTTTTCTAGGTGGAAATTTGAAGATGGGAAGGCAGTAAAGAAGGGATTGTGGATAAACAGAGGTAACAGTGTTTGGGGACTATAAATAATTCAATATTACTAGCATATAAAGATCAAGAGAAATGATATGGAAGATGAGACTACAAAATCAGATCAAATGTGCTTTTTATAGATTACATAAGAATTTTCTTTTTTTTTTATTTTGAATTTTAGAAAGTTAGTTTTGTCTGTAGGATTTTAAGATATGCATTAAGGTTAGAAAGTCTTTGAACTACTGTCCAAGGACTAACTTAGGTGATGGAAATGAATTTGGAAAGGAGAAGACACGTATTCAAAAGATATTTTAATAAAAGATATTTCATAAAAATGAAATGATGTGATGATTAAATTTTGAGGTGTAGATGCTAAAAGCAAGATGATTCCTAGCCTCATGGCACCCTTTATATGCCCACTCTGGGCCCATGATTTAGCTAAGTAGAACATAGACTGGATTTCAGCAACCCTGACTCAATTCCTGGAAGTGGTAAACTATACTTATTGCTGTAATTAAACTTTTATTGGCACACAACCATACTCATTTGTTTACAAATTGTCTATAGCTACTTTCTATTACAGCAGCAGAATTGGTAGTTGCAACAGAAACTATTTGATATCAAAGCTTAAAGTATTTACTATTTGGCTTCTTAGAAAAAAATGTTTGCCAACTCTGATCTATCCCAGAGTCTGGGTCTCCTTTTTGAGAGCACAATATGCACAACTAAATATTATATTTCTGGGATAAGAAGAAAAGGAGGTGAGGATGATTTAATGTTTGTGAATTAGGTGATTGAATGAATTGGTGGGAACACACAATGAAACAGAAATGCAGGAGGAAGTCAAAGAGAGGGTGTAAAGATGGTGAATTTATTTTTTAGATAGATACAGCCTAAAATATATGTGGAATGTTAAAATATGTTTGTATACTGGGCATTTGGACATACATACAATTTGAAGTTCAGGAGATAATTAATATTAGAAATATACAACTAGGAAGCATAACTTTAGAAATAATTCCACATGTGGTTAAAACCACACAAATGTATAAGGTCATTTGGGGAGAAGTTGCAAAGTGAAAGGGGAAGGAGGCCTAGATCAACACAAAAGGGGTATTTATAAGACAGAGGAACTTAATCCAGCAATAAAAATCAAAAAGGCATTTATAGATACTCAGTGAGTCAGAGGAGAATTACCCTTAGGGAAGTCAGGACATGAGAGGCTTTCACAGAAGTAGGAAATTCAGAAGGTCAAATGCATCATTAGAAACTTATAGTAAGATTGTTCCCTTTGGGGAAAAAGAAAAAACAAAAACCCAAACAGGAAGTCACTAATACCTATTAGTCATTCAATATATATGGCAACCCCAGGTCATGGTCATGGAAGCAGGGTTTAAATTTTAGTGTGCTGAGGAAGTAAGAAAATAGAGACCATAAATGTAAATTACTTTTCTAGGAGAGCCATAGGCACTAGGAAAGGGGACATTTGTGTGTTGAGAGCTGTAACCACTTAGAAATGAGAAACTTAAGCCATTTATAGTCTGTGACTGTAAGAGGGCGTGACTAGAAAAAAATCAATGGGAAGGGATGGGAAAATGATGGCCAATTAGGCAAACATGTCCTGAGCCTTATCCTGGAGCAGATAGAAGGAGCATCTAAATCAAAGAACATCCACCTAGAACTGGCAAAGTAGACACAGCTGGTGAGACAATTTGCAGCCAGGTCTGGGATCTGGGCTGGAGAGAGTTGTGAGACCACTGAGCCAAGTGTGTCAGAAGGAAGCTGCATGGCACCAAGTCCATGTCCCTGAGGGACAGGCATAATATTCGACTGTGGAAAGGAAATCCACAGGGCTGCTGGCGGCAGGGGATTCTAAATCTAAGTCCACAGCCATGAGAGGCTGAGCCCAGACAGGCATCCTGAAGAGCTTCCTGAGCCATGCGGTGATGGGCGGCGGGTGGGGGAGGAGGAGAAACTAGAAGTCACGCAGTTGTTTTGCCTCTGTCTTATCTTCCCTTTTATTCACTAAACCCAGTTCATAGGACCTTTCAAATAAAACACTCACTCATGGCTGCAGTGCAGGCGGAGGTGCAGATTTGTGGAGTCTGGGGAGAGGCTGTGGAGGAGAGCCGGTCGGGGAGAGGTGACCAGGAGTCCAGCACTGAGACATTCCTGGCCGTCCCAGAACTAAGCGGCCATTTTTTTTCTGAAGAGCCACCCCCTCCCAGCAGCCTCACTAATCATCTGAGAGTGCAAATCAAAACGACAATGAGGTACCATCTCATACCTGTCAGAATGGCTATCATCAACAAATGACAAGTGCTGATGAGGATATGGAGAAAAAGGAACCCTTGTGCACTGCTGGTGGGAATACAGACTGGGGCAGCCACTGTGGAGAACAGTATGGAGTTTCCTCAGAAAATTAAAAATGGAACTCCAATTTGACCCAGTGATCCAACTTCTAGGGATATATCCCAAGAAATCAGAAACACCAATCACAAAGAATATATGCACCTCTATGTACATAGTGGCACAATTTACAATAACTAAGATTTGGAAACAGCCTAAGTGCCCATAAGCAGATGAGTGGATGAAAGAACTGTGGTACATTTACACAATGGAATATTACACTGCTGTAAAAAAAGAAGGAACTCTTACCATTTGTAACAGTGTGGATGTACCTGGAGTGCATTATGCTAAGCAAAATAAACCAGTCAGAGAAAGACAAATATCATATGGTCTCACTCATTTGTGGAATATAATGAACAAAATAAACTAATGAACAAAAATAGATCCAGAGACAGACCTTCCAACCTAAGAGGGAAGGCAGGGGAGAGAAGGTAGAGAGATCAACCAAAGGACTTGTATGCATGCATATGAGCATAACCAATGGACACAGACAGTAGGAGGGTGAGGGCATGTGCTGGGGGGTGGGAGCGGCCAGGAAGAGGTCAATGGGGGAAAAAGGAGACTGATGTAATACTTTAAACAATAAAGAATTTAAACTTTTTTAAAAAGAAGGAGTGACTAGAGTAGAGCTAAGAATGCTGGCAATAATCAAGACAGATCCATGGAAAACTGACTCTGAACTGACAACTTGTATTTTGTTTCATCTATATGATCCATATGTTTTATGAACAAAAATTGAATGCAGTTACAGAGACAATGAAATATAATCTTGATAAAAGAAAAGAAAATATGCAGGGTTGCAATATTCTGTCTTTTAAAGTGTGTTTTAAGAAAAGAAGTTGTAACTAAGTCATCACCGCTGATACCTAGATAAGGAATCCTGTCCTGATAATTACATTAGGCATCTGGGTTTCTGCTTCCTGACTGGCATGGAAATTCTTAAGCACCACCTCAATCGAGGTGCCGCTCTACACTTTAATATTTATTTGATCTTTCTCTTTAGATTGCTAAAAGAATCTTTCCCTTCTTCCTCTTTTTCATCATTGACCTATGAACCAAGAGGTCAGGGTTGGATTCCCCATTAAGGACACATGCCTGGGTTGTGGGCTTGATCCCCAGTGTGGAGTGTGCAGGAGGCAGCAGATCAATGATTCTCATCATTGATGCTTCTATCTACCTCTCCCTCTCCCTTCCTCTCTGAAATCAATTAAAAATATATTTTTTAAAAAGTCATAACAGGGTAGTCAAATGAACCAACAGTTTTCCTTATTCTTCTACATTTTATATTGTGCTTAGGAAGTTATTTCAAATATTTCATTACAGTACTTCTAGTTTTCTTGTTGATGTTCACATCTTTAATCGATCTACATTTGTGTTGTACATGTTATGAGTTAGGTCATATTATCTCATTATATCCTTTTTGAAATAGAGGAAGTTAAGGCCAAAAGCTGTTGGATGACTTTCCTAAGATTACACATCTGGTCAGTGGCCAGGTCAAACCTCTCTGACTCAAAGTTCAGAGTACATTCAACTACCTCTCAGAGAAAACATATGGAGAATGGGGGAGATGGGGCAGAGAGGATGGAGGTTGGTGCAGGGAAAAGGAAATTAAAAGACATTTTACATGTTTTTCTTCCCTGATTCTAATAATCAGAAGACCCAGAGTGTGATGGACAAAAATAATACAATATTTGGTTTTCCTTTAAACCAATTTTTTAATTTTATGTTATTCTTTTACTAGACTTTACACCTGTCAAAGAATTATTTTCAAAAAAATTAAAAATGAGTCATGCCAATATAGAATTTGTGTCCAAAATATAGATAGTTCATTAATGATGGAATCAGCAGGATGGTCCAAGTTGTTTCAAAAAGGGTGATAAACTGTATGTTTAGATTTTAAAAAATAATGTTGAAATCAAATTGCTAAGTTAAATATATCATGAGTAAATATCCTAGAGGGCAGTGCAATCATATGTTTTAGGGTTATATTTTCTTTCCAACAGAAATCATTTGCAGCTCTTTCGCATAAAATCTACAAGTTAATTTGTATCTTCAGAGATTGGGACATAACCAATAGAATATAGCATGTCAAACAAAGGGACAGCCCTTAAATGATTAAATAATCCTGAAGGGAGACTGCTGGTACTCTGGGATAGTGTTGAATGAATGCACAACCATCCTTTGCTTTATTTTTGGATAACTTTCCTCAACACATTTATAACCTGCAAGAGAATAGACTTTTTAAAATAAAACATCTATAAAAATAATGAAGTCTTTGTTAAATTAACACTGGTTAAATAAATTAACTAAAACTTTTGGTTAAGAAAATAACATGCAGATGATGTATTATAGAATTGTGTACCTGAAACCCTATATAATTTTATTAATCAATGTCATCTCAATAAATTAAACTTTAAAAAAATAGCCAAAAGGTTAAAAATTGTAGTAAAAATAAACCAGCCAAATATCAACAAAGGGAAGTTGGGTGACAATCTTTTTTTAAACATACTTTTATTGATTTCAGAGAAGAAGGGAGAGGGGAGAGAGAGATGGAAACATCAATAATAAGAGGGAATCCTTGATTGGCTGCCTTCTGCATGCCCCCTACTGGAGATCAAGCTCACGACCCCCGCAAGTGCCCTTGACTGGAATCAAACCAGGGACCCTTCAGTCTGCAGGCTGATGCTCTATCCACTGAATCAAACCAGCTAGGGTAGGGTGACAATCTTAATATCATAAAAATTAAAACTTAAATTCTCAGATAGATTAAAATTTGAAGCAGATGGTTTCCAATGGAATAAAAGACAATTCTCAATAGAAAGAAGCCAATGTGACATTGCAGCAAAGTAATATGAGAAGAAAGAGATATCAAATAACTTTGATGAGATAGGTCAGTAGAATGACGGGCTTTGTAGGCTATACTAAAACATCTGTTTTTGTTCTAAAGAGCAGTTTTGGAAAGTTTTAAAGAGCAAAGTGCCCTGGTTTAATTTTTGTTTTTGAAGAGCTCCTTTGCTCAGCAGAGAGAGTTTTACAGCTGGGCAAGCATGGAAATAAGAAGACAAGGTGCAGCCACTGTGGAGAACAGTATGGAGTTTCCTCAAAAAACTAAAAATGGAACTCTCATTTGACCCAATGATCCCACTTCTAGGAATATATCCCAAGAAACCAGAAACATCAATCAGAAAAGATATATGCACCCCTATGTTCATAGCAGCACAATCCACCATAGCTAAGATTTGGAAACAGCCTAAGTGCCCATCAGCAGATGAGTGGATTAAAAACTGTGGTACATCTACACGATGGAATACTACGCTGTGGTAAAAAAGAAGGAACTCTTGCCATTTGCAACAGCATGGATGGAACTGGAGAGTATTATGTTAAGTGAAATAAGCCAGTCAGAGAAAGATAAATACATGATCTCACTCATTTGTAGAATATAGAGGACAACATAGACTGATGAACAGGGACAGATCCAAAGACAGAGAAACAGCGATCAGACTATCAGTCCCCAGAGGGAAAGTAGGAGAGGGAGGGGGTAAGGGGAAGAGATCAACCAAAGGACTTGTATGTGTGCATATAAGCCAAACCAATGGACATGGACAACAGGGGGATGAGAGCATGAGTCGGGGGGGGGGGAGGTTGGGGATTAATGGGAGGATGAGGACACACTTGTAATACCTTAACCAATAAAGAAATAAAAGATTTTTTTAAAAAAGAAGACAAGGTAGTAGGCAATAATCCAGAAGAGAAATTATGCTGGACTTAACTAGGGTGGAAATAGAGAAAGGTGTGCATTTAAGAGCTATATTTCAGAGAAAGGGCTGCATTCATTATAATAAAATGAATATTTTGTGAAGTGCAGATGAAAAAAGTATAGTTACGGTTAATAATACAAGATATAGGTCAAGATCAGCACTAACTAAAAAGTAATTATATTATTTTATGTTACAAAGGGGCTTTAACAGGAACTAAGAAACTCAATTTTTCAAAATACATTTTTATTGATTTCAGAGAGGAAGGAAGAGGGGTAGAGAGATAGAAACATTAATGATGAGAGAGAATCATTGATTAGTTGTCACCTGCGTGCCCCACATTGGTGACTGAACCTGCAACTCAGGCATATGCCCTGACTGGGAATTGAACCATGACTTCCTGGTTCATAGGTTGACGCTCAACCACTGAGCTTCACCAGCACAAAAACCTCAATTTTTAATAAAGTATAAGAGAATGGTATAAATAAGTTTTGCTAATACATTTGAAAATCTGAATTGAATCCTTATTTTAATTGTAAAAGATCAAATTTTTTGTCTAAAAATAGGAAACCTAAATAGACCAATGAAGCATGGAGAAAATGAAAAATGTAATTAAAAGCTCACCACCTAAAATTTCTCCACAATAATCATGATATATTATCTACCACAGAGTGTAGTTCATCTTCTCAGACCCCTCTCTCCACCTAGAAAAAAGAGCTCAATCTTTTCTCATAATAAATACTGGGAAAAATATGAAAGCCTTTTAATTGGCATCAAATTAGTTCATCTAGGATGCACAATGTTTTTGTTCTATTCTCATACTCTGTCAACATTTTCTTCAGTCTAGGAATACAGAGCTCATACTGGTTTTATTCATATCTGTACCCTAAGCCTCTGCCTAAGTTCATTATGCATAGAGAACAGTGAAAAAATATACACTACATTGAAGCTATAAATAAAATGCCAGAATAAATGTAGATAATATAAATCAGGAGACAGTAATTTGACTCTAAAGAGACAGAACAAATAGTTGGAGGTTAGAGTGAAAGGTGGGGAAGGGTTTTAAACAATGGTTTTCAGAATGAGATAGTGATTACAAATTATTTTTAGGACAAGATAGTAAAATTTGGGGCAAATTATTTGGTTTGAATTAAAACATCAAGGGTAGAGTAGACAAAAGTTTTATATATTAGTTTTAATATGAAGAAAATGAATTGAAATTTACTAAATATCTAATTCATTTACATTTCAGTAATATATCATACAAATGGGATTTGATTCGACCATTAAAATTATATTAAGACTGATTTATTTCAGGCAAAGGTTTGTAGTATTGGGTTAAAAGTACATAATATAAGTTACAACTTTATAATTTTTCAAACACACACACAGACATAAACACTCTTAGACAAATTATCCCAAAACACCAAAGGTATTTTGATTTTGTGGTAGAGCTATGAAAAAATTAGTTTCATTTTTCAACATTGCCAACTTTTATTTAATATACTTCTATGAATTTAGTAATAAAATTGCCATAGTTAGAATATTTTTTCATAAAAACATTGTGGCTAGTGATGAACTATCATATATCAGAAGTCTTCCAATTTCTAGAGATTAATAATAAAATAAACTATCAATAAAGAGAAATGTGAAGTAAGATTTCAAAACAGTGGATTGTTAATTTATGGGACTCACAAACCTGGATTTATATATATATTTGATATCTTTCATCAATAATATGTCCATAATATGTTATTAAAAGGAGTTGGTAATATTTATAATAATTATATGTTACATAATCAAATTAAGACACATAGCGTGATACATATTGGCATATATATAAACATATATATATATATATATATATATATATATATGATTCTCAGATAAGGAAAATAAGGTTCAAAGAGAGTAAACATGACTTGATAGTTATAAAACTGATAAAGAGATTTAACTGGAATTGAAACTGAAACCAGTGTAACTATTATAGACTCTACCTGTGCCATTAATAAGAATTTGTCATATTGACTATCTACTACTTCTCAACTAGAGTAATGTATAAAATTGTCTTATAGAAAAAATGCTCATAAATCCTAGAGAATAATTTCCCAAGGATCAAAAGACTTCAATTGAAAAATAAACACTAAAATCATACAAATGTGTCTTTCAATTGCAAGTTATCACTGCAACATAAGAATTTGTTTTTATATCTAGTCAGAAAAGAAGAACACTGAATTTCGTAGTATTTATGCACTCTCAAGAATGCCTTTGTTCCTCTTCTCCCCTCCCACTCCACAGGCCACACTTTCAGAAAGTGATTCTAGTTTATCTGTTTGAATTTATGCAGGAGAGAAGACTCCTTTCCCATTTAACTGTGGTCACATACTTACTGTGGTCACATATAAAAGCAAGGCTGCATTTGAGCTCAAGTGGGCTAACTTACTTGCCTACCTTTGCCCATACTGTGTCTCATATTATGAGTTTCCTCTGACCTTAAAGCTATAATTTTACAGCATAAGATATAAATTTTCTTCAGCATATCCAAGTCATGCTGGAGAATATGGGTTAACATTGTGCTGACAAAACCAGTCAATGATATTGAACTATGCCATGTGTCTCCTTGACTGTTTTATATTTTGCACCCTCACTTTTCATGGTCTTTCACCCTCCCATGTCTGTCTGGTTTGGGAAATCTCAGGGCAAAACAATGTTTTACTTCTCCGTTGTCCAGTTCCCTCCCTCTCTCTATCTCTATCTCTATCTTTTTACCTCACTCCCCGTGGTGGGTTGAATGATGACCCCAACCAAAGATATGTCCACTTAGAAACTGTGAATGTAACTTTATTTGGAAAAGGGTCTTTGCTGATGTAATTTAATGATTGAGAGATGAGATTATCCTGGGTTAGGGTGGATCCTATGACAAGTGTCCTTAAAAGAGAAGACAGAAAGAGGGGAGAAGACAGACACAGCCAAGATGGCAGCAGAGAGTGTAATCATTCTACCACAAGAGCCACGGGAAGATGAAAGAGGCGGGAAGGACTCTCCCTGAGAGCCTTTGGAGGGAGAATGGGTCTGGAGTCACACTGATTTCAGACCTTTGGCCTCCAGAACTCTGAGAGAATAAATTTCCATAGTTTCAGGCCACCAAAATTGTGGTCTCCTCTTACAATGGCCCAAAGAAAAGAATACACTTCCTGAGCCTCATTTGGACTGAAAGTAGCAGATCTCTGTTTTCCTACTCCTAATGTTTTCATCCTTTAAGCTTAGGGTCTGCCAGCTCACCTCTCCCCAGGTTGTTTCAAGTTTCTCTACAGCTTAGATATTCTGTTTGAGAAACTGTAAGTTGCTTCATTGTTTAAAATTCTGGTTTTCAGAGAACTATCTTGTCTGTCCCTCCTCGTGCTTCTCCTTATCCTGTCCATCTGTTCCCCTTTCGCTCTATTCAACTTTCTTGGTTCTTAAATTTTGGCATCCAATCTCCTTTACTGCAAATACACTTTTATGGATTAACATTCACGTCTGTGAAGTTTGATTTTTCTGTCTCTATCTCCACTATATTACCATCATTGCCTCAAATTCCTCATCAACATGATCAGGCAAGCCCCAGATCCTCGCAGAGGTGACAATTTTTCAGGGAAGTATCTGAATTCTTCCTACGTATACCTTCTGTCTGGAAACTATAGCCTCTCGCGGCAATTATTTTGCTACTTTTCCTTTTAAGCAGTGGCAGTCCATTGCTTCTATCAGGTGTTTTGAATTTTGCAGGAGAGTATGTATGTATTTATTTTTCCTAAATGATTGCATGATCACTATAAAGAATAAAGTTTCTTGCCGAAACCGGTTTGGCTCAGTGGATAGAGCGTCGGCCTGTGGACTGAAAGGTCCCAGGTTCGATTCCGGTCAAGGGCATGTACCTTGGTTGCAGGCACATCCCCAGTAGATGTGCAGGAGGCAGCTGGTCGATGTCTCTCTCTCATCGATGTTTCTAACTCTCTATCTCTCTCCCTTCCTCTCTGTAAAAAATCAATAAAATATATTTAAAAAAAAAAAAAGAATAAAGTTTCCTGCATCCCCAGAACTATTTGTACCAGTCCTTTTTTTCTGCTCCATGGCACATTTCAAAGTCCTCCTTTCCTTTGTTTTGCATTTAAACTACTTCCAAGACCCTTCTCAGTGTTTCTCATAGGAATAGAACCTTTAATTCCACACCCGGCCTTTTAAGTGTAGCCCTCCTTTTTTATTTGCTCCTGCATTGTCCTCTATTTATTCTGTGCTTTTCAAATACTGAGCTACTTAGGCTAGAAATTCTGAATTAACTGTTCTGGTTGGGGCTCTGACATCAGCATTTTCTTAAAAAAATTTTATTATTGATTGATTTTCACATGGGGGAAAGGGAGAGAGAGAGAGAGAGAGAGAGAGAGAGAGAGAGAGAGGAGAGAAACATCAATTTTTGTTGTTCCACTTATTTGTGCATTCACTGGTTGGTTCTTGTATGTGCCCTGGCTGAGGATCAAACAGTAACCTTTGGCTTTATTGGGACAACACTCTAACAACTGAGCTATCCTGCCAGGGCTGGCATCAGTATTTTTTAAAGCTCCCTGAGCCATTGTGGTGTGCAATCCAGGAACTGCTGCTCTAATCTGCCCTGCACTTAACATTCTTCTAGAAAAATATTCAAATGCCAGTTGCATCATGTCATTTACCAGATGCATGAAATCCAAATTCTTGAGGCTAATTTTCAAGGTCTCTCAGTTCTACTCCAATCTTATTTTCTGCTATAATTGACTTGGTCCCTCCTTTACTGCCAAGCTAATTTCCTCAGATTCTTTATATCTAAAGAAAAATTACTCCCCCCTCCCATCAAACCAAACACACACACACAATCTGGCAAAAGATTTTTGTGTCATATTTATGGCCATGAGTCTGAGACGTATACATTTTCCAAACTGAAATGTTGGACCCCAGAAATGTTGGAGCGTTTATGGAAACAGTGGAGTAGAGCATTTGAAACCAAGTCAGCCCCTTCTCCCCAAAGCCAGTATGTTTGCTTATTCATTAGCATGACTGTACTTTTTTTCAGAGAGACTTTGAAGTAGATATTTACACTGAGTT
Source organism: Myotis yumanensis (assembly GCF_028538775.1). NCBI lineage: Eukaryota > Metazoa > Chordata > Mammalia > Chiroptera > Vespertilionidae > Myotis > Myotis yumanensis. The sequence continues at coordinate 24,480,815 of NW_027223754.1, read as the reverse complement.
AATTAAAGGGCATCTTTGAACTAGCTGACCTAGAGGAACAGCCTTCCCATCACTTGCTTTAAATGAAAGGAACGCAAATTGTATTCGTCCCCTTGGCTAAGTTGGTGACTGGTATCTTCCCTTCTGATCAGTTGCAACAGTACTGCTGCCTGGAGAGGCTGATGACTGCGTTTCCTGATCCATTGAGCAACCTAAGGTAGATTCTTACTTCCCACACATCTTCCCAGAAAGGGAGGTATTTAAACTTCTCACACGAATGAGAGAAAACTAAAACTGAAACAAACAACTACGCTTTTAGATATCTGGCTTATGACTGTAATAAAGTAGACCCAGTTTGCCAGGGAATTTTATATGAGCTAAATAATGAAAATTTCTACTAAGGGATATCCATCAACCAAATCACAGGACAAATATGGTCTGGCTCAGGACAACACTTGATGTTGTTATTGTTTCGCATTTTCTAAACTTACAAAGTAGAAACAACAAAGAGAGGAACTCATTAATTGTGGTCCTCCTCAATGTTTATAATATTTTTCCTCAGCTCAGTTTACATATTTAATCCCAAAAAGAGCTTGTTAGGCTCTGGGCCCTTTCCTCCTTGTGAACTAGGGATAATGGGAATATTCCTGAGTCAAGTTACACACACAGAATGGAGTTCTTAAGGAGCAGTGGACTGAGGATCAGGATAAATGGCTTCTTAGTCCTTACACTGCATTTATCAAAGTGCTTTCAGGCTCCATAGCAATCCAGTGAATGGGGGCGGCACTAGATCTCCATCCAATAGAAATGGAAATTGAGGGCCCAGCAATACTTATGATTCACTGATGGGGCCAAGAGTTTGTAAATGCGAGTTAGGGTGACTGATGCATTCTGGTTTGCCCAGGACTTTCCTGGGTTTAACTTGTAAAATCCCACATCTTTGGAATCCCCTCAGTTTCTAATAAATTGAGACTTTTGGTGATCCAAGTGGCAGTGTCAAACAGCATAATCCAGTACTCAGTGCTATAGTCCTACCCTGCACAATACTCTGAAGTTATTACTTTTAATGCTCAAGTTACTCACAGATTTGTCACTTGGTCTCACAACTAACAGTTCTACAACAGAGTTTTTAGGACCAGTGAATGGATGTTATCTTCATCTGTATTCCTCTAATAACACTCAGAAGTAAATAAGTGTCATAGTAGGTGTTAAATAAAAGCTCATTAAATTATAGCCCAGTCTTAAACACAGTTAATGGCAATTTAGAAAAAAACGTGGATCTAATAAGTTATTGCAATGATAGTAATATCGGATCCAGAGTTTAACTGGGTGGTCTTGCCCCTTATTTACGATGTAGTAGAAAAAGATATGTCAAGAGTCCTGAGTACTAGTTCTGCTTTTGTCACTAATATGACTTTGAGCAAACCAACTTCTTTTAGACTTCAGCTAATGTAAAAGTTACTGGTTGTAAATTCAATGACTTCTTAGTTTTAGCACTGCAGGTCTCAGACCACATTCAAAGAGGAAGCAGTGTCGATAAGGGTTAACCAACAAAATAGAATTACATTACCGGTTGAACTGTAAGTAGAATTAACAAACAAGTACTGTTCTTTCTCAACAGTTTCTTCCTCTTCTCTGTAAATATCTAATCCCTCCTATCAGCCCTGAAAGCACTCAAAGTCCTTTGTGTTCTCTTTTCTGTCCCACTAGAAAGTCAAGATAAATTGGTTTGCCCATATAATTGATCTCTACCTAAGTTCTGTCTTTTTTGATAACTACTAGATTTTCTCATAAGTTTATGAACCAACATTCTATTACAAAAAAATTGGCATTAAAACATTTCATTTGGACTCTCCTATGCTGGAGCTAACACTTTTGTTGGGAATTATGCTTTGCATTATTTGTAGCATTTTCCCCAAGTCAACAACTTGGTATTTGTGTTGTATCTCTCTTAATGACTACATAAGTCAACCAAACAAACCAACCAACAAACCAACAAACCAGCATGTCAGTCAAGCCATTCTGACCTGATCAAAGGCTCTATGCTTACCAGAGGATTTGGAAGAAGAAAGCCATAATCTTCAGAAATGTGAAACCGTCCTAAAGATAATGGCGATGTTGTCTTTAAATTCTGTCTTTGAAGTTCCATAATTGTGTTTGAAGTATCTGCACCCGAAGCTGCTACTAAAGAGACAACTGCTTCAAATATATCAAAGACCTGGGTTAAGGGAGCTTCAAAAGAGCATTTTCATTTCAGTTCGTTGCTTAGTGTCCCAGCAGCAGGTGAGAACCTTGACCTGAGGCTGAAATTCAGACTGCCATGGACTTTCTCTGACACAAGGCTGAGTAAATAATTAAAGATTGCTTATTAAAACCAACAGGCAAACAAAAGCACCTCAGAAAACATTGCTCCTTTTTATTCATAGATGTTAATATTGGTTTTAAACCCAGAGACAATTGGTTATTGCTGATCCCAAATACCCTTATAGGAATCTGATCCACAATTAACCTTGACAATCGAGTCTTTATTCCAAAGGAGTAAACCAGAAGGTAGTTACATGTAGATATTTCAGTGACTGGTGGTGAATTAGGGTAGGAAGGAGGACTCAATGAATAGTAAAACCCCAAAAGTAGTGTTTCATATGTAGTTTGAACAATATATTCTAAGATTATAATTTGTCTGATTTACTTTAAAAAGTAATAGTTCATAATTTTTAAAGGTCTTTGAGCACATTAAAAGAATATATATATAATATATATATATTCAATTTAACAAGTGAAATAATGGATACTAAAAACTTGAGAAGAGCCTGAACACTGAATAGATCATTTGCTTTAACTCTTAAATTTTATTAAGTGTCCTTTGAGAATCTATCACTAAGATGGATGATTTTACCTATGAAGTAGGTTCTACCAGATCCAAACTGAGGCACAACCATGTGAATAACCCTAACCCAGTGGTTCTCAACTTTCCTAATGCCGTGACCCTTTAATGTAGTTCCTCATGTTGTGGTGACCCCCAACCATAAAATTATTTTCGTTGCTACTTCATAACTGTAATCTTGCTACTGTTATGAATCATAATGTAAATATTTGATATGCAGGATGTATTTTCATTGTTACAAGTTGAACATAATTAAAGCATAATGATTAATCACAAAACAATATGTAATTATATATGTGTTTTCTCATGGTCTTAGGCAACCCCTGTGAAAGGGTCATTCTACCCCCAAAGGGGTCTTGATCCACAGGTTGAGAACTGCTGCCCTAACCATTGTCACACCACTAGTTGACAGCAGAGTGAGGACTAGAGTTGATGTATCTTGATTTCCAAACCATTGCTCTATTTACTAAATCAGGCTGTGAGGCTGTCGGTCAATGATGCCATCAGAGTTTGAATTTACTGCAATATGGAGTGTGGTAAGCTCCAGCCACTGATCTGCACTGTGAGAATTCTGAAGACTCTACCTATGACCTTGAGCCTAGGTTATAGTTTGTAAACAAATTTATTTGGAAGTTGATTTATCTATCTACATCTTCTCTGTCCTCCCATTCTTTAAAGTAAATATAAAAGCTAAAATACAATTATTGGAAGTGCTCTGATCATTCATTTAACAGTTCCCATGAAGGGCTTAGCTCTGAGGGTTGTATGTCAAATATAGTGATTCATGTTTCATCAGACATCTAACAGCCATTTTCAATTTTCTTTCCACTCAGCCCAATACCCAACCAGTCTACAAGTTCAGTTTCTTATGCCTGTTAAATAGAATTTCTCAAATTTTGTATGTTTAATCTTTTTCTTCTTTCCTGATATCTCTGATTAAAAGATGACCCATTTATTTTTGTTTATGCTACTCATCATGTTTCATCTACTTCTCTACACCCTCTCAAGAAATTACTGTAACATTATAAAAGCATAGAATCATAAAATATCAGAACTGAAAGGAACATGATAGAATAAATTATCTAGGTGAACACCCTCATTAAACATATAAAACCCTTAGATTTATGGAAGTAAACTGACTAGGCAAATATCATCCTGGGAATTCAATTCAGAATTGGACTAGAATTATGACTTGTTGCCTCTGAGCCCAGAACCTTCCCACTGTTTACTCAGCCAGATCTACCTCAGTAAGAATCCCTACTCTGTCACCAATTAGCTATGTGACTTTTCAACAAGTGGGAGACAAGAGGGAACATTTTAATACTGAGCCTTTGTTTCCACATCTGTAGGAAATAGTAATTTTTATCCAAGACATTTTGTGATGAATAAATGAGAAAGCATGAGGGTAACATGTTACAGATAACAGTAAAGGCTATTTTTCTCATTCTAGAAATCCTCTTTTAATATGTTTCTTTTTTAGATTTTCTCTCCTACCATTTTGATTACATCTTTTCTGTTTCAATCACTGACTCCTTGTTCTATTTCAGCCTTGGACATATACATATTTGCAGTGGAATTATAACTATATTTCTCAACTTCAGTATTCTTCTGGGCTTCTATCTGATATTAACTATCAGTTCTGTGCCCAGGTCCCCAGATCCTCATATTCAATCTTTATTTTTCTTGTTCCCTAGGTTTAGACGCATGGTACTTGTTGGTCAGTGTACATCTCAGGTCCTGCCACCAAACTTTTGAAGAGCTCCTGTAAAATAAATAAGATTCAAATTTCCTTGCCTGGTGTTCAAGAATGTCCATCATCTGACTGCCCAAACACCTTTCTTGCTGTGAAAAATTCTACAATCACCTTGGGCTTCTTTCATGTCACATTTCAAGTTCTACCTGGTTTGATTGTTATTAATGTATTTCTCTCATCTTTTCTGTTGGATTGAAAGCTCCTTGTAGAACCTATATCTATGCAATTTTGCATTTTCCTTTAGTAGGAAGTCTACTGTCTGGATCTCAATATATATTTGTTAAATGAACAATCAGTCAGAGTCTTATTGTGGACTCTATATTTTTAGAACTGGGGTCTTCATGCGAGGTAGAGTTTTGTGCTAGTCTCTGTGGTCCACTTTAAGCCCAGCCCTTACAGTAAGGAAAGCAGATGACTCACTTTCCATAAAGCTCTGCTTTGCATCTTTCTTATTTACCAAGAGGAAATTGACCAAACATAATTGTGCCCAGGAACTTCCTCTCTTAGCAAGAGGGGTTGGAGTTTCAGCTTTCCCATAAATCACAGTAGTATCAGTACACAACAAGGGTCTGTTTCTCTTAGACTGGGTATTGGGGCCTTTTAAAAATGGCTCAAACAGCCCTGACCAGTTTGGCTCAGTGGATAGAGCGTCGGCCTGCAGACTGAAGGGTCCCAGGTTCCATTCTGGTCAAGGGCATGTACTTTGGTTGCGGACACATCCCCAGTAGGGTGTGTGCAGGAGGCAGCTGATCAATGTTTCTCTCATCAATGTTTCTAACTCTCTATCCCTCTCCCTTTCTCTATGTAAAGAATCAATAAAATATATTTTTAAAAATGGATCAAACAGTATCCAGAAAAGAAATAGGATATCATTTTATGTTTACTGGTAGCAACATCAGATATACATAGATTTAGTTTCAAAAACAATCAGCCCACACAGTATTGCTACACTGGGGCTCTTGTACAGCTCATTAATCATGTTTTTGTTCATAAATCCAATGGACTTTCTAGTCTGTTTCTTGATTAATTATTCAGGTATTCTGGCTATTGACCTACTTCTTATTTTTCTTTTAAACCTTCTCTTCTCCTCTTGTCTTCTCCTATGATATCTACTCCTTGTTGATGTTCTTAAAAATAATAAGAAAAAAACTAACAGTTAACACTCACTGATTTTTCTTCTGCACTACATCCTATTATAAGCATGTTCCATGGAATGTCTCATTTAACCCTCACAGCAGCCCTGTGAGTTAGGTACTATTATTATTCCCATAATTTATTTGAGGAGACTGCAGGTTGGAAAAGTTAAGTAAAAATCTAAGCCATACTTTTTGTAAGTGTGGAGTCAGGGCTGGAATACAGAACATCTGACTTTGAAGTCATTGCTCTTAACCATTTGAACCATGACTTTCTTTATTTGGATATTATCTCCAATTTTTCTGGTTACAGTTTATGCTGTTTGTAATCTCCATAATTCAGGTCCTAACTTCCTTCTCTTTTCACTTTGCTCCCTGTCCCTGGGTTATCTCATCTACTCCAAGACATCAGCCATCATCTCCAGGCTGATGAATCCCAACATTGTTTTCAGTTGAATCTCTCCTTTCATCTTCACTTGACTGCTTTATGGAGGTTTCATATAAAATAGCATAACATATCAAGCATATACTAGATACCTTACATAAAAACAGAAGCAAAGACATATAAAACATGTAGCAACTAGCCGAAGGTCTAGCAGAGCCCACAACCTAGTGAAAAATCAAATCTGTACTTGTCAGCTTTTTTTCATGAGAATAAAACTCAGTTTCCTCATCTATTCCACATCCTGATGTATATTATCCCTCAGAACCAGCACTATAATTTAAGGGGCTCCAGTGAGGAATGAAAATAAGTACCTTGCTCAAAGTTATTAAGGATTTCAAGACACAGTAGAGCATTAAGCCAAGTATGGGGCCCTTCTGCATACAAGACCCCATGTGACTGCACAGGTTGAATATCCATGAAGCTGGCCCTAGCACCTCTGTTGCTACAGTTGACCAGTTAGAGACCTGGAAGTCAATTCTGCATCACATCCAATAGAACACCAATCTTGCCAGTCTCACTGCCTTAATATTTTGCATGTTTCCCTTTATTTCCAATCCCAGTGCCATTGTTTTCAAGCCCATACCATTTACCATTAAAAAGTTATACCATAATGCATTTCTAACTGATCTCTCTGCCTCAAATCTAATCCCATACTTGTAGATCATTTTAGACATGAATTATTTGTACAACTTTCAAACTTATTGCCCTGCCTTTATTATTACTCCCCATTTTATCCCATCCCTGTATTTTTTTTGAACCATTGCCAGAGCCATTTAAATATTTATTTACAAGGGTCAGCCCTTCATTTAAATATTATTCAAGTATGCAAATATAATAAAGTTATTCCTCTGTTTAAAACCTTTCCCATTGTTATCAGAATAATTTGAAAGTACTTCAATGCATGGCTCTTAAAATCAATTACAGTTTAGCTTTACCCACCTGCATTCTTAATTCTTTCATGCTTCAGTTTTGTTAAGCAATGTATACTTCCTCAAATAGATCATGTTCATGCCTCTATTCTTTGTACATCCTTCTTTTTCTTCCTGAAATGTTTCAACATTTTTTCACTTGCAAATATAAAAATTTACTTATTTAATATATTACTCACCTAGGAATGTTTACTATTGCTACAACCCTTTCTAGTACCACCCTCTGCTCCCCTGTTTTGTCCATGGAAAACTCCATTCTCCCTCTGTTGTCCTGTGTTCTTGTTTAGGGATTATTACTGTTTGGTCTTGTGCTCCTGTTTGTATTTACATAGCCCTTATTACATTGTGTTGAGATAATTAATTTGTCCAATTGCCCATTAGTGAGCTCCTTGAAGGTAGGATTGGTGCCATTAATCTTTCTAACTAAGGAACTTACATAGTATGTTTTCTTATTAAATAGTTACCAAACAAATGAGTAATTAGGGTAGAAGTTTGGATGCTTATAGGATTAGGTCTAACCTCATTCATGAAATAATACTCTGAGTCAACATGGTGTTTATATGTCCTTTTAACAGCCAATATTTTAAGTACATTACTAAGTGTTACGATGTAAAGATGAAAGGGCCATAGATCTTATCTATAGGGAACTGAAAAATTAGCAAGTGAAATAAGATACACATACACACACAGAGATAGCCATAATTACTATAAAAGAGCAAAAGAAACATATACTGGAAAAGAATACAATAAATCTATGAAAATAGAGTTGAGAGGGAATTCCCTACAAGTTAATTCTGCAGTTGGATGAGTTTGGGCAATGGCTTAAATTAGTGGTTCTCAAGTAGAAATGGGTAGGTGAGAGGTGGCTGTATTAGCGTGATCATTGGAGCTCTTTACAGGGTCCATGTAGCAGGGTTCATGCTTTTGGAGAATTAGATGGTTTTGCAAGTATATTCTTCAAATACCAGGTTATTCTGGTATTTCTCACTTCTCATTTACCTTGCCTCCATCACGTTGAAAGTCACCACAAGATAAGAAAAATGGTTTCTGTTTCAACTTCCTGTAAGTTGAAACAATGGCATAGGAAACAATGGCATAGGAAACAATGCCATTAACTGAAAACTCCTAAAATACATAAATAGATAAAATTAATTATTACATAAAAATCATTGTCTTTATGATTTGAAAGTAATGTTATTCTACTTTTAAACATATGTTGATATTTTATTTACAATTTTTATTAGATTAATCTAGTTTATTAATTTATTTTTATAGATCAATTTGCAGATCACATATGTGATTGGCTTGTAGAGTTAGAAGGCACTTAAAATTATCTACTTACCTCTGATCATTTTGGATGTGCAAAAATGGACAGGAGAGGTTAAGTGATTATCTAAGGTCACATAGCAGTTTTGTTTTTAGTAGACTTTATGTTCATTGCAAAATTGAGCAGAGAGTACAGAATCCCCATAAATCTTTTGCCCCACATAAGCACAGCTTGCCACTCCAGAGCAGTGCACTTGTTAGAACTTATGAGCCTACAATGACAGCTCATAATCATCAAAGTCTCTAATTTACAAAGTTCACTCCTGGTGTTGTTTCTTGGATGGATTTTGGAAATATTTTAATAACATGTATCCATTATTATGGGGCCATACAGAATAGTTTAACTGTCCTTAAAATCCTCTGTGCTTTGTCTATTCATTACTCCCTCTCTCCTAACCCCTGGCAATCACTGAACCTTTTACTAACTCCATTGTTTTGCCTTTTTAAGAATATCATACAGTTGGAATCATACAGTATGTAGTTTTTTTTAGATGGATTTCTTTCACTCAGTAATACGCATGTTAATGTCTCCATATCTTTTCATGGCCAGATCACTCATTTCTTTTAGCACTGAATAATATGGCATTGTCAGGATGTACCTAAGTTTAGCCATTAACTTATTGAAGGGTGTCTTGGTTGGTTCCAAATTGTGGCAACTATCAATAAATTTGCAGTAAACATCTGACACAGGTTTTTGGGTGGACATAATTTTTTCCTCTCTTCCAAATATAGATTCCAGTGCTAAGCAAATGAAATGACTCTTGTTAGCATGGATCAAACATATCTTTATGTCTTTTTTCAAGCTATTAACTTTACTTTCTCCTATGAAGGTATAAAATTTCACAATTTTTTCAGTCATCTGACTTAAATCTTCTCTTTGGGGGTATTTTTGCCCCATCATAAAACCAAACTTCGAAATCAATACCAGGATAATTTTCCATCAAGATGCATTTACAGTATCCTGTAAAATAGATGATTTTTTAGAGACTTAGATCTTACCAGCTGAACAAACTGGGAAGTACAGTTTGACTTCTTCTAATACTTTTCTGGTAAATGGCATTGATTTGCCAGTAGGTGAGCACTACCCATCAACAAGGTAAAATATTTTCTATCATTTGAATAGAAAATAATAATCACATTTTAATCACTGAGATATATGCATAACTCTTAAAAACTTTGTACACACCTCCTCTGAATGAAGTATGTTAACCTCTGACCTTTTGGTTATCAGTCTGATGGATTTTAGCCTGTGAACAATTAAAGGAGATATAATGGTTCCCACCGTACATTTCTGATAACCCAATTGTGGCTCCACACATTCTGCTTTATTTGGAAATATATGATTAGCATTTTAAAATCTACAAATACCCCTCTATTTAATGTGTTTTTACTATGTCAGTGTCAAAAGGTGGCCTCACAATAAGTAATATATGAAGCATATAGCCCATAGACCTAACAGTATCTAAGTCCATGTGCACTTTGAGTTGCAATTTCTGGGAAAAGTGGAACTAAGAGTTCCATATAAAGTACAGTGCTATTTTATGTAGTATTTTCAATTGAGTTGCTAACCCAAAATTAACAATCTTAATGTTCACATTATACATAAGTAGGAGGTGAGTTCCTCGTATAATATATATTATGAAAATAAAGATACAACATTCTTGTGATAATCTGGTGAATGAAACTTTAAGCTTGGCTTTTTGAGAAGGCTTTCATTCTGTTGTTTAGCTATCTGTTTCTTTTCCTATTATGCTACATTTCTAATACTAGATTCACATAACTCTTGTCTTCAAAATAGTTATAAAGCTCCAAAGTAGAAGGATATTCCAATTGGCAATGCATTTTCACCTCTTGTTGGACATTCTATAGTATTGAAACTTTCTTATCTCTTATTTTGACAGTAACTTCCAAACCAGCTCTGTAGAAATCAGCAAATGATATTTTATTGAGGAGAGTTTAAACTTTTAAATTTCCCACCTTCTATCCCATGCAAGTTACCATATTCCAAGCACTAGCTCTGTTCCCATCAAGTTCAGCTCCCATCAGGCTTAGCTTCCATCAGGCTCACCTTGCATGGCTACAGCTCTTCTGGCAAAAGCATAGCCTCCAAAAGATCTTTGGGCCATTTTAAAGGTCAAGATTATGCCTCTGAGTTCCCATTTTGAAGAGCTTGGGCTGTTGTAAATAGTGCTGCCATAAACATAGAGGTGCATAGATTTGGAAGCAGCCCACATGTCCATCAGTTAATTAGTAGATAAAAAAAGTTGTGATACATTTACACAATGGAATACTACTCACCATAAAAAAGAACATTTTACTCTTCCTAACGGTATGGATGACCCTGGAGAGTATTATTCTAAGTGAAAATAAGCCAGTCAAAGAAAGACGATTACAACATAATTTCACTTATGTATGGAATCTAATGAAAAAAATAAACTAACAAAGAAAATGGAAACAGACTCATAGATACAGAGAACAGACTCACAGCTGTCAGAGGAGAGCGAGGATTGGGGGTCTGGGTGAAAAGGTGAAGGGATTAAGTAAAAATAAAAATAAAAAAAATCCTCATAGACAGACAACAGTATATTGATTACCTGAGGAAAAGGATGGTGAGGGGAAGTAGGACAGGGTAAAGGGGGGATAAATTATGATGAAAGGAAACTTGACTTGGAGGGTGCTAAGTACACAATACAATATACAGATGATATATAATAGAATTATACCCCAAAACCTATATAATTTTATTAAACAATTCACCCCAATAAATTCAATAAAAAAATAAAATTAGAAAAGTAAAAGCTTGGGCTGATTGCCTCACACAAAAGTAATGGGAACAAATATAGGTCTTTTTACCACCCCACCTCCACTACTCTCTTGTTACTACAACACAATAAAAAGTCATGCAGGAGTTTGAAATTTGGTGGGGGTGCCCAAGCAGCCAAGTATTAAAAAGGAGAATTTACTTGTGAGGAAATTTTTTCCTTCAGGGAAGGTTGTACTGTGTAGCTGTTTGACATATTCCAGAGTCAGATTACTTGGGTTTAATCTTTTACTTTACCATATACTAGCTGTGCAGCTTTTGAAAGCTATTGAACTCCATCAGATCTCAATTTCCTTAAAATTCACTAGTACTTATAGGCTCATTGAAAAGATTAAGTGAATTGATATATATATGAAAGTTTTAGAATAGTAAGAGGTACAAAGAAAAATTAAGTAATTATTAACTACTAGAGGCCCAATGCACGAAATTTGTGCAAGAGTAGGCCTTCCTTTGCCTGGCTGCTGGCACCAGCTTCCTTCTAGCCCTTGGGACCCAGGCATCCCTTGCAGCCACAGCATCTTCCAGAAGGACATCCGGTCTAATTAGTATATTATGCTTTTATTATTATAGATCATTACTAATTTATTAGAGGCCCGATGCACAAAGATTCGTGCAGAATAGGCCTTGTTTCCCCTGGCTGCCAGCACCGGTTTCCCTCAGGCACCCCAGACCCTGGCCTTCGCTCTGGCTGCTGCCTCCTACACCTTCGCTCCAGGCCGGAGCGCCTTCTGCCTTCACTCCAGGCCAGAGCCACCTCCCGCCCACTCTGGCCGGCTTCTTGGCCATTGCCCAGAGGTTGGACCTGGGCGACTGGCCAGGGCTTGTGGGAGGCTTGGCTTCCTTCTTTGTTGGGGTGATGAAGGAAGCCAAGCATCTCTCCCACACTAGCCGGCTTTGTGGCTCCAGCTGACGCTGCCAATTTAGGGCTATGGGCACCGCCATCTTTGTAGCAGAGTGATGGTTAATTTGCATATTACCCTTTTATTAGTATAGATAAATTAAAAAGTAAAGTTTATATATGTGAAATTGTTAATGGAGAGAAGAGGTCCTCACCTCCCCTGGTTGCTAGTGCTGTTGGATTTCTTGCAACATCCACCTGACACAATACATAGTTATTACAATAGTATTGGCTATATTCCCTATTCTGCACTTTGCGTCCATGTGACTATTTTGTAACTGGCAATTTGTGCTTCTGAATCCCTTCACCTTTTTCACCCGCACTCCCCAACCATCTGGAAACCATCAGTTTGTTCTCTGGATCTTTGAGTGTGTTTAGAATCTTGGTGCCTCTTATTTGGACAGTTAGAAGAGTACAAGTGTGTACACTTTCTGTGGAGAACTTGAAGTGGGGTTTCAGTCTTTTCATGACCTACATAGCATTAGTGCAGTGTCAGTGACAATGATCCTTGCATCCCCCTTCCTCTACCCACCTCAGATGGATGTGATTTTCTAAAGGAAAAGATATAATTCAGGGTCTTGCTGAGGGGACCAAAGATGCTCTGTGTGTCAAGGTGATTCAATGCTAATTAGGTAAAACCAGATCTGGAGGAGAAACTCCTGATGTGTAGCCCTGTGACATAATCAGAGTGGAAAAAGGACAGAAAAAAAAAAATCTTTACTTGGAGCCAATAAATTATCCTTAGCAATTTACTTACTTAGAGTCTAGTACTACTTGGTAGTTTCCAGCAATTTAGTACTATATTTCATTCTGTCCACACAGTTACCTTGCAAATGAGGCAGGGTAAGTATTTTTATAATCATTTTACAGAAATATAAAGTGTTGCCTAAGGTCATGAACATGATGGATGTCCAAAATGGACCCCAGGTCTCGGTCTCCTGACTTTCAGTTTAAGTGCTTTGGAACAGCGCCAAACTCTAAGACATGGTGATCTTTCTGGTATCACTTAAAAATTAGACTCACATATGTATTTGGTATGTATATATAAAAGCACACATACTTTTTATTATAAACTTATATGTGCTCATTGCAGAAATATTGATTGGGAAATAAAGAAGAAAATGTGTACCATATACCATTGATACTTGGTGTATTTTCTAGGGGATCAAGTGAAATTTTGCTGCAAGCAGGAAGATTCCACTTGATTTCCTTGGGTTAAGGTGTATTTGAGAAAGAATGTTAAGAAAATTTTTGTATGTTTGACTTTAGAAATATCTGATGCCATTTCCTTCATCAAATTTACTTGGGTATACTCAACCCATCTCCTGAGAGCTGGGCAGACTATAAATTGAAAGTGTGTGTAAATCTTTAACCCGTACAATCTTGACTTTTTCCTCTTTTCATATTTAACAGAATACCGAATTCTGGCTAACCATCTACTACTAAGTCATTTCCTCCCCCTCTCCCTTCCAAAATGTGCTTCTTCTCTCACCTACTTTATTCCAAGTCAAGTGAAAAAGGAGAGTTATCAAAAAAGTTAAGTTACTCTCTCATTTATAACTGATTGTGACCCTAAGTAAGTTACTTCACTTTTCTGAGCCTCAACTTTGTCATCTTTAAAACAAGTTTGGCTCATATGATTTTTGAGTCTCTCTCCAGCCCTAACTTTCTCAGATTCCATTATTAAATAACTTCATGCCGGAGTGTGAGTGCCTGGTAACTCTGACCTCCTAGGAAAAATTCCAAGTGTGTCTTCTTGTTAGCATATATTGATTTATTCACATATTCCCTCAATCTTTTAAGTATTCATCTAATATATCTGTTACATATCTATTAAGAACTAGAGATGCATGGATCTTGTAAACAAGAGAGTCCCTGGTATCATGAAGCTTATATTGTAATGAGAATATAGATGAGTAAACAGGTAATTATGAAAAGTTGAGATATTACTAAATGGAAAGTACAAGAATCTCTGCCCTGTTTGATGGGTAGCAGTGCGGAGTAGGCCTCATTTGGAGCAATATTTAATTGTAGTTATGAATAAATCAACTTTTAGACATTTTATTATGCATATTTTTTTATTATTGCATTCTAATTATATAGATCATAACACTTCTAATATAATTGCTTGTTATTATTTTTATGCAAGGAATTCATAGACATCAGAAAAACTATTTTGAAATCATTTATAATGTAGTATTAAGAAGTGAGAGGAATTTTAATTGATCTGTGGGTCTGATATAATGAGTAGCAGTAATACATACAGACATTCTTTGTCTTGACAAAATGTACCCTTGCTTGGGTTAGATTAAATTTCCTTCAACAGGGCAGCCTTTGTTGTATCTCTTACAGACTTTAGAAATTTCATGACATCAGTGCCCCCCGTTCCTTTATTTTCTGATTCTGATGGCTCCTCAGATGGTTGAGTATTTTTGGACTGCCTTGCAGGAATCACAATATACTTAGCTACTATTTGCAAATGGTAATTTCTCAGGGAGACCATAGCATCCACACAGCCATTATAAATTGCCAGTAGGCTATCATCCCCTTCTGAAAGGACAAACTCGCGAACTGAAGGTTTTGACTCTAATGAGCGAAGAAATTTCCGGTGAGCTGGTGGCATATATGTTCGCATTTCCTGGAGGAATTCAGCAGATGATGCTGAAGGAACAAACGAAAGGTGAGTTAGTAGAGAAACTGAAGCTTTCCACAATCCAAGGAGGAAGGGCAGAGGAAGGACACGGGGGCGGGGGGAGGTTGGGGAGATGACAGGCCAACGGTGTGGCATAAGACAATAAGTTTATAACCATCCTGCTAGAAAGCTGTTAGTCTTCTTACTAATAATGGCAGTTATATAAAATATGCTTAATTTTGAAAGCCTGATGAGGTAAACTCATTCTTTCATAATATTGATTTTTGTTTGTGCTTCCTTTCTCATTTTCCTACTCTATTTGATCCTTTGAAGAAATCAATGATATATAAAATTTGTACTTGACAGATTATGAAACCAAATCCAAGAAAGTTTAAAAGATAATTTTAAATAAGTGAATGAACTAAGAAAAAAAAAGCATATTTTCACCTAGACCTATCAAATATAAGATTAGGAGAAAAGAGAAAAGAAGTCCTTTTTATAAGCTCTTAGGAGTTTAATGAATGTGACTTATCTTCTAACGTGGGTTGGTTGCATTGCCCCTGGATTGCTGGGGCAGCAGGATGGCTGAATCAGAGCATTGTTAATCCTCTTCTTATCACTGAAGACTCCACCTCCCCAATTTCTACGCACAGTCCTATCTCATTTGCAGGTGACTTTCTCTTTCTGAATCTGACTGTACATTTCAGAACCTGTCATATAGGTTTTATCATAGTCCATCAAGCTTTATAAATATATGTTTAAATGTTAAGATCAAGAGGATGATAAAGTTGGGTTTGAGTTTTGGGTTCAGTACTTTCTAGCTGGTTAACAGGGAGCCAGTCACTTATCCTCTTTAACTTTCTACTTCTTCCTCTGTGAAATGGGATGATGGCAACACAAGCTCTACTTTACTGATTCTCCTAAGAGTACCAGATAAGCTCAGGTTAGATGCTGATGAGAAGGTAATTTTTTAGATATTAAAAAACTATTTTATTAATATAACAGATGATTATTATTTGTCATTTTCTACTCACCTTCATCAGAACTATGCTGGATGCCCAACAGAACATCAAAGCACTGAAAGATGCTGCTTTGGGCTGCGCTACCCCCAGAGAACATTTTTGGGGTGTCCCAGAAGCCTTCATACAGTAGCCCCTCTGGTATTTTGGCATTGCCTTTCCAGCTAGATCAGGAAGGAAAGAAAATCATTGTTTGGAATAACTGCCAAATTTTCAGATATGAAATCTTCCAATAGAGGAGAATGGAAGGTGACACCGGATAGATTTCAATCTTCTTCTTTCATATTTCCCTTTCCACCCATGTGCATGTGTGAGAATAATAAGTAATATGGCTTTGAACAAATTTGGCCTGAGTATTTTATGAATGGAACCTACCTTTGCACTAGCAAAGATCATTCCTCTCTCTTTAAAATGACTAGCTTTTCTGCCCGTACTCCAGCATACACCTAGCCAAGTATTAACAGAGGGAACAGTCTATTCTTTGTCTACAACACATATTTTAGGATATTAAAAAAATGTTTTCTAAACACAATGGAGAGTGGTAACCATCAGTGGGGACTTGTGTATTCTTTGTGTTGATTATATAAGAAAAAAATTCAAGCATAAAGCTACTTACCCAGACAAGTAGATGCGAAGAACATTGAAAAACAGGTTTGGGTCCACATATTCTGTAAAAAGATAGAATGTGTTTAGTTAAGTAGCATCAGTGTTCTAAAGGTAAATTAAGATATTTTAAACACCTGACAGTAGATTTCAGTAGAGGCTGCAGGAAAGGCATGTCAGTGTTTGTAGAGAAAGGCCCTGAGGACAACCTCTCACTCACTTGCCCTCTCCCAGGTGAGCCACACTCATTTCTTGTGCCTCCTGAAGGGGTTCTACCACAGGGCTAGGACACAGCTTGTGTACAAAAGCCTGGATCCACCTACCACTCACCCTCAGATCAATTAAACAGTCAGCATTTCTTTAAGGCTACTTCATGTGCTTACTAACACAACAGATAAGTTACTTCCATAAAGAAACAAACAGATCTCAGCAAAAAGAAAAACAGAAACAAAAATTCCAACAGTCCTATGGACCACATCCCTACCCACCCCCCTCCCATACACATACACAAAGCTTGCTAATGTCTCTGATTTTCTAAAAAAAAATATATTTTTATTGATTTCAGAGAAGCAGGAAGAGGGAGAGAGAAACATCAGTGATGAGAAAGAATCATTGATAGGCTGCTTCCTGGGCATCCCAGACTGGGGATCAAGCCTGCAATCCAGGCATGTGCCCTTGACTGGAATCGAACCTGGGACCCTTCAGTTCATAGGTTGACACTCTATCCCAGTGATGGCAAACCTATGACATGCGTGGGTTCACGCATTTTTTTGGTTGATTTTTCTTTGTTAAATGGCATTCAAATATATAAAATAAATATCAAAAATATAAATCTTTGTTTTACTATGGTTGCAAATATCAAAAAAAATTTCTATATGTGACAAGGCACCAGAGTTAAGTTAGGGTTTTTCAAAATGCTGACATGCTGAGCTCAAAAGGTTCGCCATCACTGCTCTATATCCACTGAGCCAAACCAGCCAGGGCAGCTAATGTCCCCGATTTGAGAGTCAGTCTTCTTACCAAGGACCACTCAGCAGTAACTCAAATCCCAGTGACACAGTCACATATTTGTTAAGGCCTCCCAGTAGCACAAATTTTCTTCTGCAAAGTATGCTTACATACTTTTATGGTCATTATTGTTTTGTAGTCATTTTGCAATTACTTTTGAGTTCAATGGTTTTCTTTGTTGTTTCTTACTTAATTTGTGAAAAAGCAGAATTTGTATATAGAGTTCCTATCAAGCAGAAGATAAGTCTTTGAGAATTTAAAACAGTCTGAACCCTTGACAACTTTCTCCAAGGTTTTTAGTGAGAGGTAAGGATGGTTCTTTGAGTTAAATAAATGCAGTTTAGCCCAGCCAGTGTGGCTCAGTGGTTGAGCGTCAACCAATGAACCAGGAGGTCACTGTTCAATTCCCCATCAGGGCACATGCCCGGGTTGCAGGCTCGACCACTAGTAGGGGGCATACAGGAGGCAGCCAATCAATGATTCTTTCTCATTATTGATGTTACTATCTCTCTATCCCTCTCCCTTCTTCTCTCTGAAATCAATAAAAACTTTAAAAAAATTTTAAAAATACATGCAGCTTGGAATTCTGGCTACAGTTTTTACTACCTATGTAATATTAAGTCATTTATCTTATCTCTCTGAATTTAAATTCCCTTCTCTATATTATGAACATAATAAAAGCTACTAGTTGAAAAATATAAAGATTTAGTGAGATACAATAAAATGAAAGCACACTCTCTAAGTGAGAGTGTCTTCGTTTCCATTTTGTCAACAACACTATATCTTAGATAGTAAGAAACATTTGTAGGAGGCCGACAACATCACATTGCATAAAATACTTACTATGAATTCGGTGAAACACTTCAACGGTTTTTCTCAGACAAGAAGTTATATCACTCAGTGCCTTTTTCAAAGTATCTTGGTCCTGATTCTGTACTGCCTTGAATATAGTTGGAATTACCTTAAAAAAAAAACACACTTAAGATTTTCTAACATTAAACAGTGGCATGGAATAAAATCCTCCTAAATCTTAATCCCTGTATTAAACTTGGGATTTTGCACTTCTTTCTTGAGCTGAGTACTCTCCAATTGGTTGGCTAATTTTCTTATATATCCTTAAGCATGGTCTTGTCTTTCTAAATTTGTTATTTAGAGATAAGTTTATAGAGTTTTATATCTTTCTATTTCTAATAGTCATAGCCATTAGATTTATGTCACCAAATGGTATAGTTCCCATGTAAATTGCATTGAAAATATTCCTTTTATTGAGATTTCAAACTTGATTTTAAAGATATGGCTCCTACATTTTACATTTTACACAGTGCACAAAAAATAAATAAAATATTTGTTACTGCCAGATGGTCCTTTACCTCAAATTAAATAATCAAACATTATGTTTAATCAGGATAAAGTCACTTTATGCATACATAACAAAGTGGTTACTAAGTAATTTCACTGCTTATATGAATTAAGATACAAATTTTCCAGGATGATTGACATACTTTTATTGCAGAAGCAGCTTCTATTTCCACCAATAGAGAAATCAGAAAGAATCCTTTACCGGAATCCCCACCAGGAAATGAAAACAGAATGTCCATGTTCCTAAGAAAAATCAGCCCCAAAAGTCAAAGATGTAGCAAGAATATGGGTATATTTGCTGACTACTTTCTAGTTTTTAAACATTCTTACTTGTCTTGTTTTATTTTCAAAATAATCATGTGAGATAAGTATTACAGGTTTTACTATCTCCAATATATAGTCAGGAATATTAATGTTAAGTCCATTGTCTAAGATCATATCATTAACAGAAGATTAAGCTGGGACTTTAAATGCCATTCTAGAACTTGGAACTAGAAATTCCAAGACCATTTATGTTATTGCATTAATTTTTTACATGCATGTATATATGCATACACACATACATACATATACTCATATGTACATATACACACCCTCAGGGTTTACAGAGATATCTGTGCAGTCTAATTTTAAAAAGTAGTCTTTGTGCTTAAATAACTATATTCATATCCATACTTTTATCTGTGAATCTGATTCAATTTTTCAGTGGTTTATATATGCCTTACAAAGGAATTGACTGACAAATTCAAATAACTGAATAGACCCTATTTACTTTCTGACTGAAGTTTTGAACTGATGTAAACAGGTCTCAGTATCTGTATATCCATGAGTTTCATGGTGGTTAAATTCATGGTCTCTGAAGCCAGACCACTCTGTAGCTGTTACTTTAAACATTGATATTCTTTCTGTTTCTGCATTAGGATTCTCATCTGTAAAATAAGACTGATAATATCCTCTCACTTAAAAACATTATCTAGCTTCCCATTTACTTTAAGATACTGTTTAAATCTCTTATGATAGCCAAAAATCCACATAATCTTTAAAAAAAATTTATGTCTTCATTTCTTTCTCATACTATTACTTTCACCATTCATTTATCAGTAACACCAGCTTTCCTTCAGTTCTAATAATGTCCCAAGATTTTTTTCTTTTCTATTGAATTTATTGGGGTGATACTGGTTAACAAATTATACAAATTACTAGAGGTAAGGTGCACGAATTCATGAACCAGTGGGGTCCCTCAGCCTGGCCTGTGGGATCGAGCCAAAAACAGCTCTCTGAATCCTCCGAGGGGTCCCGGATTGCGAGAGGGTGCAGGCCAGGCCGAGGGACTCCACTGGTGCACGATCGGGCAGGGAAGGGATGCAGGAGGGCTCCAGGGCATGTCCAGCCCATCTCTCTCAGTCCTGATTGGCCTGACCCCAGCAGCAAGCTAACCTACCAGTCTGAGAGTCTACCCCCAGGTGGTCAGTCCACATCATAGCAACTGGTCAACTGGTTGACTGACTGCCCCTGGTGGTCAGTGCACATTATAGTGAGCAACAGAACACTTAGCATATCATTAGCATATTATGCTTTGATTGGTTGAACAGATGACCAGATGACTGGACACTTAGCATATAGGTTTTTATTATATAGGAATACACTTACTTTATCCTCACTCTTGTTTTTATCCTCCACTATGAACACTCTCATTAATTTTTTTTCCTTTTAGCTAATTCTTACTTATTTTTGAGGGCTCCGCTTAAATAACTAAATATAGGGATTCCTCCTTTATCGCTCTTATTTGGTTGAAGCTTCCAGTACTTCATCTTCTTACCTCTTCCCTTCATTATGCATCAATTTACATAATTTTCACATGTCTCCTTTCCTCCCCATTCATCAGGGCATGCTTATACCTATGACATTTACCTTATTTCCCTAGCTATTAGCCTTTGCTTAATATATAGATAAAAATAAAGCAAGAATTTGGTCAAAAAGAACAGCTTAATGTTTCTGGCCACTGAGTTCATTAAGTGATAGGTATACAGATATATGCATTTTGTATTTAGACCTATTAATTACATTTATATATATGCAAGTATTACTTTCATATATATCTATAGCTATAATATCAAACAGCCAGTCACACCACAGTCATAGATACAATTCAGGACTGGGATTATTTGCTCTTTAAACAATTACTTGAACTACTTTTTGCCTGAATTAAATTGACCTTTAAAAAATACATTTGGAATATATTGATAAACCTATATTCACTTTAAATAACAAATAATTCTTACACTAAAATAAGAACCAAATACTTACTCATAAGTCATGGGCCTTATGAAAGCAGCAATAAAGCAAGGAACCAATTGGAAGAGAGAAAAAAAAAACAATTTAAAAATCAAATGGTTTCAAGTTATAGTTATTAGACTTAATACTATTATTATTAAATTTAATGTCTATTATAAAACAATGTTATTAGATTTAATTGTACTACTAAAGGTAAGACATAGTCAGATAAAAAATCTGATTTTTATATTTTTCAAGTAGTCATTAAAAACACTTAAGTTAGGATTTTATAAAAAAACTAGCCCTAATTGGTTTGGCTCAGTGGATAGAGCGTCGGCCTGCGGACTGAAAGGTCCCAGGTTCGATTCTGGTCAAGGGCATGTACCTTGGTTGCGGGCCCATTCCCAGTAGGGTGTGTGCAGGAGGCAACTGATCAATGTTTCTCTCTCATCGGTGTTTCTAACTCTCTATCCCTCTCCCTTCCTCTCTGTAAAAAGTCAATAAAATATATTAAAAAAAAAAAAACACAAAAAACAAAAACCTAGAGGCCAAGCACATGAAATTGCGAGGCCCTGCCCACCAGCGCACGCCTCCCCGCCCCCGCCACCTGCCCACTGCCCCATCATGGCACCAGAGGAGAGCATGGAAGCCTCGCGCCTGCTGTAGAGTTTTGAGTGTTGCTTCCTGGCAGTGGGCATGCTGCGCTCCTTCCCCTGGCAGGTGGACAGCGGTGCGCTCTGAGTGCAAGCGGTGGGTGACAAAGGACTGGTGAGGGGGTTACTATGGGCTCTCACCCCCTCCCTCCCTGACACGGGATGGTCCTGCCTCCTCTGGGCACCTCCCTGCTTCTGCCCGTCTCCGGAGCAACGCTGAGCCTCCGCCCCACCGTGCACCAGCCTCCTGCTGAACAGCCGTTATGGCATGAGGGTGTCACAACCATTAGCATATCAGCTCTTTATTGTATAGGATTAAAATTAAATATGTAATACACATAAATAGTCAAACTAGTTTTAACTAATAAAATCTTTCCTAAATCAAGTTCTTTCATTTTGGACCATTCCCATGTGTAAAATATTGTTTTGTAGATATACACACAGAGCCATTATCCCTTTATTGTAACAGATCCCGACACTAAATTCTGAGCAGGCTGCTCTAAGAAACCCAGACATTGACTGCTGAAGATGTTGACTCTTAAACTCAACTTGATGGTTAAAAATTAAATTTGTAGAATCTCAGAAACATGTTAATCAAGAGAATCTAGACACAAAGACTGCATATTCTATGATCTCATCACTATAGAATGCAATAAAAACTAACTTCTGATATGACAAATCAGAATATATTTACCTGGGGTTAGAGAAGGGAATTGAAAGGAAAGAGCCACGAAGGAATTTCCTGAGGTGATAGAAATATTCTGTATCTTTTTTAGGGTTACACAAGTGATTATAATAGGCTGATGAAACTGAACATTTGGGATTTGTGCATTTCATTGTATGTTAATTGTACGCCTCTCTCTCATATAGGTGCAGTATATTTGTGGTTATAGATACTTCAAAACAACCTTACCCCCAAACATAAAAGAAAGCTGTATTGCCAAAAATTAAACCAATGACTAACCCCCTTTTGATCTAAATAGCATGTGCTCCTTTCGCTTTTAATATAATAACTGTTTACATACCCACTGGGATCCTTTTTCTTCCAGTTTGCCAAGACACAGTCTGCATAAACTAGAATGGGAGGCAATCCCAGCTTCTCAGAGAGGCTGCAGTAAGGGACAGCAATATTGCGTGGCAGGACCTAAGTAAAACATAATGTTTAGTGTAGACTTTAAAGTGCCTTACCTTTTCTTCTGCTTCCTGAGTGCCAAATATGAGCTATTATATGGAATGGCACTTTGAAAACAAACAAATGTAATTTCTCTTCTTCGTTTTATAACGTAGTCCTGGTTAATTGTCAAAAGTTTGGGTTTTTGATTTGCACTGATGTGGTCATAATCTAATCATAGAGAAAAACAGAGGTAGAGAGCAAGGAGAACAATGCTGTATCCTTGACTGTCTAATGACCCTGTGAGTTATTCGTTTATCCATCCCATGAATATCAGTTTGGCAACTACTCTATGCAAGATACTCTTTATACACCCATAACATAAAGATAATTAATTGTCTCAAAGAAGTTCAAAGTCATTTGTAATGAAGGCATTTGGGTGTGATACATACTAAAAGTGTAAGAAGATGGCTGCTCTTGGAGCACAGGGCGGACAGAAACCCTCTACAGGGTGATTTCTTAGAAAAACTCCCCATAGAGTGGCATTAATGCTTGGCCTTGAATGCTTACCTGTGTTGGGTGGAGGAATTACACCTGTTTAGTGTTTCCATGCAAAATATGTCAGCTGGAGTGATTTTGTTGGCTTTTCTCAGCTCTTTCACGCACCCTTCCTCAGAAGCTTATGTAAGTGCTGGGTTTGGGAGTGAAACTACAGCTCAGCCTCCTTTTCCCCTCAATTCTTCTTTTCTGGAACCTGTTACTTGCAGAATTCTGCTTGTTTTGGGCCACACAGTAAAAGGCTCCTATCTCCATGGGGGTGATCCTGATGGGTAAGTACACTCAGCAGGTCCGTGGTTGCAACATACTCAAGCCACATTCTCCAACTATTAGTTAATAAGCTGATATTTTACCTTTCACCTGCCTGATTTCTTATCCACTGTATTTGGTTGATAATGAGATGGCCCCATGTAATAATTACAGTCATGCTATCATCAGCAGCCGATGGCTGGAATATGCATATCTAACAGGCAAAGGACAGGGATATGTGGCCGATCTGGCACAGTGGGCGGTGGGACTTCAGAAGTAGAGATGGTAGGACTATGAAGCCCACTCCACAGTTCTGTAAAAACCATGGGAGCTGTAATTCAAGTGGCATCAATTAGCTTAACACATCTGGAAATGACGATTTAACCAAAATAACAAAAATGTTAGAATCCAATCATTGACTATTAAAAGAACAGTTGGATGTATGCTTCCCTTTGCAGACCTTGTGTCACTGAGAATTGAAACATTCTGTTTGGCAAGTGCTGTTCACATATTTCAAAAGGAAATAAGTCATGTCCCTCTTTGAATTAGAGAAAAGATCAAAAGGGAACAGAGGGGGAAATGTTTAATCAAATAAGTAATTTGAAATGACTTAAGAAAAAGAAAGGAAACGTTCAAACACATCCTAATCTATGATAGACATTCAGATAACTGTCAAGAAACTCAATTGATAATTTCTTGCCAATTCTCCAGCAAAAAATGGGCTTTATATTGATGTAGCTTATTTTTTGTGCATTTACTTTATCCTTCCTACAATTTCTTTACTTAAATTTTTAAAATCTTTTTATGTATTTTTTTATTGCCAGCTCCTAATATCTCTTTCAACATAATATGGCACACAAAACTGGATACATTATAAAATACATTTCTATGTTTTATGTTATAATTCTGATCTCCAACCTAGTAAATTTATTTTCTTTTGATTCTTCTATGTACAGTTTGGTCTACACATTTTTTTTCTAGTCTCGCTTTCTTTTCTGCTCCCCTTCTCTTTGGATAAGCTTTACCCAATCTTTCCAGAACTAATTCAAATTCCACTTTCTTGAAGCATTTCATGATAATATCAAATATTTGTTTAACTCCCCTGGACTCTCATACATCTGTACCTAGAATATATTGTGCTGTATTATTGATGCTGCATTATAGATTTCTTATATATATAATGCTTACGTATTTAGCTAGACTCAGATTCTAGCAAGTCCAGTGAGACCGTGCACTCAGCTAAATGTTAAGCTAGGTTGCAGGACTGGAGCTGATCTTAAACTTTTTGTGTCATCACAAAACTAGACAGGGCAGTTTCATAATTATCAGGAAGTAAAAGGTATCCCGTGGTTATGCAGAGCAACTTTTCCTCTTTTGTAGGTGTGAGGGGAGGTCTCATCGCTTAGGTGGACTGTACATGAATTGTTTTATACTTTAACAAATCATGGAAAGAAAAAGCAAAAATAAGAAATGTGTTAAAAAAGGAAAAACTTTAAATGGAAGAAGGTGCTTTTGGAATCTGTTTTATCCCTTTTTTTTCTGTGATTTAAAGTTAATTATTACAGCCTGTATTGCTTTCATGTAATTAGGGCTGCCAGATAAAATACAAGCTGATATTATTTTAAATTCAAAGTTGATGAGAGTAGAATGAATCTAATATATAATATTCTCTCCCATGCTGACAGATGCAAGATAGCATTTTAGCATTAACTAAGAATAGCTATATAATTTTTATATCTCCCAAAAGTAATGTAATAACTATAGAATTGCATTGCAATGGTAAAACACTAAAAACAAGGAAAGTATTTTTCAATACCAGTTTGAATAAATAAAGTTCATAAACTTAATGAAAAATTATAAAGTGATTTCAAATGATGACTAGTACAATAGTATAGTAACTTTAAAAAAATGCTTACAATATAAATTAAGAGAAAGAAGCAGAAATATGCTTATTTGCACAGAATGGAACAACTGTTTTATAATTAGTAAAACACTAAAAATTCAATAATGATCACAGTTGAAATTACAAAGTCAGTGAATAATTTTTTTACCTCTTTTTCTATTTTCCAAGCTTCACAAAATGCAGCTATAATAGTTTTTGAATGTTTTTTACATCATGAAAAAATGTAAATTGGATGTAAATTTTTCATGGAGCAAAAGAAATATAAAATCTCCACACCTTACGGACATCATCACCTTGGCCCCACACATATGCCATGGTAATATACCCCAGGGCCAGATGTGCGAGGCGCTGCAACCTGTGTCCTTGGAGATCATCGATGCTGAGCATTGGTAACTGAAAATAAATGAAGAAGTTGACTCAAATCAATATGGATAAATACTATGTCTCCAAAAACAAATAAAATATTAAGTTATAAGAAAGATGACCAATGTAATAGTTACTCAAACCTTCTCAACTTTTGCACGTAGTTCATCGTTCTTAATCAGGTCAGGAAGATTTTTAGCAATGGAAATCCAGGCATCATAAGGGTAAGGTAGTTCCTCCTTTAAAAAAAAATACGACATTTTTTCACCAGTGGAAATTATTGTAAAATAGTCTTTGCTTCCATTGATAGTCTGTATTGACTCTAAATCAATTCCTTTCAATGAAGCCCCAACACACACTTGCCTATTTAGCTTTATCAACACCTTCTCTGCATTCCTCCTCTTCTCTCAAGCACTCTCATTTGCCTCTTTTTCAAAGGTCACCTCCAAACTTCCTCTAAAATCTTCCTGACTACTGCAGTTTACACTCATATTCCCAATTATGAACCCTATGTATTACATACCTTTTCCCATTTTAAGTAATGTTTTAATAACTGATTTTTTTCTACTCAGCTAGATTTTAAGGTTTTTTAAATAGGGGAAAAATGAGATTTATTCAATACAGTGGCCCGGTGCATGGAATTCGTGCACATTAAAGGGGAATTAATTAGACAAAATATTTTAATATTGCTTTTTTCCCTTTCTCTATAATAGAAATGTTAGAGATGAAAGAAAATTAGTAAAATTTATATGAAAATCTCCCTCCTGTCAGAGTCTGGGGCATGCTGCGGGATCCAGAGTCAAGTCCCCGCCCACCCACATGTGCCTCGAAATCACACAAGACCCAGACCCAGCCGGCCCCACCCCTGTCAAGCCCCGAAGGGCAGGGCGTGCAGTCTCAGGTGCACTGGCCTGGCGCCAGGGTGGGGGTGTGAGGGTGCAAGGGCACGAGGGTCGGAGGGTATGATGCCCATTTGCATATTAGATCTTTATTGTATCAGATCAGTAGTAGACTAGGCACTTCACTCAGTAATTTCTTATTTAATTATTGTAGTGACCCAAAACATTGTTGTCTCAATGTCATAAATATGGAAAGCATGGCAGTTTACTAACTTGTTTGGTATATATAGCTTATTATGATTAAAGTTTGTTTCTATCTTTCAACAGCCCATGCACTTTTTACATCTTACTACCTGATGGAAAGGGTCTTACCATGCTGCTAATTCTATATTTCCTACAGGACTTTTCACAGTACTGGACACATAGGAAATGGCATATATATCCTGCTTTGGTTCATGTAGGCTTATTTTTCGCCCAATAAGTTCAAATAAAACCCAAATGGAAGTGTCTCCTTGAATCTTATATTTATAATCTCATTTTAAGGGAAACATAAAAACAAAAGACCTAGGAAACACTCTAAAACGAGTTTCAGATCCTCAGACAACTAACTCCCCATATGCCTTGATCCTATCTCTTCTTCAAAGCTACTTCCAGACATGCACTTGGTGTAACCAATGCTAACCTCTGGGGATGGAGTACAAATCAACAAATTAAGTCAAACAAACATGGATGAAATTTTGAGCTGCAAAACAAAGTTAATATTATAAATGAGATATAAAACAAGAAGACAAATCTATAATAATAAAGCATAATATGCAAATCAACTGAATGGCCAAACAGCAGAACGACCATCTGGACGACCACACTATGACACCCACTTGTGCCAGGCCTGCCTAGGTCCCACAAGTCCCACAGAGGGAGGCCCAGGCCACTGGCTGGCAGGGCAATCAATCGGGGGGCTCCACATTCGCCCCAAAGAAGGAGGCCCAGGCTACCTGGTCAGCGGCACTGCAGCGAGTGGGCGGTGCCTCCCTCTATGGGGCGATCACTCACGGGGCTCTCGGACTGTGAGAGGGCACAGGCCAGTCTGAGGGACCCCTGCCCCACACGTGCACAAATTTCGTGTACTGGGCTTCTAATATACTATAAAATTCAAACATTTTCAGGGGCTGCAAACAATTTCAGGGTGAGTCTTACCCTGTTAGAACAGATTTTTAGAAAAGAAAGATCTAGGCAGTATATTTGCTATCAAGTCACCTCTCTTGTTTACTCTGAATTATTCTCCCTAACCACACAAATGCTGTGCTCTTGTGCTTTTATTATTCATATATATTTTTGCTGTGTGTTTCATTGCACAGCACACCAAATTATTGGTTGTTATTTTTCCCCAGAGTACAGAAATTCATTTTTTGTTACATATCATGATTAGTATAATATTTCATAGAAATTTCAACAAATGTAAAATTCAATCATAATATACTTCTGGTTCATAGGATACCTATATGGTATGATACAAATAAATGAAATGTAATAAGAGGACCATTCAATTATGCTAGACTAGAGAATGTATTTTGTATCCATATGGAATTAGTAGACATTATTTTCCTTTGAAATAGGAAGCTTATTGATTATAAGAGATGGGATGAAGTTTTTGAGCTTATTATTTGCAGAAAATATCTTCATTAAAGAACATAAAGAAACCCTTAATTTTGAGGTGTATGTTTCAAATCATTGAATCTAACTTCCTAAGCATCTCAAGTGGTAGCATTGTTTTTTTGTTTGGGGTTTTGCTTTAACCCTTGGAATCAGTTGTAGAGGTTTCCATAATTAGTGTGATTGTTTTATTTTTTAAGAGAACTGACTTTTTTGGAGGTGGTGGGGGGTGGTGAGGGAGACTAAATATGAGGTTTTTTAGATTCTGAAAAAAGATTTTTTTTAACTGTACCATTGATAAGTACATCCTTGAAATAAGCCAATCTGGTAATTGTGTGTGCTTGTATAGGGAGGGAGCAAGTCTGACTAGTATTGATTTGTAAATATAAAGTAAGCTAGATGTTTTTAGCAATAAAATTAAAAGCCATACATCGTATTCTTAAATCAACTTAATAATCTGAAGAAAAAAGAATGGATTGGGAGAAAGAATTTGCTCTTGGTTTGCCTGTATTACACAAGAAATTATTGGGATTTTTTTTCCAAGTACCGTTAGATTAGAAGCTCTGACTAAAAATGTGTTTGTTGCATTTAAAGGTGTTTTCTAGAGCATGGACTCTATTTGCACCACAAACAGGGACATATTGACATACATTATTGTAGCAACATGTAACTGGTTCTTAGAAATACTCTCCTAGAATCTCACTGTCTTGTTAAATCCAAGAGTGGAGGTGAGGAAGGGAAGCATGCTTAGTTATCTCTTAAGAGAGTCAGCAGAGTATGATGGTTTTCAGATCATGGACTCTGGAGCCAGATAGATTAGGCTCACATCCTATCCCTGCCATTGCTAGCTTTGTGAGTTTCGATAATTACTTAAATTATGCACAGCTTCCATTTCTCATCAGGTTAATAACAACATACATTTTAGGATAGTTGTGAAGATGGAAAAGTCAATATTTATAACTGGCTTTACAAAGTTACATAAATATTTGACAATAAAAATATTGAATTGATGATAAGAGAGTTTTCATAGCAGTCTTTGGAATACAAATTTGGGAAATGTAGTTGTTAAGGTAAACATGACCCGCATTTCACTTTGTACACAAAACTTTTTAAAATTTTTGTTTTAGTTTTTCCTTCACCATTTATCCTCTCTATGCCCTCTTTCTCCTCCACCCATCCCACTCTACCCCCTCAATCACCATACTGTTGTCTGTGTCGATGAGTTCTCTCTCTCTCTCTCTCTCTCTCTCTCTTTCTCTTTTTCCTTTTTGGCTCAACCTTCTCACCCCCCAAACCCCTCACCCCCATACGGAGCTATTTGCCTGCTCTTTATCTATGAGTCTTTGTAGAAAAAACAATTTTTTTAAAAAAAGGTAGTTCTGACTCCTTTGACTCTTATGCTTAGTGACAATAAACAATATTAATATAACACATTTGTTAGATGCTCCATCTCAGAAACCTAATCAAAGTATACTAGTAAACATACACTTTGTAGAATTTAAGGTATACCAGCTAAGAAAGGGGATTCCTTTGACTCATGAATCAGTCATTACTGTGTGTGTTTTTTCAAAATGCACTCAGAAAATCCAATTGTATGAAACCAAAATACTTCTACTGTGTCCTTATCTCATCACCCTCTGTATCTGTGTAAGATAAGTAGTACATCTAAGACTAAATTTCTAGGTTGAAAATTTTAAGAATGTCAAGTAAGAACCATTTGTTAAAACTCTGCTTTACCCATTTTTTTCAGTATAAATTACTAATCCACATTTTTAAAATAGAAATTAGCTTGTCCAGGTAAGTAATAATAAGAAAATATTTTCGCCATAATTAAGTACCCTCTCTTACCAGTGGATTTGGTAGAGCAAAGCCCACATCTTCATCTATATGGAATTCTTCAACATTTCCCCAAGAGCTTTCCATAGGACATGCTTGTTGTGCCATTCTTGCAGTCTGCTTCTCTGGCCTCCCTTAGTCTGTGGAGAAGTCTCAGAGCATCTATTTATTACAAAGGTTGCCACAGGTCATGCATGACCACAGCATCCCACATAGGCAGTAAGAAGTTACTTCCACTTTTGGAGGAATAGTTTCATTTTCCATTTTCTTTATTTGCAACTTGATAAACAATAAGATCACAAAAGCTTCACTGTTCACAATATAAAGAAACTAAACATTTATATTTCATAACAAACCTTTATCACTGGGAATATCATCTGTTTACTGCCATAGAGGAAGTCAGAATGCACCTAATTGAAATTTTAAAAGAAGTCATGAAAATTGGGGACCAGAAAACATTTTTTTTATTTTATGGAATCATTTAAATCTCTGAATTAAAATGGTAAATATGACCAAGTCTAAAGTCCTAAATTATCATTTAGTTATTATTGTCATTGGCTTTATTTTAGCCTATCAGGGTTCTTTGAACATATTAGTGTCTTTTTTCAGCAGCCATGAAATATACTGAACTATTAATGACTCTGAAGCAGGAAAAAAATGGTAGCATATGAAAAATTTGAAAAGATAGTAGCTCTTCACCTTTCCATTTTTCTTACCCAGTCTTTGATCGGTGTTCACAATGATGATGAAGTTTTTTCTTCTCCATATTCCTAATAAGTCATTTTAAGGCAGGTTTTCCTCCATCTCTACTATATCAGACTTCTACGGACTGATGAGGCAACAGTCTTTACGTTTGAATAGTTTACGTTAAATGTTCAAAGGAGGGCTAAACTGCCTGGAAAATGTGTGTTTGTTTTTTCAAAATGTAAATTAAGGCTATATTTGATGAAGGTTTTCAGGGTATCTGCAGATCTATGTACACTTACAGTCAGTGTTTCAATCTTGCTAAAAAAGCAGAATCAAAAGCAGTAGCCATATCATTCCATATGATAATCAAAAGCAAAAGAGGAGTTAGTGTTCAGTACATTAAGAGACAATGCAGTTTTGACAACCAGCTTATCTGTTCTAGGAATAAATTTTAATAGCCCATGACTTTATGACTATGTTCTAGGAGTGGTTCTCACACTGTTCTTCCCTATTTAAGGCATTTAAGGATGAAGATTTACAGGAAAATGGTCTTTTTCTAATAAGGGTAAGGGAAACCAAAACAGAAGTTATACAAGAATGAGAGCACAAGAGCTCATATATTTAAAATGAATCATTCATGGGGCTGCTATTACTGAAACCAGTTCCAAGAGAAAATAAGTAAATAATAAATGAATGGATAAATAAATAAATAATAAAATGTTGACCTATTATATTGATAGAAAAGCCAAAAATATCAAGAAAATTTTGAGAATTTGAAAATAAGTGGTTATTTCTATGATGTTCATTCTTTGTATCTGAATCTTTTTATGGGTGAGTCTAAACAAAGGCATGTAATGAACTTTTTGATAATTCTTCCTGGATAAAAATCTCTGAGGATTTATTTATTTAAAAGAAACATGTAAAGGACTTGTATCCATGCATATAAGCATACGCGATGGATGTGGACAACAGGGGGTGAGCGTGAGGGCAGGATTGGGGGGATGAGGGGACATTGGGGGGTAAGGACACATTTGTAATATCTTAATCAATAAAGGGAAATAAATAAAAGAAACATGTCTTGAAAAGATTTTCTTAACTCTACTTATACAACTACTTAACTAAATCTATTCTACATTTGCCTGCAGGAAAATAATACTTCATTATTCTACTTTTTATCTCCAAGTTTTTAACATCTTCAAACTTCAAGATCTTTTATTTCTGAAATACATTCTCAACTGATCCTCATTCTTTATTCATCTTAATGGGGGTTAATGGGGCGGGGATGAGGACACATTTGTAATTCCTTAACTAATAAAGAATTTAAAGATTTAAAAAAAATCAGATTCAACCATGCAGGGTTGCATGACACTACAGTAAGTTAAAACTCTGAGTTAACACTATCTTTACAAACAGTGAAACTGGAAAAAAAAATGTGTGAAGCATCCAAGATTGGGAAAGAAATCAGAAAGAAAAGAGAAATAAAAATTGACATTCCCTACTTCTTCTATGAACTGCATAAGTTCTGGACTCTACACTGAGATGAGCACCCTCAGAAGAGATCCAAAGAAGTATAGTAAACTTCAAGAACTGAACTACAATGTAAATGCCTGCCCAAATCCCAGACTAACCCTTGAGTGTTACATGTACCCAGAAGACAGAAGTAGCCTAGAAAAGGCTTTGAGCTGACTTTGAAACTATGTTATATGGTAGATGAGGCAGAACTTGTGGTCAGAACCTAACCAGCAAAATTGCATGCTAAAACAAAGAAATCAGCATTCTCCAGAGGATTTTAATAAAATCTAGAACCTCACATCACAGTATTATAATCAAAAATTGCATAACATTAAAAAGCAAGGGAAATCTGACCAAAAGTTAGTTGAAAAGAAAACCAACAGATGTCAATCCTGATAGGATACATATTATAACCATCTTCCATGAGGTAAATGTGAGCATTCATTAACTTAGTGAAAGATATACCTTCTCAGTAGAGAAACTAAAAATGTGAATTAGATACAAATTTACAATGTATATTAGAAAACAAAAATACAATATTTAAAAATCAATGGGATAAAGAAATAATCAAGAGAGAAATTAAAAACTATGATTAGACAAAAAAAAATATATAAGATACCAAAATTGATGAGATGCAGCAAAACAGTTATCAGAAGAAAGATTATAGTGATAAATGCCTACATAAAGAAACAAGAAAAATCTCAGAGGAAAAAAAAAACTAAACACCTCTAAAAACTAGAAAAAGAACAAATGAAACCTAAAAGTAGTAGAAGGAAAGAAATAAGAAAAATCAGAACAGAGATAAATGAAATAGGGAATAGAAAGACAATAGAAAAATCAATGAAAGTTAGAGCTTGTTCTCTGAAAAAATAAATAAAATTGACAAATATTTATCTAGCTTCACTAAAGAATGAGGAGGAAGAGGAAGAGGAGGAGGAGGAGGGGGAGGAAGAAGAAAAAGAAGAAGAAGAAGAAAAAGGAGAAGAAGAAGAAGAAGAAGAAGAACAACAACAACAACAACAACAAACAACAACAACAAACAACAACAACAATTCAGAAAGGCTCTGGCTGGTGTGGCTCAGTTTAATTCCTGGTCAGGGCACATGCCTGCACTGTGAGCTCAATCCCTGGTAGGAGGCAAGCAGACAGCAGCAGATTGATGTTTCTCTCTCCTCTTTCTTCCTTTCTCTTTAAAAATCAATTTTAAAATCTTTAAAAAGAGAACTCAAAATAAATAAAATCAGAAATAAAAAGGATATGTTATATCTGATACCACACACACACACACAAACAAAAACAACAACAACCCACAAAGAATCATAAGAGACTACCATGAATAAGTGTATACGCCAATGAATTTGACAACCTAGAAGAAATGGATAAAATGCTAGAAATATGCAACTACCAAGACTGAACCATGAAGAAACAGAAAATCTAAACAGACTGATTACTAGTAAGGAGAGTGAATCCACAATTAAAAACCTTTCAGCAAACAAAATTCCAGAACTAAACTTCACTGGTGAATCTTGTCGATTGCTTTCTGGCTCTTATGTGGTTCCTTTTTTTTTTTCTCTTGTGTGGTCTTCCTTTGTCATATGATGATTTCTTGTAGTGTATGGTTTGATACCTTCTTTTTTTCCTTTATTTTATTTTATTTTTCCATCACAATTTATCCCCTCTATACTCATATATTCTTTTCTCCATCCACCCTGCTCCCTGCAATCATCTCACTGTTGTCCAAGAGCTCTCTCTCTCTTTTTTTTTCTTTTTTGATTAATCCCTCCATCCACCCACTCCCTACCCCTGCAAGATGTCTGCCTGCTCTCTATCTATGAGTCTGTCTCTATTTTGCTTCTTAGTTCAGTTTGTGGATTAAATTCCACATGAGTCAAATCATATGGTGCTTGTCTTTCTCAGACTGGCTTATTTCACTTAGCATATGGTAATGTAATCCAGTCAGTCCATGCTGTCACAAAGTGAAAACCTTTCTTCCTTCTTATAGCTGAGTAGTATTCTATATGTAAATATACCATAGTTGTTTTATTCACTCATCTATCCATTGCTTGGGTTTCTTGCAAATCTTGGCTATTGTAAAAAAAAAAAAAATACTGCAATGAGCATAAGGATGAATATATTCTTTCAAATTTCTTTGGGTAAATTCCCAAAAGTAGAATTTCTGGAACATAAGGCATTTTCAATTTCAATCTTTTGATGTTCATTCTATACTGCTTTCCACAGGGGCTGCACCAATGTGCATTTTCACCAACAGTGCATAAAAACACATGCAATGGGCTAAAATAGTCTATTCAATTAATGATGTTGGAAAAACTGGACAGATACACACAAAAAATGAAATTAGACCACCTTCTCACACCACACACAAGAATAAATTCAAAATGAATTAAAGACTTAAAAATGTTAGCCCGGCTGGTGTCGCTCAGTGGTTAAGCATCAACCTATGAACCAGAAGGTCACAGTTTGATTCTCCGTCAGGGTACATGCCCAGTTGTGGGCTTGATCCCCATTTGGGGACATGCAGGAGGTAACCTATCAATGATTCTTTCCATCCCTGTCCCTTCCTCTCTGAAATCAATATATATTAAAAGACTTAGATGTTAGACTCAAAACCATAAAAATCCTAGAAGGAAACACAGACAGTAAATCTTGGACATGTCTCATAGCAATATTTTTTTCTGACATATCTCCTTGGGCAAGGAAAACAAAAGAAAAACAAACATGGAACTACATCAAACTAAAATGTTTTTGCACAGCAAAGGAAACAATCAACAAAATGAAAAGACAAGCCAATGGATGGAAGAGCATATTTGCTGATACATCTAATAAGGGGTTAATACCTAAAACTTATAAAGCACTTATAAAACTCAATACCCAAAAGAAAAAGAACAATCTGATTTAAAAAAAATGGACAAAGAACCTGAATAGACACTTCCTCAAAGAGGACATACTGATTTCTTCTTCATTTTTTGTATATAATAAATACTTCTGCTTTGTGGATACCATGAGGTTTCTACAAACCATTTTGTAATAATAACTAGAGGCCCGATATACGAAAATTTATGCAAGAGTAGGCCTTCCTTCCCCTGGCTCAGGCACCAACTTCCCTCCAGTACCCGGAACCCGGGTTGGCTTCCCTCAGGCTGCCCACAGGCACCCAGGACCAGGCTGGCTTCCCTTGGGCTGCCTGCAGGCACCTGGGACCCAGCTGGCTTTCCTCCAACCCTGGCTTCATCAGGAAGGACATCCGGAATGACGTCCAGAAGATGTCCGGTCTAATTAGCATATTACCCTTTTATTATTATAGATGGTCTATTTTAACCTCATAGCTGAATTTCAATTACATACAAAAAAATCTACCCCATATTTTAAGTTCCCAATGTCCAATTTACATAGTTTCATATTGTGCACTTATTAACACATTGTCTTTTAGCCTTTATCTTAGAGTTAAGTGATTTACACACCACTAGTAGAGTAGTTCAGTATTCTGAATGTGATCCTATACTTACCTTTATCAATGAGTTTTTACTTTCATGTTACTAAAGCATATATTGCCTTTTCATATCAGTTTGAAAGGCAGATCTAGTGGTAACGAGCTCCCTCAGCATTTGTTTTTCTATAAAAATTTATATTGCTTTGTTATTTTTGAAGAACAGCTTTGCCTAGTATTAGTTGGCAGCTGTTTCTTCTTCTTCTTCTTCTTCTTTTTTCTTTTCAGCACTTTGAATATATTATCCCACTCTATCTGCTTCTGAAAAATTTTTGCTAAGAAAACTGCTGATAGCCTTATGGGGGATTCCTTTGATGTGATGTGATTTTTTTTTCTCTTGCTGGTCTCAAATTCTTTATCTTTGATTTTCAAAGGTTTTATTTCAGTGTGTCTTCAAGAAGTCCTCTTTGTGTTGAATCTATTTGGAGTTCTATGAGCTTTATGAGCCTGGATGTCCATATCTCTCACTAGATTTGAAAAGTTTTCACCCATTTTTAAAAACTAAACTTTCTGCCCTTTTCTATGTTTCTTCTCATTCTGGGACTCCTATGATGCATATATTTTTTCAATGATGATATTCTATAATTCTTATATACTTCCTTTGACATTATCCCCCCCGCCCTTTCCTCTGATAGGACAATGTTAAATGGCTTGTCTTTAAGTTCACAGATTTTTTTTTTTGCCTGTTTGATAAAGCCTGCAATTGATACTTCTCTGTTTTTTATTTGTTTTTCATTTATGACCTTTCAGCTTCAGAATTTGTTTGATATTTTTTATCATTTTCATCTCACTGTTGAATCTCTGATTTATTCATGTATTTTTTATAGATTTCATCTACTTCTATTTGTGTTCTCTGATAGCACTCTGACTTTCTTAAAACTATTATTTTAAATCCTTTGCCAGGCAATTTGTAAATCTAATTTCTATGGGGACAGTTATTGGAAAATTATTCTGCTCCTTCAGTGGTGTAATATTCTCTTGTTGTTGTCTGTTTGTTTGTTTGTTTTTCATGTTCCTTGAAATCTAGCCTTGTTGTCTTCCATTTGAAAAAGCAGTCACCTTCCCCAGTCTTTACAGACTGGCTTTAGGAAAGAAACACCTTCACTTGTCCGTGTGGCTTGGGATTCAGAGGTTCTCAGGTCATTTTTAAGGATGTGCCTGTTCTACAATCTGTGTTTTCTGTGCAGGGGAATTCTTAAGATTGTAATCTTTGTCTCAAAACTGTAAAGTGAGGCAGAGTGTTGAGAGCCTCCTGTTTGTTCTCCCTATACTGGTGCCCTTAAGTGCTCAAGTTTGTGTGCCTTCTCCCAATAATATATAGCCAGACCAACTTTTTATCCTATATAATAAAAGGCTTATATGCAAATCGATTGATCAAACAGCAGAACAACTGGTCTCTATGATGTGCACTGGTCACCAGGGGACAGACACTCAATACAAGAGCTGACCCCTGGTGGTCAGTGCACTCCTACAGGGGAAGCACCAGTCAGTCAGAAACCGGGCTCATGGCTGGCGAGCGCAGCAATGGTGGTGGGAACCTCTCCTGCTTCTGTGGCAGTTGGACATCCCCTAAGGGCTCTGGGACTGTGAGAGAGCACAGGCCAGGGTGAGGGGAAGCCCCCCCCCCTCCCACCATGCACAAATTTCGTGCACCAGGCTTCTAGTATGTTTATTTTTTTGATTGACTTCAGACAGGAAGAGAGAGGGATAGAAACATCAATGATGAGAGATAATCATTGATTGGCTTCCTCCTGCATGCCCCCTGATGGGGATCGAGCCCACAACCCCAGCATGTGCCCTGACCAGGGGGTAGGAGAAATGAACCATAACTTTCTGGTTAATGCTCATCCACAGAGCCACACTGGCTGAGCCAGACAAAATTTTCACATATTCTCTGTAGTCATCTGCAAAGACTAGCACTCACCATCCATGGGGGCATGAGCAGAAGCTGGCCATGAGAATGGGGTGAGTGAGGTGCATGGAGCTTTGAAGTGCCTGTGGATTCATTGGGGAAGTCCACACATAAGGTGTTCCCAGTGGCTAGTGGGTGGGCTTACTAATGAAGTACACAAAGTGGTTAGTAGGGTCCTCATTCCATCGATGAATTATATGCCCTGGTTGCTGTGCTCTCAGCTTCTTCCAACCCTTTTGCCATACTGTTAACCTGAGGTCCCCTGTCAAGCCCCACCCAGCAGGGGGCACAGCTTGAGGTTCCTCGCCTCAGCCAGGCACCATACAACCTCAGATCCCTGCTGTTCTGTTGTGACATTACAGTGCCCCAGTTAATTTGCATATTCCTCTATTATATAGATAGATGATATAGATAGATTTTCATATTTTATTGCTCTAATAGTTTGCTAGAACTTTACTGCTAAACTCCAGCACTCCCACAAAGGAACTCTCAACTGTGAGTGATTGCCAAAATTGATGGAGATGATAGTAGAAAACTTCTATTCTGCCATCCAGCTGACATCACTCCTCTATTAAATGTATGTAGCTTTAAATCAAATTATCTCAGAATCTTTTCTGCCATTTTCTATGGCCTCATGGTCATTAGAGTGCATTTCCTTGCTTCTTAAGTTTGGGACTGCTGTTAAACTTGCTTTGACTACTGAGATGTTACTATTGTGACTTTGTCAGAGTTTTAAAATATGCTGTCATAGTGGGGCCTCTTGTACTTTTTACTACATTCATGAGAAAAATCTAACTAGGACAGCTGCTGAGTCTCCAATGTAGAACTTCCTAATGACACAAGACATTAGGCACAAAGCTGCCTGGCTTATCCACAGGTCTGCAGCCTGAATTAGACCCCTCTCAATCAATCCATGGTCCTAGACACTAGAAATAAAACATTGTCCATTGTTACTAAGTTTTGTGTCTATTTTCAGTATTATTGTTGTGATAACTAACTAATACATAACCTAAGACCCCATCAATTTTATTGCTTTGTATGTTTCCAACAGAAATGCAAGAAAATATTCACCAAGAGACATAAATTCATTCATAGTGTC
Organism: Myotis yumanensis; assembly: GCF_028538775.1. Classification (NCBI taxonomy): domain Eukaryota; kingdom Metazoa; phylum Chordata; class Mammalia; order Chiroptera; family Vespertilionidae; genus Myotis; species Myotis yumanensis. The sequence goes on along the minus strand of NW_027223754.1, from coordinate 24,441,872 downwards.
ACTATTTGTGCTCTCTCTCTATTGGAATTCTCCATAGGAAACTACTCAATTTTCCATATATAGGAAAATTGATAAATACATGTTGATCAAAATATACCATATACAAAAGATAGATACATTAATATCACACTGTAAACATAACAGTATAAAACAAACATTAGAGATAGAAATCAAAATAATGGTTACTTCTGAAATATAATAGTGGGATGGTAGGGGTGATTGTAATATTCTATTTTTATGTTTTATAAGCAGTTATGTTTATAAAAATATTGAGAGTGGTGTCAGCACCTAATTGGACATGATAACGAAATCCAGGTGCCTCTGCATATTACACTAACATAGCCATGAGGTTTCTGCTGACCTGTGCATCCAAAGTGGGCAGATAAGAACTCAGTGGTGGTTGAGAATCCAAAGGAGTTATTGAGTCTGCTCCATCCCCCCGCGCGCCCCCCCCCCCCCGCCCCCCGCCACACCAATCACAACAATAGTGGAGGGAGAGGGAAGAACCATGATGGTGCAAAACTGGGCAGATACCCATAGCCGATAAAGAATTTGTGGAGGGTTAGCCTGTAGACAGGGGAATTTGGCATGCTATTAGAGTAAAAATGAGATGAATTTTGAGGCAGAGAAATTTGCTAATCTAGTTCCCCTCCTCAGGGCAACACTGCAAGGCACAAGGCTTCCCATATCATCACAGGCAACCTCTCCTGGTAAAGGATGTGGAAGGAACAGTGGTGAGCAACCACCTGTCTGCTCCGTTGTGCAGGTTACAGCTGAAAGGACCTATTTCTCTCGAAATGCTCCCAGATTTCTGAGGAGGTATCTCCATGACTGGGGGATGCAGATTTAATAGAGGACAGTTGACAGAAATATCAATGGGCATTGAAGGAATATTTTTCTTGTCTGCTTTGAGATTTCAGCAGGAAGTCTGCCCACAGACCTCAGGAATGCCCCAGTTGAGGATCCTTTCATGAGACCTGTGGGCATTCCCAAAACACCAGGTGCTAAATCCAAATTCTTCCCATTCTGATTCCAGCTCCTTGTGCATGCTTCTGAGAGCATCCTTGAGAGTCAGTTCTGGTAGGAGAAACTACAAACTTGAGCTATAGTGCCACCTCCTGGAATTCAAAATATTGTTTCTAATTTTCAACCTGTTGAGTTATAGGAACCAAAAGAGTCATGGACACAAACAGCAGTGTGGTTGTCAAAGGGAAGGGGGATGGGGCTTGGGGGTTAAAGTGACCTAATATATAGTAGGCCGCAAAATATAAGATATCTCACGGAACAGAATTTTCACTAATACATCTCCAAGGGCAAGAAAAACAAAGGAGGAAATAAGTGGGACTACATCAAAATAAAAGCTTCTACACAGAAAAAACAAACAAACAAAACAGCATCAAAATTAAAAGGGAACCCACTGGATGAAGAAAAGATGAAGAGGAGAGACAAGATGGCGGTGGAATAGGCGGATGTGTCCCAAGGCTTGTCCTGGAGCAAATAGAATGAGCAACGAATAACATCCACCCCGAATTGGTGAAGGAGACTCAGCTGGTGAGACAGTTTGCAGCCGGGAAGGGCAGAGTTCCCCTGGAAAGGTAAAAACCAGGGATCTGGGCAGAAAAGTTTGTCAGATCTCTGAGCCCAGAGGGTCAGAGGGAAACCCAGCTGCGTCCCTTGGGACAGGCACAGCCTCTGACTGGGGAAAGGAGATCCCAGGACTGTTGGCACCCAGGGATTTGCGATCTGGGCTCCATAATTACGGAAGACTGAGCCCAGAGCGGGCAGCCTGAAGGGCTGACCAGACCACACAGTGCTGGTAAGAGAGGAGCTCACAGAGACTCAGTCCTTCTCATTTCTGTGGTTGACTTTTTTTTGTTTTGTTTTTTTCACTGAACCCTGTTCATAGGACATTTCAAATACAGACACTCACCAGTGCTGAGGTGCTGGAGAAGGTGTGGATGAGTGGAATCTGGGGAGAGGCTGGGGAGAGGAGGGGGTTCAGGAGAGGTGGTAGCAAGTTGAGTGCCGAGTCACACCTGAGGACATGGGCAGCCATTTTCTCCTGAAGATATAGCCCCTTCCTCCAGTATCCAGGCAAGGAATATAGCCACACCCAGATTCCACCCTGATGGTACAAAGGATTAAAAATATCTGATTAGTCCCTGGGAGTTAACAGAGTCTGGCCTATAGAGAGGCCTCCAGTCTTAGCAACAGAAAAAAAAAATCACAGATTCCAGAAAACTGGGATCTTAAGCCAGCCAAAGGAATGACATTTCAAATTTTCATTTTTATTTTTTTTATTATTATTTCAGTTATTTTTTTTGCTTTTTTTCTTTGTTTTCCCTTTTTGTTTGTTGTTTTATTTTATATTTATTTTCACATTATGTTTCCATCATTCAATTTTATTTTTACTTGCTATTTTCTATTTTTATAGCATTTTTAAAATCAATTTTTGTGTAAATATATTATTTTGTTCCCCTTCTTTCTCTTCTTATCCACTCATCCTTTTTCTACTTCATCTATACTGAATTTAGGTCGTCCCCATATTTATCCAATTCTTAACCTTATTTTCTGTATATCATCTCAGCCTCTACAGATTCTGCCCCCACCCTCTTTACTGGGGTGTTTGGTGTTTGTATTTGTTTAGTTTATCTATTGGTTCTGTGGTGTTGTCTCCATATCTTTGTATATATATATATATATGTATATATATATATATATATATATATATATATACTCCTTTTTCTTTTCTCTCTTATCTTTTTTTCTCTCTTAGATATCATTTGTGCTCTCTTTTCTCTCCCCTAATTCTCCTTTCTCAGGTGGTCACTTATATTGGGGTTATTGGTGTCATGAGTACATTCATGTTTGTTCCATTTGGGTCATGTCTTGTTAAGGTGAATTTTATCCTGTCTGGCTAAAGTGCTAGAGAGCGCACCACATAACCAGACACCTGGAGAGGAAACTTCATCCACGAACGGGTCAATTAAACCCTAGACCAGCCATGGGCAAACTACGGCCCGCAGGCCGGACCCAGCCCGTTTGAAATGAATAAAACTAAAAAAAAAAAAGACTGTATCCTTTTATGTAATGATGTTTACTTTGAATTTATATTAGTTCACACAAACATTCCATCCATGCTTTTGTTCCGGTCCTCTGGTCCAGTTTAAAAACTTATTGTGGCCCTCGAGTCAAAAAGTTTGCCCACCCCTGCCCTAGACCCAGCTACAGAGGCAGGAATAAGGCAGCAGTGAGGGAGCAAAAGAGGAGTGTGTAGTTGTGTGTGGAGTGTTTGTGTGTGTGTGTGTGTGTGTGTGTGTGTGTGTGTGTGGCACAGTTAGACCCCACAGGACCTTTGGGGGCAGGCTAACTAGGCTAGCCTAACTAGGCAGTCTCTGCTACCATTGCAAACAGTACCAGAAGGCCAGCTCTTCTTCAGAGGCCTCGCCTTTTTGAAGGGGAGAGATGATGTAACTGAGAGTCCAGCCTCACCTCCACCCAGGTTGCCCTCAGGTAACATCTGCCAGGGACCTGCTACCTCGGCTGTGGACCCATGGTCAATGAGTATCCAGTCACCCCAGGCACAGGCTCCTGTGAGTTCTGAAGCATGCTCCCTTCTGACCGGCCCAACGTTTTAGTCCAGGGCACTGCAACCACGTGAGTAACAGACACATGAGCAGCCCACTCCTGTCCAAGGAGCATCAGCCCCACGAGCAGCCTGCCCCAGGCCTAAGAGCAGCAGCCTCATGTGGCCTGCCCCTGTCCAAGGAGCAGCAGCTATGTGAGTGGCCCACTCCCCCGTCCGAGGAGCAACAGCTGGACGAGCAGTCTGCCTCCATCTGAGGAGCAGCAGCTGAGCACAGCCCACATCCGGCACCTGTCGGAGGAGCAGCAGCTACACAAGAAACCTGCCCTCGTCCAAGCAGCAGCAGTCCACGAGCAGCCCGCCCCCATCTGAGGAACAGCAGTTCTGCGAGCAACCCATCCCTATTTGAGGAGCAGCAATAGCCCACCCCTGTCCGAGGAGCAGCAGCTAAACGAGCAGACTGCCCATGTCCAAGGAGCGACAGCCCTGCACAGCCTGCACCAGTCTGAGGAGCAGAGCCACACACAGCCTGCACCTATCCGACAAGCAGCAGCTGGATGAGTGGCCCATCCCCATCCAAGGAGGAGCAGCCACACTTTCAGCTCACTCCCATCTGAAGAGCAGCAGCTGCGTGAGCAACCCACCCCCATCTGAGGAGCAACAGCCTTGCAATCAAACTGCCCCTGTCCAAGGAGCAGTAGCCTCACAAGCAGCCTGCCTCATCGGAGGAACAACAGCAGTGTGCATCCAGCCCCCATCCAAGGAACAGCAGTCTGGTGATCAGCACACCCTCTGTCTGAGGAACAGCAGCTGTGCGAGAAGCCTCCCCACACCAGCCAGAGGAGCCACCACAGTGGTGAACAGCACCCACGAGAGGAGCTGCTGTCAACTGAGGAGCCACTCTACCACAACCGCCCGAGGAGCAACTGCAGCCTGAGGAGCCACTGCCACCCAAGGAGCAGTCCCTGAACGACTCAACATCTAGATATGTCAGTGAGATCAAACATGGGTAGACAAAGAAACTCCCAAAGGAAAGAAAAGGAAGACACACCAGAAAAGCAACTAAGTGAAACAAAGGCATGCAATATGTCAGAAAAAGAATTCAGAATAAGTATCCTAGAGTGCATAAACCGGATGGAGGAAAAAATCAACCACTTATGCAAGAATCAAGAAGAAATGGATGAAAAATCAACAACTTATGTAAGAAACCAGAAGAAATGAAGAGTGATATGGCTGCAATAAAAAACACCATGGAAAGTTTCAACAGTAGACTAGGAGAAGCAGAGGACCAAATTAGTGAATTATAAGACAAGGAAGCAAAACACATGCAAACTGAACTGCAATTGGAGAAAAAAATTAAAATACAGGAGGAGAGCCTAAGTGAGCTATGGGACAACATGAAACGAAACAACACCAAAAAATTAATATACTTAGGAATAAACTTAACTAAAGAGGTAAAAGACCTGTACTCAGAAAACTACAATACGTTGAAAAAAGAGGTAGAGGAAGATATAAACAGATGGAAGAACATACCATGTTCATGGATTGGTAGAATCAACATCATTAAAATGTCCATACTACACAAAGCAATCTATAAATTCAATGCACTCCCCATTAAAATACCAATGGCATATTTCACAGACCTAGAACGAACTCTCCAAAAATTCATCTGGAATAAAAAAAGACCCCGAATAGCTGCAGCGATCCTGAGAAAGAAGAACAAAGTAGGTGGGATCTCAATACCAGATATCAAGCTGTATTACAAAGCTAGTATTCTCAAAACTGCCTGGTACTGGGACAAGAACAGACATATAGATCAATGTAATAGAATTAAGAACCCAGAAATCGACCCGAACCAATATGCTCAATTAATATTTGACAAAGGAGGCAAGAACATTCAGTGGAGTCAAGACAGTCTCTTCAATACATGGTGTTGGGAAAATTGGACAGATACATGAAAAAAAAATGAAACTAGACCACCAACTTACACCATACACAAAAATAAACTCAAAATGGATAAAGGACTTAAATGTAAGACAGGTATCCATAAAAATACTAGAGGAATCCAAAGGCAACAAAATCACAGACATATGCCGAAGCAATTTCTTCACTGATACAGCTCCTAGGTCATTAGAAACTAAAGAGAAAATAAACAAATGGGACTACATCAAAATAAAAAGCTTCTGCACAGCAAAAGAAACCATCAACAAAACAACAAGAGAGCCCACTGCATGGGAGAACATATTTACCAATGTTATCACCGGTAAGGGTTTAATCTCCAACATTTATAGGAAACTCATACAACTTAACAAAATGAAGATAAACATTCCAATCAAAAAAATGGGCAAAGGACCTAAATAGACACTTTTCAAAAGAGGACATTCAGAAAGCCAAGAGACATATGAAAACTTGCTCAAAGTCACTAATCATCTGAGAAATGCAAATCAAAAAAACAATGAGGTACCATCTCACACATGTCAGGATGGCTATCATCAACAAATCAACACACAAGTGCTAGAGAGGATGCGGAGAAAAAGGAATACTCGTGCACTGCTGGTGGGAATGCAGACTGGTGCAGCCACTATGGAAGACAGTATGGAGTTTCCTCAAAAAGTTAAAAATAAACTCCAATTTGACCCAGTGATCCCACTTCTAGGAATATATCCCAAGAAGCCAGAAACACCAATCAGAAAGGATATATGCACTCTTATGTTCATAGCAGCACAATTTACCATAGCTAAGATCTGGAAAGAGCCTAAGTGCCCATCAGCAGATGAATGGATTAGAAAACTGTGGTACATCTACGCAATGGAATACTATGCTGCTGTAAAAAAGAAGGAATTCTTACCATTTGCAACAGCATGCATGGAACTGGAGAGCGTTATGCTAAGTGAAATAAGCCAGTTAATGAAAGAAAAATACCACATCATCTCAGTCATTTATGGATAATTAAGACCATTATAAACTAATGAACAAAAATAGATACAGAGGCAGAGCAATATTGAACAGACTGTCAAACTACAGAGGGAAGGCTGGGGAGGGTTAGGGTGGGCATGCGGGGGGCGGGTAAGAGATCAACCAAAGGACTTGTATGCATGCATATAAGCATAACCAACAGACACAAGACACTGCGGGGGGGAGGGGAGGCCAGGGGTCGGTCAAGGGGAGAAAAAAAAAGGAGATATATGTAATACTCTTTGTAATACTTTAAGCAATAAAACAAAATTTTAAAAAAGGGAACCCACTGTACGGGAGAACATATTTGCCAATGATGCATCTGATAAGGTATTAATTTCCAAAATATATAAAGTACTCATAACAACAACAAAAGTTAGACAAACAATCCAATTGAAAAATGGGCAGAAGAAGTGAATAGACACTTCTACAAAGAGGGCATACAGATGGCTAAGAAACATATGAAAAAATACTCAACATCACTAATTATCAGAGAGATGCAAATTAAAATGACAATGAGGTATCACCTCATACCTGCCAGAGTGGCTATCATCACCAAATCAACAAACAACATGCGCTAGCAAGAATGTGAAGAAAAAGGAACCTTAGTACACTCCTGGTGGGAATGCAGATTATAGAACTACTATGGAAAACAATGTGGAGTTTCCTCAAAAAATTAAAAATGAAACTATTATTTAATCCAGTGATCCCACTCCTGGGAATATATCCTAAGAAGCCAGAAACACCAATCAGAAAGAAAATATGTACCCCTAGATTCATAGCAACACAGTTTACAATAGCTAAAATTTGGATACAGCCCAAGGTCCCATCAATAGATGAGTGGATTTAAAAACTGTGGTACATTTGCACTGGAATATTATGCAGCTATAAAAGAGAAGGATCTCTTACACTTTGAGACAGCATGGAGAGGCCTAAAGAGTATTATGCTGAGTGAAATAAGGCAGTCAGAGAAAGACAAGCATCACATGACCTCGCTTATATGTGGAAGCTAGTGAACAAAATGAAGTAACAAACAAAAAAGATCCAGAGACATTGAAACATGCAACAGACTGATCTATTTCAGAGGGAGCAAGGGAGTAGGAAGAGATTAACCAATGAATTTATATGCATATTTGCATAGCCCATGGATAGACAATGGTGCAGGAAAGGCCTAGGGAAAGGGCAGGAGCAGAATGAAGGGGGTTGGTGTAGGGGTGTTGGAGCGGAGGGGGAAGAGGGTATTGGTAATACTGTCAACAATAAAGATAATGTGTCTTAAAACAATAAAAGAAATAGAAAATAAACATAATAGAAAAAATTTAAAAATCCAAAACTTTGTTCTTTATAAATAAATAAAAATGAAAACTCCAAAAATTACTGATCATAAATAAATAGGGAAAAAAACCCACAAAATTAGCAACATTGAAAATTTTAAAAATGGGCTATCTCTACTGATTCCACGGAAATCAATAGGATAGTGAAGGAAGGAAGGAAGGATATTATGAATAGCTGGCCAATGTATCTAACTAATTAGAGAAATGTACACATTTCATCACAAAGAAAAAGAGAATATCTGAATATTTTTAAAAATTGTATTCATAAGAAAAAATCCAACTCTCTCAAAGAGAAAATTCTAAGTCTAAATTTCTCCATTTCTAAATTATAAGAAACATAAATAAAGAGTTATTCAAATCATAGTAACTCTTTCAAAGAATAGAGAAAGGGATAATATTTCTCAATTTCTTTTATGAAGCCATCATCTATTTGATACAAAATTTGACAATATATGAGAATAAAAATTACAGACAGATGTTTCTTATATCGATGCAAAAATCCTAAACAAAATGCTGCTAAATCAATCCAGCAAAAGTTAAAAAGGATAACACATCATAACCAAAGAAGGTATATTCCAGGAATACAGGTGTGTTTCAACACTGAAAAAACACTAATTTTAATTTATAATATTAACAGAAAATAGAGAAAACTATATGGTCATTTCAATTTATAAAATTCAATATCCATGGTAGGATACATATACAAATTCCAGCAAATTAATAAAAAGGTAAATTTCTGAATGTAAATATGTATCTATAAAAACCCATTGAAAATAGGCCCTGGCATAGAAGACATTTGCAATTATTATGTTCAACAAAGGAATCATATCTAGACCACATTTATTTTACATATAATTAGAAAGAGACAAGGCCATTCAATTTAAAAATGGACCAACGTCTCAAATAAGCATGTACAAAAGAAGCTTTATAAATGGTCAATAAACATATAAAACTGTTATTGTTAACTTAGTAATTAACAATTAACTTAATTAACAATGATGAAATGCAAATTAAAACCAAAATGCAGGGCATCTATAGGTCTACCAACATGAATAAAATGAAAAATAAAAACAAACAAAAAACTACAGGCATTGATGTAAAGTGTAATTCTCAGCATGTAAAACACTTTGGAAGTATCCTCTAAGTAAGACCACACTCTGTGATCAGGCAACTTCACTTTAGTAATGTACTCAGTGAAAATTCATGTTCACCCTATGACCTGTATAAGAAAGAAAATAACCAACTATGGTTTTTAATAGCCACAACTATAAGGGAACCATATTTTAACAATAAAATGGAAAAACAGACGGTGTTATATTCATTCAATGTGTAATAGCGCCAACAAAGCAAACAAACAAACAAACTATTGGTATTTACAATATGTTTGGAAATTATAATCATTATAATGAAAAAACTCAAACATTAAAGAGTACATGGCGATTTCTTCCATTTCTTATGGAGTTCCAAAACAGACAAAACAAATCTATTCTGTTAGAAGTAATGATTGTCAGAGGGCAATTTGGGGGCATTGGTGGCTCTACATTTTATTTTTTAATCTAAGTAGGTGCTAATTACACCTATTTATTCACTTGAATATTAGTGGAGCAGTGCGCCTGTGATTTGTGGAAAATAATACATGTATGTATAACTTCAGTTCACTTAAGAAGTGTATATGCATCTTCCTGTTCATTAGCTGTTCCTACCATCTGGAAGTATTCTGCTGGGTTTTCTGTTTGTTTGTTTTTTGCCCCAAAGAGGCGTCAAAATGAGTCAAAGCCTCCTACTGCGTAGATTCAGGGGCCAAGACCGCCCACTTCCCACAGCTCACAGCGCGTTCGCTCCCCACCCATCTTTGCTCCGCAGGGTTCTCCTCGCGCTGCCAACCGCCTTTTGCCAAGGCAACTGCCATTATTGGGGTTGGGATACCGGACATCGAGCCATGCTGAGGTTTCTGTTTCTGCTCTTTGGGCTCATCGGGCTCCAGACAGACAGTAGTGGTACGTGCACTACCCCCTCAGCCCGCCCCTCTTTGACCTGCCAGGCATGTCAGCTTTCCTCTGGGTTTCCTCTGAGAGGTTGGCTATCTCTGGGAAAGTGCTTTGTTGTGGGGGCTCCAACTCTGTGAGCACCGGTCCACTCCCGCATTGCCACTTTCCCCAGACAACAGCCACATTGTTCGCAGGGGGGCTTTCCCACTCGTCTTGGGACCATGGGGTGGGGGAGGGGGAGCGGGGAGATGCCATGCATGGCTTGAGTGGATGCCTCACGATTAGTGTTTTATAAACTGCTCTGCATTTTTTACCCCTGGACATTGTCATTGGAAGGTCAAAAGGACCCAAGTTTATATGTACTGAGATGCTTGCTCCTATTGCCTCAGAATTACTGTGAACCGCCCACAACTCCTAAGACAATAAACCTCTTCCTCTTTACAAAGTCTTGTAATTCCAGAAAGACTGTAGATTGAGGGTATTGAACAAGATAGCAAAAATAAGTGGCGGTGTACAGACTATGATGACTGTAGAGGAGGAGATATGGGGCGATGCGTGTTGCTCTAACAAAACATTTTGCATCTTACAGATTCTGAACTACTACTACCTGTGCAAATTATAATTCCAGAGAAAAAACGGTCAACATCAAGAGATGGAGTTGAAACAAATGTAAGCAAGCACCATTCTTTCTTCAGAATCTAAAAACAATGCGATTATTTCATTCCTAAGAAGTAAATCTGGCATATTTTATCCATGCACACTTGCTGAATTTTATATTTATACCCAATTTTTCTTGACAAAAAAAAAAAAAACCTTTGGGAAATGAGCCAAGGTTACTAATGTTTCATAGACATATTGTGCAGTGATGCTTATTATCAAAGCCCCAAGGCCCATCTTCTAAATTTGTTTCCTCCTTGAGTGTTTGAACAATCACTGACCTGACCCATCCAGAGGTTCTTTCCTCACTCCCTCACCAGGCTAAATTTGGAGGAAATTGTTAAGTAAGCCTAAGGATTCCTTGCATGGGATGATGATCTTTTGATTTAATGAAGGGTTATGTGATGATTTAAAAAAAATTTATTGCAAATATGTTCATCATTAAGGCTATTATTTTATGCCATCTTAGTAGTTCTTGGTCCAATGTCTTTTTTCTTTGAAATAATTAGATTTGTATCTCTTTTACTAATTTCTGGAATCATTTCTAAAGAAGTGAGAAATGTTTTTGTATATATACCCAATCTTCATTTTCTTTCTAGTTGAGTCATAAATGTTCTGGTAAGTTGAATGCAAATATTTCTTGGCAACTACCCACTTGTCACCCTAATGGAGATAATATAAGCTTAAAATATTCAATATACCATTTTAAAAGACTTATATTTATGAGAATTTTAAATTAAATTAGACATTAAATTTCTCTTTCATAGAAAAGGAGGTGAAGACATTTAGCAGTATTTTAAAAGTCTTATTTTTATACAAAAATATATATGTAATTGTTTGGTTATATTAGAAAATGTACACAGATGTATTAAGAGGGTGATATCTTAAACCAACCTTTACTAGATTAAATATGAATAAAATAAAATAAGATTAGCAGAAAAAACCACTTTTCTGCAACTGTCAAATTCATGAGCAACAAAATTTAACTATTTTGTTAATGTCTCTATCCCATGTTTAGAACAGTGCTGAATACATAGTAAGAGATTTGTAGTATTTTTTGAACCAGTAAGGCTTATTGATCCAACAAATGCTACAAATAATATGAAACATAGTATGTTTATAAGTATTATCTATATTAATAAAAGGGTAATATGCTAATTAGACTGGATAGACTGGACGTCTTCTGGATGTCATTCCAAATGTCCGTCATGACAAAGCTGGGGCCCAGGTGCCTGTGGCTGGCCAGAGGGAGGGAAGCACTGGTCCCGGGTACAGGGGCCTAGGCAGAGGCGGTTAGGGGCGATCAGGGAGGAAGGTAAGCATTAGTGGTGATCAGGCAGGCAGCTAGAGGTGGTTAGGGCCAATCAGGCAGGCAGGCGAGCCGTTAGGGGCAACCAGGCTGGCAGGCAAGTGGTTAGGGGCAATCAGGCAGGCAGGCAAGCAGTTAGGGGCATCAGACAGGCAGGGGAACAATTAGGGGTGATTAGGCAGGCAGGCAGAGGCAGTTAGGGGCAATTATCCAGGCAGGCAGAGTGGTTAGGGGAGACCAGGCAGGCAGGAAGGAGAGTGGTTATGAGCCAGTGGTCCTGCATTGCAAGGGTGTGCAGGCTGAGGGACACTACTCCCCCACCCCCGCATGAATTTTGTGCACTGGGCCTCTATTAATTAATTAATAAAGATCAGCTTTGCTGGCATGGCTCCGTGGTTGAGTGTTTACCTATGAACCAGTAGGTCATGTTTCAATGCTTGGTCAGGTCACATGCCCAGGTTGCAGGCTGGATCCCCAATGTGGAGCACACAGGAGGGCAGCCAATCAATGATTCTCTTTCATCAGTGAGGTTTCTCTCTCTCTCTCTCTCTCTCTCTCTCTCTCTCTCTTTCTCTCTCTCTCTCTTCCTCTCTGAAATCAATAAAAATATATTTTAAAAAAATCATAGGAGAAAATATTCCACTTAAAAAGGCTAGTTTATTTTTTAAAATAACTGAATGGAACTTGTAGGTGTTAAATAATATGAAAGTAAATAAATAAATAAATCAAGAATCAACAGTAGACCAGACAACTGAAGAGACTCAAGTAGATTCAACATAAAAATGGCTTAAGAGGGGAAAAAAGAATAGAATTAGAGGGTCAAGTGTAGAATAATTGGAATTCCTGGCATAAAAGAAAAAAAAAACAACCTGAAGAGATTGTATGAAACATATATTAACTGTGAAATGATTTTTAAAAGAATCCCTAGATCAAGTATCACACTACAGAGTATATAAAAATCAAGTAATACCTTGACAGTGAAATCAGAATACCAAAGCTAAGAAAGTGTCTTAAAGGCAGCCAGACATCAAAGATCATCTACATTGAAATAAGTAGTACACTGATAGACTCTCAAAGTCAACAATGGGGATGAGAATACAGTGAAATTAAAGCTTTAATTGTATGACTTTAAATAAATTTGCATTATAGAATAATTTACTCAAATGAAATATCCTTCATAAATTAGGACACATTAATTTTCAGATATTAGTAGAAGAAAATGGTTAAAACAATGTATTTCAGTATGCAGAAATTGAAATACATCAGTATTATATTTTCTTTTTATTGTAGTAGTGTGTTTTAGAGTGCAATTATTGTCAATATAAAATGATCATTTTCCTTTTTAATATTTTTCTCACTTTGCTTTGTTTTTTTGTTGTTGTTTTTAATATACTCTCCTGCTAGGTGTCTTACAACATTGTAATTGATGGGAAAACATACACTGTGAACCTGATGCAAAAGTAGGTGATCTACATTATTTTAACACTTGTCTTTGTCCTATTAATAATCATCTATAATAATAAAAGCATAATATGCTAATTAGACCAGACATCCTTCCAGATGACCTTGCATACAAAGCCGGGGCTGTGAGGGAAGCCTGGGTCCCAGGTGCCAGAGAGAAGCTGGTGCTGGCAGCTGGGGAAAGGAAGACCTACTCTTGCATGAATTTCATGCATCAGGCATCTAGTCATTTATAATTATCCAGAATGTCATTATTTTGCATTTGTAAATGTTTCAAGTTACTGGCTTTTCACTATTTTTTATTTTATCCTTTAAAAATCTTTAAAGTTTATAGTAAATCTTGAATTTATACACTAAAGAACCTGAATCCACAGTGTAAGCTCCCACCTTTCTCCTTCCTGTAGAACCAGATTTCTTTTGGTTACTCATGTTGTTTCATAGGGGATGAGTTTCGATAATTTTCTATCTTTATGAAAACTTGATGACTTGCTCTTTAGTTTCTTTACATTCAGTTTTATTTGAAAGAATATTTAGGATTTTCAGGTGAAAAGGATAGTGATAATTTTTTTTTTAAGAGTTTACATACAATGTCAGAATGTCTTACGGATTTAGAATATAATTGTAATTAGCCAAACTCAGTTCCATGCAAGCCAATACATTTGGGGAAAACAAGCACAACTAAGTAATAAAGAAACATCAAAATTGTAATGTTCCTTTTTAAAATGGTAAGAATAGTCTTCCAAAATAATGAGACAGAAGTCTGCAAGTGACATTACCAAATCAAAGAGAGAGAGAGAGAGAGAGAGAGATCTGTACCATATCTAGAATTCATAATTGCAATCCTTTCATACATTATAAAGCTTGCTAAATGTTGTTTTATGTAAAATGGATGATATAGTTTGAAAGAAGACTCAAAATTACTTCTTCCTAAAGAAAGGGGAAAAAAAGCTGCATTTTTGCAAGAGATACATTGGGACAATCCAGATAGAATCTTACAGTCAGCCACTGGGAATGCCAAGTGATGCACATGAGAGTGAGCCAGTGGTCAGACCTAAAGCATCCTGTGAATAACTACCAGTATCACAGGAACAATATTTATTGAATTTTTAATATATTTTGAAATATGTAAAGTATAATTGCTTAGAAATATAAGAAGACCTGAATTAAAATGCAGTAACAGCCCTAGTCAGTTTGGCTCCGTGGATAGAGCATCAGCCTGTGGACTAAGGGGTCCTGAGTTCAATTCCAGTCTAGGGCACATGCCCAGGTTGCGGGCTCTATCCCCAGTAGGGGGTGTGCAGGAGGTAGCTGAATAATGATTCTCTCTCATCATTGATGTTTCTCTCTCTCCCTCCCTTTCCCTTCCTCTCTGAAATCAATAAAAATGCATATTAAAAATAATGCAGTAATAGTAGTTGGTTTCTTAAACTCTTTCTTATATTAGAAAAAAAGGTATAGAATATATAGTAATATAACTAATGATGATGTAGTAATTCATGAATCTATTATTTTATATTATACCATTTCTCCTCTCTTAAATATTTTGTTATACATCTTTTTACTCTTCTTTTAGTAGTTTCTCTAGATTAAGATATTAATGCTTGAGTTATTGTACCTAGTATACACTTTTACCAATTACCCTATATTCTTAAATCATTTAACTTTTTTTGTTTGTTTGTTAATCCTCATCCGAAGATATTTTTCCATTGATTTTTAGGGAGAGTGGAAGAGAGAGAAAGATAGAAACATTAATGTGAGAAAATGGTGGTTGCCTCCTACATGAGCCCTGACCAGGGCTGGGGCTGGGGAAGAGTCTGCTACCAAGGTATGTGCCCTTGACTGGAATCGAACCCAGGGCCCTATGGTCTGCAGGCTGACACTCTATCCACTGAGCCAAGCCGGCTACAGCGATCATTTAACTTTTTTATTCCAGTTAACTTTTCTGCCTATCATTTTTTTTATGTATCATAATCCTGCTTACTTGTAAACCCCAATGAAAGATTGCTATTATTTTTAATAAAGTCAGTATTATTTTAAACCCTAATAAAGCCTAGGTGGGTGCCACAAGATGGCTAGCAGGGGAGGGCAATTGGGGCAATCAGGCCAGCGGGGGAGCAGGTAAGTGTCAATCAGGCCAGCAGGGGAGCAGTTAGGGAGCGATCAGGATGGCAGGCAGAAGCGGTCAGGTGCAACCAGGCAAACTGGCAGGCGACTGGTTAGGAGCCAGCAGTCCCTGATTGTGAGAGGGATGTCCAACTGTCGGTTTAGGCCCAATCCCACAGGCAGGCCTACACTGGCAGTTGGACATACCCCAAGGGGTCCCAGATTTGAAGAGGGCGCAGGCTGGGCTGAGGAACACCCCTCCCCCCATGCATGCATGCACCGGGCCTCTAGTTTAATCATAAATGTACTCATTCTGGTGCTTTTCCCCCCTTTTTTCTTGCATTTCTGGTTCTATCTGCAGTTCATTTCCATGTCTCAGAAATTCTATGTATTCCAAACCAGGTCTGCTTCTTTTTAATTATATATATTTGTTTACAGTCATTGTTAAATCTTTACTTAACCTTATTTTTTAAAAACTTTTGCTGGAACAAATTTTAGGGTGTCTTTTAAAAAATGACCTTAATTCTTTAAAATTATCATTTCACTGTCTTCTGGCTTCTTCATTTCTATTGACAAGTAGTTGTCAATCTTATTGCTGTTTCTTTGAAGGTAACATCTTTTTTTTTCTCTTGACACTTTGAAAGTTTCATTTTAGTTTGAATTAGTCTTTTAAAAAATATTTAGGTGTGATTTTTTTCTTTCTTTTATCATGCTTGAATTACATAGAGTGTATTCAGTAATACTGTATTGTCAATTTTAAAATTTTAAGTTTACTTAGCTCTTTGGCCTCTTTGTGTGGCATCAAAATTTGGCAGATGATTTTACAGGGAAGGATTATGTTTTGATGCATTTCAGTGTATACTATTTTTATCCCATACCTGCATGACTCCCAAAGTCCTGCTTGTTTCCAGGCTTCCAAATAGTGGCTTCCTCCTTGGGACTGACATGGATATATGTATTCTTTCTATTTCTGCCACAAAACAGTGCCTGCATATCACCTGCTAAATTTCTTTACAGTTTTCAACTCAGAATTGTTATTTTCCCTGGAGTCCCACCTCACCATGGGTCAGTTTCTTTTGTTATACAAGAAGACAAAAATGTTTGCTCTGCTTGTCAGTGGCTGGGTTCTGGGACTTGTTCTTTTAACGAATCCAGACTGCCACAGCAGTCACAATCTTTATGTTATACGTGTGTGGGAAAATGAAAATGGGATACCTACACCTATCTTTCTCTTTATAGAGCCTTTTAAACATATTCTTATCATTTATAAGTAATATATTTTAATATGGGATGTCCATTTAATCTGTTAAATTGATGTCATATTAGTTCAGTTTTTATTGACCATTTGCTGCTTTCCAGATATTCTTCTAAGTGCTTGAGATGCATTAGTAAACAAAATGGATATGAATCTCTGAGTTCATATGGTTAGTAGATGATTCTAATAATGACATAATAAATAAGCAGATTAAGAAGAGTCTTAAAATGTTTAAGCAAAACTATAGAAAAAAATTAAAATATCTTTTGGAAATCTAATGCTTGATAATTGGGAAACTTGGATTTTTTTTAAATAAACGTATTAATATAAGCCTCCCTGAGAAGATATATAAGGAAAGACTTGAAGTAAATAAGACAATGAACCATGCTGAAGAACATCCCAGGGAACACTTGTATAAATACCCTGAGGCAAAAGCTTGCCTGTTGTATTAAAAACAAAAACACAAATGCTAGAAAGACAGTTTGACAGTAAAGTGTAAAGTGAGTGAGAGTAAGACTGCCAAATAGGATCTTTGAGTAAAATGAAAACAAAATCAGAGAATATCTCTCTCTCTCTCTCTCTCTCTCTCTCTCTCTCATTAACCTACCTATCCTATATAATAAAAGCCTAGGTGGTGCCACGCCCTTGTGTGACATCATCACAAGATGGCCTCCACAAGATGACTGGCAGGGGAGGACAGTTGTGGGTGATCAGGCCTGCAGGGGAGGGCAGTTGGGGGTGACCAGTCCTGCAGGGAAGGGCAGTTAGGGGTGACCAGGCTGTCAGGGGAAGGCAGTTGGGGGTGACCAGGCCTGCAGGGGAGGGCAGTTGGGGGCGATCAGGTCGCCAGGGTAGCAGTTAGGCCTCAATCAGGCCAGCAGGGGAGTGGTTAGGGGGCGATCAGGCTGGCAGGCAGGCGAGCGGCTAGGAGCCAGCAGTCCCAGATTGTGAGAGGGATGTTCGAGGGAACCCAGATTGGAGAGGGTGCAGGACAGGCTGAGAGACACCCCTCCCACTCCCATGCATGAATTTTGTGCACTGGGCCTCTAGTTTATAATAAATAAATAGATAGATAGATAGATAGATAGATAGATAGATAGATAGATGATAGATAGATAGATAGATAGATAGATAGATAGATAGATAAAATAAAAAGCCTAAGCGAATGACCAGAACAACTGGAATGACCGATAGACCAGTCGCTATGATGTGCACTGACCACCAGGGGGCAGATGCTCAAACCAGGAGCTGCCCCCTGGTGGTCAGTGCATTCCCACAGTCAACCTCTTGTGGCCAGCCAACTACCCATGGTCCCTCCCTCCAGCTGGCCAACCTCCCACAGTCTCTCCCCCATCCCTCCCCCCGGTTGCCAGGCCCCAATCAAACCACTGCCTGGCCACCATGGTGGCACGGCAGTGAGAGAAGGAGGAGGGGTAGGCAGGGAACTGCGCGGTGGTGGGGTGCCAACAGCAGCGTCAGCATCCAGCATCTTTTCCTTCTGCACTCAGCCCAGTGACTGTCGCCTCCTCTCCCGATTCTGCCAGGGCCTTTGGGCCTCAGGCTGGGACAGGCAGCTGGGGGTGGGTGGTGGTGGATGCAGCCCCTTTCCCAGGGGTCGCCGAGGTTTGGCTCCTCTTTGGGGCCAGCGACCAACCTCCCGCATTCCCTCCCCTTGTCCCTCCCCCCAGCCTGCAGGCCCAGATGGCCAGCCCTGTTTGGCTTGGCCCTGATTGGCCCTGATCACCAGCCAGGCCTAGAGACCCCACCCATGCATGAATTTGTGCACCAGGCCTCTAGTAACAAAATAAATATACTTTAAAAATAAAAGCTTAGGGAACAAATTTTTCACTAAACATTCTCTCTATTTTTCAGAGCTTTCTTGCCTCCTAGTTTTAGAGTTTATGGTTATAATGGCACAGGATATATGAAGCCCTTTGAACAACAGATTCAGGTATGAATTTTAGTGTCTGTTTTACCTTTATTAGGTGAGTTTCTGTGATCACCTTACTTAGGGTCCACTTGTTGCTGGAGTACAAAGAGTTGAAGTTATGTTTGTTTTGGCATGAATTTAACCATTTCTTTTTTTATGTATGTATTAACTAAGCCTTATTAAATAGATGATTATCCAAACCAAAAATGATTCTGATGTTTTTAAGCTATTATTTAATGATGATGTACATATACTGTATGTGCTTATGTGGACAATGGGTGACTATGTTGTAACACATTTCAAATGAAAAAGCATGACTTATGTTAGGAAAGCTAAATCAGGGAAGAAAAGGAGAATTTAAATACTTTTCTGAAGTATTTTCAGGGACCTAGTGAATACATATGGAATTGAAAGCACATTTAGGAATACATTAAATTTTCATATATTTGGAACACTTGGAGCTTCATTTTATAAAGTCTGTAGTTCTTTAAATATATTTTTATTGATTTCAGAGAGGAAGTGAGAAGAAGAGAGAGATAGAAACATCAATGATGAGAGAGAATCATTGATCTGCTGCCTCCTGCATGCCCCATACTGGAGATCCAGTCTGCAACCCAGGCATGTACCCTGACCAGTTCAATGCTCAACCACTGAGCCATGCTGGCCGGGCATGTCAATAGTTTATTGAAAGAATAATAGAGAAGTATTCATAGAATTGCATGAATTACCCATGCCTGAAATGCCATTTTTCTTTTTACTTCTGCCCTGTCCTACCAATTCCTGTTGTGTGTTTTTTTCCATTTGCATTACTGGTTTCTATGTGGAGAATCTACTAATACTCTGAAATTAAAGCATTTTGATAGAGATGAAGATTTTAACAAAAAAAAAAATTAATAGAGAGGGTGAATAATTGCTTTAAATTTTACTGAGCAGACTAGGCAAATATATGTGAGTTAAATATGGAATAATCTATACAGATATATAATAATACATAGTCAAATATATACACACACACACACACACACGTGTGTGTGTGTGTGCATGCGCATGCTTGTAGCATGTATGTGTATGTGTGTGTGTGTGTAAGAGAGAAAAGAGTATCAGAGAGACAAAGAGATATACAATCACAATATTTCATGCCTGAATTTTACATACTTTTGCTATACCTCATATCTAACTCTACTTCCTACCTCCCAGGAGGTAACTATGAAAGATAAATGTATAATTAAAAAGGCAAAGCAAAGAATGCTTTATTAATGTCCTGAATGTAGTAAGTTGTTGAATATTGGCCTCAAATGTAACCAATATTGGCCTCAAATGTGCCATGTAACGATGTTTCTGTCAAAAATGGACTACCTATACACTGGTGGTCCCATAAGCTTATAATGGAACTGAGAAATTCCTAACACCTAGTAACACCATAGCCATCATAATGTTGTAGGACAATGCATTACTCATGTGCTTATGGTGATGCTGATGTAAACAAACCTATTGTGTAAGAAAAATTAGTCATATAAAAGTATAGAACATAATTGATAATGATCATAAACAACTATATTACTGGTTTATGTACTTACTTGCTATACACTTTATTATTATTTTAGAGTGTACTCTTTCTACTTACTAAAAAAGCAAACAAATTATCAGTTAACAGTAAAAGAAGATGTCATGTTATCCTCACAGCAGCCTGCTACATCTCACTGAGCTTGGAGGTGGGGAAAAAGGGTCTGTTTTGGCTCAAATTAACACAGGCTTCCATTTTTCTTCCTGAATTTTCATAAGTTTCATTGAAGAGCTATTTATTCATTTTCTCTTAGGACAGTTTGTCCTTTTGACCATTTCCAGAGGATTTATATGGTTGTTTATTTATAATTTTCATTTAGTTTGCTAGGGAGCTGATTTGTGGAGCTCTTCATGTTGTCATACTAGAAGTCAATTCTCCACATCTTCATTTTTAAAGAATAATTTATCTTAATACATAATTTTAGGAACCAGAGCTTTCATTCTATCTAAGCATTTTAATCTGGCTCTCTACCTATATATACCTATATCTATACCAGGGGTCCTCAAACTACGTTTTGTTTTTTTACTTCAAAATAAGATATAGGTAGGAATTTGTTCAGTGTGCATAGGAATTTGTTCATAGTTTTTTTTTTAAACTGTAGTCCGGCCCTCCAACAGTCTGAGGGACAGTGAACTGGCCCCCTGTTTAAAAAGTTTGAGGACCCCTGATCTATACATTTAAATCTACACATCTACATCTATATATAGGTATATATATCTATATACCTATATATCTCTATCTCTATCTCTATCTCTATCTCTCTCTCTCTCTATCTCTATCTCTATCTCTATCTCTATCTCTATCTCTATCTCTACCTCTATCTCTATCTCTATCTCTACCTGTATCTCTATCTGTATATCTATATCATCTATATCTATATAAAGAAATATATAGTGAAATATATTATTGTTTGCATTATTATTCCTGGGAATGTTATGTGCTACTTTTCTTTGATTTATTTCAAATTTTCTCTTTATTTTTGGTTTCCATCAGTTTATTTTGATGTGTTGAGTTGTTTATATCTTGTGGAAATGAACAAAAACCAAAAAAATAAGAAAAACCAAAAACTATTTATTCAGAACTTGCCATAGCAAGGGAATCAGCCACCGTCACTTGTGTTCTCGCTGATACTGTTATTACTGGATTCCTAATGTTTTCCCTTGAGTCTGACAGCCTATGTGCACTGGCCCAAAGGCATACTGAGCAGGAATTTGCAGTTTAGAAAGAAAAAAAGTAGTTTAATATTGAATTAGCTAGTTTGAAGATGGGGAGCTTATGCCTCTAAAAACCCAACTCATAACTTGAATGTTATCTTTTGCCTGCCAGAGGTCTGGACCATGTGACTATTAAGTAGCAGAAGATAGCAGCTACTACCTTCTGCTGCCTCTAGGGCTGCTTTTTTGTTTTGTTTTGTTTTTTCTTACTAATTCCAAAATCATGGGTTATTTTAGGGTTAGCTCTTTTTCTGATTTTTCTCTTGACTATGAGCCACATTCACACATCTAATATTTTATTTACTTCTTTTAAATTTGATTTCAGAGAGGAAGGGAGGGGCAGAGAGAGACAGAAACATCAATGATGAGAGAGAACCATTGATCGGCTGCCTCCTGCATGCCCCAAGCTGGGCATATGCCTGGACCTGAAATCGAACCATGACCTCCTGGTTCATAGGTTGATTCTCAACCACCAAGCTATGCCAGCCGGGCACATCTAATATTTTAAAACTAGAGGCCCAGTGCATGAAACACGTGCACAGGTAAGGTCCCTAGGCCTGGCCAGCCATCGGGGCCAATCTGCAGGGCGACTGGTGGGGTGGCTGGGGAGCCCCCCACTGGCACCCACCTTGGCTGGCCTGGGGCCTGCGGGCTGGGGGCAGCTCCTGCCTTGAGCATCTGCCCCTAGGTGGTCAGTGAACATCATAGTGACTGATCATTCTGCTGGTCCATCCACAATTTGGTCAATTTGCATATTAGGCTTTTATTATATAGGATCATACTGGCCATATCCAATGATACATTCTTGAGTTTGTGATTCTTATATCTAAAGAGCTTTCTTATTCCACCAGACAATGAGCTTTCCTGGTGCCACTTTCAAAACTACCATCCTGTGTTCAGAAATAGCCAAAATGTCTTCTCAGTTCTGGCTTTTCTGGCCTTAGTTTCTGCTAAGCGACTGGAGATCTCTTTCACATATTCTCAGTTCAAATGTAAATGAAGAACTTACACCTGGATCAATAACATACATTTTGGGGCCTCACTCTGTGCCTCCTTCCTTTCCTGGATATGCACCTCAACTTCTAGGAACTTGAAACCATGGTCAGTAAGATTGGGTTCTTTGTTGGAACTTTAGCTGCCTTGTGTGGCCTTGCCTTGGGGGGTGCCCTCAGGTGATATACATGCAAACTAAATACCATGTTTTTCTTTCTAATGTTGATTCCCTTCTCTCACTTTTGTTCTGCCAGCCTTTGTAGCTGGATTTTAAAATTATTTTTCCAGAATTTATATTTGTAATTGGTGAGGGAGTTAATCCAATGCAAGCTACTCTGCTTTTACACTCAAATAATTTTTCTCTTGGATTCATTTTATTTGGTTTTGCAAAATTAAGTCAATAGAATATGAAAAAATAAGTTTTGAAAGATTATTACTTTGTTCCTAATGACCAAGAATGTCATATTTAATTTATAATAGGAAAAAATATGAAAATGTACTAACTTTTTGAACCTGTGAGAACATATTTGGATAATTGAGCCAAATGTTCATCTAATAATCCTTTAAATACATTTTAGAAACAATAAGCATTTGACTCATATGCACAAATTAACATTTGGTTTAAATATTTGAAAATAGTACCTTTAACATGAGTTATTCTAATAGAGATATATGTATTTTATCTTTTGTTTTTCAGAATTTTTGCTACTACCAAGGGTATATTGAAGGGTATCCAAATTCTATGGTGATTCTTAGCACATGTACTGGACTCAGGTTGGGATATATAATTTTATAATGAGAAAATGGAGTACTATTTCAGAAATAACTTTTAAAATTTTTTAAATTATATTCAGGGGTTCTAACATGAGCCATGCCTTATTGTGGAAAACTGTTTTAGGAAAAGCATAATATGAAAATTCTTGTAATCCCTCCTACCTTTATTCTGAATTAAGATTTTTGATAGATTTGGAGAGCATGGAATATCAATAGGTACACTAATACCGATTGCATTACTATTCAGTGCCACTCAGTAAGTTTGTGGATACTTAGGGATTTTTTTTCCACTTTACCACTTAAGACTAATACTGAAAATTATCTACATTCTATTCAACTAAAACTTGACTAAATGGCATTTTATGTACTTTTTTAAAAATGTGTTTTGAAATTCATAGGGGCTTGCTACAGTTTGAAAATGTAAGTTATGGAATTGAGCCCTTGGAACCTTCAGTTGGTTTTGAACATGTGATTTACCAAGTAAATAATAAGAATACAGGTGCTTCTTTATATACTGAGGAGGATATTGATCCAAGAGACTTGCCCTTTAAAATACAAAGTGTACAGGTAGGTGATTATTTGAGTAACTGTATGGCTATTACTATTCATCAATAAAAACAATATCTTTCTGATAAATTATTTATATTAGTTAATATGATAGATAGATAGATAGATAGATAGATAGATAAATGTGCTAGATGTGCCAGAAACCTTGTGACTTATATTGTAAGTCTGAAAACTAGTCATTCAAATTTCCAGAACTACAAGCTGTTATTTTTAACTGTTATTGACACTGCTTTTCCACCCTATGATCTATACCTTCATTATCTGCAGGTACACTCCTTTCTCCATATCCATTATGTCAAAATTTTGATATAACAAATACAAATGACATTTACATAAATATTGAAGATATTTGCTGAGGAGAATCACTAGGGTCTTCTTCTAAGACAGCTGCCTCAGGGGCAGCCATCACATTTCCCTTAAGATGCAGGGTTAATTTCCTTATGCAAGGACAGAAAAGCTGCTTCTACTGGCAAAGAAGACTCCAGAATTTAGGAGTTCAGAAACCTCAGATTCATCAGAGTCTTCCCATATGTCCCCATTCACATTTTCAGGATCTCATTTTTTCCCAATTAATACCTTCACTTTCACAGTAGACACCATGTGATGTTGGAAATTCAATTTGTGCTGTAACTAATCTACTCATAGAATGAGATTCTGAGTTTGATTTTCAACCCTCCCTGATATGCAGCTATAGTAGGTAAGGTTTTTTTGTTTTTTTAAGGTAGATAATTTTCCAGAACCAACATATGTGTGTGTGTGTGTGTGTGTGTGTGTGTGTGTAGGTATGTGTGCATATATGTATGCATGTGGCAAGCTCAAGTGACAGTTAAATTAACCATCTCACAAGGGCTACAAAATTTATTTGTATATTTCTTTCATAAATTTTAGTGTTTAATCTCTTACATTTTGACATATGACTCATTTGAATTTTTGTAGGGAGTGAGATTCTAAATTCATTATTCTTCATATGGATATCTATTTTTCCCAACACCATTTGTTAAAAAGACTATTTTTGTTCCATTGAATTTTCATGGCTAGCTTTTTTCAAAGATCAGTTTACCATAAATGTTAGGGACTATTTCCACAATTGCAATTATATTCCATTGATCTTTATGCTTTTTCTTATGCCAGAACCACAACTTTTTTACTATTATAGCTTTGAATCAATTTTTGGAATCAGTAAGTGTGCATTCTTCTTTTTAGATATTGTTCTAGCTATTCTTGTTACTATGAAATTCCAAATGAATTTTAAAATTTATTTCAATTTCCTCAAAATGCTACCTGGGATTTTATTGATTCTGTAGATTCATCTGAGAAATATTGCCATTGAACAATATTAATTATTTCTATCTATTAACATTGAGTAGCTTTTTTTTAGATTTTCTTTAATATTTTCTGTTGTTTTGCATTGTTCAGTCTTCAAGTAAATTTATTTTGTTAAATTTATTTTTAAAACTTTTATTATTTGAATGCTATTACACATTTAACTTTTATTTCAAATTGTATTTCTCATTATTAGTATTAGGAAATTATTTATTTTGTGTACTGATTTTGTATTCTACAAATTTGTTGAAATTGTTTATTAGTTTTTTAATTGTACTTTGATTTTCTATTTATAAAGTCATGTCAACTTGAATAAAGATAGTTTATGTTCTCCCCTTTTAATTAGGATAACTTTCATTTTTTTTAATAGCCTAATTGTTCTGGTTAGCACCTCCAGTATAATGTTAAATAGGTGAGAAGAGATATTTCTGTCTTGCCCCAATCTTAGGAGGAAAGGATTCAGCCCATTACCATCTCTCTATATAAAAGCCTAAGCTGACCGAATAACCAGTCGACCAGTCATTATGATGTGCACTGACCACTAAGGGACAGACGCTCAATGCAGAAGCTGCCCCCTTGTGGACAGTGTGCTCCCACATCCAACCTCCCTTTGGCAGGCCAACCTCCCACAGTCCCTCTGCCCCACGCCCCCCGCTGGCCAGCCAACCTCCTGCGGGCCCTCCCCCGCCATTGACTGCCCCAATCTCCCCAATTGGGACTGAGCAAGGGCCGATCACTGGCCTGGCCGAGGGACCCCACCTGTGCATGAATTCATGTACCAGGTCTCTAGTCTTTGCATAATACTTAGCTAAGCAATTTTGATCCCTTATATAACCACATTCTCTTACCTTATAAAATGGCTTTTGAGTTGTTTGGACCTGCTCACCCTTCAACAGACACATTTCCTGGCATTCTTTTATGTATCCTTGTCTTAAATGTATTTGGCTAAAATAGACTGTATCTTTACCCTTTAGGTTTATTGTTCATTAAATGAATGAATATATTACTAATTAAGTATAATAAATCCCAATCTCAAAGAGAAAATGAACAAGCATTACTTCAGGGAATGTTAGACAACTAACACATGTTGGTTAAAACAAAGAAGTGGTTTTGGATCCTTCAATCCATGAATACATTGTTTATCTCAATTAATTTGTGTTTATGTTTATTCTCCAGTAAAGTGGTGTTATTTCCTTTTTTAGGGACTTTAATGAGAGGATTGAGTTCCATAAGCAAACTATCATGAAATATTTGGTGCTTAATTTTTGATGGAAATTATAAAAAAACTGGTTAGACCAGAAGGGGATTTCATCTGCATTTTTAAAAACAAAACCCTGAAATCTCCAAGGTTAGGCCAAGAAATAGTGGGCAAAAATGAGTGCTCAATCAGCCCTAATTTTGTATTACTGATCTTTCTCAACTTTTCCCTTTTCTTTAAATTACTATTATCATCATTTTTCTGATCTCTACTAAATCCCATCGTTCTTATTCGCCAATGCTCGATTTAATATGCTAAAGAAAATAGTTTTACTAATATGGGATGGTTTTAAACTTTAATGTGAAACGGAAAATCTGTAGACATTAAAATAAGTATAATAAAAGTGTTCTCAATTTCTGAAATTTTATCCTCCTCTTCTGCTTCTAGAGATCTGTCCAGTGTTTGTAGTGACGCTATTCTAGTAACAAGATCTTTTGAATTATTGACACTATAATCTTAAAGAGTTCACAAAGTTGTCTTACAAGTTTTCCCCAGTGCATTCCTCTTAGGTAACGTAACAGTAATCTTCATGTAACAATAATCACGAAGATAATTATTTCTTTAGCCCCATATTTTGGCAAAGTCTGTCATATAAATAATAAGGCAGAATTCAAATCCCGTCGGGCTTTACATTTTTGCCTAACTTAACCACTATGATCTAGGTGGATGACATCATAACCAGAAACTCATCTTGAGGTATCTATGGTGCAGTTTGAGAGTTGCTCATTTTGAATAGTGGTTGCTCACCTTTTTCTTCAGTGATTTAAAATATCATTCCTCTAAACACAGAAATGCTCCTTACACTTTCAGCATCATAGATAAAACCATACCACATAGTAATGGATAATAGCATCATGTAAGCTAATTAAAAAAATCACACCTTTTGTAATGGGAGTCAATGGAAGGGTTTTTTTGTTTGTTTTTTCAGGAAAGCAAATAATATAGATAGCTCAAAACCAATGAGAATATAGAGAATGGATAGTAAAGGAAAGTTACTTTCTGAGTAAATTAAATGGTGGATCAGCTGTGAAAGAGGTGACAAGGAAATATTCTGAAAATGATTATTTGATACCTAGCTTTGGAGATACCTAGCTTTCTTTTGTGTTGCCCGCCCGGTGCACGAAATTCATGCACGGGAGGAGGGTGTCCCTCAGCCCAGCCTGCACCCTCTCCAATCTCAGACCCTTTGGGGGATGTCGACTGCTGGTTTAGGCCTGATCCCAGGATGTCCGACTGCCGGGATCGGGCCTAACCTGCTGGCCTGATTGACGCCTAACTACTCCCCTGCCAGCCTAATCATCCCCAACTGCCCTCCCCTGCTGGCCCGATCACCCCAAAGGCTTTTATTAGTATAGATATGACCCCTCACAGAAAATTTCACTAACCCTGCTTTACAATAAGGGATTGACGATTGAATCATTGGGGCCAGGCACCAAGATTTCCTTTCTTTGAATAGTGGAGGGAATAATTATCTTGTCTTTAAATTGCCCTGAACATCAAATGAGATAATGACTTAGAAAAGCATAAAAGCACCATATAAAGACAACTGTCTTATCATATACTGAAAGGGCAATAAAGTGGTAAAATGAAAAACACTATTTTTATTCTCCCCCTTCCTTCCTTTACAGCCTTTATTTAAACTTTGAAATTTAGAAAAATTTCACTCCTATTTTCATTTCTTTACATTCAATATTATTTTGTATTAGTTTCAGGTTTATTAGATACAGAATAGTGGTTAGACAACCATATACTTTACAAAGTGTTCCCTGATACTTCCAGTACCCACCTGGCTTCATACCATCATTACAACACTGTTGACTCTAGTCCCTATTTAAGTGACAATAGGTTTACAGGTTCCTTCCAATCTTTCTTTTGTGTTGCCCGCCCTTCCTTTTCTTTCTCATGTCTTCCCTCATTTTCTTTATATAGTATCTCAATTGGCCCTCAAAGCTCAGTGAAGGCACTGGGACACGCTTAACACATTTTACGGAGCAGGAAACTGAGGCCAATTCCAGTTGGCTATGGAACTGGACTCCTGGCGCAGGGAGCCCTCACAGCTGGCTCTCCGCCTTTCCTAAGGGACAGCCGAGGCAAACAGAACAAACCTCCCCAAGAGGCTTCCAAGCCTCATTCTCCAGCACCTCTTCATCATGGATGCTCCACATTCTTTCCTCTCCCCCGCCCCACCCCCATTCTTTACTGCCCCCCCTTCTGGGGAGCAGGTGGTAGGCTTGCACTCACTGTGCAGGTGTGCACCCCCATGGGGTGGGCGAGAACTGGGGGCGGGGCGGGCGCAGGCTTGTTTTTGGGCCAAGGCGGGAGCAGGAGTCCTGGCCTCTCAAGTGTGCAGGCCTCAGTGAGGCCCGGTCAGCGCCGGGAGCTTCACCAAACAGCCGCAGTGGGGTACCCAGCATGGGGCGCTCCTCCACTGAGGTGGCGCCGCCCCTCCACCCCGCCTCAGGGCTGCGAGTCTGTGCCCCTCCGCCTGGGCGTCCTTCCACGCCTGCAGTCATCCCTGCAGTCATCGCCTCTTGTTTCCTGCCAATTGGGGCCAATACAGAACCTCACTCTCTGCAGGCGAGGCAGATCCCCGCCCGCCAGCACCCTGCCCAGGCCTGAGCCCCCTCCAGTGCACCCCACCTTGGCGCCGCTCTGCACCCCTTGGGCCGCCCGCCTGCTGGCCAGCCGCTTCCCCCAAGCCATGGTGCTTGCCCAGGATCGCCCATCAGGCGGAGGCCTGTGCGCGTGCCTGCAGACCCCATGGCCGCGGCTCCTGGCAGGGGCTTTGCCAAAGGTTCCTCTGCCTTCAAGCTCTCTCCTCAGACTCCCAGGAGCTTGGCTCCCGCGGCCCAGCCCTTCCGTGGCTCCCTGCAGCCCCGCTCTACTCAGCTCTCCTGCCTCCCACCTGTCAGAAAGCTGTCTGGAGCCTTGCTGCAGGCAGTGTGGTTCTGGGGCAGGGGCTGGGTTGTGGGGAGCAGCTCCAGGAAAGTTTAGTAAACCCCAGGCCCCCACCCCCTCCTTGAGCGGAGCCCAGGGCAGGCTGGGGGCCTGGGTCCAAACACTGCAGCTGCGGAGGCCCCGCCCACCCAGGGCCACACACAGGGGTCCAGGCTGGGGGCGTGGTTTAGGCGGTTTGTTCGCACCACCAAGCCCCCCACTGCCCAGGGTGCACACAGGGCAGCTGGGGGCATGGTTTAGGTGGCTTGTTCGCACCCTCCCGCCGCCCAGGCCGTACACAGGTCCCAGCTGGGGGCGTGGTTTAGGCGGTTTGTTCGCACCGCCAAGACCCCACCCCTCCGCCCAGGTCGTTCGCACACAGGGGTCCCGGCTGGGGGCGTGGTTTAGGTGGTTGTTTGAGCCGCCAAGCCCCCCCCTCCACCACTCAGGGCCACACACTGGGGTCCTGGCTAGCGTTGGGGCTTAGGCGCCATGAGGGTGGGATGACAGCTCCAGCTGGCCCTCCCTGCGGGCAGTATGCAAATTAGCCACCATCTTGGCTGACAGTTAATTTGCATATACTCACTGATTAACCAATGAAAAGGGTAGCAGTTGTACGCTAATTACCATGTTTCTCTTTTATTAGTGTAGATTATATATATTTAAAAATATATAAGTTTGGATTTTTCAACAATGAATTGATGATGTAGTGATAAACACTAATATATTTAAGTAATTCTTTAACTTTCATGTCAATTTTTTTCAGTCACCTACAGATTTCTCTAGTTATATAGAAATGCATGTTGTTGTTGAAAAAAATTTGGTAAGTATATTCTGATTTATTTGGCTTATGTCAATTTATATTAGTAATTATTTGTTTCTTCAAATAATCTCTCTTCTCTTTCTGGAACTCCTATAATTTATATATTATTTCTACTTAATGATATTTCAGAAGTCCCTCTTTTTTTTCTTTATGGTCCTTAAACTCTATAATTTCAATTATCCTCTCCTCAAGTTTGTTGATTCTTTTTCGGGCCTCTTCAAATCTGTTGTTGAATTTTTCCAGTGAATTTTCACCTCAATGATTGCATTTTATAACTCCAGAGTTTATTTGGTTTCTTTTTATAATTTCTATATTTTTTTGTTTAGAGGTAGTTTTGTTTCTATGTAATTTTCCAGATTTCCCTTAGTCTGTGTTTTCCTTTAGCTCTTTGAGCATACTTCTGACAATTGTTGTAAAGACTTTGGTATGTCTGCATTTCCTCAAGGATTGTTTCTCCCAATTTATCTTTTCCTTTGGGTCATGCTTTTTGGTTTATTTGTTTCTTTCTTTCTTTGCCTCATGATATAAACAATGCATGCGTTTCTCTGAAATGCATATCAAAACCTAATACAATGTGATGATTTTTGGAGGGTGGGGCCTTTGAGAGTGATTTGAGTCATGGAGGTGGAGCCCTTATCAAGGAGATTTGGCCCTTATAAAAGAGATTCCAGAAAGTTCCTTCACCTTTCTGCCAAGAAGGCAAAATGGTTATTTATGAACCAGGAAGAGGATTTTTACAAGATACCAAATCTGCTGGAGCCTCTGTCTTAGACTCACAGCTTCCAGAACAGAGAGATTCATTTGTTGTTGATACTTTTAGTATAACACCTGACTGAGGAATCTTGTGATTTGGGTTGAAAATTCAGCATTTGAAAAAAACAAACACCTCTTTCAGATTTTGCAGATTGGTTTTGCTCCAGGGCAGTCCTTTAATGATTAGTTAAGCTTGCTCTCAAGTTAGGGGTCAGCTGAGGTGGAAGTTTAAGACGTTCTCAGGTCTTTACTGAGCATATGTCTTGACGAGCTTTCTTATTTCACCATATACACAGCTACTTTTGAATATCGTAGTTTCCCAAAGAGTCATAAACACCCAAGCTTCTCCTCAGGGCCTTTCATGGCCTGCTGTATATTTTCGCCTATAATCTCTTGCCTCAGGCACAGTCTGTCATTCTTACTCCTTTTCGCTACAAGTGATTTTCAACTGCTTTCTGGACATTTTGACGAGTATGTTATGATATTCTGGATTCTACTTAATTTTTTTGTTTTAATTTTATGAGCACATCAGTATTGACCTAGTCATGTGGTGGTATTTAATGGCAAAAGTTTTCAGAGCCTTCATGATGTTCTTTTAGTCTTGGTTCACTTGGTGCTTTTGTAAATGCCATGGCTACCTGCCTGTGTTGCCTGCAGGAATAGTAGCCTTCCTTGTCCTCCTGCTGCCTCTGCTTAGGGGATTGTAGATGATGGGCCTGCATAGTAGAAAGTGTTTTCTTGGCCTACTCAGTGCCAGCGGGATTCCTGTTTACATTCTCAATGCTGTTTGTGGGAGATGAAGTTCCTTTTTAGGGTTATTCTGCCTAGTGTTTCTATGTGGGACTAGGAGACATTGGACATCAGGGAGAAGAGCTGTTTTATATTATCAGAGCTACTCTGATACTGCCAGCAGGGGCAATGGCTCTTTCTAGGTCCAGGCAACCTGTTGTTTCAAGTTGGGCCATGAGAAGACTCCATGCTATAGGGCACAGATTCTAGGCACCAGAATGTTAGTGGGGTTCTCACTTCATCCCTACCTGGGCTACTTGTTGCCAGTGGATGTGGTGCAGCTATGTTATTCCTCTGATCCTAGCATACCTGTACAGCTACCTTTGATTTCCACTCTTTAGAAACCTCCTATAATCTTTTTTGGGGGTGAGGGGTATATTATTTCAGGGTTTATCGTTTTTCATAGCTTTGCTCAGCTGGGAGAAACTGAAAGACAACAGTCTACATCATTCTGTCTAAACTAGATGTCTTCACAATAATGTCAAAATTTAAATTATTGTTTTTTGCAAGTTTTTTTATTAAGAGGAAAAAAGATAGTATTTTATACTTACCTTTGCAATTTTCATTACCAGAGCTCTTGACTGTCTTTGTGTATATAAGTGTTATAGTCTTCTGTCATCTCTTTTCAACCTCAAGGGATTTTTAAATTGTTATTTCTTATTTCTAGTCATGCAGCTCTATTATTAATGATTTTTTTTTTTTTTTTAATTTGGGAATGCCTTTCTGTTGCCTTTACTTTAGAAGAAGAATTTTGCTGGATATAGAATTTTTGATTGAGAATGTTTTCTTTTGGTACTTAAAATTTGTAACTCTACCTGTTCTCCATTGATTCTGATGAGAAGTTATCTCTTAATCTTGTTATGCATTATTTTTCTTCTTTGTGAGATACATTATTTTTTCTTCTCACTTTAAAGATTTTTTTAAGACCTTTGTCCAGTTAGTTAACTATGATGTATCTGTGTGAATGTCTGATTTCATCTTATTTGGTTTATTGAACCTATATAATGTGTAGATTAATGATTGTCATTAAATTTGTGGAGGTTTTGGCCATTTTTTACTAAAGGTTTTTGTTTTGTTTTGTTTTTTAAAGCAACTGCTTGCTCTTTTTAAAAATTATTATTATTTTTAATCTTCACCGAGGATATTTTTCCATTGATTTTTAGAGAGAGAGGAAGAGAGAGGGAAAGACAGAGAGAAACATTGTTGTGAGAAAAACACATCAATTGGTTGCCTCCTGCACCCAACCCGGTCAGGGGCCTGGAGCAGCTTGCAGCCCAACTGAGGTATGTGCCCTTGATCAGAATAGAATCCAGGACCCCTTCAGTCCACAGGACAACACTCTATCCACTGAGCCAAACTAGCTAGTCCACTTTCTTTTGTTTTTTTGCCTTTTTCAATCACTGTGCCCTTCTAAGGCTCCTATTATATAAATTCTGGCTTATGTAATGATATCAAATTAATGTCCATGATTCTGTTCAGTTTACTTTTTTTTTCTCTTTTTTTTATGTTGGATAATTTCTGTTGATATACCATCATGTTCAATTATTCTTTTTTCTGCTGGTGAACACCCCTTTTATGAAGTTTTTATTTTAGCTATTGTATTTTTCAACTTGAGTGTCCATTTAGTTATTTTTATAATTTTATATTTTTTCTACTTTCTTCAGGTTTATCTATAATAATAAAAGCGTAATATGCTAATTAGACCTGACGTCCTTCCTTCCAGACAAAGCTGCAGCAGGCCAGACTGTGGCAGAGATAGCAGAGGCCTCGCTCCCCCCACCCCCCTACTTCTGGGCACAGCAGCGGCAGATGGGGGCCGGGGCCACGGCCCTTGCACAAATTTTGTGCATCGGGCCTCTAATTGATATGTAATTGACACATAACCATGTAAATTCATCCATAGTAACATCAAGGAAAGCAGAGTATATTATTAGATATCCAAGTTCAGTGTTTAATAAAGTGACACACCTTTGTAGACTTTCTATTCTGTTTATAGATTTATGAAAAGGTTATAACTTTTTACCTCTCTAAGTTAAAACTAAAAATGCTATTTTCCTCATACCTGCTAACCATTGGTTTTATATTTCTTTTTAATTTTTCTTGTCAGTGAGCATACAATTTTATCATATTGGGATTTTCAATTTCTTAAAAAAATTTATATATAAGTAACATCAAACACTTTGAAGTTTTTACTTATAAATCTCTCAAATCATCTTCACCCAATCCTAAATGTTCTATGACTCTTAATTAACATTGAAATTTTGATAGGGATTGCATCAAATCTGTAGATTGTTCTGTGAAGTAGAAACATTTTAACAATATTAACTCTTGAGCATTAACTATATTTGCATTCATTTGTGTGTTTTTTTTAATTCTTATAGTTTTCAGTGTACAAATCCTTCACCTCTATGCTTAAATGTATTCCTATGTATTTTATTCTTTTTTATGTAATTGTAAATGGGATTATTTTCTTAATTTCCCTTTCTGATAGTTTCTATTAGTATATAAAACAAAGTTTTGTATATTTGTTTTTTATTCTGCAACGTTACTGTCCTTGTTCACTAGTTCTAACAGGTGTTTTTTTATGATGAGTTTGGGGCTTTCTATAACATGGTATCTGCAAATAGTGACAGTTTTACTTCTTCCTTCCCCATTTGGATGTATTTTATTTACTTTTCTTCCTACTTTCTCTGGCTAAGATTTCAATCTATATTATATAAAGGTGGTGAGACTGGGTATTCTTGTATTGTTCCTGATTATATGGGGAAAGTTTTCAACTTTTCACCATTGATTATGATCTTGGCCGTGGGCCTGTTACATATGGTTTTTATTATGTTGAGGCATGTTCCTTTTATACATATTTTGTTGAGTTTTCATTTTGAAAAGATGTTGAATTTTGTAAAATGTATCAATTGAGATAATTATGTGACATTTCCCTTTATTTGGTGTTCTATCACATTAACTGGTTTGTGAATGATGAGCCATTTTTGCAACCATGGAATAAATCCCACTTGTACCTGGTGTAAGATCCTTTTATTTTATTTTTATTTTATATTTTATTTTATTTTATCTTATTGATTAAGGTATTACATATGTGTCCTTATCTCCCCATTGTCCCCCAACACCCCCACTCATGCCCTCACCCCCCTGGTGTTTGTGTCCATTGGTTAGACTTATATGCATGCATACAAGTCCTTTGGTTGATCTCTCCCCCTTACTCCCACTCTTCCCTACCTTTCCTCTGAGGTTTGACGGTCTGAAAGATGCTTCTGTCTCTGGGTCTGTTTTTGTTTATCAATTTATGTTGTTCATTATTTTTCACAAATGAGTGAGATCATGTGATATTTATCTTTCTCTGACTGGCTTATTTCGCTTAGCATACTGCTCTCCAGTTCCATCCATCCTGTTGCAAATGGCAAGAATTCCTTCTTTTTACAGCAGCATAGTATTCCATTGTATAGATGTACCACAGTTTTTTAATCCACTCAGCTTCCAAATCTTAGCTATGGTGAATTGTGCCGCTATGAACATAGGGGTGCATATATCTTTCCTGATTGGTGTTTCTAATTTCTTGGGATGTGCTGTTGATCTCAGTGTACCAACGTTTTATTAAGGATTTTTGAATCTATGTTCATCAGAGATGTTGACCTGTAATCTTCTCTTTTTGTAGTGTTCTTGTCTGGTTTTGGTGTCAGGGTAACACTGGCCTTGTAAAATGATTTTAGAAGTGTCCCTCTCTTCTATTTTTGGGAGTTTGTAAGGTTTTTTTAAATGTTTTAATATGTCCTATTTCTCACACTGAATAAATATCATATTATTTCTATAATAATTTATATTTTAAAACAAATAATTATTAGTTAATACGTTTCAAACTCACTATATTAAAATTTAAACAACACAACAATAATGAAATATTAAGCAATATGTATTTAGATTTAAAATGTATGATTATCTTTTTCAGTATACTCATATGGGTTCTGATACGGCTATTGTCACTCAAAAAATTTTCCAATTAATTGGATTGACTAATGCTGTAAGTGTTTACTTTTTAGAACTTTTGCATTTGCTTGTGATACTTAAAAAATTCCCATAGTTTCTTTTATGACACTGCCTGAATACATATCTTGTGTGAATAGGGAAAAGTATATAACAACTTTAAGTTTGATTTCTAACTATTTCATAGAAATAATAATTATTGTAGATACCTAATTAGGTTATTGTAAGGATTAAATTAAATATAGCACTTGAGGTAGGGCTTGCTTAAGGACAGGCTTTTCAAACATTAATTACAACTTATTTCATTAGTAGTATGTATTTTTTATATTATAAGATTCAAAACAGATTTATAGTTCAGTTGTTTAATATTTGTCTTCAGGATAGTGTTTATTTTCACAAGTAATTTCAAAATCTATTTAGACCATGATATTTGAATATATTTTCTTTATGTGTTCTATTTTAGATTTTTACTTCATTTAATATTACAATAATTCTGTCTTCACTGGAGCTTTGGATAGATGAAAATAAAATGCCAGTAACAGGAGATGTTAATGAATTATTACACAAATTTTTAAAATGGAAAAGGTCTTATCTTGTTTTGCGTCCACATGATATGGCATTTTTACTTGTGTAAGCATATCTTGGCATTACTAAATCTTATATAAAGAAAACATATTTGACTTAATTTCTGACAGTTCAAAGGTCTTTAGAAAAAGACATCTTGTGCCATTTTTCTTATAAACAACATCATCTGAATATTATTTTTCAAAACATGGGTTTTATAAAATTATTGATATCACTGTATTTATTTGTTTGTATTTAAAATTTACTCCTTCAAACTTGTTACCATATGCCTTCTTGCCTTCTTACCTTATTGTATAATGACCCTAACTATACATAAAATACTAATAATATTTATCTGAAGAAATGTACCTGAATTCTAAGAATATAGTAACTTGGGCTTCTTTTTATGCTTTATTTCCATAAAATGAAATAATAAATAACAAGGAAATGGAAGCACAATTGTATATTTAAACATCTCTAATATACCATATTCACACTATGCTTCCTTTTAAAAAGTATAAAACTCTCTATTTAATAAGCTTATTGTTTTTTATTAATGTCTAGAATCTATATATATATTTATATTAAATAAAATAATACATACAGGGGCCCCTCCCAAAAATGTATACAAACAGAAATAGTTGATAGCTCAATTTTTACAATGAAATGTATTTTAATAAACACTGCCTTTATAATTATTCAAAGTGTGTGTATACATTTTTGGGGACACCCTATATATTTTATTTTTTTAAAAAATATATTTTATTGATTTTTTACCGAGAGGAGGGGAGAGGGATAGATAGTCAGAAACATTGAAGAGAGAGAAACATCAATCAGCTGCCTCCTGCACACCCCCTACTGGGGATGTGCCCACAACCAAGGTACATGCCGTTGACCAGAATCAAACCTGGGACCATTGAGTCCGCAGGCCGACGCTCTATCCACTGAGCCAAACTGGCCAGGGCCCCTATATATTTTAAAATCATAATCTTTTATGTTACTTTCTGCCCCTCAAGTATGCCATAACTTTGCATGACTCTATAAGGTAACTTTTTATTTATCAACTACATTGCCTTATTTTCTTAATTTTAAGAAATTTTACTTAATTATCTTATTTTGATCTTTTAGGGATATTTTAATTTTTAGTGAATACTACATAAAACTGAATCTTCATGTTAAAAAAATCCATCTGATAATAGACTTTATAATATTTGTTTTAAAATCTATTTTATTGTTTTCAAAAGAAGCACTCACAGTCACTTCCTATGCTTTGTTACTTTAATGTTACATGGAACTATCTATGAATATATTATATAAATATTTAAATATATATATATATATATTTGGCAAATACAATATTAATTGTGTTTAGTTTTACAAATTTATGTGATTGTGTTGTGTGTGTTTTTTTTTTAATTTAAGTTACAGAGAAAAATCAGATTATGTTGGTGCAACCTTTCAAGGAAAGATGTGTGATAGACAATATGGAGGAGGCATTGCTGTGGTTGGTATAATCTTGGCTAAGATATATAAATGAAATGCTGTTTAGACTATATATAGTTCAATATTTTTTATTCATTTTTCTAGGTATTTAATATTTGCATAATGAACATATTAACCTTTTTCCCTGCTGCTGAAATGTTTGAACTATAGCAAGTACTCACTGAACTTTATACACATACAATTTTTGGCATTTCATCTCATGAGTTCAAAATATCCTTTTTAGAAAATTAATATAGTGGTCTATTTTAGGCTTAGAAAATTTTCATAAATTTGCATGTGCTCAATATTTAATAAGTGCTTTTGATTTCAAGATTAGATTTTGACCATTTTTCTTAATTATGTAGTAAACATAATTATAAACCGGGTTAAAATAAACCTTTGAGAATTATAAATGTCCTTAAAATGCTCTAGGTGAAGGATAACAGAATCAAGTGCCCTAATTGGTATTATTTATGTTAGTAGAAAATCTTGGCATATTTAAAATTAGTATAGTTTTGCTCCTCTTTCATAATGCCATGATTATTTTGACATGTGGAATTTACTTTCTTATTTTGTGTGTGTTTGTACAATGTCTACTAGAATTTGAGGGATGCAATGCATAACACTCTTATTTCAGTGAACAAGGGAAGCTAAGTAAAGATATAAAAAGATGAATCAATCAAATGGAGACACAAATATCAACCTTAAAATTTACATATGATAGTTTGGAAAATGTGACTTATGTTTATTGGCAAGCCATTACCTAGTCTCAAAAACTGGAATTTGGCTGATTTATGCAGTCACAACACTGAATATAAGACTCATATGTGAAATAAGGCCTTCATTGATAACAAAGTCAGAACAGAACTCATTCTCTCTAAAGCAGTGGTTCTCAACCTTGGCTGCACATTAGAATCACCTGGGAATCTTTTTAAAATCCTGATTTCTGGGCCTCATCCTCCGGAAATTCTGTTATGGGGTGGGGCCACAACATTAGTAACAAAGAGACAGAATTTTGGGAGGATGAGGCCCAGACATCAGGATTTTGAAAAATTCCCAGGTGATTCTAATGTGCAGCCAAGGTTGAGAACCACTGTTACAGGTAGGTTTAGCCCCCATATATTTAGAGTAAAATAATGCCATCATTTATTGGAAAGTGTGTGTTTCATGAGCAGAGGGCAGTGGTCTCTATAGTGAGAGGAGCATTCAGAGAAGAGCTTTCTAGTATTCTTATTTTATTTCTAGTCTCTTTCTGGACTCTTTTATCATTGTTGGTGGGTTGTTTTTCTGTCCTTCAGCCAACAACACATTGTCTTATTAGCTTCATAGTAAGTCATCAAACATGGTGGTGTAAACCCTGCTACTACTACTTTAGACTGATTTAGGTATTCTGAATTCTCCGCATTTCCATTTTAAAATCAGTTTGTCAATTCCAGCGAAAACTGCTTGGATTCTGATTAATTTTGAACTGAATCTTTAGGCCAATTTGAGAGACATTGACACTTTAACAATACTGAGTTCTCCTATCCATGAAATGGATAAATATGTGTGGTATATTCACATAATGTAAGCAATAAAAATAAACTACTATTAAACAAGCAACATTGATGGATTTCAAAACCTGTTGAATAAAGTAAACCAGAAGCAAAAGAATATTTACTTTATTATCCCATTTTAATGTGTAGTTAAAGATAAACCATTTTATTAAAAGTCAGAATAGAAGTTACAAATTGTGGTGAGGTAATGCCTGGAAACTTGCTGGAAAGAACTTCCTAGGTGATAAAAATATCCCATATTTTGTACAGTGTAGTAGTTATGCAGATATTTGTCACACACACACACTTCACAAATATGTGTGTATATATGTACATACATATAATATTATAAATAAATTATACATAAGAATGTATATATTTGAGTAAATATTCTATACATACATATATGTATATGCATATGTTTTACACCCATACATAATGCCACAGAAATTTTAACCCTAAAGAGTAAGAAAAAGAAACAAATATATAACCAAACAAAATTTGATGTATCAATAGTAAAAAGCAGCAAAATGTTCTTCAGGTAAAACAGATATGACTTTTAGGTGATTTATTGTTTAGAATGAAATAAAATTTTACTAGCATATATAATAAACATGAATTCATATATACCAAACTAAGATGCACAAAGTAAACACTGAAAGAGCTACTAACAGAAATAATCATACTTGGATAATTTATCAGACCAAAAATTTAGAAAGTTTGAACAGTATTAATGAACTTTATTTAAAAGGCATATTTAGAATGCTGATTTCTAATATTAGAGACTAGAAGTTTTTACAAAGCAAACAGACCAGCATTTTTATAGAAAGTAACCACATGTTGTACAACATAGGAATACTAGTGATTGGCACATAAGAAGTCCTTAATAAATCCCAGCTGCTGTTACTATTATTTAGCAGCTATTATAGTAAGCAGATTCAACAAAAGAAACTTGTCTGCTTACTTATAGCTTTTATACAAAATATTTTAAAATGCCAATACTAAATATAATTTTAGTTTTCCATTATTTTATGTTAGAAACAAAAGTAGTCATAACAATAGCCCATAGGAAATTCTTATACTCCAGTTTATACCTTTTCAAGTTTTTGCTACTAGTCTGTTTTGGACTAAATTGTGTACTCCTAAAATTCATTTATTGAAACCCCAATCCCCAATATGACTATATATTGGAGACTGGGCCTCACAGAGGTAATTAAGATTAAATGAGTTTATGAGTGTATGCCTCTAATCCAATAGGACTGGTGTCCTTATAAAAGAGTAAAAGACAGCAGAGATATCTATCTCTATACATATACTAAAGAAGGCCATGTGAGGACACTGTGAAAAGACAGCCTTCTACAACCTAGGGAGAGAGGCCTTACCAGAAAGCAACCCTTTTGGCAACTTGACCTGAACTTCTAATCTCCAGAAATGTGAGAAAATAAATTTCTGTTATCTAAACCAACCCAGTCC
This sequence comes from Myotis yumanensis, assembly GCF_028538775.1. Lineage (NCBI taxonomy): Eukaryota > Metazoa > Chordata > Mammalia > Chiroptera > Vespertilionidae > Myotis > Myotis yumanensis. The sequence goes on along the minus strand of NW_027223754.1, from coordinate 24,401,249 downwards.
GTGGTATTTTGTAATGACAGCCTTATCTGAGTAATAGAAACCCTATGCCAAATTGCCACAAAGGAATGTCATCTCCAACACAAACCATATATTTGACTCTATCTATAATAATAAAAGCGTGATATGCTAATTAGACCGGACAGCCAAATGATCTTCCGGACGTCATTCCGGATTTCCTTCCAGACAACTTTCCTGGTGAACCTGCCGTGTTGGGGGCTGAGGCAGAAGCAGTTAGGAACTATCAGGCAGACAGTCGAGCAGTTAGGGGCAATCAGGCAGGCAGGGGGGCAGTTAGGAGCCAGTAGTCCCTGATTGCAAGAGGGATATCCAACTGCCGGTTTAGGCCCGATCCCTGAGGGATCCCTGCGAGATCAGGCCCAAACCAGCAGTCAGGCATTCCCCAGAAGTCCCAGATTGTGAGAGGGTGCAAGCCTGGCTGAGGGACCCACTGCCCCAGTGCAAGAATTTCATGCACTGGGCCTCTAGTCTCACAATAAGATGAAAGACAGAATAAATGAACTAGTAAGAAGATAGAGAATAAAGGATAAATTGTACATGGGAGTGTAGGAGATGACTTTTATACAAATGACTAAATTGAAATTTTTTGGATGTTTTTGTTTTCATCTTACTGAGCTATAAAAAATAGCAAAGAACGGGAGTCATAGAGAAAGAGAAACAATTATATAGCTACATTGATTGAATGGCTGCCACACCTTTTCTATAATATCCTGAACATAAAACAAAAAAAATCTTAAATAACTATAATAATAATATATACCCTATTATTCATTACATTACTATTTATAATATTCTGTTGTTTACATTATTGAAATTTAGCAGAATCCTTCATTTTCTTTTCCATAGAATCAAATACACCCCCTCTTCTTCCCTTCACCTTCCACTCTTCCCCAGCTTCTACCCTCTCTCTTTCTTGTCTTCTTCCTCCTCCTTTTTTATCTTCTTATTCTTCCTCTATCTAAAAATGAATGGTACATTCAACTGTGGTAATTTGATAAAGGGGCCATTTATCAATGTGTATGCAAGGTGTAGGGACTTTGCAGTGTCTCAGGGATAGTAATAAAGTTATTTAATTTGTTACCCAAGTGAGAAGGAAAGGACAGAGACATTCTACTGGGGTCACAGAAAGTAGAGACCTCCACTCAAGAATTCAGACAGCCATAAGCACCTGGACAATGATGCTAATAAAATTGTCTTACCGTGTCCTCCCCATTAGACCAAAGTAAAGCAGGGGGGAGAGAACCTTTTGATATTATCCTTTGGTGCCATCTTGACTAGAGAGCAAGGTGGAAAATAATGGAAAGTTGTTTTAGAGAAGCAAACAGAATATACCAAAATGTATTCCTGGAAACCTCTCTTGAAGTATATTCACAAAAGTGTTATTAGATATATTTGAAGACCTAGTGTGATGTGTGGATTTTTCTTAAATTTCTTATGGTCTAGTATGGTCAAAGTGTTCTATGTAAGCATCTTACATTTACAAAAAGAAAATGACAAAGGCATTTTGGGTTTTAAAAATAGCCTTAGTATGGGAATAGCTTATGATGACTGACAAATGCCAGTGCTCAGGAGCTATCTGCATAATGAACCCAGAAGGAAAGTCAGCATTCTCATTATCAGTCATTATTACCATAATATAAATTAATTCAATGGGTTAATTTATTATCTTTTATGAAACATAATGTAAAAACATTGATGTAAAATATTATCTCTAAATAATCAAATTAGAAATTGGCACAATCTGTTAATAATTTGACAATGTGTATATGTGTATATCTTTAAATCTTTTTAGTTAGTATAAATATGATTATAATTATTATTATATATAATTATTGGGGCAATTTTTATCTTCTTTTGGTGTCACCAAATGAAGATAAAAATTTTTGGTAAAATTTCAGATTTTTCTACTATATTCTTTTTATATTGATAATGGTACCTGTAACAAATTGAGTCAACATGGATGGCACTTCTGTGTTTACATATTAGAAGCCTCTATTCCATTTTGTCATGACACTATTTTTAATAATTACATTATTCTCCCAGTAAATGAATTATCTCCTAAAATATTAGTGTGCACTTGTGTGCTTTTTTTTTCAGCACCCCAAAACCCTAAGTCTGGAATCACTTGCAGTCATTATAGCTCAATTATTGAGCCTTAGTATGGGAATAGCTTATGATGACATTGACAAATGCCAGTGTTCAGGAGCTGTCTGCATAATGAACCCAGAAGCAATGTAAGATGCTTTACTTTTATATGCCTTACACCTATAGTTTATATGAAAATAAGTTTGGTGTATTTAAAGTCTAAGCTGTTGAAATAATTTAAAATGGTTTAATATAAGCTGTGACCCATACTTCCAAATCAAAATGCATAATCCAAGTCCCAAATATCTATCTCAAAATTTCCCAATCTAATGTCACACTTGCTTTGCCATATATGATCTAACCCCTACATTTATCACTATGTTTACTTGCATGATTTTATCATTTAAGCCTGAGCAGATAAGCCAAATACTGGCTTGTGATCACTGTACAAGAATGATTGATTAATATGGTCTTGTCTGCATAAATCTCCTTCATTCTGCCCTGGCTCAGACTGAATCTTGGCATCTATTGATTTCATAGATGCTGTTATTCAGCTTTTTCTTTGTTATCAAAGGAGGCCTTTTGCAGTACCATTTTTATGCCTTAAAACATAGAGAAGTTGCTATTACCATCGTTATTCTTAAAGTATACTCTGAGATTTTATAAAATTAGAACCAAACAGTCAGGGATTAGGGACTCCATTATTCAGTCAGTGACTAGAGCCAGCCTCTTATTTTTCTGATGGACAATTTTGGAGGCATTTTCTGCTTTTTAGATGTCTTTCAGCAACAAACTTGGTAACATCTCACTTTCTCTATTTCCTCACTCCTGCTTCCACAATCATTTCCTAGAGGTACTTGCATTGAACTTTTTATCTCAGGCTCTGATTTTGGAGGAACCTATATAAAAATAGTTATCCCAGAAGTGGCTATAGTAAACTATTATGAAATGATTGTTGAACTGGATTAGTAAGTGATCTTACGGCAACAAGGATACATTTGGCAGGAGATGATGTACAGACAAGGCATTGTCTTGTTCTTTGGTATGTATGTCCATTAAGGTACAATAAAAACTAAAGATATTCCTGGTAGATTAGGTTTTATGTGGAATCTCTGACAAGTATCAAATATTTGTAGTGCAGATCCCCAGAGTACTGTTTCAGCTCCTGGCCACTGGCCCCTTGTAGAGATTAGCATGCATGTAGGAAACACTAAGTTACTATGTTACTGAAGTTGAATATTTTCATCATAATTTGTGTATATTCAGATCCACAGAATTATAATATCAAGTGGGCATATTAATCTACCTGATGACCAAAAGAGTCCCTTTTGGAACAAGCTAAAAAAATCCAGATAGTGCAAGTCAATAACGCAAACAGGGATTCTAGGTAAATCCCCATGGCATGTCCATCTATTGCATCAATATTTCTCAGTCACTTCACACCAACGGTCAAATGGGGGTGCCCTAAAACTGGCTGCTAGAGAAAGAAAAAAGCTGTCTTGTTTTAAGAACATGTCCTCTCACTATGTTAATTGGAATAAAAACATGCTTAAATGTGTGGCATTTCACATTGATTTCTGCATAGTGGCTTTCATTTCCAAGATAATGCCATCACTCATGATGGAAGCTTTAATTACAACATTAAGTTAACCAAGTTTATAGTGACCAATAGAATAAAGGGTCATTTAGAAGCATAGTTGTCATCATTACTTCTTAGAATTTAGACTTATAGCTTCATTTTAAACCAGTTACTTAACCTTTAATCAGCCCATTCCTAACTTTGCAAGAAGCCAAAAGATGTAGTCATTCATGCAAGGGAATTATGTACTGAACTGAATATCAGAGGTTCTGTTATCAAGAAAATATGAGAGAATGGGGAATAAGAATATCCAGAAAATATGTTCAAAGATTCAAGCTGAAAAGGAGTTCTCCAATTCGATATAATTATTATTGATATTTTCTTTCTAATGAAAAATTAAATCACCAAAAAATATATCCCCTATGGACCAGTTCACACAATAGCAAACACACCTTTCCTTGCCCGGTTCTCAGTAATATTAAATTTCTATTGCTTTCTCTCCTTTTGGTTTCTGGTACTTAGATAAAATTCATCTGAATTGTTGGCAATGCAATAATAATTTCACTCATTATGGTTAATATAACTGAAGGGTATGTTCAACCAGAATGTGACAATAACAAAAAATATCAAAACTGGTAGTTTGTTCGAAACTCCCTAATTTGTCATCCTCATGGAAATAACATGTTCCTGAAATAATCTGAATGACTAGGGTTTAAGTCTATAGCTACAAGAGGAAACAGTGTCACAAACAACTAGTATAAAATCCAACAAAATTTTGTTGATTATTTATTCCAACTAAAAATATTTACTGTACATTTTTGCACATTTGACAATAACAAAATTGAGTATTTTTTTCTGGGGTGGAATGTTAAATAGCTTTATTCCCAGGGCAGGCAGTTGATTGATACAATGTGTGAATAAAAATTTGAATTTTAATGTATTTTCAGTCATTCCAGTGGTGTGAAGATCTTTAGTAACTGCAGCATGGAAGACTTTGCACATTTTATTTCAAAGCCAAAATCCCAATGTCTTCGAAATCATCCACGTTTAGATCCATCATATAAAGCTGGAGTTTGTGGTAATAAAAAAGTGGAAGATGGAGAAACATGTGACTGTGGGACTGCAGATGTAGGTACTCACTGGAAAGCATACATATCAGAATTGCATTAAAATATTTAATTTTATAGTGTTACATTGTTACTTTTCATAATTTATCACAATTACTTTTCTGCAAAAACCTTAAGAAAGCATATAGGGATTTTAATAAACTAATGAAGGCACGTATATATTGAGGTACAGATTTAGTGGTTTATATAGTATCTGTACAAGTGATTTTTCAACATCATTAATCTTGTAGCTGAGTTGACCTAAGTTTAAACTGCCCCTCTTGTGTATTTTTCTTGTATTTATTCTGAATCTAAAATCCTCCACCATTCAGAAAGATATAAAAGTTTGAGAAAGAAAACATAGGAGACGCATTTCTGGCTTTGAGTATTTTAATCCAGGTCAATATTCAACTCAAAAAGATTTGGACCATACGTAATCCATAAAAGCTGGTTTTCATACTCACAGAAATCTTACAAAAAGCTGCTGTGTAGAAGGAGGTGGTAAGAGAATAGAAAAAGGGAGTGCAACGTGGGAGAGAGAAATTGTGAGACTCACAGTTGAATAGTATAGGCATGAGAGAATCAAGAAAATATGAATGGAATTCAATGCTCCCTACTGTAATAGCTAAGGTCATTCATGTGTACTCACCTCAGTATGGAAAAGTGTGTTTTTAGGTAACTAGTTGGGTGGGTGATATGGTTTTAAGAAATTATTCCAGAGCACCCACCTGTTTTCCTTTGTTAGGATCTAAATGGAAACACCTTGACATTTTTTAATAAAAATTAACAGCAGTATCTTTTGGCTTTATTAAATACTAGAGGCCTGGTGCACAAAAATTTGTGCACTGTGGGGGAGGGGGGGTCCCTCAGCCCAGCCTGTGCCCTCTCGCAGTCTGGGACACCTTGGGGAATGTCCACCTGCTGGCTTAGGCCCACTCCCCAGAGCCCTCAGGGTATGTCCACTTGCCAGCTCAGGAGCCCTCAGGGGATGTCCACTTGCCAGCGGGGAGCAGGCCTAAGCTGCAGTGAGACATCCTTAGCACTGCTGAGGAGGTGGGAGAGGTTTCCACCACCACCGCTGTACTGGCAGCTATCAGCCTGGCTTGTGGATGAGCAGAGCTCCCCCTGTGGGAGTGCCCTGACCACCAGAGGGCAGCTCCTGCATTGAGCATCTGCCCCCTGGTGGTCAGTGTGTGTCATAGTGACCAGTCATTCCCAGTCTTTCTGCTATTAAGGTCAGTTTGCATATTACCCTTTTATTATATAGGATAGAGGCCTGGTGCATGGGTGGGGGCCATGAGGGGCTGATGACTCTTTGCAGCCTGGTCAAGCTCCCCATTGGGGACCCTCACCCCATGGAGGTGTGGCCAGCCTGGGTGAGGGGCTGAGGACTGTTTGCAGGCTGGTCACACCCCCTTCAGGGTGGAGGTCCCCACTGGGGTACCTGGCCAGCCTGGGTGAGGGGCTGAGGGCCGTTTTCAGGCTGGTAATACCCCCTCTAGGGTGGGGAGTCCTGCTGGGGTGCCTGGCCAGCCTGGGTGAGGGGCTGATGGCCGTTTTCCAGCTGGCCACGGCCTGGCTGGAAGCAGGTATCTGGGATTTATTTAACTTCTATAATTTAAACTTTGTTGCCTTGGTCCCGCTCAAAGCCTGAGTTGCCTGCTGGCAACCCATGTTCCCAGCCCCTCCTTGAGCAGAGGCCACATGGCCTGGAAGCAGGTATCTGGGATTTATTTATCTTCTATAATTGAAACTTTGCAGCCTTGAGTGGAGCTCAGGGCCAGCAGAGCAGGTGGGAAGCTTGGCTTCCTCCATCGCTGGGGGCAACCTAAGCCTCCTGTTCGCTCCAGCTCTGTGGCCACTGCCATATTTGGGATGGAATGATGGTTAATTTGTATATTACTCTTTTATAGGATCATATAATTATGTCCCAAATCCATATTATATAGCTTAACTCAGCAGAATCCCATGTAGATAGTAATAGCAATGATATAGATTAGGCAGAATAGTTCTGGAAAGCACTACAAATTAATGTGCCCTACTAAGTATCATACTATGAGTCATGTTAAGATCACTGAAATCCATGACTTATTTTTGTGTAACTTATTGAAATTTTTGGCCCAATCAATCATTTTATCATTTTTAAAATTCTTGGGAATTTGAAAAATTGTGTGTGTGTGCGCGCGTGCGTGTGAATGTATCATCTCTCCAGCTTTCTACTTTCTTATATACTGCTTTTATTAAGCCTAATAATCTTATATAATAAAGAGGTAATATGCAAATTAACCTTCACACCATAATGCCATAACAAGATGGCGTGCACTCAGCGGGGATGGGGTTGGCTATTCGGTGGCAGCTCCCATGGCCCAGCAGAGGGAGGTCTGGCAGCCACTCTGCACCTGCCAACGAAGTTCCTCCAGCCCTGCTGGGGGGTGGGTCCCAGCTGCTGCCCTGCACAGCTTCCACCAGGCTTTCCTCAGCCCTGTGCACCATGTGGGTGGCTTTGTGGGGGGTCCCGCGGCTCTGTGCAGTTTAATGCTGTGTCTGTCTGCATGGGCGCAAGCAGGTCTAGATCTCACGGGATTTTGAGGCACACTCAAGTGGGTAGGGACTTGACTCTGGGTCTCCTGATGCAGGCGGACTTGATGCTGTACCCCCTGGGCGCCGGCCCAGACTCTGACAGCAGGAAGGAAGGAGTCTCATCCCTCATAGAATCAGCCAGAAACAGCCTTTGGTCAGACAGCTCTCAGCAGCCTGACAGCGAAGACTCTCATTCACCTGCATCCCAGACCCTGACAGCAGGGAGGTGGGAATATGTCTAAAGAGCAACTATTGACACAATGTAGCTCTGCAGCCAAAAGAAGCCGGCGTCATCGACAGAAAATGTCTGAAGACCAATGTGCCTCTGAAGTTGAAAGAAGGCTGTGGGGACAACAGAATATGTCTAAAGAACAGTCATCAACAAGTACTACCTAGACTGGTAGGAACTTCCTTCTCAGCAAAAATGGAGTACATGAGGATGCAATTCTCAAACATAGTTGTGGTAGAATGACTATTAGATGTCAATTTTGCCTATCACTAAATTTCTCTGATAAAAACCATCTGATGGAAAATTTACTCAATGTTAAAGCAAAGGTAAGGTTTGTCCAAATGATATACATTTTCCAGAATACCTGGGATATTTTAAAAAATTAATGACAAACAAAGATTCTGACAGGGAAAATATTCATTCCACAAATAGTTCTTTTGCTTTTGCTTCCGTGGGTGCAAATATTGCATCGCCATCAGGATATGGTCCATACTGTTTTAGAATACACAGACAAGTTTATCACCGTACTGGAACTTTACATCTTTCGGATGGTGTTTCTTGGAAGTTTGCTCAATTCTATATTTTGGATACAGCCAAAGCAACAAGTAAAAGATTAGCAATGCCAGAAAACCAGGGCTGCTCAGAAAGACTCATGACCAACATCAACAACCTCATGTATGAAGTATTAACAAAATCGTACAAAATGCTACATGAGGTAGAAAAGGAAACCCAATCTAAAGCAGCAGCAAAAGGTATTGTTCCCACGGAAGTAATAATGGCAATTAAAAATTATCGTAGCAGTGGCCCAGGTAGATGTAATTCTCCCCGTGTAACCAAGGTTGCTCTCATATTCAGAAACAAAGACGGAGAACCTCCTTTTGAAAGGGACTTGCTTATTCATTGTAAACCAGATCCCAATAATCTGAATGCCACTAAAATGAAACAAATCAATATCCTGTTTCCTACATTAGATGCAATGACATATCCTGTTCTTTTTCCACATGGTGAAAAAGGCTGGGGAACGGATATTGTATTAAGACTCAGAGATGACCGTGTAATCGACAATGATACTAGACAAAATGTAAGGACACGAGTCACACAAATGAAGTATTAAGGATTTCATCTGTCTGTGAGGGACACATTCAATCCTATTTTATTTTATTTTTTTTAAATGTTTCAACAATTACATTTTTTTAAATTAAATCTTTATTGTTCAGATTATTACATTTGTTCCTCCTTTTCCCACCCATAACTCCCCTCCACCCAGTTCCCACCCCACCCTCCGCCCTCACTCCCCACCCACTGTCCTCATCCATAGGTGTACGATTTTTGTCCAGTCTCTTCCCGCATCCCCCACACCCCTTTACCCCCCAAGAATAGTCAGTCCATTCCCTTTCTATGTCCCTGATTCTATTATAATCACCAGTTCATTCTGTTCATCAGATTATCTACTCACTTGATTTTTAGATTCACTTGTTGATAGATGTGTATTTGTTGTTCATAATTTGTATCTTTACCTTTTTCTTCTTCTTCCTCTTCTTAAAGGATACCTTTCAGCATTTCGTATAATACTGGTTTGGTGGTGATGAACTCCTTTAGCTTTTTCTTATCTGTGAAGCTCTTTATCTGACCTTCAATTCTGAATGATAGCTTTGCTGGATAAAGTAATCTTGGTTGTAGGTTCTTTGTATTCATCACTTTGAATATTCCTTGCCACTACCTTCTTGGCCTGCAAAGTTTCTGTTGAGAAATCAGCTGACAGTCGTATGGGTACTCCCTTGTAGGTAACTGACTTTCTTTCTCTTGCTGCTTTTAAGATTCTCTCTTTGTCTTTTGCTCTTGGCATTTTAATTATGATGTGTCTTGGTGTGGTCCTCTTTGGATTCCTTTTGTTTGGGGTTCTATGCGCTTCCTGAACTTGGAAGTCTATTTCTTTCACCAGGTAGGGGAAGTTTTCTGTAATTATTTCTTCAAATAGGTTTTCAATATCTTGCTCTCTCTCTTCTTCTGGCACCTCTATAATTTGGATGTTGGTATGCTTGAAGCTGTCCCAAAGGCTCCTTACACTATCTTCGTATTTTTGGATTCTTTTTTCATTTTGCTTTTCTGGTTGGGTGTTTTTTGCTTCTTCATATTTCAAATCTTTGACTTGGTTCTTGCGATCCTCTGGTCTGCTGTTTGGAGTCTGTATAATATTCTTTATTTCAGTCAGTGTATGCTTAATTTCTAGTTGGTCCTTTATCACAACATCAAGGGTCTCACTAGATTTCGTGAGGGTCTCATTGAGTTTATCGGCGGTTTCTAGAAAATTCTTGAAAAACCTTAAAAGTGTGCTTTTGAACTCTATATCCAGTAATTTTCTTTCCTCCATTTCTGTCATTTGTGTCCTGTTTCTTTGTCTTGGCATTTTTTATGCTTTGCTGTGTCAATAGAGTGGCTTTCTGTCCTAAGTGTCCTATAGGGCCCAGTGGCTCAGCCTCCCCAATTACCTGAGGTAGACACTCTTGGTGCACCCCCTTGTGGGCTTTGTGCACAGTCTTGTTGTAGTTAAGCCTTGAATGTTTTAGGTAACACTGGGAGGATTTGACCTCCAGGCCAATTGGCTGTGAGAATCAGCTGTGTCTACGGTGGGAGAACTTCTGGGCTGAAGACACCCTTATGGGGCAAGACTTGCTTCAGTGGGGCTTTGGTGCTCACTGAGTCTGCCCCCTGAGTGTGTCCCTTATGGATCTGAGTTGTAATTGGATGGTCCCACTCTGACCACTGGGTACACTGGCTCTTGGATCTAAGGAGGTGCTAATCTAGCCTCTGCATGAGGCTACCCAACAGAAGCCAGCTGTAAAGCAATGCAAGTTGCCCTGGGGCCTTGGGGCAGCTGCCATTTGTTAAGTAATTTTTCAGATTACAAAGGGCCGGGCCTTTCATATGCAAAAGCCTCCATGCAAGGCTTGGGGGGGGGGGGGGGGCGGGGTCCCAGGGGATCAACAGGGCGGGTGGAGCGAGCAGTATGGCTGCTCTCAGTCCTGACCTCAGAGGCCCCAGCAATTGCTGCGAGCACCTCTGAGAGAAAGCTGCCCTCGAGTTCCGACCGATGCCAGACAGTCCCATTTCTCCTGTATGAGTCTGGGTCCCCAGAGACTAGCCCGGAACTGGAGCTCAGAGCCTGAGACTCCCTCCTGATTGAAAAAGACAATTGTGTCCTCAGCCGCCAGCCCTCTCCTCATGCACCTCCGCACCTTTGTATTTTACTTCGCACCGCACCTCCTCTGAGTCTCGGTATGCTTTTCTCTTTCCTTCTAGTTGTAGAATTTCCACTCAGCCAGCCTTCCTGTGGTTCTGGATGATGTCCGTTCTGTCTTTTAGTTGTATTTTTGAAGTGGTTGTGCGAGGCAGGAATCTCTGGTGTTTACCTGTGCCGCCATCTTGGTTTCTCCTCCTCAATCCTATTTTAAATGCAGGAAAATTAACTCAAAAGTTTATTGTGGATTCATATTAAAAAAAATGGAGGCCAATCAGATAAATTTCACTAAAACAAACCAATCTAAGTTGAGAGTTGGAAAATATAGTGGTTTGATGGATTATCTCATATCTAGATCTGAAAATGACAATGGGCTGATTGTTAAAAATGATAATATTTCCATCATCTTTTGAGGGTAGTCCCAGAAATATGCAGCAGCAATAACAGGATGCTATGGCAATTGTAATAAAGTATGGCAAGTCCAATTTATTCATAACCATGGCATGCAACCCCAAATGGGCAGATATTACAAACAATTTACAACACTGGCAAAAAGTTGAAAACAGATCTGACTTGGTAACCAGAGTTTTTAATATTAAGCTGAATGCTCTTTTAAACGATATATGTAAATACCATTTATTTGGCAAAGTAATAGCTAAAATTCATGTCATTGAATTTCAGAAACATGGACTGCCTCACGCTCACATATTGATATTAGATGTGAATCCAAATTACAAATAGATGATGACATTGACAGTATAGTTAAGGCAGAAATTCTGGATGAAGACCAGCATCCTCGACTTTTTCAAATTGTAAAATCAAATATGGTACATGGACCATGTGGAATACAAAATCCAAAGAGTCAATGTAGGGAAAATAGAAAATGCTCAAAGGGATATCCAAAAGAATTTCAAAATACAACCATTGGAAATATTGATGGATATCCCAAATACAAACGAAGGTCTGGTAGCACCATGTCTATTGGAAATAAAGTTGTCGATAACACTTGGAATGTCCCTTAAAACCCATATTTTTGCCTTAAATATAACTGTCATATAAACAAAGTCTGTGAATTGATTAAAAGTGTCAAAATTTATTTAAATACACCTATAAAAAGCACGATTGTGCAAATATTCAAATTTCTGAGAAAAAATTTTATCAATCATGACGAAGTACAGGACTCCATTGACTCCAGGTATATGAGCATTCCCGAGGCTGTTTGGAGACTTTTTGCAATGCGAATGCATGACCAATCTCATACAATCACAAGATTAGCTATTCATTTGCCAAATAAACAAAATTTGTATTTTCATATTGATGATTTTGCTGAAGTTTTAGATAGGGCTAAAAGGCATAACTCAACTTTGATGGCTTGGTTCTTATTGAATAGAGAAGATTCTGATGCACGTAATTATTATTATTGGGAGATTCCACAGCATTATGTGTTTACTAATTCTTTATGGACAAAACACTGAAAGGGTGGGAATACAGTATTAGGTAGACTGTTCACTGTGAGCTTTAAAAAACCAGAATGATATTACCTTAGACTTTTGCTTCTGCATGTAAAAGGTGCAATAAGTTTTGATGATCTGAGAACTGTAGGAGATGTATTTATGATACATTTCATGAAGCTGCTAAAACATCAAGGACTACTAATTGATGACACTATCTGGAAAGATATGATTGACAATGCAATCATCCTTAATATGCCCAAACAACTATGGCAACTTTTGCATACATATGTGTGTTTGGATGTTCTGCTGCAAACAAATTATGGGATGAGAATAAATCTCATTTTATTGAAGATTTCTGTTGGAAATTACACCAAAGAGAAGGTGCCTGTGTGAACTGTGAAATGCATGCCCTTAACAAAATTCAAGAGGCATTCACATTGCATAGAATGAAATGTTCACATCTCAGACTTCCATACTATCCTTTATTAATGAATACAAATACATGTGATGAATCATACAAGCGACAATAGGCAGAGGTTTGGATAAATTCTCTGAATGATGAACAGTTGGCAGCCTTTCAGACTATAACTTCAGCCATTGAAGATCAAACTTTACACCCTAAATGCTTTCTCTTGGATGGTCCAGATGGTAGTGGAAAAACATATCTATATAAAGTTTTAATACATTATATTAGAGGTCATGGTGGTACTGTTTTACCCACAGCATCTACAGGAATTGCTTCAAATTTACTTCTCGGTGGAAGAACCTTTCATTCCCAATATAAATTACCATTTCCATTAAATGAAACTTCAATTTCTAGACTTGATATAAAGAGTGAAGTTGCTAAAACCAATAAAAAGGCCAAACTTCTCATTATTGATGAATACACCATGGCATCCAGTCATGCTATAAACACCATAGACAGATTACTAAGAGAAATTACAAATTTGAATGTTGCATTTGGTGGGAAAGTTTTCCTTCTAGGAGGTGATTTTTGACAATGTCTTATTATTGTACCACATGCTATGTGATCGGCCATAGTATAAATGGGTTTAAAGTACTGTAATGTTTGGGGATGTTTCAGAAAGTTGTCTCTTACTATAAATATGAGACCAGAGGATTCTGCTTATAGTGGATGGTTAGTAAAACTTAGAGATGGCAAACTTCATAGCAGTTTTCATTTAGGAATGGATATTATTGAAATCCCCTGTGAAATGATTTGTAATGGACCTATTATTGAAGCTACCTTTGGAAATACTATATCTGTAGATAATATTACAAATATACCTAAATGTGCAATCCTTTGCCCAAAATATGAGCATGTTCAAAAATTAAATGAAGAAATTTTGGATATACTCGAGGGAGATTTTCACACATATTTGAGTGATGATTCCATGGACTCAATAGATGATGCTGAAAAGGAAATTTTTCCCATCGAATTTCTTAAGTAGTACTCCTTTGGGAATGCCATATCATAAATTAAAATTGAAAGTGGGTGCAATCATCATGCTATTGATAAATCTTAATAGTAAATGGGGTCTTTGTAATGGTACTAGATTTATTATCAAAAGATTACGACCTAACATTATCGAAGCTGAAACAGTAACAGGATCTGCAGCGGGAAAGGTTGTTCTGATTCCAAGAATTGATTTGTCCCCATCTGACACTGGCCTCCCATTTAAACTAATTCGACAACAGTTTTCCATGATGCCAGCATTTGCAATGACTATTAATAAAGCACAAGGACAAACTGTAGAAAAAGTAGGAATATTTCTACCTGAACCTGTTTTTGGACATGGTCAGTTATATGTTGCTTTCTCTCGAGTTCGAAGAGTGTGTACATTAAAGTTAAAGTTGTGAATACTTCATCAGAAGGGAAATTAGTCAAGCACTCTCAAAGTGTTTTCACTCTTAATGTGTGTACAAGGAGATATTAGAATAAGTTTAATCACTTTATCAGTCATTGTTTGCATCACTGTTGTTTTTATATCATGTTTTTGTTGTTTTTATATCATGTCTTTGTTGTTGTTATATCATTTTGTTATTTATTTATTAATAAATTTATATATTATTTTCGTATACATTTTACTAATTTCCTTTCATCTCTGACACTTCTATTATAGAGAAAGGGCAAATAGCAATATTAAAATTTCCTCTAATTAATTCCCTTTTAATGTGCATGAATTTCATGCACAAGGCCACTAGTAAATAAATAAAAACACAGAATCATTGTAATAAACTCCCTAAAGAACATGTAAGTATAGTCCATGGACACAGACAACAACATGGTTAGGGCCAGGAGGAAGGGAGGGAGGATTTGAGTGGAGGATGTAGAAGGAGGGGTAAATAGGGGACATCTACAATAATTTCAACAACAACAAAAATAATAAAGGTCACAATAAGTTTGAAGGGTTAAAAAAAACAGAATCACTGGGCATAGATGAATTATAGCATAAAACAGAAGGCATCATGAAATATGGATGAGTGATATAAAGTTGATAATTTGTCATGTTAAGAAATATCATTTTCTAATTCATATTTAGAGAATTCAAAGTAAAATAAATTTTGAATATCTCATAAAAGTTACTGACTTATTAACATACAGCAGATTCATAAAAGATAAGTAAGAACTAATCATAATGAAATTGTTAAGTTGTAACTTTCATTTCATGTCTTGCATTCAACTATTTCTGTCTAGAAGAGCCAGAGAGCTCCTGGAGGCTGGCTTTGGTAGCCTCCAGCATTTCAGAAAACCCTACTACCAATATAGTCAAACCTACTCTAGGGATAGAAAAACACACAGTCTAACACATTGTAGATAACTAATCAATTTCTATTAAAAAGCATGATTAAATAAGTGGGTTTATTTATTTTTTGTTTGCCAACATATATGTAAAGCATCTGTCTATAATATATATAATATATTAGTGTTATATAATGTTTATATCATTAAAATATAGATCCAATGTAAATGAAAGTTGGAAGATATTTACGAGTATTTGTTTTGCCTTTCAGGAGTGTAACCAAATCCAAGACAATTGCTGTGACTCTACCACATGTGCACTAAAAACCGGTTTAGCTTGTTTAACGGGAGCGTGCTGTACCAAGTGTCAAGTAAGAGTTTTCTTAAAATTTTGGTATTACCTATATAAGTAAAGTTATCATTCTTTATAATATCTGTCTGTTTACATTCTGCTCTATTCAATATAATTTACCTCACACCGTCAGTTTTCGCCGAAAGGAACTCCATGCAGGAGTTCCATACATGAATGTGATCTCACTGAATATTGCAATGGATCATCTGGGGAATGTCAAGAGGACTTTTATGTTCAGGATGGTCATCCATGTGAAGAGGATAAATGGCTCTGCGTACAGGGACACTGTAAGAGTATGGAATCACAATGTTCAGAAGCATTTGGTGAAGGTATTTGTTATAATTTTATTTCCTGTATATACATTTTTCTGGAAACTGAAATGAAATAGATGTTGATATGCAATCATGATTTTTTTAATGTAATTATTAAATTTATTGGGATGAAATTAGTTAATATGATTGTAAGGTTTCAGCTGTGGATTTCTATGCTATAAAATTTATATATTGATCTGTGTGACCAGCACCCAAAGTCAAATCTCCTCCTGTCACTATATATTAGGATCCCTTTCACCCTCATCCCCTTCCCTCTGGCAACCACCACACTGCTGTTTATGTCCATAAGTTTCAGTTTTATATCACTCATATGAGTAAAATCATATGGTTCTTAGCTTTTCCTGACGGACTCGTTGCACTTAGCATAACATTCTCAAGGTTCATCCATGTTGTCACAAATGACAGTAGTATTTTGTCTCTTCTTATGGCTGAGTAATAATAGTATGTATGTACCACATTTTCTTTATCCAACCCTCTATCAAAGGACACCTCGAATGTCTCCATGTCTTGGCAACTGTGAATAATGCCATAATGAACATAGGGGTGCATATTGCTTAGTCAACGAATGTTTTTATTTTTTTGGTAGGTACCCAGAAGAGGGATTGTTGGGTCATATGGTAACTCTATTTTTAGTGTTTTCAGAAACCACTATACTGTTTTCTATAATAGTTGTACCAGTTTACATCCACGCCAGCAGTGAATAAGGGTTCCTTTTTTCCCCACAATCCCTCCAACACATTATCTGTCTTGTTGATAATAGCCATTCTAACAGATGTGAGGTGAATAGCTCGTTGTAGTTTTGATTTGCATTTTCCTATTAGCTAGTGAAGTTGAACATCTTTTCACATATCTGATGGCTGTTTGTATATTTTCTTGGGAGAGGTGCCTGTCAGGTCCTCTGAGGATGGTTGTAATTTAAAATGACAGGCAATGGAAAGTGTTAGTAAGAAGGTGGCAAAATCAGAACTTTTATGCATTGCTGGTGGGAATAGAAAAATGGTGTAGCAGCATTAGAAAACAGTTTGGCATTTCCTTAAAATGTTAAGCAGAGCTATTTCATTTCTGGTATATACCTAAGAGAATTGAACATACATGTTCCCATAAAACCTTGTATACAAATATTCATTGCACCATTATTCATACTAATCAAAATGTAGAAATAATCCAAATGTCCGTCAGCTGATGAATGAGTAAAGCAAGTACAAAATATTACTATGCAATAAAATATTAATTTAACAAAGTGCTGATATTTGTTAAATGTAAATACATTTTGAAAACATATGGCAAGCTAAAGAAGCTAGTCACAAAGGACCACAAAAATGATTTCATTTCTATTAATATGCATATAGGCAAATGTATAAAGACAGAAAGTAGATTAATGGTTGCCTAAGACTAGAGGAGTATGAGGGGAAGGAATGTGTTTGTATGTTGTTTGACATATATACAATTTAACATTTATAACACATTTTTAAATTTTTATTTTATTTTTAAGGAAATTTATTAGGTACAATTGGTTAATAAGGATTTAAGTGTACATTTTCATGATATGTGATTTGTATATTGCATTGTGTGCTCACCAACCAAAGTCAAATCATTATAACTACATTTATTGTCACAATTTTTAAAAAAATATTTTAAGTAGACTTTTAATTGAATTTATTAGGGTGACATTGATTCCCAAACCTCACAGGTTTAAAAAAAACCTATACAGGTTTCAAGAGTACAACTCAACACACTGCATTATGCACCCACTGTCCACAGAAAATTCTCTTTCCATCTCTATCCTCCCTCTGTCCACTTCTACCTACCCCTTTCCCTCTGGCCATCACCAGATAGTATTATTTATTTATCTTTATGTTTGAAAGTATTGCAATTGTTTCCCTTTTTTCCACATTGACTCCATCCACCCTGCACCCTCCGCTCCTAGGCCTTCCCTATACTATATGTGTTTGTTATTTTTTTGCTTAATCCCTTCACCTTCTTTCATCCAGTCCCCTAACCCCCCTTCCCTCTGACAGTTGTCAGTCTGTTCTTGGTATCCATGAGTCTGTTTCTATTTTGTTTGTTAATTTATTGTGCTCCTTAGATTCCACATATCAATAGATCATATGGTATTTGTCATTTTCTGACTGGCTTTTTTCACTTAGCATAATAATCTCCAGGTCCATTCATGCTGTTGCAAAAGGTAAGTATTCCTATTTTGAATTCTTTTTTCCACATCCTCCCCAACACTTTTTGTTTAATGATTTATTAAAGATAGCCATTCTGACAGGCATGAGGTGATTTTAATTTGCATCTCTCTGATGATTAGTGATCTTGAGCATTTTTTTCATATTTCTCTTGGCCATCTATATGTCCTCTTTGGAGAAGTGTCTATTTAGGTCCTTTGACCGTTTTTTAATTGAATTGTTTATCTTCCTTTTGTTAAGTTGTATGAGTTCCTTATATACTTTGGATATTACCCCTTTGTCAGATGTATTATTGCCAAATATATTCTCCCATACAGTTTTAATCTTAATTTTTTCCTTTTGATATTATGAAAATTGGAATTGTTTAATTTCCTTTTAGGACTTTTCATTGCTAATATATAGAAGTGATATTTATGTGTTAATTTTGTATCTTAAAACTGAGCTGAAGTTATTAGTTCTAACAGGTGTGTGTGTGTTTGTTTGTCTGTGTGTAACTTTAGAGGATATGGAGAAAAGGTAACCCTTGTGCACTATTGATGAGAATGCAAACTGATGAAGCCATTGTGGAAAAAAGTATGGAGTTTCTTCAAAAAATTTTTAAAAAGGAACTGCTTTTTGACCCAGTGATCTCACTTCTGAAAACATACCTTAAGAAACCCGAAACACTAATTCAAAAGACTATATGAACCCCTGTTTTCATTGTATTGGTATTTACAATAGCCAAGATCTGAAAATAGCCTAAGTGCACTTCCGTAGATGAGTGGATGAAAAGGCTGTGGTCTGTTTACACAATGGAATCCTACTCAGCTCTGATAATATATAATTATCACATTTATGAACACATACTTTTACTTATTTTAGTCCAATTTAGATGTATATTGTTTCTTTTAGTTGCCCATTGCTCTAACAATCAGGCCTTCTATTACTGTGATGAATAGAAGGATGAAAGCTTATATCCTTGTCTTATTCCTTATCATAGAGGAAAAGCTTTCAGTCATTCACCATTAAGTATTATTTCAACTGTATGGTGGTTTTTTTTTTTTAATAAATGGCCTTCATTATATTAAGTACTTTCCTTCTACTTCCAGTTAGTTGAGTGTTTTTTTGTAATTAAAGGGTGTTGAATTTTGTCAAATGCTTTTTTTGCATCAATTAACATGATTATGTGGTGGGTTTTTTTTCTCTTTCATTCTTCTATTTTGGTATATGACTAATTGACTGATTTATTTTTGTATTTTGAACCATCCTTGCATTTCAGAAATAAATCCTACTTGGTATTTATAGTGCTCTTAATATGCTCTATAATTCAGTTTATAAGTATTTTGTTGTCTTTTTAAAAATTCATATTCATGGTGGTCATTAATCTATAGATTTCTTGAGGAATTTTATGTTTACATTCAAGAAGAATATTCTCAAATTTTTCTTTCTTGAAATGTTTTTGGGTTGTTTTATTATCAAGTCTCATTGAATAATTCATTGAAGTATTTCCTATTCATATTTTTTGGAAGAGTCTGTGATGCACTGTATTAGTTGTTTGACATTTTCATGGAATTCACTAGTGAAGATATTTGCACTCAGACATTTTTTGTGGGAAATTTTCTGTTAATAATTAAAATTTATCAATGTGGCCGATCTTTTCAAATAAACAAATTGTTTTATTGACCTTCTCTATCATTTGTCTATTCTCTGTTTTATTATTTCTGCTATAATATTATTTCTTTCCTTCTGTTTCCTTTATGTTTAGATTTTTTTTCAGTATCTTAAAATGGAATGCTAGATTATTGATTTTAAATAATTTTTCTTTCCTAATTTAGTTATTTGCAGCCATAAATTTCTAAGCACTGTTTTCAATGGTTCTTATACATTTTTGTATGCCATGCTTTTATTTCCATTCAACTCAAAGTATTTTCAAATTTCCCATAAGGTTTCATTTTTATTTCTTTTATTTAGGTGTGTTTAATTTCCACATGATTGCATTTTTCTTATGTACTATTGTTATTGATTTTTAAATTCAATTTCATTATATTCAGAGGACATAATATGTACAATTTCAAGCCTTTTTAGTTGTATGCATGGTCTATCTTGAAGAATATCCAAATGCATGGAGAAGAATAGGCATTCTGCTGTTGTTGGATAGATATCTGTTATGTCTAGTTTATTGGTAGTATTGTTCTAATTTTGTATTTTCTTGCTGATCTTCTGTTTATTTGTTCTATTCATTATTGAAAAGTTGGCAGACATCAACCATGTACTCTAAGTATGGCACTTTTACAAAAGTTCAAAATAGGTCAGGCCATTTCATTAACTGAAATGCTGTTGGCGTTGGGCTACCATAGAGGAGATATAAGAATATTTCCAAACTAAAACGTCACAGTTCCCTTTATCCTATAAACTGTTTTGCCCAGGATTCCACCAGAGAAACAAAATCTGAAAAAATTAAATTATTTTTTCTATATGTATAACTGCAATCCATCTACCTATCAAAATTAAGGAATTGGCTTATGTAATTCTGAGGGTAAAATGTTTGTTTGTTTTATGAGAGATACTGGAGAGCTGAAACAAAGCAGAAGGAAAGTGCAAAGATGATGTCCACTATCCTCCATCCCCTCAGAGAACGTCAGTAAACCCCTAGATGTATGCCAAACCAAATGCCTTTACCTCAGACCAAAGCTCCAGGAACAGCCAAGAGGCGCTAGACCTGTGTAAAAGCTCCCCTCTGGAAAATTCTGGTACTTTGGAGCTGGGCAGAGTGCACCCGTCCTCTGAGGTTTCTAAAGGATTGCAGTAAGCCTTTAGATGTGTGTTTCAGTATATACGTAGCATGGTTCTCTTAATTATTTTGAAAAGATTCTTTTATTTTATATTTTTAACTTTAATTTTTTTGCCTTTGAGAAGCCCTGTTTTAAGTCTAAATGTGTCTTTCTCTTCTAAGAGTGGTATATCTACTAAAACATCTATCCCTGCTACCAGAGCACAGAAAGTGCATAAGAATCTGCACTGGTTTATAGAAGTCATCTCTTTATATTTTAATCCCCTGCTTTTTACATTTTTAGAATCAGGAACAAGCCTTGAAAGGAGACTAAACTATATGTTAATGCCCCTTGAGACTCTAGCTTTGTCACTATAGTTATGAAAGATCTCCAACTTTGTCATATTTTGTGTCCACCAGCAATTGCCTGCTTCTCTTGCTTAGCTGACACTTTTGACTTCTCACCCATGCCAGGTTTGCAAATGACCTCTGGACAAAATCAACTGCTTATTTTCTGTTCACTACTGCTGTTAGGAGTTTCAACAGATATCCTAATGTGTCTACTGGGGCTTCTCTTTTGGGGTGTCATAATGGAGTGGTTAAATCTTTCTATCAAAGAGTTTTGACTTAATCCTAGAATAGAACTGATGATGGAGGGTTATGTTAAGTAAACTGCCCTTTAAGTAGGTTGTATCTTAAGAGAATTAAATACATTCTGTCTATGGATTGGATAGCAAATGTGAAGATGAATCAATTGTGGCTCCAATACTTTTTGGTCTGAAGTACTTATGATAAAAACCAAAGATATAAGTTGACTGGCTTGACTTGAAAAGATATTTATGCAAACACAAATTATTGACTAATAAGATATTCTTTAAATTTCTTACAGACATGTGTTTCTAAACTTACTAACAATTTAAAAATAAACTGAATGCAATGTTTATATCTAAGGTATTTGGATAGTAAGAATATTTTAACTTCTAAATATTTCATTGAAGTGGTTTTGTGTGATCTTAAACCTAGTTTTTATTTTCAATTTATAGTATAACATTATTTTGTGCAATATATATTGTAAACTATTTTAAAATGCCAAATTCACTTGTTAATTATTTTAAAATTAATATAAGTTCAATGTGACTAACCATACTTTTCTTTTTCAGCTTTAGGTGCAGCTCCTCCAGAGTGTTTTAAATACCTTAATTCTATGACTGATAGATCTGGCAGCTGTGGTGCAGATGCTTCAGGATACAAGAAGTGTGATCCTGAGTATGCTTTACAAAACTTAAGAAACTTTATTTTTGCCTTAAATTTGAAAATACCACCACATAAGGTTATGTGTAATAAAAATTTCACCTGGCCACAAAGACTTCATTTAATCAAATTAGAATTATTTGAAATACAGAATGTCTGTGCTTCTGTTTCTCATATATCCAAATTACCCTTTGTATCTTCTGATAATTTACACATAGATTAATTAGTTATCCATTAGTTAGATTGACTGATTTTTTTTATTTTTCATGCTGTCACTTTAATATTACAAAGGATGACCATTCTTATAGTAATGAAATGAAAATAACGCATGCATTTTTAGTACCCAGGAAGTAGTAAAGCACTGTGTTTAAGAACATGTGCTCAAGAACATGTGCTGTACAGCTAGACACCATGGTTTCAAATGCTAACCATACCATTTATCTACTTGAATGACCTTGGACATATGTTTCACATATATAAATATAAATATTAATTTCACTAACATCATTGGTCTGATGCCAGTGGGGAGTTTCAGTAGTCTAGGAAAAGCACTTGAAATGGGACTGACATATGGTATGCACACCACAAAGTACATCTTAGTACATTTACAAATTGCTTTTCCATATACTCAAATCCAGAATATACAGAAGTGTGTTTTATAATTGCTAAAGCACATACTGACCAAAGAAAACCTTCTAACTAATATGACTAGGTTTTCCTTTAAATCCCTGGTAATTTTTATAGTAGTTGCTACAAAATACTTCTCTGCTAATTGCCATATCTAGGTCATTTTGATATTGGTATCCAGTGATTTATTTGCATCCTGACTATGTCACATTTTAATTTTTTATATGCCTAGCACTTTTTTATTTTATAATGAATACTATGAATATTATACAATGGAAATTTTGTGTTATTTTTATGCATTTCAGAAGGCTAATGAATTTTGATATGAAAGGGATTGAACATAGTTGGACTCATAAATAGTATCTCTCTATGAGCAGCAGCTGAAAATAGTGTTCTTTATCTTTAAGATACACTTTAATAATTCCCTAGAGTGTTCATTGTACATGCTTAGTTTAGTGGTCAGAAAGGGTTTAGGGTGAAGTTCATATACACATCTTAGTGCTCAGTCCCTTTTAATTTTCAGTCACCAAATTGATATTAGGCTCATATTCTAATTCTGCCTTTTGATTTTTCAAGCTAAGGATATTTAAAATGTTCTCATGGATTATTTTTAAAGCCACAGTCCAAAATGCCTCATATGGAATTTCCATTCTTATGGCTCAATTATCATTCAATTCTTCCCTCTCTGTTTACATTTCAAAGCTTTCAATGTGTGTGTGTGTGTGTGTGTGTGTGTGTGTGTGTGTGTGTGTGTTAGATTAGAATTCTACTCTAACTCCAACCAACTTCAACCTACTTCTTAACTGTATAAATGATTCTTAAGTCAAGTTCTGTGTTAATACCTTCCAGCTAAAAACCACAAGGAACCCACCTGCAATTGAACAAGTTTGGTTTCTTACAGCTTCTAGTCAGTGAGACTTTACACTATGGGAAACTGTGAAACATCTTAGCTCCAGGGTTTTAGAGACTAATTATAGGACTTGAGCTTGTGTTAAAGTGATTTTCAGTAGGGTTTCAGGAAGTGGATCATTGCTCTGAATTGGATGTTTTCAGGAAGTGAAAGTAATTCTGTGATCAGATATATTAATAAATCATATGTGAAGAAGGAAAACTAGAGAGTGAAGCTAAAGCTGTACTCTCTATATATAAAAGCCTAAGTGACCATCTGACCGTCCGACTGGTAGCTAGGATGTGCAATGACCACCAGGGGGCATACGCTCAACACTGGAGCTGCTGAGCTGTGGTGACTTGGCAGTGGTAGTTCTCAGGTGATGCACCTGAAACCAGAGAGGAGGGAGCCAGATTCCAGGGTGTGTCACCCGAGAACCACCCTCTCGCAATCTGGGACCCCTTGGGAAATGTTGGAGAGCTGGTTTTGGCCCGATCCCCGCAGGCCAGGCCGAGGTACCCCACTGGTGTACAGATCCGTGCACTGGGTCTCTAGTTGGTAATAAAACAACAGTAACTCATATTGGCTGGATGAGAGGGATGTTTGGTAATTTTGTTGCTTGGACAATGTTTATTTCTTGTCTTCCTATGTTCAGAGATGATTTATGCTGTGGACTTTTTTTTTTTCTTGATCGTCATAGTCACTGAATGGCTTTACCTAAAGTTGATATTCTTATACTGGCCTGTATTTAACAGGTAAATACCATGGTCTAGCAATGAGGGCAACTTAGCTTGTATCAACTTCAAGGCCTTGCTGTAATATCAGACCTTCACTGAATGCCAGAGGCTAGTTTTCTCTCTTAAATTTTCCTCTTTTGCAAAAAAGGCAAAAAATCAGAAATAGAAAATTGATCCTCCCACTCCTAAAATTGTTCTAACATATCTATATTTTCAATATTGCTAAGATTTTATGCTGAGTAGAAGGTTATTTGGAGAATATGGTATGTAGTTGGGCTGGGATTAGTCTCTCTAGTGCAGGAGAATTTGTTGACTCCTCTGAAGTAGCAATGGATGTGTGGTTGACTTATGACCTCAAACAGAATTCATGGACCAAATAAAAATGTTATGGTATAACATGTGCCACAAACAGATATGGACAATAATCCATTAGACATGATTTTGAGGATATCCATTTTGTTAAAATACTGCATATACTTTAAATAATGGACATAGTGATAGCCCCACAGAATATAATTTGTTTACTTTGTTTATTAATGTCACTTTGACCCTTGAACTCTTACTTTTGAAAGTACTCAATTAAAAGGTAAATAGATGTTAAATTTAGCTTAGCAAATATTTAGGAGATTAGATAAAAAATATTTAGGAGTTTAGATAAAAAATATTTAGGAGTTTAAATGTAAACAGTTTATTCTTGTTTTTCATTATATAAAACTAGTGGCCCAATGCACGGATTTGTGCACATTGAAAGGAAATTATTTAGAAGATGGCTGGTGGGGCGGGACTGGGTGAGACTAACCAGACAGGCCCTGGGGCCAACCTCCCACAGTCCCTCCCTGGCTGGCTGCACCTGGGGCAGAGCCGGGGCTCAAAGGGCATCTGCAGTCACCACAGCTCAGCAGTAAAGCAGATTTGGGCTACAGTGCTCCAGCAACAACAAAAGCCAAGGCTGAAGGTGGAATTGCCTTTTTTTTAATTTAAATTTTTTATTGTTGAAAATATTACATATATCTCCTTTTTCCCCATTTACCTCTCCCTGGCCACTCCCACCTCCCAGCACATACCCTCACCACCTTACTGTCTGTGTCCATTGGTTATGCTTATATGCATGCATACAAGTCCTTTGGTTGATCTCTTAAGCCCCGACTCCCCTCCTTCCTTCTGAGGTTTGACAGTCTGTTTGGTGCTTCTCTGTCTCTGGATCCATTTTTGTTCATCAGTTTATGTTGTTCATTATATTCCACAAATGAGTGAGATCATGTGATATTATCTTTCTCTGACTGACTTATTTCACTTAGTATAATTCTCTTCGTGTCCATTCATGCTGTTGCAAATGGTAAGAGTTCTTTCTTTTATATAGCAGTGTAGAATTCCATTGTGCAGATGTACCACAATTTTCTAAACTACTCATCTGCTGATGGGCCCTTAGGCTGTTTCCAAACCTTAGTTATTATGAATTGCGCTGCTATGAACATAGGGGTACATATATTATTTGTGATTGGTGTTTCTGATTTCTTGGGTTATATTTCTAGAAGTGGGATTACTGGGTCAAATGGGATTACTATTTTTAATTTTTTGAGGAAATGCCATACTGTTTTCCGCAGTGGTTGCACCAGTCTGCATTCCCACCAGCAATGCATGAGGGTTCCCCTTTTTCCACATTCTTGCCAACACTTGTCATTTGTTGATTTGTTGATGATAGCCATTCTGACAGGTTTGAGATGGTACCTCATTGTCATTTTAATTTGCATCTCTGGGATCATTAGTGACTCTGAGAATGTTTTTATATGTCTCTTGGCCTTCTGTATGTCTTCTTTCGAAAAGTGTCTATTTAGTTCCTTTTCCTATTTTTTTTTTTTTTTGGATTGTGTATTTTCCTTTTGTTAAGTTATATGAGTCCCCTATTAATTTTGGAGATTATTAATGCTTTTTCTCATTTTCTGGTTACTTTCATAATTTTTGTGCTTCATAGTGCTATCATTATGATGTATTTTAGTGGTTATATGTTAATATTTATTAAGTAAAATATTTCAAAGTCTTTACCCATAATGGTGAGAAGTAGGTATTATGTTTAAAAACTGAAAAGGATAAACTTTGTTAATTTTTTAGTATAGAATAAACTGAAAATTGATTATGTCTAAGAATCAAAAAAGTAAAAGAATCATTACAAAAATATCAGGTTATCTAGGAAGTAGCTCATAATTACTAAAATGTTCCATTATTATCAATGCAGGTAAGACCCTCATTTTTTTTGTGTTTCACAATAAATTTCATATAATTTTTTCAGAACTTCAGTGTTTTATTTAAATCTTTTTGCTTTAGAAATGATATTCTAATATTTATTCGTATTTAAAACTAATGATTTTCATTTATTTGTAAATTATAGTGATGTGATGTGTGGAAAATTAATATGTAAACATGACGGTGAAAATATACTTGAAATTAACAGCGCCATTATTATTTATACTAATGTAAATGGAAATATCTGTGTCGCATTGGAATATAAATATGATCATGCTGAGAGCAATAAGATGTGGGTAAAAGATGGAACTGTTTGTGGTACAAATAAGGTATGTATGCTTTTAGTCTCAAATGACTTTCTAATTTATACTCTATTTTTAAATGCATGATTAGTATTTTCCTCATAATTTAAGTACACATTCAATTTCATAAATAAAAAATTGAAAAATTTTAAATGAGAAAAAACTAAAAAAGAAAAAATACATAATCTGTTTTCATGCATATATGATATCACCATGAATATTTTATTACCTTTTTTCTTAAATTTTTTTTATGTTCACTGATCTCAGAATCATATCGTTCATTCACTGTATTTATTTTGTTAAATTATAATGCACAGAGTATTTCTAATGTTATGACCTATCTTATGATATAATTACTTTAAAATAGCTGTTAAATAATATGTTACCACTTAAGTGATAACAATAATCCTATATAGTAAAGAGGGAGTATGCTAATTGACCATCACACCCTCACAAGATGGCGGTGCCCAGTCCCCTCTGCCCCTCTGGGGGCTTTGGCTCCTCCTGTACCCCCCACTGACTGAGGCTCATGCAAGCAGGGCCGGCTGAAGTGTAGGCAAGCCTTGGATGGCATCTGCCCAGCCTCCCAGGGCCAGCCCAAGACTCAGGTAACCAGGGCTGGCCAAGGCTTGTGCTGTTGGCAGTGGCAGCAGCAGAGGTATGATGGGGGTGTCACCTTCCCCTGATTTCCAGGTTGCCTCCCACCCCTGAGGGCTCCTGGACTGTGAGAGGGGGCAGGCCAGGCTGAGGGACCCTCCCTCCAGTGCATGAATTTTTATGCACCAGGCCCCTAGTCTATAATAATCTATAATAATAAAAGCACAATAGGTTAATTAGACGAAATGTTCTTCTGGACATCCTTCTGGATAACCTTCCAGAGGAAGCCAAGGCTGTAAGGAAAGACTGGGTACCTGGTGCCTGCCGGCAGCCTGAGAGAAGATGGTGTCGGCAGCCGGGGGACTAAAGGCCTACTCTTGCAAAAATTTTGTGCATCAGGCCTCTAGCATAGAATGAATAGAGTAAAGCAAAAATTAATAGGAGGCACATATATGATGAGTAACTACTTTTTCTATTTTTATGAACATTCTATCCAATCTCTCTCTCTCTATCTCTCTCTGAGAATGTAATAGAATCTACAGACATTGTATATACACTAGTAGCCCGGTATATGAAATTCGTGCACATTAAAAGGGAATTTATTGCCCTAACCAGTTTGGCTCAGTGGATAGAGCGTCGGCCTGCGCACTCAAGGGTCCCAGGTTTGATTCTGGTCAAGGGCATGTACCTTGGTTGCGGGCACATCCCAGTGGGGAGTGTACAGGAGGCAGCTGATCGATGTTTCTCTCTCATTGATGTTTTTGACTCTCTATCCCACACCCTTCCTCTCTGTAAAAAATCAATAAAATATATTTTTTTAAAAAGGAAATTAATTAGCAGAGATATTTTAATATTGTTATTTGCCCTTTCTCTATAATAGAAGTGTGAGAGATTAAAGGAAATTAGTAAAATGTATATGAAAATAATATATAAATGTATTAATAAATAAACAGTAACAGAAGGATATAACAACAACAGAGGCATGATATAAAAACTACAAAAACATGATATAAAAACAACAGTGATGCAAACAATGACTGATGAAGTGATTAAACTTATTTTAATATCTCCCTGTACACCACATTAAGATTGAAAACACTTTCAGAGTGCTTGACTAATTTCCCCTGTGATGAAGTACTTAGAACTTTAACTGTAACATCACATGCTCTTCAAACTCGAGAGAAAGCAACATATAACTGACCACGTGCAAAAACGGGTTCAGGTAAGAATATGCCTACTTTGTCTAGAGCTGTGATGGCGAACTTTTTGAGCTCGGTGTGTCAGCATTTTGAAAAACCCTAACTTAACTCTGGTGCCATGTCACATATAGAAATTTTTTGATATTTGTAACCATAGTAAAACAAAGATTGATATTTTTGATATTGTTTTATATATTTAAATGCCATTTGACAAAGAAAAATCAACCAAAAAAATGAGTTCGCGTGTCACCTCTGACACCCGTGTCATACGTTCACCATCAGTCTAGAGTTTGTCCTTGTGACTTATCAATAGTCATCACAAATGCTGGCATCACGGGAAACTGTCGTTGAATCAATTTAAATGGGAGGCCAGTGTCAGATGGGGACAAATCAATTCTTGGAATCAGAACAGCCTCTCCCTCTGAAGATCCTGTTAATACTTCAGCTTCGATAATGTTAGGTTGTAATCTTTTGATAATAAATCTGGTACCATTACAAAGACCCCATTTACTATTGAGATTTCTCAATAGCATGATGACTGCACCCACTTTCAATTTTAATTTATGACACAGCATTCCCGAAGGAGTAATACTATTAAGAAATTTGATGAGAAAATTTTCCTTGTCAGCATCATCTGTGGAATCAATGGAATCATCACTCAAATATGTGTGAAAATCTCCATCGAATATATCCAAAATTTCTTCATTTAATTTTTGAACATGCTCATTTTTTGGACAAAGAATTGTATGTTTAGATATATGTTTAATATTATGTATAGCAGTGGTTCTCAACCTTGGCTGCACATTAGAATCACCTGGGAATCTTTTTAAAATCCTGATTCCTGGGCCTCATCCTCCGAAATTGTTTCTGTGTTATGGGGTGGGGCCACTACATTAGTACCAAAGAAACAGAATTTAAACTTCATTGTGGGGAGACGCTACAGTGTTTTGGACAGGTTCAAACCTTGGACTGACTAATAGCCAAGTGCAAGTCCCAGCTTGGAGGGCAGGGCCCTCCCAGCACAATTATAGCCAACAGCTGTAGTTGTAAGCTTGAACCTATGGTCTGAACACATGTGGCCCCACGTGCCTGAGTGATGTAGGCTTGATAGAGTTCAGGCGCATGTAGTTGAGTAGGATTGAAACCCAGGAGAATGTTGTAAACATCTTGGTCACACCCTTACTTTGCCTAGTAGCATCTGCTATGAAATAAAGGCATGGCTGTGAGCATGGTTGCTGTCTCTCAGAGAAGCAGCGTCTCACTGAGACCCGGCTTTCATTCTCTTGTCTGTCTTCTCTAAGCCTTTCAGCCGCTCCCACTCAGGTTCACCCCTGGCCATGCTGGTGCGCGGCACACTTTAGAAAGATCTGCCTCCATGCTCCAAGGGCGGGTTCCTGCCTCAAACCCCGCCCTTACAGGAAACAGCTTGGAGGAGGGCGCAGCCATTGCCAAGACAACCCCTGCAGGACTGACTTCCTTCCGTTTGGTCGCAGTGGTTCTTCTGGTCGTGATGAACACCACCCATGGTTTTTATATAAGTAGATTCTTTTAGGACATCAATATATAACATACTTATGTAGCTAAACTAACTGCATATTTTTTACAAGAACATCCCATTCTATTATCTAAATTTATTATCCACTAGAGGTCCAGGGCATGAAATTCATGCATGGGAAGTGGGGGGCAGCCTATACCATCTCCAATTCAGGACCCCTCGGGACCCTGGAGATTGGGCCTAAACCAGCAGTCGGACATCCTTCTCACAATCCTGGATGCTGGTTCCTAATCACTCACTTGCTTGCCTGGTCACCCCTAAATGCCCCCCTGCCAGCCTGATTGTTCCTCACTATCTCTGCATACCAGCCTGGTAGCTCCTAACTCCCCCCTCCCCCTGCTGACCCGGTCTCTTCTTACTGCACCCCTGCCATCCTGGTCACCCCCAACTGCCCCACTCTGCTGGCCTGTTTGCCCCCAACTGCCCACCCCCACCAGCCTAGTTGCCCCTCACTCTCCCCACCCTGCTGGCCTGGTTGCCCCCAACTGCCCCCTCTGCTGGCCTGGTTGCCTCCAACTGCCCCCTCTGCTGGCCTGGTTGCCCCATGCAGCCTGCTGTCCAGTTGTTTGGTCATCCCTCACTAACCCCCCTGCCAGCCTGGTCATAGGCAGCCATCTAGTGAGGATGTGAAGGTTAATTTGCATACTACCTCTTTATTATATAAGATTGTACAGATGTATATGTATCAGAATTTCTGTCTTCCTACATTTTTGCTCTATGAAATATATGTCACTAAGGTATATATACATAAGTACACAACAAAGCTGGCTTAAATTATTCTTAAATCTAAATTTTAAGTTACAAATTTTCTCTCATCTAATAAGAAGTATAATGCATTAAATTACTTGATGAAGAATATAGGGAAAGGCAAAATGTAATTGACTTGGGAGCAGAATAGTTATTTTGGAAATGATGAGTAAAAATTAATTTTTTGGTTGTAACCAGGAATAAATGAAATCTTAAAATTTTTCACATTTTAATTGTAAATCATTATGAATGTATACATGTCTATAATATATTCTTTTCACCTGATCTTGTGGAAATACTAGAAGCCCGGTGCACAAATTCATGCACGGGTGGGGTACATTTGGCCCATCCCAATGGGGACCAATCAGGGATGGGGCCAGACGGGGTGTCTAATGCTGGTAGCTATAGCTTTTCTCCAGCTGGATCTAATTATACTTTAAGGATGGTCAAAAGAAAACCCACAACAGAACTGTTTTGCATTTCACAAGCCATGAGATGAAGTTATGTGTTGTTTGCAAATGTATATCAAGATGGATGATGACCCTTTAATTATTTTTATGTTCTTCCTGGGGCACTACCCTTAGTTTCCCAATATGATCTTCATGTCTGTTTGTTTAAAAGTTTTTCTGTTTTTGAATTTGCCTACCCTTAGCTGTTGCTCCTGGTAGCCTGTGGGTCCTCTTAGCCGCCCCATTTAAAGAGAGATTGAAAGCTCATCTAATTTGCAAGGCACCGCAATTTCACAAAATCCCCATCCAGCCTCTCTATACTCCTCAGCAAAGGGCCACCATCCCGTTAATGCTTAGGTTGCCTTTTTGGCTAACTTGGAAGGTATCCTGGGGCTGTGGGACATGGAGGGAGAATTCCACACCTTGGCTGCAGTATTAGCAGAGCCCTCTGGAGACTCTGGTCAGGGTCTAAAGGGACTGATAATTATTTTCTTGTGCTTACACTAAATGTACACGCACCAGGGAGATAAAGCAGATAAAGCAGTGCAGTGCTTTGGAAGGCTGACTGAGACACACAATTTCAATGTGTGATGTAGAGGTGTCAGAGGCTGACCAGGGGAGGGGCCATCCAGGGGGAGGGGCCTCAGGTGGTTGGCAGCTGTCCCCGCCCCCTATCGGGGTGTTGGGGGCCAATCGGGGACTGGGCTGGCCGGGGAGGGAGGCAATTGGGGCCTGGATCAGGTTGGTTGGCTGCCACAGTGTACAGCCTAGCCACCAGTCATTCTGGTTGTTCTGGTTGTTCCACAGTAATGGTTGCTGGGCTTTTATATATATAGATTTGTCATACATAATAAAATCTTATTCCAACATTACTAATATTAATTTTAAAAATTAGGAATAAAATTATAAATGAAGAATTGTTATCCCAAATTCTCACATAAAATTCAGACATTTAAAAAACTTTGTAATAAGGTTGCTTTTATAAAATTCACTTTGCAAAAATTTCCCAAATTATTGCATAAACTGTCTTTAATTTTTAACTCTCTATTATTTCTAAATAATCTACCACAGACTGTATAAGTGAGGAATTGCACAGGAAACAAGAACCACCGAGAATGGTTTTATCCACCAAGAATGGCTTAAACAGGATATGGATTAAGCCATTCTTTTGTCATGCAAAAAATTGTCCATTAGAGATGTCATGAGGTTTCATCATATTATCAATGATCCAGACTCAGTCTAGTTTTTCAGCTATAGATCCTTTTCTGGTAAAGTGATACTCTTCCTTACATTTTAAAGATGATTAATGGAACTCCAACTATCTTCACATTTCAAGAAGGATTATTGTAAGAGCGAATGGGAGGAAAGGGTGCACCAAGGTGATACTTTATCAAATAGACATCTACTTCAGCAGTTTGAAATCATGCTACTGTTTATCATTAAAAAAAATTACATGATGATGTTGAAGAAGTTTCTGTTTCAAGGTAGAGAGATAGAGAGGCTGGATAGAGATTTTGGAAGGTCTTAGCCAAGCGGTGGCCGCAAAATGTTGGCTTCATGTATATTATATCTTGCTTTTAGCAAAAGATGATCAAGCTAGCTGCATATTAGTGCTCAAAAATTTTTATGTATTCTGCAAATTAGAATATCATTTTTTACATACTAATATGTAAATGTTCATTTGGATTTGAATGAACACTGTCACAAGAAATTTCAAAATTCCTTTTATCAACAACAAAAAAAAAATAGCAAGAAGTATTGAATCCTATACATATTATTTCAATTCTCAGACATTATAAAGCTATATATGAATTTTTTTTCAATAAATACAGCCAACTCTCCATATTCACAGTTTCTCATCTGTGGATCCCATTAACAGTGGATTGAAAACAATATTTTGGATCCACTGGTGGGAAACCACAGATGTGGAGGGCTGAAGGTATGTATTGTTCTATGCCATTTTGCATAAGGAACTTGATCATCCATGGATTTTAGAACTAATTTGTCCATGGATACCAAGAACTGACTGTAGTTAAGTTTTGGGGGAGTCAAAAGTTATACTCTAATTTCCAACTGCAATTGAATCAGCACCATTACCCCTGAGTTGTTCAAGGATCAACTATATTGTTCTTACAATATGAGCATAGTGTTATTACCTTTTATCCTAGTTTATAAAGAACTGGATATAACATACTATTTTTGATATAAAATATGTATGAACATAAGATATATTTCTATTTGTATGTGTCTTCTTTAATATGTTTCAAGAATGTTTCGTAATTTTCAGCAATAAGTCTTTCAACTCCTTGATTAAGTTTATCTTTAGTATTTTATTCTTTTTGATGGTATTGAAAAATGGACTGTTTACTTAATTTCCTTTTTAAATTTTGCACCATTGATATACAGAAATGCAACTGGTTATTATGTTACATAATAATTAAAAAATAATGCACACACCTTAAAAATACTTCATTGCTAAAAAATGCTAACCATCATTTGAGTCTTTAACAAGTCATAATCTTTTTTATAGTAAAGGGTCTTGTCTTGGTGTTGATGGCTGCTGACTGATAAGGATGATCATTTTTGAATGTTCAGGTGGCTGTGACAATTTCTTAAAATAAGACAATAAAGATTGCTTCACCAATTGACTCTTCCTTTCATGAACAATTTTTCTGCGTTACTTGATAGCATTTTACCAACAGAACTTCTTTTAAAATTGGAGTCAGTCTTCCAAAGCACTGCACTGCTTTATCTGCTAAGTTTACAAAATATTCTAAATTCTTTGCTGTCATTTCAACAGTCTTCACAACATCTTCACCAGGAATAGATTTCATTCCAACAGACCAACTTCTTTGTTCATTCATAAGAAGCAACTTCTGATCTATTAAATTTTTATCATGAGATGGTAGCAACTCAGTCATATCTTCAGGCTCCACTTCTAATTCTAGTTCTCCTGCTATTTCCACCACACCTGCAGGTGCCTCCTCCACTGAGGTATTGAACTCCTCCGTCATCCATGGCCGTTGGAATCAACTTCTTTTAAACTCCTGATAATGTTGATATTTTAACCTCTTTCCATGAATCACAAATGTTCTTAATGACATCTAGAATGGTGAATCGTTTCCAAAAGGTTTTCAATGTACTTTGCTGACACCCGTCAGGGGAATCACTATTATAACAGTGATAGTCTTTCAAAATGTATTCCTTAAATAATAAGACGATCTGTGGGCTACAGAATGGATGTTGTATTAGCAAGCATGAAACACACACACACACACACACACACACACAATCTCATTGTTCATCTTCATCAGAGCTCTTGAGTGTCTAGGTGCACTGTCAATGATCAGTAATATTTTAAAATAAACCTTTTCTGCCCTAGTCAGTTTGGCTAAGTGGATAGAGCCTCAGCCTGCAGGGACTGAAGGGTCCCTGGTTCAATTCCAGTCAAGGGCACATGTCTCAGTTGCAGGCTCAATTGACAAAAAAATAAATAAATAACAGGGTCCTTAAAAGATTCAGTAAACCACGTTATAAGTAAATGTGCTGTCATCAGGCTTCCTTGTTCCATTTATAGAGCAAAGGTAGAGTATAGTTAACATGACTCTTAAGGGCCCCAAGATTT
The DNA here is from genome assembly GCF_028538775.1 of Myotis yumanensis. Lineage (NCBI taxonomy): Eukaryota > Metazoa > Chordata > Mammalia > Chiroptera > Vespertilionidae > Myotis > Myotis yumanensis. The sequence continues at coordinate 24,366,376 of NW_027223754.1, read as the reverse complement.
TTTCCCCCAAAATCTTGGGGCCTCCAATAGAGGCCATTGTAGGGTGATTACTTTGCCAAATTCAAAAATTGTGTGTCTCAGGGAATAGGGAGACTTGAGGAGAGGGAGTGAGATAGGGAAACAGCCAGTCTGGTGGAGTGGTCAGAACACACACATTTATTGATTACATGTGCCGTCTTACACGGTCATGAATCATGGTACCTCAAAACAATTGCAATGGAACATCGTAGGCACTGATCACAGATCACTATAACAAAAATAATAATGGAAAGGTATGAAATATTGTGAAAGTCACAAAAATGTGACACAGAGACAAAAAGTGAGCAAATGCTATTGGAAAAATGGTGCCAATAGTCTGGCTTAAAGCAGGGTTACCACAAACCTTCGGTATGTATATATATATATATATATATATATATACAGATTCTGTAAAGTGCAATAAAGTGAAAGTGAAGCACAAGAAAATGAGGTATCCTGTATTATTGTATTTTTCATCATTTCTTTATTGCTTTTTAAAATTGCTATCTCTTTGTTGATATTCTCATCAGTTTTCTAATTTCCTTCTATTCTTTTTCTTTCTTTTTTTTCAATCATCATCCAAGGATATTTTTTTTCCATTGATTTTTTAGAGAGAGTAGAAGAAAGAGGGAAAGACAGAGAGAAATATCGATGTGAGAGAAACACATTGATTGGTTGCCTCCTGCAGGCGCCCTCACCAGGGTCCGACCAGAAAGGAGCCTGCAATCAAGGTACCTGATTTGACCGGTATGGAACCCAGGACCCTTCAATCCACAGGTCAATGCTCTATCCACTGAGCAAAACTGGCTAGGGCTAATTTCCTTTCATTATCCAGTTTTCATTTATCTTCTTCAGCAGATTTAGTATAGTTACTTAAAAATAACATGTCACTTCACTTAAATGAGATATGTTTTTCTGTTTCTTTTTATTTCTTGTGATCTTTTAAATAAAACAATCACTTCTCCCATTGTTTTCAGACTGGCTCTGTGCAGGGACAGTCCTTTACTAATTTGTTGGGTAGCTCTGACCCTTGGCATCAGCCTGTGGAAAAAGCTTGTGGTCTGATAACTTTTGTGATATGCATCTTTCCAGGGCCTCTGTGTGACTTTTTTGACTTCCCACATTTATGAATGCTTTAAATGTCTTATTATTCCAAATAGTCTCATGCAAGAGACTATTTCTTTGGGACTTTAAGTGATCTATTGTATGTCTCCACCAATAATCTCTTGCCCCAGGTGTCTGCAAAGTCTTAGTCTTCCTGAGCAGTGTCCATTGCGTCTCTCCATTTGAGATTTAAACTAAGTAAATGGGACAAGTCCTCAGGAACTTCTCAGACGTAATATTGAAAATAGGATCTTTTCTGCTCTCTTCAGTTTAGGGAGGGAACTGGGAACTCAGCTTCTTCAAACCAAGACTGTGCCAAAGGAGTGACACAAGGTTGAACAAAAAAGCCACAAAGGTTTCTACCTCTCTTTCTTCCTCCTTTTTAAAAAATATCTCCAAGGGAAAACAATTTGGGACTTCCTAGTGCACTATTTTACTCTCCAGATTTTTTTTTTCAAGATTAGGTAAAACTTGCTCATAAGTGTCACTGGTGTAGGGTACACATGATCATTTAAATCCTATATGTCTGGTCACTGATGGCCAGTGGAATAATGCTGGCTTCAGTATTTGATTCTTTTGAGAAATCACATTGTCTCGCATTTTCTGAGCTTAAAAATAACTTTATTTCCAGTGACAACGATGTGTTTATTTTTAAAGAATATATATATATATATATATATATATATATATATAAATGTATATATATAAATATATATATATAAATATATATATAAATATGTATATATACATATACATTTTTTGTTTGTGTTACTCATCATTTTAGGCACTCCATACAAGAATGTTTCTACAGAAACATACTATGCCTAAGTGACAAGAATAAGAAGATGCATTATATTTATTGTCTCATAAAAATTAAAAAATATATGTGTTTAGGATAGTTTGATGAAGAACAACTATTTTCATTATATTATTCTTATATGGAGATAAATAATTTTTGCAGTTTTATAGATTCCTACTTTGGATGGTGTTTCTCCCTAGCCTTCCTCCATGATATAACAGAAGTAAACAGGCTAAATCAGAAAAAAATAATTTTATTGCACAGAAACAATATCAATAATTCCTTCTCAACTTTCTAGTGTGACGCAAAGAATTTATTTAACAATTCTGAGAATTAGGTTTATCGTCTTCTGGACAACAGCTCTGATAATTATATATCTAACTTCTCTGCCTAAGTTCTAGTTAGTTGTTAAGGGATCATTCTAACAGAAGAGATATGTTTTTAACTGCAGGCACACTAATCTCTATCCAGAGCTAGAATATTTAGACTATTTCCACAACCACTCAAACTAACCTGACTATACTTGTCATCAGTATATTTCTTTCTAAGTCTTAGAGTTATGTGTTGCTGTAATTATCAGACACTATCAATAATGTATTCCCCATGCTCAGTAATGTTTAGCAAAATCTATGTGAGCAGATTCTATTCGCTCTCCGGACTTAAAAATTAGTACATTATGGCCATACTTATTTCAAGAGAAAAGAATCCCAAAGAAATATTGCCAATGTTATTTAGAAAACTTTTGTAAAAATAATATTTCCAATTATGTGTTATTTGGTTTATTATCAGTTACCCTAAGGCTTTCTATGAGTGCAGAAAACATTATTTTTCATTTTAAAAGCATAGTTTTACTTAATATTACAAGTTGAAAGAAGTCTTTAAAAATAATATTGTAAATATTGTAAACTTTTGAACTTTATGCCCAGCTTTCCTTATTTCAATTAATTGTACCACAACCAACAGAGTTAGATAACCTAGAAACCTTGTTGTCATTGGCCCATCTCTCTTTCCATCATATATACCACTAAACTTAGGTGGATTAAACTTTTTAACTATATCTTAAATATAACTACTGGTTTTCATCTAAAGTTTAATACCACTCAATTTCACTCTATGGTTATTTTCCTGGACTATTGTAATGACATTCTAATTTATCTCTCTACATTTTCTTTTGCCTTTCCATCTTCTTTTACAAAACCTACTTTTATTGGTTTCCCATTTTCAATTAAATCTCTAAATAAAACCAATTGCTTATAGGTAATAGGCCAACTTTCTGATTGAGATCAGAGGGTCCTACACAAACCTACCATAACAACTTCAGTCCCATCATGCTTAGGGATTTTTTTTTTTTTTGGTCTGTGTTTGTGTTTCTATATTTTTTTACTGTAATATGAACAATAGAATTGTGTGTGTGTGTGTGTGTGTGTGTGTTTTCAGGGCCAAGCACATTGTAGAACTCAAATATTAATCAATCATTCAATAGCTGTTTTCTGTGTAATAGCTACATTGCCCTTAATATTTTTCAAAGGTTCCATACTATTTCCAATTTAGGGTCATTTTAAATATTTTTCTACAAGTACCTGTCTTTCATTTCTATTCTTGATTAAATTCTGTTCAATGTTAGTGCTCCATACTATTTTACTTTTCTCATATATTAGTAAATTCCCTGTATTTTTAATTATTTTTTTTATTATACTAGTTATCACATGTTAACCTTTGATTTTATTTATTTCAGATCTGTACCTTCCATCCCAGCAAAAGCAGGGAAGATGTTTTTAATGTTTTGTTTACTCTCAGATAATCAGAGTTTTATCTAGTGCTAAAAACATAGTAGTGCTATAAATTATTCACTGATTTTTAGTAAATTAATATTTATTCTTAAACCAATATTTATTAATTAGATGACAAATACAGCTGCCATTTCCTTTAACTTACTTTGGCTTATTTCCTTTTTTAGTTGTGCAGGCAACAGAAGTGTATAGCTAATGACTTGGGTTATGACTGTACTCCACAAAAATGCAACAGTCAAGGTGTAAGTACCAGTCTTATGACACACAAGAATAGGTATCATTGAGAGTGGTCCTAGGAAAGCACACACACAGCTAAACACACACACACACACACACACACACGCGCGCGCGCGCGCGCACACACACACACACGCACACACACTCATGTACTCATAAGCCACATAAGAAAATTGGTCTTATCTGACTTAAGTATTATGTTAAAATTCTACTTGTACACAAATAATTTGAACTATTTATATTATAAAGTGACATCTTTTCCTGTTTTCAGGTATGCAATAATAAAAAAAACTGCCACTGTAACCCCAAGTATTTACCTCCAAATTGCCAAAATGTAGAAGATTCATTTCCTGGCGGGAGTGTTGACAGTGGCAATTTTCAAGCTGTTGCAACAACACCAGGCCAAGCCCGTAATCTTGGTAAGTATTAAAAGCAAATTGAAAACACAATTAAAACACATCTTAACTTATTGAATTAAAGAAATAAATGCTGCTTTGTTTATAGATTTATATTTAGATTATGTCCGAACATCAAATAGTAAATCATATATAGTTATGTTTTTTCTTTATTGATTAAGGTATCACATATGTGCCCTTATCCCCCCATTGCCCCTCCATCCCCCTACTCATGCTCTCACCCCCCTGTTGTCTGTGTCCATTGGTTAGGCTTATATGCATGCATACACGTCCTTTGGTTGATCTCTCCCCCTTACCTCTCCCCTCCCCTACCTTCCCTCTGAGGTTTGACAGTCTATTTAACTTATGTTTTACTTACAGAGAGTAATGTCATAGAACATAGTTAATAGCAGAGATAAAAACCAATCAGAGAATTGTGAAGCAAACTCAAGATTAGCAACAGCAGAAATCCATTACTTCTTGGGCCTACTGGGACAATAAAAGGAGGTGACATTTCTGGAACCAGAATCTGAGCCATGTGGAACGACATATAACTTTAGTCAAATCTATATATTAGTATGTACATTATAAGGAGAGGTGCTGTCTGGCATGAGGTAGAGATATGGAGCATTCACAGCCATTATTAGTGATGTAGGAGAGGAAAGGGGATAAAAACCATGGATATTTTACTCTTCTGATACTCTAAATTGTATCCAGTGACTTCCATTGGCTAAATCTAACGAGAAGACAAATAGCCGATGAACTGGGGAATGTAGTATCCTATAATTGTTTTTGTTCACTGCAGGAATGGATCTTGGAGCAAACCAGCATATCCAATGATGCGTAGGGCCAGACTTTATATAAAAACCTAAATTTGCACATAATTAAAGCAGGTTTTTCCAGATTTTGTGCCAAAGGTAGTTCGTAACATTTCCACATTCATTTCATTGTTTAAGACCATGTGTAATAGATTACTAAATTAAAACATTATAATATTTAAGCATTATCAAACTATTTCCATTTTAGTAGTAACAATTAACTGGCAGTAGCTTATGGTGAAATCAATTGAAATTAATTGCTTCTGTTCATCCACACACATGCCATTTCCCCAGTGAGCAGAGGAGACCACTCCTTTGCTAGAATCTAGGTTGACCTTAGTGATATGATTAATCAATAAAATGTTCACAAGTGAGATTCTGGGACTGCCATACTCTTACTACAGATTCTGACTGGGTCTTTTAGAATATAAATTCTGGGTTCTCTTTCTCGGACCACTTATTCTGTTGAAACTCATTTGCTGTGTATGAAATTTGATTACATTGAGGCACAAAACCACAACTACACAACTAAGCCTTTCCCAAATTGATGACCCACACAATGATCAATTTTAAATGAATGTTTTAAGTTACTAAATTTGTAGTTGCTTACACAGCTCCCTCTATCTACCTATCTATCTAGCTAGCTAGCTAGCTAGCTATTATCTAGCTATCTACCATCATATATCTATTACATCTATATATCTTTCTCATATATAAATGAAAATAATTTGATACCAGAAGGTGTACTTATATAACAAGTATCTAAATATGTGTGGCATTAGCTTTGTCATTGGATGATGTGTGGTAGAAAGAACTGTAGGAAACTATTGAAAACTATCAGTATATGATAAAACAGTCTTCAGAAGACAGTTGGTGAGCAATTCAAAATAATATTATTATAAGTTAGAAAATTTAGTTTCATTTTGAATTAATGAGTTACTTGGCATCATTACTGGCTGTGGTAATGTGGAAAATATAATTCATAGTTTTGATTGGCAAGATTTCTAGGTAGATTGTAAAGATTTGCAGGTAGGTGACTTACATTACCTATGATTAAATATAAGAAGATGGTAATAATCAATTTTTAAAGAAAATGTAGAGTAAAGGTAAAGCAGTTTGTTTTTTTTTGGTTTGCAAAAGAAAATAATTATTATTCCTATATGTTCTAGAAAAATATTCTTAAAGTAAAAAAAATGTCTAACAGCCAAATTTGAGATATTAAGCAATAAAATTTGTTCTCAAATAAAATTAACTCAAGCACATGAATATAAAAACCCTTCTGTGGCCGAAACCGGTTTGGCTCAGTGGATAGAGCGTCAGCCTGCAGACTGAAAGGTCCCAGGTTCGATTCCGGTCAAGGGCATGTACCTGGGTTGTGGTCACATCCCCAGTGGGAGATGTGCAGGAGGCAGCTGATCGATGTTTCTCTCTCATCGATGTTTCTAGCTCTCTATCTCTCGCCCTTCTTCTCTGTAAGAAATCAATAAAAAATATATTTTAAAAAAAAAAACCCTTCTGTGACAATCTCAGTAAAACTTGAAGTGATGCCTCTTAGATATCTTTATCTAAACAAAATCCTACTAAGTATTGTATTGGAATGCCTTACAAAACTCTCAAATAAAAGGCTACTTAAATATGTTATTCCATGGCAGCCTCACCAGCTCAATATAGAAAAATGCTTATCTCAAAAAGATTTGTGGGTGTGGCCTTTATTTAATAGGGCATTATTATTATTATTATTATTATTATTACTAGAGGCCTGGTGCACAAAATTCATGCACTGGGGGGGTGGGGGTTCCCTCAGCCCAGCCTGCCCCTCTCACAGTCCTGGAGCCCTCAGTGGATGTCCTACTGATGGCCACAGTCTGGCAGCAGAGGATCAGAGCAGGCGTCCCGTGTGTGTGTGTGTGTGTGTCTGCTGGGGGCCTGCCCCCAGCCACACCATGGAGTCTTGGAGCAGGAGCCCCTCTGTGTTGATCTCTCAGGTCCTGGCCTCCACTGCATGTTGTACTGTCCCTTGAGCTATGGCAAGGATGGGGGTGCTGCTTGCAAGCCAGGCATTTCTGCTCCAGGATCACCATGGTGATGGGGGAGCAGGCCCAGCAGGGGGTTTCCCACAGGCTGGGCTTTCCTGCTTCCAGGTCTCCATGGCAACCGGGGAGCTGCCCCGCAGGCCCGACTTGCTCTCCTGCTCCTGGATCCCCATGGCGACCAGGGAGCAGGCCCAGCTGGGGGCTGTCAGCAGGCCAGGCTTTCCTGCTCCTGGATCAGGCCCAGCTTGGGGCTGCCCTAAGGTCGGGCTTTCCTGCTCCCTGATAAGGCGCAGCTGGGGGCTGCCTACAGGCCACACTTTTCTACTTACCGATGGCCGGATCACCACAGGGACCCAGGGCCCAGCAGCACTTCCCTTCTCTCCAATAGTCATAGGGTCCTGGCTGGGAGCGGGGTTTAGCAGTGCGGGTCTTAGGCAGCACGGGGGTCCCGGCTGGGGGCTCAGGTGGCACATAGGGGTCCCTGCTGGGGGCGGTGCTTATGTCCCGCTGCCCAGGGCTTCACATGGGGTCCGGATGGCAGCTCGCACTGTCCCGCCCTGCCTGTAGTATAGGATAGAGGCCTGGTGCACAGGTGGGGGCCGGCTGGTTTGCCCTGAAGGGTGTCCTGGATCATGGTGGGGGTCCCCACTGGGGTGCCTGGCCAGCCTGGATGAGGGCATGATGGCTGTTTGCAAGTGGTCACACCCCCTTCAGGGTGGGGGTCCCCACTGGGGTGCCTGGCAAGTCTGTCACTCACAGAGCAGGGCCCATCAGGGGTGTTGGGGCTCTGTACCCTGTCCCACACAGAGCAGGGCCCATCAGGGGGTTGAGGAGCTCCCCCCTGTCACTCACAGAGTAGGGCCGATAGGGGAGTTGGGGCACTGCCCCCTGTCACACACACAGCAGGGTGGATCAGGGGGTTAGGGAGCTACCCCCTATCAGGCACAGAGCATGGCTGATCAGGGGGTTGGGGCGCCTTCCCCTGTCACGAGCAGAGCAGGGCGGATAGGGAGGTTGTGGCCCCGCCCCCTGTCATACACAGAGCCGCAGGTGATCAGGGGATTTGGTCGCTGCCCCCTGTCACACTGATCCCGGTGCTGGGAGGCATATTACCCTTTTACTTTATAGAATAGAGGCCTGGTGCACAGGTAGGGGCCGGCTGGTTTGCCCTGAAGGGTGTCCTGGATCATGGTGGGGGTCCCCACTGGGGTGCCTGGCCAGTCTGGGTGAGGGGCTGAGGGCTGTTTTCAGGGTGACGGGTGACTGAAGCTCCCAACCGCTCCTTTTTTTCTTTTTCTTTTTTTATTCTGGGCCAGCTTTAGTTCTGAGGCTTGGCTCCAGCTCTGAGGCCTCGGCTGCTGAAAGCAGGTATCTGGTTTGTTTAGGTTCTATAATCAAAACACTGTTTCAACTCCAGCTCTGAGATCCCAGCTGGCTGAAAGCAGGTTTCTGGGGTTTTGTTTAGCTTCTATATTTGTAACAATGTTTCAAACTGCAAGCTCAGAGGCCGGCAGCGGCAGGCGGGAACATTGGCTTCCTCCGTCACTGAAGCAAGCAAGCCTCAAGTTTGCTTCAAGTTGCCTGGCTGCCGGCCGCCATCTTGGCTGGCAGTTAATTTGCATATCGCCCTGATTAGCCAATGGGAAGGGTAGCGGAGTGACACAAATTTGCATGTTTCTCTTTTATTAGTGTATATAATTTGATTCTATAATAAACAAAAGAGCACTTAGAATAACCAAACAACTCTGAAAAAGAATGACAATGAAGGACTATTTATTCTATTTGTCTTATTGCCTTATATTGAATTTAGTATAGTATAAATTTAGTTTATAGTTAAATTAATCAAGACAGTGTGGCATTTGTAAAGGATAAATATGCAAGTAGATCAATATAATGAAACTAGAGGCTTGGCGCATGAAATTCATGCACAGGTAGGGTCCCTAGGTCTGGCCTGCAATCAGGGCCAATCTTCTCCAGCTGTCAGGTCCACCTCTCCCACCCTCTCCCACCCCCCACTGCTGCTGCTGCTGCTGCTGCTGGTCACCCTCTGTGTGTGGGACAACTGGCAGGGCAATCAGCCCACATCCGCCACCACCCACCCCTTGTTCCCAGTTCCCCATTGGGCGATTGGATCCTACGGGCTGGGGGGAAGGACCGAGAGGTTAGCTGTTCCTGCCTGTTAGCTAAACCCTCCCCCTGCCACCACTGTGTGTGGGGCGACTAGTAGGGCAATCAGGGCCCAGGTGCCTCCTGTGTCTGCCACCACCCACCCCTGGTTCCCGGTTCTCCATTGAGCGATCTGGGTCTGTGGGCTGGGGGCAGCTCCTGCATTGAGCATTTGCCCCCTGGTGGTCAGTGGACATCATAGTTGGCCAGTCATTCTGCTGTCCAGTCAATTTGCATATTATGCTTTTATATAGATAGATAGATAGATAGATAGGCTATAAATTTATCCATTAATATAAGGTTAATTAATTTTTCAAAAAAAGTACAAAGGTAGTTTAATGTGTAAGGAAAATCATTTCAAAACATTGTACTATTACAACTGGATACCAACATAAGCCCAAACAACCTAAAAAATCTCAAGTTAGTTAAAAATTGATATGGAATAAATCTAAAGAAAGAAGCTGAAAGTATAAATCTTCTTGAAAGAAACAGAAAAAATTTTATATGATCTTGGGATATAAAATAATTTCATAGATAAAATATAAAAATATATATCAATGCAATAATAGAAAATTTGGACTTTACTAAAATTTTCTTAAATATACATTATTTCTTACTAAAAATAGAAATTGAGAAAAACTCACTTATACAAAGATCACACTTTCATTCTTTTCATCTATATTACCAAACAGTTCTAAACAGAGTACATGGATGGAAGATGCTCAATCAAAAGCAAGGGATAGAACTTTCATTGTCAGAATTAGAAGTCTCCTTGGGCACTGAAACTGTCAACTTATCTACTTCATTAAAATATTAATTATAAAACTATTAAGTAGCTAAAAGTTTATTCTAATAGTTATATTGAAAAACAAACATGTCTTTGCTATATTCCTCATAATTACTTTTAAATCACTGTTTTCTTTCCTAGAAAGACTTTATGTTGAGAATGTTTATCCTTCGAAACCTATGAGATGGCCATTTTTCCTACTCATTCCTTTTTGTGTTATTCTCAGTATAATGATAATAACCCTGGTAAAAGTTTATTTACAAAGAAAGAAATGGAAAACTGAGGACTATACAAGCGATGAGTATATTGATTTTATATCTAAGATTTATTACTTTTATAACTTATTAATATTCATAGTAACTTACTAATAAATAACATTATGATAATGTTACAAGTAATAATTCATATTTAATTTTATCTTTATATGGAAATTTAATACTTCCTAATATATTAAGGATTAATATAATGAATAATGAACATAATTTTTTTAAATGTCAAAAATTTTAATCTTATAGCAACTTGGACTCTGTTAGGGGTAAAATTAAGTCAAAATTTACTTCTAGTTAATGTTTGTTTACCTCTTTTTATTATTTCATCTTAATTATTAACTATGGATTGAACATTACTACTTTATTTTTAATATTTATATATTTCAAGGAATTTTGCATACACTATTTTATTAAAAGGTAGCAGAGAAATCTAGGAGAGTAGTTAGTGAAATATGTCAGTCAGAGAAAGATGAATACCATATAAATTTCACCAATATGTGATATCTAAAGAACAAAATAAGTAAATAATCAAAATTAAAAGAGACTCATAAAGAGAACAGACTGATGGTTGCCAGAGGGATAGAGGTCGGGGGCTAGGTGAAAAAGGTGAAAAGATTAAGAAGTACAATTGGTAGATACAAAATAGTCATGGGAATGTAAAGTATAGCATGGGGAAAATAGCCAATAATATGGTAATAACTATGTATGTATGGTGCCAGGTGGGTACTGGGAATATTGTGGTAGCACTGTAAAACATATGATTGTCTAACTGCTAGGCTGTATGCCTGAAACTAATACAAAATAATATTGAAAGTAAGCTGCAATTGAAAAAAATTAAATAAATAAATAAAAGAAACAGGGCAGAAGATAAATGGCAAAAACGTTTAAAGTTATTTAGCTAATAGTGTTATAAATGTAAAAACTATCTAAGTTCATTTTCAGGTAAACTTATATTACTGTGCTTTTTTTCTCACGTTAGTCTTAATTACCAGTGAGAGATTATTTCAGTGATAAAGTAGTCTCAGATCTCAGAAAGGAATTCAAAACTGTTTCAGTACAGACAGATAGTGCAGAGTTTTGTACTGTAATTTTCAAAAAAAAAAATATAATTTTAAGTGATTATATTTGTTTTTAAATGTATAGGGAACTTGAAAGTGAGAGTGAATCCAAGAGTAGCCTGGAAAACAGAGACTCCATAATATCATAGTGAGTATAAAATATTTTAAGGATGAGGTGAAGAGACAGAGAAAATTTAATGTATTAGATAAATGTAAATAATACAAATATATATTAAATGGTGGTAGTCATATAGATGCATATAATGACAAATTGGAGAATATTTTTCAATGGTGTAGGCTGCATCACGGATTAGTAAGCATAAATGGTATTCAATTCATCATTTAAAATTTCTTGCAGTGTTATCTTTTAACATTTTTAAATGATTTAATGCTTCAGCATTTATGTATTCAAATATTGGTTAAAATAAATTACATTATAGAACTCTATAATGAGGTTACCCTTATACTATTTGTTGAAATAACCATAATTTTTAATTTTATTGAGCATACAGGTGACTTTTCCCCTTTATTTTTTCAGAGCAATTATCTCTGATGAACAGGAAAAATGGAAAAGAAAAAGTACATGTATTTTCTGATTGCCTCAGATTCAAAACCTGCATACTACTGTTTTGACCTGAGAAGAAAAAATAGAATTCTCATATGTAATTTATGTTATATTGTATTGTTTATATATCATATAGCATTTATATATTTAATTCGACAGATGAGTTTTTAGAATACACATTTTAAAAGTTATCTAATGCTAATTCTGTTAGTCAGTAGAAACTAACTTAATCAACAGGCATGAAATGAGGAAAGGTTACAATATAATAAATGCAATGCCATAATTAAAGGCCACTGCTATATTTTTTATTGCAGAGTTATGTAGTTATGTTGTTATGTTGTTATGATGGTCCATAGCCAGTCAAAAGAAAACTTGATATAATTTAACATTGAAAGATTTAGTAGACATGAAGAAGAATATATTATAATGTAAATCAAATCATCAACCTAAGAGAAAGCTACAATAATATATATGCATTAGTTAGGGTTCTCCAGAGAAATAGAATCAGTAGATAATTATAGATAGATGATGACAGATGGATAGATTAGATAGCTAGATGATAAATAAGCGATATATAGTTGAGGATATCTATTATAAGAATTGATCCATATGGTTATGGAGGCCAAGAAGTCCTATGATCTGTTATCTATAAGCTGGAGATCAAGGGAAGCTGGTGATGTAATTCAGTGCAAGTCTGAAGTCCTGACAATTGGGGAACCTCTGCTGTAAGTCTCAATCTGAGTCCAAAAAAATAAGAACAGAGTGCCAATGGATATCCAAAGGCAGGAAAAGATGGGTGCCTCAACTCAAGCAGAGAGCAAATTTACCTTTCTTCCACTTTTGCTATACTCAGGCTCTCAAGGGATTAAATGATTCCCACTTGCATTGATGAGGATAATCTTCACTCAGTCTATTGATTCAGATACTAATCTCTCCCAAAGACACTCAAAGACACACCCAGAAATACTGTTTTATCAGATAACTGGGCATCCACAAGTTGACACACAAAATTAATCATCACAAGTACACCCCTTGTCAACTTGGCACTCATATGCGTCTCCTTAAACCATACTTAATCTCCAAATAAAGTACATAACATAACTCTGCCTAACATGATATAACTCTCTTGCATGCAACCAAAATTGCACTAATTTCTTCCCCAAAAGAGGAGATAAAATCCTTGAATGATGTTTACTCTTCTCCAGATATGGCATAACTTAAATACTATCATGTAATATTAACAATATTTAAACACTAATGTAAAATAAATACATCTTATGTTACATGGTAAGGGAATGAGAGGGGAACTAAAACAAAGATATTTCCTTAATATATGTAGATATACACTCAAGTATATTCATAACAAAATAAGGAGAAAATTCTCTTGACACTACAGTCCTCCTTTCTATAACTGGTCATGTTGTAGTTGATATTTATAACTACCTTTTTGAAAAATAAACATAATGGTAATAGAACCCTATTTAAACTATATACTTCTGGATTTGGGTACATAAAATTTCTTCAAGATAATTCAAAGAATTTAGTTGTCTAGTAGCTTCTGTTGGCTATTAGGTGACTATTAGCTTTATTTGTTTATTTATTTATTTAAAGTGACTTATTATTGAAAGTATTACATATGTCTCCTTTCCCCCCATTAACCTCTCCCCGTTCATTCCCATCCCTCCCACCAGCACAAGCCCGCATCCCCCTACTGTCTGTGTCCATTGGTGATGCTTATATTCATGCATACAAGTCCTTTGGTTGATCTCTTACCCACCCTCTGTCTCTCTGTGGTTTGATGGTCTGTTCGATGCTTCTAAATGTCTCTGGATCTATTTTTGTTCCTCAGCTTACTAGTATGTTGTTCATTATATTCCACAAATGAGTGAGAAAACACTGCCCCTCCCACGATGAAAGTTGTCCAACCTAATCAGCATGCCACCAGTTTAGCTCACTGACTATCCTGGGGAATGGTGTCATTCTAGAGTTCAATGGTGACAGCTTAGGAAATCATCAGTGACTGTGGCCAGGTCAGGCTTGGAGAATAAAATTTCATGTTGCTGAGCCCATCTATAACCTCCACCCTTGCCATCATAACCACGTGAGCTCATTGGGTGACAGTAGGTGTTGTTATGGATAGAGGCTGACTAGTATCCACAGAATGAGTCTTCCTTTCCACCTATTAAAATCTTCCTCTGCTGAGGTCTCACCCTTTAGTGAGCATCCACATGTGACCCAAATATCTTCACATTTTTTGCCAACTCGTAGAGATCTAGCCACATACTTTCATTCCAAATTTGACGCTTCCATTCATGTTTTTTTCCCAAGTTCCTGACCGTTCAGCCAAACCACACTGTTATATAATCACATATCTGGCTATTTCTCTTACCAAGCAAAGTGCACAACGAGGTACAATGCCTGAATTTCTTCCTTCTTGGGAGGATTTCACTTCACCACTGTCCTTCAAGAATGTCTAAGAGAGGAGCTATAGTGCTGTAACTGTCTAGTTTTTAGGTGGTGCCTGTATAAAATACAGAATCATCTGTAAACTAGGCCCAAATCGTCTCTGCCTTTGTCAACTAATGGTATGAAACCCCCTATGAAGTCATAAATGCAAGCTGGGATAGAGAAGGTGGTGTAGCAGGAATAGAGACCATGGTATTTGGGCCACTTCTTCATATAACTTACCTGTGCCTTCAGGTACCACTTGGTTCTGATTGCATATTTACCATTTATATTTCTAATTTAATGGCTTTGTGGACCAGAAAACACCCAGTTCATGATGAGCAGTTGAGATTACATGATAACTTTGTGACTCATGGCTAAATGTTCAGTCTCTACTGTGGTCCAGTAACAGCCAATGAACTGTTTCTGTAAAGAAAAGCAGTTATCTGCAATTTATGGCAGGACTTTTCTCCTAAATTTTAAAGGCCTACTTTGATATACCTATAGGATCTACCAAAATCTTCAAACATCATCCCTATCTGCCACTGATACAAGACGATTGTATCTGCTGGGTCATGTGGCCCAAGTGGCAGAACCGCTTGCAATCAAGCCTGGACCTTTTGCAGAAATTTTTTGTTTTATTCTCTAAAGTTTTACATATGTCTCCTTTTTCCACAATTGACCCCGTCCCCACCTACCCATTCCCACCGTGGGCAAGCCCCCACCACCCCATTGGTTATGCTAATACGCATGCAATACAAGTCCTTTGGTTGCTCTCTAACCCTCCCTCCCTCTGCCATTTGTCTCTGGATCTATTCTTGTTCATCAAATTATGTTGATCATTATATCCTACACATGAGTGAGATCATGTCATATTTATCTTTCTCTGACTGGCTTATTTTGCTTAGCATAATGCTCTCCACTTCCATCCTTGCTGCTGCAAATGGTACTAGTAAAAGTTCCTTCTTTTTATAGCAGCATAGTATTCCATTGTGTAGATGTATCAGTTTTTGAATCCACACACCTGCTGATGGGCACTTAGGTTGTTTCCAAATCTTAGCTATTGTAAATTGTGCTGCTATGAACATAGGGGTGCATATATCTTTTCTGAATGGTGTTTCTGGCTTTTTGGGATATAGTCCTAGAAGTGGAATTACTGGGTCAAATGGGAGGTCCATTTTTAACTTTCTGAGGAAACTCCATACTGTCTTCCACAGTGGCTGCACCAGTCTGCATTCCCACCAGCAGTGCAGGAGCGTTCCTTTTTCTCCACATCCTCTCCAGCACTTGTCATTTGTTGATTTTTGATGATAGCCATTCTGACAGGTGTGAGATGGTATCTCATTGTTGTTTTGATTTGCATCTCTCTGATAATTAGTGATTTGAGCATGTTTTCATATGCCTCTGGGCCTTCTCTATGTCCTCTATAGAAAAGTGTCAATTTAGAACCTTTGCCCATTTTTTTTATTGGATTGTTTATCTTCCTTTGGTTAAGTTGTATGAGTTCTCGGTAAATTTTGGAGATTAAACCCTTATCTGAAATATCATTGGAAAATATGTTTGCCCATGCAGTGGGCCTTATTGTTGTTTTGTTGATGGTTTCTTTTGCTGTGCAGAAGCTTTTTATTTGGATGTAGCCCCATTTGTTTATTTTCTCCTTAGTCTTCATTGCCCTAGGACAGCCGTGGGCAAACTAGGATCCGGCCCATGTTAAATGAATAAAACTAAAAAAAAAAAAAAAAAGACCGTACCCTTTTATGTAATGATGTTTACTTTGAATTTATATTAGTTCACACAAACACTCCATCCATGCTTTTGTTCTGGCCCTCCGGTCCAGTTTAAGAACCCATTGTGGCCCTCAAGTCAAAAAGTTTGCCCACCCCTGCCCTAGGAGCTGAGTCAGTAAAGATATTGCTATGACATATGTCTGCTATTTTTCTGCCTATAGAGTCTTGTAGGATTTTTATGGTTTCCAGTCTTACATTTAAGTCCTTTATCCATTTTGAGTTTGCTTTTGTGTATGGTGTAAGTTGGTGATCTACTTTCATATTTTTGCATGTATCTGACCAAATTTCCCAGCACCATTTATTGAAGAGACTGTCTTGATTCCATTGTATGCTCTTGCCCTCCTTTTTCAAATATTAATTGAGCATAATCTTTTAAGTCAGTTTCTGGGTTCTCTGTTTGCTCCATTGATCTATATGTCTGTTCTTGTGCCAGTACCAGGCAGTTTTGAGAACAGTGGCTTTGTAATATAGCTTGATATCTGGTATTGTGATCCCTCCTACTTTGTTCTTTCTCAGAATTGCTGTGACTATTTGGGGTCTTATTTTATTCCATATGAATTTTTGGAGAGTTTGTTCTAGATCTTTGAAATATGCCGTTGGTATTTTAATGGGGGTTGCATTGAATCTATTGATAGCTTTGAGAAGTATGGACTTTTTAATTATGTTGATTCTACCAATTAATGAACATGGTATGTTCTTCCATTTGTCTGTCTTCCTGTCTTTCTTTTTCAATGTCCTGTAGTTTTACATCCTTAGCTAAGTTTATTCCTAGGTATCTTAATTATTTTTTATTGCAATGGTAAATGGGATTGTTTTATTGTTTCTCTTTCTGTGAGTTCATTATTGGTGTATAAAAAGGCCATAGATTTCTGGGTGTTAATTTTGTATTCTGCTACATTGCTAAATTCATTTATTAGGTCTAGTAGGTGTTTGATAGAGTCTTTTGGGTTTTCTATGTATAGTATCATGTCATCTGTGAATAAGGACAGTTTTACTTCTTCTTTTCTAGTTTGGATACCTTTTATTTCTTCTTCTTCTCTGTGCTATGGCTAGAACTTCCAGTACTATATTGAACAGGAGTGGTGAAAGTGGGAATCCTTGTCTTGTTCCTGTTCTTAGGGAAAATGAGTTCATTTTTTGCCCATTGAGTATGATTTTGGCTGTAGGTTTGACATATAGGGCTTTTATTATGTTGAGGTATGATCCCTCTATTCCCATTTTGCTAAGAGTGTTTATCAAGAATGGGTGTTGGATTTTGTCAAATGCTTTTTCTGCATTGATTGATATGATCTGTGATTTTTATCTCTCAATTTTTTTATGTGATGTATCACTTTTATTGATTTGCAGATATTGTAACAGCCTTACATCCCCAGAATAAATCTCACTTGGTCATGGTGTATGAGCGTTCTAATGTAATGCTGAAACCAATTTGCTAGAATTTTGTTGAGGATTTTAGCATCTGTGTTCATCAAGGATATTGGCCTGTAGTTCTCTTTTTTTGTGGTGTCTTAATTAGGTTTTGGGATTAGGGCAATGCTGGCTTTATAGAAAGAGCTTGAAAGTATGCCTTTCTCTTGAATTTTTTGGAATAGTCTGAGGAGGATAGGTTTTAATTCTTCTTTGAATGCTTGCTAGAACTCCCCTGTAAGGCTGTCTGGACCAGAGCTTTTGTTTGTGGGAAGACTTTTGATCGCTGCTTCAATTTCTTGGGTAGTTATTGGCCTATTCAGGTTTTTTGATTCTTTCTTATTGAGTTTTGGAAACTTGTATTTTTCTAAGAATTGTCCATTCTTTTAGGTTGTCCATTTTGTTGAAATAGAGTTGTTCATAGTATTTTTTCATAGTCATTTGTATTTCTGTGGGATCAGTTGTTACTTCACCTCTTTCATTTCTGATTTTGTTTATTTATGTCCTCTCTCTTTGCTTCTTGGTGAGCCTGGATAGAGGTTCATCAATCTTGTTTATCTTTTCAAAGAATCAGCTCTTGGTTTTGTTCATCTTTTATATTGTTTTTTGTTTGTTTTGTTTTTTTGGTCTCTATGCCAGTTATTTCCGCTCTGATCTTTATTATTTTCTTCCTTCTGCTTACTCTGGGATTTTCTTGTTGCTCTCTTTCTAATTCTTTGATTTGTAGGGTTAGATAATTATCATTTTTTATTGTTTTTTGAGGTAGGCCTATAGAGCTATGAACTGCTTTCACTGTGTTCCATAGATTTTGGATTATTGTGTTTTCATTGTCATTTGTTGCCATGGTGCTTCTTATTTCTTCTTTGATCTCTTTGGTAACCCAGTCATTGTTTAATAGCATGCTATTTAGCCTCCAGGTGTTTAAATTTTTATTGTTTTTATTGTAGTTGATTTCTAGTTTTATGCTATTGTGATCTGAGAAATGCTCAATATGATTTCTATCTTCTTGAATTTGAAGAGACTTTGCCTGTGTCCCAATATGTGGTCTATCTGACCACATGTGCACTTGAGAAAAGTGTATATTCTATTGCTTTGGGGTGAAATGTTCTGAAGATGTCAATTAATTCTATCTGATCTAGTGAGTCATTTAGGATTGATGTCTCTGCTGATTTTTTGTTTATAGGATTTGTCCAGTGGTGTTAGTGGGGTAATAAGGTCCCCTACAATGACTATATTGCTATCAATCTGATATCCTCCAGAAGTTTTTTAATGTATTTGGGTGCTCCTGTATTGGGTGCATATATGTTTACCAGAGTTATATCTTCTTGTTGAATTGCTCCCTTTAGTATTATGAAGTGGACTTTCTTATCTCTTGTTATGGCCTTCACTTTGAGGTCTATTTTGTCAGATATAAGTATTGCTACCCCAGCTTTCTTTTCATTTCCATTCGTCTGAAAAACTTTTCTCCATCCCTTCACCATCATTATATGTGAGTCCTTTGTTCTGAGATGGGTTTCCTGTAAGCAGCAGATATAAGGGTCACGTTTTCTTATCCACTCAGCTACCCTATGTCTTTTGATTGGGCCATTTAATCCATTTATGTTTAATGTTATTATTGACAGGTACTTGTTTGTCACCATTTTTATTATTTATGCCTGTCTTTCTTCTTCCCTTCCTAATTCTTCTCTTACAACAGACCCTTTAACATTTCTTGCATTCCTGGTTTGGTAGTAACAAACTCCCTTAGTCCTTTTTTGTCTATGAAGCTCCTGATTTTACCCTGAACTTTGACTGATAGCCTTGCTGGGTATAGTATACTTGGATTGAGACCCTGGCTTTGCATTACTTTGTAGATTTCATTCCGTTCCCTTCTTGCCTGATGTACTTCTGTTGAGAAATCAGCCGATAGTCTGATGGGAGATCCCTTATAGGTAACTTTCTGTCTCTCTCTGGCAGCCTTTAACATTCTTATTTTGTCATTGGTGTTTTCCAGTTTAATTATAATGTGTCTTAGTGTTGGTCTTTTAGAGTTTATCTTATTTGGGACTCAGTGAGCTTCTTGGACTTGTGTGAGTTTTTTCTTCCCAGTATCAGGGAAGTTCTTCATCATTATTTCTTCAAACAGGTTTTCTATCCCTTGCTCAGTTTCCTCTCCTTTTGGCTCCCCTATTATGCAGATGTTGTTTTGTGTTGTGATGGCCAAAGTTCCCTTAGGCTCCTCTCCTTTTTTTTTTATTATTATTATTTCTTCTAGATGCTGCTCTGCTTGTGTATTTTTTCCTACTTTGTCTTCTAGCTCACTGATGCAGTCCTCCACTTCTTCTCGTCTATTATTGATGCTTTTTATTGAGTTCTTTATTGCAGCAATGCCATTTTTCATTTCTTCTTGGTTCTTCTTCATTTCCTCTTGGTTGTTACACATATTGTTAAATGTGTCTTCCATCTTTTTCAGTGTTTTTATGACCATTGCTCTGAATTCTTTCTCTGATATATTGCTTACCTCATTTCATTTACTTACTTTTCCAGTAATTCCTCCTTTTCTTTCATATGCAGGTTGTTTCTTTGTCTCCCCATGATCGTTTCTCTCAGTGTGCCTGGTTATGTAGCTCTCTCTCCTGTGTTAACCTGAAAGCACAAAATACAACACGACAAGACACAATGCACAGAGTACCAAACACAAATGTATGCATGATAAAAATAACCCCAAATAATGGTGACCACCAGAGAAAAGAGAATTGGGGGATAGAAAAGAGTGCAAAAATTATATTGAGAATAGGTAAAAATGTAAGAGAGAAAAAGAAGAGAAGAAAAAAGAAGAGGGAAATATATGTATATGGGGAGAAAACTAAAAAAACAACAACCCACAACTAATCCAAAAAATGCAAACAACACCCAGAGATGAATGCAAACAACAAACAACAACTAATCCAAAAAATTCAAGCAACAAACACCCAAACAACAAACACCCACATGAATCTGAGGAGGCAGAGTTTATTTCCAAAAGGGAACGTCAAGGAATTGAATGAATGGGGAAATAGCCACAATTTAGTATAGAGGAGGTAGGAAGAGAATGAGTGTATAAGAAGAAAAGTAAAAAACAAAATACAAATCAAGAAAAAAAAATATATATAAAACATATATATATATATATATATATATATATATATATATATATATATAAATTTCCCCTTCCTTTAACGTATGTACCTATGTATTCATATATTATTGGGAAAGGAGAATAGTGAGTAGATAGGTCTGCGTTGGTGATTGGATTTAATTAAGCTATTAGTAGAAGAAGAAGAGCAAGCGAGGAGAGGAAAAAGAGAAGCAAAAAAAAATGAAAAGAAAAATAAATGATCAAACAACAACAAGACAGAAAAGGAAAAAAAAAAGGAAAAAAAGGAATAAAAAAATTTGGATAGTGAAGAAAGAGAAGAGAGTGCATGGACTTAGAGCAGGGGAGAGAAAATTAGATATATGAGTAAGATCAATTTTTAACAGGGAGTAAAAAGAAAGAATAGAGAAAAATTAAAGCAGGAACAGGTAAGATAAACAGATAAAAAAGGGGAAAAGTAAGGAAGAGTGTTGGCATAAAGGAAAAATTACAATAGGGTAAAATAATGCTAAAAGAAAAGTAAAAATAGAATGTAGAACACTAATCCCAAAATAAAATAAAAGCTACACTAATAAAAGACAAAAATGCAAATTGAATGTACCTTCACTATGACTTAAGCCACGCCCACCAGCCAATCAGAGCGACTATATGCAAATTAACCCAACCAAGATGGCAGCCGGCAGCCACAGAGCTGTAGCAAGCAGGAGGCTTGGTTGCCCCAATGATGGAGGAAGCCAAGCTTCCCAGCTGCTGCGGCTGGCTCTGAGCTCCACTCAAAGCAACAAAGTTTCAATTATAGAAGCTAAATAATCCCCAGATACCTGCTTTCAGCTGGCCGTGGCCACAAAGCTGGAGCAAGAAGGAGGCCTGCCATGGGTGGCTCTGAGCTCCACTCAAAACAACAAAGTTTCAATTATAGAAGGTAAATAAACCCCAGATACCTGCTTTCAGCTGGCCGTGGCCACGAGCTGGAGAGAGCAGGAGACTTCCCTCCCACCCACCCTGGCTTGCTCTGAGCACCGCTCAAGGCTACAAAGTTTCAATTATAGAAGGTAAATAAATCCAAGAATAAAAAAATTTTTAAAAAGGAGAGGGTGGGAGCTTCCGTCACCGGGGGGCTTGGCCAGCCTGAAAATGGCCCTCAGGCCCTCACCCAGACTGGCCAGGCACCCCAGTGGGGACCCCCCCACCTAAAGGGGGTGTGGCCAGCCTGAAAACAGCCATCATCCCCTCACCCAGGCTGTCCAAACCTCCATAGGGTGAGGGTCCCCTCTGGAGTGGGGGTGGGGTGTGACCAGCCTGCAAACAGCCATCAGCCCCTCACCCAGGCTGTCCAGGCAACCCAGTGAGGACCCCCATCCTGAAGTGGGTGTGACCAGCCTGTGAACACCCATTAGCCCCTCACCCAGGCTGGCCAGGCACCCCAGTGGAACCCCCACCCTGATATAGGACACTCTTCAGGGTAAACGAGCCAGCCCCTACCCAGGCACCAGACCTCTATCCTATATATTAAAAGGGTAATATGCAAACTGACCTTAACAGCAGAAAGACCGGGAATGACTGGTCACTATGACACACACTGACCACCAGGAGGCAGACGCTCAATGCAGGAGCTGGCCCCTGGTGGTCAGTGTGCTCCCACAGGGGGAGCTCTGCTAAGCCACAAGCCAGGCTGCCAGCTGCCAGTACAGCGATGATGGTGGGAGCCTCTCCCGCTTCCTCAGCAGTGCTAAGGATGTCCGACTGCAGCTTAGGCCTGCTCCCTGCTGGCAAGTGGACATCCCCTGAGGGCTCCCGGGCTGCCAGAGGGATGTCTGACTGCCAGCTTGGGCTCGATCCCCCAGGGGGCGGGCCTAAGCCAGCAGGTGGACATCTTCCGAGGGGTCCCAGACTGCAAGGAGGCATAGGCTGGGCTGAGGGACCCCTCGAGTGCACAAATTTTTGTGCACTGGGCCTCTAGTATAATAATAAAAAAGTAAAATCAAGTGAGAAAACAATTTAGTTTCTTAAGTAAAAGATAAAAAATAAAAAAGTGAGGTAGTGAATGTTGTTCACTTCCTCTACTGTTTTGCTTGTCATGTCAGTTTCCTATGAGGTAGTAAGCACAGTATTGAAGTTCCCAGTGATCCACCACTCTGTGTCATAAGCCACAACCTTGTTTTCAAGCAGGCAGGATCGCTCTGCTCACTTTGTTTCTCAGCCTGCCTTCAGTTGTGTTTACACAAGAGTCAATTTATGACACAACCCCTGGGTGGCAGTGTTTCTGTATTAATATCTGGGACTAAATGGCCCCTCTACCCACTGTTTAGATTCTTCTTTCCCTGCCACTCTTAATACTGGGTTGGAGGTGCGGACTGCCCTAGAGCTGGTTTCCTGCTCGTCTTTCCTTATTCTGATCCCCAGTTTCCACATAAACAACTTTCCCCTGCAGTCTCGGTGAGTGTTTTTAATTGGAAGATCCTATGTACTGGACTTAGCAAGCAAAAGCAAGGAGGTAAAAAAAAAAAAAAAAAGACAATGGAACCACGCCGACTCATGTCTTTTTCCCCTGGCACTACACAGCCGGTATAGAACTTCAGGCTGCCTTTCTGCGCCCAGGCCATCTGTGGGCTAATAGCTAGAATCCCCTTCTTCCAGCAGCCCTGTGGACCCCCTTCCACATTCGAGGGCTACACTGACCCCAACGGCCACGAATTTTGTGGGGTGCTGTCTCCCTCTGAGACTCTAGTCCCTGCTGTGCGTGGTTCTTCCTCCAGCCTGGATCCCAGATCTCACCTTTCTCTAGGTCAGTGGTTCTCAACCTTGGCTGCACATTAGAATCACCTGGGAATCTTTTTAAAATCCTGATTTCTGGACCTCATCCTCCAGAAATTCTGTTTCTTTGTTATGGGGTGGGGCCACAACATTAGTAACAAAGAAACAGAATTCCCGGAGGATGAGGCTCAGAAATCAGGATTTTGAAAAGATTCCCAGGTGATTCTAATGTGCAGCCAAGGTTGAGAACCACTGTGTGATATCTGACCTTTCTGTCCACGGATTGCCTCACCAGCTGTGTTTAATTCACCAATTCCATGTGTTATCCAATTCAGCTGTTCCTTCTATCTGCTCTGTGAGAAGGCGCATATTCGACGCCGCTTTGTCTCCCCCTAGACAGATTTTTTAGGCACCCGCAGTCGGGGAGGCTGGAGTCTCAGTGTCTGTGGGTTCACAGCTAAAGCAGCTGGTCCCTGGGCATTGTGGTTGTAGGGTCTCCCGGGTTGAAGGTAAGGCTGGGATTCCAATCACAGCTGGTCTCCCCTTCAATATAGCACAGTATCCATGGCAGAGCTGGACACTCTGGGAGAGATTTCAGCAGTAGTAGAGGCTGCCCAGCCAGGGTAACCTGGTCTGCCAGTCCCCAACAGTCATGTGGAATATAGCTGTCCCCCACTCAGAAATACAGACACTCCCCACACATCCACACACTTTCCTTCCGTTCTCTCACTCACAAACTATCTTGCAGCTTGCCATCCCATCAGCAATCATCTTGGATTCCTACAGAGATTTCTTTTGTTCTGGGCACCACACAAAACTAGCAGCTTCATGAGTCACTCGGTAAACGAATTGGAGTAACACACCAAATGAGAAAGATGTTGTCTCCCAAATCCAGAGAGGCCCACTATGCATTATGCCTTTTTGTTTTTCATTGTAGGATAGTCTATGGCAACAAATTATCTTTCACCTAAAAAAGAATATCTCAACATGCCCTACACCAGTGAGCCCCTGGAAATTTTACTAGAAATGGAGATAGGCTACCTTCTGACAACCAATGTCTAATCAATAAGTCTAAATTAGTTGCTACTTTTTGTTCACTTGGTTCAATGAGCATAGTGTTGTGAATGTAATGGACCAGTGTGATATCTTATAGAAGGGAAAGATTAAATCTATATAGGGCTGGTGAGTTGATAGACCCCTCAAGTACTAGTAGGGCAATGAAAGCGTATTGCTGGCTTTGCCAGCTGAAAGTAAACTTTCTGCTGGATGCTAAAGACAAGGATGGAGACAAAGACATTTGCCAGATTAATCACTGCATACCAGGGACCAGAGGATGTGTAAATTTGCTCAAGCAATGAAACCGCATCTGGGGTACAGTAGATACAATTGGAGTCACCACCTGACTCAGCTTAATGTAATCCATGGTTATTCTCCATAATCCATCTGTTTTCTGCACAGACCATGGAAGAGTTGAATGTGTATGTAGTGGGAATCACCACCTCTGCATCTTTAAAGTTCTTGATGGTAAAACCAGCTTCTGAATCCCTTCTTTAACATCAAACCTAGGGAGGTTGGACATTTCAAACTTGTTAATAGTGGACCATGTTTTAATCCATGCTTCATCCAACCAAACAAACTGTTAGAGCACTTGTATTTCCCTGAGATGCAACCTTAAATGATCCTGCTTTGTGGGCCCATATAAAAAAAAAAGTTGGATTAGGTGTTGCTTCCATTATTATTTCACACTCTTACTATCTGTTTCCACAGAGGTTCCCTAGATTTCTGGTTGTATAAATTAGAAAATTCAATTAATCCTTTTAAGTGTAGTTAACCTCTTCATGGGTCACACTTTGTACTTTCCCTTTAAGGATCTGCTAGGACTTAAGTCTAGTTATAGGCCTAAAAGTAAAGAAGGTTGGTAGGGGTGGTTCTTGAAAATAATCAATAGTATCTTTCGGGCAAATGCCTGAGGGGAGACCATTACCATTTCAGGGTCAATCTCCTTAGATGGAGGTAGAAAAGATGATACTGCACTGGGTGGGAAGGTCACTTCCACTGGGGTTTGGGAGGATACTGTTGCTAAAGATGAGGAGGCCAATTCCACTGCAGGTGGAGAAGCCTCTTCCACAAGGAAGATTCATCAGAATTTAGTGGCTCAGTTTCCCCAACTTCATCTGAGTCTTCCCAAACATCCCCATATGAACTTAAATGATCCCATTGTTTCCCAATTAATGCTCCCACTTTAAGAGTAGATACCCTGTGATGCTGGGAGTTCAACTTGCCCTGTACTTCAGCCAATCACAGGATGAGTTTCTTCATTTAATTTTAAGCAATTTGAGACTCCAGCTACAGGAGATAAATATTTCCTTATGGCATACCTAGAAGTTCTTAGATCATTTATGAAATGCCTTACCTGGGAATTCAAATCCTTCAGCTCATCTTTAGGAGCAACCAACCAGTGTTGTTAATATTCCTTAGTTTTGCAAAAATGTTCAAAAGTATCATATACAGGGGCAACTGTTTTCTTGCTGATAAGTGTTTGATTAGGAGTATTCAATGCAGTTATTTTTGCATATCTATGTAAAGAGTTAATGCTGTTGACTATCAGTGCTCTCTCTACTACTGAAAATAGTCATTAGCATCTTTACATTTAATAGGATTAAAGAAATAGTTCCAGAAATCCCAGAACCAATTCATAAAACTCATCCTTAAAATTACCAAATCTGTATTAGCAAGGGTTATATGAGGTTTATTATAGGAATTGACTTATGTGGTTATGGAATCCAAGAAGTCCCCAAATCTTCCATCTGCTAACTAGAGAACCATGAAAGTCAGTGGTATAATTCAGTTCAAGTCCAAAAGTCTAATAATTGGGATGAGGGTGGAACTTATATAAGTCCCAGTCTGTGAACCAGAAGTGCCATTTTCTGGAAGTCTCCGCATAGTGTGAATTCACCCTTCCCCTGCCTTTTTGGTTTCTTCAAAGTCTTGAGAGATTAGATGATGTTCTGAGCATTGGAGAGAGTGATCTTCTTTATTCAGTCTCCAAATTTGAATGTAATATCTTCCAGAGACACCCCCATAGAAACACCAGGAAATAATGTTTTACCAACTACCTGGGCATCCCTTAGCCCAGTAGAACTGACACAAAACATTAATCATGACACAAAAATATTTTTATAACTTTTAATATAGCTTCAACATATATGAATAGATATTGTCAGAAAAAAAGAATTTTAAAAATCATCAAACATAGTGAGGGATTTAAAAACCATATATGGCCTACTTGATATAGAAAACACTGTATTCAACAACTGAAAAATATACATTTTAAGTATGTATAAAAGCAACCTAGTAGGTGAGTGTTGCATCCAGATAATAGAATATTATTCAGTGTTAAAATAGAAATGAGCCATAAAGCCATGAAAAGTCATAGAAAAAATTTAAATGTATATTACTTAGTGAAAAAAAATTTCTATGTGGAAGGTTATATACCATATGATTTCAACTATATGAAATCCTAAAAATGCAAAACTATCCAGACAAGAAAAATGTTAGTCATTGCCAGGGTCACAGGGAGGGAGGAATAAATAGGCAGAGTACAGATTACTTTTAGGGAAGTAAAACTATTATGTTATGTCTGATAATATAAAGGTGGGTACATAACCAGTATTCAGTTGTCAAAATCAAATAAATGTACAACACCAAGAGTGTACCTTCTTGTAAACTATAGACTTTTAGTGATAATGATATATTAATGTAGGTTCAACAATTGTAATAAAGGTGTCACTATGGTATAGACCCATGATCGGCAAACCATGGCTCAGAAGCCACATGTGGCTCTTTGGCCCCTTGAGTGTGGGTCTTCCACAAAATACCACGTGCGGGTGTGCACGTACAGTGTGATTGAAACTTCGTGGCCCATGCACAGAAGTTGGTATTTTGTGGAAGAACCGATATTTTGGGCCCACTCTCAAGGGGCCAAAGAGCCGCATGTGGCTTGCAAGCCACAGTTTGTCGACCACTGGAGACTATTGATAGTAGTAGGGGAGTTTGTGCATGTAGAAGATTGAAATGGGTATGGGAACTTAAGTACTTGTGTTCAATTTTTCTGTGAACCTAAAACTGCTCTGAAGAAAAGTCTATTCTAAAACAACAACAATGACAAAATAGAAAACAGAGAAACAATATACAGGAGTGACCTAAAGTAGGTTAACAGTTGTAATTATGCAAAACAAAGAGTTAATAAAGCTATTGTAATAATCATAACCTGCATGTCTTTTTCTATACAACCAACTGTAAATCTACTTTGGCCCAACCCTGGATATAAAGTAAGTGAAGCAAAAAGCATTTTTTAGGGAAGATTGATAAATTTATACATATATATGTAGGTTGTTGAGGACAAAAAAAAGACATAAACTGCCAGTATTGGGAATAAGAGAACATCCATAATTACTGTGACTTCATACAATAAAAGGATGCTGACTGAAATTCATGCCAATAAAATTGAAAACTCACATGAAATTGTCAAATTCTTTGAAAAACAGAAATTATTAAAGCTTACTCAAGAAGAACTCGAGTTACCCTATATATTAAGGAAACTAAAATTTTAGTAAAAATCTGTTCTAGAAAGATATCTTGAAGTCCACATAGCTTCACTGGTGAATTCCATTAAACATTACAGAAAGAAACAATACAATTCCATTCAAAATCTTCAACATAATTGAAGGAAATGGAACACTTCAACACTCATTCTATGAGGCCAACATTTACCTATTAACAAAACCAGGCTAAGAAATAAGACAAGAAAATTACAGATTCATATGCTTCATGAGCATAGATGTAAAACAAATGTAAACAGCATTTTAACAAATCAAATTCAACCAATCAAAATCAATTTTAGCAAACATAATATACAAAAACTAGAGGCCTGGTGCACAAAAATTTGTGCACTCAGCGGGGGAGGTCCCTCAGTCCGGCCTGTGCCCTCTCACAGTCTCGGACCCCTCGGGGGATGACCACCTGCTGGCTGAGGCCTGCTCCCCAGGATGTTGGGCCTAAGCTAGCAATCAGACATTCCTCTGGCAGCCGGGCAGCCCTCGGGGGATGTCCACTTGCCAGCGGGGAGCAGACCTAAGCTGCAGTCGGACATCCTTAACGCTGCTGAGGAGGCAGGAGAGGCTCCCACCACCACCACTGTACTGGAAGCCATCAGCCTGGCTTGTGGATGAGCAGAGCTCACCTATGTGAGAGAGCACTGACCACCAGAGGGCAGCTCCTGCATTGAGCGTCTGTCCCTGGTGGTCAGTGTGTGTCATAGTGACCAGTCATTCCCAGTCTTTCTGCTGTTAGGGTCAGTTTGCATATTACCCTTTTACTATATAGGATAGAGGCCTGGTGCATGGGTGGGGGCTGGCTGGTTTGCCCTGAAGGGTGTCCCGGATCAGGGTGGGGGTCCCTGGCCAGCCTGAGTGAGGGGCTAATGGCTGTTTTCAGGCTGCCCGCACCCCCTTTAGGGTGGGGGTCCCCACTGGGGTGCCTGGCCAGTCTGGATGAGGGGCTGAGGGCTGTTTTCAGGCAGGCCAAGCCTGCAACTGAAGCTCCCAGTCTCTCCTTTTTTCTTTTTTATTCTGGGATTTATTTACCTTCTGTAATTGAAACTTTGTTACAGCTCCAGCTCCGAGGCTGGCTGGCTGAAAGCAGGTATCTGTGGTTTGTTTAGCTTCTATAATTGCAACATTGTTGCATCCGGAGCTCAGAGCTGGGCCATGGCAGGTGGGGAACCTTGGCTTCCTCCATCGCCAGGGCAACCAAGCCTCATGTTCGCTTCAGCTGCGTGGCTGCCGGCCGCCATCTTTGTTGGCAGTTAATTTGCATATCCTGCTTATTAGCCAATGGGAAGCATAGCGGAGGTATGGTTAATTACCATGTTTGTCTATTATTAGATAGGATAGTAAACATCATAACCAAGTATGTATTTTTTTTTCAGGAAAAACAAAGTTGACCCAATCTTAGAAATACATCAATATAGTTTACCATATTAGAAGACTATTGTACAACAACAATATAGTATATGTGATCAACTAAATAGATGGAGGAAAAACATTTGACAAAAGTCAATATACATTCATGTACAGAAGCTCCACACACTCTAGGAGTGAAGGAAAACATCCTTAATCTGGTAAAAAGTATCTATAGCATCTTTTAATGTGTCTGTTGATCCTCTGTATATCCTCTACAGAGAAATGTCTATATTCTCTTGACCTTGGTCTCCAAATTAGTAGAATTGAGCAACAAAGTTTTTCTGAATAGTCCATTGCCCTTTACCTACATCCCAAAGGAGAGTTCTTTAAAATGCAGATAATCACTACATTTGGTTGAGTGAAATTTCACAGTACATATTGCTAGGAGAGCTTCAGGGAAGCAACTAAGTATACTATGTTAGTTTACATTAATTTTATTATGTGTTGTAACATAGACTTTGGCTTTTGCTGTCATCTAAATGCTCACAAGTGTCTTATACTCTGTTCTCTTTCAATTTCCCCATATGCATAAAATACTATTTTCTTCATCTACTTTAAGTTAGGCTAGTTCCTACCAGTCCTTTTCTGAAATTAGGTTAATTGATACCATTTTAAAAATAAAATTTCAATTTAGATAGACACAAATCCAATTGCAAAGATATAAAGGACAATAGTTTAAAGAGCTGTTTTGTGGAAACAAAACAGTAGATAATGTGTTTCTAACCAGTACTCAGATATGTCTATATGTACTTTAAAAAATTGTAATTGTTCCCCAGCCACTGTGGATCAGTGGTAGCGTGTCAAACTATGAACCAGGAGGTCATGGTATGATTCCTAGTTAGGACACATGCCTGGACTATGGGCTTGATCCCCAGTGTGGGGCATGTAGGAGGCAGCTGATCAATGATTTTCTCTCATTATTGATGTTTCTATCTCTCTCTCCCTCTCCCTTTCTCTCTGCAATCAATAAAAATATATTTTCAAAAATTATAATTGGGCCCTGGCCAGTGTTCTAAGTGGTTAGAGTATTGCCCCAGGCACTGAAGTGTTGCAGGTTTGATTACCGGTCAAGGGCACATAACTGGATTGCAGGTTTGATTCCTGGCCTTGGTATGGCCATGTGCTGGAGGTAACCAATTGATGTGCCTGTTTCACATTGATATTTCTCTCACCACCACCACCCTCCAGTCAATGAAATAAAAATACCACATGATCTCACTCATTTATGGATAATAAAGACCATTATAAACTGATGAACAAAAATAGATACAGAGGCAGAGCAGCATCGAACAGACTGCAAACTACAGCAGAAAGGCCGGGGAGGGTTGCGGGCAAGGGCGGGGGCGGGGGGGGGGGGGCTAAGAGATCAACCGAAGGACTTGTATGCATGCATATAAGCATAACCAATGGACACAAGACACTGGGTGGTAGGGGAGGCTGGGGGAAGGTCAAGAGGAAAAAAAAGGAGACAAATGTACTACTTGTAATATTTTAAGCAATAAAACAAAATTTTTAAAAAATGAGTCTAACTTCATGGTCAGGTGAGAATTTTAAAACAGAACAATAAAATTCTCATTCTATACATCTATTGAATATCCTCACATTTTTGTTGGCTGGTCTCAAACAAGAGATAGCTCATTGCACCACCGGGCTTTTCTAGTCCATAGTACAATATTTCAGAAGAGTAGGAGTTCTTTTCTTTCCCAACATCTGCCTCGATGCTTGGTAATGGAGGAAACCATGACTGATCCTGCTAAGTGAAATTTCCACCACCGTTCCACTCCCTGTGTCTAGGGAGAAGTGTTCTGATTATCATCCTGAGTCTGAAGCAGATTCATGATTTATAACCCCTCATGGTAGAGGTAGAGTAGGTCCTACAAGAAAAATTACTTGAAATGAAAAAGATGCCTATTAAGCAACGTTTTAGAAATATGGTAAAGACTAGCATCTGAATTAACCCAGCATTTCAGGAGTGCAATTAGTCCCCAAGAATCAAAAGTTGAAAAACAAATATGCAGAGCTTTATATAAGTTTCTAGAGGCCATGCACCGGTAGGGTTCTTAGGCCTGGCCAGTGATCAGGGCCCATCAGGGCCTTCAGGCTGCCAGCCGGGTCTTTCTTCTGGCTGCTGGCTGCTGGCTGCCAGCCAGGGCCTTCCTTCATTCCACACTGCCCCCTGGTGGTCAGCATACATCATAGCAAGTGATCCAGCTCCCAGTCTCCCAAACTCCTGAGGGAACACTTTGCATGTTAGCCTTTTCTATATAGAGATTTCCCATTGATCATGAAGTAAATATTCAAGATAACCACATTATAACTCCAAGAGATTTCACTAGAGCCATTTTTAAAAATTCAGGTGACAAGCTCATTCTATGAAGCCAGCATCACCCTAATACCAAAACCAGGTAAAGACATCACAATGAAAGAGAATTACAGGCCAATATCCCTCATGAACATAGATGCCAAAATCCTCAACAAAATCTTAGCAAATCGGATCCAGCAGTACATCAGAAGGATCATACACCATGACCAAGTAGGATTTATCCCAGAGATGCAAGGATGGTACAACATCCGTAAATCAATAAATGTGATACATCACATAAACAAATTGAAAGAAAAAAACCACATGGTCATATCAATTGATGCAGAAAAAGCATTCGACAAAATCCAACACCCATTTTTGATAAAAACTCTCAGAAAGGTGGGAATAGAAGGATCATACCTCAACATAATAAAAGCCATATATGACAAGCCCACAGCCAACATCATACTCAATGGACAAAAACTAACACCATTTCCCCTAAGAACAGGAACAAGACAGGGATGCCCACTCTCACCACTCCTGTTCAACATAGTACTGGAAGTATTAGCCATTGCAATTAGGCAAGAAGAAGAAATAAAAGGCATCCAAATTGGAAAAGAGGAAGTAAAACTGTCCTTATTTGCAGATGACATGATATTATACATACAAAACCCTAGAGACTCCATCAAAAAGCTACTAGACTTAATACATGAATTTGGCAATGTAGCAGGATACAAAATTAACCCCAAGAAATCTGAGGCATTTCTATACACCAATAGTGAACTTTCAGAAAGAGAGATTATAAAAACAATCCCATTTACCATCGCACCAAAAAAATTAAGATACCTAGGAATAAACTTAACTAAAGAGGTTAAAGACCTCTACTCAGAAAACTACAGGACGTTGAAAAAAGAGATAGAGGAAGACATAAACAGATGGAAGAACATACCATGTTCTTGGATTGGTAGAATCAACATCATTAAAATGTCCATACTACCCAAAGCAATCTATAAATTCAACGCACTTCCCATTAAAATACCAATGGCCTTCTTCAAAGATCTAGAACGAACTCTCCAAAAATTCATCTGGAATAAAAAAAGACCCCGAATAGCTGCAACGATCCTGAGAAAGAACAAAGTAGGTGGGATCTCAATGCCAGATATCAAGCTGTATTACAAAGCCACTGTTCTCAAAACTGCCTGGTACTGGCACAAGAACAGACACATAGATCAGTGGAATAGAATAGAGAGTCCAGAAATTAGCCCGAACCAATATGCTCAATTAATTTTTGACAAAGGAGGCATGAACATACAATGGAGCCAAGATAGTCTCTTCAATAAATGGTGTTGGGAAAATTGGACAGATATATGCAAGAAAATGAAACTAGACCACCAACTTACACCATACACAAGAATAAACTCAAAATGGATAAAGGACTTAAATGTACCACAGGAAACCATAAAAATTCTAGAAGAATACAAAGGCAACAAAATCTCAGACTTATGCCAAAACAATTTCTTCACTGATACAGCTCCTAGGGCAGTTGAAACTAAAGAGAAACTGAACAAATGGGACTACATCAAAATAAAAAGCTTCTGCACAGCAAAAGAAACCATCAACAAAACAACAAGAAAACCCACCTCTTGGGAAAACATATTTGCCAACGTCATATCTGATAAGGGCTTAATCTCCAACATTTATAGGGAACTCATACAACTTAACAAAAAGAAGATAAACAATCCAATCAAAAAATGGGCAAAGGATCTAAATAGACACCTTTCAAAAGAGGACATTCAGAAAGCCAAGAGACATATGAAAACATGCTCAAAGTCACTAATCATCCGAGAGATGCAAATCAAAACAACAATGAGGTACCATCTCACACCTGTCAGAATGGCCATCATCAACAAATCAACAAACGACAAGTGCTGGAGAGGATGTGGAGAAAAAGGAACACTTGTGCACTGCTGGTGGGAATGCAGACTGGTGCAGCCACTATGGAAGGCAGTATGGAGGTTCCTCAAAAAATTGGAAATGGAACTCCCATTTGACCCTGTGATCCCACTACTAGGAATATATCCCAAGAAACCAGAAACACCAATCAGAAAGGATATATGTAACCAGATGTTCATAGCAGCACAATTCACCATAGCTAAGATCTGGAAACAGCCTAAGTGCCCATCAGTAGATGAATGGATTAGAAAACTGTGGTACATCTACACGATGGAATACTATGCTGCTGTTAAAAAGAAGGAACTCCTACCATTTGCAACATCATGGATGGAACTGGAGAGCATTATGCTAAGTGAAACAAGCCAGTCAATGAAGGAAAAATACCACATGATCTCACTCATTCATGGATAATAAAGACCATTACAAACTTTTGAACAATAATAGATACAGAGGCAGAGCTGCCTCAAACTGATTGTCAAACTGCAGTGGGAAGGCCAGAGAGAGTTGTGGGGCAGGAGGGAGGGGAGTAAGAGATCAACCGAAGGACTTGTATGCATGCATATAAGCATAACTAATGGACATAAGACACTGGGGGGTAAGGGAGGGTAGGGGTTTGTCAAGGGCGGGGGGGAAAAAAGGACACTTATGTAATACCCTTTGTAATACTTTAAGCGAAAAATAAAAAAATAAATAAATAAATAAATGGATTCATACAGAAAAAAATAAAAATAAAAATAAAAATAAAAATAAAAATAAAAATTCAGGCGACAATCACATACCATATAATTAATCATTTTCAGGTGAACAATTTAGTGACATCTAGTATACTCACAATGTTGTGCACCCACTACCTCCATCTAGTTTGAAAACATGTTCATCATCCAAACAGAAAAACCCTGATCCATTAAGCACCTGATGTCCTTTCCCCTTCCTGGCAGCCTCTGGCAACCACAAATCTTCATTCTGTCTATGAATTTATTTATTCTGGATATTTCATGTAAGTAGAACCATCTACACTAATAAAAGAGAAACATGGTAATTAGCGTACTACGGCTACCCTTTTCATTGGCTAATCAGTGAGTATATGCAAATTAACTAACAACCAAGATGGCGTCTAATTTGCATATGTCGGCTCCAAGCCACAGACTGAGGCTTTAGGCCTAGGCCGGGGAGGAGCCAGCCAGCGATCTTCCGCGGTGGCGGCAGCGGCGGGGAGCTGGGGGTGCCCCAGCCCAGGCCTAATGCCTCGGCCATAGGCTTTAGGCTTGGGCCGGGGAGGAGCCAGCCAGTGATCCTTGATGGTGGTGGCGGCCCGAACCGGGGCACAGCCCACCAGTGATCCTTGATGGCCACGGTGGCTTGGAGCTGAGGGTGCCCTGGCCCAGGGCTAATGACTCGCCAGAGGCGTTAGGCCTGGGCAGGGGCCAAACCAGCAATTGGTGTGAACTACAGAGGAAACACCTTTTCTGACTGCTGATTGGTTAAGCTCCCTGTATGCCACTGGTAATATTCTTAGTAACTTGGGTAATAAGAGTCCAAAAAGTGGTCTAGGGTTTTTTTTTACCACACTCCTGGAGAAAAAAATGAAGGTCTGCTGCTGGAGGGTTAAGAAATGTCATATCCTGTCCTAGCCAGTTTGGCTCAGTGGATAATGCCTCGGCCTGCCCAACGCAGATTCAGGGTTCAATTCTGACCAAGGGCATGTACCTAGGTTGCAGGTTCCTCCCTGGCTCCGGCCCAGGTCAGGGCTCATGCAGGAGGAAACCAATCAAAGTGTTCCTCTCACTTTGATGTTTCTCTCTGTCTTTCCCTTTCTCTTCCACATTCTCTAAAAATCAATGGAAACATATCCCCAGGTGAGGATAAAGAAAGAAAGAAATGTCATATCCTATGAAAGACACTTCTTGAAAATGCCTAAAGAAAGTTGTCATTTTTTCATGGTAAAGGGACTGGAGTCCGTGTTGATGAAAACACCTTGGTGGCTTCGGTGACTGGCAGTGGCTGCAACAGTGCCGTGATGGGGCTGGTGCCTTCCCCTGATCAGCCCGGTCGACTCCCACAAAGGGAGGCCAGACTGTGGCTTAGGCCCACTCCCCAAGGGGAGCAGGGAGCAGGTAGTAGGACACCCCTAGAGCTCCCAGTATGTGATAAGGGGCAAGCTGGGCTGAGGGAACCCCCTCCCCAGTGCACAAATTTTTGTGCACCGGGCCCCTAGTATGATATATAACCTTTTATGTCTGATTTTCTTCACTTAATACAGTGATTTCAAAGTTCATCTAGCTTGTAACATTTATCAATTCTCCATTCCTATATGTGTTTGAAAACACTCCAGTGTGTGTTTATATCATAATTTGTCTTTCTATCCACTGATGGACATTTGAGTTATTTTCAATTTATTTCATTAGAGCTTTTAGGTAAATTCATAACTTAAGTAGCTAAGTATATATTAATAATGAAAATGATAGCTACAAATGCAATGCTTCTATTTGATTTTTCTTACATATTTGATTTACTACTTTAAAAAATGTGTTGTTCATCATCTCACAGATGACTAAAAAAGGGCATGTATGTAGGAAGATTAAATATCTATGTGGTTGTGTAGAATATTGCAAGAGGACATCTGAGTGTTGTGTACCCGATAGAAACCTGCTGATTTAGAACCATGCAGTAATAAGAGTGCCTAGTAGTGTGAGGGAATATGCCAAGATATGGGGGGGTTGGGGGGGAAGTGTGCTGAGATATTCAGAAAATGTAATAGTCTTGTATTTTTTCTGGGTTTCATTTTTTTTAATTCTTTATTATTTAAAGTATTACATAAGTCTCCTTTTTTCTCCATTTACCTCTCCCCAGGCATCCCCACTGCCAATGCATGCCCTCATCCCAGTACTGTCTGTGTACATTGGTTATATTAATATGCATGTATACAAGTCCTTTAATTTATCTCTTACCACCCTCTCCCCTGCCTTCCCTCTAAGGTTGGACGGTCTGTTCAATGCTTCTATGAATCTGGTTCTATTCTTGTTCATCAGTTTATGTTGTTCATTATATTCCAAAAATGAGTGAGATCCTGTTGATAGTTATCATTCTTCTACTGGTTTACTTCACTTAATATGATGCTCTCCACGCCCATCCAGGCTGTTGCAAATGGTAACAGTTCTTTCTTTTTTACAGCAGCATAGTATTCCATTGTATAGATGTACCACAGCTTTTTAATCCACTCATCTGCTGATGGGCACTTAGGCTGTTTCCAAATCTTAGCTATGGTAAATTGTGCTGCTATGAACATAGGGGTTCATATATCCTTTCTGATCAGTGTCTCTGATTTCTTGAGATATACTCCTAGAAGGGGGATTACTAGGTCAAATGGGAGTTCCATTTTTAATTTTCTGAGGACACTCCGCAGTGGCTGCACCAGTCTACATTCCCATCAGCAGTACACGAGGGTTCCTTTTTCTCCACATCCTTGCCAGCACTTGTCATTTGTTGATGTGTTGATGATAGCCTTTCTGACAAGTGTGAGATGATACCTCATTGTCATTTTTATTTGTATCTCTTAGATGATTAGTGACTTGGAGCACTTTTTCATATGTCTCTTGGCCTATATGCCCACTTTCAAAATATCTTTATTTAGATGTTTTGCCCATCTTTTTTATTGGATTGTTTATATACGAGTTTTATTAGGTTGAGGTGTTATTCCTCTATTCTCACTTTGCTGAGAGTTTTTATCAGGAAAGAGTGTTGAATTTTGTCAAATGCTTTTTCTACATCAATTGATATGATTATGTGATTTTTGTATCTCAATTTGTTTATGTGCTGTATCACGCTTATTGATTTGGGGATATTGTACCAGCCTTGCATCCCACTTGGTTATGGTATATGATCTTTCTAATGTATTGCTGGATCAGATTTACTAGAATTTTGTTGAGGATTTTAGCATCTATGTTCATGAGGGATACTGGCCTGTAATTCTCTCTTTTTGTTGTGTCTTTACCTCGTTTTAGGATTAAGGTAATGCTGGCTTCATAAAAAGAGCTAGGAAGTGTTTTTTCCTCTTGGATTTTTTAGAATAGTCTGGTGAGGATAGGTTTTACTTCTTCTTTGAATGATTGGTAAAACTCCCCTGTGAAGCAGTTTGGTCCAGGGCTTTTGTTTGCTGGAAGTTTTTTTATTATTGTTTCAATATCGTTAGTAGTAGTCATCTTATTCAGATTTTTTAATTCTTCCTGATTGAGTTTTGGAAGCTTGTATTTTTCTGGGAATATATCCATTTTATCTAGGTTGTCCAGTTTATTGGACTGGAGTTATTGGTAGTATTTTTTTTATAATCCTTTGTATGTCTGTGAGGTCAACTGTTACTTTATCTCTTTCATTTCAGATTTTTGTTTATTTGGATTCTCTCTCTTAGTTTTTTGGTGAGCCTGGCTAGAGGTTCATCAATCTTGTTTATCCTTTCAAAGAACCAGCTCTTGGTTTTATTGATCTTTTGTATTGGGTTTTTTGTTTGTTTGTTTTGGGGTTTTTTTTTTGTCTCTATGTCAGTTATTTCCACTCTAATATTTTTTATTTCCTTCCTTCTATTACTCTGGGCTTTTCTTGGTGCTCTCTTTCTAATTCTTTAAGTTGTAGGGTTAGATAATGTATTATACTTTTTCTGGGTTTTTTTGAGGTAGGCCTGGAGAGCTATGAACTTCCTTTTCAAGACTGCTTTCACTGTGTCCCATTGATTTTGGATTGTTGTGTTTTCATTGTTAATTGTTTCCAGGATGCTTTCTATTTCTTCTTTGATCTATTTGGTAACCTAATCATTGTTTAATAGCATGCTATTTAGCCTCCAAGGGTTTGATTTTTTTCATTGTTTTTATTTTAGTTGATTTCTAGTTTTATGCCATTGTGATCTGAGAAGATGCTTGGTATGATTATATCTTCTTGAATTTGAAGAGATTTTTCTGTTTCCTAATATGTGGTCTATCTTTGAAAATATCCTGTGTGCACTTGAGAATAATGTATATTCTGTGGCTTTGGGGTGAAATGTTCTGAAGATGTCAATTAATTTCGTCTGATCTAGTGAGTCATTTAGGATTGATGTTTCTTTGCTGATTTTTTGTTTAGAGGATTTATACATTGGTGTCAATGGGGTATTAAAGTCCCATACTAAGATTGTATTGCTGTTGATCTCGCTCTTGATATCTTGCAGAAGGTTTTTTTTTTTTGTTTTGTTTTGTTTTTTTATGTATTTGGGTGCATATATGTTTACCAGAGTTATATC
The DNA here is from genome assembly GCF_028538775.1 of Myotis yumanensis. NCBI lineage: Eukaryota > Metazoa > Chordata > Mammalia > Chiroptera > Vespertilionidae > Myotis > Myotis yumanensis. The sequence goes on along the minus strand of NW_027223754.1, from coordinate 24,327,285 downwards.
TTGTTGAATTGTTCCCTTTAGTATTATGAAGTGGACTTTCTTATCTCTTGTTATGGCCTTCACTTTGAGGTCTATTTTGTCAGATATAAATATTGCTACCCCAGCTTTCTTTTCATTTCCATTCGCCTGAAAAACTTTTCTCCACCCCTTCACCATCATTATATGTGAGTCCTTTGTTCTGAGGTGGGTCTCTTGTAGACAGCAAGTATATGGGTCATGTTTTCTTATCCATTCAGCTACCCTATGTCTTTTGATTAGAATATTTAATCCATTTATGTTTAAGGTTATTGCTGGAAGTTCTTTGTAGCCAAAAAACTTTGTCGCCATTTTTATTTTTTACACCTGTGTTTCTTATTCCCTTTCTATTTATCCTTTTTATAGCAATCCCTTTAACATTTTTTGCATTGCTGGCTTGGTGGTAATAAACTCCCTTACCCCATTTTTTGCCTGCAAAGCTCCTGATTTCCCCTTCAATTTTGAATGATAGCCTTGCTGGGTATGGTATTCTTGGATTCAGTCCCTTGCTTTGCATTACCTTGTGTATTTCAATCCATTCCCTTCTTGCCTGCTGTGTTTCTGTTGAGAAATCAGTTGACAGTCTAATGGGATATCCTTTATAGGTAACTTTCTGTCTCTCTCTGGCAGCCTTTAATATTCTCACTTTGTCATTGATGTTTGCCAATGTAATTATGATGTGTCTTGGTATTAGTCTTTTTGGGTTCATCTTAGTTGGGACTGTGTGCTTCTTGGACTTGTGTGGCTTTTTTCTTCCCAAGATCAGGGAAATTTTCTGTCATTATTTCTTTAAACAGGTTTTCTATTCCTTGCTCCACTTCCTCTCCTTCTGGCACCCCTATCATGCAGATGTTGTTTTGTTTTGTGTTGTCCCTAAGCTCCCTAAGGCTCTCCTCCTGCTTTTTAAGTTTTCTTTCCAGTTGCTGCTGTGCTTGGCTGTTTTTCCACCTTGTCTTCTAACTTGCTGAAGTGGTCCCCAGCTTCTTCTAGTCTACTGTTGAAACTTTCCATTGTGTTCTTTATTGAAGCTACATCATTCTTCATTTCCTATTGATTCCTCTTTATTTCCTCTTGAATCTTACACATATTGTTGAATTTGTCTTCCATTCTTTTCAGAGTCCTTATAAACATTGCTCTGAATTCTTTCTCTGACGAATTGCTTGACTCTATTTTAATTTCTTTTTCTGGTGATTCCACCTTTTCTTTTGAATGGGGTTGTTTCTTTGTCTCACCATTTTTGCTGATCCTTTTCTATTGATTCTACGTGTTAGATTAAAGTGCTATGCCATCCAGAGTAGATGTCTTATACAGTAGATGTTTTATGGGACCCAGTGATATAATATTTCCAGTCTTCTGGGCTGGGTCATCTAAGGATGCCCCCCATGTGGGATATTTGGATTCTCTTGGTGTAGTTGGGTCTTGAGTGTTATTGTCCCATTTGTGGATGGAGTCTCCTCTCAGCATGTCTGGTTATGTGGCTCACTCTCTACCACATTGACTGAACAGCACAAAGTACAACTCAACAAGACACAACACAAAGGGAACAAAACATGAATATACACACAACACCAATAACCCCAATATAAGTGACCACCAAAAAAAAGAGAATTAGGAGAGAGAAAAGAGCAAAAATGACATTGGGAAAAGAAAAAAAATGGAAGAGTGAAAAGAAAAAGAAGAAAAAGGAAGAAGAAAATATATGGGTAGAAAACACCACAGGAAAAAAACAGATAAAACCAAAAAATTCAAATAAGAAACACCCAGAAAAAATGGGGGTCGGGGGGCAGAATCTGTAGAAGCAGGGCTTAATACAGAAAGTAAGGTTAAGGAATTGAATGAATAGGAGGAGGACCTCGGTTCAGTATAGAGGAGGTAGAAAGAGAATAAGTGGATAAGAAGAAAAGAAAGAAAAAATAAATAAAATAAGTAATAAATTAATGTTAAAATGTAAAAATAGAATCAAGAAAAAATCATGCAAAAATATTTTAAAAACAAAGAAAATAAAGAAAAATGTTAAATAAAAGATAAAAAAAATAGAATAAAAAAGTGAAGTGTCATTCATTTCAGCTGGTTCTTCAGGAGAAAAATGGCTGCTTAGGTTTGGAGGGTCTGTAATTACTCAATGCTGGACTTCTGGTCACCTCTCCCCAACCTGCTCTCCTCCACAGCCTCTCCCCAGACTCCACAAATCTGCACCTCCACCTGCACTGAAGCTATGGGTGAGTGTTTGTATTTGAAAGGTCCTATGAACTGGGTTTAGAGAATAAAATCAAAGATCAAACAGAGGCAAAACAACCACACAACTGCTAGTTTCTCTCCCCTTGGCACTGCATGGCTCAGGCAGTTCTTCAGGCCACCCCTCTGGGCTCAGCCTCTCATGTCTATGGACTTAGATTTGAATCCCCTGTCACCAGCAGCCCTTTGGACTTCCTTTCCACAGTCAGATGTTATGCCTGTCCCCAAGGGAAGTGGACTTGGTGCCATGCAGCTTCCTTCTGACCCTCTTGGCTCAGTGGTCTCACAACTCTCTATAGCCCAGATCCCCGATCCTATCATTCTCCAGGCATCCTCTGCCCTTCTCAGCTGCGAATTGCCTCACCATCTGGTCTGCTTTGCCAATCCCGGTGGATTTTATTCAATTTAGATGCTCCTTCTATCTGCTCCGAGATAAGGCTTGGGACATGTCTGCCTATTCGGCTGCCATTTTTTCTCTCTTGGGGTTCATTTTTAAACTGTGTTTTTCTAAATCAATAATGCACCCTATAAATCACAAGAACATGTATTGTTTACTTAAGTCCTGATTTAAAAATAAAATTGCAAATCAAAACACCTTTGAATTATGTCAAGAGGCAAAATGTATTTATTAAGCATAGGATAGAGAGAATAGGACATTAGTCAAATTTATGGTGATTGGTGCAAAGGGAGTAGATAATTAAAATTGTAAATAAAATAACAAATGACTGATTTGTTAATCATTTCTGCGCTATGGTATCATTTTTCCTTTTCTCAAGTGGTTAGTTCTCGGTAAAAGTTCCTCTCTCTTGAATAACCATAGATGATATAAAAAAATTACAGTAGTTAACATAGTCAGGGCATTGTTATCACTATGTTAACATAGATATCTATGTTAATTTACTACAGATTATAATATTTTTTACAAGATGAGGAATTGGAAATTTATATTTTTAGTTACAAATGGTTCTTTTGCTCTAAGTACATAAGAAGTGAATATACACGATGATAGTTTTGGAAACTTAATGGATGGTTTTGCCATTTTAGGTGTGTGCTTAGAAAATTATACATTTTTTTTAATGCATGAGTATGTGTGTATGGGTGTGTGCTGCAAAGAAACACTCAATACAAGTAAGGGATGAATGAGTATGTTGCACTTTATAAGGTGGTGTCTGTTTGAGTCTCTTTAGTGGTATGATCTGTGCCACATTTTTAATTATTCTTGTATTTGGAACTGCTACATACACTTTTAAAGGCTATTTTGTTGAAAGTAGCCTGTAATGAGGACAGAGAGTAAAAGTGGAAAAACCATTTAGCAGATTGCTACTGAAATAATCCAGGAGAGAAAAGATAATACTTCAGACCAGTGATAGTAAAGATGGTTTTCAGAATAAATTTTAAGGTGAATCAACAACAGAATGCACTGACAGTTTGGATGTAGTGCATAAGAAAAAGTACTGAAATAATGTTTATGGATATAGCAGGGAGATAGGAAGGCTAAAATGTAAATCTGGACCTGTTGCTAAATTTGTGCTCTCAATCCATGTTTAAACTTATTTAAAAATGTATGAACATTAAGAGGTAAAATCTACAAAGGTAACCATTTGCCAAGACAAGTGCCTCGTGTTCCCTGATAAGGAGTTTACATTTTCTCATATACAAACGGGAACATGTGAATGTACTTTTAAATTTCACTAAGATTCAGCTGGAACTGGACAAGAGTGAAACGATTATGGGAGTCTGAAATACATAGAAAAGCTGTGATGAGGACAGAATTGGAAGAGAGGAAAAGATCAAAAAGTTTTGTGCGACATAATTAAAGTAGAAACAAATAAGTGACAAATGATGGATATGATATACTTGGGCTCGAATAACAAAAAACTACAAAGACAAATATTTTGATACAACGGATAAGGACACCTTTTACTAATGACATTGGGTAGCAGGGTAAGAAGCAGTTTGGTGTTGGAGGGATGATGCAGAGGGGAGTGAAGAATGAGTTTGGTTTTGAACACCAAGTGTATGTGGGACACCTGTTGGATATGCACAGAGAACTCTTGGAAATACTCCTCCTCTGTACATAAAAATAGACCAATTAAGAGTAATTATTTATTTCTTCCCATATGTTTATTGTTATTTTCCTTTGTTTCCTTCTCAGTGACTTTCTTTTACCCAGATGAAGCATAGAAACTGTGCAGATGAGACATTTATGAATACCAATTTATAATATATTTTTAATGTGGCTATCAGAAAAAATAGATTTATAAATTCCATGGAACACAGGCATAGATTGTGACAGTTTAACTAATGTCTTAATATACTAATTAAATGCTGTGCTTGTTGTACATAGTAAAATTAGACAGCTTTTATTAACAGTTAAGTTTAACATTTATATTTTTCCATATATCTTTTACAACAGTGATTAAACAAAAAGGTCCAAAAGGCATAGGTTGGAGAAAGGGTATTACCAAGAAACTCACCATTAACTGGTCTAATCCAAGCATGAAAAACATCTGCTGTTCTCTCCTTTCCTTATGGCTCAGTTTCACAAACCACAATAAGTCCTGAGAGTGAAAGTATGTAGGCTTATGTCTGCTAATTCTCCTTCCTGCTGGGATCTTCAGTAGGACATAAGCAATTTAGTCTCTTTCGAAGGAGGGAGGCTGTTCCATCCCAAGGTGAGAACATTCCTTTGTCCACTCACCACAGCTGCTTGCCCTCAGATGCCCATGGCCATGCTAACTGCTCCCATCCCAAAAGAGGACACCTACAGTCCACATCTCTCCAATAACTTGTGATTCCCCTTCCTATCCATTCATTGTAGCAATTTAATGGGTAATTTGTGTGGTAAATACATATACACACATGAGGATGACTCTATCATAACTTTTCTTCATTCTCACTGCCACTGTGTTATTTCAGGTCATTATGATCACTGACCTGTATTATTTTAATATTAACTTGTCAGAATCAGTTTCCCATGTACTACTACCTGCCAGGTCCAAGTTTTAGGCCTGACCAGAATTTGTTTGGGGCTCTGTTGACACAATTGGTGCTTGCAGTGGAGTTCACTTGGATAAAAGTAGGTTTGGGTGAGAGGTGGGATAGAAGTTGTGTTAGGTTTCAGACATGTGCAGTGAAAGATACTGGCCAGAAAATTCTAAGACATTCCATGCTCTTTCCTCTACAATGTGGTCACATTTCCTTTCTCTGATTGTCTTGCTGTCCTTCCCATCTCTACAGGTTCCTTGTTAGTGTTCAGAGTAATTGTGAACAAAACACACTTAGGCTGCATTTTAAAGTGTCCCTTTACTTCCCCCTCAATTGATTATAATATAATACTGTAAGAAGAGGCACTGAGTTGAAGAAAAGTGCTTGTTAATTGCCTTATTCAGGGTCAAGTTCAACAATCTTTGATTTTTCCTTGTTTGCAAAGATGGCAAATTAAGTCAGCATTACCACGATTTAAGTAGGAAATGTCTCATGCAAACAGTTGAGGTTTCTACTTTCTTTTGCCCCACAGTAAATAAAACATGCCGGAAAACTGTGTCATAGAAAAACCAAATTGCCAAGAACTTGACCAGAAAAGCCACTCATGCTTATCTGCCCCTATATCAATACTGAAGGTTTCAAACAATGTCCATTTACCCACAACAATCCACTTGTGCCAAAACGCAAAGGCTCCTGCCTGAGGTGTCCTTTCTCAAACCTGTGTCAGTTACCCAGCCAATCAGGATCCCGCAGGGTGAGCTAAAGCAGAAAGTAACTGCAGTCCTCACCCCAGGGCCCTGCGCACAAGGGCTACAGTCCTGAGGGCTCCTGATCGCGAGCCCCAGAGTTGCCCAACGGCTTGCAGTCTTGGCAGTGTTCCCGAGCCCCAGGGTTGCCCAACGGCTTCAGTCTTGGCTGTGTTCCTGAGCTCTGGCTCAGCCATGATCCTACTCCTTGCACTGCTCACTGAGCTTGGAAGGTTGCATGCCCACATGGGTAAGACCATGGGAACCTGACTTCCTTCTCCTTGTGCCTCTGAGCAGAGCCGGGCTCTTTCTGGAGAACAATTTCCTGTAGCTCTGGAATCCATACTACCCTCTTTCCGGATCCCCTGCTGGTTCTTTCCTCTGTGTAACTCCTCCCCTTCCTAACTCCTCCCCCACACACACACCTGACCTACCCTCCTTAGGCTCCCCAACCTCTCACTCCCACCCATCCCTGACATCGGACCAGAGCAAGTGACTGATGGTGTTAGCCAAGGAGTCCATTCTCCAAGGTCTCAGGGGCTGAGACTCAGCTTGTCTTCTTGGCTCAGTTACTCTGTGTCCATAGGGTTTAAGGGTATGCGTACTGCTGTCAATTTATTCCTCAACGTGCGGAGGGAACCAGTCCAACGTGGTTCAATCTAAAGGGAAAAGACGGTCCTGTAGAACTGCAGTGTCTAATTTCTGTTTATTTGCATCTTAGCCATGTTCAGTGTCATTGTAGTGAAAGCTTTGGACCAAGAAGGAGGGAGGGCAAATATAAACAAATTTATTGACAATTTTAGACCCCACCGTGGACTCAGTTAAGAACCCATGCTTCACTGAGATAATTGCTGTTGCAAATACAAAACAAAACTCATTTTTCTTTCTGCAGATTCTGAGGGAACATTTCTGCAGGTGACAGTTCCATGTAAAATAAGGTCAAATGAGAGTGAAGGTATAAAGAGGCAGGTAAATGATAGAAAATATTATTTTTACAATTTAAAATTATAAGAATATTTTAATTTACCTTTGTACTAAGTCAGATTATATTATTTATATTAATTTGTAAAGCAACATGTTTTCACTGTACTATTTTATTTTATTATATTTTTATCCTCCCTTTATTGTACCTTCATTGCTAACTCCTGTACCCGTCCCTTCATCTCTTCATTTTTCTGACATACTTGTTCACAATTTTTGAGAAAATACTAGCAGAATAAAATAGTATGAGTAGAACAATGGTCTAGGAACGGAGAAATTCTTCTTGAGCAAAATTTAGAAGAAAAAATTTTGACCAAGAAGCATCAGACTTAGAAGTATGGCCCAAGAAAGAAAAAAAGAAAAAGAAAAATGTCACATTTGCCCTATTATGATGAAAAAGATTACAATAAAAAATATTCATTGAAAGCAAAGTTTAAAAAATGCTTAGCTGCTGTAAACAAAAGGAATTAAATTGAAGGCATTTAGTCTTTAATATTTCAAATTGGCATAGTTTTGCTTTATGTTACAAACCAGAAGTAATAAGGCAGGGGTTTAAATTTCCATGTCCTTAAATTGGTATGGCCAATATATGATAGCTCATACATTCATGTTAAAGGAATAATTTTTGAGGTAACAGTAAGTAAAATATTAAGAGTTCATTAACTTTAGATTTGTCATTCTGTAATGGAACCTATCATAATTTTGTTCTATTACTGAACAATAATAATAAAAATAAAATATATGTGAAATTATGATTGAAGACAACAATAAGATAATTTTCTTTAGAGAGGTTGCATTTTCACACACTAATCTTATTTAATTATCAGATTAACCTTCTAAAGGAGGATATGGATATACATGATATAAATGATAAAGAGGATTAAAAATATTAAGCTAAGGGCATCAAAATTACAACATTTAGGACATGCAATCTAATTTTTAATTTATGACTACATTTCCATTACAAGTAAGACCTTCAGTGAAAAATTGCTTATAAAAATTTTTTTTCCTAATTTATTTATAAGAATTTTTACATTGCCATTGCATGATTAAACTTTAAATTGTCTACTTCAAATTGCCTGTAGCAAAGCATATAGCAACTATGCAGGGCATGAAATGCTTTTCCTATGAAGTATGTAATACCTATTTACATTTTTTGAATTGTCTTCATGCAATTATGGAAGTCATTTTTACTGTGATAAACTATGATGAATGTTCTTTCATATCTCACAGTAAACCTCCTTTATCTGTCTTGTTCTCTTCCTTTAATTTCTGGTTACCCAGTGCTTTTTAAAAAGTATTAACCATACAAAGGATTCCTTTTTTTTCCATGGAATTCCATTTTATTATGATAACCATAAATTCTACTAAAGCAATGGCTTTGATTTGGGGATATAGCAGGACTTATGAAGGTGCCCAACCTTCTAAGATTTATCTAAATATATTTGTGAAAGCTCTAGGTGCTGGGAAGAAACTCCTCAGTGGAGAAGAGCTGACCTCCTTCAATGCCTTCCTACCAAAGACTGCTGGGAACACACCGGTAGTTAACCACTGCAGTGAGGCAGAGCACACGCCATGGGCAACCATGGGGCACCTCAGTAAGAATGTGTTAGAGAGGCTTTAAACGATTTCAGCTTCTGTTAGGGGTTTTCGGGGAAATGTGAGGAAGCAGGCCTTTGCTCTGCTTTGGGTGTGATCAGAAAGTAGACCATAATTCTATAATTGTGTATCTTAGTAAATCTTATCTAGAAAAAAGGAAGACTAGAAAAACTCTACAGCTGTAATTGGTCAAGAAGAAATAGCCACTCCTGTGTGTCCATTAAGGGCATATTTGCTCCTTTTTTTTTTTCTGACTGAGAAAATGTCTACATTTTATTTGTAATCAGACATGATTAAAATGTGGTTTTGCTTTTGTCTTGATCCACACTTACCTCACACTGGCTGTGTATGATGATGATGTTCTGTGAAAATGTTCATATTTAACAGCAGAACACCCTTTTTTTAATCCATATATATATAATATATATGATCATATGTGATATAGCAATTATACAGATATATTTCTCAACCTTTATATGAATAAATTTCTATTAGCTCATATTAGGCATTAATCAAGGGTACATCCTGAAGCAAGTACCGAAATCATGGATGACAGCAGTAGATAAGAGGGATATGTATGTATATATTAATGTGAAGTTTGGGAAGAATCATCTAAATAAAATAACTATTTCAGCTGATTGCTGACTTTTTTTAATATATATATTTTATTGATTTTTTGCAGAGAGGAAGGAAGAGAGATAGAGAGTTAGAAACATCGATGAGAGAGAAACATCAATCAGCTGCCTCCTGCACACTCCCACTGGGGATGTGCCCGCAACCCAGGTACATGCCCTTGACCGGAATCGAACCTGGGACCTTTCAGTCCACAGGCCGACGCTCTATCCACTGAGCCAAACTGGTTTCGGCTGATTGCTGACTTTATGTTATACATTTTATATCTATACTAGAGGCCCGGTGCACAAAAATTTTTGCATTCAGGGGGGTCCCTCAGCATAATAATATGTTGTAGTAACTCACAATCAGATTTTTCTTCCCTTCAAATATTGTTTGTTTTAGTTTTTTAGTTTGTGAATTTTTCCACTGGTTCTCTAATATCTGTATTCTTTGGTGTGTGTAGCCACTGATATCTCTATTCTGTTATCTTATTGGTTAGTTAATGATCAGATAGAGAGTTCTTCAAATACATGGCCAATAAGTTTCTCAGTTTTGCTGAGGCGCTGCTTGCATTTTGTCACTCAGCCAGGAAGTTTCACAACTATGCTATCATTTCAATTTCTGCTTGCACAGAGCCTCAAGGTCAGCCAGAGGTGAGAGTTTAAGGTCTTTTCAGGTCTGTCCTAAGCATGTGCATAGCCTTGGGCATGCACATAGTGTCTGAGGCCTTTTAGATTCCCAGACATTTGTCATAACTGTCCCACCCCAGCCCCACCCACAGCCCCACTCCTGGCTGGCCCCACCCCCAATGGGCCCCCACCACCCTGATTGGCCCATATTCCCTCCCGCTGTCCAGCCCCACCCCCAATTGCTCCTCCACACCAATCGGGAGTGGGGCTGGCTGACCAATCTTCCATGACCCCTCCCCCAGTTGCTGACCCCCCGATCAGCCCCCCCACCCCAATTGGGGCAGAGCCTGCAGGCCAATTGCCCACTGCCCCTCCCCACAGCCAACCCATCCCTAATCAGGCCCAGATTGGGGCAAGCCAGCAAGTCAACCTCCTGTTGTCTCCTCCTCCCAACAGGCCCAGCCAAACCCCACCTGTGCACGAATTCATGCACTAGGTCTTTAGTTTGATCATAAAGCTTTTCTTTTTTAAAAAAATTTTATTAAATTTATTGGGGCAACATTGGTTAAAAAAATTATATAGGTTTCAGGTATATAATTTTATAGTATATCATCTGTATATTACATTGTGTGCTTACCATCCCAAGTCAAGTCTCTTTCCAGCAACATTTATACTCCCTTTACCCTCTTCATCCTTCCCCAATCCCTTTGGTAAGCACCATACTATTATCTGTCTATGAGTTGTTTTTTGTTTGTTTTCTTGGCTTAATTCCTTCACCATTTTCACCCAGTTCCCCAATCACCCTCTCCTCTGACAGCTCTCAGTTTGTTCTTTATATATGTGAGTCTGATGCTATTTGTTTGCCATTTTTTTCATTAGATTCTACTTATAGGTGAAATTATATGGTCCTTTTAAGTTTTTTGGTTGATCTATTGTTTGCCCTATTGATTCATTGCATCAGGCAACTATGAAGTTAAAAAAAAAGTGTAGTTTTCAGCAAATGCTTTTGGGAAAAGGATTTTGACATTAGGTGAGATCTGATTTATGTCATATATACAAGCTTGAAGTGGGTCTTCTAAGAACCACAAAGTAGGTCAAATCCTGGCATTTCTCTGGAAATGAGATTTTGAAAATGCTCCAGCCATATTCTGCTTTTCTCAGAGGTTGCTAGTCTGCTGGTATTCACTGTAAATGCATTCTCTTATTTTTCAAATAATAAAAGAAGAGACTAGAGCAAATTCAATTTCCCCAAATATTATTATTTTTACTAAGATCAGTTATTTTTCCTGAATAAACACTCCCCAAAATATTGAAAACCTTCAGTTAATTTCTAGAGATTTGAAGAGGTTGATTCTAACAACTTTTCAGTTCTCATGTTGATTTTATGTAGAAGAGAATTTTGGGTGGTTCTTATTCTGATTTACACTGATGTCACTTCATTACATAACAGTTATATAATCTGCATATATAATATTTTAATATAACATTTTTTTTTTTTAATTTTCCTTGTTGTTTCTCCATTGACCCATGGGAAATTTTGAAGTGTGAATATTTGGGCATTTTCTAGATATCTTTTGGGCCTGATTTTTAATTGAATTTCACTATGTCAAGGTAATGCATTTGACTCCAGTGTGTATGTTTCTATATATTTATTATGCGGTGTACTATAGATGTATATTAAGGTGATTTGTTTGCATTTAAAGCTTCTGTTTTCCACATATTTTTTTCTTGTAGGGATTTTGTCATTTCTGTCTGTTGTCACAGCATCTTCCTGAGGAAATATCTGAGATTGGTTCTTTAGCTCACTGGGAAGTCAGAAAAAAAGGGGACCTTGGAGACAGGTTCAGGGGGTTAGCCTTGGACAAGGTGCTGCTGCCCATTGCTCCCCTAGTTGCAAGTCTCCTGGGGACCTTAGAGTTTAGGAGATTTGTGCCTGTGGGGGAACAAAGGGGGGGGAGGGGCATGGGCATGCTCCCCAGAGAGAGAGCACACTCAGGATCTTTGTTTTGAGGGTTTATTTGTTTGTTTTTATCTCCCTGTGGTGGGAATCTTAGGGGAGGGTTTCAGAATATTTTCCATTTCCAAGGTGTGCTTTTTCAGGGTCCTGATCTCTACTGATTGGTCAGCACCAGGGCAGGGGGATCATTTGTTATTATAGCTGGTCCCGGAGTCACCCAGCTGGTTTTGCTACTTTTCTAAGCCTGAAGCTGAAATACAACTGAGGCCTAGATGTTCTCTCTGATGTTATCTCTAAGGAGATGACTTTCTGTATCTGGATGTAAATTGACTGGCCAGTTTGTTGAACTGTTGCAGTTTCCCCATTCTACTTGCTCAGGAATTTTCCTGGCTTCTTACTATCCTGTCTCAGGCCCACATTTTCAGTTCTGGGTTATTAGATATCTGGTCTCTGAGTTTGTGGGCTTCTTGTACTTTCTGGAACTGTCCCTCTCTCAGGCTCACAGACTGCCTTTCCTTAAAATCAGAGAACTTTCTTAAAATTAGTTTGTCTTGAAAAGAAAATTTGGATATGCTAGCAGAGAGGTCTGTCTGCCTTTGTGGAGACAGTCCACTGACTCACTCTGTAAACATCTTTAGAGCCACTCCTATTCCTGGATGTCACCACATTAGGATGATGATGATGATGTTGTATTGGAGCTCTTATTCCTGAAGCTGCGGCATTTCTCACTAGCATCATTCTCTCAGGTCTTTTTCCCCTCGTGGTTTATATATGGAGAGGATTGTGAAGTGGCTCTAGGTGTATTTGGTAGTGTGATCATAGAAGTGGGGTATCCCTTTCCTCACTGAGTGCTGAGGGTGGGGTCCTTACGCTATCTCCAGAAAAAGACTTTTCTGAGACTCACATGGGAGGATACGTGATTTTTCATTTGTGTCCACTTACTTCCCTGGGTTTCCAACATCCCATTTTCCTTAATCCAGTCCTGGAAGAAGCGCAGCTGGGGATTCATTGGAACTAGAAGCAAAGCCACTGTCCAGTTTCTGTTCCATGTTGGAATTGGGTCCAGTTTAACATTAGGCTAGTTGCAGTCCATCAGTCCATTGTGGCGGTCCACATGGCTGTGGCTAATGTGGGTGAATGCAAGAGAACCAAGAGTGACCAAGAGCACAAACCAAGAGAGCCAGGAGCCAAGAGAGTGAACTTCTTTGTTTAGTAGACTAAATATCTCAGATCTTCCTGCACTTGCTGTGGCCACATCTACTCTGGCCAAAGACCTGTTCCCAGTTGTGACTTGACAGGCAAGTACCTTCCCTGTGTGGCCTGGACTTTACTGTAGATGTGTCTATTTTCCCTGCCCAGTCCCTTTCCCCAGGGATCTGTGGGGAATAGCCTGGTGGCTCCCTGAAAAGTGTTAAAGTGTAGGTTCCTAGCAAAGCTGTACAAATGGCATGCCTATAATATTTGGCTTTCCTGTGTTCCTTTCCTGTTATTAATAATTAGGTTAATTAAAATGGCATCAGTGGTATGTACATATGTATTTATAAATTTGTTTTTGTTTCATTGTATTTAGCATAGAATGTTAGTCTGCAGCCATGTCTCATTCATCTTCACTAGAAAAATGTATATATTTTTCACATAGAAATGATTAATCTGTAGTAATAATAAGGCTAAACTTATACTTTTTGAAAATGTGACCTTCAGCTTTTTTCTTTTAAAAAAGCCATTCCTACAGATTAAGTGCATCACCCTAATCCTGAATTTATTATAATAATGAATGCCTTCTATTTAGAATAATAAATTCTGAAGAATATATACATGGATTGAGTCTTTTCTGGACATGAGTGAAAAAGTTTTACTTTGTATATTTTTTTATTTACTAAACCATTGTTATTGATTTGCTTTGTTTTAGGTGATTTATAACATTACAATTGATAAAAAACCATACACTCTGTATCTCACAAAAAGGTAAGATATAATTTCCCCTTAAAGCTTAGATTTTACTTTTAAAATTTTTTGTTACTATCCATAGTAATAAAAGCATAATATGCTCATTAGACTGGATGGCCAAACAATGCAACGACCGTTCGGACATCCTTCTGGATGACCTCCTGGACAAAGCCGGGGCTGCAGCGGCTGCAAGGGCCAAGGCAGCTATGAGGGCTGAGGCAGCTGCCGTGGTTGTGAGGACCGAAGCAGCTGGGGCTGTGAGGGCTGAGCCCCTTGCACAAATTTCATGCAATGGGCCTCTAGTTTAAATATAATAATGAAGAAAAAATAAAGAATGTTTAATCAATCCATTTTCAATGTAGGATTTATTACGTCTTGAGTCTTAGATCTATGTGATTGTTGCATTAAGTTATTCAGCTTTTATTTTCAAATTTAGAAATAAGCTATCTATATAGATAAAAGCCTAAGTGACTATTACAACCCATCGACTGCTCAACCAGTTGACCGGTCACTATGATGTGCACTGACCACTAGGGGACAGATGCTCAACACAGGAGCTGCCCCCGGTGGTCAGTATACTCCCGTAGCGGGAGCACTACTCAGCCAGAAGCCAGGCTCACGGCTGGTGACCACAGCTGCAGTGGCAGTGGTGGCAGGCACAGCGGGGCTGGGATGAGCAGGAGCCACTTCATGCACTGCTACATCCCTTGGGGGATGTCGGACTGCCAGTTTTGGCCAAGCCTGTGGGGACTGGGCCAAAACTGGCAGTCTGACATCCCCCAAAAGGTCCCAGATTGCGAGAGGGCACAGGCCAGACTGAGGGGCCCCACCGGTGCACAAATCCGTGACCAGGCCTCTAGTATATTTACAAATCTTTAATTGAGTATAAAGCCACTGAACCCAATAATTGTGACAGATAATAAGTATATCTCATGGGAACTCAAACATAGTTAATGCATCAAATGGTTATTGGTGGGAAATTCAACTAGTAGCATACATCTTATGAATGTATTAATTATATGTGTTTATTTTGAATTGTATAGGGTACACTTTATATATCATAAAACTCAGTCAAGTGCATAAATAAATAATCCTATATAATAAAAGCCTAGGTGGCATTGTGTGCTCGACGTCATCAAAATATGGCCACCACAAGATGGTCGCCAAAAGATGTCCATGCACACAGCGGAGGCAGGGCTCGGCAGCCTCTCTGCACGGTGAGGCCTGGAGGTCCTGCTGCTCTGCCCCAGAGCGGAGGATGCTGGTTCCAGCATCTCCACTGCCTTGCGCGGAGGAGGCAGGTCCCTGTGGAGGAGGCTGGTCATGACAAGGGAGGTCAGTTGTGGGCGATCAGGCCGGCAGGGGAGGGCAGTTGTGGGCAGCAAAGGCCAAGGGCTGGCAACTGCGGTGGCTGTCAGTGGCAGCAGCCGCAGGGTGATGAGGACAGTGCCTTCCCATGATTGGCCCGGTCACCTCCCGCAGAGGGAGGCCAGACTGCGGCTTAGGCCCGCCCCCTGTGGGGAGCAGGCCTAAGCCATCAGTAGGACATCCCCTGAGGGCTCCCAGACTGTGAAAGGGGGCAGATCAGGCTGAGAGACCCCCCCCCAGTGCATGAATTTTTGTGCACCGGGCCTCTAGTATTATTATATGATCCTAATAAATTTTACATTTACTTTTATTACTGTAATGTTTAATTCATATTAAATTCATTATTCAAACAGTTTGTTGTTGTTTCTTAGCTCATTCTTATCCCAGGACTTTGTGGTTTATACATTTAATGAAACTGGATCTTTGCATACTGATTCTTCATATTTTAAGGTAAGATGTCTTAGACATTTATTATTATACTAGAGGCCCGGTGCACAAAAATTTGTGCACTCGGGGGGGGGGGGAGGGGGGCCCCTCAGCCTGGCCTGTGCCCTCTCGCAGTCTGAGACCCCTCAGGAGATAACGACCTGCTGGGTTAGGCCTGCTCCCGGGTGGGAGAGGGCAGGCCCAATCCCTAGGTGCAGCCCCTGTCATGCACAGAGCAGGGCCGATCAGGGGGTTGAGGAGCTCCCCCCTGTCATGCACAGAGTAGGGCCGATAAGGGAGTTAGGGCACCGCCCACTGTCACACACAGAGCAGGGCAGATCAGGGGGCTGGGGAGCCGCCACTGTCACACTCAGGGCAGGGCCGATGGGGAGGTTATGGCTCTACCCCATCACACACAGAGCAGGGCCCATGGGGGGAAGGGGGGTTGGGGCGCCACACCCTGTCACACACAGAGCAGGGCCCATCAGGGGGTTGGGGCACCTTCCCCTGTCACGAACAGAGCAGGGCAGATAGGGAGGTTGTGGCCCCGCCCACTGTCACACACAGAGCTGCAGGGCGATCAGGGGGTTTGGGCGCTGCCCCCTGTCATGCTGATCCCGGTGCTGGGAGGCATATTACCCTTTTACTATATAGGATAGAGGCCTGGGGGCCCGCTGGTTTGCCCTGAAGGGTGTCCTGGATCAGGGTGGAGGTCCCCACTGGGGTGCCTGGCCAGCCTGGATGAGGGGATGATGGCTGTTTGCAGCTGGTCACACACCCTTCAGGGTGGGGGTATCCACTGGGGTGCCTGGCCAGTCTGGGTGAGGGGCTGAGGGCTGCCTTCAGGCTGGCGGTTGTTGACTGAAGCTCCCAACCGCTCCTTTTTTTTCTCTTTTTTTATTTTATTCTGGGCCAGCTTTAGCTCTGGCTCTAGCTCTGAGGCTTCGTATCTGGTTTGTTTGCCGTTCTATAATCGAAACAATGTATAACTTCAGCTCTGAGATCCCGGCTGGCTGAAAGCTGGTTTCAGCTTCTTATTTGCAACATAGTACATAGTTGCTTAGAGTTGCAACTCAGAGGCCGGCAAGTTAGGCGGGGAAAGTTGCAGTCTGTAGTCCCTGGAGCAAGCAAGCCTCATGTTCGCTTCCAGGTGCCTGGCTGGTGGCTGCCATCTTGGCTGACAGTTAATTTGCAGTCGTACGCTAATTACCATGTTTCTCTTTTATTAGTGTAGATGTTGTTTTATTGAAATGGACATATTACCATTGAGATATGTTTGTTCTATGTGTATAGTTTAAATAAATATTTTATTCCATATAATTATGATATGTTAAGAGGTTGATTGTTGTACATAGAAATAAGATGAAATGTTGAGGTAATATTCATGGACACTTAGAAGGTACAAAGTAAGGAGAGTGGTAAAAAATGTTTTTCCCTAAAAATATGCATAAATAAATTTTGTATAATATATAATATTTTAACATTTTGAATCATCTATAATATTTTACCATACATATATTATTCATAAAGAATTAATTTATTTGCCTTTCTATACTATCTTTCAGATGCATTGCCATTACCAAGGACATGCTGCAAACTTTCCAAATTCAGCTGCAACACTCAGCATTTGTTCTGGTCTCAGGTAATAACATCTTAGAGAATATTTACACATGAAAAACTTAGGATGCACTTCAAAATGAAACTTAGTGGCTAGCAGACACAAATATAGTAAGGTTTAAGAGGAATCCAAATATGAAAGTTTTCTTTATGATTACCTTCTTTTTTAAAAGGTGTAAGTATTTGTAGCTAGTGGTTACTGCCTATTCAAATGAAATCACCCCAGGAAAACCTGGCTGGAGGTATTTTGAATATACTATGCAGAAAAAGATAGTTTCAGTAAAGGAAAGTTTAGAATATTTTCCTAAACATTATAGCTGAGTTATCTATCAGTTGTCTTAAATAGTTATGGAAAATTATATTAATTAGTTATTAAAACAGGGACATATTTTGCTCACAGTTAAGGTACTCTCAGTATCACACATAAAACAACTAATTAGGAAGGTACCTCAGAGGACTTAGATATGTCTCCAAAGAAGACATATAGGTAGTCAACAGACATATGAAAAGATGCTCAACATTACTAATCATCAGGGGAATGAAAATCAAAACCAAAATAAGATATCACTTCATAATTGTCAGAATGGCTATCATAAAAAAAATTGGCAAATATCAAGTACTGGTGAGCATGTGGAGAAAAGGGAATCCTTGCACACTGTTGGTGGGATTGTAAATTGGTGCATTCACTATGAAAAACAGTACAGTGGAGCCTTGACTTACGAGTGTCCCGACTAACGAGTTTTTTGAGATACCAGCTGTCTCTCGGCGGATTTTTTGCATTGAGTTGACAGAGTTATTTGAGTTAATGAGCTCCTTAATGAGCTCCTTAATGAGCTCGGTCTCGGAACGAATTAAACTCATAAGTCAAGGCCCCACTGTATGAATATGCCTCAAAAAAAATAAACATTTGTTCTTGAAGATATATGTACCTATATGTTCATTGCAGCATTATTCAACTCAAAGTGTCCTTCAATAGAAAATTGGAAAAAGAAGATGTGGTACATATATACAATGGAATACTAGTCAGTAGTGAGAAAAGATGAAATACTGCCATTTGCGACAACATCGATGGATCTTGAGAAATTTAAGAACAAGCCAGGCTGGTTTGGCTCAGTGGTTGAGTATCAACCTATAAACCAAGAGGTTAGGGTTGATTCCTGGTCAGGGCACATGCCTGGATTGTGGACTCAGTCCCCAGTAGGGGGTATATGCAGGAGGCAGCTGATCGATGATTCTCTCTCATCACTAATGTTTCCATCTCTCTCTCTTCCTCTCCCTTCCTCTCTGAAATCAATAAAAATATACATTTTTTAAAAGTTAAGAACCATATGATTTCACTCATATGTGGGATATAAACTGAAAGGAACGGATGAGCAAGAAAACCTCATAGACACAGACAATAGTATGGTGGTTACCAGAGGAAAAGGTGTGGCAGTGAAGGGTGAAGGGGTCAAATATATGGTGGCAGTACAAGATATGACTTTGGGTGGTAGGCACACAATGTAATATACAGATCATGTATCATAGAAATGTACACTTGAATCCTATATAATGTTGTTAACCAATATCACCACAATAAATTTAATTTAAAAAATTAAACATAGAGCTGCCACATGACCCAGCAATTTCACTTAAGGATATTCATCCACAGAAAATAAAAAAAAAACATCAACTTGAAAAGATATATGTCCTCCTATGTTTACTTCAGCATTAATAGAAGCAATCTAAATGTCCATCAGTCAGTCTTATATACTAAAACCTTAATATGCAAATTGACCTAATGGTGAAATGAACAGCAGAACAACCACCAGAACGACTGGTCGCTATGATGCACACTGACCACCAGGGGACATATGCTCAATGCAGGAACTGCCCCCTAGTGGTAAGTGCACTCCCACAGGGGGAGCGCCGCTCAGCCAGAAGCCGGGCTCATGGCTGGTGAGCGCAGTGGCAGTGGCAGGAGCCTCTACCGCCTCCACTGCAGGCAGGTGGTAAGGAGTGAGGGGTCCTGGAATGTGAAAGCCCCAGACTTCGAGAGGGATCAGGCCTAAGCTGGTAGGCAGACATCCCCCGAGGGGTCCCAGACTGTGAGAGGGCACAGGCCAGGCTGAGAACCCCCACTCCAGTGCATGAATTTCATGCACTGAGCCTCTAGTGAATGGATGAAGAAGATGTGGTATATATACTATGGAATATTACTCATCAATAAAAAAGAATAAAATCTTTCCATTTGTGACAACATAGATGGACCTAGAGGGTATTATGCTAAGTGAAATAAGTTTGACAGAGAAACACAAACATCATGATTTCATTTATATTTGGATTCTAAAACAAAATAATTAAATAAACAAAGCAAAACAAACAGACTTATAGATATAGATAACAAGCTGATGGTTGCTAAATGAAGGGGAAGTAGAAGTAAAGGGTCAAGAAAAGTAATTTTCATTATTAATGATGAAAGAGGTAGGTGGTAAGTTTATCAGAGGAAGATGAATCCAGAACAGATAATACACTCTAACTTCCTTTTAGTTTTTGTTTGCCTGATTTATAAAATTTGCTCATGTCAACTCAGAAAACTAGCATTCTCTAAATGTCATTTTAATTTATATCAACCTCTTTAAATATTCACTCTGTATCCCTGCTTTCCCTTATCCTAACCTCTGTAAGAACAGAAACTTTCTTCTTGAAATAGCCAACAAACATCTTGTCTCCCAGCTATTACTTGTCCTTAAGTAATATATTTTGAATGAATGTGATTTCTATACAGAAAATACAAAATACACTTCCATTTATTTAGTTCTTTAATATGTGAGAAAATAATAAGGCAAATATGGTTAAGTTATTAATTGTAGACAAAAAAATAGAGGGAAAAGTGCCTTTAAAACATGTTATTTACTCTGGTTCATAATTTCTTACAATATTTCATATTGTAGTTTTGATGTGATCATTTTTAGGATTTTTTTTGCCATTGCTTTCTAAATATACAGGGGATTCCTTCAGTTTGAAAATATCAGCTATGGAATTGAACCATTGGAATCTTCGGCAAGATTTGAACACATAATTTATCAAGTAAAAAATAACAATACAGATATACCAATGTTAATAGAAAATTACAGCAATATTTGGCAGAAAAACCAGACCTATAAAAGTTATTTAATCTCACAGGTAACTACAATAATTCTGAAGTTATGACATACCATGAAATTACTTCTGTAGATCTTTATTAATTGGGAAAAAGAACTGCTTAGCAGTTGAGTAGGAATATTAAATTTGGTATCTTTTTTCTTTATCTTTAAACAAAACACCCATATTCCACCTAAAATATGAAAAATTATATAACATATTGCAAGCTTATTGTTTTATGATATATTATGTATCATTTCTTTTTCTTGTATTTAAATAAAAATTCATATGGTTAAATAAAATTTAGAAATAGGGGAAGAATAGAATCACTATTAGTTATTACTAACAGTTATCACTGTTCCCTGGGAAAAATACTTTTAATATTTTTACAAATTTTTGTTGCATAACTTTACTACCAAAACATATCTTTCTAAAATAAATAATCATTTGTCTATATTAAACTCTCTCAATTTAACTATAGACTAGAATATAACTTTTGGTTGACAGGTGTTTTCCTTTCATCACTTTGAATATTTCAACTTGCTATCTTATGGATTCCAAGTTTTATGATGAAAATTCAGGTATTATTAAACATATTAAGGATTCTTATACACTGAGTGGCCAGATTATTATGACCACCTGATGTTTGTAGGCAGACTAGCCGTACACTGCATCGTATGGAATATGGAAGCCAAAGCCCTGTTTGAACACCTTTGATGTCGGCAGTTACCAAGATAAAACGTCTCCAATTCGCACAGGAACACAAGGATTGGACAGTCGAACACTGGAAAAAAGTCATGTGGTCCAATGAATCACGTTTCCAGTTGCATCATGCAGATGGCAGAGTGAGAATTTGGCAGAAACAGCATGAAAGCATGCACCCCACATGCATGAGTACAACCCTTCAAGCTGGTGAGGGCAGTGTTATGGTTTGGGGCATGTTTTCCTGGCATGATTTGGGCCCTTTAATTCATGTGGAACAATGTCTGAATAGCACAACATACCTAAGTATTATTGCTGATCAAGTTCACCCTATCATGTTGATGGCGTATCCCAATGGAGATGGCTTCTTCCAACAAGACAATGCACCATGCCACGGTGCTCATATTGTGCAGGAATGGTTTTAAAAACATGAGGATTGTCAGTGATCGGCAAACTCATTAGTCAACAGAGTCAAATATCAACAGTACAATAATTGAAATTTCTTTTGAGAGCCAAAACTTTTAAACTTAATCTATATAGGTAGGTACATTGTTATTAACTTAATTAGGGTACTCCTATGGCTTAGGAAGAGCCACACTCAAGGGGTCAAAGAGCCGCATGTGGCTCTCGAGCCGCAGTTTGCCGACCACGGCAGGTGATTTGGCTCGGTGCATGGAGCATCGGACTGCGGATCGAAGGGTCCTAGGTTCGATTCTGGTCAAGGACACATGCCTGGGTTGTGGGCTCAATCCCCAGTTGGGGGTGTGCAGGAGGCAGCCAATCAATGGTTCTCTCTCATCATTGATGTTTCTATCTCCCTCTCCCTCCCCCTTTCTCTTTGAAATCAATAAAAATATATTTAAAAAAAATAAAAAAGAACATGAGGAAGATTTCACCTTGCTTAGGTGGCCCCCACAATCACCAAATCTCAATCCAATTGAGCATTTGTGGGACGAAGTTAAAAGAGCCATCAGGCAGCTGGTTCCACAATCATCAAATCTCATAGAACTGGACAGTGCTATTCATCAGGCATGGTGTCAGATTCCTCACATCACCTTTCAACATCTCGTGGAGTCAATGCCAAGAAGAATCGCTGCAGTTTTGAAGGCAAAAGGTGGCCCAACGAAGTACTGATGGGGTGGTCATAATAATCTGGCCACTCAGTGTATATGATGAGTCCCTTCTCTGTTGCTTCTTTTAAGATTCTTTTTTTGTTTGTTTTGCTTTATACCAGTTTTGTTATGATGTGTCTTTGAGTGGATCTCTTTGAGTTGATCCTAGCTGGAATTCATAGAACTTCCTGGTTGTTTAAATAAATATTTTTCACTAAATTTGAGAAATTTCTGGCCATGAATTCTTTCTACCTCTTTATCCATCTTCTTACTTTCTGGTACTCTTATTATGAGTATGTTGCTATATTTGATAGTGCTGTCAGGGTAATGTTGGCCTCATAAAATGAGTTACAAAATACTCTTTCATCCTTAATTTTTTGGAAGAGTTTAAAAATAATTGATATTAAATCTTCTTTGAATGTTTGGTAGAATTCACCAGTGAAGGCATCTGCTCCTAGATTTTTGGTTTTTTGGGAGGTTTTTGATTACTGTTTCAATTTTCTTACTAGAGATTGGTCTCTTTTGGTTTCTAATGCTTCTTTATTCAGTCTAGGAAGCTTGTTTCCCTTTAAAAATCTGTCAGTTTCTTCTAGGTATCCACTCTGGTGTCCATTGTAGCTTCTTGTCTTTATTTCGGATTTCATTCGAGTCTTCTCTCTTTTTTCTTAGTTAGTCTAACTAGAGGCCTGACAATTTTATCTTTTTAAATTGCCATCTCTTCATTTTATTATTTTTTTCCTACTATCTTTTTTTCTCTATTTCATTTATTTTTACTTTGATCTTTATTATTTCCTCCCCTCTCCTGGTTTTGTGCTTAATTTGTTATTCTTTTTCTGTTTCTTTAAGTTATAATGTTAGATTTCTTATTTGAAATTTTTTGTTGTTGTTTATTTCTCGATGTAGGCCTGTAATGCTATAAACTTTCCTCTTAGTACTGCCTTTGATGACTCCCCCAAGTTTTTATATCTTATACTTTTAGCTTCATTTGTTTCTATGTAACTTTTGATACCTTGTTTTATTTATTCTTTGATCCAATAGTTGTTCAGTAACATGTTGTTTAATCTCCATATATTTGTGGTTTTTCCAGCTCTTTTTTTGTAGTTGATTTTCAGATTCATATCATTATAGTTAGAAAATATACTAGTACAAATTCAACATTCTTAAATTTATTGAAACTAGTTGTGTACACCTACATATAGTCTATCCCTGAGAAAGTTCTGTGTGCACTTGAGAAAAATGTGTATTCTGTCTTTTTGAGTTGGACAGTTATAGTAATATTAATTAAGTTCATTTGCCCTAATGTATCATTTAAGGCCAATATTTCCTTACTGACTTTCTGTTTGGACGATATATTAATTGCTGGCCATAGGATATTCACATTTCATATTATAATTGTATTGGTGTCATTTTTTTTGTTTTGGGTCTGTAAGTATTGATTTCTATATTTTGGCACTGCCAGGGTGGAGATAGATGATAGATAGATAGATAGATAGATAGATAGATAGATAGATAGATAAGTATTATGTCTTCTTGAAGAATTGTCCCCTTTATCATTCTGAAATGTCCATCTTTGTCTCATGGTACCTTTTTTGTTTTGAAATCTCCTTTGTTTGATATAAGTACTATTGTTTCTGCTTTCCTCTGAATGTTATTTGCTTAGAGTATCATCTTCCACCTCTTCACTTTGAGCCTGTTTGTTTTTGGAGCTAAGTCTCTTGAAGTCACATATAATTGGGTCTTAAATTGTTTTTTAATCCATCCCCCTCCTCTGTGCCTTTTGATTTGTGAGTTCAATCTATTTCTATTTAGCATAACTATTGATATACTAGAGGCCCGGTGGTGGTGGTGAGGGTGTCCCTCAGCCCAGCCTGCACCCTGTCCAATCTGGGACCCTTCGGGGGAATGTCCGACTGCCGGTTTAGGCTTCATCCCTCTCGCAATCCAGGACCGCTGGCTCCTAACTGCTTGCCTGCCTGCCTGCCTGATTGCCCCTAACCACTCTACCTGCCTAACTGATAGCCCCTAACTGCCTCTGCTTGCTGGCCTAATAGCCCCCTAACTGGTGTCCTGCTGGCCTGGTTGCCCCCTAAATGCCTCCCTGCCAGCCAGGCCACTCCCTAACTCCCCCCTCTGCTGGCCTGGTTGCCCTCTAACTGCCCCCCTGCCAGCCTGGCCACCCCCTAACTGCCTTCCCCTGCCAGCCTGATCACCCCTAACCTTCTCTGCCTCAGCCCCCGCCACCGTGGCTTTGTCCAGAAGGAAGTCGGATGTCCGGAAGATGTCCAGTTGATCCAGTATAATTAGCATATTACCCTTTTATTAGTATAGATAAAAACTTACTACAGCCATTTTATCTTTTATTTTCTGGTTGCTCTGTATGTCCATTGTCTTGTTCCTCTTGTGTTTTTGTCTGTTACTTTAGTTGGGTGGTTTCTTATGACTTTTTTCTCTGTTTACTCTTTTGTTTATGTTTCATGTCTTAGCTCTGAATTTTTGTTTTATGGTTACTATTAGGTTTTTGTAAAATGTCTCATACATACCATAGTCCTTTTCCTTCTTATTGCCTCATATACATTCACCTGTACTTGTGTTCTTCACTCCTCCTATCCCCCCACACACACTCACACAAATTATCCTTTTTTATGTTATGTGTTCATTGCCAAATTGCAGTAGGTTACTTTTAATGCTTTTTCCCCTTTAACTTTTATGATATAATTAAGTGTTTAATGCTCTCTTTTTGAAGTAGCATTGTAAGTTTCTGTCTGTCATTTATTCAAAATTTTGTATACCATTTTTTCTTTATGATTCTGCTAGAAGAACTTCTTTTAACATTTCTTGTAATACAGGTCTTCTGGTGGTGAATTCTCTCAACTTTTGTTGTCTGGGAAAGCACTTATTTCTCCTTCATATCTAAAGGGTGGCTTTGCAGGATATATTATTTTTGGCTGGTTGGTTATCTCTTTCAATATTTTGAATATTTTTGTCCACTCTCTCCTGCCTTGTGACTCTCTCCTGCCTTGTGATGTTTTCACTAAAAAAATCTAATGATAGCTTAATGGGATTTCCTTGGCAGGGTACATTGTTTTACACCCTGGATGCCTTAAGAATTCTTTCTTTGTAATGAACTTTTGACAGTTTTCATATAATGAGTCTTGGAGAAGATTTTTTAAAATATATTTTATGGGAGAGGGATAGACAGTTAGATTAGAAACATTGATGAGTGAGAAACATTGACCAGTTGCTCCCTGCCCACTCCCCACTGGGGATGTGCCCGCAACCAAGGTACATGCCCTTGACCAGAATCGAACTTGGGACCTTTCAGTCCACAGGCTGATGCTCTATCCACTGAGCCAAACCGGCTAGGGCTATTTTTTGCATTGAAATAATTAGGTGTTCTTTTAGCTTTTGTATTTGAACACTTTTCATACGTTTGGGAATTTCTTACCAATTATTTCTTTGAATACATTCTATGTTCCCTTCTCCCTCTCTTCTTCTCTGGCTATACCCATTATCCTTACTTTGTTGTTTCTAATGGAGTCATATAGCTTTTGTAGAACTCTTTTATTATTTTTTTATTTTTGTTCTCTCTCTTCTTCCTCCTGAGCCATTTCTGTTTCAATCATCAAGAGCACTAATTACCTCTTTCATGTGATATGCTTTATTTCTCATGCTTTAATTATTCATCTCATTTATTGAGTTCTTTAGCTCAAGAATTTCTGTTTCTTTTTTTTATAATACTTTCAATCACTTTGGTAAAGTACATACTTTGTTCATTAATTTTGTTCCTAAAAATCACTGAACTGCCTTTATGAGTGTTTTGATATCTTGTTAAGGTTTGTTTGTTTGTTTGTTTAATAACTGCATTCTTGAATTCTGTCATTTGAATCACCATCTTCCCTGTCTTTGAATTTGGTTTCTGGAGACTTTATTTTCTTTCTTTGTTAACTTTTTGCATTGGTTATTCATGATAGTTGGTGGATTGTTTCTGTTCCTGTACATTTGAGATAATGAAGTCTCTTTTAGTTACTCTTTGCTTTTAACAATTCAGCTGGCTTCTAAAGAGGTCCTTCATTTGTTTTTCAGTAGATGATGCTATAGTGCAAGTTTTTGTTTTCTCTTAATAGCACTGGAATCTTAGTGGCTTGGTGTGGCCTGTCATGGAAAATATCCTGTATTTCCTGGGGTCTTGGATGTCCACTCTGTGCCTGGGTTGCCACTGTTTTGGGGCGCCATCTCATGGTGGGATATAAAGGGTAGTGAGGCTCGGGGCCTGGGAGCTCCCGGCACTCCTCCTATTACCAATGTGTATCTCTGCTTCTTCAATAGGTCCCACCTCTACTGGGTTCTGCTGCAATGGGCTAGAGGATGTAGGTATGTGGGTTTGAGGTTTTGCCTCTAAATCAGTAATGGCTACCACAAGACCACAGCTTTCTCTCTTTGTCAGCAATGACCACCATAAATCCTCCACATCTCTACTACTGCCACCAGGTTTCACCACAATGGACTTTTAGGCAGGGATGATGCTTCCCCCAACCCGCCTCCCTTACTGTTCCAATGTGCCCACTTTCAGATGGACTGATGTGTGGATCACTCAGATGTCTCTGCGTTGAACAAGGGATCCTTTGTTTAATTGTAATTATCCAACTTGTTGATGCTGATTCTGCCATGATGTTGATGTCCATGTGGCTATGCTATTTTTAATCAATGAAAAGGTTTAAAAAGTTTTAGCTTTGTATAGTCAGATATAGTGTTTTGGAAATCACTTTTGAGTAGAAAGATTTGAACTAATAAAATTGAACTAAATATCAATTTTAATAATTATATAATTTAAATTATTTTAGTGCCCTTTTTCCTGCTGCACATTATTTCAGTTTAAATAACAAATCTTATGATCACCATTATTATAAGACTACTAAGGGTTGATAAAAGTTAAGAGAACTTTTTTCCTGCAACACTGGATATATACATGTGGCCAGACAGACAGAGAATGACAACAACACATACATTTAGGCAAAAGTAGGCTTACAGTTGTGAGTATGCAAAACACAGTTTATTCTTGTATTATTATTTATTAAATACTATATTGTTTTCCATATGTGAACAACTGTAAATTTACTTTTGCCCAACCTTGTGTATGGAATACAGGCATATTTTACTTTCCTATGGAAATGTAAGCAAACATTTAAACATGGACTCTACCCACTGAGTCCAGTTTGCTTGTTTATTTGCTTTAACCTAGGCTAACCTAGACCCAGTATTTGTACCTTTCTTCTATTGTATTTAGTGAATGATATGCTTGGGTCAAGAATGAAATTTTGGTTTCTTTGAAATTTATATATGTGAAATGGCATTGTAATATGTTTAAGATGTACTAGTAGCTCACATGAAAATTGCCATTAAAGTGCCAAATGATGATGTAATAAGCTGATGATTTATAGCTGACTGCTGGCACAGTCAAGAATTATAAGATCACATCAGAAGGAACTTAAAGCCTATGCCCCGGAGCTACAGGATTGTTTCTGCTATTGTACATTCTGTTCTTTGCTGTGCACCCATGTGGTTGATAGTACAAGTCACACTATTTACCTGAATTCCTGTGTAGACTGTGAGTTCTCAAAATTTCCCCATGTTTTTCTGCTGAATGAATGAAATATTTTTATTGTGACACAGTTGGTGTTCCCATAGTTTTTAGGAGGACAATTCATAAAAAATTCTCAAGAGTTCTTTTAATAATATAGATTTGCATGAGTTGAAGACAATAGAATGTATATATTTCTACTCATTTTTTTCTCATTTAATATGAATACAGAGTACTTAGACTCATTCATCACTCTCACAAGCTCACTGGAATTATTTAAATTTAGAATATATGTTAAGTGAATTTTTTTGTTTGTAACTAATTTTTATATTTAAGGCCACAGTGACTCTGTAATAATAATTTGTAAATTTTCTCTGAATTATTAGTTTTTTAAAGTACTTGTTTTTGTTTTCTTAAAATCAAAGTGAGCATTCCCTTGCCATTTATTACAATATATGCAAATAAAAAATTGAATTTCAAAAAAAGTCCTTATGAAGATATTTTATGCATTCTGTTTGCCTTCTTTACATACTACTTCTTGTATTTAACAAATTTAATATATATTATCATTTGCTCAATCCATTTGTTTCCCCAGGAAAAAACTCTTTCAAAACTATTACCCCAATATCTAGAAATGCATATTATAGTGGAAAAAGCTTTGGTAAGTCAAACCATCTCCTCCTCCCCTCCATTCCTCTATCTTCAATCCTGTCTCTTTTTTTCTCTCTCACTCTTTCTTTCTTTAAACTTAATGAAATTTTTCTCAATTTCAAAGCACAAAATTAAAAATTTGGAATTGTTTTATTATTTCCAAATAAAGATGCTTTGTTTTAGGTATTAATTATTACTAAAAGCTAAAACTAGCCTAGAATGTGTTACACTGTCTATTCCATGCTTCATCCCCAGCTCAGCCCAGTATCTCTTTGACCCCATTTTCTAACAGTCTTGCCTTGCTGTAGCCTCTTTGGTCTTATGTTTTCTTTGAACATAGCAGGTATTTACGATCTGACACATTTACTTAATACTTTTTCAACTTTATTTCAAATAGTTGTAATATGTAATTGTATATATTTAAAGTGTACATGATGATTTGATATACACATATATTGTGGAATAATTACCAAGATCAATATAATAAACCCATCTATCACCTCACATAGTTAACTCTTTTTCTTTCTTTCTTTACTTTCTTTCTTCCTTTCTTTCTTTCTTTCTTTCTTTCTTTCTTTCTTTCTTTCTTTCTTTCTTCCTCCTTCCTCCCTCCCTCCTTCCCTCCCTCCCTTCCTTCCTCCTTTTTGTGTGTGTGTCTTTGTATGTGTATGGTGAGAACACTTAAGACCTACTCTCAGCCCAGCCAGTGTGTCCCAGTGGTTGAGTATTGACCCATCAATCAAGAGGTCACCAGTTCAATTCCAGGTCAGGGCATATGCCTTGGTTGTGGGCTTGATCCCCAGTAGAGGCGTGCAGGAGGCATCCGATCAATTTTTCTCTCTCATCGATGTTTCTGTCTCTCTAAAATCAATAAAAACATATTTTAAAAAAAGATCTACTCTCAGTTCCTTTCAAGTATATAGTACCATATAATTAACTCTAGACACTATTCCATACATTAGAACCTCACAATTTATTCTTCTTATAATTGAAATTTTGTATTCTTTGATCTACAAATACACTTTTTGTTTGTAGTTACATAAGTTTTGATATGGCATTTCCATCAATATATATGTGTTTATATTTTTATTGAAAATTTTCTAAAAGATGCATTTTTTTTTTTTACTGAATTTGTTGGGATGACATCAGTTCACAAAACCATACAGATTTCAAGTGTACAACTTAACAAAACAACATCTGAACACTGCATTGTGCACCCTTTGCTCCAAGTAGAGTCTCTTTCCATCACGATTCCACCCCCCCTCTTTGCCTTCTCCACACCTACCACACCCCTTTCCCTCTAGCTAACATCATACTGTAGTCTGTGTCCATGGGTTATGCATATATGTTCTTTGGCTAATCCCTTCAAATTTTTTCATCCAGCTTCCCAACCCCATTCCCCCCTGATAGCTGTCAGTCTGTTCCATGTATTCATAACTCTTCTTATTTTGTCAGTTTATTTTATTAGTTTCCACATATAAGTGAGATTATATGGTATTTGTCTTTCTCTGACTGGCTTATTTCATTTAGCATAATAATCTCGAGGTCCATCCATGCTGGTGCAAAAGGTAAGGTTGTCTTTTCTTTCTTTTTCTCTTCTTTTATGGCTGAATATTATTTCATTGTGTAAATGTACCACAGTTTTTTGATCCACTCATCTCTGGATGGGCACTTGGGCTGTTTCCAGATCTTGGGTATCCTATATAATAAAGAGCTAATATGCTAATTAGACCGAACAGCAGAACGACCATCCAGAGGACCTTCCAGACAAAATCGGGGCTGCCAGGGTTGAGCCTCTTGTATGAATTTCGTGCATTGGGCCTGTAGTTGTAACTAATACTGTAATGAACATAGAGGTGAGTTATTCTTTCAAATTAGTATTTCAGTTTTGGTTTGATTTGTTTTTTTTATTTTGGGGGGGTTTTGTTTGTTTGTTTTGGATATATGCCGAGAAGTAGGATCCCTGGATCATAAGGCAAACATTTTTTTAAAAAAACTATACTGTTTTCTTAAAAATAATTTTCAAATTTGTGTGAGAAGTGTGTGTGTGTGTGTGTGTATGTGTGTGTATTGGAGTCAGGTAATTTAGAATTGTATTGGTTAAATTTAAGGTACTTGAGGATTTTCAAATTATATTTTGTTGTTTATATTTTATTTTATTTCATATGGGTAAAAGAACATGATCTGAATGATGTAAATTCTTTGAAATGCTTTGTTACTTCTTTCTGACTCAGTATATGGCTAATTTTGTTAATGTTTCATATGGATTTTCAAAAGATTTATTATATTCTGTCCTAGTTTGATGCAGTACTCTATACACATTAATGAATGAGGTATTTTACTATGTTTTCCTGTTTTTGGCCTCTGGTCCCATCAGTTATGGAAAAAGTTGTGTCAATATGTTGGATTATTGAAATAAATTATATTCTTCTTTTAAATTGTGGCAATTTTGTTTTCCATATTTTGATATGTATTATTTTATACTAATTCAGCATTGCTATTTCTTCTTCTTTATATATTCAGAATGTTGTTCTTATAAAATAAACCTTTGGAGTTAGTGATGCATTACAACGTATGATGACCTTCAGTATTGAAAAATTTCTACTACCATTTGATGATCTTGAGTATTCACAAACAGATAGTCTTAACTAAGGATTTTTCTTATTTGTGTGTTTTATACTTCACATGTACAAGGGTGGGGAAAGTAGGTTTACAATTGTTCATGTGGAAAAAGACATGCAGGTTATGATAATAATAACACAGTAATAAACTCTGTGTTTCCCATACTCACAACTATAAAATCTACTTTTGCCAACCCCCTTTATAGTACTTTCCTAATGCAGTATTTTGGTAATATAAGGAAAATATTTTGTCTAAAATACACTTAATTTTTAACTCATCAAACAGAAATATGTAATTAAATTTACATTATTTCTTTTATCAACATCTGTAAGCAATGCATCAGTTTTAATAATCATGACAATTGTGAATGAGCAAAATATACAGATTTTTTAGATTTGGTAGAATTCCGTATTTTGTATCTGTCTAATTGGCAACTTGTATGGAGATGTTAACCTTTTTCCAAATATGACTTCAAAGACCTGATGTATTCATTGAGCTCCAAAAAAGGAGTATATATCTTCTCAAGAATTTAGCATTTATGGAGAACAACTTTCCACGTTTCCTTTACATTTCATTTTATTACTTATCAAACTTTTTTGAGTCATTCAATCCACATATTTATTGCTTTCCATCATTATAATTTGTCTTTTTCCTGTAGATACATTTGAGTATTTCAATTATTTTTTAATGTTTCTTTATTTGCTCCTTTTTATTTAGTAAGCATACCACCAGAAATATGATGCCATCTGTGTCAATAGAAAGTTTCTAGCTCAAGAAATCCCTTTATAATAAGTAAGAATCTGTAAAGTCACTTCAGTACCTCTTGAGGATTTCAAGAGTGTCTTTTAAATATATAACATGGAGGGTGGTGGGAACAGATGAAAGAAGGTGAAGAGATTAGCCAAATATTGTATAGGCATAGTCCATGGACATAGACAACAGTGTGGTGATGGCCAAAGTCAGGGGTTCAGAGGGTGGGTGGAGTTAGATAAAGGGGTAGGGAATGGGGGACAAGTGTAAATAAATAAATAAGTAAAATATTTAACAAGTGAGAATGTCTTTTGAATGCCCAAGTATAGTTTTTAGTTCTTTTCTTTTATTGTAAATGTTATCTTGTTTATATTAGTATGCTTTAAATTGTTTGAAAAATTCTGTTTTTTCTTCCTGATATTATCAAGATACAATCATCATCTAAAAGTTGCTATCACTCACATTTTAAAGAAACTGTAAAAAAATGTTTTTCAGTATGATTATATGGGATCTGAAATGATGGCTGTAACACAGAAAATTATCCAAATTATTGGCCTTGTCAACACTGTAAGTTTTAACTTTCTTACATTTATAATTTTATGAAAAAATTAAGAAAAATAATTTCCATTCTATTGTATCAAATTAAAGTCTCAAAGACCTTTCATATCACAAATAACCCACTAAACGTTCTCTTTATTTTTATTAATTTTGATGTAATAATTTGTTAGTTGAATAAATATAACATACATTTTATTTCTAGATGTTTACTCAACTCAAATTGACTGTGATACTGTCCTCCTTGGAATTGTGGTCAGATAAAAACCAAATTTCTACCATCGGGGATGTTGATGAGTTATCAAAAAGATTTTTGGCATGGAAAAGGGATGATCTTATCCTACGGCCCCATGACATAACATTGTTACTTATGTAAGCATAATGTTCTACATTAATAAAATATATACATAAATAATTCTATTAATTTGATAACTAAATGCATTTATTGTTTTTTTCAACATCCCATAGGTCCCTTTGAAAACATTAAATAAAACACATCTGTTAAAATGGAGGTGATAGTGTAATTAGAAAATGATTAAATTATTTTTTAATGAATCAATTACATAACAGCATATTTTGAAGTACTTTTTATGTGAAAAGTTTTCTTTTCATATTTTTTGTGATGTCAACTATACTACAGAATATATACATGTAAGCCCTAGCTTATTAATGATGCAAAGAGTGACACTATTCTGTTAATATTACTGAAAATATGTTAACACATTTGGTGTGTACTGTTTGACAAAGAGGAACTTGTCTTTTGGTAATATATAATTTTAAAAAAATGCTTATCGTTACGAGAGGCAAGATATTTTTCTTCCACAAATTAAAAATCCTTTTTGTTTTAACTTTTAGTGGCCAAAACAATGAATACAAAATAAGGGAAACTGAGAAGAATTTGAGATAATAAAATTATCTCAATCCTAGGAGTTAGGTTAAGAAAGATAATTTGTGTTAAAATAAACTGTAGCCCTACCTGGTTTGGATTGATGGATAGAGCGTTGGCCTGTGGACTGAAGGGTCCCAGGTTTAATTCCAGCCAAGAGCACATGCCTGGGTTGTGGGCTCGATCCCCAGAAGGAGGCAGCCAATCATTGATTCTCATCATTGATATTTCTATCTCTCTCTGCCTTTCCCTTCCTCTCTAAAGTCAATAAAAATGTATTTTAAAAAATAAAGTAAATTGTAATTTGTATTGATTTGAGCATTTTGTATAATATATATTATCCACATCAAAAAGTTATATTTGAAAAATTATTTTAAATTTTATGGAAGTTTTATTTTAATAAATAATGAATAAATTTTTCTGAATAACTATTTTAATAAAAAAATCTATGTTATAATAATGTAGTTACAGGAAACATCCTAAATATATGGGAACAACGTTTTCTGGCATGATATGCAATAAAAGCTATGATGCTGATATTGCTGTGGTATGTAATATTTGTTCTTTATATTATATTTTATAAGTTTTATTATATATAGTTAAGTAGTGTATAATAATTTGATTTTTTTTCTCTGTGTGTATATTATTATTTTATTGGCACATTATTTTAATCTCAGAAAGCTTATTAAATATAGATTTCAAACATGAGAAAATATTATTAGCAAGCATTAATATATCCATTCACCAGGTAGGTATAAGGGATACTAACATTTTCATTAGATTTTCTAAGGACAAATCTTTTGATCAAATTGAAAACCTCTTGTATGCCTCCTTCAAATACAGGAAATAGCAAAAATGAATTTATGTTTACCATTTATATATATTTCATACTATTGTTACAAGTATGTCTACCCATTAATTATATATTGTTCTGAATTGTTCTTATTTTATGTAGCATTTCAAAGCTATTTCAACAGCTTTTTAAAGGACAGATACATGTTGAAACATATAACTTCACTACAATTACTTTTACTTAAAATGTTTCTTTTTATCAAGTAATGCACATGTACTTATTATAAATACAAATTGTTTTATAAGACTGAATAAAATTAAACAGTTCCTTGCATAAACTAGACCCCTTGAATCCTCTTTCTCACTTTTTTAACTTTTCCTCCTGGCACATAACTTCATGTTCATTTCTAAGTTTTATTGAAGTGCATCAGATAGAGGGAACATTGCACAAGTCATCATAGTATATAACACAGTTAGTACATAGGTACAGACATCACAGAGATCAAGAAATAAAATATTACCGACACTTCAGAAGACACCTATGAATCTCGCCTCTTTCCACGGACCTCCCTCACCAAAGAAAACCACTGTGCTGCCAGGGCAGTGTGGCTCAGTTGGTTGAGCATCTGTGTTCTGTTCTGGCTTTAACCTTCCATCAAATTCTGATACTGAGAGTTTCCTCTTTCTTTCAAGCTTAACTCTTGTAGGATAACAGGAAGCCTGTTAATTCATTTTTCTACTTTTCTAGGTGATATTCCACGTTTTCATTCACATACAGGCACATATGTACACACAATCTTTTTTCCTTTTAGATATGAGTTACTTAAATGTTAGTATAAATTTCAATTGATGTGGAAAAATTAGGGAAGTTTTAAGAATTTTGCTTGTAATCATTAAAGGGATGAGAAAGGTATCACAGTTTATCAAAATAAAATAATATGCACTGCAATCAACCTTTCTTTAATAACTTCTCATTCCTAATCGTTTTACCATGGCTTTCCCTATATCTCTAACTTCTGTTATTCCTTTTAGTGTTTGTTTGTTTGTTAATCCTCACTCAAGGATATTTTTCCATTGATTTTTAAATAGAGTCGAAGGGAGGGGGAGAGACAGAGAGAGAAACATCGATGTGAGAGAGACATCAGTGAGTTGCCTCCTGCATGTGCCCTAATCAGGGCCAGGGATTGAGCCTCAAACAGTGGTACATGCCCTTCACCAGAACTGAACCCAGGACCCTCCAGTCCACAGACCGATGCTCTATCCACGGATCCAAATTGTATAGGGCTAACTTCTGTTATTTCTTTACTTCATTCATTGTACTACAACCTTTGAATAGGTTCTCATATAAACACCCTACCCCCATTCATATTGCTGGATCATTTTCCAAGCTTTGTATCTCAGTCTAAATATCAATTCCACATATACATGTTTCTCATTACCTTAACTAAATAGTTATACTCCTTCTCAAAATTCTCTATGGAACACTTCTATTCCTTCAGAGTACTTTTCATTATCTCTTTATACTTGGAAAGTTTATTGTGAATTTCCTGTTTATTGTTTTTCTCCTCTTCTATAATACTAGTAGCTCTGTGCACAATCCGTGAGCCAATAGGTCACTGCCACCCTCCTGTAGCTTTCTGCCCACTGCTCCGCCCTCCTGTAACTCCCTCCACCCTCTCTCCCCTCCCGCCCCCCATAGCTTGCTGCCCTGCCCCCTCCTGTAGCTCTCCACAGCCTGCTGTACCTCACTGTCCCACCCTCCTGCTGATCCAAGATCTGGTCATGAGGAGCTTGGTTGTTACGCCTCAGGGCATAATAGCTAATTAGCATATTCCTTTCTTATTATATAGGATAAGCTTCAGGTGTGAGCACAGTCCTTTTTTTTAATGCACCTATAGTCCTATCTTCTATCATAGTACTTGACACGTGTGTATGTTGAATTAATTAATATTCATTAATTAGATGAATTGCTTTAATGAGAAAGATAAATTTGTTTTATATATTTTTAAAATATACTTTTATTGATTTTAGAGAGTAAGGGAAAGGAAGAGAGAGATAGAAACATCAATGATGAGAGAGAATCATTGATTAGCTGCTGCCTCCTGCATGCCCCACACTGGGGATTGAGCCTGCAACCTGGGCATATGCCCTGACCAGAATCGAACCATGACCTTCTGGTTCATAGGTCTACTCTCAACCACTGAGCCACGCTGGTTGGCCCAATGTGTTTTATATTGATTACATCAGATTTCTAAGTGGGTAAGTCTACAGAATTTGGGTATGTCAGTTTTTAAATCAGAGAACATAATATTATGTTTCTTAATTAATTAGTATGAATACTCATATCAATGACATGTCAAAATAAAGTGTTATAAAATATGCTGAAAAGAAGTTATCAAATATAAATTTTCATAAGAATAAAAGGTATTAATTTATTACCTACTTTTGTTTTCTTCTTATAAAATGGTTTTCTCTTCAATATTCTTTATTTTAGTATACAGATGCAATAACTTTGGAAGGATTTTCAGTTATTATAGCTCAATTACTTGGCCTTAAAATAGGACTAACATATAACACCAATGAGTGTTCTTGTCCAAGAGCTACATGCATAATGAACCATCAAGCAGTGTAAGCCATTTTTTATTCCTAATTTTTTTCACAGTATATATTTGTGAGGTTGTCTATAGATGTGATGAATGTTTTATTCTTTACGTTCAACTCCACATCAAAAATAGGAAAGGTCTGTTGTTCATGATGAGATATCACTGTAACAAATTTGTCAAAGTGATACAAAACTCCAGAAAGTGTTCAATCCCACTGAAGGGAATTAGAGTGTGGGAGGGGACATAATCTAATCTAATAAAAGAGAAACATGCAAATTGACTGCACCTCCAGGATGCCCCAAGCCACGCCCACCAGCCAATCAGAGTGACTATATACAAATTAACCCAACCAAGATGGTGGCCAGCAGCCACGGAGCTGGAACAAGCAGGAGGCTTGTTTGCCCCAGCGATGGAAGAAGCCAAGCTTCCAGCCTGGCCTGGCTGGCTGTGGCCTCCACTCAAGGCAACAAAGTTTCAATTATAGAAGATAAATAAATCCCAGATACCTGCTACCAGCCAGCCTCCAATGGGAGTTTGGGTGGCTGGGGGCCTTGGCCAGCCTGCAAACAGCCATCAGCCCCTCACCAAGGCTGGCCACACCCTCAGGGGGTAAGGGTCCCCCCTGGGAGGCTTGGCCAGCCTGAAAACAGACATCAGCCCCTCACCCAGACTGGCCAGGCACCCCAGCTGGGACCCCCACCCTGAAGGCGGTGTGGCCAGCCTGAAAAGAGCTCTCAGCCCCTCACCCAGGCTGGCCAGGCACCCCAGCTGGGACACCCAGCCTGAAGTGTCTGTGGCCAGCCTGCAAACAGCCATCAGCCCCTCACCCAGGCTGGCCACAGCCTCATGGGGTAAGGGTCCCCGCTGGGCAGCTTGGCCAGCCTGCAAACAGCCATCAGCCCCTCACCCAGACTGGCAAGGCACACCAACAGGGACCCCGACCCTGAAGGGGCTGTGGCCATCCTGCAAACAGACATCAGCCCCTCACCCAGGCTGGCCAGGCACTCCAGCAGGACCCCCACCCTGATCTGGGACACCCTTTAGTGCAAACCAGCCAGTCCCCACCCAGGCACCAGGCCTCTATCCTATATAATAAAAGGGTAATATGCAAATTGACCCTAACATCAGAATGACTGGGAATGACTGGTCACTATGACACACACTGACCACCAGGGGGCAGACGCTCAATGCAGTAGCTGCCTCCTGGTGGTCAGTGCGCTCCCACAGGGGAAGCTCTGCTCAGCCACAAGCCAGGCTGATGGCTGGCCAGTACAGTGGTGGTGGTGGGAGCCTCTCTTGCCTCTTCCGTAGCACTAAGGATGTCCGACTGCAGCCTAGGACTGCTCCCAGCTGGCAAGTGGACATCCCCCAAGGGCTCCCTGGCTGCCAGAGGGATGTCTGACTGCCAGCTTAGGCCCAATCCCCCGGGGAGCTGGCCTAAACCAGCAGGTAGTCATCCCCCAAGGAGTCCCAGACTGCGAGAGGGCACAGGCCAGGCTGAGGGACCTCCCCCAAGTGCACAAA
This sequence comes from Myotis yumanensis, assembly GCF_028538775.1. NCBI lineage: Eukaryota > Metazoa > Chordata > Mammalia > Chiroptera > Vespertilionidae > Myotis > Myotis yumanensis. The sequence goes on along the minus strand of NW_027223754.1, from coordinate 24,289,264 downwards.
TTTTTATGCACCAGGCCTCTAGTCTATATGTATAAAAAGCTAATATGCTAAGTATCCATCCCCCATCCCACTGGTCACTATGATGTACACTCACCACCAGGGGGCAGAATCTCAACTCAGGCTTGTGACTTGGCAAGAACGGTTCTTGGGTGACATACCCTGAAACCAGAGAGGAGTGAGCCAATTTCTTTCAGGGTCATGTGATTCCACCTTTGGCCATGGGTTATATTGTTGCTGAGGCACTGTTGGCCAGAATCTGGTTTACTGCTCACTTGCGTTTGCCTTTCACATCCTGTACAACAGCAATTCTGGGACCCCTTGGGGGTTGTTGGAGAGCTGGTTTCATCCCAATCTCCCCAGGCCAGGCCAAGGACCCCACCTGCTGGAGGGACCCCACTTGCTCCACAGATGCCGGGGAGAAGCCACGGGAGGTTGGCTCCAGGGTGTGTCTGGCCCTTCTTGCCCAGTCCTGCCCTGCTGGCCACCTTCTAATTAATTTCCTTTCAATGTGCATGAATCTGTGCACCGGGTCACTAGTTTTAGATAATGTTGTTAAGAAAGACCTCTTTAGAAAGTGACATTTGAGCAAACACCTGGTTGAAATAAGGGAGGAAGTTTTGTGTATAGAAGAGTATATCAAGTGGAGAGAAATGTAAATGATGTATGTAGGTATGGATGGATGGATAGATAATAGATTTAACTATTATACCGTATTTTTTTCTTGGGATAATACATTTTTTATGTAATTTTACAATGTTAAAGACAAGCAATGATAAATTAAAATTTAATCTTGGTTGACATTAATCTCTGCTAAGGTACAAGTTTCTCTTTTTTATATATTTTTTAAATATATTTTATTGATTTTTTACAGAGAGGAAGGGAGAGGGAAAGAGAGTTAGAAACATCGATGAGAGAGAAACATCAATCAGCTGCCTCTTGCACGCCCCCCCACTGGGGATGTGCCCGCAACCAAGGTACATGCCCTTGACCAGAATCGAACCTGGGACCCTTGAGTCCGCGGACCGACTCTCTATCCACTGAGCCAAACCGGTTAGGGCTAAGGTACAAGTTTTTCATTTGAGCTATCTTGCAATGCATGTCATTATATGTGGAGTATTGTTTATATGTGGTTTTATTAACCTGAGGAATTTCATTTTAGGGGTTCCAATGGTGTAAAGATTTTTAGCAACTGTAGCATGCATGACTATAGATATCTTGTTTCAATATTTGATGCTAAATGTCTTCAAAAATTTCCAAATTTGCAACCATTATATAAAAATCAATCAGTGTGTGGTAATGGGATTTTGGAACTTAATGAAGAATGTGACTGTGGCAGTGAAGAGGTGAGTAACAAAGATCGAAATTTCAGCACAATTTCTTGTGTTTCTAATAAGTGATTGTCTTGGTATATATGGGATTATATATGCAAATATCTACACTAATAAAATACAAACATACAAATTGACCGTACCTTCGCTACACCTTAAGCCACACCAACCAGATGATCAGAGTGACTATATGCAAATTAACCCAACCAAGATAGCGACCGGCAGCCACGGAGCTGGAGCAAGCAGGAGGCTTGGTTGCCCCAATGATGGAGGAAGCCAAGCTTCCAGCCTGGCCTGGCTGGCTGTGGCCTCCACTCAAGGCAGCAAAGTTTCAATTATAGAAGATAAATAAACCCCAGATACCTGCTTTCAGCCGGCCGTGGCCACGAAGCTGGAATGAGCAGGAGGCTTGGGTTGCCCCTGGGAATGGAGGAAGCCAAGTTTCTCTCCCTCCCACCCTGGCCAGCTCTGAGCTCCTCTCAAGGCTACAAAGTTTCAATTATAGAAGGTAAATAAATCCCAGAATAAAAAAAAAAAGAAAAGAAAAAAAAAGGAGAGGATGGGAGCTTCCGTCGCTGGGGGGGCTTGGCCAGCCTGAAAACTGTCCTCAACCTCTCACCCAGACTGACCAGGCACCCCAGTGGGGACCCCCCCACCTTAAAGGGGGTGTGGCCAGCCTGAAAACAGCCATCAGCCCCTCACCCAGGCTGGCCAGGCACCCAAGCGGGACTCCCATCCTGATCTGGGACACCCTTCAGGGCAAACCAGCCGACCCCCACCCATGCACCAGGCCTCTATCCTATATAGTAAAAGGGTAATATGCAAACTGACCCTAACAGCAGAACAACTGGGAATGACTGGTCACTATGACACACACTGACCACCAGGGAGCAGACACTCAATGCAGAAGCTGCCCTCTGATGGTCAGTGAGCTCCCACAGGGTGAGCTCTGCTCAACCACAACAAGCCAGGCTGACGGCTGCCAGTACAGTGGTGGTGGTGGGAGCCTCTCCCGCCTCCTCAGCAGCACTAAGGATGTCAGACTACAGCTTAGGCCTGCTCCCCGCTGGCAAGTGGACATCCTCCAAAGGCTCCTGGGCTGCCAGAGGGATGTCTGACTGCCAGCTTAGGCCCAATTTCCCGGGGAGCTGGCCTAAGCCAGCAGGTGGTCATCTCCCGAGGGGTCCCATACTGCAAGAGGACACAGGCCAGGCTGAGGGACCCCCCCCCTCCCCACAAGTGCACAAATTCTTGTGCACCAGGCCTTTAGTATTATATATTCAATATAGAACTGAGATATGACAATGGGGACAAATTGGATATATGAATCACTTTCTCACACCTCTTCAATTGCAAAGATAAGTCGTGGAAACCTGGTTTGCACACACTGTTCCTGATTATCCCAGCAGAGAGATTTTAAATATATAGGCTAAATAAATTCATTTTTCTACACAATTTAATGTCTAACTCATATGACCTCACTCTCTTTTTTCCCTACAAACTTTTCCTGAATTTGGTTCACATTTTTCCATCTCTTGTGGGTTGCAAGAATGTCAAAACATTATAATATTTCTGTCTTAATCATTCACAATATTCCTATATTTTCAAGTTTCTATTTGCTCACTTCTAAATATAGGTATCCAGGCTACTATAGTTCCATCAAACAAATATTCAAAGCATGCTATTTTCAACATATAGGACCACATATTTTGTCTACTTTAATATCATTAATGTATAATATTTAACAATCCCCCTCTACTTAAATATAATAAAGTTTTTCCATGATTAATCCCCACAAGTTACTTCAATTTGTGTTGACCTACAAAAATAACTGACCACCACTTGTTTACATACTATTAAACTTTTTTTTAACTATCTCTAGTCCTCCAAAATAACATGGGGATGTAGATAGGAAAAATAGTCCATATTGTAACAATCATGTATGGTGATAGAAGATTACTAGATTTATTATGGTGATCACATATGATGGTATATGTCAAATCACTATGTTGTATGACTAAAACAATTATGATAGTGTGTGTTGACTATACTTTAATAACAAATAAGTTTTAAAACATTTATATGGTTTTAAGTTAAAAAAGATAAAATCAAATTACTGTCCTGAGATTTTATACTTAATGATGAAATAAGTAAAGATGCCTAAAATGTGCTGCCAACATATTAATATTCTAACAAATAGTAAATTAGAAAAAAGTGTTTAGAATGTAATAATGCTTCAAAATTTTATAAATAAATGCATTTACATGGAAAAATAGTTTTTTAACATCATTGTAATTATGCCATTTTACCTAGCAAAAATATATATGTATTGACATATCTTGTTTTATTTATTTCATTATAGTAAAACATAACACATGGTTAATATACTAAATATATTTTTATTATATATATTGTCTACCTCTACTAATTTTATTCACAAAGATAAATTTTACTAAACAAATTACTAAAAAGGCAATAGGGGAACGTTTTCTTTTGAAAACTCACCCTTTTTCTCCCCAAAGATGTATTTCCATGTTGGCAGTTAAATTAATTACCAACTTAATTACTTACCAATTTATTAATAATTATAAATAGTTAAGTATCAAACATTTTACTAATATCACTCACTGATCAACTGCTGTTTTAGATGTTATTTATTTAGTTCTTACAGTTCGATATATGCCTTTGGATATTCCTGGCTATCATATAGTGCAAAATTGAAAAATTGAACACAGAAGAGTATTAAATAGAAGTTGAGATTAAGAAAAAAGAGCTGTTAAATGGCTGAACTAGAATAATATTTTTTCTTCTGAGATTTTAGGAATGTCAGTTTAAGAAGTGCTGTGATTATAACACATGTAAACTGAAAGGCTCAGTAAAATGTGGTTCTGGACTATGCTGTACACCAGAATGTCAGGTAAGTTTCCAATATTTATTAAAAGGGAATTGAATGTGATAATAGCAAGCTATGTTGATTGAATTAATGTAGAATTGATGAAAGAATGTCAAAGTAATTCAGTGGAATAAAATAATGCATAAATAACCACAAGCATGTAAAGAAAACTTCTGTGAAATAAAGAAGGCATCTCGGATTGGTACTGATTATTCTCTTGTGTTGAAAACACAGTTTACCATCTTCTAAATTAAGCATACAAAGAGTAGAATAATCATATACATTACTATGTCAAAAACTCAAGTCAAGAAAATTATAAAGTCAAATAAATAGTAAATTATTAATAGTGAAAATTATAACATGAATAGCAGACAAGTTTGTAGCATAGAGAATATGCAAAGAATGCTCACATATTGATAACTAAAAGGCAAATCACAGAGAGAGAGAGAGAGAGAGAGGCAAATAGAGGGCCCAGGCAATTTACAACAATGTAAATACAATTGTTTAATGTGCACATTGCTCTTTTTCAGAAACTAAGGTAAACCTAAATAAAAATAATAATGCCATATCATAAAGCAGACATCCAATAGCAATCTTAAATTTAGCAATGTCAGATATTGGCTAAGGAATGGGAACAGATATTTCTGGATATTGTTCATGGAATTTTGAATTTCTATAATTCCTTTATGAATATTTTCATATCTTTGAATAGAATATAAGTTATCAAATTAAGTGATTACCAACATTATCTCTTTTATTTATGTATCTCTTCTATAATCATACACATGTATGGAAAGCTGAGGGGAAAATATTAATTACAGGACTGTTGGCAATAGCAACTCATAAAGGCAAATTTAATATTTATTAGTATTGGAATGGTTACATAAATTACTTTATATGTGCAAGAGTTAATAAATGCAAGCTAAATACACATTCACTAATATGATATTTCAAGATATATGTTTGAATAAAAAAGTTCCATAATGTACCCTGGATAGAGCACATTATGGCTCAGTGGATAGAGCGTTGGCCTGCAGACTCAAGGGTCCCAGGTTCGATTCCGGTCAAGGGCATGTACCTTGGTTGCGGGCACATCCCCAGTAGGGGGTGTGCGGGAGGCAGCTGATCAATGTTTCTCTATCATCGATGTTTCTAACTCTCTATCCCTCTCCCTTCCTCTCTAAAAAAAAATCAATAAAATATATATATATTTTTTTTTAAAGTTCCATAATGAAAAATATTTTATAATTCCAATTCTGATAAATTATATCATAAATATTTCATATATTTTTACCCATCTTTTAAATTAAGATACAATGTCTTAAAGTTATTTTAGTGAATACTTCTAAGTTATTATTGTAAACATATTCAGTCTTGTAACTAGCACCACAATCAAGGGATGGGAGATTTCAATATCACTTTCCAAAAATCCCTGTGTCCTTTTGTAGTTAATCCATACCTTCACCCATAGAACTGTTGGCAATAATGAAATTATTATAATTAAATCTGATAACTACAGATCTGTTTTCCACATCTCTAATTTTGATTTTGCAAGAATATAACATAAATCAATCATATAATATGTGTAAATATTGTCATTAGGCATCTTCGTATAAAACATTCGAGATTTATTCACATTGTGGTGTTTATCAGTTCACTGCTCTTTTGTTGCTGAATAGTGTATATAATATGCATAACCCATGGACACAGACAATAGGGTGGTGAAGGCCTGGGGCGGGGACAGGGGCAAGCTAGACAAGGTCAATGGGGGAAAAAGAGGATATATGTAATACTTTCACCAATAAATATTTTAAAACATTTAAAAAAATTTTTAAAAAAGAAAATAGAATCAGTCCGGAGTGTCTATGGTAGGACCTAAGGCTATGGAAGTCTTGTACATATTCGTAAGACTATACGAGAACAAACTCTCTAGGAAGAACTCTATGCTCATTATAAAGCTCTATGGTTTTAACTTTCCCTTAACTTCCTCTTCCTTTGGATAAATACCTCTCCAATTTGTCTTACTGGATAAAGTGTGTGCACCTGGCTTGTCATGTCTGCAGGTGCTGGGTTGCAATCCATTCTCTTTCCCAAATAAATCCTTTTTTGGTGACAAAACACCTAGTAGATATTAATTTTCTGTCATCACCTCTCAAAGTAGAACACAAAGCAGTTTGCAAAGTATCCTTTTGAGACAGTCACTGTACCTACCATTTCCTTCTGAGAGCTAACTGCCTTGGTTACCTAACTCTGTGACTCCCTCAAGTATCATTGATCAGGCATATTTAACCTGATAAAACTCTCCAGTAAATAATTGAAGATAGGCATTTACAGATCATGATATTCTTTTTCTGTTTTCTCCTAGATATCAGCAGCAGGCACTCCATGTAGAAAGAGTGCCGATCAAGAGTGTGATTTTACAGAGTACTGCAATGGAACTTACAGTGACTGTGTTCCTGACACTTACGCATGGAATGGCCACGTGTGCGGTTTGGGAACTGCATTTTGCTATAAGGGACGATGCCAAACGACTGATTATCAGTGTGCCAACATATTTGGAAAAGGTGTTGCTCTTTCTTGTATATATATTTTACTTCAAAATTGGATCCCTCTATAAGATAAAATACATGTCACATAACTCAAGAAGTGGAAAAGCCTGAATCACAATCTCAGTAAAAACTAAATTTGAATTAAAGAAGGTTATTTTTTGTAGAAATGTTTGAGGTTTTCCCAGGATAGTATTGTACTATTTTTTTTCACAGTTTGACTTTTGTATTTGGTAATTAACTACCAGGGTAAAAATTGTGTTTACAACTACTAATTTACATGGAGCTTAGAATGGCAAGTCAGTACATCTTGAATTTTTACTACAATAAGGACATACTCCTACTTTAATAAATAAATAAATATCCGACCCAGAAATGAGTTAGTTGACATTTGACATATTTTTAGTTCTAATTAAAATAAAGATGTTTAGGTAAGATTTAGCCTTTCGTGTGTGTTTACTCCTCCTATATATGCTCTGATCTCCACAAAACTTACCCAAATAGGTCAAAATTTTGATCTTGTGATGCAGTTCGTTCCTATTTTATTCATTAATTTGGTTCCTATCTAGAGCAAGCATTTTTCTTTCTTTTTTTAATTACATTTAGTGGAGTGACTTGGTTAATAAAACTATACAGTTTTAAGTGCACAACTCAAAAAAACACCATCTATATACTGCATTGTGTGCTCACCACCCAAAGTCAAGTCTCTTTCCATTCCTCCCTTTTGTCTTCTTTCACATTCCCCCACTTTCCTTTTCCTGTGGTCAGCATTGTTTCTTGTTCTTATTTTACCAAAAACTATATGATAGAAGGTTGTTCTAAATCAGTCTAATATATGAGTTATATGAATTAACAAATAGTTTAAATTTTGCTTTAAGTTAATTTATACCTTTAAAGTTATTATAGATGTTTAATTAATCATATTTTTCCACTAAAAATATATATACTGAATGTGTATGTGCAGAGAGTTGGTAATTTTCAACAAGAGGAACATAGTCACAATGTTAATGTACTCAGGGAGCTTATGATGAAGAGATAAAGACAGTGCATATGTAAACACAAAACAATATAAAAATTCTTTCGCTAAGCGTAGTTTAAAGTTTAAATAAAAAAAAGAACACTAAAAGAAAAGTAAGGTGTAGTGGACAAGGAACATACTTCCAGTTGTCATTATTCTTCAGCTGTCTCCTTAATCCTTCAGAATTGTCTCAACTGCACAGACACACCTCACCCACCTTCCCAGAGAAACACATATCCAGGCCTAGTCATTTTGGCCCAATCAGGCACAAATGAGGCCCAGTTCACATACTAACATGCTACTTATGCTCCAGAGCTACACATGGGGTTAGTCAACTACCCCAAGAGGATGACTGACATCAGTATGTATTACAAGATTTTTAAAAACAGCAACAAAAAACAGCCTGGCTGGCATGGCTCAGTGGTTGAGTGTCAATCTATGAACCAGGAGTTCACCAGTTTGATTCCCGGTCAAGGCACATGCCCAGGTTGCAGCCTTGATTCCCAGTAGGGGGGCATGCAGGAGGCAACCAATTAATGATTCTCTCTCATCATTGATGTTTCTATCTCTCTTTCCCTCTCCTTCCTCTTTCTGAAATCAATAAAAATAAATTAAAACAACAACAACACAAGGCCAGATAGTAGTGTTTGACTGCTAGAAATAAGATAGATAAAACCCTATATAATACAAGGCTAATATGCAAATCGACCAAACTGCTGAATGACCAGTCGCTATTATGCACACTGACCACCAGGGGGCAGACACTCAACGCAGGAGCTGTCCCCTGGTGGTCAGTGTGCTCCCACAGGGGGAGCACCCCTCAGCCAGAAGCCAGGCTCATGGCTGGTGAGCACAGTGGCGGTGGCAGGAGCCTCTCCTGCCTCCGCAGCAACAGTAAGAATGTCCGACTTCAGGCTTAGGCCCACTCCCCTGGGGGAACGGGCTTACGCCGGCAGCCAGACATCCCCCGAGGGCTCCTGGATTGCGAGAGGGTGCAGGCCGGGCTGAAGGCCCCTGCACAAATTTCATGCACCAGGCCTCTAGTTATTTTAACAAGGAAGAACAGAATAGTGGACATATACCTGGTCTATAGATAGTCAGGAAGATACTTCATACAATATGATTTCTATTCTATGTGTTCTGTGGGCAACCAACAATAATAATATCCAGTTTGTAGCATCAAAGGAAATAAAAGATAGATGATTAGGTGACTGAAGAGAGTTACTTTAATTAATGTGATAATCTTATGTCCAAATTCTAAAGCTAAGACAATTTCCAGAACCAAAACTCATTGACTTAAGGGGGGTTAAGGGCCCCAAAGGAAAACTCTGCAACACCTTAGACAATATTCATGTTAACAATGCCCCTAGTGTATCCACAAATGACCTACAATTATTTAATTGGCTTATCTGTTCACTGGGGAAAGAGAAATACCCAAACATTTTGGAAACTGGTGGACAAAAAGTCTGAATTAATGTGGGTACCCAGAAACTCAGTGTCATCATGGTCTCTCTGTGATAGTGAGGACTTATAGGGGTCAGGAAATAGAGTTCTTAGCAAGTTTCAGTTTACATTGGTTCTACTAGCCCCACAAATTAATTTGGTAATTACTTCTCAGTTCTAGAATTTTGTAGGAGAAAGCCTCTGTAACTGTCCTTTTTCAGAAATTAGTGCTACCTTCAAAGATTTAAAGGATGCAGAGTTGATTGGCTATATAATATATACATTTAATTACTCAATCTGATCCTTGCATAAACCAGATAGTCCTTGAAAGATAATAGTAATCTACTAAAAATGCAGTAAAGTGGTAGATTAAGTAATGGTATCCACTGTGCCAGGTGTGATATCATGCTAGCACAGATTAGCATGGCCTTAGATATGTGGTATTAGGATAGTCATTGACTTTGCAAATATATTCTTATCTATGCCAATTTGAAAAGAGAATTAGAAAAAGTTTGCTTGCAATAGATAATAGTATTAATTTTGAGTTTTGCTCCAGGGCAATGTTTATTCAGCCATAATGTAATTGAAGACATTTGGACATCCCAGAAAGCATCACATTGATCCAGTCCAAGAACGATTTTGTTCTAATCTTGCTAAATAAGCAAAGTATAACTAGAATGTGGGTGGTCTAAGACATGTGCTACAAAGAGCAGTAAGTTAACCCTGGAAATATTCAGGAACAGTCATATCAGTAAAATTTTCAGGAGTCCAGTTTCAGAAGCATGATTTGACATCCCCTACAAAGTAGAAGACAAACTGCATCTTGTATGTATATGACAATGGAAGAAGTACAAATCCTTTGTTTCTTGGGGAAAATCTGGGAGTTAAAATTCCTTTTCAATTGTATGGTGCTGTGCCACAGGTTTTTGCTTATAAGTAACATGTTTCAAATCTCTCATTTCATTAAGCAGAGAAATTATCAAGTCTGATACCCTTTGGGCAAAGAAGTATGCATGACCACAGGGAAGGAAAGCAATTTGTTTTTAACAACAATATAATTTACTACAATAGATATAATCTTTTTGCTTTCTATTAGGTAAAACATTTGACAAGGTAAATATAGGTGGGAAAGTATAATCAAGATCATGATATTTTGATTATTCAATAAGCAATCCATTAGCTTTTTATTGACAAAATTTTTAAATTGGATTAAAAATAATAACCAATGTGTTTGCATTTTAAGGTGCTGAAGGTGCTCCATTTGCCTGTTTTGAAGAAATTAATTCTTTTCGTGGTAGATTTGGAAACTGTGGTTTTAAAAATTCACAACCATTACCTTGTGAACCAAAGTATGTATATAAAAATGATTGTCTCATAAAATTCTGTATTTCTTGTCAAGAGACACGAATAATAATGGACAGTAAATCATATGGCAGGAGAATATTTTGAAACAACATTATATGTATTTTCCTTCTATATAATTCAGTTTTCTACTCCCCTAATCTTTTCTCTGATACTGTTCAATTAATGAGTCTAGATTAAAAGAAAGCTGAAGCTTTTTATCAGAGGAAGGAAGTGGATGCAAACTGCCAAAAACAAAAACAAACAAAAAACAGGAATTGATGCTAAATGTTGAGAATTAAAATGGAATTTTTATTAAGTCAATGCATGATAGTGGTCATAAAGCAAGTGCTTTGACTCAAAATACATGATTATATGAACAATAGCTTCTTTGTTTTCACAATACTGATATATAAAATATGGCAGTACCTATGAATAGCTGAATATGTAGTTCTGGAATAAGCTATAGAATAAAAGGAATTATGAAATCCAATAAAGAAAGTGCCTACCCCACAACAACACTTCCTGAATTTCATAGGAGTATTAAAAATAAAAGAATCACAAAATTAGTAACAGACAAGAGGTTGACCAAGCTGAGTAATGTAATAACTAAAATGAAATCTATATATATATAAAAGCCAAGTAACCAGAATGATGGAACAACCAGTCACTATGATGTGCACTGTGGTGGCTGCCCAGCCCCACCCCTGATTGCCCCACCACTCTGATTGGGGGTAGGGTTGGCCAGACAACCCCAGTGGCCCCTTTCCCTGGCCAGCCCAGCCCCAATCGCCCCCATCAGGGCAGGCTGGCCAGACCCCACCCATGCACTAATTCATGCATTGGGCTTCTAGTATTCAATAAAGAGGTTCAACAGAAGACTTGATCAAGCAGAAGAAGGGGTTAATGAACTAGGAGTCAGGAGAGTAAAATTCAAACAATCAGGAAGAGAAAGAGAGGGAGAGGGAGAAAGAGAGGGAGAGAGAGAGAGAGAGAGAGAGAGAGAGAAGAAGAAGAGAAGAAGAAGAAGAAGAAGAAGAAGAAGAAGAAGAAGAAGAAGAAGAAGAAGAAGAGAAAATGAAAGGAGACAAGAGGAAAGGAAGAAAGAGAAAGAAGAAAAGGAGGAAGTGGGGAAGGAGAGAAAGAGAATAGAAAGAAGAGAAAGAAAGAAAGAAAGAAAGAAAGAAAGAAAGAAAGAAAGAAAGAAAGAAAGAAAGAAAGAAAGAAAGAAAGAGGGAGGGAGGGAGGGAGGGAGGGAGGAAGGAAGGAAGGAAGGAAGGAAGGAAGGAAGGAAGGAAGGAAGGAAGGAAGGAAGGAAGAAAGAAAGAAAGAAAGAAAGAAAGAAGAAAGGAAGAAAGAAGAGAGAAAGGAAAGAACGAAGGAAAGAAAGAAGAAAGAAAGGTGAAGAGTGAAGATAGCTTAAGGAACTTATAGGACACCATCAATAAGAGCACAATACTCATTATAAGGGTACCAGAAGAAGAAAGAGAACAGGACAGAAAGCTTATCAAAGAAATCATTACTAAAAGCATTAACATTCCTAACCTGGGGATAATAATTCCCAGGAATACTAGAGAAACCAAATAAGAGGAATTCAAAGTCACCCACATAAAGACACATTAAAATTAAAATTTTAAGCGTTCAAAATGAAAAGAGGATCATAAGATCAGCAAGACCACACACATAAGACAATCATATTTTTAAGTAGACACTTTGAAGAGAAAAAAGGTGCTCAACAAATCATCTGGAAAATGCAGATCAACCACAAATGAGATATCAGTTCACATTTGTTAGAATGGATATTATAAAAAAGACATTAGATAACAAATACTAGCAAGAATGTGGAGAAAAGAGAATCCCTGTATACTGCTTGTGGAAATGTAAATTGGTATAGCCTCTATAAAAACAAATAAAAGTTTGCTGAGGAAATTGAAATAAAACTAACAGCAATTGATCCAGCAATTCCACTTCTAGCTATATACCAAAAGAAAATGAAATAAGTATTTTGAAGATATTTTATTGCAGCTTTATTCACAATAGCCACAGTATGAAAACAATCTAAGTGTCCATTAATGGATGAATGGATAAAAAAATATTGGTATCTTTCTAATGAAATATTACTCAGCTTGTAAAAAGAAGAAAATCATGTGATTTGTGGCAACATAGATGAACCAGGGAGCAGTATTCTTAGTGAAATAGCCAAACAGAGAAAGACAAATACCGGTTAGTATCACTTACATGTGGAATCTTAAAAAGAATAAGTCAAATGCATAGACACAGAGAATAGAAAAGTGGTTGCCAAAGGGAAATAGAAAGAGGTTGGTAAAATGATGCAAATGTTCAGCTATCCAATGAATAAGGTCTGATGATCTAATGTACAACATTGTGACTATAATTGACAACACTGTATGTTATATATTAGAAATTTGCTAAGAGAATAGAAAAATATTCTCTCTCTCACACACACACGCACAAACAGGATAAAATGTAAAGTGATGAATGTGTTAATTAACTAGATGTGTGCTATTCTTTCACAATGTATACCCATATCAAATCATCACTTTTTACACTTTAATAACACTCTTATAATTTTGTCAACTATCTATAATAATAAGAGCATAATATGCTAATTAGACTGGACAGCCAAACAACCCTCCAGACGACCTTCTGGACGAAGCCGGGGCTGTGGGGGCTGGGACCCTTGCATGAATTTCATGCATCGGGCCTCTAATACCTCAATAAAGCTGGAAAAAAATAGTAGCAAATATGTTATAGAGGTCTACTATCAACATAGTTTCTGTGGCTAAAACTATGGTATTCTCTACTTAAAATTTGCTATGCAGGTAGATCTTATGTTGAATGTTCTTACAACAAAAATAATAATTGTTATAATACAAAGGGTGGAGGAGACTTTGGAAAGTGATTGATATGTTTATGTTCCTGATGGTACTGATGGCTTCACAGTGTGTACTTGACCCCAAACTCATCAAGTTGTATACAGTAAGTGTGCACAGCTTTTTAGAGATCAGTTATACCAAAACGTGGCTTCAAAATAGAAACAGAGCCCAATTCAAAAACTAAGAGAGGAGAACAGAATATAAAAACACACAGATAAGGTCAAGTGATCCAAGGAGAAGCAGGACTTTCTTTTAACCTCCAAGACACAGTCAGGAAAAATTGTTGAATTCTTAGGTAGGAACCACACTCAACGTGGTTAAAAACGACGTGGTTCCTTTGTGGAGATTTTTGAAGATTATAAATGTCTGGAGAAGGTGGCTAGCTGGATGGGACTAAGATAGCATTCACCTGTCACCACATAAATTTACTATATATTAAGTATGGCATGTAGAGAATGCAGAATTTTCCAAATACCTTGGCACAAGAAGAAGAATGGATTGAAAGAGAAGGTCTGGAATCATAAAGTGAGTGCTGATGAGGGGAAATCTCATGAGGAGGCCCTGTATAATCTCGGAAAGACAAGGAATAATCAGCCATACCTGTATTAGATAACAATACAGAACACCAGTCATCAGGCAGATCTGCTACACTACAGTGGATGCCAACAAAGACGGGAGATGGTGGTTGCCGGGGTTCTTGTCCCAGCATCAAGAAGGGTTCAGGAATCTGGAGGAGGCTGTGCATGGATGTTAAATAAGAGTCCAGAGACTAATAAAGAGTCTGGAGACAAGATATAATTTTGAAAGGCATTTGGGGGTCAGAGGAGCTTAGCTAAAGGAGCTAAGTTCTAAGGTCTCAAGTCTAAGATCTCCTAAGTCTTCCCATCCCCAGGACCCCATGCTTTTTATTAACACAACTTGTCCTGAGGCCAGGCAGAGATATACACTTCAAAGGGTATACGGAAACATTGTCAGAATGGGGGAATTAGCCTACGGCTGTTCAGGTGTTTGGCCAATAGGAGGCAATAACATGTAGATTAAGATGCCTTTTAGATGTCTGGCCTTCCAGCAATAAATTTAATACATCTTATTTAGGTTTGGGGAAATGCCTTCAGCCATTGCCAGATGCAGCCCTGCTGTCATGCTGGAATTGGTCTCCTGCAGGTGGTAAACCATACTTCTCTCTCCTGCGTGACCAGGGTCATGTGTACTGCCCGGGGCCTAAGATTACCTATGAAAGAAGGAAAAAGCAAGGTGGAAGGTACCATAAAATTTAGCAAGCATGACTTATCTGGACTTCATCTGAGCTGATGATAGTACATGACTTTTCCTGAAATAAAATCACTAGAAGAGACTGGAATTCAATAGCATAATTTATCTGCTCTAAGTGGATTGTGATCCCTTTTCAGAAGAAAAAGCAGTACTAAGAATTCAACCACAAATGCAAAATTTGATTGAGTGGACTTTGGAGAAAGAGTTTGTGTACCTCATAGCCACCCTGGAAAGAGACCTGCCATTCAAAGATGGTTTAAGATGTAATTCCTAGAAACAGAATGGAGCCACAATTAAAATACATAAATATCTAGATCTGAGAAACTAGAAAAATTATGTGGTAGGGAGAGAAGCTTGGGAAGAGATTTAGGTTTTGGCTCCCAATCTCATTTCAATCTTCACTTAATAATGTCGTTAAGCTAATTTCTGCAATATTAAAGAATCCAAAATGATCTTTTAAGACAAATGAATTAATTCCCTAAGTGGATAAATTTCCTAAGAGGAGACTTTTGGAAAAATAATCATGAAATGTTCAACAGACCATATCAATACCTAAGAAATTGTTGTTTCCATTAAGGATGAGAGTTGATAGAGCTGAGTGATTCCAAGAGCAAGAAATAACATAGATTATTTCCAGGCCACAGACTAGAAATTTTATAAGCCTCTTAGAGAAGCCAATGTTCTATCCAATGATAGATTATAAATGGCAAAATAAACTGTTTATGGGACAGCCTTTGGTGTACGATGGTATAAAGGAGATTTAAACATTTCTTAATTCTCAAGAGAGGAGTACAGAACTATTGAAAGTATCAACATGTTGGAATAATCTTGAGATAAAAATAAAAAGTCTGTATAAAACAGAGCTGCCCTGAGTAAAGATCATAATCAGAGGAGGCTTTAATGATATACAAAGAGTAAATAAAGGCAATCAGCCACTCGTAGAAAATCTTGAGTAACAAATGACCAGACTGGTCAAGCTACAGCAAAGTGAGGACAGGTGATGAATTTCCCCCAAAAATGTAATAAAATATGATGATTGCTCTAATACAACTGGAGGCTAGACAACAAATTTTATTTCTGAAATAGGAAATGACATCACGTCTATACATTTGAGCTGTGTGTACTTTTCAATTCTGCTGCAATGCTAATTAATTAAATTGCATTCAGTTCTGCAACAAAGATGTTACTTTGACTTATTTTTTCTGGCTTTATACCATCAATTAAATAACATTTATGCTACTACCCATGTAATATCACACTTATTTGGGATTTGGTATCATTAAAAGAAGACACCATGAGAAATTTTCTGCTTTTCATTTCTAGGGATGTTCTCTGTGGAAAATTAGCTTGTGTTTGGCCACAGAAAAATACTTATAAAAATAATATTCAATCTGCAATTTATTCATATACTCAAGGGCATGTATGCTTATCCATCCCTACTGGATTATCAGTGAGATCAGATGGAAGAGATTATGGCTATGTAGCTGATGGTACTGTGTGTGGCACACAAATGGTAACAAAACATGTTTGTGTATTTTAGCTTTAATAAAGTATGTAATTATCTGATACTATATTCAATGATGACTATCACAATTATACTGAATGAATTGCAACCTGGTACTGTCACTTATTTCCCATATGATATTGAAAAGGTAACCAGACTAAATCTCAGTTATCCAATAACTCTTGTTCAGTTAACCTGTCATCAGTCCTTATTTGAGGAAATATGTATGTGTTTTAAGCATAAGATTGCACTGACAGGTGATTATGTTTTAGATCTTTGAATTCTAACAGCGTTAAAGCATAAAATTATAATCCTGAGTTTCCAATTTTCCCTGCTTCACAAAGAAACATAATTGAGCTTTCATATTTCTTAAATCATCTTCTTATGTATTTGACCAAAATGTAAATATGAGAGGATTGGAAGAAGCAAACAAGAAGCCTGTTCTGGAAAAGCTCTGTTACAGTGATAATGTACAAGCTTATGTATGCATGCATCTGTACATACATATGAGCATTTACACATGCATCTGTACATACATAGGTGCATTTACACATGCATCTGTACGTACAGAAGAGCATAAAATAAAGGGAGAACAAAAGTGGTTCAGAGGCTTACTTAGCCTGAAAGTATGAGGGCACACATTTCAGAAAACATAAGGCCTCTGAGATTTAAAGAAATTGTAAATCAGTATGTTGCATGTAAATGGCATTCCACACTTGCTGAATTAAAAATAAAATGAAACCTTGACATGGTGAATCAATTAGCTAATTCTTATATCAGGGCTCAGCAACCCTATCCCCTTGGAAAACTTGTTTGCTGTAGTAAGCAGCTCCTTTTTTATGTTTTATTGGGTTGACACTGGTTTATAAGATTATATAGGTTTCAATGGTACATTTTTATGATGCAGATGATCTTCCATCACCATATATTGGCCCCCTTTACCCTTTGCTACTACCCCACCCCCTGGTAACCTCCATACTGATGTCTGTGAGTTTTTGTTTGCTTTTCTTGTGTGTTCATTTGTTGCTTTTAATTTTTTATACCACATAAGAGTGAAATCATATGGTTCTTAACTTTTTCTGACTGACTTATTTCTGTAGGCAGCTTCTAACATGGCCCTAATGATCCCACTTCCTGGTGTTCATTCCCTGTGTACTTTTAGGGAAATCAAAAGAAAATAAACTAGTAGGATAATTAATAAAATAAGATAAATGAGGCAGAGTCACATGTTCGCATACTAATTACCTGGATTAACCACTTAGACATAACAGGGATTTTATAATGGATACAAATTAACTTAAAATATTTATCTTGCCAGATAAGTCTGATCACTATTATAACAAAGACTCATGATAATTTATAATCCAAAATATTAATTCATGTTTGAAAGCCAAAGTTAATAAATTTTCTTCCAATTTTTGAGGGGCAAATCATTAACATTAACCTAACCTATTATTTATAACACAACATTAATAATTGTAAAAGCCAAAACCAAAATTACATGACATCATCACATCAGCCATGTTAAAGCAAACACCCTCATATTTTTTCCTTAAATTTAATATTGTTTAGAATTTTGTATTGGTATGCCAGTATCATTGTACTAGAATCAGATATGGAATAAAAAATCTCAACTTGAGCATGTATTATGCATAGATAACAATTTTTTTCCATATCAAATTTTCAAATAATTACAAAATACTATGTTTGGATTTTTTTTTTCAGTATTGTGAAAATAAAACCTGCTGAGAAATTGATTTAAAGAAATCTAACTGTAATGCCACTACAAAATGCAAAGGGAATGGGGTAAGTGACTTCTTTTTGTAGTTCTAAACTGCATGTTATTTTTCTGGATAATTCAAAGTAAAAAATATATCCTACTTGAGAGAATTGAGAGTCTACATTACTTTTAAACTGAGCTTGCCTAGAACTAGCTAACTAACATAAAGAAAATCAGCTAAGAAAATTCAAACACTATTAAACTAATTATACACCAATTGTGTATTGAATTTATTGTAAGCACCCTCAACTTATAAATTAGTATCATGTTTAAATTAAAAACATTTATTCTTTCTTAATGCAAATAAATGCATATTTTATATTGTTAACATATTTTGTTCATCCTCATATTCTTCATAACTAAAATTTATGGCTGTATATTATTTTACAGCAAGTATACTTAAAAAGCATGTTGCCATATTAAAGAATTTTTTGTTTTTTATGAAGAGGTTTCTAATAGGAAATATACTTTCATGTAAAAACTTTTTATGTCTTCTCAACTGCTTTATCTATGTTAATCTGGTAATACAAATTTGTCATTATTTCATATTTAATTTTATTTTCACTTCTTAAAATTTATAATTTTGGTCTTTTGTATGTAGTCAACAATATATGAATGATCCCATATTTATCAAATTTGTCAATATTCAACTTATAAATTTAAAAGTGATTGATTCAGAAGATATAAAAATGCCACTATATTGTCTTCAATTTTTTTTATGGGCTATTAACAAAGAGGATAGCTATATTTTGTGTGTGTGTGTGTGTGTGTGTATTTAATCTTACTGGTTATCTTTTTTTCTTTTTATTGTTTATTTTGAGGTAATTATATGTACACAGGATACTGCAAAGATATAAGTATAAAGATGTGCCATGTGCCTTTCTCCTAGTTTCCCCCAATGGTTACATCTTAATTATAGTACAATATCAAAACTATGAAATTAACATGAGTATAGTGTGTTCACATAGTTCCATGCCCCTGTTATCACAAGTGTAGAGTGTATAATGACCACTGCAATACAGATACAGAGCTATACCATCATTACAAAATTATCATTCTACCTCTTTATAGTCACACCAACTCTTCCTCCCTGCGCCCCCAATGCTTGACAACCACTAATATATTCTCCTGTCCTATAATTTTTGTCATTTCTAGACTGTCATATAAGTTGAATCATATATAAATTACATATATATATATATATATATATATATATATATATATAGTAACCCAAAACAAAACATAGTTTTACTGATTTCAGAGAGGAAGGGAGAGGGGAAGAGAGATAAAAACATCAATGATGAGAATCACTGATCAGCTGCCTCCTTCCTGCATGCCCCCTACTGGGGATCAAGCCCACAACCCAGGCATGCACCCTGACCAGGTATCTAACTGTGATCTATTGGTTTATAGGTCAATGCTCAACCATTGAGCAACACTGGTCAAGCTATTTTTTTTTTATGTTTTGTTTTTCTATAGTTAAAATTGTTGGCCTGATCTTTTACTTTCCTTTGTTCAATGATCTGTTATCAGGCTCAGCTTTAATATCTGTCATAAAATCTCAAAACAAAGATATAGATTATAGATTATTTGTTTTATAGGGTATAAATTTTTCTTAATTTATCACTATTTAAGCTCAATTTTTATATTAGACTTTTTGAATGTATTTTTTCTTTTGATAAAGTTTTTTACTGTGAAATAAGACATATAAGAAATAAATTAAGATAACATGTCTATATTTTTTATTTTTCTACATGTTATATTTCACAATTAAAATGTTTTAAAAAGAAAACTATTTAAAAGTAATGAAAATGTCAAATAAAATTTAACTGAATCTAGGGGAAGCAGTGTTTAAATCTCAATGAATCTCAACAACTCTATTATTTACACAAAATTCATGCACAGAGGGGAAGGTGTCCCTCAGCCTGGCCTGCACCCGCTCCAATCTGGGACTCCTTGGGGGATGTCCGATTGCCGGTTTAGGCTGATTGGGCCTAAACTGGCAGTCAGACATCCCTCTCACAATCCAGGACTGCTGGCACCTAACCGCTCTTCTGCCTGCCAGACTGATCACCCCCTAACCGCATCCCTGCCAGCCTGATTTACACCTAACTGCTCCCATGCCAGCCTGATCACCCCCAACTGCCCTCCCCTGCCAGCCCAATCATCCCCACTGCCCTTCCCTGCTGGCCTGGTCCCCCACAACTGCCCTTTCTTGCCAGCCTGGTCCCCCACAACTGCCGTCCCCTGCAGGCCTGATTACCCCCCACTTCCCCCCACTGCTGGCCCAATTGCCCACAACTGCCCTCCCCTGCAGGCCTGTTCGCCCCCAACTGCCCCCATCCCCTGATGGCCTGATTGCCCACAACTGCCCTTCCCTGCTGGCCATCTGTGGCAGCCATCTTGTGGTGACCATCTTGTGACAACGTCACAGGAGGGCATTGCAGGAGGGCGTGACGCCACCTAGGCTTTTATTATATAGGATTACAATTCAATTTTATGAGCATGTAGTTATTCAGAAATTTCATTAATTGTGATATGTTGGCAGTTAATTAGTGTTGTTCATTTTTCATTCATGAAATACCTTTTTCATTACCAAAACTATATTTTTACTCCTGCTGAAAATTCAACACTTAGGAGTGGTTAGAGCATCTGCCTTCAAGCCAAAGGACCCTGAGTTTGATTCCCAGTCAAGGGCACGTTCCTGGGTTGCAGGTTCAATCATGCATGCAGAAGGCAACCAATTGATGTGTCTCTCACATCAATGTTTCTCTCTCTCTCTCCCTCTCCCTCCCTTTTATTCTCTCTGGAAATCAATGGGGGAAAATATCCTAAGTTGAGGATTAAAAAACAAAACTAACTATATTTTCAGAGACGTTTTAGGTTCATAGCAAAATTGAGGGGGAAGTAACAGAGATTTTACATAAATCTCTTGGTCCCACACATGCATTGCTCCCCCTGTTATAAACATTATACAGTAAAGTGTTGCATTTGTTGCAACTGATGAGCCTACATTGACACAACATAATCACCTAAAGTCCATAGTTTACATTACAGTTCACCTTTTGTATTGAATATCCTATGAGTTTGGACAACTGTTTAATTACATGTGCCTATCACTATGGTATCATCAGATTATTTTCACTAAAATTTTTCCATGCTCCCCCTTTTTATACCTCCCCTACGTTAATCTATGGCAGCGACTAATCTTTTCACTGTCTTCACAATTTTATCTTTTCTGGAATGTCATTTAGTTGGAAACATTTGGTATATGGCCTTTTCAGAGTGGCTTCTTTCAATGAACAGTATGCACCTGTTTCTTTATGTCTTTTCATGGCTCAATAGCTCATTTTTACCATGGTTTAACCAGGCAAACTTTTTGACTCGAGGGCCACAATGGTTCTTAAACTGGACAGGAGGGCCAGAACAAAAGCATGGATGGAGTGTTTGTGTGAACTAATATAAATTCAAAGTAAACATCATTACATAAAAGGGTACGGTCTTTTTTTTTTTAGTTTTATTCATTTCAAATGGGCCGGATCCAGCCTGCGGGCAGTAGTTTGCCCACGGCTGGTTTAAACCATGTAAATCTATGTTGCCTAGATTTATTATGATATATTTATTCTTTCACCTATTATTTATTTCTTGCATTATCCATTTATATATTTACTTTTATTTTTAATGAATTACTATCAAGTTCCTTCCCTTATTTTTCCTTAATCAAATAAAAAAGAAATTCTAGGGTATAACTTCTTTTTTTGTTTTGTTTTGTTTTATTGTGTTTGTGTGTGTCTGTGTGTGTGTGTGTGTTGTTGTTGTTGTTGTTGTTCTTTTTTGTAACTAGTTACCTTGTAATTTTAACATTTTTTATTGTCCTTATTCTTTTATTCTTATACCAAACTTATGTAAAAGTATTTAATCCTGCACACACATTTAAGTCTTGCCCATTTTTGTACTTTTTCATACTGTTCACCTTTCACTTCTAACTTGTGTTTTGTGTAGCTACTTTGACTTTGAGATCCCTAATGGATTGTATGCATTAGCTTATTTTTAAAAATATATATTTTTATTGATTTCAGAGAGGAAGGGAGAAGGAGAAAGAGAAAGAGAGAGAGAGAGAGAGAGAGGCATAAATGATGAGATAATCATTGATTGGCTGCCTCCTGCACACCCCCTATTGGTGTTTAAGCTCACAACCCAGGCATGTGCCCTTTACTGGAATTGAACCCTTCAGTCTGCAGGCCTACACTCTATCCACTGAGCCAAACCAGCTAGGGCAGCTTTTTTTCCCCCCTAAAAATTATTAGAGATGAAATTATAATACATAGAGATTTGCTATGCTAGAAAATATGTTCTTTCTAATATGACAGTGATGGAGAACCTATGACACACGTGTCAGAGGTGACACATGAACTCAATTTTTGGTTGATTTTTCTTTGTTAAATGGCATTTAAACATATAAAATAAATACCAAAAATATAAGTCTTTGTTTTACTATGGTTGCAAATATCAAAAAATTTCTATATGTGACATGGCACCAGAGTTAAGGTTTTTCAAAATGCTGATACGCCGAGCTCAAAAGGTTCGCCATCACTGTAATATGACATTGTTTTTCTATTTAATGGGAGGGGTGGGCTGCTGGAATACTTTTTCAAAAAGTAGAAAGAAAATGTATGTGAGAGGTTATACATTTAGAGATGTTGCATATCAACAATGCAAATATTTTTGCTGCCTCAAAAAAGATGTTTCCTTTTTTATTCCAGATGAAGTTTTGGAAAGTTGCCATTAGTATTTGGAAATATGCCATTAGTATTTTAATGGGGAGTGCATTGAATCTATAGATTGCTTTGGGTAGTATGGACATTTTGATGATGTTGATTTTACCAGTCCATAAACACGGTATGTTCTTCCATCTGTTCTTCCATCTGTTTATCTCTTCCTATATTTCTTTTTTTTTTCAGTGTCCTGTAGTTTTCCACATGTAGGTCTTTTACCTCCTTAGTTAAGTTTATTCCTAGGTATCTCAATATTTTTGGTGCTATGGTAAATGAGATTGCTTTTTTAGTCTCTCTTTCTGTAAGTTCATTATTGGTCTATAGAAATGCAATAGATTTCTTGGTGTTAATTTTGTATCCTGCTACATTGCCAAATTCATCTATTAAGTCTAATGATATTTTGATGGAGTCTTTAAAGTTTTTATGTACAGTATCATGTCATCTGTGAATAAGGACAGTTTTACTTCTTCTTTTCCAATTTGGATTCCTTTATTTCTTCTTCTTGTCTGATTGCAATGGCTAGTACTTCCAGTACTATTTCAAACAGGAGTGGTGAGAGTGGGCATCCCTGTCTTGTTCCTGTTCTTAGGGGAAATGGTGTTAGTTTTTGCCCATTGAGTATGATGTTGGCTGTGGGTTTGTCATATATGGCTTTTATTATGTTGAGGTATGATCCTTCTATTCCCACCTTGCTGAGAGTTGTTTTTTTTATCAAAAATGGGTGTTGGATTTTGTCAAATGCTTTTTCTGCATTAATTGATATGACTATGTGGTTTTTTTCTCTCAATTTGTTTATGTGATGTATCACATTTATTTATTATCAGATATTTCACCATCCTTGCATCCCTGGGATAAATCCCACTTGGTCATGTTGTATGATCTTTCTGATGTACTGCTGGATCCGATTTTCTACAATTTTGTTGAGGATTTTGACATCTATGTCCATGAGGGATATTGGCCTATAATTCTCTTTCATTGTGTTGTCTCCATCTGGTTTTGATATTAGGGTCATGCTGGCTTCATAGAATGAGCTTGGAAGTGTTCCTTCCTCTTGAATTTTTTGGAATAGTATGAGGAGGATAGGTTTTAGTTCTTCCTTGAATGTTTGGTGAAACTCCTCTGTGAAGCCATCTGGCCCTGAGATTGTGTTTGCTGGAAGCTTTTTGATGACTGCTTCAATTTCTTCCATAGTTATCAGCCTATTGAGATTTTTAGATTCTTCCTGATTGAGTTTTAGAAGGTTGTATTTTTCTAGAAATATGTCCATTTCCTCCAGGTTGTCTAGTTTGTTAGAATAGAGTTGGTCATAATATTTTTTAATAATTCTTTGTATTTCTGTGGGGTCTGTTGTTATTTTGCCTCTATCGTTTCAGATTTTGTTTATTTGGGTCCTCTCTCTTTGCTTCTTGGTGAGCCTGGCTACAGGTTCATCAATCTTGTTTATACTTTCAAAGAACTAGCTCTTGGTTTCATTGATCTTTTGTGTTGTTGTTTTTTTGTGTTGTGTTGTGGGTTTTTTTTTTGGCCTCTATGTCATTCATTTCTGCTCTGCTCTTTATTATCTCCTTCTGTCTGCTCCCTCTTGGCTTTTCTTGTTGCTCTTTTTCTAATTCTTTGAGTTGTAGAGTTAGATGATTTATTACCTTTTTTTTCTTATTTTTTTTTGAGGTAGGCCTGTAGAGCTATAAACCTCCCTCTCGGGACTGTTTTCATTGTGTCCCATAGATTTTGGATTGTTGTGTTTTTATTGGAATTAGTTTCCAGGATGTTTTTATTTTTTTCTTTGATCTCTTTGATAACCCAGTCATTGTTTAATAGCAGGTTATTCAGCTTCTAAGTGTTTGAATTTTTTGGATTGTTTTTATTTGTAGTTTATTTTTAATATTATGCCATTGTGGATTGAGAAAATGCTTGATATGATTTCAATCTTCTTGAATTTTGGGATACTTTGCTTGTGACCTAATATGTGGTCTATTTATGAAAATGTCCCATGTGCACTTGAGAAGAACATATATTCCGTGGCTTTGGGCTTGGGAATGAAATGCTCTGAAGATGTTAAGTCTAGATGATCTAGTGAGTTATTTAGGATTGCTGTTTTTTTGCAGATTTTTTTGTTTAGAGCAGTGGTTCTCAACCTTCCTAATGCTGCAAACCTTTAATACAGTTTCTCATGTTGTGGTGACCCCCTACCATAAAATTATTTTTGTTGTTACTTCATAATTGTAACTTTGCTACTGTTATGAATCATAGTGTAAATATCTGATATGCAGGATGTATTTTAATTGTTACAAATTGAACATAATTAAAGCATAGTGATTAATCACAAAAAACAATATGTAATTATATATGTGTTTTCTGATGGTCTTAGGCGACCCCTGTGAAAGGGTCATTTGACCCCCAAAGGGTCGTGACTCACAGGTTGAGAACCGCTGGTCTAGAGGATTTATCCAGTGATGTCAGTGGTGAATTACAGTCCCCTACTATGATTGTATTGTTGTCGATCTCTCCCTTGATATCTTCCAGGAGACTTTTTTTTTATATATTTGGGTGCTCCTGCATTGAGTGCATATATGTTTATCAGGGTTATATCCTCTTGTTGTATCTATTCCTTTAGTATTATGAAGTGGTCTTTCTTATCTCTTGTTATGGCCTTCACTTTAAGGTCCATTTTGTCAGATATAAGTATTGCTATCCCAGCTTTTTTTTTCATTTCCATTTGCCTGAAAGATATATTTCCATGCCTTCATTTTCAGTCTGTGTGGGTCCCTTGTTCTGACTTGGGTCTCTTGTAGACAGCACATATATGGGTCATTTTTTTATCCATTCAGCCACTCAATGTCTTTTTTATTGGAGCATTTAGTCCATTTACATTTGTTATTATTGATAGATACTTGTTTGTAGCCATTTTTATTTTTTGTGCCCATGTTCCTTCTTAACTTTTTAATTCTTCTTTTTACACCAATCCCTTTAGCATTTCTTGCATTGCTGGCTGGGTGGTGATAAACTCCCTTAGCCTTTTTTTTTATCTGTGAAGCTTCTTATTTCCCCTTCAATTTTGAATGATAGCCATGCTGGATAGAGTATTCTTGGATTCAGTCCCTTGCTTTGCATCACTTTGAAAATTTCCTTCTATTCTGTTCTGGCTTGATGTGTTTCTGCTGAGAAATCATTTGATAATCTAATGAGAGATCCCTTGTATGTAACTTTCCATCTCTCTCTTGCAGCCTTTAAGATTCTGTCTTTGTCCTGAACATTTGCCATCATAATTATAATGAGTCTTGGTGTGGGTCTTTTCAGGTTCATCTTGTTTGGTACTGTCTGTGCTTATCTGACTTTTTTCTTTCCCACATCAGGGAAGTTTTCTAACATTATTTCTTCAAATAGGTTTTCTAACCCTTGTTCCTCTTCCTGTTGTTCTGGCACCCCTATTACTCGTATGTTGTTTCGTTTCATGTTGTCCCATAGCTCCCTTATGCTCTCCTCCTGTCTTTTAATTTTTTTCTCCAATTGCAGATCAGTTTGGGTGTGTTTTGCTTCCCTGTCTTGTAATTCACTAATTCAGTCCTCTGCTTCTAGTCTACTGTTGAAAACTACCATGGTGTCTTTTTTGCAGCTATATCACTCTTCATTTCTTCTTGATTCTTACATAAGTTGTTGATTTTTTCATCCATCCAGTTTATGAACCGTTTGATCCTTATTATGAATTACTTTTCTGACATATTGCATACCTCTCTATCACTTAGCTGCTTTTCTGGCAATTCCTCCTTTTCTTTCCTTTGGGCATTTCTTTGTCTACCCATTTTTGGTCTCTCTGACTGATCTAGATGTCGAGTTGTGCAGGGGCTGCTCCTTGGGTAGCAGTGGCTCCTCGGGCTGCAGTTGCTCCTCGAGCAGTCACACTAGTGGCTGCTCCTCAGTTGGCAGTGTCTCCTCTGGTGGGTTCTGTTTACAGCAGTGGTATCTCCTCTGGCTGGTGGGGGAGGCTGCTCTCACAGCTGCTGTTCCTTAGACAGGGTGGGCTAATCACATGTTAGCTGCTCCTCACATGGGGATGGACTACGTACGTGCCTGCTGCTCTTTGGATGGGTTGGCTGCATGCTGCTGATCTTCAGATGGGGTGGGCTGCTCATGAGGCCACAGCTCCTTGGACAGGGGCAGGTTGTTTGCAGGGCTGCTGCTCCTTGGATGGAGGACAGGCTGCTTGTGCAGCTGCTGCTCCTCAGGCAGGAGTGAGCTGCACATGCAGCTGCTACTCCTTGGACGGGGGTGCTGCTCCTCTCCTGGCTGCTGCTCATCCAACAAGTGTAGGCTGCATATGGCTGCTGCTCCTCAGACCTGTGTGGGCTGCTTGGGTGGCTGCTGCTCCTCGAATGGGGGCGGGCTGCTCGCAGCACTGCAGTTCCTCGAACAGGTATGGGTTGCTCACACAGCTGATGCTCCTCTGATGGGGGCAGACTGCTCATGCAGCTGCTGCTCCTTGGATGGGTGCAGGCTGCTCACACAGCTGCTGCTCCTCAGATTGGGGCAGGCTGCTCACACAACTGCTGCTCCTCAAATGGCAATAGGCTGCTTGTGTGGTTGCTGCTCCTCAGATGGGGGCAGGTTGCTTGCACAGTTGCTGCTCCTTGGACAGGTGCAGGATGTGGACTGGACGCAGCTGCTGCTCCTCGAATGGGGAGGGCTGCTTGCATGGTTGCTGCTCCTTGGATGGGCAAGTGGGCCATTCACATAGCTATTGCTCTTTGGATAGGGGTTGGCCATGTGAGGCTGCTGCTCTGAGGCCTTGGGTGGGCTGCTTGCGGGACTACTGCTCCTTGGACAGGAGCAGGCTGCTCACATGTCTGCTGCTCACATGGTTGCAGTGCTCTGGTCTAAAGCGTTGTGCTGGTCAGAGGGGAACATGCTTCAAAACTCACAGGAGCCTGTGCCTGGGGTGGCTGGAGTCTCATTGACTGTAGGACCACAGCTGAGGTATCAGGTCCCTGGCAGGGGTGGCTGTAGAGTCCCAGGTGTTATCTGAGGGCACTCTGGGTGGAGGTGAGGCTGGGCTCCCAGTTATAGCAGCTCTCCCCTTCAAAAAGGCGAGGCCTCTGAGGACAAGCTGGCCTCCTGGTACTGTTTGCAATGGTAGTAGAGACTGCCTAGTTAGGCGAGCCTGGTTAGCCTGCCTCAGAAGGTTCTGCAGGATCTAACTGTGCCACACACACACACACACACACACACACACCCCATACACAACCACACAATCCTCTTTTGCTCCCTCACTCATTCACATTCTCTCCCTCACTGCCACTACCTGTATTTGGGTCTGGCATGTTATTGACCCATTCAGGGATGGAGTTTCCTCTCCAGGTGTCTGGTTATGTGGCTCACTCTCTAGCACCTTGGCCAGATAGGATAAAATTCACCTCGACAAGACACAACACAATGGAACAAAGCACAAATGTACTTACGACATCAATAAACCAATATAAGTGACCACTTGAGCAAAGAGAATTAGGGGACAGAAAAGAGCACAAATGATATCAAAGAGAGAGAAAAAGATAAGAGAGAGAAGAAAAAGGAGAATATATATATATGGGGGAAACACCACAGAACCAATAGACAAGCCAAAAAAATACAAACACCAAACACCCAGCAAAGAAGGTGGGGGCAGAATCTGTAGAGGCTGGGCTTATATATACAGAAAATAAGGTTAAGAATTGGATGAATATGGGGAGGACCTCAATTCAGTATAGAGGAATTAGAAAGGGGATGAGTGGATAAGAATAAAGAGAATGAGAGGAAAATAATAATAATAATAATAATAATAAATGATTTCAAAAATGGTATAAAAATAGCAAATAAAAATAAGATAAAATAGAGTGATGGGAAAATAATGTGAAAAGAAATAGAAAATAAAGCAACAAACAAAAACAGGAAAACAAAGAAAAAAGAAAAAAAGAGATAACAAAATAATAATAAAAAAATTAAAAAAAATGAAAAAGTGAAGTGTCATTCCTTTGGCTGGCTTAAGAACCCTGTCTTCTGGACTGTATTATTTCTCAGTTTCCTGTTGATGGGACTGAAGGTCTCTCTTTAGACTGGTCCCTGTGGACTCTCAGGGACTATTCAGATTTGTTTTTAATCCTTTGTACAATTCAGGGTGGAATCTGGGTGTGGTTGTATTGGTTGCCCAGAGACTGGAGGGAGGGGCTATCTCTTCAGGAAAAAATGGCTGCCCAGCTCCAGGCTCAGGTATGACTCAGCACCAAACTTGCTGCCTCTTCTCCTAGACCCCCACCTCTCCCCAGATTCCACAAGTCCACACCTTCTCCTGCATCTCAGCCATGGGTAAGTGTCTGTATCTGAAAGGTCCTGTGAACTAGGTTCAGTGAAGAAAAGCACAGGCCACAGAGAGGGGAAGGACTTCGCCTCTGTGAGCTTCTCTCCTGCCGGCACTGCCCGGTCTGGTCAGCCCTTAAGGCTGCACCCTCTGAGCTCAACCTTTCCTGAATGTGGACCAAGATCTAGAATCCCCTGCCTCCAGCAGTCCTGTGGACCTTCTTTCCACAGTCAGACACTGCGCCTGTCCCCAGGGACGCAGCTTGGTGCTGTGCAGATTCCCTTTAACCTTCTGGACTCAGAGGCTGGCAGACTCTCCTGCCCAGATCCTTGATTTTACCTTTCTCCAGGGATCCTCTGCCCTTTCTGGCTACAAACTGTCTCACCAGCTGAATCTCCTTCGCCAGTTTGGCTTGGATGTTATTCATTTCAGCTGCTCATTCTATTTGCTCTGGGACAAGGCTCAGGACACGTCCATCTATTCAGCTGCCATTTTGTCTCTCCTTTGAAATCACTTTTTATATGTAGGGAAAAGGTTTTAAAATTTGGATAACCTTCAAACACAAACAATTTATTAGTATGACTGTAAATGGAAAGGACACAGCATCTATAGAATTATATTAAATGTCTATACAATTTAATATTATGAGTCTATTTTTTAAAAATACCAATCCTGTGTCTATACAGAAAGACAGGAAAATAGGTTCATGGTATAACATTAGTGATATTAGTCTGGCAAAAAACTATGAATGTGTGGAATGTGTGTTGATGTATGTTTGTGGATGTGGATATCGATGTTTATATACAAATATATATGAATGAAATGCAGAAAATGCTTAGCAGTGGGGGGTGGAAGTTAGTGAGGACTCTTTCAGTTCTATATATTTTAATTTCACAAAATTTTACTTGTTTTACTTTAAAATGAAAATTAATAGTAAACCATTCAAATAGAAAAGCATAAGTAACATGTGAACTGCACAGAATGTAAACGGTTAGTGATGCAAGCTTTTCATAAAGTTTTATTTTATAGTTCATTTGAAAAAAATTTTGCATCTAGTTTGGAAAATATACTCACTTAAAATGAAACACATATTATTTCATAATAGTGTTGAATTTCTAAAAAGGGCTGGGATAAGAAATTAAAGTGGCCAAGTCAATTGATGGTAATTTTATTGCAATATTTTGGGTAGAGATTAAAGAAATTAAATGTGGAAGTGGGAAAAGCAAATATTTTGAAAATAAATTGATATAATATTTGTGAAAAATTCTAACATCACCCAATGATATGCTTTCTTCTGTGAATGACATGTACATAATTTTATTGAATCAGACGATTACTGGAATTAGTGGGTAGTCACATTGTAAGGTTTAAAAATATGTCAAATCATTCTATTGTACACTTGAAACTAATATAACCAATATAAAATTGTATACCAACTATAGTTAAATAAAAATAATTTTTAAAAATGATCATGAAGATAAAGTACTTATTAAAAACAGTCAAAATGTAAAGGCCAGAATTATACTATCATGTAGGTAGTGATGTCATTCACTATTATGCTGTCAAAATTGTCACTACTTTTTCTAACCTATTTCTCATATTATAGTCATGCACCACATAACAACATTTCTGTCAATGACAGCATCTGAGACAGTGGTCCCATAAGATTAAATGGAGCTGAAAAATTACTATTACCCATGACATTGTAGCTGTCTTAACCGTGGGAGCTTCATAGCATAGTGCATTACTCACATGTTGTAGTGTTGCTGGTATAAAGAAATCTAATGTGTTGACAGTTGTATAAAAGTATACCACAATTGCATACAGTACATAATGTTTGAGAATCATAATAAACAACTATAATACTGATTTATGTATTTACACTGTACTTTTAATCATGATGTTAGAGAGTACTCTTTCTACATATTAAAAATGTTTGCTGTAAAACAGTATGCCATACATACTGGCAGCAGCCTCATGCTACTTGTGTTTATCACATTTCCTGATTGCATCATTTTCTCTTGTGCCTGATTTGATCTTGTATACTTTTTCACATTAACGTGCTGTATAGGTGTGTAGCCTAACAGCAATAGGCTATACCATATAGCCTAGATGTGTAGTAAGCTATCTACCATCTATGATCATGTAGGTGTACGCATGTTGTACACCTATGATGTTTACACAATGACAAAATCATTTAACCATGCATTTCTCAGAATGTATCTTTGTTAAAAGAATAGGACAGAGTATATTCTTTAAAACTTTTAAAAAATAATGATTTTACTCTTTTGAATTTAGGCATGTAAATACTAACATGATACTAATATATACAGTCTAACATAATTTAGAGTGATTGTATGTTTTTATATTTTAGATATGTAATAATTTGGGCAATTGCCATTGCTTTCCTGGCTATCGGCCTCCAGATTGTGAATTTCAAATAGGTTCACCAGGAGGAAGTATTGATGATGGAAATGTTCAGAAATCTGGTGAGTAAAAATTAAACTTTGAAAACAAAAATAGAATTTTATTTTATTAAATAAAGAAATGTACTGCCAAGTCATATCTTTCATTATCTTTTGAGTAATTAAAAATTATCATGAAGAGTGGCTTTAATTAAATTACTGTCAAACAAAATTTGTAATGAGAATTTTTTTCAGAGATACTGACTTTTAATAATAGTAAAATTAGTTAGAATATTGCACTGTTAAATTTCAATAAATATCATAATATGAATTCAAAATAAATTCAAATATGGAATAACAAGCACTACACAAATGATTTGCATTCCAAAATATAAAAAATTGTAGGTTATTAAAAAACAAGCAAAGCATAAGGTTTTTATTCAGAATTACATTTTGAAAATAACATTTGGCAAAACAGAAATACACATATTTATTAAAAAATAATAGCAAACCATATTTTATACTTTCTCTTGTTCCCATAAATAAACACAAGAGCCATAAACTATTTATTGATTCAACCATTCATTTATTTATGAATACCCTTTCTCCACAAACATGTTATTAAGTATCTGGTAAGGCAGTCAAATTTAGATCCACATTTTAGTATGTCTACTCATTCAGCAATGTGGAAAAGGGGTGTTATAATGTGAGTCTGAATTAAGATAAATTATTTGAAAGGAAATTGTCTTACTTATAAAGACCTGAAGTAAATAATGAAATTGAAGATAAATAAGTCGCTATATAATATCAAATATTTGTGAGTAACAATAAATAAGGCATGATCAGTTGTATTTGGCACATAGAGAAGAATGTGTAATGATGATATATCATGTTTGCATAAAATAATCCGAGGATAGACACATCATAAGATAATGAACCTAGTTTTGAATAACTAGAGTTTAGTTTACCTGTGGAAGAATCCATGTGATAATATCTATGAGAAGCCATGGGAATTTGATAATAATGTTTCCAACTCAGTAGGGACATCAAGAATTGGTATTCCTTTGTTAGTTTATAATTAATTTAATTCATAGGATGAGATAAAAGTATACACTATTATATACAATAAAAGATTTGGATATAATTTCAGGAAACAGCAATATTTCAGAAACAATGTCTGAGATTACTAGTGATTTTTAAAAGAAAGATCATAAAGAGGAGTAGTCACAAAGACTTTTGCCATGATGTACTAATAATATAAAATTACATGTGATATTTTTATAAGGCAATAGTATTAGATTATGATTCTAGAAATAAGAGAAACACATGATACTCATCATTGCATGTTTATGGCGTGATACAATCATTCTTATGTGTAACAAAATTCAGGTGAAAATGAAAAAAAGAGAGAGTGAATGTACAGAAGAAAATATTTTAAAAAATAATGTTACCAAATTTCCTAAACAAGATGAAAAAAGTTAACACTCAGATATATGAATCTATATAAACCTCAAGCAAAATAAATTAATTAAATTTAAACCTAGTGCACATCAAACATTATCTAGCACAGACCACATTAGGACCCAAAACAAGTCTTGATAAATTCAAGAAGATTGATATTATATCAAGCATCTTCTCTGACCACTATTGTAAGACACTAGAAATCAATTAGAAAAACAACTGAAAAATAAACAAACATATGGAAGTTAAATAACATGTTACTAAACAATGAATGGGTCATCAATGAGATCAAGGAAGAAATCAAAGGTTACCTTGAGACAAATGAAAATGAACACAGAACAATCAAAAATCTATGGGACGCAGTGAAAGCAATCTTAAGAGGTAAATTCATAGCAACACAGATCTACATTAAAAAGCAAGAAAAATCTCAATCTAACCTTACACCTACAGGAACTAGAAAAAGAACAACTAACAAAGCTCAAAGTAAAATAGAAGAAAAGAAATAAAGATTAGAGAAGAAATAAGTGACATAGAGATTAAAAAATACAAAAGATCAATTAAACCAAGAGCTGATTCTGTGAAAAGATAAACAAGATTGACAAATCTTTAACCAAACTCATTAAAAAAGCCCTCACCAGTGTTGTGCAATGGTTAGAGTGTATGCCCATTCACCAAAATATCATGGGTTCAATTCCCAGTCAAGGGAACATACCTGGGCTTCAAGATCATCCCCAGCCCTGTGCTGGAGACAACCGATCTCTCTCTCTCTCTCTCTCTCTCTCTGTCCCCTATTCCCTTCCTTCCACTCTCTCTTAAAAAGCAATTGGGGGGGGGGGGGGGGGCGGGGGGGAGAATATGCTCAGGTGAGAATTAACAAAAAAAAAACAAAAAAAGAAACATGACCCAAATAAAATCAGAAACAAGAGATATAACAACTGACAACACAGATATACAAAGGAGTGTAGAAAATATCCTATATAGCCCTGAACGGTTTGGCTCAGTGGATAGAGCATCGGCCTGCGGACTGAAGGGTCCCGGGTTCTATTCCGGTCAAGGGCATGTACCTTGGTTGCGGGCACATCCCCAGTAGGGAGCGTGCAGGAGGCAGCTGATCAATGTTCCTCTCTCATCAATGTTTCTAACTCTCTATCCTTCTCCCTTCCTCTCTGTAAAAAATCAATAAAACATATTTTTAAAAAATCCTATATAATAAAAGGGCAATATGCAAATCGACCCAGTATAGGATGACCAGTTGCTATGACACGCACTGACCACCAAGGGGCAGACGCTCAATGCAGAAACTGCCCCTTGTTGGTCAGTGTGCTCCCACAGGGAGAAAGCCGCTCAGCCACAAGCTGGGCTGACGGCAGCATTAAGGATGTCCAACTGTGGCTTAGGCCTGCTCCCCAGACCTAAGCCATCAGTCAGACATCCCCCGAGGGCTTTCGGACTGGTAAAGGGTGCAGGCCAGTTGAGGGGACCTCTCCTCCCCCTCCATGCACAGGGCCTCTAATCCTATCTAATAATAGAGAAACATGGTAATTGACTGTAACTTCGCTACCCTCCCCATTGGCTAATCAGCGAGATATGCAAATTAACTGCCAACCAAGATGGCGGCCGGCAGCCACGCAGCTGAAGCAAACATGAGGCTTGCTTGCTCCATTGACGGAGAAAGCCAAAGTTCCCCACCTGCTGCAGCCCAGCTCTGAGCTCCAAATGCATCAATGTTGCAATTATAGAAGCTAAACAATCCCAGAAACCTGCTTTCAGTCACCAGCAGGCTCAGAGTTTAGAGCGCCAGTGATGGCAACAGAGTTTCAATTATAGAAGCTAAACAAACCCAGATACCTGCTTTCAGCCAGCCACAGCCTCAGAGCTGGAGCTGGCTCTCAGCTCCAGTGACAGCTATAGAAGGTAAATAAATCCCAGAATAAAAAAAAAAAAAAGAGGCTGGGAGCTTCAGTCACCCACCAGCCTGAAAACAACCCTCAGCCCCTCACCCAGACTGGCCAGGCGCCCTGAAGGGGGTGTGACCAGCTGCAAACAGCCATCAGCCCGTCATCCAGGCTGGCCAGGCACCCAAGCGGGACCCCCACCTTGATCTGGATCACCCTTCAGGGCAAACCAGCCAGCCCCCACCTGTGCACCAGGCCTCTATCCTATATAGTGAAAGAGTAATATGCAAACTGACCCTAACAACAAAAAGACTGGGAATGACTGGTCACTATGACACACACTGACCACCAGGGGGCAGACGCTCAATGCAGGAGCTGCCCTCTGGTGGTCAGTGTGCTCTCACATGGGAGGAGCTCTGCTCAGCCACAAGCCAGGCTGATGGCTGCCAGTACAGTAGTCGTGCTGGGAGCCTCTCTTGCCTCCTCAGCATCGCTAAGGATGTCCAACTACAGCTTAGGTCTGCTCCCTGCTGGCAAGTTGGCATCCCCTGAGGGCTGCCGGGCTGCCAGAGGGATGTCTGATTGCCATCTTAGGCCCAATCCCCCATGGAGCAGGCCTAAGCCAGCAAGTGGTTACCCCCGAGGGGTCCCAGACTGCGAGAGGGCACAGGCTGGGCTGAGGAACCCCCTACCCCCGAGTGCACAAATTTTTGTGCACCGGGCCTCTAGTCTACACTAATAAAAGAGAAACATGCAAATTGGTGTCACTTCACTATGCCCATCAGCCAATCAGAGCAACTATGCAAATTAACCCAACAAAGATGTAGGTTAATTTGCATACGCAGCCATGGAGTGAAGGCTGAAGGCTCTGGCCGGAGTGAAGACTGAAGAGGCTTGGCTTCTCCGCTGCAAACGCAGCGGAAAAGCCAAGCCTCGCTGCGGCCACAGCGGAGAAGCCTAGCCTTGAGGCTTGGCTTCTCCACTGCAGCCAGACCAAATGCCTGAGTCCCAGGTGCTGGAGGAAAACCAGTACCGGCAGCCAGGGGAAGGAAGGCCTATTGAGCGAACCTTCGTGCAACAGGCTTCTAGTATGTTATAAACAACTATATGCCAAAAAATTGGACAATCTGTATAAAGTGGATAAATTCCTAGAAACCTAGTTTTCCGAAATTGAATCAGAAAAATCTGAATATCTGAATGAACAATTACAACTAATGAAATTGAAGCAGTAATCAAAACACTCCCAGCAAACAAAAGTCCTGGACAGGATGGCTTCATGGATGAGTTTTACCAAACATTCAAAGGGGAACTAACAACTATCTTTTTCAAACTGTTCCAAAAATTTCAGGAGGAAAGATTTCCAAGCTCATTTTATGAGGTCAGTCAGCATTATCCTAATTCCAAAACTAGATAAAGACACTATAAGGAAATAAAATTATAGGTTAATATCCCTTTTGCACACGATGCTAAAGTCCTCAACAAAATATTGGAAAACCTTATCCAGTAATACATTAAAAACTCATGCACTATGATCAAGTGATATTTATTCCTGGGATGCAAGATTGGTACAATAGTTGCATATCAATAAACATGATACCCCATAAAAAGTATTAAAATCACATGATTGTATTAATAGATGCAGAAAAAGCATTTGATAAAATCTAGCACCCATTTATAATAAAAAACTCTTGGCAAAGTATGAATAAAGGAAACATACCTCAACACAATACCACCCATATAAAACAAACGCACAGTGAACATCATACTCAATGGGCAAAAATAAAAGGATTTCCCTTAAAATTCAGAATAAGACAATGATGTCTGCTTTTACCACTCTTATTCAACATACTACTGGAAGTTCTAGCCACAGCAATGAAACAAGAAGAAATAAAAGGCATCTAAGGTAGAAAGAAAGAAGTAAAACTGTAATTATTTGCAGGTGACATGATACTATACACAGAAAACCCTAAAAACTACAACAGAAAACTACAAGAACTGATAAATTTAGTAAAGTAGCAGAATCCCATATAATAAAAGGCTAATTAATATGCAAATAGACCAAATGACAGAACAACTGAATAACCGAACAACTGGTCACTATGATGTGTGCTGATTACCAGAAGGCATGTGCAGAACATGGCAGGCATCGGCTGTGGTGGGATGGTGGAGCAGGTGAGTGGGGGTGCCAGACCAAGGCA
Source organism: Myotis yumanensis (assembly GCF_028538775.1). Lineage (NCBI taxonomy): Eukaryota > Metazoa > Chordata > Mammalia > Chiroptera > Vespertilionidae > Myotis > Myotis yumanensis. The sequence goes on along the minus strand of NW_027223754.1, from coordinate 24,252,183 downwards.
GGGTGCCAGCCGCTGTCATTGGGGCGAGCCTCTGGTGGTTACTGGGAAATATTTGCTCCACATGTCGCAGTACCACCTGCAGCTCCCACCCACTGCCAGTGCCCTGCTACAGCCCTGCTCGCACCAGCAGCCAGTGCTGGAGCCACCACTCGTACCTGCTGCTGGTGCCCGACGCAGATCCCGAGCACTTGGGACCATCAGCATGTGTGAGCGGCAGCTGCTGGACCTGATCACCCATGATGGCTTCTCCACCTCCCCCTGCTCCTGAGGGGCAATCTGGGCAGCAGCTGCCACTAACACCTGCTGTTGGCACCGGCCCCAATCACTCAGCACTTTTAGCGGGTGCAAGTTGGGCCAGCGCTGTCAGTGCATGGGAACGACAGCAGTGGGAGTGGGGCTGCCAGCAGACAGGGCACCGGGGGCCATGGCAAAAGGGGCTAGGCAGGGGCACAGAGGATGATGGGTCGAGACCAGCCCCTGTGCCTACCGCAGCCTCCCGGCCCACAGTTCCTTTCAAGGTTCATGAATTCATGCACTAGACCCCTACTACAAAATAAACATTCAGAAGTTCACCAATTCAATACACCAATATTGAACTATCAGAAAGAGGAACTAAGGAACCAATCTCATTTATAATTGTAACAAAAAAAATAAAGTATCTAGCAATAAATTTAACCAAGAAGATATAAAAAAACCTTTATTAGAAAATTATGATACTGAAGAAATTGAAGAAGATATAAATAAGTGAAAGCATATACCATGTTCATGGAGAGAAAGATTTAACATTATTAAAATGTCCATACTATCTAAAGCAATACCCAAGTTGGAGGAATCATGCTAGCTAATATAAAACAATAATAAGAGGCCATAGTAATTGAAACAGAATGGGATTGGCATAAAAACAGACATGTAGATCAATAAAATAGAAAAGAGAGCCCACAGATATACCCATTACTTTATGATTAATTAATATTTGACAAAGGAGGCAATGATATACAATAGGGTAAAGACAATCTATTCAACAAATAGATTGGGAAAATTGGACAGATACGTGCAAAAAATGAAACTAGATCACCAACTTACACCAAACACAAAATTAAACTCAAAATGGACAAAAGACCTAAACATAAGATGGGAAACCATAAAAATACTAGAGGAATCCACAGGCAGCAAAATCTCAGACATATGCCGAAGCAATTTCTTCACCGATATAGCTCCTATGGCATTGGACACTAAAGAGAAAATAGACAAATGGGACTACGTCAAAATAAAAAGATTTTGCACAGCAAAAGAAACCATCAACAAAACAACAAGAAAGCCCACCGCATGGGAGAACATATTTACCAATGTTATCACCAATACTTCAATTTTTTAAGTGTAAGAAATAGTAAAAGGGTATAATATGTTTTGCAGAATGTTAATCAGAGAAAAAATACATACACATATTACATACAGTTATCTAGACATAGATATAGATACAAAGATAAGTGTAAATAAGAATTTTATTTATATGCATAAAGTATAAATACTAAATGGAGAAATACAAGTCCTTTAAAAATCGTTTTCACTAAGGAGAGAAACCATGTGACTTAGCAAGTGAGGAGGATAGGGTTTTTAAATTTTTTTAAATATTTATTTATTTTTAAATTGACTTCAGAGAGGAAGGGAGAGGAAGAGAGAGAGAGAGACATTAGTGATGAGAGAGAATCACTGATCATCTGCCTCCTGCACACCCCACATTGGGGATCGAGTCCCCCATCAAGACATGTGCCCTGACCAGGAATTGAACCTTGACCTCCTGGTTCATAGTTCAATGCTCAAGCACTGAGCCATGCCCACCAGGTGAGTATAGGTGTTTTTTTGTTTGTTTGGTTTTTTTTACAAAACATTTCTTTTTATATTTGTAATGTTAGCCTTACTAATGTATTACCTTTTAAGGTATAAATGTCATAAATAAGTTGAATGTAGTAAGCAATACTCAAAACATGTCCACAGTGGCAGAATAATTAAACAAATATGCATAAAATACAAGTAAGAAATATATTTTTTAAATTATCATTGTAATTTTAGTTTGTGACTTAAATGTTCTTTTATTTTCTCTATATGAACTTGCAAGGTATTACAATTTTAATTGTAATATATATGTATATATATGTGTGTGTGCATATTGCATATATATATTTAAAGTGAAGGAATATAAATGTATTTAAATATTCACTGCATATCTACTGATCTTTTATGTTTTATTTCTAGCTATAGTTGTTATTAAAAAGGACTACAATGCACATCAAGACAACTGGCGTTTTCTTAGTTTCTTCCTTGTTTTTCCTTTTTTTTTATTTTCCATCCTTATAATCATGAAGCTAAGTGAAACTAGGAAACTCTGCAACAAAAAGAACCCAGAATTTGAAGGGTAAATATTATTATACAAATAATTTATTATCATAAATTGTACAGATCATTGACTAGTGTTATACATTTATATTATATTATAAAAAATTGTTATAGTTTACCTAAATATCTGTTATTTTTAAAAATATATAAATGTCATTTTTATAATTTTAGTTTTCTATAGTTTATTGTTAGCATATATACACATATACATATATATATATATATATATATATATATATATATATCTTTCTTGAAACATTTTGTTTTATTGCTTAAAGTATTACAAAGAGTAGTACATATGTCTCCTTTTTCTTCCCCCTTGACCTTCCCCAGGCCTCCCCTACCCTCCACCACCCAGTGTCTTACATATATATCTCTTTTGATATATATTAAAAGAGGGATACAAATAAGTTAAGATTTTGAAACCAAATGAGGAACCAAAAGAACATTTTATGAGAAAGTGAATTACATTTCTCAGAAATTTGTTTCATTAATAATGTATTATAATCTATCCACCTTTCTATTTGTTATCAAGTAACACTTTCTCAGTCTTGAGAACTGATCATGACATAGCCTTTCATTGTAAGTGACACAGGGGCATCAAATACTTTCTATGTTAAATAACTTTCTATTTAAGAAAGAAATTGTAAATTTACAATCTCTGAAATCATTAACATTATATCTCATGCACATCTACATGTTTTAAGATAAAACCATAGGCAGTTTCACTTTTTTACCTAGGTTACTAATTTTTGCTTACAGTAATTCCACAAGTTTGGATATTTCAAAGAACTCATAAGACTCCATAAAGCATACTCACCTAAGGATTCTATTATAAAACTAAAATGCATTATTGGCAAAACAGAGTTTTAGACATGTCGTTCACTTTACATATAAAACATTTTGTTGGTACTCCACATGGGTTCAAAAAGTCACTGTATATGTTATAATTATTTTTGTTTGAGCAGTTAATTATTTTTGTAAGAGCTGTGTTAAAATATATAATTTATATGCCATGCAATTCACTAATTTAGGTGTACAATGAAACAATTTTACTTTATTCATCAAGTTATGTAATTGTCACCACAATCAATTTTAGAACATTTTTTAGAACATTTTCATCACCCTAAAAAGAAATTTCGTACTCATTAGAAGTTACTCCCAGTGGTTATCAGGGGCTAGAGATTGGAGAAATTGGGAAGATGTTGGTCTAAGGGTACAAATTTCCAGTTACAAAATCAATAAGTTCTGGTGATCTAATATATGGCACAGTGATTAAAAATAGTAAAAGTTGAAATTATGCAACTATTTGACAAAAACACAAAAAATTTTGTTGATCTAGGACTATACTCACATGAGAAAAAATCATGAACCACAAAGAAAATTTAGATTTGGTCAAATGAAAGACCTTTGAACTGAAAAGTAGCCTTTAAAGAGGATAAAAAGACAAACTATGGTCTAGTACAGCCGTTGGCAAACTACGGCCCGTGGACCAGATCCGGCCCGTTTGAAATGAATAAAACTAAAAAAAAAAAAGACCGTACCCTTTTATGTAATGATGTTTACTTTGAATTTATATTAGTTCACACAAACACTCCATCCATGCTTTTGTTCCGGCCCTCTGGTCCAGTTTAAGAACCCATTGTGGCCCTCGAGTCAAAAAGTTTGCCCACCCCTGGCTCTAGTAGGATGTATTTGTAAGTCATATATATATATATATATAAATATATATATAGATAGATAGATAGATATATATATATATAGATAGATAGATAGGTAGATAGATATCTTTTAAAATTCAAACCCCAAACTTAAACAAAGCAGTAAAAAATGGGCAAAGACAAAAATATGGAATAGACTGAAGGAATATATATAGATAGCAAACAAACACATTACAATATGTGACCAACATATTGACATAATATGTTGACATATTGAGATAATGACATAATGAGTCACTGCATAAAGACAAATTAAAACCACAATGACATATCACATTTCTCCTAACAGAATGATCTAGATAAAAAATAGTGATTATAGCAAATCCTGATAAGAATGCAGAGAATGTGATAACTCACACACTGCTGTAAAAAATGCAAATGTATACATACTCTGGCAATCAACTTGTGAGTTCTTATCATACAACCCAGCAATTTCACTCTTGTGTATTTATCCCTGACACAGAAAATTTAGGTTTACACACAAACCAGTACATGAACATTCTTAGCAATGTTATTTGTAATAGCTACAAACTGGAAATTACCCATTACTCTTTTGAAAGATGAATGGTGAAAATGAAAACAAATAAAATAATGCTGAGGTAGCCATGCTTGTACAGACACAATAGAGTTTAAATCAAAGGCTATAATAAGAGACAAAAGGGACATTTATAATGATAAAGGCATTAATCCTTGTAAACGTTTATATACCCAATATGGGAGCAACTAAATAAATAAAATATATATAGATGGACATGAAGAAAGATAAAAACAATAATAGACTCATAGTAAGAGACTTTAATACTCTATTGACATCAATGGATAGAATATTCAGACAGAAAATCAATAAGGAAACAGTGGCCTTAAATGACACATTAGATTAGATGTAGATTTAATTGGTATTTTTAGAGTATTATACACCAAAGCAACATGATATACATTATTTTCAACTACACATAGAACATTTTCTATGATAGACCATATGATAATCCACATAACTAGTCTCAATTAATGTAAGAAGATTAAAATCATATCAAGCATCTTTTTTTTTACCATAATCATATGAAACTAGAAATCAATTGTAAGATTAAAACTGAAAAACACAAAAAATGTGGGGGATAAAAAACATGCTACTAAATTATAAATAGGTTAGCAATGAGGTCAAGAAAGAATCATTAAAGTTGTAATTTTTTGCTTCCTATTTATTATAAATCAATACTAAATAAAATACATATGCACATTTAATGTTTAATTGTTTATTAGGACTCCTTAGTTTTCTAAGAAAAAAAACTTATTTGTAGTAATATTGATGTTTTATTTTTAGTTCTTGTGCTTGTATATGTATGTTTTGACCTGAGATTAAGCAGAAACCTGGCAGTAGATGTGGCTAAAATAGGCAATTGTCCACTACTAAACAAATCATGAATTTCTGTTTCTTTTTTGTTCACTACAGCAATTCAACCACTGTGCCAGAAAGCAATATTGTGGACTCATTATTGCCAAGAACTCCGCCGGTCAATGGCCAGCTTCCAGAAGAGAAAGTGACCCCTGAAGGCCTTTAAAATATCAGCTTGACGGAAATAAAACTTATGGCAGGAGGCAGGCTTCCCTGTTCTCCCTTGTGTGAGCACTGGTTGGTGTGGGGCCGACTTCCTTGTGACATCCTAAGGGGGTCGGGTAGCTCCATAAGGACAGTCGCACAGCAGTGTCCCTGGGCCAATTGAGTGTCGCCTTTTGGGCTGGGAATCTTATCTTGTTTCAGAGCCACCTAGTTTCAGGTCAGGCTGCAGCTGGTGGGGCTGGTGGTTGGAGGGCTCAGAGCAGGCCTGGGGCAGTTGGCCCTCACTTACCTGAGTCTGCAGGGGCAGGAGAGGGCGCCCTGCTGCTGGGGCGGTGGGGCCCTAGAGAGCTTGGTTGGGGTTCTGAGACCAGCACTTCCTCCCCCAGTCAGGGTTGAGGTCAGTGAGTCCCAGGTGTCTCTGGACAGTGGTAGGGCAACACTCTCACATGAGAGGGGCCTCTTCCTGGAGTCACACATGGTGTGTGTGTGTGTGTGTGTGTGTGTGTGTGTGTGTGTGTGTGTGTGGAATGCTCACACATTTCCTTCTGCAGACTCTTAAACATCACATCTGCAAATTACAGTGCCACAGAAGGTTGGGACCAATACCATTGATGGTGATGTTATAGAAATAGTTGCAATCAAGAAAATTTTCTCCACAGTCTCTTCAATAAATGGTCCTGGGAAATTTGGTGAGATACATGCAAAAAAAAAAGAAATTAGATCACCAACTTACAACATACAAAAACAAACTCAAAATGGTTAAAGGACTTAAATGTAACACGGGAAACCATAAAAATCTTAGAACACTCTATAGGCAGCAAAATCTCAGACATATGTCGTAGCAACATCTTTACCGATACAGCTCCTAAGGCAATGGAAACTAAGGAGAAAATAAACAAATAGGACTACATTAAAATAAAAAGCTTCTGCACAGCAAAAGAAACCAACGACAAAACAACAAGAAAGCCCACTTCCTGGGAGAACATATTTGCCAATGCTGTTTCAGATAAGAGTGTAATATCCAAAATTTATAGGGAACTCATATAACTTAACAAAAGGAAGATAAACAGACACTTTTCCCTAAGAGGATATATAGAAGGCCGAGAGACATGTGAAAACATGCTCAAAGTCACTAAACATCCAAGAGATGCAAATCAAAACAACAATGAGGTACCATCTCACACTTGTCAGAATGGCTATTATCAACAAATCCCCAAATGACAAGTGCTGCCGAGGATGCGGAGAAAAAGGAACCCTCTTGCATTGCTGATGGGAATGCAGACTGGTGCAGCCACTGTGGAAACAGTATGGAGTTCACTCAGAAAATTAAAAATGGAACTCCCATTTGATCCAGTAATCCCACTTCTAGGGATATATCCCAAGAAACCAGAAACACCAATCAGAAAGGATATATGCACCCCTATGTTCATAGCAGCACAATTTACCATAGGTAAGATTTGGAAACAGCCTAAGTGCCCATCAGCAGATGAGTGGATTAAAAAGCTGTGGTACGTCTACACAATGGAATACTATGCTGCTGTAAAATGAAGGAACTCATGCCATTTGCAACAGCATGGATGCAACTGGAGAGCATTATGCTAAGCGAAATAAACCAGTTGGAGAAAGATAAATATCACATGATCTCACTCATATGTGGATATAATGATCAACATAAACTGATGAACAAAAATAGATCCAGAGACAAGGTAGCACTGAACAGACCATCAACCTCAGAGAGAAAGCAGGGGAGGGGGGTTAGAGATCAACCAAAGGACTTGTATGCATGCATATTAGCATAACCAATGGACACGGACACTGGGGCTGTGGAAGCTTACCCTCATTAGTGGAAGTGGCTGGGGTGGGGAGGACGGTCCAATAGGGGGACAAAGGAGACAAATGTAATACTTTGAACAATAAAAAAAATTTTATTGCCTTAGCTGGTTTGCCTCAGTGGATAGTGCATCAGCCTGTGAACCAAAGGAAAATAAGATGATCATCTGAATAAAAGAACATAAAAGTATTTGATAAAATTAAATACCCATTATGACAAAGGCATACAACAAGCTAGGAACAGGCAGTAACTACCTCCTAATAATAGAAGACAGGTGAACAAACCTATAGCTAATATCATACTCAATGGTGAGTGACAAGTTTACCTCTAAAATGGGAAAGAAGGCAAGAATGTCCATTTTGCCACTCTTACTCAACAGAGTACTGGAACTTGTAGGCAGGGAAATTATGCAGAAAAAAATGAGGCATCCAAATTGAACAGGAAAAAGTAAATTATATCTTTTCACAGAGGGTATCATCCTATACATAGAAAACCCTAAATATTACACACACACACACACACACACACATACACACACACACACAATCTGTTAGAACTAATAAATGGATTCAGAAAAATAGATATAAAATCAACACTCAAAAATACTACATTTCTATACATTTAACAGTGCACAATCCAGAAAGAAATACTACACTGCTGTAAAATGAAGGAACTCCTATCATTTGCAACATCATGGATGGACCTGGAGAGCATTATGCTAAGTGAAATAAGTCAGTCAGAGAAATATAAATATCGCATGATCTCACTCATTTGTGGAATATAATGAACAACATAAACTGATGAACAAAAACAGATCCAGAGACAGAGAAGCATCGAGCAGAACGTCAAACCTCAGAGGAAAGGTAGGGGAGGGTGAGGGAAAGGGGAGAGATCAAACAAAGGACTTGTATGCGTGCATAACCAATGGACACAGACACTAGGCAGGTGAGGTCATGGGCCGGGGAAGGGTGTGGGAGGATAATGGGGGGGGTAAGGACACACATGTAATACCTTAATAAATAAAGAAAAAAATAATAAAAAAAGAAAAACAATAAAATCTGCTGATTGATTAAAAAAAGGGGGAGGACAATCTTTTCAGCAAATAGTGCAGCAAAAGCTGAATATTCATAATGCAAAAGAATAAAAATTAGACCCTTTCTTAACACCACATACAAAAATTAACCCAAAAGCAATAGAAGACATGAATGTAGAAAATAAATTACAAAGTCTTCAAAGAAAACAGAAAAAAAAACCTCCACAAAGTTGGTTGGGTTTGGTAATGATTTATTTTGGATATGACATCAAAGGCACAGATAACAAAAGAAAAACACAGACAAGTAGCACTTCATGAAAATTAAAAACTTTTGTGTATCAAGAGACCCTACAGAGTAAAAAGGCAACTCACACAATGAAAGAATATATTTGCAAATCACATATCTGTTTGCAAATCATAGTCTTATATGGGATTAAAATTCTGATTATATAGAAACTGCTAAAATTCAACAACGAAAAGAACAACAAATAATCTGAGCCAAAATGTCCAAGGGACTTGAACAAAACTTTCAACAAAGAGAAATATAAATGGCCACAAGGTATATGAAAAAGATATTCTGCATCAGTCATCAGTGAAGAAATGCAAATCAAAAACCACAATGCCATACCACTCCATACCAATTAGGAAGGGTACTATTAAAAAAACCCATAAAATATTAAGTGTTCATATGGATGTATAAGAATTGGAATATTTGTGCACAAAGAGTGTCAATATAAAATGTGTAGTCACTGTGAAAAAGTTACCCAAAAAAACTTAAAAAGAGAATTACCATATGGATGGACCAGTACAACCTAACTTCTGGGTATACACACAAAAGAATTGAAAGCATGGTCTCAATTAGATATCTGTACCCTAATGTTTACAGTAGCATTATTCACAAACAATAGCTAAAAGGTGGGAGCAGCCCAGGACTGCCAGGAACACACATTGGGGAACGTATAAGCCTTTCAATAAGTGGTGTTAGGAAAACAATATATTCCTATGCAAAGGAATAAAATGGGACCCTCATCTGGCTTCTTACCCCCAAAATAAACTCAAAATAGATTAAAGACTTACACATGAGACCTGAAACTCTAAAACACTTAGGAGAAAACATAGGCAAAAGCTTTCTGATCATAATCTGGACAGCGGTATTTTGGATGTGATCTCAAAACACAGGTGCCATAAGCAAAAATAGACAATGAAATTTTGCATCAAATTAAAAAGCTTCTGCACAGCAAGAGAAAAAATTAGCAGACTGAAGAGACCAGCTATGCTATGCCAAGAAATATTTGTAAATTTTATATCTGGTAAGGGATTAATATCCAAAATATATAAGGAACTCAATAGCAAGAAAAGAAATAACCCAATTAAAACTTACATAGGTATACTCTAATGTGAAATCTTCAATGACAGAGTTAAGTTCTCAAAAGCCATTTCCTCATTGCTTATTGCAGACAGGCTTTGATCCCTTCGAGTTTTCTAAAATTATTCTGGCAAAAGCATCATTACCTCCACAGTTGATGGACATTTAGAAAAGGAGATCCCACCCCTGACCCAGGAGCATCTTTGCGTACTGCTGGAAAATGCCCAGTTCCTAATTATCTCCAGGGAGGCTGATGGTTTCTAATCCATGTATAATGGGTTGAGGAGAAGTGCACCTATGGCAGTAAGAGTGAGAAGGGGAGGCAACAAACACTAAAGCAATAAAATCTTACCCAGAAAAGCTCAGCTTCAAGTAAAGAAAGAGTAGCAAACCCGGGTCCCCAAAAGAACAAAGATATAGCCTAGAATAGATCCCAAGTTACATGAGGCCAACAAAATGTCTCCTGGAGAAAGAAGAGTTATCTATGACCAGGAACTCAGTGGGAGCAATTCCTTGAAGATGGGTGGGATGTTAGTGACTCCCTGAGGGCTTGGGGCTGGGCTTACTTGGCAACACTTCAAATCCCAAGCCTGGAATGGATGGGGAAGGGAATCACAAGGTATTGGAGAGATGTGGACTGTAGGTGTCCTCTTTTGTGATGGGAGCAGTTAGCATGGGCATCTGAGGTCAGGCTGCTGCAGTGGATGAAGGAATGTCCTCCTTGGGATGTAACAGCCTCCCACATTCAAAAGAGGCAAAACCACTTATTTTCCACTAAAGCAGTGTCTCTCAACCTTCCTAATGCCACGACCCTTTAATACAGTTCCTCATGTTGCAGTGACACCCAACCATAACATTATTTTCGTTGTTACTTCATAACTGTAATTTTGCTACTGTTATGAGTTGTAATGTAAATATCTAATATGCAGGATGTATTTTCATTGTTATAAATTGAACATAATTAAAGCATAGTGATTAATCACAAAAACAATATGTAATTATATATGTGTTTTCCGATGGTCTTAGGCTACCCCTGTGAAAGGGTCATTCGATCCCCAAAGGGGTCGCAACCCACAGGTTGAGAACCACTGCACTAAAGGATCCCAGCAGGTAGAAGAATCAGCAGACACAAGCCTACATACTTTCACTCACAGGATTTATTTTGGTTTGTGAAACTGAAATCTTTAAGCCATAACAAAAGGAGAGAAAAAGAGCAGATTTTTTTTTCCATTTTTGGATCAGGCCAGCTAATGGTGAGCTTCTTGGTAACATCTTTTCTCCAAACTATGGCTTTTTGACATTATTGCCCAGTCACTGCTGTAAAAAAAAAAAAAGTATAGAAAATAGAAAGGTTAAATTTTAACTTAATAAAACTGTCTAATTTTACTATGTATCTATAGGTATAGAATTTCATTAGTATAATAAGACACTGGTTATACTGTCACAATCTATGCCTGTGTTCCACAAAATTTGTAAACTCATTTTCTTTTCCTGAATCCTTTGTGCTAGCCACATTAAAATATATTATAAATTGGTATTTATAAAATATCCCACTTACATAGTTCCTATGCTTTATCTGGGTGAAATAAAATCACCAACAAGGAAACAATGAAAATATGTGAAAAAGAAATAATAATAACGATTGATTGATTGATCTATTTTCATCTACAGAGGAGGAATACTTCCAAGAGTTCGCTATGCATATCCAACAGGTGTCCCACATACACATATTCAAAACAGAACTCACACTTCATTCCCCTCTACATCATCCTTCCAACAAAGTGCTTCTTAGCCTACTGTACAGTATGTGTTTAGTAAAAGGTGTCATTATCAATTTTGTCAGAAATGTTTTAATTTTCATAATTCTTTGTAGAATAACAAATATATCCATCCAAATATATCCATCACGCACCACTTACTCAACTCTACCTCTGTTATAGCTCACAAAACTTGTTGACCTCTTCTTCTCTTCCAAACCTGTCCTTGTCATATCTTTCCTGTGTATTCCATACTCTCATCGTTGTTTCCCTCATTTCCAGTGCTGGCTGAATCTGACTGAATTCTCCCCTGCTTCATTCCAGCAAACTATATCATGTTAAGCTCTTCAAGTACTACTTCAAAAATTCTTTCACATGTTCCCAATCATATATGAGAAAATGTAAAACCTAACCAGTGCACACCAGACAATTGGTTACCTATTGGCGCATGATTACCTATGTAGATTTTATCTCTCAATGTTCATAAATTTTAAAATAACATTTAAAATGTATTAAGAGCACAAATTGAGAAACAGGTCTGTGTTTACATTTTAGGCTTCCTATCTTCCTGCTTTATATCAGTAAACATTATCTATGTACTTTTCCTTACTCTATATCCAAGCTCTCAACTCACTCTGTTAGTTCATCTTAAAAATTGGTTCCTAAAACCATTTTTACTGTTGCTGGTCTGAGGTACCATGCTGTTTTCTCTTGGGTTATTGCAGAAATTCTAGATTAACTGCTGTCTCCACTTTTACTCTCTGTCCTTGTTACTTTAAACTCTGCTCCAGATAACCTGACATCACCGTTATTTAACAAACATTCCTGACTTTTTCTTCATTGGCTCTTTCCTGTGTTTGCAAAGCTCCTTCGCAGTTATATGCAAGTATAGCTCTGCCATCTGAATCCCTGTGTAAGACAGCATTGATTTATTACAGCAAAGGTGAAGCTCTATTTTTAACTCTGAGAAAGGCTGGATGTCTGCTTTCACATTTTGCCAAGATAAGGGCAGTGAGGTTGATGATCATCTATTTTAATTTTTTTTTATAAAAAGGAACCTTGAGACCTTGTACCTGATGTGTCTGTCTTACCTCCATTACTGCCTGCACTCTCTCTTGCTGTGCTGTGTCTTTTGTATTTAAATAAAAGCCTCATGTGAGATGACCCTGTAAGTCCATGAGATTTCTTTCAAACATCTAAACTGGGTAAATATTTTCACCTTCTTCAATTATTTGCTTACATATCACTTGCTCAATAGAGCTTACCAAGTCAACCATATTTTAGAAACTTCCTATCAAATTCCTTCATCAACATCAACTCTTCCAATTACCCCTCCTGCCTTAATCTTTCCCATCTTTCCAATACACTATATAATCAATTTATGAAATGTGTTTGTTTATGGACTGTCTAACCCATTTTTTGAAAATTTTGAGGCAAACTCTTAATGTAACCAATCAAGAATTTCTAGCAGGAGAAGGCTGTGAAAAACAGGAAAAAATATCACCTAAAGCAATATAGTGAATTTATAATTTAAGAGCTGGAAGAAATCAGAGAAATCACAAGATCAGTGTAAAGCTCTAGAAGAAAATAAGTGAAGTTGGGTGGTGGTAATTAGTTCTGGAGAAGCTTATCCAGCATGAGGATGAGACGGTGATTGGAGGATTTGAGAGGGAGATAGTGAGCTAAGTGCCAAAATTCTCATCTGAGATTTAGATTTTAACTGAGTAATCAAAGAAGAAGTAGAGATTGGTCTAGTCAGAAATAAGACTAATTTACATTCTGTGTAGGAGTTATAAATGTGTTCTCTGGTAGCAGATGAGGGAACAGATACATTGACTTAACTCTCAAAGTCAGGAATGGCATGTAATTTATTAGATGAGCACTGTTCTCATTCTTGGTTGAATGTTTGCATTTTTGCATTTACTCCAAATGGTAGATCTCATATCATGATTTCTTTATGCATATGAGTTAAAATTTGAAAATATATACAGATGCCTACTTTATTCCATCTTGAGTATGCAATTGTCTTTCTGCCTTGAAGAGTACATGTAGCATTTTCCTTGACATCTAATATGCCCTTACTAAAAGTACATTCCATTACCCACCCCTATTTACATAATAGGCTATATGTATCAAAATTGTGGAGTTTTTAGTTTAAACCCTTGTGTCTGATTGTCTTGAACTCCAGCTCCAATACTTACTAAAATTCTATACACATGGGGAATTATTTAAATTCTTTTGTCTGTTTTCTCATTTATGAAACAAGAATAACCATAATCATGGAATTTTAGTGAGGAAGAAATGTAAATATTTGAAAACAACCCATATAAGTTTACCAATTAATACATTAAGTGAGTGAGCAGGATACATGACAATTTGTAACTATTTTAAGAATATATTTAAATCTCTTCAAAGTCATTCTTTTTTAAAAAAATGGTTGACAAATCACTGACTAATACTGGTTAACATTAACTACTTCTGAAGATGATAAAACAAAATTTGAATTAGTTTAAGATACTAGCAAATAGGAATGATGGTGGTGAAACATGGAAAAAAATATGTTTCATACTTAGATATTGTTAAAGATTAAAAAATATCTCAGAAATGATATTATGTCAATAATTTGATTCCATCATTTTACCTTTAATTCTGTGTATGTCATGTAGCTGTTACTACTGCTGCTTTCTGACATGGACCTGTATAAAATAAATAATATTATTTTTAGGTTTGGAAACATTTCAATCTTAAACAACATCAAGAAAAGTAACGAAGTTATATTTGTACTAATTACTCAAACGATGTAAGCCAAGATACACTTTGCTTCCTCTATTCCAGTCAGTGATCCCATTTTTAATATTTGGTCTTTCTAATGTTAACCTAACTACTTATCCTTGCAACCCTGAAGCTCCTTGATTTTGCTCTAAAACTTAGACTGCCAAGACCAGTTTTAGTTATGATCAATATTTCCCCATTATAACATCTCTTTTAAGTCATGTTTACTCCCAGCAATTATTCAGATTTGTCCAAGGTGTCTTAAGAGCACAAGAAGACTTATGCCAGATATCCATTCAAGTCCATTTATAATAGTTTTTTTTATTATGTAATGTATATATAAATCAGGCAGAATAATACACTGAATTTAATTAGTTGCTGCTACGTTGTTTATAAATAAAAATAACTAACTTGGGAGACAGATGTGTTGATACATTTTTTTCTATAATTATTTTATTTATTTCTGCAAAATTAAGAAAGAGAACAGCCAGTGTTCCTCAGTTGGTTGAGCATCATTTGTACACCAAAAGGTCACCTGCTCAATTCCTGGTCAGGGCACTTTCCAAGGTTTTGGTGTCCTCCCAGGTCAGGGTGTGTGTGGGAGGCAATTAATAGCTGTTTCTCTCTCACACATCTCTGTTTCTCTCTTCTCTCTCTCTCTCTCTCTTTCTCTCTCTCTCTCTCTCCCTCACCCCTTTCTACTCTCCTCTTTCTCTGGAATAAAAAAAAACATATTTTAAAACAAGAAAGAATGAGAATCATTGTGCTTTAGCATGGAATAAAGAGACACACTTGTTTATCTTTCATTCTGCATTCTAATTTTTCTGAATATTTCCCAAGAAAATTGTGTCTTGTATTGGTGTTATTGTTACAGAATAAAGTTGCACAAGTACCTTCATTCTAACTTTCGAAACACATGAGCAATATTAATTATGTGTAAAATGGATGGTATCCTGTGTTCTCTCCCTTATTCTTTGCTATCTTATGTTTTTCTTACCTTCTACATATTCTATTCACAAAACGGGCTTTCCTATCTCTATTAATCTGAATGTGGGGTTTCTTGAGAAAAAAACAAAATCTCCTAAAGCAATTTTACCTAAATGGCTTCCTATTTGAAAGGCATTGAGGATTTACTGAGTAGCTTCAGATTTTTCTGGGCCTCTATGCACATGAAGAATACCTACCTACCTACAATCTGAAAAAAACAACTTATATACTAAGACTCAGTATTTCTACACATCAATCCAATCCATCCAAGAATTCCTACTTGTAATATTCTTGGTTACATTTGAATTCTTACCAAAATGGATTTCAATATAAATATAAGAAATAATAATTTTACTTACCCTTCACTTAGTGCTTCTTCTCTTTTCCAAAATTTCATTTTATTCCACTTAAGAGCAATGA
Organism: Myotis yumanensis; assembly: GCF_028538775.1. Lineage (NCBI taxonomy): Eukaryota > Metazoa > Chordata > Mammalia > Chiroptera > Vespertilionidae > Myotis > Myotis yumanensis. Next base: position 24,236,344 of record NW_027223754.1, on the reverse strand, counting down.
TGGCAATTAAAATAAGGAAAAGTAGAAAAACGAAGAAACTGATCAAGAGGACTTTTATTTTAGGAGCAGCATGTCGTTTTTTTATTGGCCAGTTTACAATTTTCCCTGAAAACATGAGAGTACCTCTTAACATTTTCAAAAATGATATTTAAAGCAAAATAGAATTTTGATTTATAAAAACTTGCGATTCCAATTATAAACTTAAATTTAAAAGTGTTAAAGTGCTTTTTCAATATTCTGTGACTATGCCACAAAGTGCATTATATATTTATGTCAATCAATAGATATCAACACCATTTAAAAGAAGATAAACAACCCAATCAAAAAATGGGCATCAGACCTAAACAGATACTTTTCGAAAGAGGACATAAGGAAGGTCAAGAGACATATGAAAACATGCTCAAAGTCACTAATCATCCAAGAGATGCAAATTAAAATGACAATGCGGTACCATTCACACCTGTCAGAATGGCTATCATCAACAAATCAACAAATGACAAGTGCTGGCAAGGATGCAGAGAAAAAAGGAACCCTCTTGCACTGCTGGTAGGAATGCAGACCAGTGCAGCCACTGTGGAGAACAGTATGGAGTTTCCTCAAAAAACTAAAAATGGAACTCCCATTTGACCCAGTGATCCCACTTCTAGGAATATATCCCAAGAAACTAGAAACACCAATTAGAAAGGATATATGCACCCCTATGTTCATAGAAGCACAATTTACCATAGCTAAGATTTGGACACAGCCTAAGTATCTATCAGCAGATGAGTGGATTAAAAAGCTGTGGTACACCTACACAATGGAATACTACACTGTGGTAAAAAAGAAGGAATTCTTACCATTTGCAACAGCATGGATGCATCTGGAGAGCATTATGCTAAGCAAAATAAGCCAATCAGAGAAATATAAATATCACATAATCTCACTCATTTATGGAATATAATGAACAACATAAACCGATGAAAAAAAAAACAGATCCAAAGACAGAGAAGCATCAATCAGGCTGTCAAACCTCAGAGGGAAGGTAGGGGAGAGTAGGGATAAGAGGGGGAGATCAATCAAAGGACTTGTATGCATGCATACTAGTATAAGCATAACCAATGAACACAGACACTAGGGGGGTGAGGGCATAAGTGAGAGGTAAGGGGGGCAACGGGGCTTAAGACTCTATGTAAAACCTTAATAAATAAAGAAAAATAAATAAAATTTTAAATCACTAAAAAAATAATAATTTTATATATACTCTTTATTTATTCTTTATATCCTAATGTTTTTATCATATTCCCATCTGTTAAATGCTACTTAGTACACATTAAATTGATATTACTACCTAATACATACTTCCATTTTTTAAAATATATTTTATTGATTTTTTACAGAGAGGAAGGGAGAGAGTTAGAAACATCGATGGGAGAGAAACATCGATCAGCTGCCTCCTGCACATCTCCCACTGGGGATGTGCCCACAACCCAAGCACATGCCCTTGACCGGAATCGAACCTGGGACCTTTCAGTCCGCAGGCCGACGCTCTATCCACTGAGCCAAACCGGTTTCGGCCACACTTCCATTTTAAATACACAGCAAACAAAAGAACTGTTTTTAAAAAGTGACTTAATGAAAAATTATTGATGGGGAGAAAAAAGATGGTGACCGTCAAGAACGTAGGGAGGGAGAGTGTGTGAGAGAGTGAGGGAGCAATAGAGGAGTGTATGGATGTATGTGGTGTATGTGTGTGTGTGTGTGAGCTAGGGACAATTAGATCCTGCAGGTCTTCCTAGGGGCTGCCAAACCAGGCAGTCTTAGATAGCAAAACCCCACTGCCAATGCAGACACTCCGGGGACAGCCAGAGTGGGCACAGAGACCACGCCATCTTGAAAAAAAGAACTGCTTGAGACTAGGGTCCTAGCCTCACTACCACCCCATCTGGCCTCAGACGCAAACTGGGACCCTACAGCCACTGGGGACAAAGACCTGTGACCACAGCTGCAGAATCACAGACACCAAGAATCCAGACATGCCAGCCACAGATTTCTGTGAGTCACAGAGCCCATCCCCCTCCTTGCAGGATCACTGCAGCGCCATAGGAACTGCTGGACCTGCCCCGTGCAAGCAGGCCTCCTGCCCACACAGGGCGGCTCTGGCTCCACTGCCTGAATTTGAGCCTGTGTGCACAAACACTGAGAATCTGTTTTCAGCAGAGTGCACTCTCATGACCAGACCCCACTCCCACACAAGGCAGCAGTGCCACCTGACCTTGATTCTGGGCAAGCGCACATGGAAGTCTATTTTCTGCAGTGCAGGAGTGGCTTCTGCCGACACAGGGAGGCTGTGCAACCTGGTCCCCCAAGCAGACCAGGGACCCTGATTCTCTGCATGAGAGGCAGCACTGAGCACCAGTGACGTGACTCTGTTTCTCATCACATGCACTTGGGATCCCTGATTCCCAGTGCATGCACACTAAGAGCCAGTGACTCCAATTCTCTGTGCATGTGCACACAGCGACCCTGATTCTCAGTGTGAGGCTGCACCAAGCAAGACTTCAATACTCAATTCTCAGCATGAGCACAGAGGGACTCTGGCTCCTGGCATTCACTAGGGGACTCTGATTTTCAGCACACACCAGAGGGGTCTCTTTTTCAGAGCGGCGCAGGCAGGATTCCTGATACTAGGTGTGCACATGAGGCTACACTGAGCACTGGTGACTCTGACCCTGGGCGAGTGTGTCTTCCATCAACCCACGGCAGCCACATGTCTTGGTGTTGGAGCTTTTCAGTGACACTCGGGTGGCGTGAAGCTCTCACTGCACACAGCCCAGGCCCCAGCAACTCGGCATTTGAACCTTCTGGTGATAGTTAGAATGGGGAGACTACGAAACAATTCACAGAGTAAAGAAAAAGAGAATAGCCAAGAAAGGAAATAAGTGAAATGGAGAAATGCAACATGACAGGAAAAGGAATTAAGAGTAATGGTCATACAGTTCATACACAGGATGGATGAGAAAATCAACAACCTATGCAAAAATCAGGAAGAAATCAAAAGTGATATAGCTACAATCAAAAACAGCATGGAAGGTTTCAACAGTAGACTAGAAGAAGCAGAGGATCGAATTAGTGAGTTAGAAGATAAGGTAGAGAAACAAGCCCAATCTGAACAGCAACTGGAGAAAAAAATTAAAAAGCAGGAGAAGAGCCTAGGGGAGCTTTGGGACAACACAAAACAAAGTAACATACATATAATAGGGCTGCCAGAAGGACTGGAAGAACAGCAAGGATTAGAAAACCTATTTGAAGAAATAATGACAGAAAACTTCCCTGATATGGGGAAGAAAAAATGTTACACAAAAACAGAGAGTCTCAAGCAATATGAATCCCAAGAGACCCACACCAAGACACATCATAATTACAATGGCAAATGTTAATGACAAAGAGAGAATCTTAAAGGCTGCAAGAGAGAGACAGAGTTACCTACAAAAGATCCCCCATCAGATTATCAAATGATTTCTCAACAGAAACACAAGAAGCTATAAGGGAATGGAAGGAAGTATACAAAGTGATGCAAAGTAAAGGAATGAGTAGAAGAATGCTCTATCCAGCAAGACTATCAATTAAAATTGAAGGGGAAATCAGGAGCTTCACAGACAAAAAAGGTTAAGGGAGTTTATCACTACCAAGCCAGCAATGCAAGAAATGCTAAAGGGAATGCTGTAAAAACAAGAAATAGAAAAGGAGGAAGGACCACAGGCATAAAATACAGAAATGGCTACAAACAAGTACCTATCAATAATAACATTAAACATAAATGGATTAAGTGTTCCAATCAAAAGACATCTAGTGACTGAATGGATAAGAAAACATGACCCATATATGTGCTGTCTACAAGAAACCCACCTTAGAACAAGGGACTCACACAGACTGAAAGTGAAGGGATGGAAAAATATCTATCAGGCAAATGGAAATGAAAAAAAAGCTGGGGTAACAATTCTTACATCTGACAAAATAGACCTCAAAGTGAAGACCATAGTAAGATATAAGAAAGGCCACTTAATAATTCTAAAAGGATTGATACAGCAAGAGGATATAAATCTGGTAAACATTTATGCACCCAATGCAGGAGCACCCAAATACATAAAAAAATTCTGGAAGCTATCAGGGGAGAGATTGACAGCAACATAATCATAGTAGGAGACCTTAATACCCCATTAACATCACTGGATAAATCCTTTAGACAAAAAATTAGCAAAGAAGGACTTTGCGGAAGATGGCGGCGTAGGTAAACACCGGAGACTGCCGCCGTGGACAACCACTTCAAAAATACAACTAAAAGTCGGAGCGGACATCAACCAGAACCACGGGAAGGCTGGCTGAGGAGAGTCTCTTCAACTAGAAGCAAAAACAACAGCATTCCGACGCTCAGCGGAGGCGCAGTGTGGAAAATTTAAAGGTACGGCGGTGCGGTGGTGAGGGTGCGCACGCAAAGCGGGCTGGCGGCTGAGGGCGCGGTTGTCGTTTTCAATCAGGAGGGAGTCTCAGACTCTGGGCTACAGATCCGGGCGAGTCTCTAGGGACCCAGACTCAAACGGGAGAAGCGGGACTGTCTGGCTACGGCCCCTCCGAGGTTTGCAGCGGTTGTTGGGACCGAGAGGCAGAGCCCCTGGGGACGGACTGAGAGCGGCCATAGCTGCTCCCTCCCCCTGCCCTGTTGAGCCCGCCCCGCCCAGGCCCTGCGCACAACCATTTGCCGACCGCCTCAGGCAAAGGCTGGAATAACGCCTCCCCAGAAGACAGACGTTTCCCACAGCTGATTCCTACAGCCAGTCGGCCTGGTGGTCAAACCCCTCTAGTGTTAACTACAACAATTAAGGCTTGGCTAGAACAAGACTGCGCACAGAGACCACAAGGGGGGGCACCAAGAAAGCATATAAGATGCGGAGACAAAAAAACATGACAGAAATGGAAGATATGGAGCTAAGAATCGCAATTTTGAGGGCTTGCCATAAATTTGTGCAGAGCCTCACGAAAACTAATGAGACCCTCGATGCTACGATAAAGAAATTAGAAAGTAAGCATACACGGACTGAAATAAAGGATATTATACCCAATAGCAGACCAGAGGAGCACAAGAATCAAAACAAAGATTCGACAAAAAACACCCAATTGGAAAAGCAAAATGAAAAAAGAATCCGAAAGTGTGAAGATAGTGTAAGGAGCCTCTGGGACAGCTTTAAGCGGTCTAATATCAGAATTATCGGAGTGCCAGAAGATGAGAGACAGCAAGATACTGAAAACCTATTTCAAGAAATAATGGCAGAAAACTTCCCCCACCTGGAGAAAGAAATGGACTTACAGGTCCAAGAAGCGCAGAGAACCCCAAACAAAAGGAATCTAAAGAGGACCACACCAAGACACATCATCATTAAAATGCCAAGAGCAAAAGACAAAGAGAAAATCTTAAAAGCAGCAAGAGAAAGAGGCTCAATTACCTACAAGGGAATACCCATACGACTGTCAGCTGATTTCTCAACAGAAACTTTGCAGGCCAGAAGGGAATGGCAAGAAATTTTCAAAGTGCTGAATACCAAGAACCTACAACCAAGATTACTTTATCCAGCAAAGCTATCATTCAGAATTGAAGGTCAGATAAAGAGCTTCACAGATAAGGAAAAACTAAAGGAGTTCATCACCGCCAAACCAGTATTATATGAAATGCTGAAAGGTATCCTTTAAGAAGAGGAAGAAGAAGAAAAAGGTAAAGATACAAATTAGGAACAACAAATATGCATCTATCAACAAATGAATCTAAGAATCAAGTGAATAAATAACCTGATGTACAGAATGAACTGGTGATTATAATGAATCAGGGACATAGAAAGGGAATGGACTGACTATTCTTAGGGGAAAAGGGGTGTGGGAGATGCGGGAAGTGACTGGACAAAAATCATGCACCTATGGATGAACTCAGCGGGTGGGGAGTGAGGGTGGAGGGTGGGGTGGGAGCTGGAAGGAGGGGAGTTATGGGGGGAAAAAAGAGGAACAAATGTAATAATCTGAACAATAAAGATTTAAAAAAAAAATTAGCAAAGAAACATTAATCCTAAATGACTCACTAGATCAGATGGACTTAATCAACATCTTTAGAACATTCTACCCCAAAACTACAGAATATACATTCTTCTCAAGTGCACATAGGGCATTTTCAAAGGCAGACCACTTATTGGGACACAGGCAAAGTCTCTCCAAATTCAAGAGTATTGAAATCATATAAAGCATCCTCTCAGATCACAATGGCATAAAATTAGAAATGAACTACAGTAAAAACAATCATAAAAATTCAAATTGGAGGCTGAATAACATACTATTAAACAATTAGTGGATTACCAAAGAAATAAAAAACATCCTGGAAACAAACAACAATGAAAACACAACAATCCAAAATCTTTGAGACACAGTGAAAGCAATTATGAGAGGGAAGTTCATAGCATTACAGGCCTACCTCAAAAAACAAGAAAAACTGGTAATAAACCATCTAACTCTGCAGCTGGAAGAACTAGAAAGACAGTAACAAGAAAAGCCCAGTGTGAGCAGAAGGAAGGAAATAATAAAGATCAGAAGGGAAATAAATGACACAGAGACCAAAAAAACAAACAAACAAAAAATACAAAAGATCAATGAAACCAAGAGCTGGTTCTTTGAAAGGATAAACAAGATTGATGAACCTATATCCAGGCTCACCAAGAAGCAAAGAGAGAACCCAAATAAACAAAATCAGAAACAAAAGAGGTGACCTAACAACAGACCCCACAGAAATATGAAGAATCGTAAAAAAAAAATACTATGAGCAACTCTACTCCAACAAACAGAACAACCTAGAAGAAATGGACATATTCCTAGAAAAATACAAACTTCCAAAAACTCAACCAGGAGGAATAAAAAAAACTGAATAGGCCAATAACTATGGAGGAAATTGAAGCAGTAATCAAAAACCGTCCAACAAAAAAAATCCCTGGACCAGACAACTTCACTCACAGGGGAGATTTATTAAACTTTAAAACCTATCTTCCTCAGACTATTCCAAAAAATTCAAGAGGAATGCACACTTCCAAGCTCTTTCTACAAAGGCAGCATTACCCCAATTCCAAAACCAGATAAAGACAATACAAAGAAAGAGAATTACAGGCCAATATCCCTCATGAACATAGATGCCAAAATCCTCAACAAAATTCTAGCAAATCTAATCCAGCATTACATTAGAAAGATCATACACCACGACCAAGTGGGATTTATTCTAGGGATGCAAGGATGGTACAATATCCGCAAATCGATAAATGTGATACACCACATAAACAAACTGAGAGATAAAAACCATATAATCATATCAATTAATGCAGAAAAAGCATTTGACAAAATCCAACACCCATTTTTGATAAAAACTCTCAGCAAGGTGGGAATAGAAGGATCATACCTCAACATAATAAAAGCCATATGTGACAAACCCACAACCAACATCATACTCAATGGGCAAAAACCAAAACCATTTCCCCTAAGAACAGGAACAAGACAGGGATGCCCATTCTCACCACTCCTATTCGACATAGTACTGGAAGTACCAGCCGTTGCGATCAGACAAGAAGAAGAAATAAAAGGCATCCAAATTGGAAAAGAAGAAGTAAAACTGTCCTTATTCACAGATGACATGACATAGTACATAGAAAACCCCAAAGACTCCAACAAAAAACTAGACTTAATTAATGAATTCAGCAATGTAGCAGGATACAAAATTAATACCCAGAAGTCTATGGCTTTTCTATACACCAATAATGAACTCACAGAAAGAGAAATTTAAAAAGCAATCCCATTTACCATTGAAATAAAAAAAATTAAGATGTCTAGGAATAAACTTAACCAAGGAGACAGAAGACCTTTACTCACAAAATTTCAGATGTTAAAAAAAGAGATAGAGGAACACATGAACAAATGGAAGAATATAGTATGTTCATGGATTGGTAGAGTCAAAAAAAGCCCATACTACACAAAGCAATCTATAAATTCAATGCAATCCCCATTAAAATACCAAAGGCATACTTCAAAGACCTAGAACAAATTCTCCAAAAATTTGTCTGGAATAAAATAAGATCCCAAATAGCAGCAGCAATCTTGAAAAAGAAGAGCAATGTTGGAGGGATCACTATACCAGATACCAAGCTATACTAAAAAGCCAGTGTTCTCAAAACTGCCTGGTACTAGCACAAGAATAGACATATAGATCAGTGGAACAGAACAAAGAACTCAGAAATTGACACAAGCCAGTATGCTCAATTAATATTTGACAAAGGAGGCAAGAGCATACAATGAAGACAAGACAGTCTCTTCAATAAACGGTATTGGGAAAACTGGACAGATACTTGCAAAAAAAATTAAACTAGACCACCAACTTACACCATATACAAAAATAAACTCAGAATGGATAAAGGACTTAAACGTAATATGGGAAACCATAAAAAATCTTAGAATAAGCCTTAGGCAGCAAAATAGCAGACATTTGTAGTAGCAATATCTTTGCAGATATAGCTCCTAGGGCAATGAAAACTAAAGAGAAAGTGAACAAATGGGACTACATTAAAATAAAAAGCTTCTGCACAGCAAAAAAAAACATCAACAAAACAACAAGAAAGCCCACTGCATGGAAGAACATATTTGCCAATGTTATCTCCAATAAGGGTTTAATCTTCAACATTTACAGGGAACTCATACAACTTAACAAAAGGAAGACAAACAATCCAATCAAAAAATGGGCAAAGGACCTAAATAGACACTTTTTGAAAGAGGATATTAAGAGCGCCAAGAGACATGAAATCAATGCTCAAAGTCACTAATCATCCGGGAGATGCAAATCAAAACAACAATGAGGTACCATCTTACACCTGTCAGAATGGTTATCATCAACAAATCAACAAATGACAAGTGCTGGTGAGGATGTGGAAAAAAAGGAACCCTCATGCACTGCTGGTGGGAATGCAGACTGGTGCAGCCACTGTGGAAAACAGTATGGAGTTTCCTCAAAAAATTAAAAAATGGAACTGCCATTTGACCCAGTAATACCACTTCTGGGAATATATCCCAAGAAAACAGAAACACCAATCAGAAAGGATATATGCACCTCTATGTTCATAATAGCACAATTTACAATAGCTAAGATTTGGATACAGCCTAAATGCCCATGAGCAGATGAATGGATTAGAAAACTGTAGTACAACTACACAATGGAATACTCTGCCGCTGTAAAAAAGAAGGAATTCTTATCATTTGCAACAGCATGGATGGAACTGGAGAGCATTATGCTAAGTGAAATAATCCAGTCAGTGAAAGAAAAATACCACATGATCTCACTCATTTATGGATTATAAAGAGCATTATAAACTGATGAACAAAAATATATATGGGGCAGAGAAGCATCAAACAGACTATCAAACTATAGCCGAAAGGCTGGAGAGGATTAGTGGGAGGAAGAGACCAACTGAAGGATTTGTATGCATGCATATAAGCATAACCAATGGATGCAAGACACAGGGGGGTGGGGATTCAGGGCATGTGCTGGGGGTATGGGGGTTGGGGAGACCTGGGGAAGGTCAATTGGGGAAAAGGAGACATATGTACTACTATTTGTAATACTTTAAACAATAAAATAAAATAAAAATAAATAAATAAAATTATTGATATAACTGAATGTTGTAACTGAATTAATAATAGTAACCTAGATTAAAGTTCCATAGTATCTGTATAAAATTATATTGTTCTAATTTTGATTATATTAAGTAGAAAAATAGATATTCCTCTAGATCAGTGGTCGGCAAACTGCAGCTGGTGAGCCACACGCGGCTCTTTGGCCCCTTGAGTGTGGCTCTTCCACAAAATACCACCTGCGGGCGTGCATGTACAGTGCGATTGAAACTTCGTGGCCCATGTGCAGAAGTCGGTATTTTGTGAAACAGCCACACTCAAGGGGCCAAAGAGCCGCATGTGGCTCGCGAGCCGCAGTTTGCCGACCATGGCTTTAGATGATATAATACATTACAGAAAAAAATTTAAATCCTTGGAAATGCAGTTCAATTTAACAACAACAAAAAAATAATCCAGACAGCTAAAATACAGAAAATTAAGTAATCAGTATTACTACTGAATTTCTGTGATAATTAAATGTAACTGCGATAATATTAAATGTAAATAAAGGTTATGCCACACCCTAGCAAAAGAGAAAAGTTCAATAACTTAGAAACACAATCCAACTACATGTTGATAAAAAGTGACTTAATAGCAATAAAGTGATTCAGAATGTTTCCAGGTTATTAGGAAATAAATTGGAAAATACATGTAAAATATTGAAATCATGCAAAAATGCCACAGTCTTACATTATGGGAGAACTCAATAGTTTTTAAAACTCTCCTTTTCCTGCTTCCTCCATCAGAAAAAAAGGTTAATTCTTCATTAGTCCATCTTCACTCACAATATCATATTCAAAGTGGATCTTTCTTCTCATGTGCTAAAGGCTAATTAAAGAAATTGCACCTACTTATTGGATTGAGAGACACCCAATGCCCTAAGGAAGGTAGGGCTTCCACTTCAGCTCTGATGAAATCTTTTCATTAAATGGTGCTGGACTAGTCCTCTTATAATAAAAATATAAAACAAGACAATCTACATGAGGGAAATAATTTCTTCAAGTCAACAGGAAATGCAAAACTATAATACCGGAAGGAAGGAAAATATGATGTTGATTTTATGAAAATTCTGCTCTACTTATGGAGAATTTGCTGACATCAGCAGAGAATTGGAGTCCTAGGCAAAGTGCAGCACTTCACTGAGTTAAGGAGCCAAAACACAGAGTTCACAGCAGAGAAATGGCTAGAACTGCAGGGTGCAGCACAGTTGCTCTGTAGATTAGGGACCCGGAAGTGTTGTGATAGCCTCCCAGGTGTCCTTAGTGGAGGTCTAATCTGAAGCTAATCAAAGGCAGCTCTTACTGGCTTGAGATTGAAAATAAGATACCAGCGCTTGAGCACTGCTGGAAAAAAGAGCACTAAGATGATCCAGTTTCTCTACACCCCACTAATAACATGTTGCCTGTTATTTTACATTATAATCAACCAAAGGAGTGTGAACCAGTATTTCATATGGATTTATTTTACATTTTCCTAAAATGTTTAGCACATTTTCATGGGATTATGAGCTATTTTTTTTATCTTCTATGGATATATGTTTATTTAAATTTCTTCTTATTTTTAATTGGGTTGTTTTTCTAGTATGGACTTTAAGAGTTCTTTATATATTCCGGATACACAAGTTGCATATCAGATACAAGATTTGCAAATATTTTCACTAATTCTGTAGTTTGTCTTTCACTTTCTGGGTTGTATCATTTGCAGCGCAAAAGTTATTAATTTTGATAAAGTTCAATCATTCTCTTGTTTCTTCCTTTGCTTGTGCTTTGGTGTCTTCTATAGCATAGTCTATGCCACAGACACAAAATTGTTATTGTATATTCTCTAGGTGTTTTATAAATGTAGCACCTCCAATGAGACATCTGATCCATTTTAAGTTAATTTTTGTGATGTTGCAATATAGCAATCTAACTACTTTATTTGCATGTTTGATGTCTACTTTTCCCAACACCATTTTTAAAAAGATCATTCTATCCCCATTTAATTGCCTTGACATTTTGTCAAAAAGTAATGAGTGTAATTAATGAGTCTTTATTTCTGGACTTTGTATTCTATTCCATTGAACTATATGTCATCCTTATTCTTATGACAGTACTGTACTGCTGATTATTTTATCTTTGTAGTAAGTTTTGAAATTAAGAAATATGTTTTCGCCAGACTGACATGCCTCAGTGGTTGAGCATTGACCTATGAACCAGGAGGTCACGGATTGATTCAGTCAGGGCACATGCCCAGGTTGTGGGCTCAATCCGTAGTGTGGGGCATACAGGAAGCAGCCAATCAATGATTCTCTCTCATCATTGATGTTTCTATCTCTCTCTCCCTCTCCTTTCCTCTCTGAATTAAATTAAAAATATATTAAAAGAAGTATGTTTTCACTTTCAAATTTTAATTGAAAACCTAGTTTTGAATTTCTGCATGACTTTTAGTATCAGCTTGTCAATTTCTGCCAAAAAGACAACTTGAGTTTGTTACGGATTGTGTTGAATATTTATGTCAATTTGTGGAATAATTCTGTATTAACAATACTAAGACTTCCAATATATAGACATTAGATGTCTTTACATTTATCTAGATCTTTTAATAATATAAATGTATGCTTTCAGTGTATAACTTATACTTCTTTGCATAACATTATTTCTAAATATTATATTACTAGAGGCCCAGTGCACAACATTCGTGCGCTGGGGGGTGGGGTTCCCTCAGCCCAGCCTGCCCCTCTCACAGTCCGGGAGCCCTCAGTGGATGTCCTACTGATGGCCACAGTCTGGCAGCAGAGGTTTGGAACAGGCGTCCCGTGTGTGTGTGTGTGTGTGTGTGTGTGTGTGTGTGTGTCTGTGTCTGTCTGCTAGGGCCTGCCCCCAGCCGCGCCATGTTGGCTCGAAGCAGTTGCCGTGTGTGTATGTGTGTGTGTGTGTGTGTGTATGTCCCCACTGGGGGTCTGCCCCCAGCCACATTGGAGACTCAGAGCAGGCACTGTGTGTGTGTGTGTGTGTGTGTGTGTTTGTCTGCTGGGGGCCTGCCCCCAGCCACACCATGGAGGCTTGGAGCAGGAGCCCCTCTGTGTTGATCTCTCAGGATCCTGGCCTCCACTGCATGTTGTACTCTCCCTTGAGCTATGGCCAGGATGGGGGTGCTGCTTGCAAGCCGGGCTTTCCTGCTCCAGGATCGCCATGGTGATGGGGGAGCAAGCCCAGCTGGGGGCTGCCCACAGGCTGGGATTTCCCACTTCCAGGTCTCCATGGCAACTGGGGAGCAGGCCCAGCTGGGGGCTGCCCGCAGGCCAGGCTTGCTTTCCTGCTCCCGGATCACCATGGCTACCAGGGAGAAGGCGCAGCTGGGGGTGGTTGTTGTAAATCCATCACCAACATAAAACTCCAGTCTTTTTATTCTCTCAAACTGAAACTCTTTTACCCTTTAACTTGTCATTTTTCCCTCCCCATGGCCCTGAAAACTACCATTTTTCTTTCTATGAATTTGATCACTCTAAGTGCCTCATAAATGCAGAATCATTCAGTACCATATCCAGAATGTGACTGGCTTGTTAAATTAACATAAGGCTTCAAATTTCATTCATGTTGTAACCTGTGCCAGAATTTTAATTCTTTATAAGCTAGTTAATATTCCATTGTATAAACATACTACATTCTGTTTCCCCATTTATCTGTCATTGGTCATTTTGGAATTTTTACCAATTGTCTATTGTGAATAATACTGTTATGAACATGACTGTACAAATATCTGTTTGAGACCATGCTTTCTATGCATTGTGCCATACAGTATACCTCACTATGGAATTGCAGAATAATATGGTACTTCTATGTATAGTCTTTTAAGGAACCACTATACTATTTTCCACAGAGGCTGCATCATTTTACATTCCACCAACAGTGCATAGGGGCTCCAATTTCTGCAAATTCTCATCAACACTTAATATTTTCTCAAATTTTTTGATAGCAGCCATCCTACTAATTGTTAATTAATATCTTGTACATTTGACCACAATTCCCTAACCGTGAGTGGTGTTGAGCATCTTTTCATGTACTTATTGATCATGTGGGTAACTTCTTTGGAGAAATGTTTTTTCAAGTCCTTTACTCATTTGTTAGTTGGGCTATTTTCTTATTGAGTTGTATGAGTTCTTTACATATTATGGATATTAAGTTTTCTTCAGATACATAATTTGCATTTTCTAACAGCATGGGCAATTTTTTCACTTTGCTGATAATGCTCTTTGCTAGAAAACAGTTTTTAATTATTATGTATTCAAATTTTTCTACTTCTGTTTTCTGTATTTTTGGTGCCATATCCATAAAAGTATTGCAAAACCCAATGTTTTTAATATTTCCCCTGTTTTCTTCTAAGGATTTTATCATTTTAGCTCTCACATTTAATTTCGGATCTATTTGTAGTTAATTTTGGCATATGGCTTCAGTAAATATCCAAGTGTATTCTTTTGCTTGTTGATATCTACTATCCTATCAGCTACCTAAGGGCAATAATAATGTATTGTCAGTGATATACTACAATATATAAAAAAATATAACAACAAAAGTGCCAATGGTGGAAAGATATTAATGGAAATGAACTCTTCTGAGATTTATAGATCGTGAAGTTTAGAAAAATCAAATACACTACATTTGTTTGTGAACATTCACCAAATACATGGAAAAATGTTTTGTACTACCTACTATTCGTATGGGATGGTTATGAAAGATTTTATTATTTTTAACTTTCTCTAGTATAGTTAACTTTAAAAATGCAACTTAGTTTTGAACTAGCACATTACAATAGCTAATTTTTGAGATATAAACTATATACTAAAACTATCACCTATTCTATAATTTAATAATACTAATCTAGAAAACTCTACTGTATAAATAGAAATGTTTGAGTAACCATGGTTAATTTTGGGAGAAGCCTATTGAAATGTTCACTTCTAGATTTGAATTATAAGAGTGTACAACATTTTGATTAAAAGTATGATTTAGAGTTAGCTGCACTACATAATAGAGCAGCCACAATGGCTATTTAAATTTAAATTCAATAAAGTAAAATAAAATGGAAATTTTAGCTCCTTAGTTGTACTATCCACATGCCAGGGACTCAACAGCCATATCAATGATGGAGATGTAGAACATTTCTTTTTCTTTTTATAATATACTAGAGGCCCAGTGCACAAAAATTTGTGCACTTGGGGGGGAGGGGGAATCCCTCAGCCCAGCTTGTGCCCTCTCGCAGTCTGGGACCCCTTGGGGGATGAGCACCTGCTGGCTTTGGCCCACTCCCTGGGGGATTGGGCCTAAACTGGCAGTCAGACATCCCTCTGGCAGCCCGGAAGTCCTCAGGGGATGTCCACTTGCAAGGGGGAGCAGGCCTAAGCTGTAGTAGGACATCCTTAGTGATGCTGAGGAGGCGGGAGAGGCTCCCACCACCACTGCTGTACTGGCAGCCATCAGCCTGGCTTGTGACTGAGCAGAGCTCCCCCTGTGGGAGCACACTGACGACCAGGAGGCAGCTCCTGCATTGAGCATCTGCCCCCTGGTGGTCAGTGTATGTCATAGTGACCAGTCATTCCCAGTTGTTTTGCTGTTAGGGTCAATTTGCATATTACCCTTTTATTATATAAGATAGAGGCCTGGTGCATGGGTGGGGGTGAGCTGATTTGCCCTGAAGGGTGCCCCGGATCAGGAAGAGCTTCCTGCTGGAGTGCCTGGCCAGCCTGGGTGAGGGGCTGAGGGCCGTTTTCAGGCTGGCCACACCCCTTTCGGGGAAGGGGGTCCTGCTGGGGCGCCTGGCCAGCCTGGGTTAGTGGCTGATGGCTGTTTGCAGGCTGGCCACAGCCCCTTCAGGGTGGGGGTTTCCACTTGGGTGCCTGGCCAGGCTGGGTGAGGGGCTGATGGGTGTTTGCAGGCTGGCCAAGCCCCTTCAGGGTGGAAGGTCCTTCTGGGGTGCCTGGCCAGTCTGGGTGAGAGGCTGATGGCTGTTTGCAGGTTGGCCAAGCCCCCCAGTGGGGACCCTCACCCCATGAGGGTGTGGCCATCCTGGGTGAAGAGCAGATGGCTGTTTGCAAGCTGGCCATGGCCCCCAGCCACCCAAGCTCCCAGTGGAGGCTGGCTGGAAGCAGGTATCTGGGATTTATTTATCTTCTATAATTGAAACTTTGTTGCCTTGAGAGGAGGCCAGAGCAGGCCAGGGCAGGCGGAAAGCTTGGCTTCCTCCATCACTGGGGCAACAAAGCCTCCTGCTTGGTTCAGCTCCGTGGCTGCCGGGAGTTGGTTGGGTTAATTTGCATATAGGCACTCTGATTGGCTGGTGGGCGTGGCTTGGGCACAGTGGAGGTGCAGTCAATTTGCATGTTTCTCTTTTATTTGATGTAATTTTTATTGATTTCAGAAAGGAAGGGAGAGGGAGAGAAAGATAGAAACATCAATGCTGAAAGACAATCATTGATCAGCTGCCTCCTTCATGCCCCCTACTGGGTATCAAGCCCCCAACCCTGGACATGTGTCCTTGACCGGAATCTAACCTAGGACCCTTCAGTCTGCAGGTTGACGCTCAATCCATTGAGCCAAAATAGCTAGAGTGAGATGTAGAACATTACTGTAAGTGCAGAAAGTTCAGTTGGAGCATACTGATTGAGATACTAACCATTGTCAAAATTCCAATACCCATCATCGATACTTCCTCCTGGTGATGACAGTGTTTGCTCACAATTTGGAGGAGAATATCCACTATCACAATGGCAATTGAAGTTATTATTGCAAACCTAAAACCAAAACCAAGAATAAGAATACTATATGTACAATAAAAAATTAAACGCAACATTTGTCATTATTCTTCAATACACATTGTTAAAGTATTATAATTTAGTATATTAGAGGTAGTGTTTATTTTAATGTGGAAATAATTTCTAAAATAAAATTCTACAAAATAAATGTCCATGCATTATCTTTTCATAAAACAGAGATTTACTATTATTTGTCTCTTGTATTTTAAAATACAGGTAACATTTTTGATACAACTGAAATAGCTTATTCTAGAAAGACAAAGAAATTATGAGGCTAGATGTTATAAAATTGTGGGAGTTTAAATTTATTATGAATTGTGTCGTATAAAAAATAGCTGTGAGAAAGGCAAACATTTACCAAAAAACATTATGGACAAACTCACGGAAGAACTTGCTTAAACATACACAAATATAGAAAGTATTTTTCTAGAAAATATCTATAAATGTGAGCTGGTACATGAATTGAAAGAAGGGTCAGAAGTAGATGAAGGAATCTAGAAGTAGGTGCATGCAAATATTCAATTAAAATTAAATAAAGAAGGAAAGAAACAGAAATTAAATGTAAATAATAGGACATTTAAGTTACTTGGAAGAACGTTTTGAATCAAGACCTATAAAAATGTCACTTTTTTATGAATTATTACAGGATAAAATATGAAGGATCCATACGGCAGAAGACACTTGTCACAAATTTAAAACCAAAGGCATGCTTGAAAACCTTCCAAAGTTTACAAAACTTCTATAACATAATAGATAATTTCGCCATGGATGAGAAAATAGAAATGCAAATGGTAAATATGAGTATACATACATAGTTAAAACTGTATTATTAATTATTAAATAAATGCAAATTAACAATGGATTTACCATGTTAGAAGAGACTGAAAAACTGAGAAACTGCACTGGCCAGAATTAGAGGAAATGCACCTTTTCATACATGATAAGTGGGAGCAAAAACTGGTACACTGTTTCTTTAAGACAATGTATTACTGAAAAGTTTAATGTGCATACATTTGACCCATCAGATATTATAGATAACAACTTAAGAAATCAGATAAACATGCAAAAATGAATGTACAATAATGTCCAGTGAACCAATGTACTATATAATAAAAGCCTAGGTGGTGTTGCGCAACGCCCTTGCACAATGGCTTCACAAGATGGCCGCCACAAGATGGCTGTCACAAAATGGTCACCACAAGATGGCTGGCAGGGAGGGCATTTCGGGGGAACCAGGCCTGCAGGGGAGGGCAAGGAAGGGAAGTTAAGGGTGATCAGGCCAGCAGGGAGGACAGTTTGGGGTGATCAAGCCAGCAGCAAAGGGTAGTTGGGGGTGATCAGGCTGGCAGGGGAGGGCAGTTGGAAGCAATTAGGCAGGGGGGCAGTTATGGGGCAATCAGCTGGCTGGTAGAAGAAGTTAGGGGCAATCAGGCAGGCAGATAGGTGAGCAGTTAGGAGCCAGCAGTCACGAATTATGAGAGGAAATGTGGGAGGAATCAGGCCTAAACTGGCAGTCAAACATGCCCCAAGGGGTCCCAGATGGGAGAAGGTGCAGGCCGGGCTGAGGGACACCCCCCTCCTATGCACAAATTTCATGCACCCAGCATCTAGTTTATTAGTTAACTTAAAATTAACAATATACCGAAGTCTAATAGTGAATGACTTCAAATATATTGTGGGACAGACATACAAACAACACATTGAAGCCATTAAAGTGCATAAATGATTGGAATACACAAAACATCCTGCTCTCACTCAAAAAATATTAGACTACTAGAGGCCCGGTGCATGGGTTCATGCACATTGAAAGGAAATTAATTAGAAGAAATATTTTAGAGGCCAGAGAGGGACCACAGGAGGTCTCCAGGATGTGTTTGACCAGCCTCACTCAATCCTAATCTGCCGGACCTAAGCAGCAAGCTACCCTACCTGTTGGAGTGTCTGCCCTGTGGTGGTCAGTGTGCATCATAAAAAATGGTCAAATGTCCGAAACCGGTTTGGCTCAGTGGATAGAGCGTCAGTTTGTGGACTGAAAGGTCCCAGGTTCGATTCTGGTCAAGGGCATATACCTGGGTTGCGGGCACATCTCCAGCAGGGGGTGTGCAGGAGGCAGCTGATCCATGTTTCTCTCTCATCGATGTTTCTAACTCTCTATCCCTCTCCCTTCCTCTCTGTAAAAAAATCAATAAAATATATTTTTAAAAAAATAAAAATGGATTTCCTTATTTGACTGCAATTTTTATAAGAAATTTCCACATCAAATAATTGTGAATCTCATTGTTATCTTTAAAATGTTATTAACATGAATTTAAAAAATAACTATACATAAAAATAGAGTAGCCATTACTTACGCCATGTCCATTGCACCGTTTTGAAGCATTACAGGATGCAAGGTTTTTGTACTGATCAACAAAAGAGCAACGTCCATCAAGACAAAACTAAAATTTTAAAAACAAGCATCAACCATGAAAATCAGAAAATGCAGAGATGAGCAATTGTTCTTGGTACAAAACAATGCACAAAATGTATATGTACAGAAGAAGGCAAAAGTAGGTTTACAATGGAAAAATACATGCAAGTTATGATTATTTACATTATTTACACACTCCTGTAGTCTACTTTGTTTTGCATACACACAACTGTAAGCCTGCATAGGCCCACCAAAGTTTTATAAAACATATGAATTTGTTAAATAAAAGTGGTGAAAGTGGACATCATTGTCTTGTTCATGGTTTAAGGGAAATGCTTTTAGTTTTAGCCCATGATGTCTGTTGTATCTTTTTCATACATGGTCTTTAATACGTTGAGATATGATCCCTCTATCCCCACTCTTGAGAGTTTTTATCTTAAATGTGTACTATTTAAGATAAAATAGCTGCATCTATTAATATGATGTGATTTTTATTTTTCATTTTGTTTATGTGATGTTTCTTATATATATTGTATCAACCTTGCACCCCTAGAATAAATCACACTACATCAGGTATATGATTTTTTTTAATGTATTTCTGGATCCAATTTGCTCAACATAGTACTGGATGTCCCAGTCATAGTGATCAGCCAAAAAGAAAAAATAAAGGCATCCAAATTGGAAAAAAGGTAGTAAAACTGTCGGTGTATGCAGAAGACATGACATTGTAATATATAGGAAACTCTAAAGACTCCACCAAAAAGCTACTAGATCTAATAAATGAAATTGGTAAAGCTGCAGAATACAAAATCAACACACCGAGATCCTTGGCATTTTTATACCCCAATGATAAACTGCCAAAAAGAGAAACTAAGAAAACAACCACATTTATTATTGCATCAAAAAATAACAAGGTAACCTAGGAATGAATTTTACCTAGGAAGGAGGTAAAAGGTCTCTACTCAGGGAACTATATGACATTGAAGAATGAAATTAAGGAAGATACAAACAAGTGGAAGAATATTACATATTCTTAGATTGGAAGAATTAACATCATTAAAATGCCCATACTGCCCAAACCAATCTATAAGTTCAATGCCATTCTTATTAAAATACCAATGACATATATTACAGAACTAGAAAAAAATATTTTAAAATTCTATCTGGAACCAAAAAAGACACCAAAAAGCCACAGGAATCTTGAAAATGAAATATAAACTTGAAGGGATCCCAATACAGCTATCAAACAATGCCACAAGGCCATTGTAATCAAAATAGCCGGGTATTGGCATAAGAACAGACATATCGACCAATGCAACACAACAGAGATCCAGGAAATCAACCCACAACTTTATGGTTGATTAATATTTGACCAAGGAGGCAAGAGCATACAATGGAGTAAAGACAGTCTCTTCAATAAATGCTGCTGGGAAAATTGGATTGGTACATGAAAAAAAAAAAAAATTAAAATCCAGGAAGAGGAAGGTTGAGGGATTAGGGTTGGAGGTGGATAAAAGATAGGAGGAAGGAGACTCCTGCAATAATGTCAACAATAAAAACTTTTTATAAAAACACCATGTGAACCTGGATTTTATGACATCTAATGATTCAATAAAGTAACTTAGTATTTGATAGAATATGAAATATTGAGAATTAGATACTATTTTCCCTTGAGGGAGCAGTGCTGTTAGTTTATTGATACTAATTGGCATAAGCACAAAAATAGTCAACTTGTACTGATCACTTGTAATGTGGTAGGATCTGTCTTAGCACTTTCTATGCACTTTTATAAAATACTAGAGGCCTGGTGCATGAAAATTCATGCACTGGAGGGGGGTCCCTCAGCCCAGCCTGCCCATTCTCATAGTCCAGGAGCCCTCAGGGCTGGGAGGCTACCCAGGGATCAGGGGAACGCATCGCTCCATCACACCTCTGCTGCTGCCACTGATGGCAGCGCAAGCCTCAGCAGGCCCTGGTTACCAGAGCCTTGGGTGGCCTTGGGGGGCTGGGCAGCTGCCATCTGAGGCTTGCCTGGACCTCGGGCCAGCCCTGAAAAGCTGAAGGGACGGGGGGACTCTGGAGGCAGGCGCATGGAGCAGCAGGGCCGAGGGGACTGGGCGCCACCATCTTGTGGCTGTGTGTGCCACCACCTTTGAAGGTTGGCAGTCAAATAGCATAGTCCCTCCTTATTGGCTTTGGGTGGCACCATCCTTGAGGGCAGGGCAGTCAATTAGCATATTACCTCTTTATTGGCTTTGGACACCACCATCGTTGAGGGCAGGGCAGTCAATTAGTATATTCCCTCCTTATTGGCTGTGGGCACTGCCATCTTTGAGGGTGGGGCAGTCAATTAGCATATTCCCTCATTAGCTGTGGGCGCAGCCATCTATTGCAACAGCATGAGGGTCAATTACCATATTCCATCTTTATTAGATAGGATATTCATATTGACCCTGTGAAGGCAATATTTTCATCCTTATCATATTTGACAAGAATTAATTTTACAATTTTAAGGCCACTCAATGAGTTATTGGCTAGGCCAATATTCAATGCAATAAGTATGTTACTCACTGATTCTAGTGATCAGTGCTAAATACCAGCATTCTTATAATTTTTACATTTTTTCCAACTTTAGTAATAATATCCCTTATCTTTCACATTAGCAATGTGACCTTAAGCAAGTTATTTATCTCTTCATACCTCAGTTTACCCATCTTGCAATTTGAAATAGTAATTATACCCAAGTGAATAAAAAATATACGTAAAGGTTATGAAGATGAAATAATTTGATACACATAAATAAACAAAAGCAATGTATGACACATAGTAAATGATCATTAAATACAAGTTTTACTTTATTTATTGATTTGACCTGATTTTCATGCAGACTTTATGTTAATATTTTTCTATCCAAATTTAATTTAATTTAATTTGAATACATATGGGGCAACTTCTCAAATTATCTCCTTGCTTTTATCAAGTTATCAGATAGAATATCCAATATATGATGAATAGTCTAAAACATAAATTATCGCCTAATACCATTGGCATTAAAGGGGGAAAAAAGTATCAGCTTGTTCATTAACATAAATTGCTTTAATGAAGCCAGCAGGAATAATAAAATGTTGGACAAACCAGCGTTACCTGTCCACAAACTAGTATTTTCATTCTGTGCTCCTTAAACATTATCACTGAGGCAATAATAAACTAGTTATACTTCCCTGGGTTGTTTTTAGGGGGAAATAAATGAGAAAATGTTAAGACCCAGGCTTAACAGATCATTTTGTAAGTTGGCTCTTTTGTAAGGAAAAAAAAAAAGCAAAAGACACCATAAAAGAAAACTCTGGTCAGTGGCTGCGATGATGTTTTGAATATAAACTGGCATATCAGACTTGCTTCTCTAAAAAAGAAACACAAAGAATATCCCAGAAATAGTCATAGCACAGTTAAAAAAAATCTCTACTATAACTAAAACCATATTTCCTAGGGGAAATGCCTGTTTATGTAAGCATATTTTCTTATAGTCTTGTGTATTCATATGGATAAGAAAAACAGTTAATATTATTTATTAATTGACTAGCAACATTTACATACCACAAACATAATCTTTTTGAAATTTCAAAGGCATGTATGTGCTGAGATGTTCTTATCTCCTCTAGAATACCCATGTGGTTACGATCATTTTGATAACCATACTCCTATATCTCATCAATAAAAAATTCAAAGACACTCTGAATCACAACCCATATTAAGCAAACTTACATTCTGGAATAATGTCTAAGTCCATGCAGTATATTTTTCACTTAGAATTACAGTGTTAAATTTAAGAATGATTTATTTAAAATTATTATCTTGTATAAAGGGAGAGATACATTTCTTCATGTCGATAAATAAGAAATAAAATCTCTTTTTGTATCGACTGATCAATCAAGATACACAGAAACATCATTTAATGTATAAAATGACTGATAATTTTCACAAAGGATCACAATATTTGAGAGTGAGGTAAAGACACCTTAAATCCCCACCCTCTCTAAAATCAACTGAATAATTCAGAATAATAAATAAAAATAGCTTAAAATTTTAATTAAATACCTTCAGAATGATTGCAGGATTTGACACACAACAGCCCTCTTTTCCCCATAAATAAGAGTTAAGGAGAATCAGAAAGAGGCAATTAGAAGATGAGAGATTTAAGAACATACAGGGATTTTGAAATAAAATGAAGGTTATTGATGGATAAGAAGGAGAAGGCAACCACCTCCAATACAATAGCATAGGAGAGAACCTAGCTGACCATCCTCACAGTGCTCTAGAGGAGCTGCAACCCCAGAGTCATATGGAAAAACAGGGAGAGAGCTGAAAGGGTGGGATTGGGAAGAGTGGCTAAAATGTCTATTATTAATGGAAGTCTGTCCACAAAACCACAGAACTAGTTAGCTCTCAATCCTCACTACACACCTATTCCTCTCAATGACAGAATGCAGTCAGCACAATCCTTTTTATCCCAAGGGACAAAATTTAGAAGGTTATTTTTTTTCTAAAGCAAATGAGTTAATGGTGACTACAGAACTCAGGCTTTTCAAGTAATCTGCCATGGAATAGGCTTTATCCAATTAAACTATTGTAAGTTGCATGGACTAAAAGCCAGATTTCAAAATAAAGGCTGTCATGAGACAAACCCAGTCACACAGACAAAGCTGCCAATTTGTTTTCTATAATCAAAACGGTATAGAAGTAAAAACTCATGGCAGCTTAAAGCTCCTGCTGAACAAAGCAGGTAAAGTCAAAGTCTTCCTCCCTCCCTCCCTCCCTCCCTCCCTCCCTCCCTCCCTTCCTCCCTCCCTTTCTTTCACTTCCTTTCCTTTTTCTTTTCTCTCTTCTTTTCTTCTTTTTCTTCCATGGGGATACTGTCCTATTGGGCATGGGCTAATGATCAGACTTTCCCAGGCAGAGAACCACTGCTAGAGAAATGAAAAATCTGTAAAGCCATATAGTGCTGTTGGAACAAACCAGAGGACTTTCAAATTCTTGGTGAAATTCCCACAGAACATTAGTTGAATTCCATTATTATGTAAGACTAGAGGCCTGATACACAGAACACGTGCACTTGGGGTGGGAGGTCCCTTAGCCCAGCCTTCACCCTCTCCCAGTCCAGGAGCCCTTGGGGGATGTCTGATGGCTTTAAGAACATACAGGGATTTTGAAATAAAATGAAGTCCATTGATGGATAAGAAGAAGGCAACCACATCCAATGCAGTAGCAAAGGAGAGAACCTAGATGATCATTCTCACAGTGCTCTAGAGGAGCTGCAACCCCAGAGTCATATGGAAAAACATATGACTCCATGGGCAGCAGGCCTAAGCTGTCAGTCAGATATCCTTAGCGTTGCCTCAGAGGTGGGAGAGGCTCTCACCACCACTGCTGCGCTTGCCAGTTATGAGCCACTTCTGGCTGAGTGTTGCTCCCCCTACGGGAGCATATTGACAACCAGGGGGCAGCTCCTGCATTGAGCATCTGCCTCCTGGTGGTCAGTGTGCATCATAGCAACCAGTCATTCTGCTGTTTGGTCGATTTGCATATTAGTCTTTTATTATATAGGACTGAAGACCCAGTGCACCAAATTTGTGCACTGGTGGGGGCGGGGGCGGTTGTCCTCAGCCCAGCCTGCACCCTTTTCAACCTGTGACCCTTCGGGGGATGTCCAACTGCCAGTTTACAGCTCCTGCTGAAGGAAGAAGGTAAAGTCAAAGTCTTCCTTCCTTTCTTCTTCCCTCCCTTCCTTCCTTCCTTCCTTCCTTCCTTCCTTCCTTCCTTCCTTCCTTCCTTCTTCCCTCCCTTCTTTCCTCCCTCCATTCCTTCCTTCTTTCCTTCCTTCCTTCCTTCCTTCTTTCCTTCCTTCCTTCCTTCCTTCCTTCCTTTTTTCCTTCCTTCCTCCCTTTCTTTCACTTCCTTTTTCTTTTCTTTCTTCTTTTCTTCTTTTCCTTCCATGGGGATATTGTCTGTTTAAACTGGCAGTTGGACATCCCTCTCACAATCCAGAACTGCTGGCTTTCAACAACTTGCCTGCCTGCCTGCCTGCCTTATTGTCCCTAACTGCCTCTGCCTGCCAGCCTGATCACCCCCTAATCACTCCCTTGCCAGCCTGATCGACACCTACCTGCTCCCTTGCAGGCCCGATTGCCCCCAACTGCCCTCCCCTGCTGGCCTGGTGGTCCCCAACTGCCATCCCCTGCCAGCCCGGTCACCCCTAAATGCCCTTCACTGCCAGCCTGGTCGCCCCTAACTGCCCTCCCCTGCCAGCCTTTTCCCCTCCAACTGCCCTACCCTGCTGGCCCGGTCACTCTTAACTACCCTCCCCTGCTGGCCTGATCGCCCAAACTACCCTCCCCTGCCGACCATCTTGTGGCTGTGTGTGCCACCATCTTTGAGGATGTGGCAGTCAATTAGCATATTCCCTCCTTATTGGCTGTGGGTGCTGCCATCTTTGAAGGCAGAGCAGTCAATTAGCATATTTCCCCCATATTGCTGTGGTTGCTGAAATATTTGCGACAGCGTGAGAGTCAATTAGATAAGATGGTAAAAGACTAGTTAATGGCAATCTTCTGTAGCATTTGTATGTCTAGTTCCTATATTGTTTTATTTCCATTATTGTAGCTGTGTTTCCTGTACATAAGATATAATTTCACTCTCACTACTTTTTAGTTTCTCTTTCTTTGTCTTTAACTTTCCAAAATTTTATTATGCTGTATCCCACCATGAATTTTACTGGACTGATCCTATATGATGCTCTTTCAACTTATTTCATCTCTGGGTTTATGCCTTTTGCCAAAATTGTAAATGTTCCAGGCATTATTTCCTCAAATACTTTTCCAACCTTAAGTTATTTCTCCTACTTTTTAGGATGCCAAAGTCTTGGGTATTATATATTTTCCTATAACTCCCCATGTCCTTGAGGCTCTATTAATTTTTTCATCCTATTTTCACTCTGTTTTTCAATTTGGGTATTTTTCAGTTTCACTGATTTTTTCTGTTGTCCCCACTATTCTGCTGCTGAGACCATCATTGAGTTTTTATATACAGGGTGGGACACAAGTATGTTTACAGTTGCGAGGACAGGAAACACAGAGTTCATTTTTGTATTATTATTTCTTAACTAGAGGCCCAGTGCACATATTCGTGCACCTGTGGGGTTCCTTGGCCTGGCCTGTAGGATGGCATAAAAACTGGCTCTCTGACATCCCCTGAGAGGTCCCAGATAGTCAGAGGTTGCAGGCCAGGCCAAGGGACCCCACTGGTGAATACTGGGAGGCCAGGGAGGGATGCAGGAGGTTGGCCAGCCGGGGAAGGACCACGGGAGGGATCTAGGCGTGTCCAGCCCATCTCGCTCAGTCCCAATCAGCTGGACTCCAGTAGCAAGCTCACCTATTAGTTGGAGCATCTTCCCCCTGATGGTCAGTGCACGTCATACTGACTGGTCGACCAGTAGACTGTCTGCCCCCTGGTGGTCAGTGCACATCATAGCAAGCAGTTGAGCAGTCTTGGCATATCATTAGCATATTATGCTTTGACTGGTTGAAAGCCCGATGTGACAACTGGACACTTAGCATATTAGGCTTTTATTACATAGCATCATTGTATTATTTTCCATAACCTGTAAACCTATTTTTGCCCCTCTCTACATTGATTGTTGTATATTTCAATTCTAAGGTTTCTAAGCGATTCTTCTTTATATCTTCTTACATCCTTGCTGGAACTTTCTATCATTTCATTAGTTTCCAGCATGTTTGCAAGTGCTCATTGAAACATGTTAATGATGACCACTTTAGATTCTTTGAAGAGTATTTCTAACATCAATGTCAACTTAGTGTTAATTAATGTTTTTGGTGTTATATGATGCATGCGAGCATGTGTGTGTGTGTGTGTGTGTGTGTGTACCATTTTATTGCCTTTTTCTAGTTAAAGAATGATTAAATTAGTTAATATATTTACTCTGACTTATTTATAGTAAGCATTTGTTCACTTGGTTTTAAATTAACTTTGAAGGGAATACATATTACTTTATAATGTTGTGGACAAAACGGGGGCCACATACTAAACTTGACAAGCTTAAGGAAGGCATACATGGTCGGTCTTATAAACTCAGAGACATAAAGTAACCACATAAGAAGGTCTGAAACTTAAAATGTCTAACTAAAAGGGAGTCTTGGTATGCATTCAGGTCCTAGGCTAGTATCTTCCTTGACAAAGGTCAGTCTATCTTAACTGAGCCTGTAGATTGTCCTTTTGCATCTAAAATAACATACCTTTGGAATGTCAGCATAATCTTTTCCAGAACCCTCATGGCACAACTATTGCACCAGAGCTAGAGACCAGAGAACAACTCAATGCTATCTTGCTCCCGCATACCATCTCTATGCGCTCTAACTGTTCATTATCAAACATCCTATACCCACCAGGGTAAAGCAAGTGTGTGTCTATTTGTATTACTTTTCATCCAATCTCAGATATTTTCCAGCTTTGCTGTCTCCAGGCTACCAATGAATTCCAGGTAACCACTCCTATGGTCTCTCTTTGATTCTGATGCATAAATCAGCAATAAAACTACTATTCCCCAGAGCATTTTAGCCATCCTTTTAGGTTTTGCTTCCCAGAAACTGTTGTCAGTTTGCCTCAAATAAACTCTTATAAGATTTTTTTTCTTAGACTAGAAATTCTTTAGTGGACAATGTATTCAGTACCAGTATGTTCCTTTGTGATTACTATTTTTATGTAAAAATGTCTTCTGTCATTCTAAAATGTTTACTCATTGCCTTTTTCTGCTTATTTTTCCTTTCTTAAAATACTGTTTCTCAATAGAAATCATTTTAATCAAAATACAAGGTAACGCTCTAGGCAGTTTGGGTTAGTGGATAGCGCTTTGGCCCTGCAGTTGAAGCATCCTGAGTTCAATTCTGATCAAGAGCATTTACCTTGGTTGCAGGCTCAACCCTTGGCCCTGGTCTGGGCAAGTGGGGAGGCAACCAATGGATGTGCCTCTCTCACCTCCATGTTTCTCTCTCTCTGTCTCTCCCCCTGCTTCCACTATCTCTAAAAAATCAATGGAAAAAAAATCAAAGGAAAAATATCCTGGGGTGAGGATTAACAAAAAACAATGTAAGATAATTATGCACTTTTTTCTTCAGTCAACTAATTTTAGTAGTAATATTTTCAAAATCACTTATCTATAATGTTTCTTTAAAATTTTAAGAAAAATTAAATAAAGCTTAGACTCTATTTTATTACTGTGTCTTATGAAAGGGCCAAATTTTTAACAAATACATTATGCTTTGGAGAAAGAACTAAGCTAATAAGCAAATAAGTGTTTTACTTTTCTTATAACCAAAATAATTCTCATCGTTACTGCAAGACTAAATATTTGTTTGTTCTTGTTACTGTTGTTCTTAGTATTCAGATTGCTCCATTCTACCCTTTTAGTATATTATTTGATTCTTTTTTGCCCTTTGTTTACACAAACTACTGCAGACCCAATTCTAGCTTCATGTGTGAGAAAACCATTTTAAATATCTATAGCAAAGTTCATAATAAAAAGGATAAGAAAGCAAGTATTCCACTGACCAACAGAAATTATGATCTTGGAATCTTAAGATACAGGAACTAGTTTGTAAAATTGTAAATAAAAAAATCTTAATCTCTCTGTGTGTCTTTCATACACATACACACACAGACATTCACATACACCTCATATGTAGAATTAATTACAATTCATATTTACCTTATTTTGATCACATATAGTGCCATCAGTTACATAGGTATTATCTGGATCTGTGACTTTTGAATCTTTTCTTGTAGCTGCTGAAATACATATATGGCCACCAAGGTAAGTATATTGAACATCAAAATTTCTCGTTTCCGTTATATGTGTAGTTGTCCAGTCACAAACTATCTTTCCACAAAAGGTGTTACTGGCAATATAAAGCAGAGGAAATTCCCCATATGTCACTTTGGGACACAATTTTTTAGGTAAATAACAATTAAAATATGAGAATAAAACATTACTCAGAACATAACACCAAGCTACTCAGAGCACACACCATATTATTAAGTGCAACACGTAAATTCATCCATCTGTACTAAATTCATCTCTCACTTGAATTAAGTGACTTATTGCAGAAAACACATACACACAAACACATATATGCATTTGGGGAATAGGTAGCTTTTAAAATACACACATAAAAGCACATCGAGCTTTAGGACAGTGTCCAAAGGGATCATCTAGATAATTCACTTCTTCTGCACAGAGATACGTTCCACCTTTAGCAACTGAAAATAAAAAGTTCCAATTACTCATCTTACAAAAATTAAAACTAAAGTATGGTACATTAATACAGAGACATCTAGACAGCAGCAATATCCAATCAATGGCATCTACTGCAAGTATTTCATGTTACCTACTGGCTCTTCCAGAATGAGAAACACTCCCAAAAAACTACCCACTTGAGAAGAGTAAAAGTGGTATCATCTTACAGAAATGACTTAAAAGTTAGTCATTTATTTTCTGATATACAATTCTAGTAATCTAGTCTCTATATACCAATCATATGAAATTTGCCTAATGCTCTATTCTCTTTGTCTTATATTTACTAAGGACATTTTCCTCTTGACATAATTCAAAGGTATTTTGATTTGCAATTTCATTTTCAAACTAGTGACCCAGTACACAAAGTTTGTGTACATTAAAAGGGAATTAATTAGAGGAAATATTTTAATATTGCTATTTGCCCTTTCTGTAATAATAGAAGTGTCAGAGATGCAAGAAAATTAGTAAAATGTATATGAAAATCTTCCTCCTGTCAGAGTCTGGGGTGTGCCATGAGAACCAGAGTCAAGTCCCTGCTCACCCACATGTGCCTCAAAATCATGCAAAACCCAGACCCCACTGGCCCCACTCACATTGGGCTAGATCCAGACATGGCCGGCCCTACCCCCGTCAAGCCCCGCCAGGCAGGAGGGTGCAGCCTCAGGTGCTGGGGCAGGGGGTACAGCGTGAGGTCCCCCTTCCTGGGCTGGGAAAGGGGGCACTACTTGAGGTCCCCATCAAGGCCCACAGGTCAGGGGGAACAGCCTGAGGTGCCCCATCAAGCCCTGCATGGCAGGGGGCATGGCCTCATGTCCCTTGTCAAGCCCCCCTGCCCCCGCGTTGGCCCCGTGCCATGCAGCCTCAGATCTCTGCTGATTGCTTATCAAAACTCATTATGGGAACTCAGCCTCCACTGTGGGAGCAGCCATATGCATTATGGGATCCCCGCCTTTGCTGTGGGCGCAGCTATCTTGTGTTATGAAATCTCTGCCTCTGCTGTGGGTGTAGCCATTTGTTACACTGTGATGGTCAATTTGCATATCCCCTCTTTATAGATAGGATTTGGATTTAAATAAACAATATATTTTTGTGGATTTTAGGGTGAGTTGCTGACTTCAGAAAATCACAGTTCCAAAATGAACCCCTAAAAAACACACACAGCTATTACATTTTCCAAATAACTCCGCACACTGTCTAGCTGGATCTCGACATACTCCCTTATAGCAAAAGGCGGTTTTATTGTTACATGGTTCTAAATCAATAGCTTTCATGTCTGGCACACAATTCTCAGATGTTCCAGTGCAAAATTCTGTAAAATCACATGGATCAATGCTTCTCCGACATATACGTCCTCTTGGGAATAGCTGTGAGGGAAAAACAAAATTGGGGGGAAGGAATACATTTTATTCAAATGACTTGCAGTGCTTCCCACATGGCAATGAATCAACTCTTACCACACTATTCCAAGCAAGGTATTATTATCTGCTATTATAATTTACATAAACTGTCATTATAGTTAAGAATCATGAGAGGTTAAATGAAATGTCAAAGATCACATACTACTCAGCACAGGAACAGGGGTGGTATAACTCAGAATCCTGACTGATGCTATTGACATTAAGCACAGCCACTGTGCATGTTATCCACTGAGCACGACACCCTTCTTTTGAAATAATTTACTCTATGCTAACCTATTATGAAGTTTAAGTGAACATGAATATAATGGCATCAGATCATGTTCTCACACCCAACACCATATTCGGAGGCAAGTATGTATGCGATGTTCTGAAAGAGGCGAAATGTTAAACACACAAGTCAGCGTCTTTTTTTCCCATCTGGAAATGCTGCATTGCCTTTAAAGTAGTGTTGAGCTCTCTCATTGTTCCTAGTAGCTTCAAATGTGAGAACAATGGTCAATTAAAGGTGGATTCCAGTGACGGAGTAAGGGGCAGGAGGAGGCTGTTACCAAAGCAGAGGTTCTAGGATGAAGTCTTTTCACAAGGCTGTTGCTCAGGTTTCATGATTGAACAGAACTGTTTAAAACAAAGGACCCTGTTGATTTCCTTCTTTTTCACTAATATATATATATATATATATATATATATATATATTATTAAAACAAATATTTTTGTAAAGTATCAACCAAAAATGTAAAAAGATTAAGTGAGAGCATTGTGTTTGTAATTCTGATTTAGATTCTATTACATTTTTAGCTACTTAAATAAAATTATAAATTTACTTAAAAGTTCTAGAGAACTAGATCAGAAAGAACCCAAATGTCCATCAATTTTCACCTCAATTTTTAAAAAGGATCTAGTTAGTGAAAGCATTCATAGTTGTAATGCTGAGGTTATACTAAATACTTACTTCAAGATCAAAAGAAAATATGTTATATCAAGGTTAGTATATTTGTTTTTCAACTTTGGGTTCTTGGGGACAAATTACACTCCTGAAATTCTGTCCTAACTCAGATACATGTCTTACTCATATTCCTAAAATATCGCTGAATGGATATCATTTTCATTTCAAGCAATTTTTCTTTCAGGATGTACTCCATCTCTACCATGAGGGATTATGAATTTTGAATCTGCTCTGACTCAGGATGATAATCAGAAAACTTCTCCCTAGACACAGGGAAAGGATCAGTGGTGGAAATTTAACTTAGCAGGGTCAGTCATGGTTTCTTCTATTACCAAGCAGAGAGGCAGATGTTGGCAAAGAAAGGATCTCTCTGCTCTTCTGAAATATTGTACTGTGGACTAGACATGCCAGGAGATGTAACGAGTTATCTCTGTTACACATGCAGAAACCTTGTTTGAGACCTGTCAACGAAATTGCAAGGATATGCAATAGAATAAGGATTCTATTGTTCCCGTTTGAAAAATTCTCCTGAGCACTAAGTAAGACTCATCTTTTCCTAAGTTTTATAAGTGCTTGTTTGTTTTCCTTTGCTTGGCCATTATCAAGATACAACCTTTTGTGACAGCAGAGAGTATTATGCTAATTGGAATAAGCCAGTCAGAGAAATACAAATACCATATGATTTCACATATTTGTAAGTGAAATCCAATGAACAAATTAAAGAAACAAACAAAATAGGAACAGACTCATAAATACAGACTGACAGTTGTCAGAGGGCAGAGGTGCTGGGCACTGGTTAGAACAGGTGAAGGTATTAAACAGTACAAATTGGTAGCTGCAGAATAGCCACAGAGTTGCAGTTTGCAGCATGGGGAATATAGTTTAAAATGTGGAGAAAACTGGGTGTGGGGCCAGGTGGGCCACAGGGAGTCCACTCTATGAAGTACATGGTTGTCTGACCACTTTGCTCTACATCTGAAACTGGTGATGAATGGAATTAAATTTAAACTCTGGCTGATCTCTCTATATAAAACCTTAATATGCAAATAGAGCGAACAGCAGAACAATTAAACAACTGAACAACAGGTCGCTATAATGTGAGCTGACCACCACAGGTCATACATGAAACATGGCAGATGTCGGCAGCAGGTGGCTGAGCACTGAAAATGGTGGGCGTCTGCCACAGTAGGATGATGGAGCAGGTGAACAGGTGTGACAGACCAAGGAAGGGTGCCGGTTGCTGTCATTGGGGAAGCCTCTTGTGATTACTGAAAATTCTTTGCTCCTGCGTGCCATGGTCCCGCCCAGAGTTCACACCTGCTGCTGGCGCCAGCCCTGCTTGCACCTGCTGCTGACTCTGGAGCCACTGCTCACACCAGCTGCTGGCACCCAGTGCCCAGCCCAATCGCTTGGCTTCATCAGCAGGTGTGAGCAGTGGCTGCTGGCCCCAATAGCCCCTCAGGCTTCTTCACCGCCCCCTGCTCTAAAGGGGTGATTGGTGTCAGTAGTCGCCTCTTGCAACTGCTGCCAGCGCCAGCCCCGTGTGCACCCACTGCCAGTGCAGGAGCCATCAGTTGCACCCACTGCTGGTGCTGGCCCCGCTCACACTGACAGCTATTGCTGGAGCCACTGCTTGCACCCAATGCTGGCACCAGCCCCAATCGTTCCGCGCCATCAGCGGGTGTGAGCAGGGCCAGTGCCATCAGCACATGAGAGCGGGGCTGCCAGCAGACAGGAGACTGGGGGCCATGGCAGGAGGGGCTGGGCTGGGGCGCAGAGGATGGGCTGAGACCTGCCCCTGTGCTGACTGCAGCCTCGTGGCCCACAGTTCCTTTCAAGGTGCATGAATTCCTCCACTGTGCCCCTAGTCCTATATCATAAAGAGGTAATATGAAAATCGACCATCACTCCAACACACAAGATGGCCGCCCCTATGTGGACACCACAAGATGGCCAGCAGGGGTGGGCAGTTGTGAGGGACCAGGCCTGCAGGGCAGGATAGTTAGGGGTGACCAGGCCAGCAAGGGAGGGCAGTTAGGGGAGCAGTTAGGCATCAATCAGGCTAGCAGTGGAGTGGTTAGGAGGTGATCAGGCTGGAAGGCAGGTGAGCATTTGGGAGCCAGCAGTTCTGGATTGCTGTTTATGCTCAGTGGGATCAGGCCTAAACAGGCAGTTGGACATCCCTCTAGGGCAGTGATGGTGAACCTATGACACACATGTCAGAGGTGACACGCGAACTCATTTTTTTGGTTGATTTTTCTTTGTTAAATGGCATTTAAATATATAAAATAAATATCAAAAATATAAGTCTTTGTTTTACTATGGTTGCAAAGATCAAAAAATTTCTATATGTGACACAGCACCAGAGTTAAGTTAGGGTTTTTCAAAATGCTGACATGCCGAGCTCAAAAGGTTCGTCATCACTGCTCTAGGGTTCCCAGATTGGAGAGGATGCAGGCCGGGCTGAGGGACATACACTACCAGCCCCATGCACAAATTCTGTGCACCGGGCCTCTAGTAATAGAATAAAATACTACTAAAGTGCTAAGTGTTGGTTATGGTTTGATTGATTTTCATTATAAAACAAATCCCAGAATATGATAGTATTTTTTTAACCACTATTTAGAAAATAAAAGAACTCTTCAGCTTATTCTTCTAAAAAGTGAAGTCATGTAATGTCAAATGATATTTTAGTCCTTTGATATTTAAATAACAAAAGCTGTATATCTACAAGTTTTCACTTTTGTTGTTCCACTATAACATTAAAATTATACTATATCTAAGGTGTTAAAAAATAGTATTAGAAGCAAGCTTTATTTCAAACTTTTAGTAAGCTTGAATTTAAAGTCCACATATAGTTAGAATGCCCATATCTTTAAAAATTTCACACATAAAGTATATATAAGAAATTCATAATAAACATCATATTGTACAAATTTTTTAAAAAGACACAACTGACCACTACATAACATGTATTATAGAGTACCAATTACATTTTTTTAAATTGCATATAGAATTGTCTGTGTACTGGTTAGAAACAAGTTATTCATTGCTATGTTTCAGCAATACAGTTGGTTAAATTATTGTCTTCCATATCTTTGCACTTTGATTTATTTCTATCTAAATAGAAATGTCATTTATAAAACACTAGAGGCCCAGCGCACAAAATCATGCAATTAGGGTCCCTAGGCCTAGCCTCCTGTGATCAGGGCCGTCTCTGCCCATTCACCAGTCCCCAGGACATATGCTGCCTCCATCGCTGGGCTGTCAGGCCTTTGGGATCACCAGTTCATCCCTGGCTGCTCAGGGACTCAGGCCTGAGGGAAAGTGTGCGCCAGCGACTTCACTTCCATGCGCGTGTGCCAGCTGCTGATGGAATGCACTGCCCTCTCGGGGCCACTTACGCGGACACCGCCACCACTGCTGCTGCTGCCGCTGCTGCTGGGGCGGCACACGTGCATGGAGGTGAAGTCACCGGTGCAAGCTTTCCTGCAGGCCTGAGCTCCCGAGCAGCCAGGCATGAGCTGGTGATCACAACAGTCTGACAGCCGCCCAGTCCCCCGTCACCCACCCCAATTCCCCCATTCACCATCACTGATTCATCAGAGCCTGCTGGCTGGGGGCAGGGACCAAGAGGTCAGCCATTCAGCCTGCTCACCAGTCCCAGTCCAACTCCACCGCCGCTCACGGGCCAGGGGTTAGGGACAGAGAGGTGGTCAATGCCACCTGATGGTGCCTAGTTGAGCAGTAGTTTCAGTCATGACACTATGGCCTCTGGCCTTTTATTATAGAGACTAGTGGCCCAGTGCACGAAATTTGTGCACGGGGGTAGGAAGGTATCCCCCAGCCCGGCCTGCACCCTCTCCAATCTGGGACTCCTTGGACATCCCTCTCACAATTTGGGACCACTGGCTCCTAACCGTTCACCTGCCTGCCTGCGTGATGGCCCCTAACTGCTTCTGCCTGCCAGCTTGATCTCCCCCTAACAGCTACCCTGCAGGCCTGATAGAAGCCTAACTGCTCCCCTTCTGGCCTGAACTCCCACAACTGCCCTCCCCTGCTGTGACCTGCCTCCTCCGCTGGGACCTGCCTCCTCCTTGCGAGGCAGCAGAGACACAAGGACTGGCCTCCTCTGCGCCACACAGAGCCGCAGAACTGCTAGGCCTCACCGCGCAGGGTGGCCCCCGGGCCACGCCTCCTCTGTGTGTATGGCCATCTTGTGGCAGCCATCTTGTGGTGGCCATATTGTGGCGATGTCGCACAGGAAGGCCACCTAAGCTTTTATTAGTATAGATTAGATAAAATTGTTAAATTTTGAAAATGAATTGGTGTAAATTAGCCTACTTGAAAGTAGAAAAGAGAAGAAAAAAGGAAGACTTTTACCCTTAGGGCCAATAAAGAAAGAGAGCAGTCTTGCCGAAACCGGTTTGGCTCAGTGGATAGAGCGTCAGCCTGCGGACTGAAAGGTCCTGGGTTCGATTCCGGTCAAGGGCATGTGCCTGGGTTGCGGGCACATCCCCAGTGGGGGTGTGCAGGAGGCAGCTGGTCAATGTTTCTCTCTCATCGATGTTTCTAACTCTCTATCTCTCTCCCTTCCTCTCTGTTAAAAAAATCAATAAAATATATATAAAAAAAATAAAAAAAGAAAGAGAGCAGTCTTAAGTGAGAGCAAAAGCAAAGTTCTATTCTAACACATATAAAATTAATGAAAACCAACAAAGTACATTTAGCTCTTGCCCTGAAGCTTTTAGCAACTTGTACTGTGGATTTTCACTCAACCAAATGTAGTGATTATCTCCATTTTCAAGAGCTTGGGATGTAGGTAAATGGCAATGGACTGTTTAGAAAAGCTGTATTGCACTGGTTTGGAGACAAAGGTCAAGATGAGAGCTCTAATGAAGGGAAAAGGAACAAGATTTACTGCTAAGAAGTAGAAGCCCTACACTGGCCTCTACATTCATGTGCCTTAAGTACAACTGACCATTGATTCTAATTAGTAACCCACAGAGTAAAAATGAACACATATAGAACAAAGCAGAATAATGTTGTGAGAGATTTCATTGAAACAGAAAATATCTCTCTTTAATCCACTTTTATATCTGTCATAGACTCCTGAAAGGGACACTAAATGAGGTGCTATAATGATGCAAACCACAGAAGACAATTCCTAACCAATCCCCTCTCAGATGTGGCTACAGAGAAAAACATGAATGGAAAACTTCCCAAGAGAAATCAATTCAATCCTCCACTTCTAGGCTAGGAGTCCTTGACCAAGGCAAACTTCACTACTTTATATGCTACATATTCCACATGGATTCCTTTTTCTAGTATTTTCAAAATCAGACTTTTAAAAGTACTGTCTTTTATTGGAGCATTGCATGTCAACTCTGTGTTAGCTGGCTCATTTATAATTTTGTCGTAAGTTGTTTCATGATGAAGAGCTTCACTCAGGCAGCACCGCGAGGAATTCATAGCACCCAAATAATCTGGAATTGGTATTGAGCGCAATAACTAGATGGATCTTGAGTAGAAAATGAAACAATACAGTGAGTAGTGGAGCTAAATAGTAGGGAGAAAAAGACCTAAAGACATCATCTAAATTCTAAAGCCAACAGTGTGTGAATAGGGTACATAAAGTAGCATATTTGAAAGATGTGTACAAACAAGTTTTTAAAAAAATAAGCAGAAAGAAAGCACAAGAACACAACAATTTCATGAGGTAAAACGGTTATATTTAGAAAGCTTACCAGACAAGTTTTATTGTCACAGCATGGTCCATTGCCACATTCTGCAAATGGAGTGAATGTACAAGTTTCAGTATTACAGCATTTTTTAAAATCACATTCCTAAAAGCAAATACAATCAAATTAAATAATTAGAATTTGCCATCAAATAGATAATTTTATTTGTCAAAATAAACTGTTTGTCTCTAAGTTAAATACAATTACAGTATAATTTTTACTTCTGTATTTACTAGTATTTATAGCACTGCTTCATTTGAAATTATGATATTTTCAATATCATAGAAATAGAAAACAATGGTAATAAATTATGCATAATTACATGCTCAAGAAATTGAACTTTTACTTATTTTATGCAATTAATTTCAATCCCCTTTGGTTTTGTAAACATATACATACCAATGAATTTCTACATTTATATTTTTTTATCAAATACACTAGAGGCCTAGTGCACAAAAATGTGTTCACTCAGGGGGTGTCCCTCAGCCTGGCCTGTGCCCTCTTGCAGTCTGGGACCCCACAGGGGATGACCACCTGCTGGCTTAGGCCTGCTCCCCGGGGGATTGGGCCTAAGCTGGCAGTCAGACATCCCTCTGGCAGCCCGGGAACCCTCGGGGGATGTCCACTTGCCAGTGGGGAGCAGGCCGAAGCTGAAGTCAGGCATCCTTAGCGCTGCTGAGGAGGCGGGAGAGGCTCCCACCACCACCGCTGTACTGGCAGCCATCAGCCTGGCTTGTGGCTGAGCAGAGCTCCCCCTGTGGGAGCACACTGACCACCAGAGGACAGCTCCTGCATTGAGCGTCTGCCCCCTGGTGGTCAGTGTGTGTCATAGTGACCAGTCATTCCCAGTCATTCTGCTATTACGGTCAGTTTACATATTACCCTTTTATTATATAGGATAGAGGCCTGGTGCATGGGTGGGAGCCACCTGGTTTGCCCTGAAGGGTGTCCCGGATCAGGGTGGGGGTCCCGCTGGGATGCCTAACCAGCCTGGGTAAGGGGCTGAGGGCCGTTTTCAGACTGGCCACACCCCCTTCAGGGTGGGGGTCCCGCTGGGATGCCTGACCAGCCTGGGTAAGGGGCTGAGGGCCGTTTTCAGACTGGCCACACCCCCTTCAGGGTGGAGGTCCCGCTGGGGTGCCTGGCCAGCCTGGGTGAGGGGCTAAGAACTGTTTTTGGGCTGGCCATACCCCCTTCAAGGAGGGGGGTCCTGCTGGGGTGCCTGGACAGCCTGGGTGAGGGGCTGATGGCTGTTTGCAGGCTGGCCTCAGCCTCTTCAGGGTGGCGGTCCCCTCTTGGATGCCTGGCCAGCCTGGGTGAGGGGCTGATGTTTGTTTTCAGGCTGGTCATACCCCCTTCAGGGTGGAGGTCCCCGCTGGGGTGCCTGGCCAGCCTAGGTGAGGGGCTGATGGCTGTTTGCAGGCTAGTCACGGCCCCCAGACACCCAACCTCCCAGTGGAGGCTGGCTGGAAGCAGGTATCTGGGGTTTATTTATCTTCTATAATTGAAACTTTGTTGCCTTCAGCAGAGGCCAGAGCCGGCCAGGGCAGGCAGGAAGCTTGGCTTCCTCCATTCCCGGGACAACCAAGCCTCCTGCTTGCTCCAACTCTGTGGCTGCCGGCCGCCATCTTGGTTGGGTTAATTTGCATATAGTCTCTCTGATTGGCTGGTGGGCATGGCTTGGGGCATAGCAAAGGTATGGTCAATTTGCATGTTTCTCTTTTATTATATTTCCATATCAAGTCTTCTCAAGAAATAATTTTAGAAATGTATAACAAGTTATGATTGTGACAAAATATGTGACAAAATAGAGGTTTTTAAATTATAATATTTTGGTATTATAAGAACTGTTTCAAAGAAAATTGTTGTCATTATTTGCTTAGCTCTAAATGGAAGAAAATTTTACCTATGGATCTGGACAATATAATACTAAATGAAATAAAACAATGAGAGAAAGACAAATACCATATAATTTCACTCCTATGTGAAAGTAAATAAACAAGCCGAGCTACTAAGCAAAATAGAAACACATTCATAGGTAGAGAGCAGGCATTCACCTCTTGTAATGGGGTTGTTGGGGTGTTCAGGGAGGTTGGTTGGGAGTTGAGGGATTAAGCAAAATAGAAAAAAAAATAGAAAAAGATAGAGAAGGCAGTAATAAGAGGGTAGTTATGTCAGTAAAGGCCTATCTCAAGAAACAAGTGAAATCCCAAATAAACAACTTAGCATTCCAGCTAGAAAAACGTCCCTGTCTAGGTTGCTCAGATGGTTCCAGTGTTTTCCAGATACAATAAGGTTGCAGGTGTGACCCCTAGTGGCAGCACATACAAGAATCAACCAATAAATGCATTCATAAGTGGAACAACAAATCAGTGTTCAAATATACCCATTCTGTTTACAGTCCCCTTTATGAAACAATGCAAATCAATTGGGTGGGAAACCGCCCCAAAAGTTCCATATAAACCAAATGGCCTCTTACAGAGATAAACCACAAATAGGAGACTCTCCATCTGAAAAAAACAAAGAAACAAACAAAAACCAGAAGTAGCCCACTTACTGATTACCTAAATGACAAGATCACTAGGACCCCTCCCTACAAAGCTCATCTCATGCCAAGAAAACTTAGTTTACTGGAGAAACAGCATACAAATGGTCCTCCTACAATATTGATGATAAACTGCTGACACTTCAAAGCAGTGAATACTGATGAAAATGTGTAAAAGATATGAAAAGACGATTCAAGCATAAGAAAACCAAAATAATTAAGATATCCTCAGTTCAAAGTTTTATATGCATATATACCTCTTGACATAGCACATTCACCTATTGGTATACACCATTAAGAAATGCAGGCACATGTACAGCAGCAGGGATGTGTAAGAACAGTCATAACTGCATGAATCTTAGTAGCCAAAGAGTGAAATAAATTTAAGTTTTCATGGACATAGAAAAGATAAGTTATAATATTCATAAAATTAATACTAAGAACAATGAAAACAATTGGATTATACCTACCTTAAGGAAACTGATAAACATGACAAGTACAATATTGGGTGAAAGACCAATTTATTAAATGATGTAAACCATATGATTGTAAGTTGTATAAAGGCAGTAAACAGTCAACCAAACCAAGTTGCATAAAGATGCAAAAAATAGGATGTAAAACTATAATGAGCAGCAAAGTACTGAAACAATTACCATCAAATACTATATGATGGTTTGTGGGAAGAGGCATGTTATTGAGAGAAGACACACAAAGAACTTTGGCATCGGTAAAATTTGTTTTGGCCTAAGTGCAAATTATTCGGGTGCTTATAATTCATTACACTCTCCATCCATATTTCATGTATATCCTCATGTGTGTTATATATCACAAGGAAATAATGAGAATGACAAATATTTATTGCTAAACAATCATAGGTAGAGTACTGCCTTTCAAGAGTACTGTTGTCCTAAAATATAGTTTAAGGAAATAATTTTAGAAGGAATCTTTGACATATAAAAAACTAAAGGAATGGTAGGTGAAATAAAGTAACTATGTTTTAATAAAGTCTTCAAATACTTTTTACTATAAAGTGTGAGGTGACAGAAATGAAATATTAACACACTTTGTATATAAACTAGCTGAGTCATAAACACTGTTATTTTGGAGAAAGTAGCCCAGATATTGTTAAACATTAAATAAGCATGGCAAAAATGAAAACATAACAGAAATAATAATCACAATAATGTCTAAGGTGATAATCTTATAAATCAAATACAGATTAAATGATAAAATGGGAACAATGTAGATATTGAAGGTAATAGTATAGAAAAACTAAATGATAATAGAGAAATATCGGGGACGTGCTAAATGAAAGGAAGCTGGTGTGTGCATACTGATAGAGACAGACAGAGAGATAGACAGAGATAGTAATGGAGATAGAGGTAGATATGTCTGACTTTAAAACAGAAAGCAGCATTAGAGATAAGATGACTCACTATTTGGTGGTACAAAGTTAATATCTTGGAAGGTATAACTATTGTAAGTTTACACCACATAAAACAGCTTTAAAATATAAAGAATGAATTGAGTAAATTCTAGTGAGGAGGAGGCAAATACAACTGTATCATTGGAGGTATCAATATAATTTCTCAAGCGC
Organism: Myotis yumanensis; assembly: GCF_028538775.1. NCBI lineage: Eukaryota > Metazoa > Chordata > Mammalia > Chiroptera > Vespertilionidae > Myotis > Myotis yumanensis. The sequence continues at coordinate 24,194,823 of NW_027223754.1, read as the reverse complement.
TGAGAGGTCAAAAAATCAAAATTAATAAAAATACAGAGATTTTGAGTCATTCACTTACAATTGTAATCAAGTTATATAGAATTTTTCCCTAATAATTAGAAAGCCTTCATATTTCCTAGAAAATCTATATCATTCACAACATCACAATGAATAAGTATATGAAGACAGTCACAATAAAATTCACTGATTAATTAATTATCTTACCAAGCACAACTGAAAAAAATAATAGCAAAAAATAAATATAACAATAGTGAAGCATTATGATTTATTCAATTATGTTCAACCAAGTTAAAATAAATGAAGTTCCGCAGATGCAAGGATGGAAATTAAGAGATGAGGGGGTAAACAACACACATTGTATAACTTTGGGAACCAGTACTCACTTGGGAAGAATTCAGGAGATGATTTAGGTGACTATATTGTTGAGGGTGCTAGTTTTTAGGATACAGAAAGGTGAGTGTTGCTATTAATGGTTGCACAATGAAGAAAATCGTATTGAATCCATGCTACACTTACCTGTACTTACTCTATACTTAAATTCTTCAAATGTTTCAAATGCAAGGTGAGTCCGTTCTCACATGCCCAATATCTCCATGTCTTAGATAGTTGATGAAATGGTGCAGCATTTGACAAAAAGCCCTTCCCTTTTGTATCACAATCTTATGAGCAGTAAAACAAGTCTTTAGCTACTCATTAATGATTGACACTAACCTCTGGAGGGCCACAATCACATTGCTCATCCTTTTCCACAATTCCGTTGCCACATTCTGATGCTCTTCCTTGGACAACCACTTTTGAAATGGTTTGATTTTGAAGACATTCAAATTCAGGCTGTGAAACTACACGCTTAAATTCATTCATGCTGCAACTGCTAAACAGCTTTACACCACGGGAATGTCTAAAATTAAATTATAGTCTTCAGATAAATGGAGCAAAATCACTATCAAACTAACAATCTTCAATATAGCACTACATACTAATTCTGTACAATTTAAGACAGAGAAAAACAAGGAGGGGAGAGTGCTTTGATTTTTAATACAAGTCATAGAAAATGTAAGCAACAAGTTCATTTATATTATAATTTAATATAATAGAATTCTAGTAAGTAGAGGAAGTTAAAGTGACATGAGTTAGGGATATATTAAAACACAACAGTGCTTGACACACAAAAGTTCCATTTAAGTGGATGAGTCAAAGATTTCTGAGCTCCCAGGTCAGTGAGATTTTTAGAGGTCCCACTGTGTTAATTTATTTTAATTCTGTATTGATTAAGACAGTGGTCAGAAAACTGCGGCTCGCAAGCCACATGTGGCTCTTTGGCCCCTTGAGTGTGGCTCTTCCACAAAATACCGACTTCTGTGCATGGGCCACGAAGTTTCAATCTCACTGTACGTGCACGCCCGCACGTGGTATTTTGTTGAAGAGCCACACTCAAAGGGCCAAAGAGTCGCATGTGGCTCCCGAGCCTCAGTTTGCCAACCACTGGATTAAGGTATTACATATGTGTCCTTATCCCCCCATTGCCACCCCCTGCTCTTGCTCTCACCCTCTTAGTGTCTGTGTCCATTGGTTAGGCTTATATGCATGCATACTATCCTTTGGTTGATCTCTCCCCCTTCCCCCAACCCCCTCCCTTCCCTCTGAGGTTTGAGGGTCTGATCCATGCTTCTCTGTCTCTAGATCTGTTTTTATTCATCAGTTTATGTTGTTCATTATATTCCACAAATGAGTGGCATCATCGTGTTCATTTTATTTCCTCCTGCACAGCTACTTACTTCATGCGGGTCTTATTTTGTTAGTGAATTGAACCCACCTGCTGGTATCTTTGATGTGTTCCAGTTTGGGAAACGTAGATTATGCTTTTGGTTTTTTGTTTGTTTTCCTACTTTTACTCTTTATTTTGTCAGAAACTTGGGGGGACTAAATTACCCTCTGACTTCCATCTTCTCCATTTTCTTAAAACATAGTCCTCCCTAGGTATGGAGCCATCTTCTCTAATTCTAATATTGTCTTCCTTTCTATGACAATCCTGCAAAGATACATCTTAGAGCACCTCTTCCACTAGTTTCAACTTCTTTCTAAATGAACTGTCCATGGTTTTAATTCCCATCAAAATGCAGATGGCTCACAGATTCTAGATCCCTTGTCCTCAGAGATCCTAACTGTGCACTTAACTAATAAATGACTCAGGGCCCCCGATATAGCATTTAAAACTGCCTCAAGATTTCCCAATTTCTCCTTTCCTAAAGCATTTGCCTTTTTCACTAAACATTTGCCTTTTAATTAAGTTGTGGTACCCAAAAATCTACAAATAATTCTTGCCGTCTCCACTTCTCTCAATCTTAATAAATTGATGTAATTATGATAATCATCTCCCCAATATTGTTATAATGATTTCCCTCTGTGTATTATTTATTCATTTTTAAGATAATTTTTATTAGCCATACTGTATAAATCCATTTAAAATGTGGTTTGCTACATTGATCATAAAATCCCACCCCTCGCATCATGATTACACAATCAGGCTTTTTCCTGCATACGCCATGTTAGTTGCTCCTGGACTTCTTCCCCTGACTGATTGTCCTTTAGCCTCCTTGCAGTTTACTTTATTTTCCTTACGCCTTCTATATATGTCCTTATAGTCCAAGCCATGTCTCTTGTTTTGCATTGTCGTCCCCTTCACCCCTCAATCTCCTCTTAATAGTCCGTTGAGTTTCTCAAGCTTGTTGCCATCCAAGTACCACTCGCCTGCCCTCCCTCAATGGTATTCAATAAGTTCTCTAGATGAATAGGTTCATTCCTTCTGTTCAGGTCCCCACAGAATATTTCCTAGGCCACATTACTACTGTTAGAAAATTTCCTCTCCCTATTTATTACCTATTCACTTTTTCTGGGCACCTATCATTAGATGTTTATATTTTGTTAATTCTATGGCCACTTTTTTCTCTCCTGTCCCTAATGCACTAATACTAGATATTTAGGACTTACTTACCTTGTTAACCATTGGTAAGGCAAGCACACAACCCTGCAACACAGTCAATGCCCATTACATTTTCAAAATGAATAAATAAATTTCACTTCAAGACTATAGCAAGCCCCAGAAAATCACTAACAACAAATTCTTTCTCTGTAGACTGTAACATTGAAAATAGAAATATTAAGTACATTTTCTACAATATCGAATCCTAGTTGTATTTAATAATCTTTAAATAACAACGTATATATTTCATAAAAATCTCTTTTACTCATAAGTTGTATTGCAAGCAATTATACATCAAAGACTACTACAAACATTCCACCAAAAACTACATAGAGTTTATAGAAACAACACCTTACATTGCTTGAGGATTCATAATACATGCAGCTCCTGGACAGTAACAATTATAGATGTCATCATATCTTAATCCCAGATTAACTCCAAGCAGCTGTGCCATAACAACTGAAAATGCCTCTAAAGATATCCTCTTTGGATACTAAATACAAAAAAAAAATATATTGCTTAAATTATTTCTCCATCCTTTTGATCATTTCAATTAATAATTTGTGGGCATACTGCCTAAATGCAAATATAAATTTAAGAAAATAGCATAAAAAGTTGGTAAATTTTTATGTGTTTTATTTTTTTTAAGAAATGGTATTTTTAGTCCAAATGGAATTGACAAGAAACAGATAAAATTAACGCGATTTTTGTGGTTTTATCACGTTAGTGTTTGAAATCCAAATAATTTTTTTTGAGAATAAACATTGTTTTAGTCACTATTATTTTACCAGTGAATACCCAAGTGCGCAGGCGCCTGGCGGTCACTGGTCTCGCCAAGGAGCAGAAAGGTGAGTGGTGAAGCGGCCTTCGCCAGGAGGGGCAACAGCCACCAGGGCGAGGGCCGCCACAGTGGGGTACCTGGCAGTGCGGTGTCCCTCCACGAGGTGGCGCCACCCCTCAACCCCGGCCTCTGGAAGGCGGGTCCGTGCCCCTCCGCGCGGGCATCCTTCCACACCAGCAGCCATCGCCCCTTGTTCCCAGCCGGGCCGACCCATGTCTTGAGGCTGATACAGAACCTCACGCTCTGCGGGGGAGGCAGATCTCCGCCCACAGCCCCATCCCTGGGCATCAGCCCCCTCCCGTGCACCCCACCTCGGCGCAGCTCTGCATCCCTTGGCCGCCTGCCTCCCGGCCGGCCACTTTGCCCAGGAGCTGCCCCTCAGGCGGACACGCGGTCAGGGCCGCCTTGGGGAGTCCTCTGAGCACATCTGCACCAAGAGGTTTCTACGCAGTGGCTCCTGGAGGGCCGCTTCGCCAAACCCGCAGCGCTCACCTGGTAGCCGCCCCTCTGGTGGAGGCCTGTGCCTGTGCCTGTGGACCCTCGGCCACCGCGCCCCCCGCCCCATTCCTGACTTACAAGTCCACGCCCACCCGCGCCTGCTGGACATGCAGCCTCCTGATCAGTCCTTACTGTGACGGCGTCCCAACCAATTTGTATATGACCCTATTGTGAGTATAGGTATATGGAATATTCCATGCAATAAGAACAAAATATACCACATTCTCTTCAAGAGTGCATAAACATTCTCCAGTATAGACCACCTGTTAGGCTACAAAACAAGTCTCACAACTTTGAAAATATTGAAATTATACAAGGTATCTTTTCTAATGCCAATGGCATGAAACTACTAATTAATGAGAAGAAAAGCTTAAAAATTCACATGACTGTGAGACTTCAACAACATACTCTTAAATATTAATGAATCCAAAAAAGTGAAAAGGAAATTAGAAAATACCTTCAGAAAAATTCAAATTAAAATAGAACATATCCAAACTTATGGGATCCACCAAAAGTTAGGCTATGAGGAAAATTTTTAGCTGTAAATGCATACATTAAAAAATAAAGAACCCTGGCCTGTGTGGCTCAGTTGGTTCAGTGCCATCCCATTCACCAAGGGGTCACTGGTTTCATTCCCCATCAGGGCACATGCCTGGATTGCAGGCTTACACCCATGGTGGGGATCATGCAGGAAGCAGCTGAAAGAAGTTTTTCTCTCATTGATGATTCTCTCTCTCCCTCTCCCTTCTTCTCTCTCTAAATCTAAAATCAGCCCTAACCGGTTTAGCTCAGTGGATAAAGCGTTGGCCTGTGGACTGAAGGGTCCCAGGTTCGATTCTGGTCAAGGGCATGTACCTTGGTTGTGGGCACATCCCCAGTGGGGGGTATGTAAGAGGCAGCTAATCGATGTTTCTCTCTCATCGATGTTTCTAGCTCTCCATCCCTCTCCCTTCCTCTCTGTAAGAAAATCAATAAAATATATTTTTAAAAAATAAATAAATCTAAAATCAATTAGAAACCATATTCAAAAAAAAAAAAGAAAACCAACCAAGCAAGAAAGATCTCAAATGAAAAACATAACATTAAGCCTCAAAGAGCTAAAAATAAAAGAACAAAATGAACCCAAGCAAATAAATAGATATAAAATCCAGATAGGAGAAAACAGACAAAGTCAATAAACAAAATCTTGGTTCTTTGAAATGGTCGAGAACACTGACAGACTGTTAGGTAGAGGAACCAAGAGTAGAAGAAATAAGGCTCCATATAAGGAAAGAAATTTGGGACATTACAACTAATGTCACAAACATTTTAGAAAAGATAGTAAGAGAATACTGTGGAAATTGTAGGTCAACAAATTGGATAAACATTCCTCTCTATTAATGAAACATTTTGGTGTTGGGGCCCATGTTTTCAAACTTTTTAATGAGCTTGTTGATGTCTGTAAAAGCTTCTGCTAAAACCTGAACACTATATTTTCTGGGGGAATTTCTTCTTTTCCATCTCCTGAAGATTTCTTTTCTCTTAACTCTTCTTCAGGTATGTGTTCCTGTAATTCCTCCAAATTCTCAGAAATGAAATCCTCTAGGAATTCCTCCATGTCAACCTCATCCACACTCGGGTTAAAGTCTTAAGTGTCAACCACAGCCTGGTTGCATTTTGCAACCTTCCGTCCTTAGTAGAATCTTTCAAGTCATGGAGGAACCTCTTTTTTTTTTGTAATATATATTTTATTGATTTTTTACAGAGAGGAAGGGAGAGGGATAGAGAGTAGAAACATCCATGAGAGAGAAACATTGATCAGCTGCCTCCTGCACACCTCCTACTGGGGATGTGCTCACAACCAAGGTACATGCCCTTGACCAGAATCAAACCCGGGACCCTTCAGTCCGCAGGCCGGCGCTCTATTCACTGAGCCAAACCGGCTAGGGCTGGAGGAACCTCTTGAGTGTTTTCTTCCCTATGTCACACATACATTCCTTCATGACATCACCCCAACCCCAAGCTAGGTTCTTGATTCGGTCATATATGCTGTAATCTTCCATAATGGCATCAGTGTCTTCTCAGTGGCTCCTTTGCTTGCAGCAATAATTTGGCAAAGGACTTCCTTAGATAGCAGGCCTTAACATCTGCCATAAATCTGTGACCCATTGGAAGAATCAAAGAGGTGGTGTTTGGAGGGAGAAACACCACTTTAACATTAAGATAAAGATCACCAATTAAAAGAACATGTCTGGTAGCATTATCAACAATCACCAAAACCTCAAAAGGTTTTTTTTCTCCAAACAGTACTCCATTTCGCTGGCACAGCAATTCAGGAGGGCACCCTGCAAGAGGAGCTGAGTCATCCAGGACTTCTTACTGCTTCTGTAGTGCAAGGCAGTGCATGCTCATTGATTTGCTTACAAGACCGGGGTTCTCACTGCGCCAGATCACAAAGGATTTCCATTTGTAGCCTGTGACATTGCCCCAAGCAACACTATTATTCTATCCTTAAAAGTCTTCAAACCTGGCATTGACTTTGACTCTTTATGGATAAAAGTCCTTTCAAGCATCTATTTCCAGAATAGGGAGGTCTTATTCATTTTGAATATTTTCTGTGGCGATCAGTTTCCAAGAATTCATCATCTGTCTTCATATCAGCTCTGGCATCCTCACCACTTATTTGATTATTATATAGTGAATAATGATTCTGGAATTATTGAAACGACATAGAGCTGACAGTAAATCCAACATTGTAATTGGGCCCAATTCTGTTTAGCATCACAAACAAACTTTTTGTTTTGGCCATGATCACCATGGTGCAGAGAGAGATACACTTCTGTAGTTATTTGTCTCTTCAGATTTTGTTTCTTCATGACTCAGTCTTGAACAGTTGTGTGTATCCTTCCCTTCTAGCTTATTAATAACCTGAATAGAGTAAGGTATTGAGCTTTGTCTCAAATGTAATGAATACAATCACTTTGTTCTTGTTCTTCAAGATCTGGCTATGGTAGAATGAAATATGCCTGACTGGCAAGCCATAATCATCCCTGGTTTCCTCCTTTGTAGTACTTAATCACTCTTAATTTTGTTACCAGATCAATTATTCAAAGTGGGTGCTTACAAGCAACAGTGATTTCGTATACTCAGAGGCCATGATGAGCAATAAAATATGAGATTAGGTCAAGCACAAAAGAAAATGATGCAATCAAGAGATGCAGTAACACAAGATGTAGGAGGATGCTAGTGGTATAAAATGGCATAATGTTTCACAGCAAATTTATTTTTATAAGTAGAAACAGTATCCTCTAATATAATGTTAAAGGGTATAGCATAGTAAGTACATATACCAGTAACATAGTCATTTATTATCATTATCAAGTATTATGTATTGTACATAATTGTACTGCTATACTCTTATACAACTGGCAGTGCAGTAAGTATGTTTATACCAGCATCACCACAAACACATGACTAATGTGTTGTGCTATGACGTTACGATGGCTATGACCTGACTATGTGATGGTAATTTGTCAGCTCCATTATAATCTTCTGTGACCAAAATCATAGAAGCAGTCCCTTGTTGACCTAAATAACATTATGTGGTGCATGACTGTATTCATTACATTTGATACAAAGCTCAATACCTTACTACATTCAGGTTATTAATAAGCTAGAAGGGAAGGATACACTCAACTGTTCAAGACTGAGTCATGAAGAAATAAAATATGAAGAGACAAATAACTAGTAAGGAGACTGAAGCAGTAATCAAAGACCTTACAACAAGAATAACAACAACAACAACAACAACAAAACCCCAGGAACTTATGGCTTTACTGGCAATATCTATGGAACATTTTACAAAGATGTAATACCAATCCTTCTCAAACTCTTCCACAGAATCAAAGAAGGGATATTCCCAATCTCATTTTATGAGGTCAGCAGTACCCTGATAACAACATGTTCAACAAGAAAAAAATTAAAGGCCAATATCCCTGATGAACATTAATACAAAAATACTAGCAACCTGAATTCAATATCATCTTAGGAGAATCATACACCATGACTAAGTGAGATTGTTTTCTGCTGAAATACAAGGATTATTTAACATAGGAAAAATCTATCAATGTAATATACCAATTTCACAGAATGAGGGTAAAATCCACTTGATCATCTCACCTAAGGCAGAAGATGCATTTCACAAGACTGGATACCTTTTTGTGATAAGCAACCCTCAAGAAAATTGGAATATGACACATCTACCTCAACATAATAAATAAGGCAGGATGTTCTCTCTCTCATCACTTCTATTTAATATTCAAAAACTTACCCAGAGCAATTAAGCAATAAAATATATGACTTTTAACTTGGAAAGGAAGAAGTAAAATTATCCATGTTCAGAGCTGACATGATCCTATATGTAGGAAACACAAAAGATCCCACATAGAAGACTCTTAGAACTAATAAATGAATTGCAGGATATAAAATCAAAACTTTATTGTGTATCCATACACTTAAAATGAATAATCTGAAAGCAGTGGACATTCCGTGCAGATCAGAAGCATGAGACTAAGAAACCACATGTTTGAAGGTGACCTAAAGGGTGTCATGGAGAGAACTGTACTGTTATGATGACTGTTTTCATTGTTGCTGTTGGACTGAATCCCAGGAGAGGGAATGGGGGAGACATAATTACAGAGAAGCCTTCGACTTGTCATTGCAAGGCCTTACTCTAGTGCTCCCACGAGTACTAAGTGCATATGTTCCTAATTTCACTTATGATAGGGTACATTTATAACATATTCATTAAAAATAATCTTTTTGAGATTTTAGAGGATATAGAAATTTGTTAAGTATATAGTTTTACTTTTTTCCTTTTAATTTTATTCCCCAGTATTATAAAATGTTGTTGTTTTTTTTCAGTATTATATTGTACTAGAGGCCCGTTGCATGAAGAGATTTGTGCAAAAGGCCTTCCCTTCCCCTGGCTGCCGGCACCGGTTTTCCTCCGGCACCCGGGACCCAGGTCTTTGCTCCGGATGGAGTCTTCAGTCTTCGCTCTGCCACTTCACCCCTACATATGCAATTAATCACCATCTTTGTTGGGTTAATTTGCATACTCTCCTGATTGGCTGGTGAGCGTAGCTAGGGACAGTCTATTTACATGTTTGTCTATTATTAAGTAAGATTAGTTTCAGGTGTACAGAATAGTGATTAGACAACCATATACTTGGCAAAGTGTTCCACCAGATACTTCTAGTACCCTCCTGACACCATACACAGTCATAATTTCAAGGACTATATTCCCTATGCTGTCATCTACTCTTAATGGATTTTTGTGCACATCCTTTTGGGTTGTGCTGATAAACAGATTTATAGTCAATTAGTGTTTACGGGCCAATACATTGGCTACTATACAACTCATTTTGATATTGTCCATCTGATTAAAAAAATTTCAATTAATTGGATATCCTATGGTTGAGGGTATCCTGAATTTATATTTTGAATTAAAACTGTAGCTTTTCCACTAATTGTAGATATTCCTCATCAATTGGTCTTTCAGTTATTGCTTAAGAGTATTGAAAGTGTACAAAACTTTTCAAAACTAAAAAATATTAGGTAATGTTTTTATTCTTTGACAGTGTGATATTACAGACAAATTATTCTTCTGTCATTGTTCATCTGAATCATCATACATTCTTATTCTTTAATTGTCATTTGTATAATTTCATTTTTTCCCAGTTCCTTGATTATTAATGTTTGGTTTTTTTTTATCCTGGTTGTTCCCATACTTTCGGCACAGAGTCACCCACATGAAGAATGACCCTGTTTCCTAAGCTGGAGTTTGCTTTCAGCTCACCACTGGAATGCACCAGCCAACAGAGAAGTGGTCAGGTGCAGTGGCGGGTGGCTAATGATTATTAATGTTTTTGTTTTTGGTTCCTAGAAGCTCTTTAAGACTAAAGATGTCAACAATTGGTCATGCAGTGCAAATGATATACCATGTTTTTCATTATTTTATGGTAGTATTTCAGTGTTTTTCTTTTTGGTTGTACAAATGTTGTATACGAAAACATAATCATGTTCTGTTTTTAAAAAGAAAGTAATTGGAGTTATAATATCATAAAAAAGAAAGAAATACTTTGAAGTTAAACAAGGAGTTGAAAGAAATGTAGATGGAACACTGAAAAATATTTCTGAAAGCAATTACAGAAAACACAATGAAATGAAAAGTGTCCGTCCGTGGATGGAAAACATAATATTGTTAAGATGTCATTAATAACAAAACTAAATCTTAATATTCAATGCAATCCCCACAACAATCCAAACAGCATTTGCTGGTAGAAGTGAAAGAAAAATAAGCTCAAAATTCATATGGAATCTCAAGGGACAGTGAATGACCATAATAATATTAAAAAAGAAGAACAAAGTAGAACAACCACATTTACAGATTTCAAAGTATCATACCAAGCACACATAATAAAAACAGTGTGGTAATGACTTAAAGATAAATCTATAAATCACTGAAATAGAATAGAGAGCCTACAAATTAACCCTCACATATATGTTCAAATTATCTATGAGAAGATTACCAGGACCACAGAATGAGAAAAAGATAATTTGTTCAACAAGAGTACTTAGTGGAAAAAAGATAAGTCTCTTCAATAAATGGCAATGGGAAAATAAATACCCATATAGAAAAGAATAAACTTGAACCCTTATATTATATCATATGCAATAGATACCTCTAAATGGATTAAAAATCTAAAGGTAAGACCCAAAACTGCAAAACAAATGGAATAAAACAGAGAGGAAAATCTTCATGACATTGAGATTGATGCTAATTTCTTGGATATAATGCCAAGAGCACAGGCAACAAGAGCAAAAATAGGCAAATTGTACTACACCCAGCTTGAATGTTCTGTGTTTCCAATGTCAAAATCAACGCAGTGGAAAAGCAACGTACAGAATAGGAGGAAATATTTGCAAATCATGTCTCTTGTAAGGGGTTAACAACCATTACATAAAGAACTTCTGCCATTTAGCAACAAAAAATCAAATAGCTCAATTTAAATATGTACTAAGGATTTGAACAGACATTTCTCCAGAGATGATATACAAAAATCAAAAAGGCATATGAAAAGATGCTCAGCATCACTAATAATCATAGGAATACAAATCAAAACGACAATGAGCTATCACTTCATATCAATTAGGATGACTGCTATTTAAAAATCCAGAAAAGCCAGAACCAGTTTGGCTCAGTGGATAGAGCGTCGGCCTGCGGACTCAGGGGTCCCGGGTTCGGTTCTGGTCAAGGGCATGTACCTTGGTTGCGGGCACATCCCCAGTGGGGGGCGTGCAGGAGGCGGCTGATCGGTGTTTCTCTCTCATCGATGTTTCTAACTTTCTATCCCTCTCCCTTCCTCTCTGTAGAAAATCAATAAAACATATTTTAAAAAAATAAATAAATAAATAAATAAAAATAAAAATAAAAATCCAGAAAAATGCCCTGGCTGGGTGGCTCAGTTGATTGGAGCGTCAATGCATACACCAAAGGGTTGCAGGTTAGATTCCCAGTCGGGGAACATAGCAAAATTTCAGGTTAGAGGCAGCAAGCAATCAATGTTTTTCTCTGACATCGATTTCTATTTCTCTCTCTCTCTCTCTCTCTCTCTCTCTCTCTCTCTCTCTCTTCCTTTCTTCCTCTGTAAAATCAATAAACTAAACATGTCATCGGGTCATGTGAGGATAAAAAACAAACAGAAAATAACGAGTGTTGGTGATGTTTTTATGATGCAATGTAAACTGCTGAGATTATAAACTATTGTAAGCAGTAATTAAATTGTTAAAAATAGAATTACCATATGATACCGCAAACCCACTTCTGAGTATATATCAAACATATTTGAAAAAGAAGAGATATCTGCATTGCCCTTTCATTGCAGCATTATTCCGAATAGCCAAGATATGGAAACAGCCTAAGTGTCTATTGCCAGATGAATGGATAAAGAAAATATTACACACACACACAATTACACACACAGACACATATGCATACTTATAGACCCCTATATTATACCAGTAGAGGCCCAGCACACAAAATTCTGCATGGCTAGGGCCTCTAGGTCTGCCTGTGATCAGGGCCAATCTTCCATGGCTGCCTGCACCTGGCCCCACTCCCCACCGCTAACGCCAGTCACCCTCTGTGTGTGGGGCGACCGGCAGGGTGATTGGGCCCCGCTCACTTGCACCTGTCTTGGCCTGGCACCGCCCATGTCCACTGCCACCCACCCCTGATTCCCTGGTTCCCATCAGGCAATCAGAGCCTGCCAGCCGGGAGAAGGGGCAAAGAGGTTTTCCAGCAGGCCCCTGATGGGGCAATTTGGGCCTGAGGACTGGGAGCAGCTCCTGCATTGAGTGTCCGCCCCCTGGTGGTCAGTGCACATCATAGCAACCGGTCCTTATGCTGTCTGGCCAATTTGCATATTATGCTTTTATATATGGAGACTAGAGGCCTGGTGCATGAAAATTCATACACTCTGGGAGTTGGGGATCCCTCAGCTCAGCCTGCGCCTCTCACAGACCAGGAACCCTCAGGGGATATCTGACTAGCAAGGAGAGCGGGCCTAAGACACAGTCTGGCCTCCCTATGTGGGAGGTGACCGGCAGGGGATGGCACCAGCCAGTGAGTGGCTGGCTCCGCCCCCAATTGCCCCTCCACCACCTCCGCTGGCACCCACTTTGGCTGGCCTGGCACTGCCCACTTGTTAGCCCTACCCCCTGCCAACCAGTCATTCCATGTTGGGTCGATTTGCATATGAGGCTTTTATTATATAGGATATGAAAAGGTAACTCAAAATGAAATATTATTCAGCCATCCTATCTAATAATAGAGAAACATGGTAATTAACCGTAACTTCGCTACCCTTCCCATTGGCTAATCAGGGTGATATGCAAATTAACTGCCAACCAAGATGGCGGCTGGCAGCCAGGCAGCTGAAGCGAACAGGAGGCTTGCTTGCTCCAGTGATGGCCTGCCACTGCCGGGCTCTAAGCTGCAGTCTAAGAAACAATGTTGCAATTATAGAAGCTAAATAATCCCCAGAAACCTGTTTTTAGCCAGCCAGGTCTCAGAGCTGGAGTTGCAACAGTGTAACCATTATAGAAGCTAAACAAGGCCCAGATACCTGCTTTCAGCAGCCAAGGTCTCAGAGCTGGAGCCAAGCCTCAGAGCTAAAGCCGGCTCTGAGCTCCAGTGACAGCCATAGAAGGTAACTAAATCCCAGCATAAAAAAAAAAGAAAAAAAGGAGAGGTTGGGAGTTTAAGCCCCCCTCAAGCCTGAAAAGAGCCCTCAGCCCCTCACCCAGACTGGCCAGGCAACCCAGTGGGGACCCCCACCCTGAAGGGGGTGTGACCAGCTGAAAACAGCCATCATCCCCTCATCCAGCCTGGCCAGGCACCCAAGTGGGACCCCCACCCTGATCCGGGACACCCTTCAGGGCAAACCAGCCGGCCCCCACCCATGCACCAGGCCTCTATCCTATATAGTAAAAGGGTAATATGCAAACTGACCCTAACAGCAGAAGGACTGGGAATGACTGGTCACTATGACACACACTGACCACCAGGGGGCAGACGCTCAATGCAGGAGCTGCCCTCTGGTGGTCAGGGTGCTCTCACATGGGAGGAGCTCTGCTCAGCCACAAGCCAGGCTGATGGCTGCCAGTATAGCGGTGGTGGTGGGAGCCTCTCCTGCTTCCTCAGCAGTGCTAAGGATGTCTGACTGCAGTTTAGGTCTGCTCCCCGCTGGCAAGTGGACATCCCCAAGGGCTGCCGGGCTGACAGAGGGATGTCTAATTTCCATCTTAGGCCCAATCCTCTGGGGAGTGGGCCTAAGCCAGCAGGTGGTCATCCCATGAGGGGTCCCAGACTGTGAGAGGGCACAGGCCGGGCTGAGGGACCCTCCTCCCCGCTGAGTGCACAAATTTTTGTGCACCGGGCCTCTAGTAAAAATAATAAAATCCTGTCTTTGCAAAAATATGGATGTAGCAGGTTAATACAATCCTAAGTGAAATAAGTCAGGAAAAGACAAATATTACATGATTTTCCTTATACATGGAATGTAAAAATGTCATACTCAGAGAAGCAGAGAGTAGAATGGTGGTTGTCAGGGGCTAGAAGGTTTAGAAAATAGGGCCATGTTGCTCAAAGGGTACAAAGTTTCAGTTATGAAAGATGAAAAGCTCTGCAGATAAGCTTAACACAATGTAAATGAACTTAACACTACTGCACTATGTACTTAAAAGTAGTTAAGATACTATATTTTATATGTATTTTACCATAATAAAAACCCTTTTTAGTATTACACCATTTGAGTTTCAATAATCTATAAAAAAACACTTTCTAAAATTCTGTCAAAATGGTGTGGTAGATACACTATATGTACTTTTCCCCCTTGGAGTGGATATTAACTTTCAACACAGTACATAACTACTGAAGAGATGGGGATAAAATGCATACCAGAGCAATTCCTGCAGCAAGCTTTGGATCGCATGCCCTTCCATGATATGTTGCTCCCACGTAATTTGGATGATCCCTATAACTAAATAATAAAAATTTTCTTGAGGATAAGTGCATTTTAAATGATTAATAATTTAATGACTTTTTAAGACTTGGATTCCTCAATGAAGCTATGTTTTCGTTAAAATGCGAATATTACATATCAACTCCAATGCATTTAATCATTTTTGTATTTGGGTAACCATATATAGTTTCTACAAAGTTAAGTTCTAAGAAATGTTTCAACATTATTTGATACACATCCCAGAACATAGCAATGTCTGATCCTTCCAAATATTTAATTAACACTGTTGTCACTTCTGGGTGGATATAATCCTAGGTTCTAACAGTCAGGATAGCTTACTGCCATGATTTTCACATAGCGAAACCTTTAAAGTATATAAAAATGTTGGATTGGAGCACAAATAGAGAGACAGAATATGCAGTGGACTCACTAAGAAAAAGAGAAATAGGATGTACAAACTGTCCTCATTCATTTTAGTTCTTAAAGTTGCTCCTAAATTCCCAAACTTCACCTTAGATTCTACAGGATACACCAAAATATTTATAAGTGTATTCTACAATTCTTTAAGAGTTCGGAATTATGAGTTTTTTTAATCTAAAATAATGAAATTATTAAAACAAAAATCTATACATAATCCCTTGAAAGGTATACTGCCAGTAATTAAATAGCTACAACTCAGGTCAATATAGGAATACCAGAGGTAAGCACATTACCATTTTAATCTGGTGAATTGCAACCAGCTTTATATACAACTAGAAGCCCGGTGCACAAAATTTGTGCCCTGCAGGGGGTCCCCTCAGCCCAGCCTGCACCCTCTCCTATCCGGGACCCCGCGAGGGATGTCTGACTGCGGGATTGGGCCTAAACCGGCAGTCAGACATCCCTCTCACAATCCTGCACCACTGGCTCCTAATCACTCACCTGCCTGCCTGCCTGCTTGCCCCTAACTGCCCCTCCCCACCAGCCTGATCACCTCTCACTGACTCTGCATGCCAGACTGATCACCCTTAAATACTCCCACTGCCAACCAGGTCGCCCCCAACTGCCCCCTCCCTGCTGGCCTAGTCGCTCCTATCTGCCACCCCCACCCACCCCCCCCCCCGCCAGCCTGGTCACCCCACACAGCCTGCTATTCAGTCGTTTGGTCATCCCTCACTAACCCCCCTGATGGCTTGGTTGCCCCAGTCAGCCTGCTTGTTCAGTCATTTGGTCACCCCTCACTAAACCCCTGCCAGCCTAATCACCCCACGGAGCCTGCTTGTTGAGTTGTTTGGTCATCCCTCACTAACATCCTTGCCTGCTTGGTCATAGGCAGCCATCTTGTGATGGCATGAGGGTTAATTTGCATATTACCTCTTTATTATATAGGATTATTACATTCACTTAACTTATTATATTTTATTTAATATGAAAATGAAGGTTTCAGGTATTTGCATCTAAGAAAATTTTTAAAACCCCAGAGGCCCATGTATATCCCAAGACTTCCTATATTTTCCAGTTCATTACATTTTCACAGGTAAATAGTCCACTCTGAGAATAATGGCCAACCATGATTTTTTTATGCTACTTTGTTGTCTGATGTTTTTATTTTGTACTTTGCCAACTTTGTACTCATACACTCTTTTTTTGTCATTATACTTAACATTTATATGTAGTTTTGATAGCTAAAATATCAAATAATTTGATAAACAATGCAATAAGGAACTTACATCAACAACAATGCCATATCATGGGACCTCTGAAACAAATTGTTTTCTTTCCATGACACAAATCTTTGTAGTAGTTCACTAACATGCCCAGTACATAAAATCTTATTTTGATCTGACCAGATCTCCAAAGATGTTAACATAACAGTCAGTTTCATCTGGGAAAACATCTGAAAACAGAAGATGCATGATATAGTTTAGACAATCACAAATATAACATTACATCTCTATACAGAACGCTAGTATATTCAATTTACTGTAATTTGAAGATGAAACCCATAGGAAGTGAAACAGGTTGGTAGGGCTATACTTTTATAAAAATGTTAATTCTATTCATACAAATAATGTTATTGCATAATTGAGAATGCTTCTTATTTAGAATACAAAACATAAACACTTACATTGTTGATAAGACCAAAGATATGGACAATTTTCTCAGTTGCAATGGCCATTTCAGAGCCCATATAATCATACTGAAAGACAAGATTTATTTCTTAGTCACTGGTGAAAATTACTAAGTTACCACATTTCAATAGATATGAAATACTATAATAAGTTACTAAGTGAAAGACAAAAGCAGATTAAGATTTATCAAATGCTTAATAAACATACAGACTTTACATATTAATAAATAATATGAAAATTATGAGATTATGACATCTTCCTGTTCACACATGCAAAAATTAAGCATCAAAATTTAACATTCCAAGAATGTATAAATACTGTGAGCAAATTAAAATTAAAACACCTACTTTATGAAGACATAGATATATTAAAAATATGAAATTATATACCAGGAAGTTACTAGACAAAAAGCAGTTGTCATATAATATGATAGTTATATTAATTAACATAATCATTACATTACTATAGAAACTTAAGCCCCCCAAAATAAAACTAAAAAAAATTAAAAAAAAACTTAAGCCTAAAAGTAAACATAATATTTACCAATATAATTGAATATTGATACAATATTCATCAGAAAGATAGAAGCGTTCTAAATGTGTTGGTAACTAAGCACAGCAACAAAATGTATAAAATAAACTTTTACAGAATTATAAATAGAATGTAAGTATCATAGTAATGGATTTTACATAGTTCCCTTAATTCTTAATAAATCTGGGCTACCTTGTTGTCGTGATGGCAGGATAGGTAAATGCTTTGCTTGCCTTTTCCCATTTTCCCACAATGACATAAAAATTACAACTAAATTACAGAACAGTCATCAAAGGGAACCTCCTTAAGACTAGCTGAACACAAGGCCTATGACTTAGGATAAAAAGAGGGAGCTATGGCAAAATGGATAAGAGAAACAGAAATACTGAACAGGCTGGTTCCATACCAACAGTGTGGCAGTTATGCAAGAAGAGGGTTATCTAAGCTAAGGAGGTACCCCTGAGGAGCAGATGAATTCAATTGAGACTTTTAGGACATTTTGCCCAACTGCAGGACATTTTGCCTAATGTGAACATGCATAATTTAGTAGGAGAAACCACACGTTAGGCCAGAAATAAGTCTCAATAAATTTGAGAAGCCTGGTCCTAGAATGTGTCTTTCAGTTGATAGGAATGTTGTCTTGTACTCCAAAGGGTTGTGGATTCAAATCCTGATCAGTGCACATGCACATGTTGTAGGTCTGATCCCTGGTCAGGGTGCATATAAGAGGCAACTGCCCAATATTTCTCTCTTACATGGATCTCTCTCTCTCTCTCTCTCCCTCTCTCTCTCTCTCTCTTTCTCTCTCTGTCCCTCTTTCTCTCTCTCTCAAAAATCAGTAAGAATTTATCATCTGGTGTGGATATTAAAAAAAAACTGTAAAGATTTAAATCACATCAAGCATCTTCTCCAATCACAACTCTATGAAACAAAAAATAAGTTACCAGAAGAAAAGTGAAAAATAAAAAGCACATAAGAATATCATGCTACTGGACAAGAAATGAATTAACAATAAGATAAAAAATTAAAAAGATACCTTGAGATAAATGAAAACACAATCATCCATAATCTATGGCACACAGCCAAAGTAGTGCTAGGAGGAAAATTTATAGCAAGAGAGGCATAACTCACAAAGCAAGCATAATCGCAAATAAACACTAAAACTACACCTCAAGAAAGTAGAAAAAGAACAAACAAAAACCAAAGTCAGTAAAATGAAGAAAATAATAAAGATCACAGTGAAAATAAACAAAGTATAGTCTGAACAAAAACAGTAGGAAAGATTAATGGAACCAAGAGCAGGATCTTTGAAAAGATAAACAAATTTGATGGACATTTACTCAAAATCATCACAAAAAAAGAGAAGTTTCAAATAAAAATATTAGAAATGAAAGAGAAGTGAAAACTGGTACCACATAAACCCAAAAGATTATATAAAAATAGTATGATCGATTATATGCCACAAAGTGGACTACCTGGAAGAAACAGACAAATTCCTGGGAAAATACAATCTTCCAAGTCTGAATCAGGAAGAAACAGAAAATCTGAAAAAAAACAACAAAAATAAAACTGCTAATGAAATCAAAGCAGCAAGAAAACTATCAACAAACAAAAGACTTGGACCAGATGGCTTCACAGGTGAATTTACCAAACATTAAATAATGAATACCTAGTCTTCTCAAATATTCCAAAAAAATGAGGAGGGAAGAAGGCTCCCAAACTCATTTTACTAGGCCAGCATTAGCCTGATAACAAAACCAAAGACATTACAAAAAATAATAAAAATGCAGGTCACTGTCTCTGAAGAACATCAATGTAAAATTCCTCAAAAAAATATTAGCAAAATGAATTCAGTGATACATTAAAAAGGTCATATACCATGATCAAGTGGGTTTTTTTCATGGGATGCAAGGCTAGTTCAATTAATGTGATACACCATATAAGTAAAATGAAGGAAAAAATTCTCATTATCATATCAATAAATGAAGGAAAAGCATTGGACAAAATCCAACATCCATCTATACTAATAAAAGGGTAATATGCTAATTAGACTGGGTTGACCAGATATCTTCTGGTCGCCCTGCCTTCCTTCAGGACAAAGCCATGGTGGCAGGGGCCAAGGCAGAGGTGGTTAGGGGCGATCAGGCCAGCAGGGGGGAGCAGTTAGGGGCAATCAGGCCAGCAGGGGGTAGCAGTAAGGGGCGATCAGGCTGGCAGGGGAGGGCAGTTAGGGGCGATCATGCCAGAGCAAGGGAGGGCAGTTAGGGGCGATCAGGCAGGCTGGCAGGTGAGCGTTAGGACTCAGCAATCCAGATTGCAAGAGGGATGGGGCCTAAACCGGCAGTCAGACATCCCCTGAAGGGTCCCTGATTGAAGAGAGTATAGGCCGGGCTGAGAGACCCCACCCTATGCACGAATTTTGTGCACCGGGCATCTGGAGTTGAATAAAAGGGGTGAAAGTGGACAACTTTGTCTTGTTGCTGATCTTAAAGAAACAACTTTCAGCTTTTCATGGTTGAGCATATTAGTTGTTTGTCAGATATGACTTTTATTATGATGAGGTCTTTTTCGTCTATCCCCACTTTTCTGACAGTTTTTATTATTAACTAGAAGCCCAGTGCATGAAATTCGTGCCCTCCCCTGCTGGTCCAATTGCCCCCAATTGCCCTCCCCTGCTGGCCTAGTCACCCCAAACTGCCCTCAGCTGCCATACTTCTTGTGGTGGCCATCTTGTGGCAGCCATATTGTGGTGGCCATATTGTGGTGGCCATCTTGTGATGACATGGGGGTGGCCATCTGTGACAACATGGGGGCGGCCATCTTGTGATGATGTGAGGGCGTCATGCAAGGGTACGAGGGCCACCTCAGCTTTTATTAGTATAGATATAGTATTGGAAGACATAGCCACAGCAGACAAGAAAGATAAATACAGGGCATCCAAATTGGAAAGGAAGAAGTGAAACTGTTATTTGCAGATGAAATGATACTATAGAGGGAGAATCCCAAATAATCAACCAAAAATGTTTAAAATTAATAAATGAATTCAGTAAAGTAGCAAAGTACAATATTGATTATTCAGAAATCATTTGTATTTTTATACACCAATAACAAACTAACAGAAAGAGAAATAAGAAAAATAAAACAATCCCATTTACAATTAAATCTAAAAGAATAAAGTACCTTGGGATTAAATTTTACCAAGAAGTTGAAACACCTGTACTTGGAAAACTATGTGTCATTAAAGAAAGAAATTGAAGAAGATATGGATAACTGGAAGGATATATCCTGTTCATGCATAGAAAGAATTGATATCTTAAAATGTGCATACCACCCACTGCATCTAAAAATCTAATGAGATTCCTACCAAAATACCAATGGCATTTTTACAGAACTAGAATAATCCCAAAATATATATGGAACCAAAAAGACCCTTAATAGCCAAAGTAATCTTAAGAAAGAACAAAGTTGGAAATATCAGGTTACTTGATATTAAACTATACTATGCAGCTATTGTAATAAAAACAGCATGGTACTCCATGACACATAGATCAATGGACCAGAACAGAGAGCCCAGAAACAAATTCACACCTATATGGCTAATTAATGTATGACAACTGAGGCAAGAATATACAATGGGGTAAAGACAGTGTCTTCAATAAATGATCTCAAAATAATGGACAGACACATGAAAACAATGAAACTATATCATTTCCTGTTGCAAAAAGGTACAAGGATAAACTCAGAATGGATTAAAGACTGAAATTTTAGACCCCAAACCTAAAACTCCTAGAAGAAAACATAGGCAGTAAACTATTTGACTTCACTCTGAGTAATATAATTTTGGAAATGTCCCCTCAAGCAAAGGAAACAAAAAAATAAATAAACAAATGGGTCTACATCAAACTAAAGAGTTTTGCACAGCAATAAAGCCATCGAAAAATGAAAATCAACCTTCTAAATGTAAGAAGACATTTGCCAATGATATATCTGATAAAGGGTCAATATCCTAACTATATAAGAAATTCGTACAACTTATAACATCAAAAACAAATGAACAAACAAACAAACAAACAAACAAAAGCCTGACTTAAAAATGGGCACAGGACTTCTTCAAAGAAGACATACAGAAGGTCAACAGGCACATGAAAAGATATGTCACTAATCATCAGAGAGATGCAAATTAGAACTATAGTGAGATATTAACTGACACCTGTCAGAATGACTATCATCAATAGATCAACAGTCACTATGGAAAACAATTTGAGAGTTCCTCAAAAAAATTAAAAAAGCAAACAAATAAAAATTCATAGACAGGAACAATAGTATGGTGGTTACCACAGGAAAGGGGGTATAGAGTAAAGGGGGTCAAATGTATAGTGATAAAAAAGATTTGACTTTAGGTGGCTGGCACACAATGCAATATACAGATAATTTATCATAGAATTGCACACTTGAAACCTATATAATTTTATTAATCAATGTTACCCCAATAAATTAATTGAAAAATAAAAAAAATAAAAGATAGAACTACCATATGAGCCATCAATTCCAATTCTAGGGATATTTATCCAAATAAATCCAAAACAGTACTATAATTTGAAAAGCTATGTTCAATTCAACATTATTTACAAAACCAGAATATGGAAGCAACCTATGTGTCCATTGATAGATTAATGGTTAAGGTTGTGTTATATATATGCTATGGAATAATACTCAGCCATAAAAAAAAGAAAATCTTGCCATTTGCTGCAGCATGGATGGACCTAGAGAGTATAAGAGAGACTGGCAGATGCCCAAGGAGGGGGGTGGCTATGAATAAAGAAGGTGAAGGGGATTAGCTAAAAAACACATGCACACTGCATGGACAGAGACAATAGTTTGTTATTGACCAAGGGAGAAGGAGGTAGGTAAAGGGGGGTTGCAGAGGGGAACTGCTGCAATAATGTAAACATTGAAATTTTTAATTAAAAAATAATAAAGAAAGAAAAGAAAAAATTAGTGAATAATTTAAATAAAAGTCCATATGATTTCACTTACATGCGTAATGTACATACATACATACATACACAAACAAACAACAAAACAAAAACAAACTCCTAGATACAGAGAACAAATTGATTGTTGACAGTTGGAAGGGAGGGGAGAATGCATAAAATGGGGATTAGGATTAAGATGTACAATTTGTATTGCATAGCTGTGAATCTTGAGAAAGAGGACACCTACTAAAAAGGGCTCATGGTGGCTACAGGGCTCAAATTATTAAAAAATTAGGGCAGCATCCATTTCTACACAGGAGCCTCTCATGCAAACTGCACTTCAGAGAGAAGCCTGCACTTAATCACTAGCCTGCACTGTGATTCTGCCATCTGAGCCAGTCCTTATAAAGGAGTCCCTGGGATCCTCTTTCAACAGGTAGGACTGAGTCTTTCCCCATTCAATCAGAGCTGTGTAACTCTGACAAACCAGAGCAGCTCTATTCCGACTAATCAGAACAATGCCTTTTGGGCCAATCAAACTGCAAGGAATTGGAGTCTAGAATGGGATAATAGGGAAACAAGGAGCATGTATTTCTATCTACATAAGCCAGCTGCCCTCTGGATCCTGGAGCACACTTTCCCTTTCCACCAAACACTGAAGACTGTGTTTCCCTGGCTGAGCTAAAAAACATAAGGTCCCTTGCTGCAATTGACCAGAGCAGGCCAGAGCAGACAGGCACAGAACGGAGCAGATCAAAGCCCAGGGGAGCAGACCAGTGCAGTGCAATACAGACTGGCAAGGAGCAGAGCAGAGCTGTCTAGCCCAGGCCTGCCTCACACTGTGCTGTTTTTACAGCTGTGCTCTATCACCATTGACCTCTTTGGCACTGAATAAAGTTTTCATCTTCACCACACCCCAAATTGGGGATTCTGGTTGGTGTTGAATAGGCACCAACAACCATTGGTTGACATAGGAAATACAGTCCATAACCTATATATATAAAACCCTAATATGCAAATAGACCAAACAGCAGAACAACCGAACAACCAGTTGCTATGATGTGCACTGACCACCAGGGGCCATATGCAGAACATGGCAGGTGTCAGCAGCAGGGAGCAGAGCACGGAACATGGTGGGCATTGGCTGCAGCGGGATGGTGGAGCAGGTGAGCAGGGGCACCAGACCACGGCAGGGTGCCGGTCACTGTCATTGGGGCAAGCCTCTGGTGGTTACTGAAAATTCTTTGCTCCCGCATGCCGCAGTCCCACTTGGCGCTCATACCTGCTGCCAGTGCCAGCCTCACTCGCACCCGCTGCTGGCGCCGGAGCCGTCACTCACACAACACTGCTGGTACTGGCCCTGCTCGTACCCACAGCTGGTACTGGAGCCGCCGCTTGTACCCACTGCTGGTGTCCAGTGCTGGTCCCAATCACTCGGCATTATCAGCGGTTGTGAGTGGCGGCTGCTGGCCCCAATCACCCTTGAGGACTTCTCCACCTCTCCTTGCTCTTAAAGGGCAATTGGGGCAGCAGCCACCATTCACGCCTCCTGAGAGCACTGGCCCCAATCACTCCGTGCGGTCAGCAGGTGCAAGCGGGGCCGGCACCGTCAGCGCATGCGAGTGGCGGCAGCTGGAGCGGGGCTGGAGGCAGACGGGACCAGAGGCCATGGCAGGAGGGGTTGGGCAGGGGCACGGAGGATGTCCCTGTGCCCACCACAGCCTCGCGGCTCATAGTTCCTTTCCAGGTGCACGAATTCATGCACTGGGCCCCTAGTATTGTAATAATTATGTATGGTTCACATGGATAATAGACTTATTGAGGGGATTGCTTAGCAAGTTACATAAATGACTAATCACTATGTTGTACACCAGCAGAAATACAGTCCATAATCTATATATATAAAACCCTAATATGTAAATAGACCGAACAGTGGAACAACCAAACAACCGAACAACCGAACAACCGGTCGCTATGACATGTGCTGACCACCAGGGGCCACACACAGAACATGGTGGGTGTCGGCAGCAGGCAGCAGAGCACAGAACATGGTGGAAAATAGGTTAAATTGTAGGTTAACTGTGGGGAAGAACAGAACTTGTTTGGAAAGTCTGTAAAGAGGAATCTCCAAAAGGTCGGAGGCCTCTAGGGGACCTTGCCGAAGGCAGCAGACCCTGCCTTGACTTTTCCAAACAAGTCTGAGCCCCTGGGTGTTTTATTGGAATCTTTATATTTAGACTTCAAAACGTCCTTGCTTAGAGGACACTACTCATGTGTCTTCTCAAGGATGCTTACCCTACTGATAGTATCTAATAGTTAATTTTAGTTCAAGCTGTTGTTATAATAAAAGCCTAAGGAGACAAGCGAATGGGGCTGTTTGGTTCCTATAGCCAAGCAGCCCATTAGCCCTCTCTTTCACAGAAACATGTGTCAGAGTAATCATTTATCCTTCGCTCAGTGTCTGCTGGTAAGCCCCAGCAGTTAACTGTAATTGGAAAACTCAAGCAAAGTTTTGAAATAATATACATATATAAAAGCTTATATTCACCAATGGAATATGTATATTTTTCAAATATACATGAAAGGTTTATATCTCTTGCCTCATATTAGGCAAAAAAATAGTTCTTTGGATATAAAACATAGTAGCACATATATTACATTATCCACCACAATGCAGTAAAGTTATATTAGACTTGATAAAAGTTATTTTGACAATTTTATTTTTCCTTAGATGGATAACTTAATTGTGGTTATATAAGCTAATAATCTTCTTCTACATAAATTCACACTGGAAAATAAAAGCTCCATGATACAATTTACAACTAACTTTCAAATGAAGAAAGCACAATAATAGGATACAATATTTACAAATATAGGTAGAGAGAATATAGTTGTGTTCTTTGTATTATTCTAATTCTTAAAACGTCTTTGAAAGTTTCAAAATACTTTCAAATATTTTGAAAAGCTAACTTAGATGAACAAAAGATGAAGAGAATGCAACACGCTAAATAGAAATATTAGATGCATAGATCTAAAAAATATATATATATATAAAGAGCTTTGGAAATGATAAAAACTGAAATTCTTTTCTACTTTCCTTAAATTCTTTATGCAAAAATTGAAATTTTAATTTAAAAACTTTATTTTGGGGTACATAACACATGGAGGAATAAAATATAGTATAACATCACAAAGATTTTTAATGGAATGTTACTGTTATGAGCTGTTACATCATATATGGAGGATGTAACATTAATCCTAGATTATAATAAGTAAGGAATGTTAATTAGAACCTTTAGAGAAACCAATGGAATGAGGGATGGGAATAAAAAGATATAGCAGAAAAAAAGAACATAAGAGCTAACAAATGCTAAAATAA
The DNA here is from genome assembly GCF_028538775.1 of Myotis yumanensis. Taxonomy (NCBI): domain Eukaryota; kingdom Metazoa; phylum Chordata; class Mammalia; order Chiroptera; family Vespertilionidae; genus Myotis; species Myotis yumanensis. Next base: position 24,168,939 of record NW_027223754.1, on the reverse strand, counting down.
CCCACTGATCTTAGTATAGCAATTTTGAAAAAAAGTAGCAAATAATTGATGGAACAAATAGAACACTAATTGGAACTTTTGATAAACATAAACCACCTAATCTTCCGATGAAAAGACAAGAATTATCTGATAGGATAGAAAAAAATACCTATCAATATGCTGTTTATGGAGTCATACCTTAAAATTTAAGACAGATAAATTGAACACAAAAGGGGAATATTATTAAAAATATCTTTGGAGGTTTTCTTTGTCTGATGATATTTGCATTGAAAATGCCTTCTGTTGTTATTGGAACAGTACGAAGGCATATAGTTACTCGAGAGAGGAAAGTAAGCTTTCTAGATTTAACTTTAACAACTTCATGGGGGTGGTTGTGGTATAGGATAATTTGAATGCTTATGGTCCTGGTTGTGGGCCATATAGTATTATTCCCAGGTAAGAACAACAATAAAAATCTAAATGCTCCCAAAAGGCACTTCCTGAAAAAGAAACTCTGACTTTACCCTCCCTGGCAGCTGGCATCAGGACGCCACAATAGCGCCGTTCCAGCTCATGTGTGATCCATGAGCCCACAGCCCTGGCAGACAGCTCCTGGGCCTCTCTGTGAGCTGCCACTGGGCACGTGCCTCTCCAACCAAGGGCGCATGGCTCCCTCAGCAGGATCTGCGACTTCCCCCTCCTACTGCCTGCTTCTGGACAACTTGGTGAGTTACTGAGGACTCGACTCCCTGGACAAGGTCATGCTGTTTCAGCCACAGACTCTGAGATTCCCACATCCCCAGCTTCTGGCTTCTGGACACCCTCGTGATTAACAGAGGGAAATCACTCTGGCCAGAGTCCCACTGCCAAAACCGCAGACTACAGCTGCCTCCCACTGTCACAGGATCCAGGACACTTGTAGTGAGTGGAGAGCGACGCTACCCCAGCAAGACTCACACAACATTGGCCAAAGTCACAGTACCTGAGGTTCAGGCCCCAAGACCCTTTCATCCCAGGCTGTGGACTCCAGGATATCACAGTGAGACATCAGGCAACCCTTTCCACAAGAGCTGGAGTCATTATCACATCCACAACAACTTGCATAACAAGGCCAGGGATGAGTCACATTGCCAGACAATTCATGATGAGACTTTATGCACAAATGAGAAACTAACATTCAAGACCCAACCACATCAAGAGAACACAAATAGCTCAAGTAGGGGTATCCACTACATCACAAAGCTCAGGAGATCTGAGAGACTGCACCACTGGGTCCCAAAAATCACCAACTACATAGCACCACCCACAAAAGAAACTGAGTAGCAAAGCAGTTGGACCTAAGACATAGAAACAATTAAAACATTCCAGCAAAAAATGGGGAGACAAAAATACAATTCCCAAAAGTAAGAAAAATAGGAATCACCAGAAGAGGAATGAAATGAAATGGAGGCAAGTAACTTGTCAGAGAAATAATTCAGAGTAATGGTAATAAGGATGCTCAAACATCTGGATGACAAATACACATAATTCAATGGAATTTATAAGGAGATGAATAAGAATGTCACCAACATGAAAAGGAATCAAGAGAAAATGAAGAATGACATAGCTCCAATAAAGAACACAATGGAAGGCTTCAGCAATAGACTAGAAGAAGCTGAGGAACGCATCTGCAAGTTAGAAGATAAAGTAGATAAAAACACCCAAGCAGAGTAGCAACAGGAAAAAAAAGAAAAAACCTTAAAAAGCAGGAGAAGCTCCTCAGGGAGCTCTGGGACAACACAAAATAAAACAACATTAGCATAATAGGGGTGTCAAAATGTGAGGAAAGTGAGCAAGGAATAGAAAACCTGTTTGAAGAAATAATGACAGAAAATGTCCCTGATGTTGGGAAGAAAAAGGCCACACAAGTCCAAGAATCACACAGAGTCCCGAACAAGATGAACTCAAGAGACCCACACCAAGACACATCATAATTAAATTGGCAACATCAAAGACAAAGTAAGAAACTTAAAGGCTGCCAGAGATCAGGCCAGAAGGGAATGGAATGAAATATATAACGTAATGCAAGCAAGGGACTGAATCCAAGAATACTATACCCAGCAAGACTATCTTTCAAAATTGAAGGTCTAATCAGGAGCTTCAGAGACAAAAAGAAAGACTAAAGGAGCTTATTAACACAAAGCCAGCAATGCAAGAAATGCTAAAGGGACTTCTCTAGAAAGAAGAAATAAATAGGGAAGAAGGAACACAAGCATAAAGAATAAAAATGGCTATAAACAAGTACCTATCAATAATAACCTTAAATTTAAATGGACTAAATGCTCAAAAAAAAAGACATAGGGTAGCTGAGCGGATAAGAAAACATGACCCATATATCCACTGTATACAAGAGACCGACTTCACAACAAAGGACTCACACAGACTGATAGTGAAGGAATGGGAAAAACATTTTTCAGGCAAATGAAAATGAGAAAAAATAGAGGTAGCAATACTTATATGTGACAAAATAGACCCCAAGAGATAGACGGTAAGAAGGCCATGAAGAGAAAAGGAGGACCACTTCATAATACTACAGGGAGCAATTCAACATGAGGATATAACTCTGGTAAACATACAGTGGGGCCTTGACTTACGAGTTTAATTCATTCCGAGACCAAGCTCGTTAAGGAGCTCGTTAAGGAGCTTGTTAACTCAAATTACTCTATCAACTCAATGCAAAAAATCAGCCGAGACACAGCTGGTATCTCAAAAAACTCGTTAGTCAGGACACTCGTAAGTCAAGGCCCCACTGTATATGCATCCAATATAGAAGCACCCAAATACATAAAAAAAAGCTTCTTGAAGATATCAAGGGAGAGACCAACAGCAATACAATCATAGTAGGGGACTTTAATACCCCATTGACAACACTGGATAAATTCCTAAACAAAAAATCATCAAAGAAACAACAATGTTATATGACTCACTACATCAGATGGAACTATTGACATTTTCAGAACATTTCATCCCTAAGCAACAGATTACACATTCTTCTCAGATGCATATGGGACATTTTCAAAGATAGACCACATATTGGGTCACAGGCTAAGTCTCTTCAAATTCAAGAAGATAGCAATCATAACAAGCATCTTCTGAGATCACAATGGCACAAAATTAGAAATCAACTAAAATAAACACAATTTTAAAAAAACAAGCACATGGAGGCTAAATAGCATGCTATTAATTAATGACTGGGTTACCAAAGAAATCAAAGAAGAAATAAAAGCATTCCAGAAACAAATGACAATGAAAACACAACAATCCAAAATCTATGGGACAAGTGAAAGCAGCCTTGAGTAGGCAGTTCATAGCTCTACAGGCCTACCTTAAAAAACAAGTAAAACTGATAATAAATTATCTAACCCTGCAACTTAAAGAATTAGAAAGAGAGCAACAAGCCCAGCAGAAGGAAGGAAATAATAAAGATTAGAGCAGAAATAAATGACATAGAGACAAAAAAAAATCCCAATACAAAAGATCAATGAAACCAAGAGCTGGTTCTTTGAAAGGATAAACAAGATTGATGGACCTATATTCAGGCTCACGAAGAAACAAAGAGAGAGGACCCAAATTAACAAAATCAGAAATGAAAGAGGTGAAGTAACAACTGATCCCACAGACATACAAAGGATTGTAAAAAAAAATTCTACAAACAACTCTACTCCAACAAAATGGACAACCTATACAAAATGGACATATTTCTAGAAAAACACAATATTTCAAAACTCAATCAGGAAACATCAAAAAACTTAAATAGGCATATAACTACTGAAGAAATTAAAGCAGTCATAAAAAAAACTTCCAGCAAACAAAAGCCCTAGTCTGGATGGCTTCACAGGAGAGTTTTACCAAACATTCAAAGAAGAACTAAAACCTATCCTCCTCAGACTATTCCAAAAAAATTCAAGAGGAAGAAACACTTCCAAGCTCTTTTTATGAAGCCAGCATTACCCTAATCCCAAAAACAGATAAAGACACTACAAATAAAGAAAATTGTAGGATAATATCTCCAATGAACATAGCTGCTAACATCCTCAACAAAATTTTAGCAAATTGTATCCAGCATTACATTAGAAAAATTATACACCACGACCAAGTGAGATTTATTCTGGTGATGAAAGACTGTTATAATATCTAAAAATCAATAAAAGAGATACATCACATAAACAAATTGAAGACAAAAATCACATAATCATATCAACTGATGCAGAAAAAGCATTTGACAAAAATCCAACACCCTTTCTTAATAAAAACTCAGCAAAGTGGGAATAGAGGAATCATACCTCAACATAATAAAAGCCTTACATGACAAATCTATGGCCAACATCACACTCAATGGGCAAAAACTAAAACAATTTCCCCTAAGAACAGGAACAAGACAGGGATATCCACTTTTGCCACTTTTGTTCAATACAGTACTGGAAGTGCTAGCCATAGCAATCAGACAAGAAGAAGGAATAGTAGTAGGTTTCGCTCAGTGGATAGAGTGTCGGTCTGTGGGCTGAAGGATCCTGGGTTTGATTCTGGTCAAGGACACATGCCTGGGTTGCAAGCTTGATTCCCAGTAGGGGGAGTGCAGGAGGTAGCCGATCAATGATTCCCATCATTGATGTTCTATCTCTCTCTCCCTTTCCTTTCCTCTATGAAGTCAATAAAAATATATATTTTTTAAAAAGAAGGAATAAAAGGCATCAAAATTAGAAAAGAATAAGCAAAATTATCATTATTTGCAGATGACATGATATTGTACATAGAAAACCACAAAAACACCATAAATAACTATTAGACTTAATAAATGAATTTGGCAATGTAGCAGGATATAAAATTAACACTCAGAAATCTATCGCTTTTTTATACACTAACAATGAAGCACAGAAAGAGAAACTACAAACACAATCTCATTTATCATTACAAAAAAAAATTAAGATACCTAGTAATAAACTTAACTAAACAGGTAAAAGATCTGTATTCAGAAAATTACAAGACACTGAAAAAAGAGATAGAAGAAGACATAGACAAATGGAAGAATATACCATGCTCATGGATCGGTACAATCAACATCATTAAAATGTCCATACTTCCCAAAGCAATCTATGGATTCAATTCAATCCCCATTAAAATACCAATGGCATACTTCACAGATCTAAAACAAATGCTCCAAAAAAATTATGTGGAATATAAAAAGACCCCAAATAGCTGCAGCTATCCTGAGAAAGAAGAACAAAGTTGGAGGGATCACAATACCAGATATCATGCTATATTAAAAAGCCACAGTTCTCAAAACTGCCTGGTACTGGCACAAGAACAGGCATATAGACAAATGGAACAGAACGGAGAACTCAGAGATTGACCCAAGCCATTATGCTCAATTAATATTTGACAAAGGAGGCAAGAGCATATGATGGAGACAATAGTCTCTTCAATAAATGGTGTTGAGAAAATTGGACAGATACATGAAAAAAAATGAAACTAGACCACCACTAACACCATTCACAAAAATAAACTCAAAATGTATAAAAGGACTTTAAGACAAGAAACCATAAAAATCTTAGAAGAATCCATAGGCAGCAAAATAGCAGACATATGTTGTAGAAATATTTTTACTGATACAGCTCCTAGGACAATGGTAACTATGGAGAAAATAAACAAATGGGACTATATTAAAACAAAAAGCTTCTGTACATCAAAATAAACCATCAACAAAACAACAAGAAAGCCCACTTCATGGGAGATCATATTTGTCAATGTTATATTCGATAAGGGTTTAATCTCTCTCCAAAATTTATAGGGAAATCATACAACTTAACAAAAGGAAGATAAACAATCCATCCAAAAATGGGCAAAGGACCTAAAGAGACCCCTTACAAAAGAGGACATAGAGAAAGCCAAGAGACATATGAAAACACTAGTGGCCCATTGCACAAAATTTGTACACAGTGTGAGGTGGGCTCAGCCCGGCCTGCACCCTCTCCAATCCAGAACCCCTCAGGATATGTCCTGGGATCGGGCCTAAACAGGCAGTCGGACATCCCTCTCACAATCCAGGACCAATGGCTCCTTAACCGCTCACATGCCTGCCTGCCTAATCGACCCTAACCACCTCTGCCTGCCTGCCTGATTGCCCCTAACTGCTTCCCTGCTGGCCTGATTGCCCCACATCCACGACCCAGGATTCCCTCATCCATACAGCCTCAAGCACCCGGGACCCGGGCTTCCCTCCCTTTGGCCGGCCCAAGGCACCGGGGACACGGGCCAGCTTTACCTGGGCTGGCCGCAGCCGCAGGCTCCTGGGACTGGGGGTGGGCAGCTTCACCCGGGCCGCAGCCACTGGCACCTGGGACCGCAGGCAGATGTGCGGCTTCTCCTTTTCCCGACCACAGCCGCAGCCACTGGCACCTGGGACCTCAGGCGGGCAGCTTCACCCGGCCCGGCTTTGTCAGGAAGGACATCTGGCAGGTCATCTGGAAGACCTCTGTTCTAATTAGCATATTACCCTTTTATTAGTATAGATGCTCAAAGTCAATAATCATCCTAAAGATGTAAATCAAAAGGACAATCTCACTGCTGTCCGAATGACCATCTCACAGCTGTCCGAATAATTATCATCAACAAATCAACAAACGACAATTCCTGGCTAGGATGTGGAGAATAAAGAACACTTGTGCACTGCTGGTGGGTATGTAAATTGGTATAGCCACTGGGGAAAACAATATGGAGTTTCCTCAAAAAATTAAAAATATATCTCTCATTTGACCCAGTATTCCCACATCACATATAATCCCAAGATAGGAGAAACACCAATCAGAAAGGACATATGCACCCTTATGTTCATAGCAGCACAACTTACAATAGCTAAGATTTGGAAACAGCCTAAGTGCCCATCACCAGATGAGTGGATTAAAAACTGTGGTACATCTACAGAATAGAATACTATGCTGCTGTAATAAAGAAGGAACTCCTACCATTTGCAACAGCATGGATGGGCCTGGAGAGCATGATGCTAAGCTAAATAAGCCACTAGGAGAAAAATAAATATAACACGATCTCACGCATATGTGGAATATAGTGAACAACATAAACTGATGAACTAAAATAGATCCAGAGATATAGAAGCATTAAACAGACCATCCAACCTCTGAGGGAAGGGATGAGAAGTGGGGGAGAGATTAACCAAAGGACTTGTATGCATGCATATAAGTATAATCCATTGACACAGTCAGTAGGTGGGGTGAGGGCATTTTCAGAGGGGTGGTGGGAATGAGTGGGGAAAGGAAAATGGGGAGGGGGATTCATATGTAATACTTCAAACAATAAAGAACCTAAAAAGAAAAAAAAAAAAGAACATTATGGCAGTCATTGAGAGACTGATGAAAAAATATCAGTGATAACAGACAAATTAGACTTTTTAACTTCCAATCCATATGGCTTTGTTAAGAATTCCCATAACTGCCGAAACCGGTTTGGCTCAGTGGATAGAGCGTCGGCCTGCGGACTGAAAGGTCCCAGGTTCGATTCCGGTCAAGGGCATGTACCTGGGTTGCGGGCACATCCCCAGTAGGAGATGTGCAGGAGGCAGCTGGTCGATGTTTCTCTCTCATCGATGTTTCTAACTCTCTATCTCTCTCCCTTCCTCTCTGTAAAAAATCAATAAAATATATTTAAAAAAAAAAAAAAAAAGAATTCCCATAACTACATGAACATTACAATGAATAATTCTTCCCATTATTAATTTTACATATATATATGTAAAATTAATAATGGGAAGAATTATAAGTTTCCAGCAGGCAACACAAGTATTTATAAAGCATAAAATAATCTTATGAAAGAAAATACTCAATAACAGAAATCACCAATTGAGTAATAAAAGAAATACCTGTTTTAAAATGGAAATCAATTTAGGAAAGAAAATTTCACCACCATCACAATTTGGGGTGGATTGGAAATAACTGCAGTTAGTTATAATCCAATGTATTATAGTGTAGTAGAAGCCTCCCACACATACAAAGTTACACATTGTTTCAGGAATTGCATACTGATTTAGATACCAATCCATAAATACTGGTCTGCGCATTTCAATGAAGAGGCAATGGACATATTTATGCCCTGCTGTATTGAAATACACATTTTGAACACTTTAAATTATATCTGCACTGCAAAGAAAGGATGTTTCTTATTCCTTTTGAATTTAAACACAAAACAAAGATATGATGAAATGTATCAATAATGCATACCAAGGCTTTTTCCATAATGATTTGTATTTTCAGAGTTCTTGTTAATAGTGCAATATCCGATTTTTTCTGTGAAACAGAGGACATGAGATAAATAAAACATTTTTAAATTCTTATATGGTTTATAATTATGTGCATTATATATGATCACACAGAGATATAGATAAATAAATATCCTCATATATAAAAACCCAGGATCCATAACATCCAAAATAACCAAAGGTCAACCGAATGCCAGGCAAGGGAGCTGAGGGAGCTGGAGCTGATCAATCAGTGGCAGCGGTGACTGGTAAGCGGTGACTGCCAAGCGGCTGAAATGCAGACCTCTTGATCCCTCCTCCCGGCCCTCAGACTCTGATCTGGGGGAAGGGCTGCTCCAAGAAGCCCTCACGGATGCAGATGACTTTGGCCTGCAGTTCCCGCTGGTTCTGGATGTGAGAGTGAAGGCTGTACTGCTGGGAGTCACATTCCTCATTGACTTCATGTTCTTCAAGAAGTGAGGAGGCACTGGGCCCTCTGCCATCACCAGTTAGATGGCATCTCAAGGTGAGGACCATCACCTCAGCCAGAACGCAAGATGGTCATCTGGCCTGACCTGGCCCCTCCTCAGAGGCAACCCTTTCCTCCATTTACACTGCAGAGGACAGACAGGGATACCTAAGAGGCTGGGGCTATGTTGCCCCATCCCTACCCTACTCCCCTGGCCTCCTTCACCTGTGGCCTGAAGGGTATGTATGAGAGCCCTTCCCTTGCTACCTCTCACTACTGTCTCCAGCCATCCTCAGAACACAGGCATATCCGCTTTCAAACTTGCCCTGCTCACTTCCTCTCACCCGCTTCCAGGGCCTCTGCTCTGGATGGGACCTTGCAAATACAGGGCTCTGGGTTTTACAACAGAGCTGGGGTGGGAAAGGGTAAACAGCACCAAAAATGGCTGATATGGCCACTCACCTCTGCCTCAGCTTGACCAATTAGTTCAGCTTCAGAACGTGGCACTCAGAGAACATTCCTACTTCCCGAGCAATGTCTCTAGGGCCTCAGCCCCAGGGCCAACCTCCTCTCCCTGTCCCCTTTGGCCCTCCCCACAGCTGGTGCTTGCTGCAGCTCCCTGTGCCTTACTTAACCACCCTTCCTTCCCTGTTCCTACAAAGGAGCTGCATCTCTGTATGTTATATTCATACTAGTGGCCTGGTGCACAAAAATTTGTGCACTCGGGGGGTCCCTCAGCCTGGCCTATGCCCTCTTGCAGTGTGGGACCCCTCGGAGGATGTCCACCCCAGTGGGGACCCTCACCCCATGGAGGTTTGGCCAGCCTGGGTGAGGGGCTGATGGCTGTTTTCAGGCTGGCCACACCCCCTTTAGGGTGGGGGGACCCCACTGGGGTGCTTGGCCAGTCTGGGTGAGGGGCTGAGGACTTTTTTCAGGCTGGCCAAGCACCCTGGCGATGTAAGCTCCCAGTATCTCCTTTTTTTCTTTTTTATTCTGGGATTTATTTACCTTCTATAATTGAAACTTTGTTGCCTTTAGCGGAGGCCTGAGGAAAGCTTGGCTTCCTCCATCACCAGGGACAACCCACTCCTGCTCACTCCAGCTCTGTGGCCACGGCTGGCTGAAAGCAGGTACCTGGGGTTTGTTTACCTTCTATAATTGAAACTTTGTTGCTTTCAGTGGAGCTTAGAGCAGGGTGGCGACAGGCGGGGAACCTTGCCTTCCTCCATCACTGGAGCAAGCAAGCCTCCTGCTCACTCCAGCTCCGTGGCTGCGGGCCACCATCTTAGTTGGGTTAATTTGCATATAGTAGCTCTGATTGGCTGATGGGCATGGCTTAAGGTGTAGCGAAAGTACGGTCAATTTGCATGTTTGTCTTTTATTAGTATAGGATAAACTTTGTAATGTTTTGGAAAAAAAGTAATAACCAAGAGAATGCCACAGTCAACGCCTGGAGTGCGGCCCAGTAGAATGGAGTGAAGGGAGAATTCCATAAGTTGATTGATGCCAAGTTATTTCTGAGTGACTGCCTGGTGTGTGACAGTTGTATGACCACAGAGGAAGGAATCCAACTTTCTCAACAGTGGTACGGATCAGTAAGCAGGCAGGCAGTGAGGAGTGAGGGGTTCCTGACTGCGAGAGGGATTTCCAACTGTTGGGTCTAAGCCGGCAGGCAGACATCACCTGAGGGGTCCCAGACTTGCAAGAGGGTGCAGGCCGGGCTGAGGGACACCCCCCCCCCCCCCTCAGTGCACAATTTCATGCACCGGGCCTCTTGTTGACACATAAAAATACAGATAATAGGAAAGTAAAAGAATGGATACCGATTAAGTAAATAAGCGGGTGAGATTCCAAACAAATATTTTAGGCACCAATCAGAAGCTTTTACTTTATATTTTTTATAATTAGAATATTCAAAAAAATTGTTGCTGCAATGAGGAAGAAGCCATATTTCCTTTCTCTCAAAACCTTCCTCCAAAATCCTGCTCCAACCTTCAAGCTAACAAAGTCCCATCAACTTTCCCCCAAACATTGCCTCTCATCATTTTTATACTTTTAGGTATTTATATTTACTTCATTGTGGCTTAAACCCTATAAAATTCATCCATTTTAAGTATACAGTTACATTGTTGGTATTAATATATACAGCCATGTAACCATTTCCATAAGTAAGACCAAGAATGTTGTCATTACCCTCTTCCAAGTCAATAGCCACACAGCTCAAGGAAACCAATGATCTGCTGTTTGTTTTTCAACATAGGTTACAATGATCTATTCTAGAATTTCATATAAATGGAATCATATGGCATGTACTCATTTCTATCTGGTTTCTTTCATTCAGGATTCATCCGTCTTGTGATTATTAGTAATTCATTAGTATCTTCCTAAGTAGTGTGCCATTGAAGATATCCATTGCAACTTGCTTGTACATTTACCTGTTGATCATTTGTAGCCATTTCAGCTTTTATAAATAAAGCTGCTGTAAATATTAATGTACAGGTCTTTGTGCAATTTTTTTCTTTCCTTTTTCTTGGTATTTAGAAATGGAATTCCTGAGTCACATAGTAATTGTGGGGGTGCAAAGTGGTAGGAAAGAGCCAGATTGCTGGAGCAGGGCGTGAGTTGAGCAGCCTGGTGTAGCCACTGCTCCCAGCAGGCTGGGTCCCCCAACAGGCTGGGGCCCCCAGCAGGTGGGGCCCCCTTCTTCTATGCCCTGCCAAAGGTGGGGCTGAGGTGGTGGAGCAGTGGAGATAGCAGATTCAGCATGTGAAGGCTGAGAGCCCCTCCATGCCTTGCCCTCTGGAGGCTCACAATGTGCTGACCCGATGGTCCCCTGCTGCTGGCACCCTGGATCTCTGGCCACTGTGCTCTCTCTGGAAGGAACAGACTGCAGGCCCCTTCCTCTGCCCCTTCCCCCAGACTGAATGCCACAGGAGTCCTCACACCCTGTCCCCCCTCACCCTGGAAGAGCATAGTAACACAACCAGGAGGCCCAGGAGGTTCTTCACAAGATGATGAGGTTATTCAACCAGGTTTCAGCAGCCCCAGAGTGAATCCTTTGAAATGGAGATGATGCTCTAATGAGTATCATGAAAAAGAAAATTCTGAAAAGTTGTTACAATATTTTAATTCACCAACTAGTTTCTGATAACTGTAGATTATGGTTTTTCTGTGAGGGCAAACTGGAGACAGTCCAGATGTGTTTTTCTTTTCTGTTGGGAAATAATATTAACACCAATGTGTTAAGTGACTGCAATAAATTTTCATGTCTGTGTTTCCTTGTGAAAAAAAAAAGTGCCAGATTGTTTCCTAAAGTCACTTGATCATGCTGCATTTTAACAAAAATTAAAGACACGTAAAATCTATATATATAAAAGGCTAAGTGACTTTTTGACTGGCCGGTTGGTTGGTCCATATGACGCGCACTTACCACCAGGGTGCAGACACTCAATACAGGAGCTGCTGTGACTTGGCAGAGGTGGTTCTTGGGTGATGCACCCTAGAACCAGAGAAGAGGGAGCCTGATTCTGGAGTGTGTCACCCGAGGACCACACTCTCGCAATCCAGGACCCTTGGGGATGTTGGAGAGCCTGTTTTGGCCCAATCCCCACAGGCCAGGCTGAGGGATCCAACCTGCCAGAGGTACCCCACTCACTCCAAAGATGCCCTTCGATCCGTGGTGCCACCCCAGGTGTGGCCAGCTAGGGAGGGACCAGGGGAGATTGGCTCCAGGGCATGTCCGGCTAGTTTCACCCAGTCCCATCCTGCTGACCACCTTATAATTTAATTTCCTTTCAATGTTTAGAATCCATGCACCAGGGCACTAGTAATTTAATAAGTGAAAGAATGCATTGTCCTCTGAAGAGCAAAAAAAGAATTTCAAAGAAACATGAATGGTTAGATCATTTTTTGTTTAAAAAAGAATTTATAAATTTATAAATCCACATTTATAAGACTAGAGGCCTGGTGCACGAAAATCGTGCATTGAGCAGGTGTTCCTCAGACCAGCCTGCACCCTCTCCAATCTGGGATCCCTCGGGGGATGTCCGACTGCTGGTCTAGGCCTGACATCCCTCTCACAATCCGGGACTGCTGGTTCCCAACCACTCACCTGACTGACTGCCTGATTGCCCCTAACCGCTTCTGCCTGCCAGCCTGATCGATGCCTAACTGCTCCCTGCCAGCCTGATCACTCCCAATTGCCCACCCTGGCTGGCCCCATCGCCCCTAAATGCCCTCCCCTGCAAGCCTGGTCGCACCCAACTGCCTTCCCCTGCTGGCCTGGTCACTCCTAACTGCCCTCCCCTGCTGGTCTAATCGCCCATAACTGCCCTCCCCTGCCAGCCATCTTGTGTCTGTGGGTGCCACCATCTTTGAGGGAAGGGCAGTCAATTAGCATATTCCCTCCTTATTGGCTGTGGACACCACCATATTTGTAATGGCTTGAGGGACAATTAGCATATTCTCTCTTTATTAGATAGGATACATTGTAAAAATTAGACCAAGTATTCCAAAATTCTAAGAACACTATCTTTAGATAATGATATTTGGGACAACATCTTGAATTTTTCAACTTTTAAATTTTCTAACAAAATAATACTTTTATACAAAGTTAGAATATGTATTGGCAAGGAAATTATGGACAAAATAATAATCAGCAAATCTTGGTATCATTGCATTAGTAGGATGCAAATTCAATAACAATGCAACTGTATACATATGTTAGAGGCCTGATGCATGAAATTCTTGCAAGAGTAAGCCTTCCCAGTTGCGGCAGCTTCAATCCCTCCCTCTCTGCCTGAATTCCTGGCTCGATCCCGCAGTTGCTGCAGACATGGCTATGTCCCGGAAGGAAGTCTGGAAGAACTTGTGCTCTAATTAGCATACTATGCTTTTATTAATATATATATATATGTATATATAACTTGAAATTAGGGGAAAGGAATACTTCCAAATTATATATGACTAAACATATTCTTATTCATATATTCATAAAATAATTAAATATCTTATAAGAGAAGGTTTCAATATAATTAATATGTTTAAATTTGTCTTCTAAATGTAACAAATTTCAATGAGAATAAGTTTATCAAACGTAGCAAAATGAAAATTTCAGAATATGGTGGCTTACTTCTGACTTCACCAGAATCCTGTAGGCCTGATCTCCCAATTGGATCATAGTATAATTGTCTTGTAAAGGGAGAAAATCAGCTTTATTATTCTTTATTTGATAAAGCATATGCTCAAACATAGCTGAGGATTCCAATGGTTCAATTCCATAACTGATATTCGCCAACTGCAATAATCCCCTGAATATTTAAATACATAAAAAGACATAAAAGTAATTAATATAGATTTTCCTTTTGAGAAATGTAAATCAATACTAAATAAAAACTTTTATACAAATTTTGATAGTTATTCTTACGGTCTAATTAAATCTAGGAATCATCCTATTTTACGCAAATTAATTTTTGACCTAATTTTATACCATCTGTCTGTTATGTCATCTACAAGTCCCTGTGGTTCTTGTAGAGCTAATCCATATGAATATTCTTTGTACTAGTAGACTTTTTCTGAATAAATTTTATGGCCATGTGCTTAGGATAGAGACAACAAAAAATAGAAAATGCCCTAGCTGGTTTGGCTCACTGGATAGAGCGTCGGCCTGGGGACTGAAGGGTCCCAGATTTGATTCCGGCCAAGGGCATGTACCTTGGTTGCAGGCACATCCCCAGTAGGGAGTGTGCAGGAGGCAGCTGATTGGTGTTTCTCTCTCATTGATGTTTCTAACTCTCTATCTCTCTCCCTTCCTCTCTGTAAAAAATCAATAAAATTATTTTTAAAAAAATAGAAAATATGACGACAAGGAAAAGAAAACATATGAGAAGAAACATAACCAAAGCCCATATTTTCTTTGCTTTCACTCTATCACTCAAGGAATTTGGGATAATTAAAGTCTTACACAAGATTGTCACATTACCTGAGTCCAGAACAGGTGCTTAGTGTCACGACTGAATTTGGAATCTCTGCGGCATATCCTTGGTAAAAGCAATGCCTCTAACAGGAGTACATAAAGGTACATTCATGAATGGTTTGTACATGAAGTGTGTGGTTTTATACTTACTTTCTAGACATTATGAAATGTACAGATTTATCCAATTAACCAATATTATTTACAAGATATCCCATTTCCTTTTGATCTACCTATAATTTCTTCCTCTTAACACTTGTCTGCCTATAAATCCCACTAAAAAAATCCTTGCTGTAATAAAGAATTCTATAATTTTGAAAGAACCTTTTAAAATAGAAGGACATGTAGCTTCCCAGACAAAAAAAAAAAAGCTAAAGGAGTTTGTCACCTCCAAACCAGTATTATATGAAGTGTAATACTTTAATGTAATACTTCTTCAAGAATAATAGGAAGAAAAAGATAATGATAAATATATGAACAATAAAATGGCAATAAATATATCAATAATTGAATCTAAAAAAATAAAATAAACAAGCAAAACAGAAAAAAAGAATAAATCCTAATGTAAGCTGTAAGATTTAATAAATAGTAATATATTAATATTGGCTCATAAATGGTAACCCAAATAGCATTCTAACCCAAGATGTTAATAATAGGGTAACTAATTTGGGAGGATGCAGGGAAATTTTCTATGCTTTCCACTTTTTCTCTTAAAGCTAAATATGCTGGGGAAAAAAGGTGTATTAACTTTTAAAAAGATATTATTGAGGAAATAAAAAGGCAAGCTATGACCTAGATGAAATGATTCATAATACATATATTTCATTTCATTTACTTATTTTTTATTTAAATTTTATTTTTTAATTACAGTTTACATTAATATTATTTCATATTAGATAATTTACAATGTGTTTCCCTTGATATTTTCAGTACCCACCTGGCACCATAAATACTTATTGCAATATCATTGACTATAATTTCTATGCTGTACTCTACATTCCTGTGAATATTCTGTAAATGCCAACTTGTACTTCTTAATCCCTCCCCTTTTTCACCCAGTCCTCCAAGCCCCATCCCCATCTGGAGCACTTGAACTCTTGTACCTTGCTGATAGGAATGTGAAAACCTGCAACTGGTTTGGAAAACAGTTTGGAGGTTCTTCATAAAGTTAAATGTAGAATAATCCTAATGATCCAGAAATTTCATTTCTAAGCATATATATGAGAAATTGAAAACAGGTTTTCTAAAAAAAATTTGTACACAAATGCTTATACCAATACTTGTCTAAATAAGTAATAAATGAATGAATAAATAAATGAATGAATAAGTAATTGATGGAAGCTTTCTTATCTTTCTTTTCTCAGCTGCATTACTTAAGTATATGATCTGTAACTGCTGACTCATGCAATTAACAACATTCATTTGACTTCAATTGTGAACATCTCACTTATTTTTCAAAGTTACCCAAAAGTACCTTAATTTCTTCATATTTTTGTCCTTAATATTTCACCTTATTGATCATCTTTAGTTCAAACTCTCATCCCCATGGACTTTCTTTTCTTTTTTTTTCCCATTTACGTTCATAGCAATAGTCTTCTCAGAAGCTCCCCCAATATTCTCTTTCAGCAAATACTCCCTTCTCTTCCCTTAAAAGTCTAGTGAAATCTAGGATCAGTCCTATTCCTTTGTTAATCCTGTGCTATTAAATATTTAGAAGCATCCCATTCTCTTCTATGTATTTGCTTATGCATTTTAAGTTCCCATTCATACATCTCCATCAGTAACCATTTGATTTTTGCAAAACTAAGCTGAACCACTATCCCCCACCCACTGCTAGCAGCTGAACACACCCTGCTCCATGCCAAGCAACAGCTGCAGCTACCTCCACCAGCACTGGTGCCAGCAGCCATTGTAGCTACAAGCCCTTCATGAAGTATAAGGTTTCCCAAACTCTACACAGCAGCAGGGGGCAATTCAGACTCTCAGCTCCTGGCCCTGCACCCAGTTAGAGAAAATGATCCTCATGAGAGATTTCCCACTTAGGATCTTCCTGAACCAAGAGACACTATCAAAGTTAACGCAGATGCCCTAACCGGTTTGGCTCAGTGGATAGAGCGTCGGCCTGCGGACTTAAAGGTCCCAGGTTCGATTCCAATCAAGGGCATGTTGCATGCACATCCCCAGTAGGGGGTGTGCAGGAGGCATCTGGTCGATGTTTCTCTCTCATCGATGTTTCTAACTCTCTATCCCTCTCCCTTCCTCTCTGTAAAAAAACAATAAAAATATATTTTTAAAAAAAGTTAACGCAGAAACAACTGGCATCCTGTGGCTGGAGAACAGTCAGAGGAAATGCTCTCCCTCCCATGGGTTCTTCACCATCCAACCCAACCTGGCAATACAGGTTGTCACAGCAAAGTGCCTTTGACACCTATAGGCTGCACAGGCAGAGCTCCAGCAGGAGCTTCAGCAGAGCACAACAATATAACATCAAAGGACCCAAGAAGGCTAATTGCCATTGGAACAATAGAAAACACTAAATCTACACTTAACCTGGGTGACTGCTTTCAAATCTAGGTTATTTAAACGTGAAGAAAGCAATCAAAGGACTGTATGCATGCATATTAGCATAACCAATGGACACAGACACTGGGGCAGTGGGAGCTTGTGGGGGGAGGGGGGCTTGGAGGGGGGCAGCATGGCTGGGGGGGATCAATAGGGGAAAAAGGAGACATATGTAAAACTTTGGACAATAAAAAAATAATAATAACGTAAAAAAGAATGCAACTGGAAATCACACCCTATATCAACAAGCAAGGAAATCACAGCAAAAAACGGGAAAACACAACCACTGACACTAATATTGACATGAGGCACATATTAAAACTATCACACAAACATTCTTAAAAAGCTATGAAAATGTGTTACAATGAACATCGAAATTAAATTCTATGGTGGAGGAAGAAGCCCTGGCTCCTCCATCCCCCAACAAACACACCAATTCAGCAACACTTCACAGTTTCCCTTTGTGAGAAACCAGAAACGAATAGAAAGCCTCTTGCACAACATAAAAGAGTGGAAAATCAGTTAGCAAAGCCAGTAGGGAGTGTTGGGAGACCTTTTCACCAAAACTCTGCCCCAGAACCCGG
The DNA here is from genome assembly GCF_028538775.1 of Myotis yumanensis. Lineage (NCBI taxonomy): Eukaryota > Metazoa > Chordata > Mammalia > Chiroptera > Vespertilionidae > Myotis > Myotis yumanensis. The sequence goes on along the minus strand of NW_027223754.1, from coordinate 24,151,087 downwards.
CCATATGATCAGAAAGACATCCTCTAGTTACCGTCCTACTGATGGGTGGGAAGTGGTTTGCTCACAAGTCCAGGGCCCTAATGTTTCTGAGGGGCTGACCCAAAGAACTAGTATCTGTGACAGGAGTCCTGGAGATGTTAGAAATAAGGTGAGTCTCCTAATTCAGGGGTTCTGGTAGAATACAAAACATACTCGGGAGCCAGGCAGCAAGGCAAACATCTTTACTTCTTGTAGAAAGGTGCGCACACATGGTCTGGAAGTGCATGCACACAGAGCAGGCGGGCTGCTTGGCTTTATAACCCCTGATGCACGTGACCTCTCCCTTGCTCTTGATTGGAGCTCGGGCACACAGTCTTTCGAGATTGGCTAATCCAAAGGGAGGGTTTGGCCTTTGTTATTTCAGATGGCGGCCTCCAGGGGAGCTGCAAGCCATGCAGCCAACATGGCCACTGCCAAGTCACGCAGTCCAAAATGGCGGCTGTCTAAACTGTTCTTTGACAGAAAAGAGGACTTGTTTATTCTCACAATTCCCCCCTATACTTTATTTAAACTCTTTTCTTCAAATGCGGCTAACATTCATTGACTTTCATGCTCTGCAGTGTCTAGGAGGAGACTAATTTGCTGTTTGGTCAATGCCGTTTCAATTAACCCTTGGGTAAGACCCCCCTCCCCCCCCCCATACATGGGATGATGTAACATCCCATCACTGTAGCTCCTAATCCAAGGGGTGAATGTGGACACCATCGCTCTAGTGCATTAAAGAAAGGACTCTCGATACCTGGTTCCAGCTCTCTCATCACTAAAGCTGTCGATGCCTTAGGGCCTCAGTGACGTCCATCTGCTGTGTTGTCAGGGATGCATGTACAGCACTGACCCCAAGATTACACATCTTCCTCCTTTTTCTGCTTGTTCCCCCAGGTCACCCTGCTGCTGGCATCTAGCTCTTCACTATCCCTTTAACTGCGTCTCAAGTGTAGTTAACAAGCCTTTGCTGGTGATAGTAAATATAATTAATCCACCAGATTCTTGTTCACAGTGGCCTTGCACAGGACAGACTCAAACCCTGCAGCAATCTGACTTCTACCCTTAAACTCCCTGGCACTCCTCCTAGAACTCCAAGGGGATCTGTGTGTATATGGGGATCAAAGGAGCCCCCTAGACTCTCTCTCCTCTTCCTAGTCTGTCCATTGAAAAAGGTTTACGATATGCCGACGTGAAAGGGATAAGCAATCAGAGCACAAGTTCCACTCCAACTGCTGGGCAAGGCCACAAGTCAGAGTCCCCCATGACACCACCCGACATCAGCAGGGAGTATCGACAGTGCAGCATGATGGGCTTCTGAGGATGCTTGGCTATTTACACATCTGGATAAATTTCTCATAAACTCCGAGCACTGTTCCCCCCTTTGAGAGGCATAGTTTACATCGGAGGACGGGCCAGATCATTTTGGGGGGGTCCTAGCTCTTCACCTCTATTGGATGGGAACAACAGGGCAAGAGTCTTACAGGAAGTGTTTCCCCAGGTGGTTTCCTCCTGGTACAAGGCAAGCACACATTCCATCCCGTTACTGTCTGAGGTCCATCCGAATGGAAATGGGACCCCTTGGGCCTCTAGCCTTCCTGCCACACAAGTGTAATAATCGCTTTTACTCAGGGCGTGTACAGAATATTTAATCCATTCCAGCTGGGCATTCGTTCTCTTATATCCTACTTCTATTTGCGTAGTGGTGACAGTGGTCTAGGGCAGTGGTCGGCAAACTCATTAGTCAACAGAGCCAAATATCAACAGTACTTCTTCAAAATAGACTCGCCCAGGCCAAAAACCGACTTCTGTGCATGGCCCATGAAGTTTCAATTGCACTGTTCATGCGCCCGCACGTGGTATTTTGTGGAAGAGCCACACTCAAGGGGCCAAAGAGCCGCAAGTGGCTCAAGAGCCGCAGTTTGCCAACCACGGGTCTAGGGGATCTTGTCCTGTGACATCTACTCCTAAATCTAGTTCTAGCCAATCTTTTGACCTGAAATATCCAAGTCATTCAAGTTATCTATTACCAATAACTGGGTAAGCATGATTCAGATTGTATACATTTCTCCAGCCCACATTGTAAGCCCCTGCAATTTTCCAGATTCCTTAAGCAAATAGAGCCCAGTACATGATGGTTATTAAGACAGCTCACAGCTTTTAGAGTCAGTTTCAAGGGGACATGTCCTGGTATGGCTGTCCAAGTTGAGGTATGTCCACCCTCAACCCATGTGTGATAGGTCCAACCTCGATCTGCAGTCCAAATAGTAGTCTCTATGGTAAGCAAGACAGGTAAGGTCCTTCCCAGGAGGGTTCCAACTTGCTTCCCTTCCAAATCTTGATTAGAACAAATGTAGTTTTCTAGCAGATGGTGATGAACCAGAAACTCAAGAGGGCCTTGGGTCAGGAGGCCTTCTAACCTGAGAGTGATTAAAATAGAAAAGATACCCAGTACACAGTTCTTAAGAACGTGGTCCCTACTTTCCATTGTAGGAAGATCTTGAGGCATTCAAGGGCCTCTTGGAATCACCTATAGTCAACTCCAGGTAAAAAAATAACAACAAACTTTTCTTAAAATTCAAACCCTAGAAAGTTGTCAAACTTGATTTTACCAAAAGATTATATATTAAAGTGTATTAGACAGGAACATAGGCCAGCAAACTTCAGTTCCTATGATTAAAAGATGATCTTTTGCCAAAACCGGTTTGGCTCAGTGGATAGAGCGTAAGCCTGCGGACTGAAGGGTCCCGGGTTCGATTCCGGTCAAGGGCATGTACCTGGGTTGCGGGCACATCCCCAGTGGGAGATGTGCAGGAGGCAGCTGGTCGATGTTTCTCTCTCATCGATGTTTCTGACTCTCTATCTCTCTCCCTTCCTCTCTGTAAAAAAAAATCGGTAAAATATATTTAAAAAAAAAAAAAAAAGATGATCTTTTTATTGAATAACTGATCAATATAATTATTTTACTAGAAAAGAACTGACCAAAATAAGGCTTATTTTCTAACTTCATTTGTCCTTGGTTGTGGACAGCAAATGACATTAATTGGATTTCTCCCGTCAGTCTTCCTAAGAACTTTGGCATAAACTATTTACCCTCTGTTTAGGGAGGCAAAATGTAAATTACTGACTTTTAAGTGTCTTTGGTTTAGGGGAAGACAGAGTTTTCTAGATGGTTTCAAACTGCTGTTTTAATATTTCAGTTTCCCTGCTCTGTCCTGGCTTACTGGCCTGTATCGTTTAATCAATTTTCTTTTAACATTTCTTTTTTATAAACTTACTAGAGGCCCAATGCATGAAATTCGTGCAAGAGTAGGCCTTCCTTCCCCGGGCTGCCGGCACCAGGAACACGGGCTTCCCTCACAGCCCCAGCTTCGTCCAGAAGGTTGTCTGGAAGGACGTCCAGAAGGAAGTCTTGTCTAATTAGCATATTATGCTTTTATTATTATAGATTATAATTTCCAATAACATTCTTACAACTTCCAAAATCATTTTTACAATTTCCAGAAATAACCACCTCTTTTTCCTTCAAAATGCATAACCATGCCTCAGTCCTTCCATTAAGCATCTCCATTCCAATATTCTTTCTCTCTGTTACATCATCAGCAATTTGTACAGACCTTTTCTTTTTTTTAATGTATTAGAATTCTTCATTCTTAGAAACCTTAATTTTTCAATAATTTACCAAAAAGTAAACAGTCAGCGTTTCTTAGATTAACATTTATCAACACACTTTTTGTAATTATTCTAAAAGACACTAATTAAATTTAAACCAGTTTTAATATTAAAAATTTGGTTTGGACCAATTAATCCTTTTTGTATCAGGCCAATAAAATATTATATCTTAGGTGAAATTTTACCACACATATTACACATAAAGATTATAATATATTTTGAACTACTAATTTTTCCAGAGAAAATAAAAAAATTATGTTTCTCAAAAATGAATTTCTATACTTTATGCATTTTTTCCTCTAGATTTTTATACAAGGCAAACTCAGCTTAATATTTCATTTTAAAATACCTAGATATTTAATAATTTTTATTATTTAATTTAGCAAACTCCGAAGTTTTAAGTTACCAAAGACTTTGGGAAATTATGTATAAACTGCTGCATTATTCCTTAGAGATACATTACCTAAGGTTAGTGCTGCTGCTTCTGTTTCTGGCCTTCTGGGCCAGCCCTTCCCTAGGCCACTTTCTTGAGATGTCAGGCCAATTATTGGTGACAAAATGTAATTTATAAAATCTCTTGGCCCAACAGGTCTTAAGGGTCTGGCCAGAGTACTTTCTCATTTGATCTTTTAGTCTTGGTAAAATTTTTTAAAAATATATTTTATTGATTTTTTATAGAGAGGAAGGGAGATGGATAGAGAGTCAGAAACATCTATCAGCTGCCCCCTGCACACCCCTTAACTGGGGATGTGCTCAGAACCAAGGTACATGCCCTTGACTGGAATCGAACCTGGGACCCTTGAGTCTGTAGGCCAACACTCTATCCACTGAGCCAAACCAGTCAGGGCAGTCTTGGTAAATTTGGAAGACCTTTTTTTGCCTCGTTGAATATTAAAAGCTTTATTTAGGTTCTGAGACCAGGGAACTGCTTCCCTAATTTATTTAATGATTAGCTCCCTAAGGTCTCTCATGTGACCTCTATGGTCTATGTTGTTATGGTCCCACTGGGGCTCTTGGTTTGAAAAATTTACCTCTGCTTGAAGTGCCCCAGGGCCAGTAGGGTACTCTCACTCCCAGACCACTATAGCTGACCTTCAAATCATAGCTGACCTTTGAATCATTGCTCTCTCTTCTCCTGAGAATAGGATTCCTAAAATGGACATTAACTTTGTCCACGTGTATACTTGTATATACTTGATCTAATTGGCCAGCTACACCATGTGGGTCTTCCAGTAGAGGCTTTAACTCTTTTCTTTTTCTTTTTTCTTTTTTTTTACTGTTCCAACTTCCTTCGCAGCCTAGAAAAGCTTGTTTCTGGTAGCATGGTGGCCAAAGGGCCTGACTGGGATTGTAAATCAGCCATCTTGGATGTTTCCTCAGGTTGTCTCCTGGTGGCATAGGGAGGGGCGAGGCAACTCAAGGGATCCCATTTGTCTGGGATCACTTTTAGATTTTTAGATTTTTACTGAAAAGCTTTATATCTTAACAACTTTGAGGTTTTTAAAGCCAATTATTACCTAAAGCATTTTCTTGACTAATTTTGTAACAGGGATTTGAATTATGCTGTTAACTATTATTGCCCCTTCTGTTCAAAGAAAGGACACGCTAATCTGGCTGGGAGTCCTATGCCTCCAGGACCACCCTTGGAATGTGGTCCATCCTCATTCAAGAACTTCCCATTCTCTTGATGCGTGCCCCCAAGGTCAGCCTTAGTTCTGGCTCGGCTGGCCTGTGCAGGTTTGTGACATCACAAGAAGGCACGGGTCACCTACTTCCCACCTCGGGCCCCTCGCTTCCATCCGGGTTCCATTCTGGTCCCATTCCAGTCCCATTCTGGTCCCATTCTGACCCTGTCCCAGTTAACACCAATGCTGACAACTGGATGTTTAATGGAGGTGATGCTGGGTGGGGTTTTGCAAATTTCTCCGCCCTTCCCAGTTCGGCAAGCACCCAAGTACCGCCTTCCATTCTGCCACTTGGAAACCTCTGGCTTTTTTTTTTTTTTCCTTTCTCCTCCTGCTTTGCCTCGGGTGGAGAAGATAATGTTTTGTTAACAACAAGCAGTCTTGGAACTGCCTGGCCTTTGTTTTAAACTACCCTGGATTGCAATCTTTACACATTTTACACTTTTAAATTAATCTTAGAATCTTAAAATTTTAACCCAGCACAGCAAAATCATAAATCAGGGAAGAGCAAATTAAAGTACCTAAAAGTTAGCCAAAAATTGCATCACAGACAGACAGAAATTTCACTAGCTAAGTAAATAAATTAAACAACAACAAAAAAACAGACATAAAACATCAACACACATTCTCATACAGGCACACGCAACACTGAAAGTTTACACCAAGAGCAATGTCTGTCCCTGGTTCGGGAACTTGCCTCCCCATCACCTCAGCATTCTCCCAATGGGCTATTTCAGCGGAATATATTCCCTAGGCCTAGCATTTCCGTTTCTCATCATAGTCGCTTGTGACTATGTACTTAACCTCCCATGTTGGAGATTTCTCGTACTCCCCGAGATCTGCTTCATCCCTCTCTGGCCACTTCCCTCACAGGAGAACAGAACCACAGATCAGATCTCCGCACTCACTGTATGTCCAAGACACATCCCAGTCACATATGCCCTACCTCCGAGGATACCCAATCACCAAAGTAGTACTCAGTCCATTGCCTACCTTGGCTCATACATGAGGTTACCTGATTGCTGTGGGTCTTGCTTAGGCCCTTCCTGCGTTGCTGGCTGACTCTTGATCCTGAGCTCATAGTTGGCCCAGGGGGTAATGGCTGTGACTCCTCACGGAGGCCACCACAACTTGGCAGCGGGGTGCATCTCATCAGCAGAGGAGTCTATTTTCATTGTGGCAACAGACGGTATCCCACTCGCACCCCCAAATTGTTATAAATAAGGCGAGTCACCCAAGTCAGGGGTTCTGGTAGAATACAAAACATACTGGGGAGCCAGACAGCAAGGCAAACATCTTTACTTCTACATAGAAGGATGCACACACATGGTCTGGAAGTGCGTGCACACCGAGCAGGCAGGCTGCTCCGCTTTATAATCCCTGACACAAATGACCTGTCCCTTGCTCTTGATTGGAGCTCAGGTGCAGTCTTTCACGATTGGCTAATTCAAAGGAAGAGGTTGGCCTTTGCTATTTCAAGATGGAGGCCCCCCAGGGCACTGCAAGCCATGCGGCCAACATGGCAGCTGCTAAGTCATGTAGCCCAAAATGGTGGCTGTCTAAACTGTTCTTTGACAGAAAAGATGACTTGTTTATTCTCACAGAGATCTGATGGGTTCAGCACAGTCTAGCCACCCAGGCAGCAATACAGGCGGTGGCTACAAGACACTGTTGATTTGTCCCCACCCCAACTCTGTCCAGAGTGTATGGATGGAAAATCCCAGCTCTGTGCTTCCTCCTGGGGTAGGAAAGAGTTGATCCACGCATGCAGTGCCTCCACTTCACCACAATTGCCCAAGGAACTAGCATCTGTCTCACCAATCCTGGAGCCCTGATGAGTCCCACACACTCTGATTGTCAGGGAAAGAACAGAAGCAGCAGCTCGGGATGGTAAATGCCACTGGTCCTTTCTGCTGAGCAGCACAGAGAAGGCAGGAATAAATAGATGCCTGCTTTGCCCAAAAGATGGCAAAGTGCTAGTGGAGGCCCCCAAATCTCTTTCCAGGATGTCTTGTGGGATCCTTTTCTGTACTTCCCCAAAGTGGAGGCTGAGAGAGCCTTCTAAGAAGCAGACACCAAAACAGTGAATTAATAAAACAATCAGGAAAAGATGTCTCACACAAAGGAATAAGATACATCTCCAAAACTGACCCTAATGAAATGAAGTTACATGATTTACCTGAAAGAGAATTAAAATGAACTCTCCTGAACATGCTCACTGAGCCCAAAAGAACAATGCAAAAATGTCTGATCAATGTCCTCTGGAAAAAAATGTAGACAAATTACAACAATGGAGAAAATATTTGCATACCACATATCTGGCATAATACATATTCACATAATAGATATCTCTATTTTGAATGTAATGGCTGCTCAAAACTTTATTTGGAAAATAATCAATAGACATTTAATGGGTATTTCACAAAAAGGGAACAAATAAGTACATGAAAATATGTTCAACATCATTAGTTACTGGGAAATGCAAGTCAGAATATCAGGAGATATCACTACACATCTATAAGAAGGTCTATTAATTTTAATACTGAATTGTGATCACCACGGCAGGAATGCAGACACTCATCTCTCATAAATTGCCAGTGGAAAGATAAGATAGTACAACACCCTGGCAAATATTTTGGTAATTCCTTTTTTACAAAAATCTTGATTGTTGAAATTATTACATATGACCCCTGTTTCCCCCATTGACCTCTACCACCCTGCCCCCAACCCCCAACCCAGGCCTTCAGCATTCTTTTGTCTGTGTCCATGGGTTATGCATATATGATATGAGTTCATTGGTGGATCTCTTCCAACCCACCATTCCTCCCCTGCTTTAATTCCTTTTATTAATTCCTTTTAAAATATAAAAATACACTTACAATATGGCCTGCCAATCACATACCTGGGTATGTGTTCCAGAGAAATAAAAATTTGCATTTCATCTAAACTATTAGATTTACTGGTGCAAAGCTATTTTTTCAATTTAGATTCTTTATTGTTTAAAGTATTGCATAAGTCTCCTTTTTCCTCCATTGACTTCTCCCTGGCCGCCCCTACCCCCCAGCACACGCCCTCCGCTCCCCATATGTTCATATGCATGCATACAAGTCCTTTGGTTGATCTCTTACCCCCTCAGCCCCCGCCTTCGGAACTGGAGAGCATTATGCTAAGGGAAATAAACCAATCAGAGAAAGATAAATATCACATGATATCACTCATTTGTGGAATATAATGAACAACATAAACTGAAGAACAAAAATAGAATCAGAGTCATAGAAGCATCAAACAGACTGGTGTAAAGCTTTTAAAATACTCCCAAATATTTATTTTTCTCTGTTACTAATAAAATCTCTGTTTATCCCTGATATTGATGGAATTAGTTCTTATTCTGCAGAAGTCTTAACAGGATTATTAATTTTTAGTTATTTTAAGAACTAATTTCTGGGCTTTAATATTTTCTTTTTCATGTATCTGTATCATTTATTTCTGCTTTTATGTGCATTATTGCCTTCCACTAAAATGTTGGAACCCTTATAGGGTATTTCATTTTTTTAATCCTCATCCGAGGACATGTCTTCCATTGATTTTTTTAGGAAGAGTGGAAGAGAAAGGGAAAGACAGAGAGAAACATTGATGTGAGAGAAACACATCAATTGGTTGCCTGCTGCATGAGCCCTGACCAGGGCCCAGGCCCAGGAGGAGTCTGCAACCAAGGTACTTACCCTTGACTGGAATCAAACCTAAGACTGCAGGCTACCACTATATCCACTGAGCCAAAACAGCTAGGGCTAGAGTACTGCATTTTGTAGAGGAAGGTAATTAATTTAATGGTAACCTTCCTTACTCTGCTCATTGCTGGGCTTCAGGCTATGGGATAAAGAATGGGGTGATAAAAATACCCATTACTCTAGATGCCTTCTCCTAAGAATTAGCCTTTCTGGTCTCAGCTGAATGCCTGGTCACACTACGCTGCCTGGGCTGAACAATCCATTATCTTCCAACACTGTTTGACCCAGAGCAACAATTATCAACTGGTGTGCTGCAAGAATTTTTAAAACATGTAATACCTGATTATTTAGTCGGGGGCAGAGGCATCTTTTCCCTTACATTGTCAAGTGAAAAAAAAATGACAACAGCAAACACAACAATATCCATGCAGTGTCAGTGAATCAAAATTATACCTGTACATTTTTTCGGGTGTGACACAGAATTTTTGTAATTAGTTTATGTGTACCGTGAGACAGAAAATGTAAAAAAATATATATATTATTGACCTAGCCCAGCTGGCATGACTCAGACGTTGAGCATTGACCTATGAACCAGGATATCACTATTCAATTCCTAGTCAGGGAACATGCCAGGATTGTGGGGTCGACTCCCAGTAGGGGGCATGTTGGAAGTAGCTAATCAATCATTCTATCTCATCATTAATGTTTCTCTCTCTCTCTCTCTCTCCATACCTCTTCCTATCTGAAATTAATAAAAATATATTTTTAAAAATCACTGACCTATAGTATTATCTCCATTTGACTCTCTACCCTTCAGTAGAGTCTTACCCAGCAAATATGTAGCCTAATCCTCAATCAAGGACATTAAGGCAGCTACCCTCCCCCCAAAAACATATATCTGATAGGCTCTGTTCATCTCTGTTCCTGTCTCCTTCAAGTTCCAACTGCTTCAGCATCCCTGAACTCCAATCTCTTAGTGGCTGCTTGGTTCCACTTCCTTATGCTGTGCTTAAGACGTTATTCCCAGTCAGAGGGTCAAGTTAAATTTGAGACTCACCTTCTAGGTGACTTGTCTCTCAGTGAGAAATCTTCTGATCTGCCTATTGCCAAATGTCTAAAAACAGGTACTCATGTACAATATTTTATTGTGCTTTCTACTTGTGGATAGTGAGTATAACATGCTATGGCAGATACCATTTTTCAATTTATTTTGTTTTTAATTCATTTTTATTGTTGAGAGTATTACAGATGACCTCCATTCTCCCCCCCCCCCCCCCCGGCCCCGCCCCGCCCAAGTCCTCTCCATCTGACTCCCGTCCCCCCTTCCCAGGCCTTCATCTCACTATTGTCTGTGCCCATGGGCTGAGCCTATATGGATTTATATTAATCTCTCAATTACAATAAAGAAATAGAATCTGACCAATCATTTGTCAACATTGGTTTCTTCCAAATCATTTATTCTGGCAAAATGAGAACCTTACAGACTAAAGCTAACTTTCTCACATATTTTGAAAAATTTCTTCACTCCTACCAGCATTTTAGGATACAAATTGAAATTCCAATGTTTCATACTGAACACATTCAGTTTCTGTACCTAATATGCTTTTGTGTCCTCATTTTCTCAGTGGTCAATCTACAATTTCCACCATTACCTCCCAGCTCAGAGACTAGGATATATCAATTTAAACTACTCAATGTGTTTGGGGTTGTTGGGTTTTTTTTATAGCTTTTTTAGCTCCTTTATCTATTTTTTGTTTGTTTGTTTCTTCTCAAACTCCTACTAATACTTCCAGATATTAAATGACCTTTTTGGATAAGTGACTCCTAAATTTTAAACTTAAAAAGTAGTTGTTCTATCCTATATGATTTTATTGTAATTGCCATATTATACTTGGAATTTTTATTTGTTTGCCCAATAATTCTGTGGAGTATATAACAATCTTTTTCTTCTCACTAATGGCAGGTAAAAAATAGAATCTACACGGAATAAAAGGAAAGCTTACCTTTTTAAATGATGAATGTGGATGCAACGTTCCTGACTTGTTGTATGTATATACCAGGAAATGAGGGTCTAAAAATGACCTAATTCAACCAAGATAATGACACTTCATTGTATAAATTTAATTAATAAAAGAAATTTCCAGAATCATAAAATTAAACAAATTTACTTTCAATATATAAGCTCAGATATCTAAACAATTAAATGTACTCATATTTCCATGATCTGATTTGCTTTCTAATAGCATAATGTGTGTATAAGAAAAAGGAATAAGCAGTATAACCAGATTCCAGTATGGAAGCTGCAATGACACAGCTTCACCTGTAGTAAAAACCAGAGCTTCTAGATTCCCACAGCGAAGTTCTCTTTTAGATTTAACCATCAATACACCTAATAGCATCAATATGCCAGTTAATATTTACGAACAAGTATCCATCAGTTGATAAAGGCAAAAAACATGCTTTTATTCTTAGTTTTTATGCAGTTATTTTGCCATTAAAACAACCCCATTGTTCTCATTGCCTTAAAACAGCAATGGATGTTCACACATTTACTGCAGGTTGGGCTAATGCTACCTTCATTCTGGGACCCAGGAAAAGGCCTGGTCCCTTCTTGGAGAACAACTTTCTTTTAGCAGAAAGAGAAAAAAAATTGTAGAAGCACAGCATAGTTCTCAAAGCCTTTGTTTAGAGGAGGGATACTAGTGTCCCTGCTCACATTTCATAAGCCAACCTAAAGGATCTCTGTAGACAAACCCAATATAAACATGCCTCAGAAGTTAAGTCTTTCTCCTGGAAGAAAGAGGTCATCATAGAAAAATCTAACAACATTATTTATTGTAGGGAGATCAAACTTTTTCAAGGATGCCAAACACCAGAAGGCATTTCAAGGCCAGAATTGAGAGGACTAGAGCATTCGCAGGGTACTTTCAGTCACCAGGAATTCTCGTCCTCTTCATTGTCTCTCATTCCTGATAACCTTTCCTTTTCCTCCAGTCAAATAACAAAACTAGAGAGATCCCCTGAGAAAAACAGATATTGATCAGTTCCCATTTTATATACACTCTTATGGAAAAATCTCTGAATGGCCTGGGCTGGTTCAGGTGCAAGTACCTGGGAAAAACAAAATATCAGGGAGAATTAATATAAAACCATACACACAGACAACATACTGGAAAATTCACTCTATCAAATGGACTCTATCAAATTGCAAGAATTTATAGCAAAAGAATAAGACTCACAGATTCTACACATTGCCAAGTTACTCAATTAGGAAAACAAAAGGGACTTTTGCAGATATGCAGATTCAGAAAGCATGCCATCTGCATATCTCTCTGAAGAATATAATGTGAAAGTATTCTACAGGAACAATATCTGAGTTAACATAAAATTACAACAGGAAAAAAATACAAAACAGTGATAAAATTTGAAAAATACAAGACATTTAAGTAACTGAAAGCACTGGATTTACATCTTAAAAGTAAGAATTTAAAAAATACTGTAGTAATATTATGATATAAATTTAGATGTGAGAGGCACAAGAGAGGAATCTGAGGACCTAGAAAGGAAAATAAAAATATAATGATGATAAAATTTTATTTTGTATCAATAAATCCCACAAAGAAAGTAAAAAGACAATCAATAGGGTGGCATATTTGCAACATATAGAACAGATAAAGGGCTAATCTCTATAGCAGCGGTTCTCAACCTGTGGGTCATGACCCCTTTGGGGGTCGAATGACCCTTTCACAGGAGTCGCCTAAGACCATTGGAAAACACATATATAATTACATATTGTTTTTGTGATTAATCACGATGCTTTAATTATGTTCAGTTTGTAACAATGAAATTGGGGGTCACCACAACATGAGGAACTGTATTAAAGGGTCTAGGCATTAGGAAGGTTGAGAACCACTGCTCTGTAGTAAACAAAAGTTCTCAAAATCTGATTATAGAAAATAAGAAAGAAAAGCAGAATGACAAGGCACAGATTGAAAATAAATACTGAAGACACATGAATAAAAATAAAAACCCCAAAGAAAAACAAAATCTTGGGAGAGGCAATTAAATTAGAATGGTCAGTAAACATTTGAAAAGATACTATATGATATTAAGAAGCAGTGAAGTGCATATTAAAACAACAATAAAGTAGTAGTTCTTATCCATTGGTTAACAAAATAAATGAGTCAAGATACTCATTTTGTTGGCAATGTAGAGTACAGGAATACATTTGAATTGTTGGTGCGAATGAAACTGGTAAAATTCTTTGAAGTAAAAATTTGGCAATGAGAATTTTCTTATTTATTACCCATCAATTTCACTGGTGCCCAGGAAGTCATGGCTAGGGATACCCACAGTAAAGCTTTCTTTGCTATAAATAATGGGTGGATAATTAATATATGAGAAATATTCATTCAAAGGCTGTATATATAGTAAAAATAAACTCATTTGGCACAGAGCAATATGAATCTCAGAAAAGTAACATTATGTAAAATGTTGTATAATAAGCAACCACAAAACCACAACCACATACAACAGAATACGTATCTATTGCTCACACTTCTCTGTCACATGTGGGTAGCCATGGAAGTTCTGCTAATTGGCCAGGCTTGATCTATGGTACTGGATTCAGCCATATTTAGGAATGATTAGGGCACCTTGGCTGTAGTCCACATGTATCTAGCTTTCAGCATGCTGGCCTATGCATATTGTCACGAGGATGGCAGACAAACAGGAAAGAAAGCAGAAAAGCATGAGAGCTTTTCAAGCCTCTGTTTGAATCAAGTCAGGTAATAACATTTGGGCCAAAGAAATCAAATAGTCTATATAAGTGTGGGGTCCGAGGTAAAAATGATGCAAGGCCTCTGTCTAAAACTATTAAGAATCTCAGGACAGCAACACTGGAACATTAAACCAAATACAGGGCCCTTCTAACCATAAGGCCCTGAGACACCATACATCATGAATTTGGCCTTGCATAAGTGAATTCAGATTCAAGGGCTGGATAGTGGGGGCGTTGATGGAAATGTATTTATCCCATCTCATAATGATAGTCATACAGTTAGTTATATGACAAAGAGTGAAGATACAGGAAAAGGTAAAGTTTTGGGTGTACTTTTGTGGTGCACCATATTAATATAAATAAATTGATGGAATATATGGTATTGAGTCATTGCATTTATTAAGAAATACTCAAAACATTAGGATTCTTATTGATCTCTAGACATAAATGAATGAAGATAAGACAGAAGAATATTGCCATTACTGTAGCTGTAATTAGCACTGGGGAGTAAGAGAAATAGATCTGGGTAAGGAAATAACAAATTTCCCTATTACCAGCCATGGGCAATACACTTCAATTTAAATAGTGTAGGCACGATACTTCCATGTCTGTCACTAATTGTTTAAATTATTCTCAGAATTATCCATTTCTTTTTTATCATTCAAAAGAAAAAAAAGGCATAAAATATTGATCTAATATAAATTATGGACTTTGGGTTGTAATGATGTGTGGATTTAGGTAATCAAATATAACAATACTAGAGGCCTAGTGCACGAAGTTCATGCACTTTGGGAGGGGATCCAACTGATGGCTTAGGCCCACTCCCCACAGGGGGCAGGCATAAGCTGGCAGTGGAACATCCTTAGCACTGCCTCAGAGGCGGGAGAGGCTCCTGCCACTGTTGCTGCACTCGCCAGCCATGAGCCCAGCTTCTGGCTGAGTGGCACTCCCACTATGGGAGCTCACTGACCACCAAGGGCAGCTCCTGCATTGAGCGTCTGCCCCCTGGTGGTCAGTGAACATCATAGCGACTGGTCATTCTACCATCAGGCCAAATCAGCTCTCCAACATCCCCTGAGGGGTCCTGGATTGTGATAGGGTGCAGACCAGGCCAAGGGACCCCACCAGTGCACGATCAGGGCTGGGGAGGGATGCAGGAGGTTGGCTAGCTGGGGAGGGACTGCAGGAGGGCCCTAGGGTGCATCTGGCCTGTCTCGCTCAGTCCTGATTGGGTTGACCCCAGCAGCAAGCTAACTTACTGGTCGGAGCATCTGTCCCCAGTTGTCAGTGCACATCATAGCAACTGGTCGACTGGTAGACTTTCTGGCCTCTGGTGGTCAGGGCATGTCATAGTGAGCAGTTAAGAGGCCTTAGCATATCATTAGCATATTACGCTTTGATTGGTTGAACGGACAATCAGACGACCAGATACTTAGCATATTAGGCTTTTATTATATAGGATATCATTTTGATAGGAGTTGTTGATAATGGGGAAGGCTATATATATGTGGGGTAAGGGGCTTATGGGAAATCCCTGTGCATTCCAGTCAATTTTGCTGTAAACCTAAAACTGCTCTAAAAAATGAAGTGTATTAAAATAATAAATAATGAGAAAAATATATGAATAGGCAAGCCTCATACAGATAATTGCAAATAAAAGTAATTATTTAAGGAAATACAAACTGATGTTAAGATGAAATAGAATATTTAGCACATTATGCAGGCTTTTGGAAATCTATATTGCTATCATCTTTTCAGAAAGACACTGGTAATGTTTCTCAAAGTCTTAATATACTATAAAATGTGAATATTAAATCAGTTACTACATGAAAATTGCTTAGAAATATCCCCAGAAAATGTTATGTGTTCAAAAAATGCCAGTTACTTTTGTTGTTTTTGTTATTATCATTACTATTGTCATTATTATTCACACTTCTTGATCCAGAAACCTACTTCTTGATATCAAGGCTACCAAACAAAGTATCCTATCTAATAAAAGAGTAATATGCAAATTAACCATCACTCCATGACAAAGATGGCGGCGCCCAGTCTCTCTCAACCCTGCTGGAGTCCCCAGTCTGGGGGAGGGGTTGGCACTGAGAGCTGGCAGCATGACAGCCTGATGGCATGCTGCCCAGAGGCCCTCCTGACCCTTTATAAAAAAACAAAAACAAATTCATTTGCCATGAGTGATCCCCCCACACCCACCTGCAGCCTCAGGGTCTCAGCCTCGGAAGCGCCCATGCCCCCACGGAGTGATCCCACACACAGGTGCAGCCTCAGGGTCTCAGCCTCAGAAGTACCCGTGCCCCCACAGAGCGATCCCCTCCCAGGAGCAGCCTCGGGGTCTCATCCTTGGAACCTTGCGCATCCCCACAGAGTGATTCCCCCCCACACACACACCTGCAGCCTCAGGGTTTCAGTCTCAAGCATCAGCGCCCCTCCCTGGCGAGTGACCCTGCCCCACTGGCAACCTCAGGGAGTCAGCCTCAGAACTTCCCTTGCCCCCAGCCCAGTGATTGGAGCTGGGAGGAGGCAGAGGCGGGTATCTGGGCAAAGCTGCCCAGCAAACTTCTCCCATTGGGCAGAAACTTGTGACCGGGTTAGGGAGGTAAATGGATTTTGTTTAAAATCTTTACAAACCGCAAAGGAAATGTCTGAGGTAGGGTTTCACATCAGAAGTAACTTACAACTAATTTCTGAAGACAAACTGCGACATTGCAGTTACATTACTAGACAGTACCCTATGGTCCCGAGGTCTCCGCAGTGGCGGCGGGGGCACTCCCTGCCCTGGTTCCTCAGCACCTTGGGCCAGGCTTGAGCCCACCCAGGAAGGCCTTTTCCCCTACAGTTTTCACCAAGGCAGGCAGGTTTTGTAGACATGAATAAGTGCTCACACACGTCCTGAAGATACTGAGGCCGGCAGAAATAACAAACAAACTGGAAAAGAGAAAAACCAGAAACACCACCAATCCCAACATAGATCATTTTTTTCTTCAGATGACAGTGTGTTTCCATCTTCTTCGTCTTCTGGAAGCAAGACAGATTCAAGTACTGACGATTCTACCAATGGAAAAGTTAAGAGAAAGAGAGGACAGAAAAAAAATAAAAGAAGAAAAGAAAGAAAGGACAAAAGATGAAACATCAAGAAAAAGAAAGAGCCCTAACCAGTTTGGCTCAGTGGATAGAGCATCAGCCTGCAGACTGAAGGGTCCCAGGTTCGATTCCGGTCTAGGGCATGTACCTTGGTTGTGGGCACATCCCCTGTAGGGGGTGTGCAGGAGGCAGCTGGTTGATGTGTCTCTCTCATCGATGTTTCTAACTCTCTATCCCTCTCCCTTCCTCTCTGTAAAAAAAATCAATAAAATGTATATTTTAAAAAAATAAAAAAAAAAAGAAAAAGGAAAGAGAAGGAAAAAAGGAGGAAACAACCACATGATATCACCTTTCCAAGATCTCATGAAATTCCTATTTAAGGAGTTTATTTTATGACAATTTTAGTTTGTATTTACATTTTTATTGGTTTGTCAAGACCAAGGCATGTACAGTGTCCAATATGTTAAAGAAAAAACCCTATCTAATAAAGAGGGAATACACAGGGGAGGGCAGTTGGGGGCGATCGGGCTGGCAGGGGAGCAGTTAGGCATCGATCAGGCTGGCAGGAGAGTGGTTAGGGGGTGATCCGGCTGGCAGGCAGAAGCAGTTAGGGGCAATCAGACAGGCAGTTAGGGGCAATCAGAGCCAGCAGTCCCGAATTGTGAGAGGGATGTCCACAGGGGTCGGGCCTAAACTGGCCATCGGACATCCCTCAAGGGGTCCCAGATTGGAGAGGGTGCAGGTTGGGCTGAGGGCACCCCCTCTCCAGTGCACAAATCTTGTGCACTGGGCCTCTAGTGTATTATATAAAAACTAGAGGCCTGATGCACAAAATTCATGCAAGAGTGGGCCTTCCTTCCCCCAGCTTCCGGCACCCCAGTTTCCCTCTGGCCCCTGGGATCCAGGTTTCCCTCCAGCCAATCACAGGCACTTGGGACCTGGGCTTCATCCGGAAGGTCATCTGGAAGGATGTCCAGACTAATTAGCATATTATGCTTTTATTATTATAGATTATTATAGATATACATACAAGAATGTTTATTGCAGGACTCAATAAACAAATGACAATTTCTGGAAATAACCTCATTACCTATCAATATTACATACTGTTGGCCTCGCGGCTGCCGCCCCCTTCCACATGGTCAGGCCGAGGTAGCACCTGTTCCTGCAACCCTGCTGCCTCCTTCGCAATGCCTGCCGCCTGCTCCTGCTTTCCCACCATGCACCCCTGCAAAGTGAGCAAACTCCGGGCCTTCGTGAAAATGTCGAGAGTTCTGCACACCGAGGAAATGCGCTTCCTGAGGGAGTGGGTGGAGAGCCTGGGAGGTAAAATACCACCTGCTACTCATAAAACTAAATCAGAAGAAAGTAAGGAGGAAAAAACAGATAGAAAGAAGGTGGAGGAAGACCTAAAGACAGATGAACCATCAGTGAGGAAAGTGATCTAGAAATCGACAATGAGGGTGTGATTGAACCAGACACTGATGCCTCTCAAGAAATGGGAGATGAGAATGTAGAGATAACTAATGAGATGATGGATCAGGCAAATGATAAAAAAAAGTGGCTGCCATTGATGCCCTAAATGATGGTGAACTACAGAAAGCCATAGACTTGTTCCCAGATGCCATCAAGCTGAATCCCCGTTTGGCCATTCGGTATGCCAAGAGAGCCAGTGTCTTCATCAAATTACAGAAGCCAAATGCTGCCATCAAGACTATGACAGAGCTATTGAAAAATCCTGATTCCGCTCAGCCTGGCAAGTGGCGAGGGAAAGCACACAGACTTCTGGGCCACTGGGAAGAAGCAGCCCGTGATCTTGCCCTTGCATATAAATTGGATTATAATGAAGATGCTGTTGCAGTGCTGAAAAAAGTTCAACCAAGGGCCCAGAAAATTGCAGAACGTCGGAGAAAGTATGAGTGGAAATGGGAAGAGCGAGAGATCAAAGAAAGAATGGAAAGGGTTAAGAAGGCTCGGGGAGAACATGAGAAAGCCCAGAGAGAGGAAGAAGCCAGAAGTCAATCAGGAGCTCAGTATGGCTCTTTTCCAGGGGGCTTTCCTGGGGGAATGCCTGGTAATTTTCCTGGAGGCATGCCTGGAATGGGAGGAATGCGTGAGCTCAATGAAATTCTTAGTGATACAGAGGTTCTTGCAGTCATGCAGAATCCAGAAGCTATGGTGGCCTTCCAGGATGTGGCTCAGAACCCAGCAAATATGTCAAAATATCAGAGCAACCCAAAGGTTATGAATCTCATCAGTAAATTGTCAGCCAAATTTGGAGGTCCAGCATAATGCCCTTGTGACAGATAAAGCCCTTGCTGATGGAAAAGCAACTTGGATCGCCCAATGGATGTCTCAATAATACAAACCAGTGTACCTCTGACCTTCTCATGACGAAAGCTGGGGTGCTTGAAGAGAATCCCAACCCCTCTGGCCCAAACGCAGCTGTAACATTTCACAGTGGTTTGCCATTATGGTATTCATTCAGATAATGTTTTCCTACTGGAAATTACAAAGTTTAAACACTTTTAAACCTTAAAAATATTTAAAAACAAATTGAAAGGGTGTGTTAAACCCTACATTTTACTATATATATATCATACTGTTAAATGTTATCTATTGAAGGATGAGTTATGAACTACATAAAGAGCAAGGAAATAAGCACCATTAATCAATAAGACCTGCCAGTAATAACACCCTATTTCCACTTTCGTAAAAACAAAATTGTGGGTAGGTTTTATTTAATAGAAAAATGAAATATAAATAGAAAATTGGGACAAGTACGCACAAAGTTATTAATATTGATTTCCTAGAGTGAAGATAGAAAACAGAATACTTAATATGTTAAAAGTACATACAAAATGAGAAAAAATATTCTAGAATGTCAAGTAAAGTTCTTAAAATTATGTACATATGTGAAATAACAAGAAGACAAAAGAAGCTAAACATAGTCAAATAAAATTATACCCTTAATTGTTGCAATTGTGGTTGCATTTTAAGGAGTTACACAGAGTAATCTTAATCTATTTAAC
The DNA here is from genome assembly GCF_028538775.1 of Myotis yumanensis. Lineage (NCBI taxonomy): Eukaryota > Metazoa > Chordata > Mammalia > Chiroptera > Vespertilionidae > Myotis > Myotis yumanensis. Next base: position 24,131,073 of record NW_027223754.1, on the reverse strand, counting down.
ATGCCTAATATTGACATCATTAAATCAGAATTTGGCGTGAAAATTAAGTTTCAAATCTCAAAATCAAGGCTGAAATTCTAGTCTTACATGATTCATGAAGAAGATATAACATGTTAAACAAGTGAAATATTCATGCTTTTGTTTAGTCACAATTTAGGGTACTGACTATACAAATTTAAGACACTAAAAACTATATGAAAAAAGAATTTTCACTTACTGTTTTTTAAGATGGAGAGAGTATGTTTTCCTGTTCATTTGGATGGCATAAATGACCTAACAACAGAGTATTCAGAGAGAAAGTAATCATTAAAAATGTGAAATTCTTCAAACCAAAGACATACTTCTTTAAAATGTAAACTAATATTGTATCATGTGTGTGTCAAAATTATATCCACATATAGAAGTATATTGCTATCTTTCTTTAATCACAGGATGTATGACAGAAATTCAAGGAGTCTAAATCTATTTCAAATTAAGAGCATTAGTCATTGGCATTTATTACATATCATAATCAAATGTAATTTAAAATGGTTATATTTAGAAATGCTGAGGAACCTTGAAGAAACTTGAATTTTATTATCTTTTTTTCTACTTTTCAGCTTCTAGCACAGATACATGGAAAATCCGAGGACTATAATGCAGGTCCCCTTTTAAGGTGAAAGGGAGTAGCCAAACCGCCAGAAGCACTGCCTGCACACAGCCTTTCACCTTGCTGTTCTCTCCAGGATTTGCCTCACAACGTTCAGGGACAGTCCACGTTTAATAAGAAGCCCCCTCACCCCAACTCCAGATCTTTTCATGGGTCATGCCAGCTTCCCTCTTGTTGAGACTCAGTTGATGCTCTCCCCATTCCTGTTTTTATTTCCCTCCCCTCCCACAGTGCTCATCACAAGGGCAACCCCTAATTTACACAAATCCCCTCAGAGATTGCAGCTCAGAGAACACACCCTGGAGCACCAGCATCAAACATATCCATTTCTTATGGGGTAGCACGTAGTTAATTCTGATGAAGATTTTATGTTTGCAAAGAATATGAATTTTGTCATTGGGTGCAATTTTCTGTGTTGTCATTTTCAACCCTGTAGTGTTCGGTGTTCTGCAGTCTATTGAAAAAGGTGTGTTGGCATTTCCAAGTTTATTGTGACATTGTTTCTTTCTCCTTTCAATCTGAGGGTTTTATGCCCTGCATCATTTTGGAGCTATGTTGTTGGGTGCGAACAGATTTAGTATGTTGATATCTTCAGGATAAGTTGAGCACTTTATCAATAATAAGGTAGCATTTATTTCTAAAAGTATTTCTTGAAATTCTACTCTGATATTAGAATAGTTACACCAATCTACTGTTGATGTTTTAACTGTTTTACTTTAACTTTTGATCCATTTTATGTAATACTAGAGGCCCGGTGCACAAATTTGTGCACAGCTGGCGATCGGGCAATTGGAGCCGGCCTGCATGGTGGAGAGGGACTGTGGGAAGTTGGCCAGCAGTGGGAGGTTGTCTATGGGAGCACACTGACCACCAAGGGTAGCTCCTGCACTGAGCATCTGCCCCCTGTTGGTCAGTGTGCATCATAGCTACCAGCCGGTCATCCAGTCATACTGGTCACTTAGGCTTTTATATATAGAGAAGTATTTAAATTTTACGTATTTATTTATAATTTAGAGATGCATTCGGAAAGATAATAACAAGTAGCAATTTCCAGGGTATTGTACATATAAAGATGACTCCCAAATCTTACAAATTTCATGATGCGCTTTGTAACTTTCTTTTTGTATCTACACAAAGTATGTAGAAAAAGAATAGTTGTGAGTACTACTTCTTTTAGTATCCTATCTTTATTCTATTGTTTGAGAATAAATCTGTATAATTTATCTTCTACATTGTGGAAATCAAATAATGGCATGATCAAATATCCAGTTATTGAAGGCAGAAGCCTGATCTATGCAATAGTTGGTCTCTGTCTTACCTTCTAAACCCTACATGTTCTACATTTCTATTCCCTGATTTTTATATTATAAAATTATTGAATAAAATGGGAATAATAAGAAGTCTGCCTTACTCTGGCCCTAAAATAAAATGCTTTACTGTTCATAACATTAAGCTTGACACTTGTTACCGTTTACTCTTGGTGCTATTGTTTTGCTTAGATTCATGTAAATCTCACTGAGTCTGTTCTCTTCTAAAGTGAGATATTGTGTGAGTATTTGGTGAGTACGTGTGTGTAAATGTGTGAATAATTTTCTGAAATATTCTTTCTGGATATAGTCATTATTTTTCTCAATATGTTAGTGTGGTGAGTTTATTGAATATATATTTCTAATATTAAGAGATCTTTCCACAGAGAATAAAGCTACTTGGTCATAATGTTTCACAATTATTTGCTAATTTCAATTTTAAATATTCTGCAAGTATAAGAACCTATAACTTTCTTTTCTCCCACTTTATTTGTCTGCTATATAACAACATTACATTAACCTCTTAAGATGATTAAAATTCTGAAGGATTGATTTATGTTCTATTCTCTGAAAAAGATACTTATCTTTCCTTAAATATTGCCTGCATCCTTAAAGCCATTTGACTAGTAGAATTTTGTGGGCAACTTATTTAAATCTATCTATATATAAAGGGTGTCCCAAAATTCACGCAAAAAGTAATGTTGACAGAAAACACAGGTTTATAATTAAAAATTGTAAATTTTTTATTGATTCATAAAGTATACAGTATAGGGTTATGTATGGAATAGCATATTGGGTAAATGGCCTCCAAGGCTTTTGCTGGCACATATGCACTCTTTGGTTGAAATTTTCCATGACCGTTTTGCATAAATGTGGCTGAATTTCGTTGATACAGTGCTCAATTTCCTCCTTCAAGGCATAGGTGGTCATGGGCATGTTGGCATAAACCTTACACTTCAAAAAACCCCAAAGAAAAAAGTCCAACAGTGTTAAATCGCATGGTCTGGGCGGCCAATTCTGATCACCAAAACGGGAAATTACACAACCAGGAAATGACTCATGCAGTAATTGAATTGTTTCTCGGGCTGTATAGCATGTGGCACCATCTTGTTGAAACCACATGTCATCCACATCCATATCTTGTAATTTAGGCACAAAAAACTGGATTATCATGTTGTGATAGCAAGCACCATTAACTGTTATTGCCTGAGCAGCCACATTTTTGAAGAAGAATGGTCCGATGATGCCTCCAGCCCAAAATTTGCACCAAACAGTGACATGTTGTGGATATTTTGCCCGATATGCTATTCCATACATAACCTTATACTGTATACTTTATGAATCAATACAAATTTACAATTTTTAATTATAAACCTGTGTTTTCTATCAAAATTACTTCTTGTGTGAATTTTGGGACACCCTTTATAAAAGCCTAAGCAATCAAACAAACGACTGAACAACTGGTCGACCAGTTGCTATAATGTTCACTGACCACCAGGGGGCAGATGCTCAAGGCAGGAGCTGCCCCTGGTGGTCAGTGTGCTCCCACCATCAACTTCCCATGGCCAGCCAACTTCCCACAGTCCTTTCCCCCTGCCGTCTGGCCAACCTCCCACAGTCCTTCCACCCAGCCAACCACACCCCCACTTCCCCGATTGTTCCCCATCACCAGCCAGGCTGCGGGACCCCATCCATGCATGAATTCATGCACCAGGCCTCTAGTTTACTAATAAAAATGTTTTCATGATTGTAAGTATAATCTATAATCAGATATTGCATTTCTACTTTAGTCAAAAGAAATCTATTGGGGGAAAAACAGATATCAAGATGGTAGTTTTATAATAAACCTTATCAATAATTACAAAAAATTAATTTTATATGAATTCAATACCCACTGCCTGTCTTCTACACATGTCAATTAAAATCAAGGAGACTATTACCACTTTAATTTTTCCATATCTCTGTTGATTAAGGTGTATTTTTTTTAATTTACTGAGAGAAGAGTTTTAAAATCTCTAATGTAATTGTGGATTTGTCAACTATTTCGCTACTACATATTTTTGAGTCATGTTTTGATACACTCTTAGTAGATGCAAATATTTTTAAGATTATTATGCCTTCTTGATAAAGGAAGATATTTATCATTAAGACATGCAATTACTTATCCTATTAATAGCCTTGTCCTGCAGGCTACTTCTTTTATATCAATTTATCAACTTACATTTACTATGGATTTAGGTTTCAGTTTAAATTTTTTACATTCTTTTCTTTTAATCTATTTGTCTTATATTTAAAGAGTATTTCTTGCAGATAGCATTTAATTTTTTCACCCAAAGTGGCCATCTCTGATGTAGTTGGAAAGTTTACACTAATTACTTTTAAAGAAATTTGTATATTAGAGTATAAGGCAAATATGTTGTTGTTTACTTTTGCCATATATGTTCGCCCCCCCATTTTTCTTTACTGAAATTGGATATATCAATATAACAAGGTTTTAATATAAACACACATGCATATTTATACGCACCCCAACACATGTGCGCACACACCTTATATCATGTTTGTGTATAACACACACATATTTTCTGACATGAGCCACTGAATTACATATAAACAGTGAAATCCCTGTCATAATTAGCATACCAAGCATAGAGATTGACTTCTAAACACCATTTTCCTCTCCCTACTGATAGGAAACAGGTGCATAAATTGAAAAAATAGCTAAAATGTAATTAAAAATAGATTAAACAATGAAAAAGAAAACATGGTAAGAACTGAAAAATGTAACAGAAACAAAGAACATACAAAGATAATAAAAATCAATAGGTTTAAATCCACTCTATCAAGAATTAAATTTTAAGAATCTCCAAGTCCAGAGATAGTCATTCATTCAATGGTGAACTGCACTAAACATTTGAATAAGGAAAAATACTAATCTTATAAAAATGCATGAAATATAAAGTTGGAACACTTCTCAACTACTTATATGAAGCAGTATCAACCAGATATTGCAATAAGACAACTGCAAAATACCTACAGCAAATGTCATAGTTATTTTTAAAATATTGATAGCTTCTTCCTACGATAAAAGCAAAACAAACACAAAAGCATCAATAAACTAAATGAACTATTACCTGCTACTCAACATCATAGGGGATTCCTAGACAGTAAAAAAAAAAAAAAAAGGCATAGAGATTTGGGGGAAAAACTGTGCTTTCTGCAACTGATATGAATGCAACAAATAGAAAAGCCAAAGGAAACAACAGAAAACTATTATTTATGACAGTGATTTATTATTTGCAAATATTGATATAGTTAAATATATAAAAATCAATTTTATTTCTGTAATGTTAGAGATAAAATATTGGAAAGATAAATTTTATTAATACCATTTATGAAAGCATCAGAAAAAAAACATATGCATATCTCAACATAAAACTACAAACTATAAAAGAGAAAATTAAATAAGAGCTAAGGAAATGATGTATCAATACCATGATTTAGAAATATTGATATTAAGTTTTTCTTACAATCAAAATTTAATTGTAGTTTGAATGTTATCCAACAACTTATTTGTAAAATTTGGCAAGATAATTTCAAGTATATATATAAAAACAAAAGACTTTAAATAGACAAAATTCTGAAGAAAAGCAAAATGTAGAAAGACATATATTTATTTATCTAACTGATTTTAGAGAGAGAGGGAGGGAGAGAAGAGAAAGGGAGAGACAAACATAAATGTGAGAGAGCAATATCAATGAGTGCTGCCTCTTGCATGCCCCCTACTGGGGATCCAAGCCTGTAACCTGGGCATGTGCCCTAAGAGGAATCAAACCAGCAAACTTTTGGTACGTGAGACAAAGCTCAAACAACTGAGCCACAGTGGCCATGGCAAAAATAGAAAGACTTTAAATACTAAATTTCAAGACTTACTATAAAGCTACAGTAATTAAGATAGTGGGACATTTGTTTAAAAACAATTATATCACCTGGAAAAAAAAATGAGTTTAGAATAAATCCGCAAAAGATAACTTTTTGGAGGGACAGAGGTGCCTATTTAAATTAAAGGAAAAATAATATTTTTCTTATGAGTATCTATTGACTTACATGAAGGCCACAGGAAAAAATTACTTTTGACACCCTTCCATATGATAACAGTATCTTAGAAATGTTCACAGATGTGTCAAAACTAATATTATAATGTTTTGAGAAGAAACTATAGGAGACTATTTCCATGACCTTGTGTTAGTCAATAATTATTAAATAGACAATAAAAAGAATGGCCATAAAATAAATAGTTGATTAATTAAACACCATCAAAATTAAAAACTGTTGTGCATCTAAAGCAGTGGTTCTCAACCTTCCTAATGCCACAACCCTTTAATACAGTTCCTCATGTTGTGGTGACCCCCAATTTCATCGTTATAAATTGAACATAATTAAAGCATAGTAATTAATCACAAAACAATATGTTATTATATATGTGTTTTCCGATGGTCTTAGGCGACCCCTGTGAAAGGGGTCAATATGCCTAATTTGCATATCAGGTTGAGAACCACTGATCTAAAGAAACTATTAAGAATGTTAAAAGGCAATCCCCAGACTAAAGATTGATACTTGGCCGAAATCGGTTTGGCTCAGTGGATAGAGCGTCGGCCTGCGGACTGAAGGGTCCCGGGTTCGATTCTGGTCAAGGGCATGTACCTGGGTTGCGGGCACATCCCCAGTGGGGAGTGTGCAGGAGGCAGCTGATCGATGTTTCTCTCTCATCGATGTTTCTGACTCTCTATCTCTCTCCCTTCCTCTCTGTAAAAAATCAATAAAATATATTTTAAAAAAAAAGATTGATACTTGCAATTCATATCCAATTGGCCTATTAATATTCTACATGTCACTCATCATTATTATTTGTGGGATGACAAATAAATAAAAAAGGATAAGAAAAGGGAATAAAAGCAGCAAAATTGCAAACAACAAATATTGAGAATGCCAAGTATTAGTAAGAATGTGGAATAACAGAAACTCATACCCCACTAGTGGAAATCTAACACCTGCCAGAATGGCTATCTACCACCAATAAACCAACAAATAACAAGTGTTGGCAAGGATGTGGAGAAAAGGAAATCCTAGTGCATTGATCGTGGGAATGCAGCCACTGTAGAAACATATGAAGTTTCCCCCAAAATTAAAAGTGGAATGATCAAACAACTGAACAGCAGGCTGCATGGGGAGACGAAGCCGGAGGGGGGAGGCCATAAGGAGCGACCAGGCCAGCAGAGGGGGCAGTTGGAGGTGACCAGACCAGCAGGGGGAGGGCAGTTAGGGGCAATTCAACTTGCAGAGGGGAGCAGTGAGGGGCAACTAGGCCAGTGGAAGGGCAGTTGGGGGCAACCAGGCCAGCAGGGGGTGGGGTCAGTTAGGTGCAACCAGGCTGGCGGGGGGGGGGGGCAGTAAGGGGTGACCAGGCTGGAGGAGGGGGCAGTTAGGAGTGACTAGGCTGGCAAGGAGGGGGCAGTTGGGGGCGACCTGGCCAGGAGTGGAGGGCAGTTAGGGGCAATAAGGCCAGCGGGGGAGGGAGGGCAGTTAGGGGCAACCAGGCAGGCAGGCAAGTGAGCAATTAGGAGCCAGTGGTCCAGGATTGTGAGAGTGATGTCCGACTGCTGATTTAGGCCCGATCCCAAGGATCAGACATCCCCCAAGGAGTCCCAGATTGGAGAGGATTCAGACTGGACTGAGGGGACACCCCCCTGTGCACAAATTTCATGCACTGGGCCTCTAGTTTGATTATAAGATTATATACCTTACAAGTGTACATTTCTATGACATATGATCTTCCTATTGTATTGTCAAATCATCCACAGTTAAATCATCTTCCCTCACCATATATTTGACACCCCTTACCCTCTACTACCTCTTCTACCCTGCTTCCCTCTGGTAACCACTATACAGCTTGTTGTCTAATTCTACAAGTAGTTGTTTGTTTTTCTTGTTTGTTCATTTGTTGCTTTTGGGTTTTACATCCCACATATGAGTGAAATCAGAAGATTGTTAACTATTTCTGACTTATTTTGCTTAACATAGTATTCTCAATATCCATTCATGTTCTCACAAATGGTAGTATTTCCTCTTTTCTTATGGTTGAATAGTATGTACACACAACCTCCTCTTTATCCTATCATGGAATCAGTTTATCCTGGGATTGTGGGAAGGGTGGTGTCATATGATTTTAAAGATGTGTTAGTTTCTCAAAAGGAAAAAATTATCAGTGCTGTCTGTTTTATCTTAGGTCAGCTCTATTATATTTTTTATGAGTGTAACTATTTTAAAAAATATAGATGCATATATGTTTGATAATTTATTTACACATTTATATATTTCTCATTCCTAATGTGACATATTTTATAAATATATATTTTATTGATTTTTTTACAGAGAGGAAGGGAGAGGGATAGAGCGTTAGAAACATCGATGAGAGAGAAACATCGATCAGCTGCCTCCTGCATACCTCCTATTGGGGATGTGCCCACAACCAAGGTACATGCCCTTGACTGGAATCGAAGCTGGGACCTTTCAGTCCACAGGCTGATGCTCCATCCACTGAGCCAAACCAGTTAGGGCAAATGTGACATATTTTTTACTCTCATTTCCATTTTCCTTAGTCTACCTCACCAAAATATGTCCTACATTTCTATCAGAAATAAACTTTTGACACTGTGGATCCAGACTATTCTAGCTTAACTCTCTCTTTATTACTTGTACATCTTAATTTTAGCCATAGCTTTAAAATTTAAGGTTATAATTAATTTTAAGTTCTAATATTCAAAACTTTTTTTGATTTGCAGGTATTTGTAATTATAAATTATTCCCTATATCATCTTAAGAGCATGACTCAAGGTAAAGTACTTTGGTTTGTAGTTTTTTAATTCTTGAACATTAGTTATTTAATATCCATTGTAATGTATGATATCTTCTTCAATTCATGAATGACGGACATACATGTGTATTTTTAAATTACAAATAGAGATTTGTCTTTTTGATAAATTTTAAATTGTGAACATATAAGGAGTTTTGTACTGTGTTTGATTTTTAATTCTTTAACGTGCTTTTGTCAATTTTGTTGAATCACCTGTATATTCCTTTTTAAAAATATATATTTTATTGAATTTTTACAGAGAGGAAAAGAGAGGGATAGAGAGTTAGAAACATCGATGAGAGAGAAACATCAATCAGCTGCCTCCTGAACACTCCCTACTGGGGATGTACCCGCAACCAGAATCAAACCTGGGACCCTTGAGTCCGCAGGCTGACGCTCTATCCACTGAGCCAAGCCGGTTAGGGCCACCTTTATATTCTTAAGAAGCATTAATTACTGTGGAGACAGAGCTGATTTACAGCAGGATCAGCAAAGTTCTGCCTTTATTTCTGGGGATGCCTCCAGCCTGAATGTGCCTGACTCTTAGTCAAAAGGACTGTGAGATTTGTAATGCACACGTAGGGAACAAAACTTCCCTGGCTAAAGTTAGCTTCCTCAGTGTTGTCCTACCTATCTAGACTGGGCTGGCGTGGCTTCCTAGTGGCTGAAGCTTTGTAAGGAGTAGTCTCTCAAGGCAAAAGTTCCTCTCCCAGGTCTTGTTATTCCAAACCAGAGACTCAGCATGTTTCAGGAGCAGAGACTGGGTTCATGAGGAGCTGACTGTGGATGTTTCTTGGATCCTGATATTTGCCTGAATTCTCTTTCTCCTGCTGCACCAGATGCTTTGCCCTTAAAAAGCCTCATGTGCGATAGATACACTGTGGGGTCTAGTGAGTCCTAACAAATAGCAGAAAGGAAAACCAGTGCATTTATTCCATGGGATCATTCAATTAATATATTTCCATTGGATAAAATGTTTATTTTTGTTTTTCAAGTATTCTTTATATCTTTATGATTTGTCCACCACCATTTGAAAAAAAAATGTTTTTTTCTCTCAATTTTTATTTTTCAATTAAAGTTGATATTCAACATTATATTAGTCCCAGGTGTACATCATGGTGGTTACATATTTATATAATTTAGGAAGTGATCCCCTGAATAATTCTGGTCCCCACTTGGCAGCATACATAGTTACTATGATATTACTGACTATATTCCTTATGCTGTACTTTACATGTAGTTCACATGCCCATGACTATGTTGTAAGAGCCAATTCGTGTTTCTTAATACCTTCACCATTGTCACCCAGCTTCCCCTCAACCCCCCTTATATCTGACAATCACCAGTTTGTTCTCTGTATCTATGAGTCTGTTTATTTCTTCATTTATTTTGTTCTTTAGATCCCACATATAAGTGAAATCATGTGGTATTTGTCTTTGTAGTATTATTCACAATAGTCAAGATATGGCAGCAACCTAAGCTTCCATTGATAGACAAATGAATAAAGAAGACGTGGCACATACTATATGTAATAGAATATTACGTGGCCACTAAATGGAATGAAATCTTACCATTTGCAACAATATGGATGGACTTAGAGGGTATTACGCTTAGAGGAAATAATTTTTTGGACTCACTATGAAAATGAATTTGAAAATTTTTCCCTTTAGTGCTATAAGATTTTATTTTACACTAGAGGCCTGGTGCATGAATTCATGCACAGGTGGGGGGATCAGGGTAGGGCTAGTAGGGGGAGGGCCCACGGGCAGTTGGCTGACTGGCCCCGCACCCTGGTCAAACTCCTCATTGACCTCCTGGTCGAATTCCTGGTTGAGGGGATAATATGCATAATAGCCTTTTATTATATAGAATGTGCTGAAGGCACTTATCAAAGTTTTACAAATTTATAATTGTTAAATGTGCCTAGTGAACTGAATATTTAAAAATGCTTATCCTTCATTATGTTGGGTGTGTTGAGTATGTGTATTAAGTGTGTTTGAGTGCACTAAATGCTTTCCTTTCTTTTTCTGCTGTTCTTGTGGATACTCATGTTTTCTTCTTGTTCCCATTATCCCGGTATGTGTTAAACTCTCCTAAGATTTTTAACCTCTCAGGATACTTATGTTTTCAGTGTTACAAATTTTAGAAACTCATAATCACTGGATTTTTTTTGGGGGGGGGGGGGTGTCATAAAGTGAGACAGATAGATAATTCAGTCTGTAAAACCTGCCTCAGTGTCTAATAGTTTTTCAGTTGGCAATTCATGCTCCTCTCTGGCCCTGCCACTGAGGTTCCAATCCTTGGATTCCTATCACATTACTAAGTACCTTTATAACTTCATAATGTTCATATATCATTCGGGAAATTAAAGCTATCAAAACACTTGTTCTCATTCAGATAAAATGACTCTTAAATACATTAATTAGAACACCACATTTCACAAAGGGATACTCATGAATTAACTTGAGTCATGCAGTTCAGTAAAAATAAAACATTTTTATAAAGTGATTTCTTAATTACTTGCGTTTCTGAAACATCGACATCATTGGTGGTGGTTCCGAGTTTCTGTGGCACTGTAATTTGCAGATGTGATGTTTCTGAGTCTGCAGTAAGACAAACATGTGTGAGCATTCCCAGGGTGTAGCATCTTTCATCTTCATTTATTTCTCCTCTCCTGCCATGTCACTCTGAACTTCCAAGCCCCAACACACACACACACACACACACACACACACACATTGTGCGACTCCAGGAAGAGGCCCCTCTCATGTGAGAGTGCTGCCCTATCACTGTCCAAAGAGCCTGGGACTCGCTGACCTCAGCCCTGACTGGGGGAGGAAGTGCTGGTCTCAGGACCCCATCCAAGTTCTCTAGGGCCCCACTGCCCCAGCAGCAGGGCACCCTCTCCTGCCCCTGCAGACTCAGGTAAGTGAGGGCCAACTGCCCCAGGCCTGCTCTGAGCTCTCCAACCACCATGCTCAGCAGGACCCTGAAACTAGGTGGCTCTGACAGCATGACTGGGGACCCCCAGCCTGGCCCTGGGATCTGGAGCAAGAAGGGAGACACTGGCCTCGCCCGGGGACACTGTGCTGGGCGGCCCTCCTATGGCGCAGGTTCCCCACTTACAATGGTCTGCGAAGGTCAACCTGCCGAGGCCTGGGAGGATCAGCAAGAGAAACAGCATTGCGAGCCAGGTGACCCTCGCCACAGTGCAGGCAGTTGGTGGCATAACTGAGGCGTCTCGCGCATGTGCAGGGGGCTGAGTTCTGGGCCAGGAGGATGGAATGTGAGACTGCTCGGCCCCGCCCACCACTGACGACCCCGCCCACGGGCCAGCTGAGCACAGGAGCTCAGGGGAGCCTATTTGCTGCCTGTGCTTTATTTCCCCAAAGCTGACTGAAGTTTTAAAGGTCTTTGGGGGTCACATTCGGTTATAAAGCCACTTTCTCCTCTGGAAGCAGCTATTGGTGGTGAAGTTCTTGGCAATATGAAGAGTTCACGTCATAGCTTTCTGGTACAATAGCTGAATTACTATAGTGAAGGGAAAAGGCAATAGAAATTTACACAATACTTAGTAGCAGACAACTGCCTGCTTTAATCATATATACTGCCAGATTTCTACTTATGTCTCAGGTCTAAACAAATACAGACACACCCATGAACATAAAGAGATGTTGTGAAAAAGCAAATATAAATCTCAATTGCCTGTTTGTTTCTTAGAAAATTCTTTGGTCAAGCAAACTAAATGAAACACTAAAAATGAAATGTGTGCATGTATTTGTTTGAATCCCACAGTATGGAGTGATAATTTCAGTGTCAGGCTGAAAAAAGATATCACAAGTATGAAGTGACCCTGTGAAAACAGCTTTACATTCTCATTATTTCTTCTGTATAAGAAGAATAATGTCTAAGCAGATTAATACAAATTAAATATAAATTTTTCTCCACATCGGTGTGGAGTTCACATGTGGAAAGGCATGGAATTAACTTGAAAAGAGCTTTCATTTGATGGCTTAATATGCAAGTTAGTGTCTTGCAAAATTTTAATTTTGCAAAGACTTTTTTTTAACCAGGCAGTTTTTACTTAAATTGTTCTTCCATGGAATGCTTATGCTTGCATTCCTTACATGCAATACTTATATACAAAATCAAATAATTGTGTTTTCCCTATGTGTAAGGTGAAGCAAAAATAAAACAATGAATAAGGCTAGCCTTTTTAAAATATATATCCTTTTTCATGATTTTCTTAAATCATATTAGTGTGATTCATCAAAAAAATGTATATACTTTTACCAAATAATAAAACAAAAAAATCTATTTCTAAATAGGCAGTTCTGTATATGGTATTTCACTAACATATTTATAGCCCTATTATTTAGTTTTGTTATGATGCATGTTATACATCATATTCGCTTATTTGAAGACTTTTATACACTATAAAAATTAGTATTTTTATCTTTTTGCCAAATTATGTGACTATTAATAGAGTATATCAGTATTAGTTATGCTGATCTTAAGATAAAATGCCTTTCTGATTAACTAAAACCTGATCATTTTTTTTGAAGTTTACTACATGACTGAATGTTAAGGCATGATGAATATTAAAAGGTTATTCATGGTTCTACTAAAATTCTCTGTTGTTCAGTCAAATAACCAAAAGGTGAAATAAGTATGCATTGTTTAAATTCATTACTTCATTTCCATGATTGGTAATAACTGCTCATTTTTAAATGTGTTTCTTATAGCCATTCAAATTATTTGTGTTTATATCAACAATTATTTTTACATGTTTACTACAAGCCTTAAAATAGGCTATTAACATACATGTAACACTATGACTCTTTCCAAGTACATCAGAGATTAACAGAAAACTAGATATGTAGAAGAGATGCCACAGATAGAAGTAAAAATCCTTGTTAGAGGGATGTTCAAAGTTCTCTGGGAGCACAGCCAAGATGATTTTGTTTTCTATACAGATATCAATTGAAGCTAAAGAGTAGCTGTGACATTTGATGTGAACTATACTTAGAAGAGTGAATAACTTGTATGGACATTCATGCATTTTAAAACATTTTACTTAAATATTTTAAAATTATATAAAAACTTTATATGCAAATGAATGATTTTTGTGTTAGAATGATAACTGGTAGTAGTGTGGAGTGATGGGATTAGAATGGTGAAGACTGGAAGTAATAACTTCATTTTCAATAGGTTAGACCAGTATTATCTACATACTCAGGAATAAAGAGTTGGGGAAGGGGGATAAAATAGTAAAGATATTTGAGAGGAACTGAGATAGTGGGGTAGGTAAACATAGGTACTTGCCCCCTCCCACAATCACATCAAAATTACAACTAAAATACAGAAGACCCATCATTAGGAACCACCTGAAACCTTGATGAATGGAAGTGTTACAACTAGAGAAGAACAAACCACATTGAGACTGATAGGAGAAGTGCAGGTGAGGAATGGGCTCGTCCAACACCCATGTGTGACTTTTTTTTTTTTTAAATCAGGAGGGATATCTTCAAGGCCTCCCATAAGAAAGAGGAAGTCCCAGTCCCACAGCAGACCCCAAGCCCAGGGTTCCAGAGCTGGGGAAGGAAGTCCTCATAACTTCGCAGTGTAAAACCCATCTGGGATTATGTGAGTGACACAGAGGCTGCTGGAGTCCCAGGTGTTCCTCTTGAAGGGCCCATGCACAAAATTTACATGGTCCTATTTCCTCTGAGCTCCAGCACCACTGCTCGCATTGGGGGAGTTCTGGGGCATACAGGGAGGAACTGGACTGTTTGGCATCGGAGCAGGAACTTGGGGCAGCTTTCTCCCAGACCGGGGTACTTGCAGGGGTCATTGTGCCTGTGTTAGGACCTCTCCAGTCCCCAGTGGTAGATCTAACTGGCAGCCATATCTGAGTTTCTATCAGCTTGGCCCACCCTATTCATTCTACCCTGGTGATTTCCTAAGACCCATCCTATCCAATTTGCAGCTCCACCCAAGCTTTTCAATATTTATGGTCTGTCCTGGGTCAGGCTTCAGACTTTGCTAAAATCTCTTAAACAAGCAGCAGCTGGAGCCAGCATGCCTCAAACCTATCATTAAAAGGCTCAAGACCTGACACTAATACCTGCCTGCCTTGCTTTAGAGCTGGGCCTTGTCTGGGCACTTTTTAGCCCAATATAAGTAGCAGCCATCTGCATATCTCTATGTAGCTCCTATGAGGTGGCTCCAGGCAGTGGCTGACTTTGCACCTCCCAGGAGGTTCCAGAGCCAATTCACCTGGTGGACAGCTTCAGACCACAAGAGATTACAACTCTATACATTCACAAGTGACACACTCAAGGGACTGACTCAGTGAGCACCAAAGCCCTCTGAAGCATGTCCTGCTCCATGGTCTCCTGTCTAGCAGCTTTTCCATTATAGATGGTCCTCACAGCCAATTTGTCTGGAGGTTAATTCCTCCCAGTGATGCCAAGAGAAATCAAAGCTCAACTACAACAAGACTATGCACACAGCCCACACAGGGGTGCACCTAGAGTGCCCAGCTCAGGTGATTCAGGATGCTGAGCCACTGGACCCTACAGAACACCTACTAGACAAGGCTACTCTACCAATTCCAGGAGACATAGCAGCTCTACCTGGAAACAAGCATTGGGAAGTAGTCAAAATGTGAAGACAAAAAAACATGTTACAATCAAAGAAACTTAAGCAAACTATTGGATACAGAGTTCGAAACAATGGTTATAAGGTTAACTCAAGGATCATAATGAGAGCCGAAACCGGTTTGGCTCAGTGGATAGAGCGTCAGCCTGGGGACTGAAAGGTCCCAGTTTCGATTCTGGTCAAGGGCATGTACCTGGGTTGTGGGCACATCCCCAGTGGGAGATGTGCAGGAGGCAGCTGATCGATGTTTCTCTCTCATCGATGTTTCTAACTCTCTATCCCTCTCCCTTCCTCTCTGTAAAAAATCAATAAAATATATAAAAAAAAAAAAGGATCATAATGAGAGCTCTAAGGGACTTAGTGAGACATTCAAGGATCTTAGTGAGAATGTCAAAGACATGAAAAAGAACCAGTCAGAAATGAAGCATAAACTACCTAAAATAAAAAAATAATTTACAGGGATTCATAAGTAGAATAGAGGATTCCAAAAATCAAATCAATGATTTGGAATATGAGGAATCAAAAAGCACGCAATCAGAAGAGTAAAAAGAAAAAAGAATCAAAAAGTATGAAGGTAGTGTAAGGAGCCTTTGGGACAACTTCAAGTGAACCAACATTCCCATTATGGGGGTGCCAGAAGGAGAAGAGAGAGAGAGAGAGAGCAAGATATTGAAAACCTATTTGAAGAAATGACATATAAGTTCCCCTTCCTGGCAAAAGAAATAGACTTAGAAGTCTAGGAAGCACAGAGAGTCCTAAACAAGAGGAACCCAAAGAGGACCATACCAAGACACATCATAATTAAAATGCCAAGGGTTAAAGACAAAGAGAGAATCTTAAAAGCAGCAAGAGAAAAGCAGTTAGTCATCTACAAGGGAGCATCCATACAACTATCAACTGATTTCTCAACAGAAACTTTGAATGCAAGAAGGGATTGGCAAGAAATATGAAATATTAAAAGAGATGAATAGCAAAAGGTAGAACCAAGATTACTTTACTCAGCAAACATATCTATCATTTAGAATTAAAGGTCACATGAAGAGTCCATAGACAAGAAAAAGCTAAAGGGGTTCATCACCAACAAACTGGTATTTGATGAAATATTGATGGGTATTCTTGTGAAGATGAAGACAAGAAGAAGAAGAAGGAGAGAAGAAGAAGAAGAAGAAGAAGAAGAAGAAGAAGAAGAAGAAGAAGAAGAAGAAGAAGAAGAAGAAGAAGAAGAAGAAGAAGAAGGAGAAGGAAATGAATAATAAAATAGCAATAAAGATATATCTATCAACAATTAAATCTAAAAATAAAAATAAACAAATAAGAAATCTAATAACCAAAATAAACTAGAATCAGAGGCAGGAACTGGGTGGAGGGGGACAATTGGGGGAATAAAAGGGGATATCAGCAATACTCTCAATAACAGAGTTTTTTTTTACATAAAAAGTCTATTAGCCATGCAAAAGTGAAGCTGCTTAAAGGTATTAAAAAACAACAAAGAAATTAATTAGTAGCAAACCTGGGGGCCCCCAAAGAACAAAGATATAGCCTAGATCTCAACTTCCAGTACATCAAGAAAGTATCATCTGGAGAGAGAACAATTACCTATGACCAGCAACTCAGATGGAGCAATTCCTTGAAGATGGATGGGATGCTAGTGACTCTCTGGGGGTTTGGGGCTGGGCTTACTTGACAACACTTCAAATCCCAAGCCTGGAATGGATGGGGAAGGGAATCACAAGGTAT
Organism: Myotis yumanensis; assembly: GCF_028538775.1. NCBI lineage: Eukaryota > Metazoa > Chordata > Mammalia > Chiroptera > Vespertilionidae > Myotis > Myotis yumanensis. Next base: position 24,113,804 of record NW_027223754.1, on the reverse strand, counting down.
TGGAGAGATGTGGACTGTAGGTGTCCTCTTTTGAGATGGGAGCAGTTAGCATGGCCTTGGGCATCTGAGGTCAGACTGCTGCAGTGGATGAAGGAATGTCCTCCTCGGGATGTAACAGCCTCCCACATTCAAAAGAGGCAAAAGCACTTTATTTTCCACTAAAGGATCCCAGCAGGTAGAAGAATCAGCAGACACAAGCCTACATACTTTCACTCACAGGATTTATTTTGGTTTGTGAAACTGAAAGCTTTAAGCCATAACAAAAGGAGAAAAAAGCAGATGTTTATTCATTTTTGGATCAAGTGAATTTCTTGGTAATATCTTTTCTCCAACCTATGGCTTTTTTGACATTATTGCCCAGTTACTGCTGCGAAAGAAATATAGAAAATAGAAAGGTTAAATTTTTACTTAATAAAACTGTCTAATTTTACTATGCATCTACAGGTATAGCATTTAATTAGTATAATAAAACACTGGTTATACTGTCACAATCTGTGCCTGTGTTCCATGAAATTTGTAAACCCATTTCTTTTTCTTGAACCTTTTGTGATAGCCACATTAAAAATATATCATAAATTGGTATTTATAAATATCTCTCTTACACAGTCTCTATGCTTCACATGGGCAAAAGAAAATCATCAGCAAGGAAGCAGTGAGAAAAAAAATAAAATTGGAAGAAATAAATAATAATTTTGATTAATTGGTCTATTTTTTGTCTACAGTGGAGAAGTACTTCCAAGAGCTCTCTGTGTATATCCAATAGGTGTCCTACATACACATGTTCAAAAGAGAACTCACACTTCACTCCCCTGTGCATCATCCTTCCAACACCAAACTGCTTCTAGCCTACTCTACTATACGTCATTAGTAAAAGGTGTCATTTTTGATTTTGTCAGAAATGTTTTAGTCTTCATAATTCTTTGTTATTCTACACCAAATATATCCATCACTGACCACTTCATTAACACTACCTTTATTCTATCTCACAAAATCTTTTGATCATGCCTTCTCTTCCAAACCTGCCCTCATCACAACTTGCCTGTGTATTCTGTACTCTCCTAGCTGTTTCCTGCATCTCCAGTTCTGGCTGAATCTGACTGACTTTTCCCCTGCTTCATTCCAGCAAACCATACAATGTAAAATCCCTCAAGTACCATTTCTAAAATACTTTCCCATGCTTCCATTCATATATGAGAAAATGTAAACTCCTTACCAGGGCACACCGGACAATTGTCTTGGCTCATGATTACCTATGTAGATTTTACCTCTCAATGTTCATAACTATTAAAATAAAATTTAAAATGTATTAAGAGTATAAATTTAGAAACAGGTTTGGGTTTACATTTTAACCTTCTTATCTTCCTGCTTTATATCAGGAACATAAATAAACATTATTTATGTACTTTTTCTTACTCTACATCCAAGCTGTCAATTCATTTTGTTAGTTCATCTTAAAAATTTATTCCTAAACCTGTTTTTACTATTGCTGGTCTTAGGTACCATCCTGTTTTCTCTTGGGTTAAAAACTCTACTAACTGGTTTCTCCACTTTTACTCTCTGTCCTTGTTACTTTCAATTCTCTCCAGATAGACTGATATCACTGTTATTTAGCAAACATTCCTGATTTTTATTTTTTTTTCATTGGATCATTCTTGTGTTAGGAAAGCTCCTGCCCAGATATATGCAAGTATAGCTCTGCCAGCTGAATTTCTGTGTAAGACAGCATTGGATTATTGGAGAAAAGGTGAAGCTCTATCTTTAATTCTGGGAAAGGCTGGATGTCTGCTTTCACATTTTGCCAAGATAAGGGCAGTGAGATCATCTACTTAAATTTTTTTTTAAAGGAACCTTGAGTCCTTGTACATGAAGTGTCTCTCTGACTTCCATTACTGCCTTCACTCTCTCTTGCTGTGTTGTTTCCTTTGCATTTAAATAAAAGCCTTAGGTGAGATGACCATATGAGTCCATGAGATGTTCTTTCAAACATCTAAACTGGGTATTTTCACCTCCTCCAATTCTTTGCTTACATATCACTTGCTCAATAGGACCTTCTTAGTCAACCATATTTTTAAAAATTGCTATCAAATTCCTTTATCCACATCAACTTTTCCAGTTACCCCGATTGCCCTAATATTTCCCATTTGATTAATCACTTTCAATATACCATACGATCAACTTATGAAATACATTTGTTACTAATGGACTGACTACTAAACCTACTATTTCAAATTTTTGAGGCAAGATCTTAATGTGACCATAAAGTATTGACGCAGGTAAATACTATGAAAAGAAAAAAGAGGCGGGGCGGAATGTAAAACTAAGCAAGATAGTTCATTTATATCTTAAGGGTTGGAAGAAATCAGAGAAATGGTAAGATCAGTGTATTTCTCTAGAAGAAAATGACTAGAGTTGGGTGGTGGTTAGTTTAGGGGAAGATAAACCAGCATAAGAATGAGACTGATTGGAGGACATGAGAGGAAGACAATGTGCCAAGTACCAAAATCCTCACCTCAGGTGTGGATTTTAATACAGTAATCAAAGAAGGAGAGATTGGTCTAGTTAAAAATAAAACTAATTTACATTCTGCTTTTGAGTTATAAATGTGTTCTCTGGTAGCAGATGAGGAAACAGGTACATTGACTTAACTCTCAAAGTCCGATATGGAGGAATGGCATGTAATTTACTGGAGGAATGCTGACCTTGGTCATGATTGAATTTTTGAATTCTTCTATTTACTCCAAGTTTTAGCTCTAATATGTCTAATATTGTGATTTCTTTATCATATGAGTTAAAATTTGAAAACCATATACAGATGCTTACTTTATTACATCTTAGCGGAAGTAATTGACTTTCTGCTTTGGAGAGGACTTATCGCATTTTCCTTGGCATCTGATATGTCCTCAATAAACGTAAATTCCATTCCCCACACCTATTTATATATCATGCTATCTGTGTAAAAACTGTGGAGTTTTTAGCTTAAACCCTTGAGTCTGGTTGTCTTAAACTCCAGCTCCAAAACTTACTAACATTTTGTACACCTGGGGAATACTTTAAATTCATATGTTTCTTTTCTCATTTATAAAACAAGAATAACCAAAATCACGGGATCTTAGTGAGGATGAAATGTAAATGTTTGGAAACAATCCATATAAGTCTACCAAGTAGCACCTTGAATGAGTGAGCAGGATACATGATAACTCATAACTATTTTAAGAATATATTTACATTTCTTCAAAGTCATTCCTTTTTCAAAAAGAAAAGTAGTTGACAAATAAACCTCAGAGTAATGCTGGTTAAAATTAACTATTTCTAAAGATCCAAAATAAAATTTGAATTAGCTTTTGTTTTAATATAAGATATTGACAAGTTAAGAGTGATGATGATCAACATGGAAATAATGGATCTCATACTGAGGTATTGTTAAAGATTTAGAAAGTATCTTAACAATGATCCTTTTTAGTATTTTGATTCCTTCATTTCACCTTTAACTCTGTGTATGTCCTGCTGCTGTTACTCCTGCTATCTTCTGACATAGATCTGTATAAAGAAATAACATTAGTTTTAGGTTTAGGAAACATTATAATCTTAAGCAAAATCAAGAAAAGTAACAAAGCTATCTTTGTACTAAAAACTCAAAAATTATATATCAATATTGACTTTGCTTCCCATATTCCAGTCAGGAATCCTATATTTCATATTCGGTCTTTTTAATGTTGACCTAACTACTATGTATATTAAGTGTATTTAAATTTCAAACTAAAAACCAATCTATTATTTTCTCTATCTTCTCTACAAGGAAAACAAGAGGGATATTAATAAACCTATGATAATGCACTTCCAAAGTTAAAAGAGTAATTTACATGCAAATGGTAAAATTCTTAAATTATTGTCTATCCAGTTATGATAGTTCTATCAAAAACTATGTAAATTACTAACTTTTCACTTTATTTATTAGGTCATTAGTGCGGCCTATGTATTTCATTTACATTTAGTTACTTTTGGTGGTATTGATAGTCTTCATTTTTTTCTTTGGAAAACTCCAATACCTACACAGTTGGAAGAGAAGTGTCATGGTGCCCAGGTTCCTGCTATACGGCTATAATTCCTTGGTAAGATCAGGTTTGAACACCTAACTCTAACTAAGGTTTGTAAATTCAGACTGAATACAGGCTGATTTTAGGTATATTTCCACAGCAATTTCCTTCTGTCTCTTGAGAATGTGAACTAAGAGGCATTAGGCATTAGGTATAGACTAATTGTTGGTATTTTTTTTTAAATGAATCTAGGCAAAGTTTACGTAAGTATTCGCTGCCTTGTGCAGGCAGAGCAGTCATTTTTTTTTTTTTTTTTTTTTGAGAATGGACAAACATACACAGGAAGAGATGGTGTCAATCATAAAGCCTTTGAGTGATGAAACGAACTGCACAGTAATTCCTGACAGTGCAGTTTATTACCACCCATTGATGATTCAGTTCCACATCATTTCTTATCCTTGCAACCCTGAAGCTCCTTAGTGTTGCTCTAAAACTTAAGACTGTCAAGACCAGTTTTAGTTATGATCAATCATTCCCCACTATAACATCTCTTTTAAAAGTCAGGTTTACTTCCAGCAACTATTCAGATTTGTCCAAGATGTCTTAAGCAAGGGCACAAGAAGACTTATGCCAGATATTCATTCAAGTCCATTTATATTAATTTGATGATTATGTAAATATCTACATAAATCAGGCAGAATACTACACTGACTTTAGTTAGTTACTGTTCACTTGTTTATACCGTAAATAAAATTAACTAACTTGGCAAATAGAGGTTTGAAGATTTTTTTTATCATTATTTTATACTAGAGGCCTAGTGCATGAAGTTCATGTACTGAGGGGGTGGGGGAAGGAGGGTACCTCAGCCCAACCTGCACCCACTCACAGTTCGGGACCCCTCGGAGGATGTCTGCCCCAGGGGGATCAGGCCTAAGCCAGCAGTCAGACATCCCTTTTGCAATCCAGGGCTCTTGCAGTCTGGGACCCCTTGCTCCTACCACTCGCCTGCAGCGGAGGCGGGAGAGGCTCCCACCACCGCCACTGCGCTCACCAGCCTTGAGCCCAGCTTCTGGCTGAGTGGCACTCCCCCTGTGGGAGTGCACTGACCACCAGGGGGCAACTCCTGGATTGAGTGTCTGCCCCCTCATGGTCAGTGCACATCATAGTGACCAGTTGTTCTGTCATTCAGTCAATTTGCATATTAGGGTTTTATTATATAGGGTATCTCTCCAAAGGTAAGAAAGAGAACCATTTTTCTTTAGCATGGAATAAAGAGACCCACTTATTTATCTTTTGTTCTGCATTCTCATTTTCCTGAATAACCACTAATCAAATTATGACTTTTACTGGTGTGTAAAGCTAAGCAACTACCCTAATTCTAACTTTAGACACACATGAGAAATATTAATTACGTGTAAAATGGGCAGTGTCCTACATTCTCTCTCTCATTCTTTACTGTCTTAGATTTTTCTTACCTTCTACATAGTCTGTTCACAAAATTGGCCTCCCTATCTCTATTAATCTGACTGTGGGGTTTCTTGGGAAATAAAAAAAAAACCTGCCAAAACCGGTTTGGCTCAGTGGATAGAGCATTGGCCTGCGGACTGAGGGGTCCCGGGTTCGATTCCGGTCAAGGGCATGTACCTGGGTTGCGGGCACACCCCCAGTGGGAGATGTGCAGGAGGCGACTGATCGATGTTTCCCTCTCATCGATGTTTCTGACTCTCTATCTCTCTCCCTTCCTCTTTGTAAAAAATCAATAAAATATATTTAAAAAACAAACAAACAAACAAAAAAAACTCCTAAAACAATTTTACCTGAATGGCTTCCTAGTTGAAAGCCATTGAGGATTTACTGAATAGCTTCAGTTGTTCTTAGGCCTCTATGCACATGAAGAATGCTTACCTGGACTTGGGCATGGAGCCCATGCCATCTTAAAGGGGAGAGGGGCCTCTTCTAGGAACTCATCAGCACCACCACCCAGACAGGCCTTGGACACTGCCCACAACCCGGCAGCCACTCCAGCCAAAATCCTGCTGCCACACCTGCAGACTCGCAGACCCTGGGATCTCCACCTCTGAAGGTGCACCATGCCCGCAGCAGTAAGTGCAGCCTCTCCCTCCCCAGTGACAGACCTCCACATCCGCGCATCTCCAGTGCGCAGGTCTCTGAAGCACACCACTCCATAGACTTCTCTTAGGAGTCACCGAGAGCCCCAGCTGGGTGTGATTTTTTACAGACACAGGCGCACTGCCCCCCCCCCCCCCCCCCCCCCCAGTAGATATTCTGAATTCCTTCAGCCTGAATAACTGCTCACACACACCCAGCTGCGCAATTTTAGCACCAGGGCGCTCCAGCGCCAGGGCCCCTCAGAGTGTGTCAAGGCTCTGTGCCGGTGAACTGCACTGCCATAGCTGCTCACTCCCCCTGAGCCCAACTATCCACGGGGCACTTTGGGAAGCCACAGTGAGCCTCTGCTGGGTCCGACCTTGGACTAATAGGGATGCACTCGCCTGGGCAGTAGAAATTCTGAATTCACCCATCCTGGATACCTGCCCAAAGACACCTCCATTAAGGGTGCCAGGGCCCTTCAGAGTGCTTCAGTGCGCCTGCGCTAGCAAACTCACTGCGAGTGCTCTTGTGTACCACCACTAGGAACACGCATCTATCCACCATAAGTGCATCAGCAAAAACTGAGGCTCCCCACCCCACAGCTGGAGAATTCTGGACACTACAGTTGCATGCTTTTCCAGCGTGCAGGTCTCCCAAGACCACTGCTCCACCGGCAGCCCTGAGGTCCCACTGTGAGCCCTGCTGGACATGCACTTAAGCAAACAGGAGTGCACTGTTGGGTTGTAGAAGCGCTGAATTCCCTCTTCTGGGATACCTGCCCACAGACACTGCAATCCAGTGGCTTCAGTGCCAGGGCCCTTCAGAGGGTGTCAGTACACCCTGCTGGCAAACACACTACAGGTGCCCCTGTGAACTGCCGCTGGGATCGCATGTATCCAACCACAGAAGCAGCAGCAAAAGCTGAGTCTGCCCACCCCACAACTACAGAACTCTGGACACCACAGTCGCGCCTTTCCAGAACGCAGGCCTCCTGAGCCCCACCACCCCAACAGATGGTTCCTGGGTGCCATTGTGAGTCCCCACTGGGCATGTGTGATTTCAACCGAGGGCACAAGACAGCAAAAATTAGGACACCCTCTCCATGGCTGCTGACTTCTAGACACCTCAGTTGCGCCTTTCCAGCTCACAGGCTTACATCAAGAGAACCCAAATAGCTCAAGTAGGGAGCTACACTAGACTACCAAGCTCAGGAGACCTGAGAGGTCACACCAGTAGCACCATACCCAAAAGAAACTGGGTAGCAAAGCAATCGGAACTACATTTAAAACATTACGACAGAACATGAGAAGACAAAAAAGCAATCCACAAAGGAAAGAAAAAGAGAAATCACCAGAAAGGGGTTTAAATGAAATTGAGGCTACTAACTTATTAGAGAAAGAATTCAGAGTAATGGTTATAAGGATGCTCAAATGGTTGGATGACAAATACACACAACTCAATGAGAATTATAAGGAGCTGAAAGAGAATGTCACCAACATGAAAAGGAACCAAGAGGAAATGAAGAATGACATAGCTGCAATAAAGAACACAATGGAAGGCTTTAACAGCAGACTAGAAGAGGCTGAGGACCGCATCAGCAAATTAGGAAAAAACACACAAACACAAGAGCAACTGGAATAAAAACTTAAAAAGCAAGAGGAGAGCCTAAGGGAGCTTTGGGACAATGCAAAACAAAACAACATTCGCTTAATAGGGGTATCAGAAGGAGAGGAGGAGAAGCAATATTTCTGTTTGAAGAAATAATAACAGAAAACTTCCATGATACTGACAAGAAAAAAACTACACAAGTCCAAAAAGCACATAGAGTACCAAACAAGATGAACCCCAAAAGACCAACACCAAGACACATCATAATTAAATTGGCAAACACCAACGACAAAGCAAGAATCTTAAAGGCTGCCAGAGAGAGACAGAAAGTTACCTACAAGGGATCTCCTATTAGAATATCAGCTGACTTCTCAACAGAAACACACCAGGCAAGAAGGGAATGGAATGAAAAATACAAAGTGATGCAAAGCAAGGGAATGAATCCAAGAATACTATATCCAGCAAGGCTATCATTCCAAATTGAAGGTGGAATCAGAAGCTTCACAGACAAAAAAGGGCTAAGTGATTTTATTACCACCAAGCCAGCAATGCAAGAAATGCTAAAGGGATTGCTGTAAAAAGAAGAAACAGAAAGACAAGAAGAAACACAAACATTAAGAATAAAAATGGCCCTAACAGGTTTGGCTCAGTGGATAGAGTGTTGGCCTTTCAACTCAAGGGTCCTAGGTTCGGTTCCGGTCAATGGCATGTACCTTGGTTGTGGGCATATCCGCAGTGGGGAGTGTGTAGGAGGCAGCTGATCGATGTTTATCTTGCATCTATGTTTCTAACTCTCTATCCCTCTCCCTTCCTCTCTGTAAAAATTTAATAAAATATATTTTTTAAAAAAAGAGTAAAAATGACCACAAACAGAGGAGAAACCAAGATGGCGGCATAGGTAAACACCGGAAATTGCTGCCTCCCACAACAACTTCAAAAATACAATGAAAAGACAAAATGGACATCATCCAGAACTACAGGAAGGCTGGCTGAATGGAAATTCTACAACTAGAAGGAAAGAGAAAAGCACACTGAGACTCAGAGGAGCTGTGGAAGTAAAGTGCAAAGGTACAGAGGCTTGAGCACGCATGGAAAGGGGCTGGCACCTGAGGACACAGCTGTCTTTTTGAATCGGGAGGGAGTCACAAGCTCCCAACTGCTCTGAACTCCAGTTCCGGGAAGTCTCTGGGGACCCAGGACTCATACGGGGAGAAACTGGACTGTCTGGCAGCAGGCAGAACTCGGAACTTGAGGACGGCTTTCCCTCAGAGGTGCTTGCAACAATTACTGGAACACTGAGACACAGGGCCCCTTAGGGCAGGGCTGAGGATCAGCCAAAGCTGCTTACTCCGCCCTGTTGATTCCCTGAGACCCCACCCCACCCAGGCTGTGGCAGAGGCTTTTGCATATGAATGCCCTAGCCCTTTGCAATCTGAAAATTACCTAACAAATTGCAGGTGGGCCAGACAGACCCAGAACTTCCAAGAGAAGGCCCAAGGCCCCACAGCAGCTTACACTGATTCACAGCTGGGCCTCATCTGGGCACCTCCAAACCCCAAACAAGGAAGGGGAATCTGAAGATCTCTTCGTAGCTCCTGCTGGGTAGTCTCAGGAAGAGGCTAAATTAGCACCTCCTTAGAGATCCAAGAGCCAGTGTACCCAGTGGTCAGAGTGGGACCATCCAGATTACAACTCCTCAGATCCATAAGGGACACACTCAGGGGGCAGACTCAGTGAGTACCAAAGCCCCACTGAAGCAAGTCTTGCCCCAGAAGGGTGTCTTCAGCACAGAAGTTCTCCCACTGCAGACACAGCTGATTCTCACAGCCAATTGGCCTGGAGGTCAATTCCTCCCAGTGATAACTACAACAATCAAGGCTTAACTACAACAAGACTACAACAAGACTGTGCACAAAGCCCACAAAGGGGTGCACCAAGAGTGTCCACCTCAAGTAACTGGGGAGGCTGAGCCACTGGGCCCTATAGGACACCTAGCACAGACTCTACCAACACAGGGAAGCATAAAAAATATGGAGACACAGAAACAGGTCACAAATGACAGAAATGGAGGAAAGCAAACGACTGGATATAGAGTTCAAAAAAACTGTTATAAGGTTTTTCAAGAATTTTCTGGAAACCGCCGATAAATTTAGTGAGACCCTGGAGGACATGAAAAAAGACCAACTGGAAATTAAGCATACACTGACTGAAATAAAGAATATTATACAGACTCCCAATAGCAGACAAGAGGATCCCAAGAATCAAGTCAAAGATTTGAAATACGATGAAACAAAAAATACCCAACTGGAAAAGCAAAAAGAAAAAAGAATCCAAAAAATATAAAGATAGTGTAAGGAGCCTCTGGGACAACTTCAAGTGTACCAACATCTGAATTATAGGGGTGCCAGAAGAAGAGAGAGGGCAAGATATTGAAAACCTATTTGAAGAAATAATGGCAGAAAACTTCCCCTACCTAGTGAAAGAAATAGACTTACAAGTCCAGGAAGCACAGAGAACCCCAAACAAAAGGAATCCAAGGAGGACCACACCAAGATACATCATAATTAAAATGCCAAGAGCAAAAGACAAAGAGAGAATCTTAAAAGCAGCAAGAGAAAGAAACTCAGTTACCTATAAGGGAGTACCCATACGACTGTCAGCTGATTTCTCAACAGAAACTTTGCAAGCCAGCAGGGAGTGGCAAGAAATATTCAAAGTGATAAATACCAAGAACCTACAACCAAGATTACTTTATCCAGCAAAGCTATCATTCAGAATTGAAGGTCAGATAAAGAGCTTCACAGATAAGGAAAAGCTAAAGGAGTTCATCACCACCAAACCAGCATTATATGAAATACTGAAAGGTATTCTTTAAGAAGAGGAGGAAGAAAAAGGTAAAGATAAAAATTATGAACAGCAAATACATATCTATCAATAAGTGGATCTAAAAATCAAGTGAATAAAAAATCTGATGAACAGAGTAAACTGGTGAATATAATAGAACCAGGGACATGGAAAGGGAGTGGACTGACAATTCTTGGGGAGAAAAAGGTGTGGGGGTGCAGGAAGAGACTGGACAAAAATCGTACACCTATGGATGAGAACAGTGGGAGGGGTAAGGGCAGAGGACAGGGTGGGAACTGGGTGGAGGAGAGCTATGGGGGGAAAAAAGAGGAACAACTGTAATAATCTGAACAATAAAGATTTAATTTTTAAAAAAAGAATTACACATTGAATCCTACGAAAAAAAATGACCACAAAAATGTACTTTTCAATAATAACATTAAATGTAAATTGATTAAATGCTCCAATCAAAAGACACAGGGTAGCTAAATGGATAGAAAAACATGACCCATATATTTGTTGTCTGCAAGAGACCCACCTCAGAACAAAGGATTCACATAGACTGAGAGTGAAGGGATGGAAAATTTTTTTTCAGGCAAATGGAAATGAGAAAAAAGCTGGGGTTGTGATACTTATATCTGAAAAAATAGACCTCAAAGTAAAGGCCATAACAAGAGATAAGGAAGGCTCTCTGTCTGAGGAACAGCAGCTGTGTGTGAAGCCTCCCCCCACCAACCAGAGGAGCCACCACAACAGTGAACAGCACCCACCACAGGAGCTGCACCCAACTGAGGAGCAGCTGCTACTGCAACCGCCTGAGGAGCAAGCACAGCTCGAGGAGCCACTACCACCCAGGGAGCAGCCACTGAACGACTCAACATCTAGATATGTCAGTGAGATCAAACTGTGGTAGACAAAGAAACCCCCAAAGAAAAGAAAAGGAGGACTTGTCAGAAAAGCAGCTAAGTGATACAGAGGCATGCAATATGACAGAAAAAGAATTCAGAATAAGGGTCCTAGAGTGCATAAACCGGATGGAGGAAAAAAATCAACAACTTATGCAAGAAGCAAGAAGCAACAGATGAAAAAATGAATAACTTATGTAAGACCCAAGAAGAAATGAAGAGCAATATAGCTGCAATAAAAAACACAATTGAAAGTATCAACAGTAGACTAGGAGAAGCGGACGACCGAATTAGTGAATTAGAAGACAAGGAAGCAAAACACACCCAAACTGTACGGCAAATGGAGAAAAAAATTAAAAGACAGGAGGAGAGTCTAAGGGAGCTTTGGGACGACATGAAACGAAACAACATACGAATAATAGGGGTGCCAGAACAACAGAAAGAGGAACAAGGATTAGAAAACCTATTCAAAGAAATAATATCAGAAAACTTCCCTGAGGTGGGGAAGAAAAAAGTCACACAAGCCCAAAGAGTCCCAAACAAGGTGAACCCGAAAAAGATCCACACCAAGACACATCATAATTACCACGGCAAATGTTCAGGACAAAGAGAGAATCTTACAGGCTGCAAGAGAGCCATGGAAAGTTACATACAAGGGATCTCCCATTAGATTATCAAATGATTTCTCAGCAGAAATACATCAGGCCAGAAATGAATGGATGGAAATTTACAAAGTGATGCAAAGCAAAGGACTGAATCCAAGAATACTCTATCCAGCAAGGCTATCATTCAAAACTGAAGGGGAAATAAGAAGTTTCACATACAAAAAAAGGCTAAGGGAGTTTATTACCACCAAGCCAGCAATGCAAGAAATGCTAAAGGGACTGGTGTAAAAAGAAGAAATAAGGTCTCTCGGAGAGAATTGAAGATGGCGGCATAGGTAAACACCGGAGACTGTTGCCGCAAACAACCACTTCAAAAATACAACTAAAAGACAGAACGGACATCAACCAGAACCACAGGAAGGCTGGCTGAGGAGAGACTCTTCAACTAGAAGGAAAAACAACAGCATTCTGAGGATCAGAGGAGGCGCAGTGTGGAAAATTTAAAGGTACGGTGGTGCGCGCTCAAAGCGGGCTGGTGGCTGAGGGCGCGGTTGTCGTTTTCAATCAGGAGGGAGTCTCAGACTCTGGGCTACAGATCCGGGTGAGTCTGTAGGGACCCAGACTCAAACGGGAGAAGCGGGACTGTCTGGCTACGGTCCCTCTGAGGTTTGCAGCAGTTGCTGGGACAGAGAGGCAGAGCCTCTGGGGACGGACTGAGAGCAGCCATAACTGCTCCCTCCGCCCGCCCTGTTGAGCCCGTGCGACCCGCCCCGCCCAAGCCTTGCGCAGAGCCATTTGCTGGATCGCCTCAGGCAAAGGCTAGATTAGCACCTCCCCAGAGGACAGAAGTTTTCCCACAGCTGATTCTCACAGCCAGTCGGCCTGGTGGTCAAATCCCTCTAGTATTAACTACAACAATTAAGGCTTAACTAGAACAAGACTGCTCACAAAGACCACAAGGGGGTGCACCAAGAAAGCATAAAAGATACGGAGACAAAAAAGCATGACAGAAATGGAGGAGATGGAGCTAAAAATCGCAATTTTGAGGGCTTGCAATAAACTTGAGCAGAGCCTCACGAAAACTAATGAGACCCTCGATGCTATGATAAAGAAACTAGAAAGTAAGCATACAATGACTGAAATAAAGAATATTATACCCAATAGCAGACCAGAGGAGCACAAGAATCAAACCAAAGATTTGAAAAACGAAGAAGCAAAAAACACCCAACTGGAAAAGGAAAATGAAAAAAGAATCCGAAAGTGTGAAGATAGTCTAAGGAGCCTCTGGGACAGCTTCAAGCATACAAACATCAGAATTATAGGGGTGCCAGAAGATGAGAGACAGCAAGATATTGAAAACCTATTTGAAGAAATAATGGCAGAAAACTTCCCCCACCTGGTGAAAGAAATGGACTTACAGGTCCAAGAAGCGCAGAGAACCCCAAACAAAAGGAATCCAAAGAGGACCACACCAAGATACATCATCATTAAAATGCCAAGAGCAAAAGACAAAGAGAGAATCTTAAAAGCAGCAAGAGAAAGAGACTCAATTACCTACAAGGGAATACCCATACGACTGTCAGCTGATTTCTCAACAGAAACTTTGCAGGCCAGAAGGGAATGGCAAGAAATATTCAAAGTGATGAATGCCAAGAACCTACAACCAAGATTACTTTATCCGGCAAAGCTATCATTCAGAATTGAAGGTCAGATAAAGAGCTTCACAGATAAGGAAAAGCTAAAGGAGTTCATCACCACTAAACCAGTATTATACAAAATGCTGAAAGGTATCCTTTAAGAAGAGGAAGAAGAAAAAGGTAAAGATACAAATTGTGAACAACAAACATGCATCTATCAACAAGTGAATCTAAGAATCAAGTGAATAAATAATCTGATGTACAGAATGAACTGGTGATTATAATGAATCAGGGACATAGAAAGGGAATGGACTGACTATTCTTGGGGGGGGAAGGAGAATGGGAGATGCGGGAAGAGACTGGACAAAAATCGTGCACCTATGGATGAGGACAGTGGGTGGGGAGTGAGGGCGGAGGGTGGGGCGGGAACTGGAAGGAGGGGAGTTATGGGGGAAGGAAAGAGGAACAAATGTAATCTGAACAATAAAGATTTAATTAAAAAATAAAAAAAAGAAGAAATAAAAAGCTCAGAAAGAAAACAGCCACACACAGGAGAAGAAATGGCTACAAACAAGTACCTTTCAATAATAACTTTAAACGTAAACGGACTAAATGCTCCAACCAAAAGACATCGAGTGGCTGAATGGATAAAAAATCATGACCCATACATTTGCTGCCTACAAGAGACCCACCTCATAAGCAGGGACTCACACAGACTGAAAGTGAAGGGCTGGAAAAATATCTTTCAGGCAAATGGAAATGAAAAGAAAGCTGGGGTAGCAATACATATATCGGACAAAATAGACCTCAAAGTGAAAGCCATAACAAGAGATAAGGGAGCCCACTTTATAATACTAAAGGGATCAATACAACAAGAGAATATAACCCTGATAAACATATATGCACCCAATGCAGGAGCACTCAAATACATAAAAAACTCCTGGATGATATCAAGGGGGAGATCGACAACAATACAATCATAGTAGGTGACTTTAATACACCACTGACATCACTGGATAATTCCTCTAGACAAAAAATCAGCAAAGAAACAGCAATCCTAAATGACTCACTAGATCAGATGGCCTTAATTGACAATTTCAGAACACTTCACCCCAAAGCCACGGAATATACATTCTACTCAAGTGCTCATATGACACATTCAAAAATAGACTATATATTGGGTCACAAACAAAGTCTCCCCAAATTCAAGAAGATTGAAATCATACCAACCATCTTCTCAGACCATAAGGGCATGATATTAGAAATAAACTACAATAAAAACAACCCAAAATACTCAAACATTTGGAAGCTGAATAGCATGTTATTAAATATTGATTGGGTTACCAATGAGATCAAAGAAGAAATTAAAAACATCCTGGAAACTAATGACAACGAAAACACAACAATCCAAATCCTTTGGGAAGCAACGAAAGCAGTCCTGAGAGGGAAGTTTATAGCTCTACAGGCCTATCTCAACAAACAAGAAAAAAATGGTAGTACATCATCTAACTCTACAACTCAAAGAATTAGAAAGAGAGCAACAAGAAAACCCCAGCGTGAACAGAAGAAAGGAGATAGTAAAGATTAGAGCAGAAATAAATGAAACAGAGACCAAAAAAAAAAAAAAAAAAAAAAAAACAATACAAAAAATCAATGAAACCAAGAGCTGGTTCTTTGAAAGGATAAACAAGATTGACAAACCTCTAGCCAGGCTCACCAAGAAGCAAAGAGAGAGGACCCAACTAAATAAAATCAGAAATGATAGAGGCGAAATAACAACAGACCCTCACAGAAATACAAATGATTATTAAAAAATACTATGGACAGCTCTACTCCAACAAACTAGACAACCTGGAGGAAATGGACAAATTCCTAGAAAAATACAACATTCCAAAACTCAATCAGGAAGAATCTGAAAATCTCAATAGGCCAGTAACTATGGAAGAAATTGAAGCAGTCATCAAAAAACTTCCAGCAAACAAAAGCCCAGGACCAGATGGCTTCACAGGGGAGTTTTACCAAACATTCAAGGAAGAACTAAAACCCATCCTCCTCAGACTACTACAAAAAATTCAAGAGGAAGGAACACTTCCAAGCTCATTCTATGAAGCCAGCATCAACCTAATACCAAAACCAGGTAAAGACAACACAATGAAAGAGAATTACAGGCCAATATCCCTCATGAACTTAGATGCCAAAATCCTCAACAAAATCTTAGCAAATCGGATCCAGCAGTACATCAGAAAGATCATACACCATGACCAAGTAGAATTTATCCCAGGGATGCAAGGATGGTACAATATCCGCAAATCAATAAACGTGATACATCACATAAACAAATTGGGAAAAAAAACAACCACATAGTCATATCAATTGATGAAGAAAAAGCGTTTGACAAAATTCAACACCCATTTTTGATAAAAACTCTCAGCAAGGTGGGAATAGAAGGATCATACCTCAACATAATAAAAACCATATATGACAAACCCACAGCCAACATCATACTCAATGGACAAAAACTAATACCATTTCCCCTAAGAACAGGAAGAAGACAGGGATGCCCACTCTCACCACTCCTGTTCAACATAGTCCTGGAAGTATTAGCCATTGCAATTAGACAAGAAGAAGAAATAAAAGGCATCCAAATTGGAAAAGAGGAAGTAAAATTATCCTTATTTGCAGACGACATGATGTTATACATACAAAACCCTAAAGACACCATCAAAAAACTACTAGACTTAATACATGAATTTGGCAATGTAGCAGGATACAAAATTAACCCCAAGCAATCTGAAGCATTTCTATACACCAATAGTGAACTTTCAGAAAGAGAGATTAAAAAAACAACCCCATTTACCATCGCACCAAAAAAAAAATGAAGCTACCAAGGAATAAATTTAACTAAAGAGGTAAAAGGCTTCTACTCAGAATACTACAGGACGTTGAAAAAAGAGATAGAGGAAGACAAAAACAGATGGAAGAACATACTGTGTTCATGGATTGGTAGAATCAACATCATTAAAATGTCCATACTACCCAAAGCAATCTATAAATTCAATGCATTTCCCATTAAAATGCCAACGGCATACTTCACAGATCTAGAACAAACGCTCCAAAAATTCATCTGGAATAAAAAAAGACCCCGAATAGCTGCAGCAATCCTGTGAAAGAACAAAGTAGGTGGGATCTCAATGCCAGAAATCAAGCTGTATTACAAAGCCACTGTTCTCAAAACTGCCTGGTACTGGCACAAGAACAGACATATAGATCAATAGAATAGAATAGAGAGCCCAGAAATCGGCCCAAACCAATATGCTCAATTAATATTTGACAAAGAAGGCAAGAACATTCAATGGAGCCAAAATAGCCTCTTCAATAAATGGTGTTGGGAAAATTGGACAGATACATGTAAGAAAATGAAACTAGACCACCAACTTACACCATATACAAAAATAATCTCAAAATGGATAAAAGACTTAAATGTGAGACAGGAAACCATAAAAATTCTAGAAGAATCCAAAGGCAACAAAATCTCAGACATATGCCGAAGCAATTTCTTCACTGATACAGTTCCTAGGGCACTTGAAATTAAAGAGAAAATGAACAAATGGGACTACATCAAAATAAAAAGCTTCTGCACAGCAAAAGAAACCATCAACAAAACAACAAGAAAACTCACTGCGTGGGAAAACATACTTGTCAATGTCATATCTGATGAGGGCTTAATCTCCAAAATTTATAGGGAACTCATATAACTCAACAAAAGGAAGATAAACAATCCAATCAAAAAATGGGCAAAGGATCTAAATAGACACCTTTCAAAAGAGGACATTCAGAAAGCCAAGAGACGTATGAAAACATGCTCAAAGTCACTAGTCATCCGAGAGAGGAAAATCAAAACAACAATGAGGTGCCATCTCACACCTGTCAGGCTGGCTATCATCAACAAATCAACAAACAACAAGTGCTGGAGAGGATGTGGAGAAAAAGGAACACTCATGCACTGCTGGTTGGAATGCAGACTGGTGCAGCCACTATGGAAGGCAGTATGGAGTTCCCTCAAAAAACTAAAAATGGAACTCCCATTTGACCCTGTGATCCCACTTCTAGGAATATATCCTAAGAAACCAGAAACACCAATCAGAAAGGATATATGCACTCCTATGTTCATAACAGCACAATTTACAATAGCTAAGATTTGGAATCAGCCTAAGTGCCATCAGCAGATGAATGGATTAAAAAACTTTGGCACACCTATACAATGGAATATTATGCTGCTGTAAAAAGGAAATAACTCCTCCCATTTGCAACAGCATGGATGGAACTGGAGAGCATTATGCTAAGTGAAATAAGTCAGTCAGAGAAAGATAAATATCACATGCTCTCACTCATTTGTGAACTATAATGAATAACATAAACCGATGAACAAAAACAGATGTAGATTCAGAGAAGCATTGATCAGATGCTCAAAACTCAGAGGGAAGATAAGGGAGGGTGGGGGTGAGGAGGAGAGATCAACCAAAGGACTTGTATGCACGCATATAAGCATAAGCGATGGATGTGGACAACAGGGGGTGAGGGTGAGGGCTGGATTGGGGGGATGAGGGGACATTGGGGGGATAAGGACACATTTTTAATATCTTAATCAATAAAGGGGAAAAAAGAATACTTACCTGCGTACAATCTGAAAAACTACTTATATATTAAGACTCAATATTTCTGCCCATCAACCCAATCCATTCAAGATTTCCTACTTGTAATATTCTCAAAGACATTTGAATTCTCCCCATAATGCATTTCAACATTTTATTAGAAATAATTATTTTACTTACCCTTCACTTATTGTTTTCCTTCTTTTCAAAAATTTCATTTTATTCCACTTAAGAGCAATGATGGCAATTAAAATAAATAATGAGAGAAAAATGCAGAAACCAATCAAAAGACCACTTTTTTGAGCAGCAGCATGTTGTTTATTTATTTTCAAGTTCTTAACTTCTCCTAAAAATATGAGAGTACCTTTTAAAATTTTCAAAAGTAATATTAAAAACATATTATAATTAATATTTATAAAAATTTGTCATTCCAATTATACTGTATGGGATGAATAAACTTAAAAAGTGTTAAACTATTTTCCAATATTCTGTGACTATGCCATAAAATATGTTATCTATTTATGTCACTCAATATATATCAATATCATTGTCATATTTTATTTTAAACCATTGCACATACAACCTGTATTTATATTCTATAGTTTAATGTAGTTTATCATATTCCAGTCTGTGAATTGCTGCCAAGAACACATGGAATTTATCTAATTTCTTCCATGTAATATATAGAGAAAGTAATAGAAGTGTTTTAAAAAAGATTCAATAGAAATTATTGACATAACTGAAGGTAGAAAGGCACAATTAATTGTAGTAAACTGGGATAATTTTCCATATAATCTGTATAAGGTGGTATTGTCCTAATTAGATGTTAGAAGACATTACAGGGATATTTTTAAAATCTATGTAAGCTGGGCCCAATTTAACAAAAGAAATAATCTGGATAACTAAAATACAGAAAATTAAATTAAGCGATCAGAATTACCACCGATATGACTGCGAAAATATTAAATGGAAATGAAATTAATGCCCCTCCCCCAAAAAGACAAAAGTTCAATAACTTAGAAACACAATGTAATTGCATGTTGATAAAAACTGATTTAACTGAAAAAAATAGTGATTCACAATGTTTATGTGTTATAGGAAATAAATTGACAAGTATATGCAAAAATATTGCAATCATGCAAAATTCAGCAGTCTTTCTTTTTTAAATATATTTTATTGATTTTTTTACAGAGAGGAAGGGAGAGGGATAGAGAGAAACATCGATGAGAGAGAAACATCGATCAGCTGCCTCCTGCACACTCCCTACTGGGGATGTACCCACAACCAAGGTACATGCCCTTGACCGGAATCGAACCTGGGATCCTTGAGTCCGAAGGCCAACGCTCTATCCACTGAGCCAAAACAGTTAGGGCTCAGCAGTCTTATGTTATGGGAAAACTCAATAGTTTTAAAACTCTCCTTTTCCTGCTTCCTCCATCAGAAAAGGTCAATTCTCCATTAGTCCATCTTCACTCACAATATCATAGTCAAAGTGGATCTTTCTTCTCATGTACTAAAGGCTGATAAAAGGAATTGCACCTACTTATTGGATGGAGAGATACCCATTGCTCTAAGGAAGGTAGGGCTTCCACTTCAGCTCTGATGAAATATTGCCATTGAATGGTGCTGGACTAGCCCTCTTATAATAAAAATATAAAACAAGACAATCTACATGAGGGAAGTGATTACTGGAAGTCAACAGGAAATGCAAAACTATAATATAGGAAGGAAACTTAATATGCTGTTGATTTTATGAAAATTCAACTCTACCTATGGAAAATTTGCTGATGTCAGCAGAGAACTAGGGTGCTAGGCAAAGGGCAGCACTTCAGTGAGTTAATGAAGCAAAGCACAGAGTTCACAGCAGCAGAAATGGCTGGATCTGCAGGGTGCAGCACAGTTGCTCTGTAGATTAGGGAGCCAGAAGGGTTGTGATAGCCTCCCAGGTGTCCTTGGTAGAGGTCCAACCTGAAGCTAATCAAACAGCAGCTCTTACTGGTTTGAGATTGAAAATAAGATACCAGAGCTTGAGCACTGCTGGAAAAATAGCATTAAGATGATCCCAATTTCTCCACATCCTCACTAATAACATGTTGCCTATTATGTTTTCTTATAATCAACCTCATGAGAATGAACTAGTAATTCATGGTTTCGATTTATATTTTTCTAAAATGTTTAGCACATTTTCATGAGTTTATGAGCTATTTGTATCTCTCGTATGGAGATAAATAAACATATCTTAAACCCCTTCTCAGTTTTAATTGGGTTTTATTTTTACTATGGACTTGTAAGAGTTCTTTGTATATTCGAGATATACAAGTTGCATATCAGATACAAGATTTGCAAATATCTTCACCCATTCTGTAATTTGTCTTTCACTTTCTTGGTTGTGTCTTTTGCAGTACAAAAGTTCTTAATTTTGATGAAATTGGATCAATCCCTTGTTTCATTCTTTGCTTGTGCTTATACTATTTTCCAAAAAGGCTGCATAATTTTACATTCCACTAACAGTGCACAGGGGCTCCACTCTCTTCATATCCTCAACATAATATTTTCTCAATTTTTTTATAATCTTGTATGTTTGACTCACAATTCCCTAGCAATTTATGATGTTGAGCATCTTTTCATATGCTTATTAGACATTGAGGTAATTTCTTTTTTTTAATATATTTTATTGATTTTTTACAGAGAGGAAGGGAGAGGGATAGAGAGTTAAGAACATTGATGAGAGAGAAACATCGATCAGCTGCCTCCTGCACACCCCCTACTGGGGATGTGCCCAGAACCAAGGTACATGCCCCCGACCGGAATCGAACCTGGGACCCCTCAGTCTGCAGGCCGACGCTCTATCCACTTAGCCAAACTGGTTACGGCTGAGGTAAATTCTTTGTATAAATGTTTATTCAAGTCTTTTACCCATTTGTTAATTAGGTTGTTTCCTTGTTGTTGAGTTGCAGGAGTTCTTTTCATATTATGGATATTAAATTTATCAGGTATATAATTTGCAAACATTTTCTAACATAGCATAGGCAATTTTTTTCACTTTGTTGATACTTCTCTTTGCAAGAAAAGAGTTTTTGATTATGATGAATTCAAATTTATCTACATAAGTTTTCTGTATTTTTGGTGCCATACTCAATTAATTATTGCAAATCCCAATGTTTTTAATATTTCCTCTGTTTTCATCTAAGAATTTTATCATTTTACCTCTCACATTTAATTTCGGATCCATTTGTGGTTAATTTTGGCATATGGTTTCAGTAAACATCCAAGTGTATTCTTTTCCTTGTTGATATCTACTATCCTATTACCATTTACTGAAAAGGCTCTCCTTTCCCCCATTGAATGGCCAGGGCATCATTATGGAAAATCATTAGACTACATAAGTGAGGGTTTATGTCTGGTCTCCCAAATTTATTCCATTGCAAAATTGAAGTTTTCTGATTTTGTTGCCCTAAGTAATGAATCCACTTCCAAGAAGGTACAAAAGAACCGTTAGGTCCATTTCAGTCTTTCTATGTTAATTTCTATTGAACATAACTGAGAATTCAGAAATTTTATTTTATTGCTCATAGTGCTAAAGGAAAGAATATTTATGGAGGAAGATATTTTATAATTAAGATATTTTATAAGTCTTTCTGTCAAAAAGGATATACAGATGCCAAATAGCATATTAAATAAATTTAACAACATTACCCATTAGGAAAGTGCAAATTAAAACCACAATGAGATATTATTATATGCTTAATTGAATGGCTTAAAAATTAGTTGGTGAGGATGCCAAAAACCTAAATTATTCATATATTATTGCTATCAATGTCAAGTGATCAGCAACTCTGGAATAGTTTGGCAGACGCTTTTAAAACTACAAAAGGCTTACTATCAATCCAGCAATTTCATTGCTGGACATGTTTCCTAGACAATTAAAAATTTGCTCTTATGTAGAATCTTCTACATGAATGTTCATTGCAGATTTATTCATACTACCCATAGCTAAAAATTAGAAACCAACCAAATGTCCTTCACTGGGTGAATAATTAAAGACAAGTTGATCCTATCTAATAAAAGACAAAATGGGTAATTAACTGTACCTCCACTACGCTTCCCATTGGCTAATCAGCAGGATATGCAAATTAACTGCCAACAAAGATGGCGGCCAGCAGCCATGCAGCTGAAGCAAGCAGGAGACTTGCTTGCTCCAGTGATGGAGGAAGCCAAGGTTCCCTGCCTGCCGCTGCTGGGCTCTGAGCTCCGGAAGCAACAATGTTTCAATTATAGAAGGTAAATAAACCCCAGAATAAAAAAGAAAAGAAAAAAGGAGAGGCTGGGAGCTTCAGTCGCCCACCAGCCTGAAAATGGCCCTCAGCCCCTCATCCAGACTGCCCAGGCACCCCAGTGAGGACCCCACCCTAAAGGGGGTGTGGCCAGCCTGAAAACAGCCATCAGTCCTTCATCCAGGCTGGCCAGGCACCTAGGCAGGACCCCCACCCTGATCCGGGACACCCTTCAGGGCAAACCAGCCAGCCCCCACCCGTGCACCAGGCCTCTATCCTATACAATAAAAGGGTAATATGCAAACTGACCTTAACAGCAGAAAGACTGGGAATGACTGGTCACTATGACACACACTGACCATGAGGGGCCAGATGCTCAATGCAGGAGCTGCCCCCTGGTGGTCAGTGTGCTCCCACATGGGGAAGCCCTGCTCAGCAACAAGCCAGGCTGATGGCTGCCAGTACAGCGGTGGTGGTGGGACCCTCTCCCGCTTCCTCAGCAGTGCTAAGGATGTCTGACTGCAGCTTAGGTCTGCTCCCCGCTGGCAAGTGGACATCCCCCGAGGGCTGCCGGGCTGCCACAGGGATGTCTTATTGCCATGTTAGGCCCAATCCCCCGGGGAGCGGGCCTAAACTAGCAGGTGGTCATCCCCCAAGGGGTCCCAGACTGCGAGAGGGCACCAGCCAGGCTGAGGGACCACCCCACCGAGTGCACAAATTTTTGTGCGCCAGGCCTCTAGTATATCCATAAAAAGAAGTAACAATCAAAATTTTAAAATGAAGTATTTACATATGCAACAACTTACATTTAGTTCATGAAATTTATGTAAAAGAGTCAATCTTAAAGAGACACAAATTATATGAATGTATTTAAATGATATTCATGAAATAACATAATTAGAGAGACAGAGCAGTTCAGGGTTGCTAGAAATTAGGAAAGGAGGAAAGAAGGAATCAGCATAGCTGTACAAAGGACTAATATTAGTTTAGTGATAAAACATGTAGTGATGATACAGTTCTGCATTTTGATTACGGTGGTGACTACACCAATTTGAACATGTGACAAAATTGCACAGAACTAAATACACACACAAGTGCAACCACAAAACACAAACACATGCATAAATGAGTGCATGTATATGGATGAAGACAGAAAATTTCTATGTATTTTATCAATATCCACTTCCAGGCTTTGATTTGTACTATAGTACTGTAACACATTTCCATTGATGGAGGCTGACTGAAAGGTACACAGTACTTCCATCTATGTTTCTTTTGCAATTCATTGTGAATCCATAATTATTTCAACATAAAAGGTTAAATAAAAACCCAATAGGATATGATTACATATATAAAACTGGCAACACAATATCAAACAAAACATATAAACAAAAAAATAACAATATCAAGTGCTTATGAACTGTGGACTGTTGGTGCAGAGAAACTGGATCTGTCATTGATGAATGGGGGGAAGAAAAATGTGTGCAGCCACTTTTGAAAATAGCTTGGCTATTACCTAAAATATTAAAAGTACACTCAGTAAAAAAATATACTTAGTAAGTGACCCAACAATATTTTCCCCTGGTGTTTACCCACCAAAAAGTGACAATATATGTGTATTCTATAAGTACATTATATATATCATACACATATATACATATATATTCATATATATAATTCTATATTCATGTTTATATCGCTCTATTCTTACTACCAAAATCTTGAAAGAACACACAAATAATCTTCAATGGATGCATTGATAAGAAAATTATAGTACATCTTTTCAATAGAAGGCTAGTTAAAAATAAAAATGAATGAACTATTAAAACATATGACAACAGAAATGAATACCAAATACATATGTCATTCTGGGAAAAGGAAGTATCTAGGGACAGAGAACAAATACCTCTTTTCCAGGAATTGACATTAGGGGTTGACTGCAAAGGTGAAACCAGAGGGAGAATTTGGGATGACAGGTCTATTGTGTATCATGATGACAGCTAATAGGAAAACAAGTCTGCTCATTTTTTTCTGTACCCATAGAATTGTATACCCCAGAGAGAATCCATAAAGTGTATAAATTTTTTAAAAGCCAAACATGTATAATAAAAATAAATATTAAAAAGGAGATAATGGCTAGTATTTATTTCTCAAAATTTCCAAGAATACATCAAGCTATAGATTCAAGAATCTCAGCCAATCCAAGCAGGAAAAATTCAAAGAAAAACACATCTTGGTATATCATAGTGAAACTAGAAGATCAAAACTGGAAAGTAAGTCTGAAACTCAGACAAAAAAATAAAAAAATCATTATATTATTGAGAGGTATGAGAAGAATGACAGCGGTATTCTCATCAGCATATGAAAGGCAGGGAACAATGTGATTATATCTTTGAACATCTGAGAGAAACAACTCTGAATGTAGAAATCTATTTCCAGTGAAAATATCCTTCACAAATTTAGACATTATCCAAACACTTTAAAGACAAAGACTGCAAGATAGACAGAAAAAAAGAGGGATACAAAAGGAAGTTTTTCAGGCTGAAAGGAAATGACCCATAGAAAACTGCTAATGGGTTGGAGGAGTTGGAAAGCCCTAGAGAACAGTAAATCTGTGGGCAAATGTAAATATTTGTATTAAAAATATTTAACAATCTATCAGCTACCTAAGGCAAATAATGTACAGTGTTATACTACAATATACAAATAAAATACTAACAGCAAAAGTACCAATGGTGTAAAGACATTAATGGAAATAAACTCTTCTGAGATTTACACATTGTGAAGTTTAGAAAAATCAGATACACTACATTTGTTTGTGAACGTTCACCAAATACATGGAAAAATGTTTTGTACTACCTACTATTCATATGGGATGGTTATGAAAGATTTTATTATTTTTAACTTTCTCTAGTATAGTTAACTTTAAAAATGCAACTTAGTTTTGAACTAGCACATTACAATAGCTAATTCTTGAGATATAAACTATATACTGAAACTATCACCTATTCCATCATTTAATAACACTAATCTAGAAAACTCTACTGTAAAAAAGAAATGTATGAGTAACCATGGTTAATTTTGGGAGAAGCCTATTGAAATGTTCACTTCTAGATTTGAATTATAAGTGTATACAACATTTTGATTAAAAGTATGATTTAGAGTTAGCTGCACTGTGTAATAGAGTAGCCAAAATGGCTCTTTAAATTTAAATTCAATATAGTAAAATAAAATGGAAATTTTAGCTCCTTAATTGCACTATCCACATGCCAAGTGATCAATAGCCACATCAATGGTGGAGATGTAGAACATTACTGTAAGTGCAGAAAGTTCTGTTGGAGCACACTGATCAAGATACCAACCCTCAGGCAAAATCCAATACCCATCATCGGTACTTCCTCCTGGTGATGACAGTGTTCGCACACAATTTGGAGGAGAATATCCGATATCACATTGGCAATTAAAGTTAGTATTGCAAACCTAAAACCAAAACCAAATGAAGAATAAAAATACTGTATATACAATAAAAAATTAAATGCAATATTTGTCATTATTCTTCAATGCACATTGTTAAGATATTATAATTTAGTATATTGGAGGTAGTGTTTATTTTAATGTGGAAATAATTTCTAAAATAAAATTCTACAAAATAAATGTCCATGCATTATCTTTTCATAAAACAGAAATTTACTATTACTTGTCTCTGTATTTTAAAATACAAGTAGATAACATTTTTTATACAACTGAAATATCTTATTCTAGACAGGCATAGAAATTATGAGGCTAGATGTTATGAAATTGTGCAAGTGTAAATTTATTATGAATTGTGTTAGATAAAAAAATAGCTGTGAGAAGGGCAAACGTTTACCAAAAATATTATGAACAAACTCAAGGAAGAATTTGCCTAAACAGACACAAATATAAAAATATTTTGCTAGAAAATATCTGTAAATGTGAGCTGGTACATGAATTGAAAAAAGGGTCAGAAGTAGATGAGGGAATCTAGAAGTAGGTGCATGCAAAAATTCAATTAAAATTAAATAAAGAAGGAAAGAAACAGAAAATAAATGTAAATAATAGGACATTTAAGTTACTAGGGGAAAAATTTTGAATCAAGACACATAAAAGGTCACTTTTTCCATTAATTATTACAGGATAAAATATGGAGGTTCAATATGGCAGAAGACACTAGTCACAGATTTAAAACCAAAGGCATGCTTTAAAACCTTCCAAAGTTTCCAAAACTTCTATGACCCAATAGATGATTTCACAATGGATGGGAAAATAGAAATGCAAATGGTAAATATGAGTATACATACATAGTAAAGAACTATATCATTAATTATTAAATAAATGCAAATTAACAATGGATTTACCATGTTAGAAAACACTGAAAAACTGAGAAACTGGTGTGGCCAGAATTAAAGGAAATGCACCTTTTCATACAAGACAAGTGGGAGCAAAAACTGGTACAGTGTTTCTTGAAGACAATATATTACTGAAAAGTTTAATGATGCATTAGACCCATCAGATATTATTGATAACAACTTAAGAAATCAGATAAACATGCAAAACTGAATGTACAACAATGTCCAGTGAACCACTATTTACAATAAAGTTAACAATATACCAAAGTCCAATAGTGAATGACTTCAAATATATTGTGGAACAGACATACAAACAACAAATTGAAGCCATTAAAGTGCATAAAAGATTGGAATACATCCTGCTCTCTCTCAAAAAATATTAGACTACTAGAGGCCCAGTGCATGGATTCCTGCACATTGAAAGGAAATTAATTAGAAGAAATATTTTAGAGGCCAGGGAGGGTCCGCAGGAGGTCTCCAGGGCTTGTCCTGCCAGCCTCGCCCAGTCCTGATCAGCCAGATCCCAGCAGCAAGCTACCCTACCAGTTAGAGTGTCTGCCCCCTGATGGTCAGTGCACATCATAGCAGCTGGTTGATTGGTAAATGAACGGTCAGACACTTAGCATATTAGGCTTTTATTATATAGGACTAGAAGCCTGGTGCACGAAATTCATGCAGTGGGGGGTGGGGTTCCCTCAGCCCAGCCTGCCCTTCTCTCAGTCTGGGAGCCCTCAGTGGATGTCCTACTGATGGCCATAGTCTGGCAGCAGAGGCTCGGAGCAGGCGTCCCGTGTGTGAGTGTGTGTGTGTGTGTGTGTGTGTGTGTGTGTGTGTGTGTGTCTGCTGGGGGCCTGCCCCCAGCCACACCCTGGAGGCTTGGAGCAGGAGCCCCTCTGTGTTGATCTCTCAGGATCCTGGCCTCCACTGCATGTTGTACTCTCCCTTGAGCTATGGCCAGGATGGGGGTGCTGCTTGCAAGCCGGGCTTTCCTGCTCCAGGATCGCCATGGTGATGGGGGAGCAGGCCCAGCTGGGGGCTGCCCACAGGCCCGGATTTCCCACTTCCAGGTCTCCATGGCAACTGGGGAGCAGGCCCAGCTTGGAGATGCCCGCAGGCCAGGCTTGCTCTCCTGCTCCCTGATCCCAATGGTGACTGGGGAGCAGGCCCAGCTGAGGGCTGCCTGCAGGCCGGGCTGTCATGCTCCTGGATCAGGCCCAGCGGGGGGCTGCCTACAGGTGGCACTTTTCTACTTACCGATGGCCAGATCACCACAGCGACCAGGGTCCAGCAGCACTTTCCTGCTCTCCAATAGTCATAGGGTCCCGGCTGGAGGTGGGCTTAGGCGGCATGGGGGTCCCGGTTGGGGGCTCAGGTGGCACATAGGGGTCCTGGCTGGGGGCGATGCTTATGCCCCGCTACCCAGGGCTGCACATGGGGCCCGGATGGCAGCTCGCGCTGTCCCACCCTGCCTATAGTATAGGATAGAGGCCTGGTGCACGGTTGGGGGCCGGCTGGTTTGCCCTGAAGAGTGTCCCGGATCAGGGTGGGGATCCTGCTGGGTGCCTGGCCAGCCTGGATGACGGGCTGATGGCTGTTTTTAGGCTGGCGGGTGACTCAAGCTCCCAGCCTCTCCTTTTTTATTTTTATTTTTAATTCTGGGATTTATTTACTTTCTATGGCTGTCACTGGAGCTGACAGCCGGTTTTAGCTCTGAGGCCGGCTTCAGCTTGAGGCCTCGGCTGCTGAAAGCAGATATCTGGGCTTTGTTTAGCTTCTATAATTGAAACTCTGTTGCCATCACTGCAGCTCTAAGCTCTGAGCCCGCTGCCAGCTGAAAGCAGCTATCTGGAGCTTGTTTAGGTTCTATAATTGCAACATTGTTGTATCCGGAGCTCAGAGCTGGGCTGCCACAGGCTGGTAACCTTGGCTTCCTCCATCACTGGAGCAAGCAAGCCTCCTGTTCACTTCAGCTGCCTGGCTGCCGGCCACCATCTTGGTTGGCAGTTAATTTTCATATCCTGCTGATTAGCCAATGGGAAGCATTCGGGGATATGGTCAATTTGCATGTTTCTCTTTTATTAGATAGGATAAGTATTATGTGTAATAAAAATATATTTTGTATGGTTGACAGATATTATAGCATACACTCAATTATAAACAATTTTATATGTATAAATAATTGTATGTATTATCTTTAATAAATCTATTCCAAAAATTTTACAATCTTGATCTAATATTAGAATAACACATTATGCTTTATATAGCATTTCGTACAGAGTTCAAAGGTTACTAACTCAGGAGACCTGGAAAAATCTGATTAAATACATAATTCATGTCCATATGTATAAAAATTAAAAATGGGTTTCCTTATTTGACTGCAACTTTTCATAAGAAATTTCCACATCAAATAATTGTGAATCTCTTTGTTATCCTTAAAATGTTAACATGAATTAAAAAATAACTATATATAACAATAAAGTAGCCATTACTTACGCCATGTCCATTGCACAGTTTTGAAGCATTACAGGATGCAAGGTCTTTGTGATTAGCAGCAAACGTGCACTTTCCAGAAAGGCAAAACTAAAATTTTAAAAACAAGCATCAACAATAAAAATGAGGAAATGCAGAGTTGAGCAATTGTTGTTGGTACAAAAACAATGCACAAAATTTATATGTACAGAAGAGGGTAAAAGTAGGTTTACAGTGGGAAAAGACATGCAAATTATGATTATTTATATTATTTACACACTCCTGTAGTCTACTTTGTTTTGCATACACACAACTGTAAACCTGCTTATCCCCACCAAAGTATTTATAAAACATATGAATTTTTTAAATAAGAGTGGTGAAAGTGGACATCATTATCTTGTTCATGGTTTAAGAGAAATGCTTTTAGTTTTAGCCCATAATGTTGGTTGTATCTTTTTCATACATGGTCTTTATTACATTGAGATAAGATCCCCCTATACTCCCCTATTGAATGTTTTCTCTGCATCTATTGATATGATAATGTGATTTTTATTTTTCATTTTGTTTATGTGATGTATCTTATTGATTTGTATATACTTGTACCAATCTTACATCCCTGGAATAAATCACACGGGATCAGGTCTATGATTTTTTTAATGTATTGCTGGATCCAATTTGCTCAACAGAGTACTGGAAGTCCCAGTCATAATGATCAGCCAAGAAGAAAAAATAAAGGCATCCAAATTGGAAAGAAGGAATTCAAACTGTCACTGTATGCAGAAGACATGACATTGTAATATATAGGAAACTCTGAAGACTCCACTAAAAAACTACTAGATCTAATAAATGAACTTAGCAAAGTTGCAGGATACAAAATCAACACACCGAGATGCTTGGCATTTTTATACCCCAATGATAAACTGCCAAAAAGAGAAACTAAGAAAACAACCACATTTATTATTGCATCAAAAAATAACAAGGTAACCTAGGAATGAATTTTACCTAGGAA